>NC_135270.1:39703374-40953374 GCF_051311805.1 Agelaius phoeniceus
CTCTTGAAGGCCACAGTTGAAATGTCAGCACAATTTCTGGCACTTGGACATATAACACACATGCCACACAGACAGGAGGTTCAGGAATACAACATGGACAGTACTAAAAAATAAAGAAATTCTGTATCTTGAGTATGCATGAATCTGCACCTGCAGCATAGATTCACATACAGCAGTCATTTTAAGAATGGATCCATTAGACACATAATTTTCTTTATTCCTGTGACAAGCAAAAATGTGCTTCCATCTAGTTATTTTGATCAAAAGGAGTTGTAATTATTGAAGAAATGAGAGGCAGGGTATTAGTGGCTACAGTACTCACAATAGGATCTGGCAGAGACACAATTAGTTCTTGCTTTTTTACAATGTAGTTTGTAGCTGAACCACGTGCACAAGAGAACATGCTGGAGAAATGAGCCTATTTGGAGCTCATATTTTAGTCTTGCCTAGAACAGTTTCTGAGCTTTGAGTAAAGGATTATGCCATAGAGACCCAGAGGTCAAGGCATCTGTGAAGGTTTTGGGAAAGTCAGGTCCAAGTCTGATATCCGTTTCAGGAAGCAGGAGTTGTAACTCATTGTTTCACTTCATAGCTATGTGCTGTGATGATGAGATTATTGTTTATTCCAGATCAGAATCCAGATCTGTCAACTTGATCTTGAAATTAAGAATTTCTTACATATTTCTTCATAGATATTTAAATATCTAATTAACACACATAGTAAGTTATGTTAAATTCAGAGAAATATTTCCCTAATGGCTTTGAATTTTTTAATTGAGTCTCTGGATTAGCACCTGAATACTCAAGGAACACATGACTGCAGCTGAGTCCATCATACCTTTACTCCAGCGACCATGAAAACGAGGACAAGGAGATCAAACTATGGTGAGCTTCTGTTTAACTACATGACGGAAACCAGCACAGCTGGAGTCAATTCTTAGCAAATTGATCAGAATTCCTTTACTTTAACAACAGCTTAACTAATAAATGGACTTCCATAATTTTCTGCAATCGATCTAAATGTATCATAAAAATTAGTGAAACATTTGATCTTGAAGTGTTCACTAAATCTTAAGTATATAACTTTGAAGAACTTATGTAGTTTATCTTTCTGCCAATTCAGAAAAGAATAACTATTTATAATAAAAGCTTGTTAATTAGGTAAACTCTTTAGAAGATGAATATTCATAATTCATTTCCTATGTAACAAAACTGGTGCTTTTTTCTTTTTCAAAATTCAATATTAACTTTTGTTACCAGGTTTGTATTCTGGTTTTTTGTTTGTTTGCTTAAAGACATTTTTGTATCAACTTCTGCAGATAGTAGTAATCTCACTGAAAATTTGAAAAAACTGTATGTGTGTTGATGCTCTTCTGCCATTTTTTAAAAGTAAGCACACTTCATACAACAATCCAGACATTTTCCTGGATAGATCTGTTTCTTTTATGGGGTTTTTCAAGTATTCTGTGAACAAGACAATCTTGAGCTCCCTTTGAACATAACAGGCACTTGGAAGATCTAATGAAAATACACTCTTTAAAAATGTAATTGATCTGGCTTTCACCCTTTTTTCATGATTATTTCTGTAGTTACAGACTGGCAAAATCTGAAAGCAATAGAAACGTCCTATTTACTAAAATAAATGAATACACTGAACTTTTTTTTTTCCCCTAAAAGCCCATGTTGCAATCCCTCCTAAGGGAAAAAAGAATAATAAGAAAAAGATGGAGTTTGAACTCAAAGCAAACATAAAAGCTTTATTCACAAAAAAGTCAATTACACAACCCAATTTGTTTTCACCAGCAACGAAAGGAAAGCCTGGTTAGGATGTTGCAAGATCCAAACACCGTGGATCTACATGTTACACCAAAATTTATATTATAGCCATTTCTAAGAAACAAACTAACAATTAGAGACACCTGTTAAAAGTGCCTGTACTCTGTTCACACTTCATGTAGTATCTTAAAGTGACAGCATATTAAAATGTCAGTGCAATTCTTTTCCATTATAGAAGTATTTTTAACAACAGAAAATGCAATTAAATTGTCTGCTCCTAAATACTTGTATAGAACTTGCTTAGCATAAAGCAAGTTCTACAGTACACTGGTGTAGAAGGGAAAACTACCAAATATATAAATTTTAATACTAGAAAACACACAATGACAAAAGACGTGGACAGGCCAAAAAATAGTAGTTACATTACCCTCCCCCCCACATTTTTGTACTTATTAAGCACATAATATGTTTCTTCTAGGATAGTTTTTCAATTTTAGATATATAGGCCCATATTGTAAGATGAATATTGCAGCCAAAATAAATACAACTATGCTGAAATTATTCAAAACTTTGCATTTGATTATGTGCCCACTGTACAACTTGCAATAAACATTCCTTTAATTTGACCCCTCCAGCACATAAATATGTGTCCAACTCATGTCAGAAGCCCCTAAGTGGGAACTAAGACACATTATGGACCATACCTGAGAAACAGGGCAAGATAAGCACCTTCAAACAATTCCTACAGGTCCTTTCTATGGGTATCACCCATAACGTGAAGATGCATTTACAGCAACTTCTTTGTTAAATAGTTAAAAAAAATTACAGCTTGATGAAGTGGATTACCATGGGGAAAATTCACTTTAAAAAACAATTGTTAATTCAGAAGAAAACTCCAACAAACATGAAAGTTTAAAGTTATCAAAATTGAAGTTCTAACAAAATCTAGTTTAAATATTCTGTCATGAACTCAAGCCCATGCATATTTCCAGAACAGAGCATCTAAAATATTGCAGCCCCATTCAATGTCCTGTGGAGTATTTCCCGAGGTGCTACACAGTCTTGTGGCAGTGCCTGAGAGAAAGGTGAAAAATTTGACTGTCTCTTAGAAATGTTGCATATTTTGTCATTTATTTAAAGTCACATACAGATATCACCCTGACCTTCCAAAATGTTCATGTCATGCCAAATTATCCACCAATATTGGGTTTACTTAACTGATTATTCTGAGCTACTTTGTGGAACAAATTCAACAATACCGTAACCAAGGGTAAATTACTTTTACCCACCTGTCCAACACATTGCCCCAGGTTACCACTTTGTAGCAGAAGGAACAAAATGAACTGCCCCTAGGAATTTTTGCTCACAGCCTTAGTTTTAATAGAAGTAATATAAAATACAAGTCTTTAAGCTGTATTTCATGAAAAGTCACAAGATTTTCATCTGTATCACTTCTGCAGTTTCCCACTAGCTTCCAAAGCAGTAGCTTCATCATTTTGAAATCTGAAAATTTACTGAAAATTGATTGATGTATCTTCAAAAGACATCTTCTTCTAATATATTTATCTTTGTTTTCTTAAATATGTCTCATCAAAACTTTAGCTGACCAAATTTCTGTTTATTCTAAGTTTTATTACACTCTGGATAAAAATCCTGGTTTATTTTTCAAATACGGAAGAACTCAATTACCAGTATTCAAGATATCTGCATGTTCAGAAGCTAACTTGTCTTCAAATAGAAAAATAACCTCTTTCAAAAGGCTTCTGAATCACATTGTTCTCATCATTGAACAATGATGAAATTGAAATTTGTTGCAACTGCATAAATTATGTCTTCCAAGAGTACCTGTGAATTGGCCTTGTGCTATAACATTTCTGATTATAACTTTATGATTTGTCACCCAAGACTCAAGTTTACATTATTCTTAAGCTATGTGATTAAATGGGAGGAAGAACTGTGGGCCAAGCTTTTCAAAACTGCTAATGTATTTCCACTGCACTCAGGCTAGCCAAGAATATTGGAACTGTTTTAGCCCCAGCACATATAACACAACTCTGCTCTAATTGGTGCAGAATTCCTATTAGTCACCAGGGTCTGTACTGGCAGCTACAAAAAGCTGGATTGTAAAAGAAATTCTGACCACTGATTTCTTTCCAGAATTACCTACTGCCATATAAGAGTTTGTGAGGAAGAGGTGAAGCAGAGTCATTAATCCACCTCTACATCATATACCACCTCAGGACTTCTGATTCATTAAGAAAATTTTCCAGTGCCAAAATCTCCCCCAATGTCCTCTGAGCTGTCAGAATAGCACAAAAAGACTACAATAAGACCTTGCTCTTCTTATTCAACTGCTCTAAATGCTTCTGCTGGATAAATTTATTGAGATGCTGAAAATGAGTAAGTGGAAATGGCATCATTAGTGCATCTAACTGATCTCAAAATTTGGTTTGGCTAATCAAGGAAAGGTTTCATGTAGCAGAATCAGCTGAATCTATGTGAACTATTAACTTTGTTCCACAGATGTGATGTTCTCTGGGATTTCATGTTGTTTCTAATGGATGAGATGTTTCTCATGGTACTCAAAATGCATATGAGCACGATACACTCATCATCATTCTTTTATTACTTTTCTGATGACTCATCAAAATAGTGGATGGAAAGTGTCTGAGTCAGTGACTTCAGCTCTTATTATCACAGGCAACTCTGTCATATATGCCTTTGTAGGTCACTTACCCTTAGTGACTACTGTAAAGATAGGAGAAGACAAAGGATCAGAAGGCCACCTGTCCTAATATTTAGTCTTTGCCAACAGTCTATAGAGGATCATCAGGCCAGTACACAGCAAGATGACAAGTATATACCCTCTGTATTTCCAGATGTCATGATTCTGGAGCTCAGGCTTCTTGTTAATTATGTCCTTGCTATCTCCACATTACTATGGGAGTAAATGTCACATAGGGCACTGTACTTATTTCTTTATACAGGTTTACTTCCTACCTAGGGCACAATGCTTCATGTTCCATTTTTTTCATGCTGTTCATCAGAACTGACTGCAAAAAACACATATATGCTCGGAGAGAGACTCAGTTTACTTCCTTCCATATTCTTCCCTCTCTAACCACACGTTTTGCTGGGCAGTTTTGCTTGTTTGTTTGCTTGCTTGTTGGTTTTTCAAGTTTTCTTCCTTTTGTTGTTGAATTGGTTTTTGGCTGAGTTAGAGAGCTGAATCTGATGAGTGCAGGACTGACATGAAGGAATATGAGGCTCTTTTTAGTAGCCATGATATATACTTTTGTATATCTGCTAAAGCTGTAATTCAAAAGTTCAAAATCCTAATTACATATTTCACAAAAAAGTCAGCAGCTTTTTGTAGAGTGCAATCATTTTTCATAGTAATAACTTCTGCAATATTGTGCAATTTTATTAACAGGGAACTTCAGGAATCCTTTATTCATTCAAACTTGACCAAGTATCTGGACACTAGAATTAAGTACTGCAGAGCTGATAAATGAGTACATTGAAGTACAGGAACTAATATACCCATGATTTCAGTGGTTTGATGCTTCTTACTTAAGATCTCCCATGATCAGTTGATCTGATCTAAGAGTTCACCTGAAACAGAACAGGGAGGTTTACACCTCAATTGGTTCTCCCCTGTCCCTACTTGGTTTTCACTGAGTGCTCCTGCTGCTTTCTCTGTGATAATTCTGATGCTCACTGAACCCTTCTAGTAAGCTGATACAACTCACAAATTCATGAGAAACTGTACCAATTAGTCTACCCCTGGGGTGATATGTTCTATAGACTTATGGCAAACTACAAGGTTCTGTAAGGAGGAGCACTTGGCATGAGGGAGACAAGCATCTTTTCTTTTTAGCAACAATGAATAACAAAATTGGAATTTTCTGTCTTGTAGAGTTGAAAACTAAATTTCAGTATATTCCTAAATTTCCTAAGACATATGCCATATACTGTTACAATGCATTATCTGTATAAAAATGGAATTGTTAACTGGTTTACGTCTTAGATATGTCAAGTTGATAATATAACAATTTGGAAAGAAAAAGAATGTATCTGAAAAAGAAAAGGATAGCAATGAATAGCAATAGCTATTCATTTAAAAATTCACCTTTCAATTATTAAATTAGGAAATATTTTTACTTACACAACATTGTTGCATTATTCCATTCTCCTGTGAAGGTAACTTACCTTTCTTGCATTGTTTTTATTGATCCTGTGATGGAACTCAACTTACACCTTCAAAAGAATATATTTGTCCATAACTAACTGAACTTGATTTTCTAAGTGAAGACATAACACTATGAAGCATGTTCTGTTCAGACAAGATAGAAAAAATGGCAGTCATAGAAATAAAAGTTCAAATATAATTTAGAGACATAGTAAATAAATACTGATACATCTTTGATTAGGATGCAGTTTTGCATTACTAGATAGCTGATCCAATAGTCTGCAGCCACTAGAAAACAAATACTTTTCAATAGCTTAATTTTCTGACACACCATCAAGCTAAATCAATCTCCCCTGCAGTTTTGCAACTGCTAGATCTGGCATATGGGAAATGGTGGGACCAAACTACAAAGAATAGAAAGGTGTTGGGTGTCAAGGGACCAGAAGCAGGCCTAACTCTCCTAGTGTAAAACCACCTTTCAGCAGATTAGGTGTAGCAGCATACTCTAATGACAGCATGTACACACATGCATCTCCTGCATACCTTTAGCATACAGTTTGGGGGTTGCCACTGTTGATCTGGGTCTGGGTTGCCCCCTTCTTTGTCCTCATATTGACTTAACATCATTGTGTGGGGAATTAATTCAGAAAACCAAACTGGTAAAAAAGAAACCCAGCTAGAAAAAGAAAGCCATTGTAATTATTTACAATGATTAATTGATAAGTGTTCCACTGTGCTAGCTCCCTGAAATCCAGTGTGTGTCAAGGGTGCAAAGAATGGGAGTGTATGTGTCAAGGGAACACAATTCCAAAAGAATTGAGCTGAAAATGTTGTGGAACCATGTTTTTAAACATCACTTCTTTCTAAGATACAAAATAAGTTTAAAAGGTGGGGTTTTTTGGATTTTGTTGTTTGTTTGTTTGTTTGCTTTTCATTACTGATTTGTATTCCAGTTTAACAGTTTCAAAACTTTAATTTTATCTGTCCAGTTTGTAGATTACTCATTCAGGAAAAAGTTCCATGACTGATTCTTGCATTGATTCAGCTCACTGATGTGCTGAAGAAAGAAGTATCCAACGTTCCTCCTGGGTGAAACCATCTTGATCTAAGTTGCCACACCTGGGCAGATGCTGGATGCACAGTAGCACATGCAACACTTGGAAATGCATCTCCCTGTGTAGCAGACCCTGAACTCCAGCATGCACATATGGGCACCCACAGCACCTTCCACTGCTCTGCTGTAGGCCCATAATGGCAGCCAGTGCACAGGGGACACACAGGTACTCTTTAGCCCCTGCTCCAGATTTAGGGAAATGGATAAAGAAGTTACAAGAAATGACTACACTTTTGTAGTTACAAAAAATTAGTACTGCTATGGATCAATCATCCATTATGAAGATAATGAGAAAACTGGGAAGCTCACAGCACCTCTGAGGCACAACCCCTCCTGTGTGCAGCTCTTCAGCTGGTGCCACTGAGCTCTGCCCCTGGCTCAACTCGGGTTGTAAAAGCACAATCTAACCCACTGCCTGCTCACCAGGGAGTCATCAGCTTACTACAACATTGCAGCAGCTAAAAACTTGCAAATATTTCCTTAGCTTTTTGTTGTTTCTTTTTACTCTCTTGAGAAATAAGTTCAAAAGACATGTCTATTGTGCCAAGATTATTTTAGAGATGGTATTTTACTTGCATCCCACTCAACATGAATACTCTTGTTTCTCAAAACCCCCTCTAGACCTAGAACACACACTGATGCATCTGTTCATAAAAACATACAGAAAGCACAGTTCATAAAGATATTATCTCTCTTTTTATTTATTTATAGATTTACTTGGCACTTACTGGCCTAATGCAGTTATTTTCGGGACATACTTAAATACAGCATTAAGGGCCAACTACTCTGAGAGAATTATTGGCATTGCTACAGTTACATTGTGCTTCCAACACATACAGCTTTATTCTCTTGTATCCATAGCTTTGAAAACTAACTCAAGTACAAGTAAGAAAAAGAGAAATGTAAAGAGGAGAAAATTTACTTTCTGTTTATTGTAAATGAAGTCATTAAACACTGATTTTCCGTACTTGAACTGTCTCCCACTCATTGCAGTAGATGAACAAATTCTAGTAAAATAAACATAGGCAGTTTTCTTTCTTTCTTTCTTTTTCTTCTTTCTTTTTCTTCTTTCTTTCTTTCTTTCTTTCTTTCTTTCTTTCTTTCTTTCTTTCTTTCTTTCTTTCTTTCTTTCTTTCTTTCTTTCTTTCTTTCTTTCTTTCTTTCTTTCTTTCTTTCTTTCTTTCTTTCTTTCTTTCTTTCTTTCTTTCTTTCTTTCTTTCTTTCTTTCTTTCTTTCTTTCTTTCCCTGTTTTTCTCTCTCTCTTTTCTTGCTTTTCTTGCTTTTCTTTTTCTTTCTTTTTCTCCTTTCTTTCTCTCTCTCTCTTTCTCTCTCTTTTCTTTCTTTCTTTTCTTTTTCTTTCTTTATTTTTCTCCTTGCTTGAATTATTTTAGACATGTTCCATCCATGGTTAGAAATCAGGCATGACAGTGGTCTAATGCAAAAGTTTTGTCCATGGAGAAATCAGACATGACTACAGTCTATCCCTGAATGTGATCTTAATGTTTTATACCACTGACAAATCATTAACATCTGTTAATAACTCACCCAGCTGCTTTGTTAGATTGTTTTAAAAAAAATCTTATGTACACCATAGATGTCTCCAACTCATAGTCTAAGTAACCTTTCCCAGCTGCTTAATCCTTATTTAAAATCTTACTTTAAAATACACACATTTTTTAACTATCCCATTTCTTTGTCTCCAGACAAAGTAACTTTGCTAACATCTGTTCATTCTCACTCCCCAATTCCCATCTTAAATACTTATTTTCAGCATGTATTTTTCTTGTAAATAGAATCCCATGTACTTTCTCACCTCCCAGTCCTTCATTTTCTCCTTTCCCTCTTGCTCTCATTCCACTCTATCCCTCATGATTTCTTTTGACTGATTATATTTTAAATACAGTATTAATAGAGAGAAAAAGATTATTTAAAGAGCTTCTCTGATTATCTCACACTAATTTAGGCTTGGGAAAAATGAAAATGGGGGTATGCCATGAATCTACTATGTCTAAAGGGAATAAACAAAGGGAAAGGGGAACAATACACAGTAAAGGGTTGTGTAGGTAGTTTTTAGGGATAAAACTATGTAATGGAAATACTGGAACATTAGAAAATACCTACTGGCTGTGAGAAGCAGAAGGCTGTGCAGGGGCATTCCAAGGGAATTAGAGGGGACTTGTCACTGGGCACAATTTAAAATAGACTGGACAAAAGGTATGGTTTGGGACCAAGCAACAGGCAGAGGCAAGGAGAGAGGAGAGGGTGAGGGTGAGGAAAAGCGAGAGGGAGAGGAAGCTGAACTCAGCACTGGGATGGAGATTTCTGAGTGCTAGTACAGCAGTGGCAGATTGTGACAGACACAGGCTGTAACACCTCATTTGGGAATGGGCTGTGATTTTAAGTGCTGATTCTACTGCAGTGGTCAAAACAGTACAGCTCTGGATAAAATGTTAGCAGTCCTGGTACTATTCCCCATTGCCAAGAAATAGCAGATGAATAGTTGAATAGATGTCCCATGTCCAAAAGAAATAAATCAGATTTATAAGTGATGTACAAGATAGTTCACATTGCACTGAGCACCAAGTCTTCTAATGCAATTTCTTTCTCCCTGTTAAGAGTGTAAGGAGCACTGAGGCAATTTCCATAACTCAAAAAAGTTACATTACTGTAAGTTCCAGGATTCTTTTTTTGACAGCAATACAATAGCATGAGGGAATCTAAATGAATAAAATAATTAAACACATCTATTGTACTTAGTACAATATAACACACTATAATACTACAGGGTGTTTTCTGTACAGACGTGGCTATATTTTTCCAGATCTCTCAGCTGACCCACAGATCCAAAATGTTTCAAACTGAATTTGAATATTTTGTAATGAAAATTTAGTCATGGCTTCTGATTCTTGTAAATATCCTGTTTATCTGTAGATATCTTGAGACAGTACAAAAAATCCAAGTGCTTCTATACTATGTTTAACATCTTCAGTAGTTTCTAACTAGAGAAACAAACACTACAATGAGTACATTTTAGAGGGTACTTAGTTCTAGGTTCTCTTCCTTTTTTTCTTTTTCCCATTGGGCAGTGTAATGATAAAAGAATTACTCTCTCATAACTGTAAGACATGGTATGATTCCCCACCGTAACAGTTTTAGAGCGCTTTCATCACATTTTCCTGTCCTGTCTAGAAGAGGGCTATTTGTAGCCTCATATTATAAAAGGAAGCATTTTCATAAAATAAAGGCAATAACAAATGGAAGAAAAAAATTCCAGAGCTTTCTTGGATTTAAATTGCAAGCATAGAATGTACATCTTGTGAAATCACAAAACACAGTCCATACCACTTTTTTTGCAACTGCATCAGGCAGACACAACTAATCTCCAGCAGGTTTTTCCAGTGATAGAGAACTTAAATATAAAGAAACTTCACTTCTTCTACCAAGGAAGATGCTCTACTAATCTCCAGCAGGTTTTTCCAGTGATAGAGAACTTAAATATAAAGAAACTTCACTTCTTCTACCAAGGAAGATGCTCTACCACTACAGTCAAATATATCTGTGTACATTTATTTCTCTAAAGCATGTAAATATATAGATGCAGATTATTGGAGAGAAACTCTCAGGCTCTTGTAATTTTACAAGTTCTGCCCATGTAGTTGCCAGTATATTTATATGAACTTTGTAAGCACTGGAAATCCAAACATAGAAAGAATATTGTGCTATGTCATCAGAATGAAAACAAAATATACATTAAAGGGACCTGAAACTCTTCTAGCTTATTGTCCAAATAGGAGGAAAAATTAAGTAACAAGCAAGAAATTGTTAAGAGAACAAAAGACTGAATATATCTTTCAAATGTCCATAGTCAAAAGGATTGCCACTAGCAAGATGGATAATATTCAATATGACTTCCAGCATGATTACCATTTACTCCCCAAATCAGCTGCTCACGGAACCATCTGTAAGGGTTCACCTAGACAGAACTGTGTTTGAGGAATGTAAAAGACCTTCTCACAGAATCATAGAATTGTCTGAGTTGCAAGGGATCCAAGGATCATCAAGTCCTACTCTTAAGTGAATGGCCCATATGGGGATTGAACCCACAAGCTTGGCATCACTGGCTCTACACTCTAAATCTCAAAAAAATTAAATATTTGATATTTTATAATATTCAAGATGCAAGGCCACTCCAAGTCATCTTTGGTCCACCAGCCTTTTAGAAACCCCAAATATCCCTTCTGTATCTATCTGACAAGAAATTACACAATCATCACACGTTCCTTCTTGCCCTGGCATTCTTTTTCTTTTGCTCTCTCTGGTAGACTGCCCACTTGCTTCTTTGTCTGAAAAGCTTATCCCATCTACTACTGCCTCTCTCAATTCCCCTATGATGGTCTCACCACTTGCTCCCTGCACATAGAGCCATTTCACTTCCTTCTGGTTCACTCCTGAAGTATGTAAGTAACTATTTGGGTATCTGGATTTGTCTTTACTTCATACTATTCCCCTAAAAACCTCACAAACAAGGAAAGAATTCTTTAATAGGTAAATAGAGATTATTGTTCTATCTTGAGCTGAAGGTGGACATGGTTTATTTTGTGGGTGTTAGAAATTCTAGGTTGTTACAGCTCACAAGTGACTCAAGAAACTGAGGGAAGTTTTGGTAAATCCAGTGCAATGGCACAGGTAACATGTAACTCGAAGCATGCCATGCTGTCAAATGGAAATTATGATTTTAGGGTATTTCAGTCCCTAGAAAAGAACCACCTATTCATTTAAAAAACTCAAGAGTAGATGGCACAAAGTGCAATCAAAATTAAAGAAAAGCTTGAGAGATCTGTAGCAGTCTGATTTGATGATGCAGAAATTCCATTTCTATCAAAGAAGGGATAGAATTATTTTAAAATCAAGAAAAGAATATAGGTTATAGATCTTCCAAAAATCTATACTGATTTGAAATAGGGGTATCATCAAGCAGTTCTGGTGTTTGATCACATATAATACAGTATCACATGAGGAGATGATGAAGCCACACTTATACAGCTCCTTTTATCCCAAAAGATCTTGACACTCTTTATAAAATATACATGTGGTACACTGATGAATAGCACAAAAAAAAAAGCCCATAGGAACAGAAATCATGTTGACCAGCACTGCAAATCAGAGCATCTGTTTAACAGTGTACATCAATACTGTTCTTTAATTCAGGGAAGGATTTAAATTGCAATAGTATATCTAGCAGGAATTATTGGCCCATGTGCCCTTATTAATTCCTTACAGATTGTACATAGAAGGAAAAAGAAAGGCAAATTACAGAGCACTGGATCACATCCACATCCAAATTACTATAAACAGTAAAGTCCTCATTATAAAAAAACTGGATCTGTACATAAATATCCAAAGTATTTCAATGCTGAAATTCAAATGATAAAACCAGAGTATAAGCTGCAATATGCACACAAACCCTGTGAAAAATTGTGCCAAAGGCCACTGATAATTGAAGGAAATCTAATCCTAGAGAAAAGCCTTGACATTTGGATGAAATAAAGACATTAAGCTGAGTTGGTCAGGGATTATTTTTACTTGGTTCTTTTTCTTCAAAATGAAAAAAAAACATTTCTCAAGAAACGATCAGTTTCAATATATTTTTATACACTTCTTTTAGATGACAATGGATGTTGTTCTCTACATTTTCAAACAAAACCTTCTGTTTTTCTAGTTCAAAATTACTTAAAAGACATTGAAAAGAAAGAAAGGGAAAAAAGGAAGTGAAAACTTCCAAAATCCAAAATTAATTGCACAAAGTTTCATTGGCCATAACTCATTGTTTTTCTAGGTCTTCTGAGAGTTCAACTGTTCATTCCAATACAGAATATTTTGGTATCCTGATAATTTTCCCAGGACAGGAAGACTATTTTCTGCTTAAAACTGTTACGAATCTAACTAGAGCAGTTTGCATCAAGTACCATGAACTTACCATGGCCTGAGCAAACCAAGTGAACTACGGTCACTCACTTGGAAGGACTCATATAAGGACAATGAACTCTTCCTTAACCAATGTTTTTCAGAAACAAGCTCCACCTCTGCCCATTCAAACAAAAAAGACCAAAAATCAAAGAGGAATTAATGATATAAAGGAAGTAGCTCTTGCAAAATAACAGATGGAATGAGATCAGAAACACATGTAGTAAGCTGAACTTTTTTAATAAGACCAAAATGACAGAATTGGAACAAAGGAACAGAATGGATAAACATGCACACAAATCAGCAGAACAGTTGCTAACTAGAAATGGGTCTGTAATGCAGATTCCAAAGCTTGATTTAGATCCCAATCTATTTTTTAGATTTGGGCCTTCAGATTAATGATGTTGGTTTAGAATTTTTCAGAAAGATCAGCAAAATTTAAAATCTCCATCCCAACTACACAAAAATTTCCTCCACAGTTTCCTAGGTTGCCTCATATTTTAAATGCTGATGTTCAGTATCACACATGAGACCAGAAGTCAGTCCATGTGAAAATTCTGATCTAAAGCTGAACTTTGTGAAGAGGCATTACAATAAATGTAATACAATACACATACAATACAATAAACAATACATTACATACAGCAATACGGACTGCAGTCTTCCTGCCAAAGGTGAGAAACAGCTTTAATAAAAAACACCAGAACATGTGATAGGTTGATCATGAAAACAAGCTACACCTTATAAATTATTCTCCTTATAAATCAAAGTAAAATCTTTCAAAATAATGTCTCCTGGGTCTCCTTTATGCATTGATTTTGAAATTGCATGCTCATCTCAATGTGAGACTGCCTTGCGAACACACAACTATATCGAAAAATAGAAAAGAATGTTTCAACATAGAGAAAAAAAATCAAATGGAACTGTCATTATTTGAGTTAACTAGAGAAGTATTAAAAATCTGCCCACTAAATATATGTTTAAAATGTTAGGACAAAAGTTACCCTGATGATTCTACTATTCTATTATTAGTTAAATAATAAACTAGATTTTCTCCAAGTCTTTTATATGGTATTTGGCATAACATTCACCTCTCTTTGAATACATTGTCTGGAAGTAAAAAGCCTCTAAATACTCCAGTGGTATGAACTCATCTATCTCCACTGAAGTCAACATAGATCTGGACGACAATTTGGTATTATTGTGATGTGAGAGAAACCATCTCTCTATCAGATATTTGTCTCAAAATGCAGAGTGATGTCAAATTACACCTAAAATGGAATAGAGAAGTAAATGATTCATCTAATTCCCATAACATTTTTCCTGTTAACAGGAATTTCAGATATATTTTCTTTTCAGATGTTATGCATTTGAAAGTTTTTGATGATGTGTTGTTATTTTCTAATCTATTATTTGGAAACACCTATTCATACATTTCTTCATTTGTGTTTTCTATTAAATTCTGTAGATAACTGTTGAAAAAAATTACTCAGTAGGTTTCCATTTCCTGACTAAATACCAAGTCACATCCAAAATTACTATTTCCACACAAATATATATATGTTTCACAGTCTGTATGAATACTTGCAAAGGAAATTTTGAAATTGTTTTCAAGAACAGCAGAGCCATTAAAATTCAGCTGTATAAATACTGGTGATAATCAAATAAAAAGAAAAAGCAACTCATAAATATGAGAACCAACTCATAAACCTAGGGAAATAACCTCAGACTATAACCTGGAACTGTCAGAGAGACCACAGCAAGATCCTCCAGTTACCAGCTAGGCTTGCTTGTCTGAATCCTCAAATACAAGTAGCTTTCCCTTGGCTTTACACAGCTCCCTGTAATCCTCCCTTTCTCTCACCAACTAGGCACCTGTGAGCTTCTGCATAAATACTAATTATCCAACAATAAAATGTAATTAAGTTCTGAATTTTTTATATTTGATTGAATCAAAACATATAAACTCTACCTGGAAAATCACTCTACTGTTTTTAAATTTAAAGTAATATATATGGCAATCTCTTGTCCTATGTATCATGACCTAGTAGGTCATTTTGTCATCCTTTGAAAGTCTCACAGATGAAAACAACGTTACAGCCTGCATTATGCTTCAGACACAAAAAAAAAGGTACAAAGTAAGCAAACCCAATTCTTTATCCTAAGATAAGACATTTTTCTCCTCCCTCACCTTCTAGGAAAGAAAGATCATCTAGAGCTCTTAATTAAAAAATAGACCTTCTATGTCTTGACTGTATCTGTGCCAGAAAACTCTTGCTAGTGCTGTCACTTCTCATACATGGACACACAAAAAACTTGCCAGACTCGGTTTTTAGGAAGACAAGAGCAGAGGTTCAGTACTTTATTTGATGGCTAACTTCATCATAAGGGTAACTGATATATAAAATAGCTATTAGAAACTGTTCTAAAAAAAAAAATAAAATCAGCACATCTTTTTTTAATATCTCATCAGACACTATTCCAATATATCTTGCAAATGAGAAAAGAGCTTCATTTCAAAGAATAAGTGAGATTCATAAAGCTAAAACAATGAATCATAGTTATCTTAATCTATCCAGCTATCAGGAGTTTCTTAGAGTAGTGATCTTTGGTGTTCTAGCAGAGAAAAAAAATAAAATTATTTTCACATGTACACTTAGGAAAAAAACACTTCATTAAGCATTTGAATTCTCTATGGTTTATAAGCATGTACTTATATACTGTTCCTCCCTTGATGTGAGCAGATAAACAAATCTAGCATTGTTACTGTAGAATAATAGAAAATTGCTAAACACAGAAAAGATATTGCAAAATGTCATAAAACAGCCAAACCATTTTCCAGGGTTTCAAAATAATCTTTGACAGAAACTTTATTTTCTCCAATTTTTTATTAAAAACATGCACTTACACAAAATATCAATGAAGCACTAAGCCACCAGTCCACTAGATGTGAGCCTTTGACATCTTCCCTAAACTCCTTCAGAACAGTAACTTAGATCAATGAGATTACATAATTTGAAATGGCCACAGGACTCTTTTAACCAAACACACTTCTAGGAAAAAAGGTAGGAAACCCAAAACACCATAAAAATTAAGGAACAAATGGTGCTTTCATACATCCTTTCACCTAACCAATAGGAAGAAAACCCTAAACTAATCACCAAAACTGTAATAGCTGGAAGTGATTAGGAAACAGTGGATTATCAATACCATGTTGGGAAAGATTAAGCACACAGCAGTACTTAGAAGCACTGCAAGAAAGGAATAAAGTCAATGAAAAACTATTAGAAAACATTCTATGTCCAAAATTCAGAATTAAAACCAAAGTTTCATTTAAACTTTCAAGGCCATCAAAGAATTAATCTGCTATAGTAAATTGGGACCATTACAAAATGAAAGGAACGTAGAACAAAATGATGGATGAGATCAAAGGACATTCTATTCTTGGTTTTGTCATTTGCTTTCAAAATGTAAGTATTTTGAACGACTACCATCTGCTGAGATCCGCAGAAATGTTTCTGCAAAATCTGTGTAATATCTCTGAATACATCTGTGTCAACAAACTAGAAAAACTATCACTTGGGTGCTGCCCACTTCTGCAAAGAGCTGCAGCTAACTCAATGGAAGAATTAACTCAATGGAAGTTTCTTCAAATGAAGAAATTTGTTTAGTGGGTTTTTAATTTGATTCAGCCCCTCAGTTTTACTTTGATCAATAATCTGATTTCTTCTGCACAGCTACTGTTGTTTCCTTTCTTCCTACTTCTTTCTTTCTTCTAAAAATTCCACTGTTTATGGGCTTACAGTTCAAATTTAAGGGTTTCCTAATTTTTACATTTTATTGTATTTTTAAGGATTGCTACAGCTTGACAAATATCCCCATACACTCTTTAATGCTTTACATTTCAGGACCTCAGATCTGAAAAGCCTTTTCACTACTAAAAGTGCGTAAAACTCAGTGAAATCTCAAAGAGACATGTGGAAATCTGTCCTTGTGTTCTGAGAGTCCACTGTTCCTATCAAAAAACTGAAAGTACCTCTGTTGATTGCCAGTACAGATGTGCAATTAATGCATTTTCTGACACATGATATGTGGCTTCCACTAAATTATGAATTATCTTCATTCTTACTACAAAACAACATGACTTCTAATCCAGTGTAAAGAGAAAAATGAGGAGGAGTAAAACCAAAGCTTGAAAGCTAGAGGTGAACTGCCAAAATGAAGTCACTAAAGCACATCCTTTGGGGACCACCTGATAGATTTTTTTTTTCTTTTAAATTTGGTGTTGTATTTGTTTTGCTTGTACCCTGTTGCTTCTGAGTCTTTAATTTCAATCTCATGAAAGTCTTGTTTTTAATAGGATTGCTTCAGTGGTACTTGGAGGGGCAGAGAGGACCCTCAGAACCACCAGGTGCATTGCCTCTGTATGAATCAACATCCAAGCCTCGAGGAGGACCTACAGCACCTCAGCAGCACTTAATGCAGCTGGAGCCTGAATAACTCCTTCCTGGCATGGGGCAATGATCACAGATTACTTCCTTCTAAAAAATGCAACCTGCAAAAAAAAATGCATCTCAAGGTCTTAGGCAAATCATAAAATGTGATTTAAATAGAAGCCAAAAATGCATCCAAAAAAAGCACATGTTGGCTAACTGAAACTAGAATATGGAGTCATAATTGACAACTTCAAGCATATTCCAGAGATCACAGCTGTCCTCATCATTTGTTTGGGGCTGATTAGTCTCCTAGTGAAGCTTTTCTACCTAGATGTCTGTGACCTAGATAGAGCTCCAGGAAAGCTGTTCATGCCATGTGTGCTGCGCAGTGCCAATAATTACCATAGATAATTACCATTAGTATGGTAATTATTGGCACTGCGTAACACACATGGCATCAACAGCTTTCACCTTCTACTAGTATGCTTCTCCATTCTGCTTTGCTTTTCATGTGCAGTAACACTGATTTGTGAATTTATAGAAAAACTAAAATGCATTGGAAATAAAAGGATATTCCAGAAACTAGAAACACAGCTATTCTTTTTTTCCACTTCAGTAACCAACATTAACAAAAACCAAACTAACTTGAGCAAATTTTTGTGGGCATTTAATCATTCATATTCACATAAGAAGAAATATTCAGAAAAAAAATAAAGACAAATAAAAATATTTTTAAAATATAAAATCATGAAGTTATTTATCTTACAAAGAGAATATGGAACATCTCCTCTTATTTTTATTAAAAATTGATGAAAATTATTTTGAAGGCAATATTGTATTTCCCAATTACATATAAAAGCATTACTGAAGATATTACATATACTAAGTAGATTTAACTTTAGCCATCTTCATGTCATAGCATTGTGTTACATGAGTAAAAATAAATGTCATAAGCAGATTTAACACCTTTAGATGACCTCTAATCAGAAATGTGCCATGCTACTCAAATTCCATCTGTCAAATTCTGTAAATACAGGTAAGTAAATATAAATGTCATTAGAGGCACAAGTTATCTTACTGGGAGAAGTTCTAGGATTTTATTTTTTGACAGCTTGTAATTTGGATATCTTCCAGTGTCAACAAAACCTGTTCAAGCATGATCTTACCTTGTTTTCACTACATCAAGGGGATGCATCAGGCAAATTTCTACAAGACCTACAAAAGAATAACAAAGAAAGGCCTAATAAACATTTGTACAAATAGTAATTCAATTTTCATTGACTCCAACAGTTTTTAAATTTGAAAGGCAAAGTAAAAACCTACACATATCATTGATGACACAGTACTCGTACACCTCATATATTAAACATGTGCTTCTGTAGTGTGTATAAACCATTGGGCTTTTCAACAGTGAACAGAGCTAGTTGTTCACTGGAGTGGGCTAAGTGAGGACTTTAGCTACATAATCAATTTAATCTTAGTTTTTGCTCAGTTTTCTGACTTAAGAACAGTGGGAACATTTGTCTGGCATCATAAATAAATACATTAAGTCTTGTGGAGAGTAGCAAAGGAAGGGAGTTCAGGTTGGCACTTGCTTCTTTGTTGTACAGGAATAATTCCTAAGGACACTGCAGGACTGCACTGGTGGCTCAGATGCACTTGATGTTAAGATGACAGCTGATTCCTGAGTATCTGAGCTGCAGCTTCACTGGTTCTTTGTCCTACCCTGCCCTGTGCTAATGCTGATGTGTGGTCCTGGCTTTTCCCCTTTGAGTGTCAATCTCAAGGGGCCAGTGCCAAGGTAAGAGAGATCTGGAAGGTCCCAAATGCACCTGTCAACACCACCTTCAAAGTTGGCTCTTTTTCTACCCACTTGACGCCTGATGAAAAGTCCATACATAACCTAGGGAAAACTTTCTAATTAAATTTCTAGGTTTGCCTACTCTCCTTTCCATTTGGCATATCAGCCTCACTCCAAAGAGCAAACAAGCAGTAAAAAGATGTATTTATCAGGACCAGTGTAAAAGTGCATTTTAGAGATCTGTCAATATGCAGACAGAATAAAAACTACTACAGAAATATTACAAGACTTCAAAGTTCTAAGAAAATGCATGCATACATTCCTAGATAATAATTACAATGTCTTTGAAATTTCTGTGCCCTGGTTATTAGGATCCTTAAATGTCCACTCACTCTTTTTACCTAGTGTAATAAATTCAATGCTACATCATAAAGAAACAAGTCATGAAGACTATACTTATTACAATGTTTGAATGCATTTATTTACTTTATTTATGATTATTGTAAAAATAATTACAAAGCTTTCATAATAAAGAATGTTTTGATGAGTCAGAGCTAAATTTCCAAAAATCTTGATTCAGGAAAGCATTCTTCAAGTTAAAATATCTGCAAATTCCTTTCTTTAGGTATAACTTAGAGTCCCACTGAAACTAAGCACATGGTACATGCTTATGTTCCACTGGATGCTCTCCTATTTCAGATGTCACTGGCTTAAGTTCCACACCCTGTCCTCTTCCTTTAATGGCACACACCACATCTGAGCTTCATTTTCATTATTTTTTATCATTACAGTCTAATTCATAAAGATTGAAAAACATAAAATTTTCCAGACAGCCCCTGATCCCTAGTTTTCTGCCACTGAGTTTGAAAGACAGTATCAAGTTAATATTTATGACCATTGTTTTGCTGTATTTTCTTTTCACTCCATGCAATATTGTTTATTTTCAATTTTGGATAAAAGGAAGACAACATAGGTGATATCAGCCAAAGAATATTAATATTAGTAATAATGAGATTCAATAAAAAGAATGCAATTTTTTCAATGAAAGCAAAAGCTGTCATCATTATTACTGTGCAGCTATATTTATTGCTGTAATTATTGTCCAAGAATTGCTTTTATTTTACTAAAATAAGATAATATCCCATTTCACATTAGGGAACCGTCCCAAAATCTATAAACTGCTCCAACAGCTGCCAACAGGTGCTTTGTGAGTGGAACTGCAACTGAGTATTTTAGTGCTGCTGGCAGGGGGCATAGCCTATGAGTTTTTCCCTTTCCAACCACCCTCCTCTTCTAAGCTCTCTTTTTCCAACCTTCTCCCCCTTTCCCCATTTTTGATCTTCTATTCCATCTAATTTTGGCAGATAGAGCCTACAGTAGGGGGCCAAGCATGGGGCCAAGGGTTGTTCACCCTATTCTGTTTTTGCAGCATTAATGACCATTTTGGGAGAAAACTGTAGAGTGCCAGAATTTGCCTCTATTTTCTTGGTCCTTGTAGGATAATTTTTAATTCAGGCATTTTTCCAGCAACTGAATCAGATGAATTCCAAGGTCCTTGGCAAGAGCTCTGTTTTGATAAGTTCAGGATTCTATTGGTTATCTGCCTTTCTCAGTCTTTCCTTTGTCTCATCATCTAATTACACACCAGGTTTTAAACTATGTATAGTTACTTGATTTCACCAGACCAAATTCTTCAAAAGATGCAGGGATTATGACACAGCTCTCTGAAGAGCACCAAAGGACTGCACACTGTGCAAGACACTAATGGAACAGCTACAAACACAAGCTACATTTTTCCATCTACTATAGTAGTCATGCAAATCATTACAACATCCTACTTGATAGCCTGCCCAGAAAGTGTGGTGGCCCTACTAAATTACAAGCACTCTGAGATGTGCTCAATAAAATAAAATATATTGCCCTTTCTTTAGCTAATGTTCATCAGCTTTGTAACAAATTCAATTAGCACTATGAAAATCTAATTTACTAAACATCTCTATTAGGGTGCAATATATCTTAACTTGTCACTCTGCAAAGACTACTGTTTGCAAACTTAAAAAAAACAAAGTAGTTAAAATAGTTACAGATACATGGTCCAAAAAATACTATAATTGTCCCATTGGGTCTCCTTGGTGATGTCACATGCAAACTAACCCAGAGTGATATATGATGGCCTAATTATGTTTAAAACCACTCTGATCCAACTAGCTGAACAAGAGCCCAAAGGAAATATAGGAAAGAACAATTACTGGGTCAGTCCAAGATTTGTTGTCTTCTGGGTGGGAAAAAATTCCCTGTGAAAACCAAATAGTGACCATAAAACAAGACATAATCAAAATCTGTGTGTTGAAGAAATAACCAGCTGTCATCATTGACATGCTCTGAGCATACACAAGTGGAATATCAACAACCAAGAAGGGAGTCCAGAATTCTATTATGTAAAACATTCTGCTCAGTAACTGAGCCCATGGAGAGAATAAAATGACAGAAAATGCTGACTCCCAAACTGACCCTCCTCAGTAAATCATTTTCCCTTTCCCAACTAATATCTTCTGTCTTTAAATTGTTTCCCATTATGGATTACATTACATTTCCCTCTGCAAGATTCACACTTAAAATTTCAAACTGGCAATTTCACATACATCTCTTCAATGCAAACATTTTAGTGACTGGTGGCTATTTTGAGTTCCTTTGTTCTTTGTTGCTCTATTCCATCATTCATGCAACTCTTGTATCAATAATCATACATGGCTTGAGAATACTTTGACACTGTTTAAAATTGTAACAATCCATCTGGCAAAATGTGAAAGCTTGAGATTTCAGCAGCACAGGATTATAGCTCTCCTTGTATCTGCAAGGGTTTCCATACTTCATCTATTCACTGCATAGGGAGAAAAAGAATGAAATCTAGCTAACAGTTCTTTCAAAATAACACAGATAAAACCAGAACCATTTGGGCTTTGGAATGCCTTAGGAGAGGACTTATATATCTCCAGTATTTCATTGATCCTCAAAGCTCTGAACTGAAAGTGTGAAGTGCCTGTGATAGACACTGATTTCTTTCAAAAAAACCTGAGCAGCTCACTCTCTATGTATTTTCTGCATCATACATGAACACAGATTCAACACACATTCAAGAGATCTAGAGCATGATCCATGTGTTACTTCAGACAACCCCCTACAGTGTAGAAGCCATCCTGCACCCTCCTCCCCTTGTGTTACTCATTTCTCTGGAATAACACAGTCACTGGAGAAACACAACAGACAGGAGACTGGTCAGAGAAAATGTGGCAATAAACACATCAGGCACTGTATATTGTATAGCTGGAACAGTTGATATTTATTTTGGCTTTTACATAGATATAGTTACAATGTACCAAATGATCATAAATATTTTATGTGTACTATACATTTCCTTCTGAGAATACAAGTCTGACAGAAAGAATCTAGTGTTGATCTTTGTATCCTAATCAAAACAATGACAAATTCCTCTTAAATATGCTTTTCTCTTGGCTAAAACACTCCATTTGACGGGATGGAGCATGGACTCTCCTGATTGCAACAGCACTATTTCATAAATGGTCAATGCCTGGGAAAAAAACATCCCTGCAGTAAATTCTGCACAGGTTAATTAATTTCTATCAGCTGGCTATCTGACCTAATCTTCAGAGACACATAAAGGTTTTACCTCTTCTGAAAGGGTACACCTTCCTCAGAAATGTTAGGTTCACTGGGCAGCTCACTCCTTTCCTAGGGAAGCAGTAATGTGCTGTGCCCTTCTCAATTGTAGTACATGTCAACTAGGCTCCAAGGAAAACTATACAAGAGCATGCACAGACTGTGCTGAGAAAGATCTACCTATTAGCCTTTACTTAAGAAAGTGACACTTATTTTAACTCTTGCCCAGGATTCTATTTAGTGATGTGGTATGGGATTAACTAATGGTACCCTGGAGCTCCTCACAAACATTGGTAAGGAGACAAATAAATGCTTTCCTTAGAAAATGTGGATAAATGGAAAGTTACTCCAAAAAGTACTCCATAATGGCAGTGCTGTATTCATGAGTCATTCTTCCTCAGAGACCTAGTTTACACAGAGAAAATACACTAGAAAACATTAATTTAACAAATTGTTGAATATGATTTTCCCCAAGGATGTCTGTGTTTAAAAATGTGTTGGCTGATCACAGGAGGATCCCAGGAGGAGCTGTTGGTTTACTGTCACATTTTAGAAGAAGTCTTTTGCATGTCTACAGGAGGAGGGCTCATGCTCAACTTCTTGTTAGGTAGCAGTGTTCCTTAACAGATGCAACCTGTCAGTGGAGCACTGCTATCTGGAATTGCTATCCCCAAAAGCAGGATTGGGAACAGTGATTACCTGGTTTTCAAAAAAAGAAAACCAAACCACTCTGGACTTCAGCAGCAGATGGAAATTTTTGGTTTTTGAACTATTTGTGCTGAAAGAGGTCAGTGTTTTCACAGCTCTCTCCACGAAAGCAATTCAACCTATGTTCAAATAATAACGGGTCCTTGGTTATATGGTATAGCAAACAAACATTTTAATCTTCAAGGTTTCAAGTAAAGATTCCTCAAGGTCAGGAGAATCACATCCTAGATGTGTGGAAGACAGGAGCTTGAAATGAGTGTTTCAGGCAGCATTTTGTCTGGACCAGCTGTTGCTCAGCGCCCTTCAGCCTCCCAGTCCCAATACACAGACATAGCTAGAAACATGCTGCTGCTCAGTGCTCACATCAGAAAATTCAAACTGCTCATCTTTAGTGCTCACAATTCTTAGCTAATATCTGCTGCATTTCACTGCTGCCTGCTCCAGCTAAAGAGAACATTATTACCAGATGGGAAACTGTTCAGTTCTATTGCAAATATAAAACAAATGTAATTGTAGTCTATTATTTTTGCTGAGCTTGAAAATTGGGTTACAGCAATTAAGTGAATAAAGACAGAAAATGGTACACATCTTCTTAAATAGTCTTACTCTAAATAAAACATACTCAAATCTAAGTTGTGATCTATACCTGGGCACACATGCACAAATCTTTGTATCTTTGGAAGGGCAAATTCCACCTTGAGATAATACATGTGTATACAAGTACTGAGAGGTTATTATAGTAATGATAAAACAATATTTGAAATTCAACATTTGTCGATAAGTAACATATTGAGGAAGTATTTGTTTTGCCTCAGGGACTTTGTTGGAAAAATGAAAAAAAAAATAAAGCCCCCTGAGATTATTCTAACATTTTAGTTCCTTTCTTCTGTCTTATTTTTATTGGATGTTTAGATTGCTGACAAATGGTCCTATCAAGCAAGTGTAATTTCCTTTCACAGTAGTTCTACCCTAGTATAGACATTTTTCAGTCTAACACACAATGAGCTGATACATGTTGATTCAATGTGAGTGGGATAGTTGTGAATATGCTCATCAGAACCATGATGAGCAAATGTCTACCTAACTTACACTTAGCAGAATTCCGCAAAATTTTATCAATGTATTTCTTGCCTGTGGGGTAAAAAAAAATCTAGCTTTAATGTTCAAAGCATGTATGTAAACTGCTCTAAATTTAGCACAAATTTATTCATTGTTTGATTTCTACATTCAACATTCAAGGCACAGTCAAATCAGGAAATTATGCTCATGCTGCCAGTAATAACCACATCTTTATACCTACTGCTGCCTAGAATACAGCTCTATGAATCTCTTAACACGCTTCACTTAAACTGCTCAATGCTCATTTATGTTCTCTAAGTACTGAGTAAAAACAAAGGCCATCTTCCAGTTTTATTTGATTTTTTATTTGCTGTATACTTTAACATGAAAAAATTAAGTCCTTGTTTCACAGACCTACCAACTTGATTTACCTCATGCCTCTGGCTTGACTGATGCTCATACATCTGCCATTAGAGAAATCTATGATGATTTGGAGGACTGAGTTAATTTTAAATTATGTATAGTTAAATATATTTATAATAAGTCTAGAAGGAATTGTCAAATCAGCCAGCAAAAATCAGTAGCTCATAACAAAGAATCTTCTACTAGAGTTACATGTCTTTGGAAGAAAGGTTCTTCCAGACTCCAATAGCATATACTACTTTCACAGGGATGCAGTTCCAATTGCACTACTCACACAGAGCCTTTCTTAGGCAAAATGCTACATAGAAATGTTCTTTGTATGGTTACACCCACCAAATTTGCATTTATGACATAGTCAAAAATACAGTTTTAGAATTCTAGACTTTTCACACATTTACCTGTTGTTAAATACCAAAGCTGTTCCAGTGAGGCTAAATAGCATGGAGGGTTTGATCATGCAGTCAAACAAGGTGACATTTAGGTACTGACACAAAATATAATGGAGCAAAACACAGTACAGAACATTAAAAAAAAGCAAATATTTTCTTCAAGTTCTTAAGTTTTATTGAGGCAATATAGCACGGGTCACCAGAAGTTACCATTTAGAATGTCACAGGAATTTGATTAATTTTAACTATAATTTAAATTCTTATTTCAAAATAGTAATAAAAACATTAGGATATCAAACAATTTTCTAAAAATACACTGAGTTGGATTCACAAATACTTCTGTGCAAAGTCGCTTTTTCCAAAATGAATAGCACATAAGAGTTGTTTATATAGCTAAATGATCTTTTTCTTTAGTTAGTCTTTCTGATACTATATTAGCATTAAAACTTTGTGTTATAAAATAAACACTTGCAGTTTACAAACTTCAGTATCTGAGTCTCTAGACACAAGTGAAAGGCTATATATTGTGCAAATTCTCCATAAATTTTTTAGCAAGTATTACAGGCAATTATGTCACTCAGATATGACATATTCTTTCCTTCATGTGTGTCTGAAATGGAAGTTTTTTAAACCATGACTGAAGGGACCACTGAGGTCAGCCCTGGGTTACATGATGTTTGTGTCACTACAGCTTCAGATATTTCAATGCATATTGAATCAATATTCCTGCAACAAAAATGTGTAACTGATATTTTTGTTGCTGCTATAGTAAAATGCTTCTCAGTAAACTTGTTTTCATAAGAAGTTTGCCCATTCATACGTCCCAGAGCTGTTGTAATCTTCATTGCTAATGCTGATCTAAGAGCATGGACATAATTTTATTTCTTGACACATTTAAAGTCCTCTAATGAATAAAGCAAACAGCTTATGGCTGCTTGGACTGTCACTCGATTGCCCTGGAGGGTTTTAATGTCTTTAAAATAGGCCTCCTAGTTTGTATTTAACTACCTTGCCCACAGAGGTCTGAGGGGTAAGGCAGATCAAAGATGTGCTGGCAACATAAAAAGCAGCTGTCCTTCATTTACCTTTAATTAGCTACATCTGACCAGATTCTTTATGGCCTCTTTGTCACACATTCAACAGTCTATAAGCCTTCTGACCTGTCCTTAAGGACTCAACCATTACAAGAGTTTCAACAAAATACAAATTAAAAATATGAGATACAGATATTTAAAAAAATATTTGGTCTCACTATAGAAATACTACCTGAGCCATTAGTAGTTTGGATTTATCTGCAAAAGCTACAAATTGCTCACTATTTGGAGTGTCAAAATGGAATTGGTGCTGAGCTTAGATCAGCTATTTCGGTTCTCTGTGTGCTACTCGACATTGCAGTGAATAAATTTGACACAACAAGGGATCCCATAGAGAATGGAGAGCCAAGCATGCACCTCTGTGGCTAGGACACAAAGCTGCTCTTGCAGGAGCTGTGGCACTCACTGTCACCGACCTTCAGGCCCCCCCTGCCCTCCCCCTTTCATTTTTTACCTCTGCGTTGCACAGAATGCACACCAATATCAAGTAGGATTTTGAAAGGTCTGTTGCTGCTGCAGGATCAATAAGGAGTAAATGCACATTACAGCCTTGTAGTCAGGGTGTACTGAAAGCTTGTATCATCAAACTAAGGCCGTTATGGAATAAAAAAAGCTGTTTAACACAGCAGCTGGAATGTATGCTAAATTACTCAAGTTATTGGTACTTGATCACACAAGTCATTATATTAACCCACTGAGATGGACATCTTCAAATTACCTGGGTTTGGGGTTAGGTCCTTTTATGAAGGATTAGCTAACAAAAGAAAAATATAGAAAAGATGTGCACAAAGTAGAAGGGTTACAAAATTTGATTCTGTTGTCTAAACTATCCCTTTTTATCTTCCTCTGTATGTAAAAACAATTTATAAAAACCTTAATATTTTTTTCAAAACTCCAACCTCTCAGGCTTCCCTAGCAAAGTTTTAGTTACTCATATCTCCAAAGAAGTTAGCACACCTTCCAAGGAATTTGTGGTGAGGTACATAAATAATCAAATAACCTACCTCAATGAACGTACATCAGCTAGCAGGTGTGGCTGGAAGCCTTATTCTTCAAGAAAAGACTCTACTTTGAGCAGCATACAAAAGTAACTTTCCCCCCAAGACCACAAAGCTTGAGGGATTACTGTTGCACCTCAGCCTTACTCTCACAATGTTCTTTTCTAGTACACAGTGTACATGCACTGTATACAGTGCTTGACCCAGTGTACAGCTGACAGACTTACTCTTCATTTATTACAAAGGCATGCATCTTTCCTCTCTCATTTAAAAGATTTTATTTAAACCAGGAGTCAAATCTATTTCCATATGAAACTAAAGGAGAAACATGCATGAATAAATAAAATTAGAGGACTTAAAAACCAATTAAACTTGCTTACTTTTGTCCCATAATTCCTAAAGCCAAGAATATTTGAACAGTTATTAACAAAATGTGCATTATTTTCATGCTTTTTACCACAAATATAAAGACATATTGAAGTACACAGATGTATGAATAATGAAATGTGAGTACCAGTTTCAGTTCAGGTGAAGAAACAAATCGAGGTACACAAAGTAATGCTGAATCTGTAATATAGATAAGGTCAGTTTTCCATGTACTAGTCCATGTTACACTAAAATTGCATCACCCTTGACTGGGACTCTCTTGGAATTACAAAAACTGTCAAAGAAACAGATTGCCCAAAGAAAACCTAACTGCAGGAATAGGAATGGTTCTAAAATATTACCATTACAAAGTACTTACATAATGTAGATTAAAAACTTAGTTTTCTTCTGAATCAACAAAAATAAATAATTCTTCTGGGTAAAAATATCTAAACAGTTTAAAAACCCATAAAAATTTTGTTTAAAATATACATGCAAGACATGCAGTTGATGCACTGTTGCATCAACTACTGTTTGAGACCCTTAGAGCAGTCAGCTTTGGAATGGCTGCTGAAGTGAGCAACACTACAAATAAGCAGAAGTGCAAAAAATGTATTGTGAAGTGTCTTACCCTGGGGAAAACCATGCAGTCACAATGTGCCCAGATATGCTAGGGTGAGGTCTCACTCATTTCCTTCACTAAATTTCAATGGTTTCAATTTCCTGCTTTTATGGGAAGAAATGATTCAGAAATATCAAGGAGAATCAATTCTTGTTTGAAAACTTCCTTTTGTTCAAGATCTATGAATAATATTTTAGACAAAATACACTCCAAAATAAAATATATATGCTGTAAAACACTACTTATGACTATAAACATATGTTTCAAATCAGTAATTTTATATGAAAATACATGAAATTTGGCAAAAATAATAGCTAACATTTCATCGGGGAAAGCTTGGTATTGAATGTCCATTGCCTGGAAAATGAGACAACTGACCACAAAAAAAGGGAAAAATTCCAAAATTAGTTTATAATGATATGTAGGTTTGAAGAATTGCTGCACCTTAACATTTCAAAATGTCTTCATTTTAGTTTTGTAAATTGGCTTTCTAGCACCCTTTGCTAATCTGTTGAATGAATTGAATGAAAATTGAATGAATTATGAAAAAGTTTTGGGTCCATCAAGATAGTTGAAGAGCTTTTTCCAAACTCTCCACTAGTTGCTGTAATATAAACTGAACAATCCATGTTGGGGTTTCTGTCCATTTCAGTAGTTGTAACATTACACATTGACAAAAGAACGCACTACTTTCAAAAGTTAATTGACACATCACCAGTTTTAAGTTTGGGTTTTCATTAAGAAATTTGTACTTATTTGCAGGCAGTGCCCAGCAATTTCTTCATACTTTACACAGGTAACTAGAAAGTGAATATTTTTGCAGTACAAAAAACAAACCCCAAACCTGATCTTTGATTTACTGCTGTCCAAAATTTTCACTGATGCTGTAACTTTATCTTTTTTTTTCTTTCTATAATGGAGACAGGATCAAATTCCAAAAGATGTCATTAGAAGAATATACTAAAACTTTATGTATCCAAGCAAAGTAGTACTGTGATACATGTAGTTCTGCAAAGTGATCAAAAACTGGATGCGTCTTTCTTTCTCTTCTCCAATATCCCACCAATGTTAACAACCCTTACTATAGGATTAAAATACAAAATTCATCCCAAATACAAGATGAGGCCTGACAAAACTCTTTAAATATTAAGATAATCAGGAGTGAACTCCCTGCTTATTAGAATAGAAGCATTTTCTCAATATTTCAGAGAAGGTCTATATGTATACTAGAATGAACCAGATTCTTGGTGTCAACTAAAACGCACTGATCAATTATCAAGTATCTGTGGATAGAATAAAAAAATATAAATTATTTTCTTGAGTGTGACCTGTATATACAATGATGTCAAATACTCTAAGGTCTTCTACTGCATGCATTTTTTGTTGAATTCTATGTTGTGGCAACAGGTGATGACAGCACCACTATTATGTGTTATTTTAGCAGTCACTGGTCTTCCCTGTATTTTTCACCACTCCCATCTGCTGGCAGTATATCATGGCAAAGATTCAAGAGAAATCCACTATGAAGCTGATTGTTAACTGGGAAATGTCAACATGCAAAGCCATGTTTAGAATTAACCTGTCTTTAACATTTTCAGGCGCCCACGCCCTCTCTTCTTTCCAAACCTTAATTACATCAGCAGCTTGACAGCATTAAAACAAAACAAAACAAAAATGCAAAGAAGTAGAAGAGGAAAAGGTGTAGCTCTATTTAACACAAATATAGAACAATAATCCTCCAACAGAGGTACAGAGGCTGGTAACACTGAACTTGCCAAGAGATAAATGTCTTAAAAAAATAAATACCACAAGTTAAGAAGGAATAATTTTCCCCCAAAAGTATGAGGACTTGCCACCACTGACTATAATGATAGAAATTTTCAACTTCTTCCTTTGGGAAAATACCTGATTTTTACTGGTCAGTAATTATGTATGTAATTGAATTCTTAAGGATCTTTTCTTGTAGAAGATGCATTTTCTCCACTAATTGTTTTAAAATGAGATCCCTTTTCAGAACAAAATGAACCCTCAAAACAAGCAAGGATGCGATAATGCCCCTGTTGATTTCTTTAATACATGCTTTAATTACTGACAGTGGTCAGCTACATGGCAATTAAAAAAGGAAAACTCTAAATCTCGATGTAGTTACAGTATCTTTAGACATTTTTTTCACCTGAAAAAAATGCCTCTGCCATGGTGTAGTGGGCCACACTACTTTTGATACTCTTTAAGAAACTCTATATCCCTTAATGTCCATACTTCCCTTGCAAAAATACGTGTGCCAGAGCCAAGTAGTGTAATGCAATCAGCATCTGAAAAGTGTTCTACACATCCAAGTTTCTGGCATCTAAACAGTGGATATCCTGAAATGCACTTCAAAGTGCACTTCAAAGTCAATTCATTGCTCAAACCTCTCCTCTCCACACCATCGATCCATCTTCCTCTCACAATAAAACAAACAAGCAAACAAACAAACAAAGAGGAAAATCAGAGTTCCTGTATACTGGCAAGTTCAAGCGCTGTCCTCTTCACAAACTGTGAAAGCTAGGAATAAACAGACCCTGCAAGATCCACCCTGTAAGAATCAAAACCAGTTTGAGTGCTTGCAGAAGGCAAATGCTGACATATGCTTTTATATTGTGACATCAAAGAAGCAAAATTCCTTGCAAAGTTTCTAAAGATACAGCATTTGCATTTTACATTACTATTAGAGGACTGTGACTAATAGACCCAATTAATTAATTTAATTACTTTTGCTACCTTTTTATACCTATATTTGGAAATAATTTAACACAACTAAAAAGAATGACAAGATTAAGCAATTAGTGCTGAGGCTCCAAAATACCTAAATTACATATGTTTTTAGTTAAAACCAGACTTTGTCTTATTCTTTCATTTGGACTCCTTTTGCTTGTTAGGGTTTGGAGAATGCTTGGTGAACTGAAAGCAGAGCAGACAGCTTTCCCTACTGAAAAGGTAGGGAATAGAGATTTTTGGGAAGAGAGAAAAGGTTTCTTTGCTTATTTTCCTGAACTGCCAGAGAATATTGCCTGCTCTGCTTTAGAGCTAATTCTCTGATCAGTTTTGATGTGATATCAAAGGAATAGAAGACATAACATAGCTTTTGAGGTACTGTGCAGCTCATCTAATGCTGTTGCATCACACCACTGGCACCATGAATTCAACATGGACTGCTGGGTGAGACAAAGGTCTGATTAGAGCATAGTTCCATAATGTAGTGGAGTTTTGTAGTGGAGAACAGGAGGCCACTGTTCTCATCTATATCTGATATTTGTCTCAGAATTCCCTGCTTTCACAGTTCTTTGTAACTCCTGGCACTCAGCCACATATAGTGTTGTCAGTATGCAGACTTAAAAGTCCAAAGACTGGTCACCCTTAACAGGGAATGGGGGAAAGAAAAGCTAATTTAGGACAGCAGGAGGTTGTAGTAGGAGGAAGGCATGGGAAAATTCTGGGACTTGAAGAAAGAAAACAGAATTCAGCCATGTCAGATAATGTTTGTACATGAAATCTCACAGAAGGAACCAGTGGTGCAGTTTTGGTCAAAAGCCACATGTAAAACTGCATGCAGTGGTCTGGGGCAAACACCAGCACAGGTTGAAGCAAGGCTCCCAGTGTCCACACTGAGCTGTGCAGAAAGTGGAAGCTTTCTACTGATGAAGACAGTGTCAGGGCAGCAGTGTCAGAAACTGCTTTAAACAGACACCTGCTCATTGACTGTCCTTAAGCACAAGTGTGAAACTGCATTATTGAAAACTCAGTCTGTAACAGAGAGAATTCTTGCTGCAGCTGCTGATGACAGCTATTAGTGATATAAATTTTGTTATGCACTTTTCTTGAACATGTGATTCTGCGCACCACTACACTGGTTATTTTTGTTTTGCATGAAATCATGGCATACTATAGTTTGGGAGGGACCTCCATTTAGTCTTATATAAAATCCTGGTCTGCTCCACTCTGGTGCTATCCACAGTATTTCTTCCCATGCAACATCAGTGGTTACTGGCTGCCAGCTGGACATTGCACCACTGATCACAATTCCTACAGGCCAGCAGTCCAGTCAATTTCTCACTCATTGACCACTGGTCCAGCTCACAACTCACCAACATTGTGACAATGAGTCCACAAGAGACTGTTAAACATCTTACTAAAGTCTGAGTATGCAACAGCCACAGTCCTCCCCTTGTACACAAAGCAAGGCATCTCATTACTGTATGATTAGTTAATGTAAAAACTGGGAGACCAAAGACTTAGTTATACAGATTGCTTTGAGAAGAGATGTAATCCCTAATGGGAATAGTCTTTCACTTGCTTAAATAAAATCAGGCCTTTAACATAATTGCTCTTATTTTATTTGTGGTTTGGGTCTAACAGTTGGATATTACCTAAAGAACTCTTTAAAACAAACTAGGAGTAATTAAGTGAAATGTAATCAATGTATTTGTGGGATACATAGGCTGTTTGACTTTTATCAATCTTAGTGTCATAAAGCACTGAAAAATATGTTCACTATAACAGAGCAAATATTACATTTTAATTAGAGCAAACACATAACTTAAATCTTGGAGTTGTGTTTGGTTTTAATTTCCAAATTCCTCTTTTCTCTCTATGCAATATATATTCAGCATTTTTCATCCTCCATTTCTGTCTGTATCTGGCATGACAGATAAGGAGGAACCTCAAGTTACAAAACATTAAAATTCTGTAAGACTTGAAAAAGCAAGAAATGACAGTTTGGAAAATTTGAAATTAGCAGGCACAGAGAACAGTCAGTTTTTAATATCTAATTGTTTTGATAGTCCTTATATTCCACACTCACAGCTTCATGCTGCAGATACTTTAAGTAAGCTACCTGATCTGGTGGAACGTGTCCCTGCCCATGTCAGAGGGATTAGAACTAGATGATCTTTAGGGTCCCTTCAAACTGAAGCCATTCCATGAATCTATGATGTCTAACTTGTAGGTTAGATGTTCCTGTCTTGGATAGCCCATGAAATTGAAATTATGAAATTAGTGTGCTCATTCAGAGCTAATTCCAAGAATTCATTCTTGCAGGAACCATAGAAGTCCTTCAGAAGACCATCCCCAGGAGCCCTGCACTCTGGAACTATTCCACTAGGAAAGTAAGTGAGACAGCAGCCCTGCACCGAGCTGCAGGAGAGAATTGAAACTTGATACTTAAACTGGAGAGGATATCATCTGTGGAGCTAATTACCACTGGTTTTATGGTATATGTATAAATACATGAATAAACACTTTGTATATATTGCAGGGTCCTTAATTTAAAAATAGTCTAGATTGCAACTTTTATTTGGTTTCCTACCATGAGACCCAATAAAGAAAACATCACCGTTTTCCTCCAAAATAATGGCTGGTACCTCTGCACCTGACCGTAATCACTGTAGAAGCCTGGACAGAATAGCAACCCAGTTCTGACTACAAATGTTTGGAAAAAAGCAGTTTTTAAATGGAAAGCTGTTCTGAGGAAAGCAACACACCTTTCTGAGCTATTAGCCTGATTCAAACAAAGCATTCATCCACCTAATTTGGTACCAAAGCATTCCTCCTCAGATAAGCAAACAAGCATCTGCTATCACTTCAAAAATAATAGGAATTTTGAAGAAGTAAAGAAGCTAAAAGTACAGCAAACAGCAATCTTTCTTTTAACTTAAATACAGTGTGTTTTTCGAAACTCAACATTACCAAGTGCTATCAAAACCACAAAGATTTTTTTCCCTCTCTCTTGTAAACTAAACCATTAGGACATTTTCTCTATAAATAGTATTTGAATAATGATTTGCCATGGATATCATCATTTTTCAGAGTCTAAGTTCAGATGTTAAGTTTTGCATCTCTGTAGAGCAATGTTGAATCTGTGCTATACAGCAGACATGTGCATGGAACATAAACACTAACCAGAACAATATTCCTGCATGAATCATACAATCATAGAATGGTTGGGTTGGAAGGGCCTTTAGAGGTCATTTAGTTCCACTCCCCTTGCCATGGGCAAGGATATCACTCCCTAGATCAGATTGCTCAGGACCATCCAGCCTGGATTTGAACACTTCCAGGAATGGGGTATCCACAACCTCTCTGGGCAACATGTTCCAGTGCCTCTGAGCAAAGAATTTCTTCCTAAAATCTAGCTGAACCTTGCACTCTTTCACTTTAGAGCCACTGCCCCTTGTCCTGTCACTATCTATCCATATAAAAAGCCCCTTTCCCTCCTTTTAATAACCCCCCTTATGTTACTAGAAGGCCACAATGAGATTTACCCAGACCCTCCTCTTCTCCATGCTGTACTCAAACTTTGCACCCTTGGCACCTGATAACTGCCTAGTCTTTCCCCTTTCTCTACATTTAAATTTATGACTGCTATCCACCTGTTGTATCTTGCCATTTTTTGTGAACAATGAATCAGACTGTAGCTGTATATGCAAAGCTCAGCAGTAAGAACCATAATAACTCACATTCTTGATTTACTAATGCTGTTATTTCTGAATAAACAGTATTTTCCAATTTGACATCTTATGCCTTACTGCTTTCTTTTCATTAAATCATATTTGTTTCCAGTTGAAGACCCTTTTTTTCCTGAAAGACATTAGAAAACACATTACATGTTCTCCAAAAGCACAAATAAATATTTAAGACCTGCATATTCTTGTTGTTCCCTGAAGATCTTGTGTGACACTGTCATTCATTAGCTTGCTCTGGGCCATTACATTTCTACACATTTTACTTATATTGGCACACAGCCAGCACTGACTGCTCAGCTCTAGAAAGCCCACATGTTTTTGTACTTTTTGAAACTAGCATGACAACCATTCTGAAGAGTAGCTCTCACCTGCTACGTTAAACTGTAAAACCATGAACATTGATGCTCTTCTCTCTCTATTTAGTGCTGAAAGTGAAACTATTTTTTCAGGTGCAACAAGAGCCATATGAAATCTCCCTAATGTGTAGACATTCTGTAGCCATGTTTTTAATGGAACAGATCCAATTAACTTATCTAGAAAAGTAAAAGGTAAATTCAAGTTTAAAAATAGAACCTTGTATATATTGCTGGACAAAAATCATTGCTCTGACAAATGCTGGGTAGCACTTGTCTCTTTCTCAGCTTATGAAGAGACTGAGAAGAAATGCAGCAAGAAAGATCCTTTGTGCAGAGAGAACCACAACAGTTTTCCTTCAAAATATGAATGAATCATAACTGACTGATGAAAACTGGGGAAATACTGAACTTCAAACAGTATCATAGATCTGTAAAACTAGCAAAATATACATAGTTTACTTAGTTTGCACATAAACATGTAAAAACTATTAACTTCAATATATACCGCCCGAATAAATTCTTAGACTGCATGTGCTAACTAAGCATGAGAATTACCTGGATTCAAATAATTAGTCAAAGCCCTCCAGAAATACAATGCAAAGATTTTTATTTAGTTACACTTTTTTTCTTTTCTACCTCTAACGAACTCCCTGAAAAGGGAAGGAGGAAAACTGAGGCTTTAATATAATCACACTGGGATTTTCAAAGTAAAGCAAATTGTGTAAAATGCTTTTCTACTGAAAATGTTTCACCCAGTTCCCCACTGACTACTCCCCTAAGTTTGTCTTCCTCTGATGTTTCCTTTCTTGCTGCTTCTGAGCCATTTAATGGCAGGTATTCTCTTTAAACTGTAGTACTCAGAATTATCACTTGAATCAAGTTTTTAAATCCATTTCCTGTGTATTAATTGCTTACATTGTTCAGAAACTAGGAACAAATGGGATTAGAAGAAAGTAATCGTAATTTGTGCATACTTATAGGCAATGACCTCCTGAAAATCTGACCCAACCTAAATATTTGGATATTTAAGTTAATGTGCTTATCCAGACAAAAAATTAATACCAAGTTTTCAGGAAAATGCTGTAATCTTGCTGGATAAGGAACTAATTTGATACACTACAAAAATAATTAATATATACAGATACAGATTGTTTAAAAACAATTTCTTTCCTTTTTCCACATTTAAATTAGAGAATCAGTAATTAATTGAAAAAATAGTATTTGTCTTTTCTTCAATTAAACTAGCAAAATATTAATTAGAGCTCATAATTACACTTTTTAATTTAGGTCACCAACTGCAGGTTCTCCAGAAATGTTTCTGACTGAAGAGAACTCCTTCACTATTACTTGCATTTCAAAGCGTGTTGATCAGCAAGAATCCTGATAGACAAGTATCTTACAGAAGATAACTTCTCTTTTTTTGAATAATGTTTATTTCAAAGGGGAAGTTTTAATAAAGTGCCATTTAAGGCACAGTGCATTATGATTATTGTAGTTGGAAAAAAACACTATTCCATAAACAAACTACGTGATACGAAAAAAACAATAACCACAGCAGTTATAGATTTGAGGCTGTGCTGTAACACTGGCTGGTGATCCCTGTAAAATTTCAAAACTGAAGTATCTCTACAAATGAAGAAATCCTCAGAGGTAATTTTCTTGGTAGGTTGGCATTGTTCTCTTTCCCTCCGATCTGCCTGACTTTGCTAAGACTGTGCTAAGACTCTTCCCAATGCTTTTCCCGTACTGGACACTTTTGTATTTGAGTGCACCTTGTTTCTTTAACCAAGAGAGAGGTAACCCAAAGGTAGAGTACAAATACAGATATAAAAAATCAAATTTGGTAAGGTGCAAATGCATGTCACACTGGAATGCATGTAACATAAAAATCTATAAATGAGCACCGTAGGCATTACATTTGTCCTTTACTCTTCCAATCTAAACTACTCAGATCAGTAAAAGGAATCGTGCTACAAAACATTGTGTAGAATGACACAGTGCATAGCTGAGGAATAATGTGGCATCTTTGAAAATCAGTTACGTCTGAGAGCCCAACAGAATCAGCCGAGGAGGATTAAAACATTTTTACAAGTCTGTTTCATATTTTTATATCCTTTCATAGATATATTTATTATGTATACTGTATATGTATTTAGGTTCATAGATAAATGTAGTCAAAGTTATAACTATATTTTATATAGTCAAATATACTACTTATATGGTTCTATTTTTGTGCTCACAACACAGTGAATAAATGCATTCAGAAAGTTTGAAATGTCACATAGTGGTAGCACTTCTGACTGAAAGGGAAGTCAGTAGCCTGAAGAAACCTCATTAAAATTTCGGATATAATCAGAAGACTAGATTCCAACACTATTCTTCTTCAACACAGCAAATTCCTTGATTCAAATTCACATATCCAGAACAATAAATATTAGTCCTAGAAAAGATGCTGCTCCTTTGCATGACCAGAAAAGTATTCTCCTTACAGTATGGGCTAGTATTCCTTCCTTAGCTTCTGCAAATTTTATTATTTTATGAACAGGTAAAAATCAAATCAAATATACTTTAAACTTTTTTTGGGTTGATGTACAAAAAAAAAAAATTACTCCTACTGCTGCTAAGTAAAGCTTAAGCTTTGCATTTAAATGTATTCAACAGTACTGAACTGTAAGAACAGGTACAGAAAACATGTGCAGTCTTGTACTAGAAGAGTACAGGACAGAGAGAGAAACTGGAGTGAATAAAACAAAGAGCCCAGAAGTTTATTAAGGAACTGGAGCTTCTCATGTATCTACCTGAAGAGGCTGTCACTGTTCAGCCTTGTGAAGAGAAGACTCAGGGGCATCTCATCCATTGTATAAATACCTTACAGGGCAGGAGGTTGCCCTTTTCCATTGGTGCCCAGCTGACAGGCCAAGATGCAAGGAGGTAAAACTGAAATACAGGAATTTCTGCCTCACCTAAGAGAATTCTGTAATGGTGAGACTGAACAGGTTGCCCACATGTTGTGGAGATGTTGTCCTCAGAGATACTGAAAACCTAACTGGGCACAGCCCTGGGCAGTCTGCTCTCGCTGGCCCTGCCTTAAGCAGGAGGTTGAACTCAACAGTGTCCAGAGACACCTTCCAACACCTTGAATTCACTGGATATTTTCAATTATATTTTCCAGAGGAATAGCTATCTTCAACAGACAGGATTCTTCTATTTATTTGATTAATTTTAAAAATAAATTAGTTGCTGGGAAGTCAAACTAGATTCTAGTCTAACAGTCTTAACAGCTTTTATCAAAAGTGAAACATGATTAGGAATTGCTTGACAAAAGCCACACAGTCAGTTGCAGGTGTTGTTTTTTACTAGTCTGATTATACAGTCAATGCACCAAACTACCCACAGCTCATCCTGCCTTTGCCCAAATGTAAGAGCACGTGGGAAAAGTGGCAAGTTTACAGGATGGCGTTATGAAGGAAGCACAGGCAGAGCACCTCGAGGTATAAAGACTAAAGGATTGAGGCATTCATTGTTCAGCTAACTAATGCATTTTCATAAATTACTTTGAATGAGACTAATAAATACAAATGTCACTTTGATGTTAATTTTTGCTACTTAAAATGGGAGAAAAAACTCGCCTTCTTGTCTGTGCTGCAAAAAGATGGCAGAATGATAACATTATGTGCTAGTAGCAAGAAACCAAGATGCTATTCAGCTAGAGGATGGCAGATGGTGCAATGGCTTAGATACAGAGCAAAGGCTCATGTAGTCCTGGAGAAGTCAGAAACAATGCAGAGAACTTGTAGAGTCTGTGCCCCAGCATTCTGCTGCAGAATGGGGCTTGTTCTCCCAGTGATGTCAGAAGGATAAATACCTCCACTATTATGAGCTTCTCAACCATTCTAACAGCAGAGGTAATTGTTGCTGCTAAAAAACCTGCAGTCATCTGCATTTTCCACCTACTACATTTTGTTTTAATCTTAGTATTTCATTTTTTATATACTCTATGAACGATGTTTTACTCCTCAGCCTCCATCTATCTGTTACTTTTCTTATGCTACAGAATTTTTTCTTTTGAATGTTTCTAAATGGATCCATTGTTTTTGCAAAGACAAAATCAAAGTCAAAATCGAACTAAAAATTGCAAAGAATGAAAATTAGCTTTTAAGCCTTGATTGTGAATGACAGAACCACAACTTATGATGGAATCATAATTTTTGCAAGTAAAAATACAAATATTGTTAAAACTCAGGAACCTCAAATCAGCAGTGAATTTGGTTATGTGAAATTAATAGATATACAGCAGTGTGCACATAAATCCTTGCAGGATCAGAACAAAGGGTTTAACTTGACACCTGCTGAAGCTGACAGAAAAGCCTTGCTTTTAAAGATTCAGAATCAAGCCATCAGTTTCTCCGGTGAAACATGGAATAGAGATGACCGGACTTTAGTAGTGAAGATATTGTTTCATATCCCATTTTGTAGAAAGAGCTGCTAAAAGCATGACCAACCTGATGTTTCTCTTGGACTGCCATAAATCACAAGCAACTTACCTCAAATCATTAGTGTAATATGAGGAAGGTAAGAAACGGGAGCAGGTGCTGGTGCACGAAGCTGTACTGTACCACCCACCCATAAGAAGAAATTTTTAGGTAACTTCTGTTCTGCTTAGAAACTAATGGTGTGACAGAGCTCAGGAAAGTTTCCTTCCTAATTCTCAGAGAGCAATTATTTCCAAAAGTAAAGATGCAACTTTGTTAGCACTGATAATTTTAAGAACTATGGGGTTTGAAAATTTTATCTGGAAAAATAAAATATTCTTTGGTTTATAAGTTAACAAAAATGTATCTGAAAACCACTAATATCTATGTACAGACACCCTAAGAAAGCAGAACTATTTTTTCAAATACATAGTTTAAAAAGTCACTGCCAAAAAAACCCTCATAGCTTCTCTAGTTTATTCTTAAATGTCTGAGTACAGTCATAAACACTCCAAAATACCAGTTTATTATGGAAGTTACACATTTTTAATTATAAAGTTATGAATAGAATTGCTACTTTGATTCTTGAATTATTTGTAGAAATGTAGAATTTTTGGAAATGTATTTTGTTTGCAATCTCTTCTATCTCAGTTAAGAACTTAGTAGCTTCTTTTTCTAGTGTCTGTTATCCATATAATTGCTTAAAATCAGGTATGAGAGCTTTCTCATTTAACTGTTTTACAGTTAAACTGAAACACACAGACATGTTCTTATGCAGTGCAGCCAGAGGATGTATGCATTCAGTTTTTGTTGTATGCCTAAAAGAAATTATAACGGGAATGCAATGGACTAGGTAGCAGAAATGGGTATTTGATTTTTACCCTCTGAGGAAAAAAAAACAGGAAAATGATGGAATTCAGGGAGGAACTTTTTTTTTTTTAAATGAAATATTCATACTCCATGTTGTAATAAGACAAAAAAAATAACAGTTATATACATGTATATAGAATGATGTCTCAAAGGTGAACCACAGATTTTTCCTAGAAGCCCTGAAATAAACCAGTCTTTAATGTTGCTAGAAATCTTAGGTCAATGTACAAAGCAATCCTTTGTATTGCTCTATCATAAATTTTAAATGTGTAAGCCTTACATGGTCCTCAGCCGTTAAACATAAATGGGCCAAATTCTATTCAAACTTGCACTGTTTTGGGGAAGAAGGTTAGTAACCAGAGCATAAATCTTGTCAAAATTTCAGCTGGCAATCAGCTCTGTAAATCATACTGAAATTTATTTATAGGAATGATGCCTTATAAATTATTACAAGTCTATTTTTCATAAATATTTAAAATCCAGATTTCTAGAAGGTTTATATTGAAGATGCTTGGTAAGACAACCCATCAAATCAGTAAAGTTACTTCATTTTACTTATTGACCAGCATGTTTTATTATTGTGTAATATCCATTTTGCTTATTTAATTTGCCTACTGTACATATTTAGTATTCATCTTAAAGATTAATTCACAGAATGCAGCAGAAGAATGATAGAAGGAAACAGTTCTGCTATGCAACAAATTTGTATTCTTTATTAGGAGTCAAGACAATTTAGTATGAATGTACAATTATTCCACCACTGAACAATAAGCAACTTTACAGTGTAACATAAAATAATCTCATCCAAATCAAATATTATCATCAAATATATTTTTTAAAAAGTTTATAATAAACACAAAATGTGGCACCCATGGCCTTTTTAGTAAGTGCGCTTGGCTTTCAGAAACATGTAAAGTCTCTAAACCTGACAAATTATGTTTTTAATTAATTATATTATTATATGTTTTAAATATATATATATTTGAAAGTTTGTATTTGCAGTACATTTAATCTTGCATTGCAAGTATATTGCAGTGCATTTAATCTTGCATTGTCTGACTTGTCTATGGATACTTGGAGACATAACTTGACCCAAGCACAGAACAGCAATTAAATGAATTTTAGCCAGGATCAGTTTATCAGTTTTCAAAATGCATGCAATTTTGTATGGAAATAAAATTCTGTAAACTTTATCTTCTGTTTTCTTCCCAATGCTTGGACTTCTGAAGAATTTTCAGAAAATTAGAAGTAACGACTAGAGTAGAAGACAAATGAACTATAAAATACAGTACCGAAAGAGCATCTCTAATTAAATCACCGTAAACAAGGTTTACTGCATTGCAAAATCTATTATTCATTAGGAAGAAAGCTTTATTAATTTAAGCTCTTTTTAAAGACCAATAGCATAGTCAAAAGTATAATTGTTCTGCATATCTTACCGTGGGGTTGAAATCTGCTTTTCTTCCCCAGTTATTTCCAGGACTTGCTTTTCCATTGCTATTTATCAGACTACAATTAAGCTACTCCACACCATCTTTCACAGTTAAACAACTTTGCTCAATAATAAAGGATTTTATTTGCATTAACTAAAGTAACTATGCTATGAAAAATTTCCTTACCATATAAAAATTTTAACTCATTAAAAGAAGCATGCACAGCATGTACTTTTCACTTGGAAAGAACATGTTCTTAAAAGTTCGTGCTGAACTACTTTTTAAAAGAGTACCTAGGGATAATAATAAAAAAAGGTAAAAGAGCTGTGCTGTCACCTAGTGGATAAAGGTAGTAGAATTGGATTACTTTTTAAGTTACGTACAGTTTTAACAACATTAAAATATACTTCAGATATTATATTGATTTCCTGAAAGAGACATGTAAACATGAAAATTTGCTCTACTGCTGACATATGTCCTCTGAGTATTTTAAAGACAGACCTACAGATCCTTTGGCTCTGAACATATCTTTTCATTTTTCATTGTAATGTTGGCTGTTACATTTTAAATCTGAATGTAAACATTGCATATGTGAGAGCCTGGGATGTAGGAGAAAAGACTCAGGTGGAGGGGCTTAGTGGTAGTGTAGACAACCCACAGAATAAAGACCAAAAAATGCTGTGCAACCAACATTTCTTTTGACCTCTACTGTGAACACACCATCTTGTTTTTGCACTGAAAAAGTAAGGCTGCACGTGAGGAACTTCTGATAGATGAAAATGCATCAACACTATAAAGTTTAAGTCAATGAGTTAATAATTCAACCTAAATATATGCATGGATTAGACTCTGATTGTACGGTTTCAACTAAAATTGGGTTTTATTCAGATGAAATATTGATATAGGAGCAGGTAAATATTTAATTGAAATTTTGCCAAAAATTTTCACTATATTAGTGCCTGTGATTTAGGACCAAGGGGAAAATCTTTGCTTCAGGATTTTGGTATCAAAACTCAAACCAAGTCAATGCTGCCACTTTCCCCAACCTTTCTTGTGCAGCAGAAGAAGTGTAAAGACTTGTAGACATATGATGGGACTTCCATTCTATTCTAATATGGCAAGAGAGGAAAAAGGTTTTGGGAACAGGCATTTGGTTACTGACTATTAAAACAGATTTTCAAAGAAGAAAAACTAATACATCTTACTGAAACACTTCAAAGGTATTATCTTCTACTTGCAATCATTCAGTAGTCATATTCTCAAGAACATTTTCTATTCTATTCCAGCATCTGAAGCTCTGTATAACCACCTCATCCTTGTCTACAGATTGAAGAATTTTAGAAAAATGTATGAAGTATTGATTTCCCTTAGATGGTCATTTTTATGAAGTCTTTGTTTGGCAACACAGAGTAACCCACGTTAGTTTTGCAACAATTAGAAAATTCTTTGGGAACATGCATGAAATCAGGTCACCACAAAGCATCATTATCATAAGTAACAAGGCATGTGCACAGGAACTCCTAAGAGATGCCTTCATGGGGTTGTATTACCTGACACTGTCATTTCACCCTTGCTTGTCTTCAGTGAAGCAAACAGATTTATTTGTTATAAATGCTCCAATCTGGAAATGGATTCATTCCACTAAGTTTCACATTAAGAAACAAAAGGCACGTAATATCCTACCTTACATTGCACTTTTCAAAGACTTAAAGTACAAAGTCTATGTCTTTCTATTACCAGAAGACTTGAAAAATACCAATAATGAATTTTTACTCAATAGCAAATGTGCAACTGATCTTGAAATATTTTAAACTAAATAGCCAACCCCCCCCCTCAAAACTGAAATGCTGTGGAAATCAGAAATAACTATAAAACTGCAAAATTTTGTTCAGAATTTCCATTCAACCATATTTACAGCAACTCAGTCATTTTTTGGTTTTTGTTTTGACATAGAGTATTTTAAAGAGAAGGTTTCTTTTCACATACACTAAAACAGTGTATACCACATCTAAGGAGGAAATTAATAAAGTCGGTTGATATCACAGTCACATGAGCTGTAGTATACATTTTTTCTTAGTGAAAAGTTTGCATTTTTTTCTTGCATATCCCTTACATCATTTGCTTCCTAGTTACAAATTGAAAATACTCAGCTTAAAACAGAACTGAGCAAACTCCTTGCACTGAAAAACTTTTTACTGAGCTAAGTACTGAGCATAGGTAGAGGACAACCATGAGTTTCATGTGAATTTCTGCAACTTAAAAGAAGTGGCAAATAATATGATGTACTATTTTGTCCTTGGTGTGTGACAGTTTTTGTTCAGTTTCTTCCCTTTCATACTAAACTCAGTGATTAGAACTGCTTGCAACAAATACTTATAATTCAAATTTGGTGAGCAGTCAGCAGTATGTGCTTACAGCTTGTACTTTCAGACAGCGTCCTTACAATATATTTGCTGGAGTATTCAAAGCTGGAAAGCAAACATCAGAGGGCATGATCAAACAAAGACATTTTTAAAAAAGATTTGGCAAAACGTTTATAAATTCCCTCCTAGAATGCAACACTTTATAGAAAATGGACTTTAAATAATATTAAAATATCTGCAATATTGACTGATATTTAAAATGGACTATGTCAAATTTTAAATTAAAACATGAAGGGGCATCTTCAGTGATAGATAAATAATACCTGTTTTAAATTAAAGAGTTACTTTTCATTACAACAATTTGTTTAATCTAGAGAAGCAAGACAGTTAAAAGTTTCACAACTCTGTGTGTAAGGAATCCATTTAATCTTCTATGCCTTCTTTACAAGACATTAATTATTAAAACAAAACCAGGACACTCCAGAAGTTACTCCAACTTATTGTTTCCTAAAGCTGGAGAATGAAGAGTTCAGCACTGACTAACTCTTTATCTTCACTGTATTTTGTGAAATACTTTAGAAAACACAGATGAATTAGGAACTTTTAAAGACTGGAAAAAGTACAATACCTGCTAATAAGCAGAAGAAAGAAAAAATATTTCCCTCTGACAGCAGAATTAGATCCATTTGGTGGCAAAGGAAACGGAGTTATCTGCAACCTGTATTTCTTTGCACAGACCTTAAAAGCCCTCTGAGATGCACACTTTGAAGACATACCAATTTAAAGGAAGTTTGGGTTTTTCCCTGAACATGTGATGGCAATTCAACCACATCCAAAACACGTGTCCAAATCATCCAAGGTAAGGGTGAGGACAGCAAAAACCATGGAACTACTTTAGAAAGTGCCTAAAGCAATGGAGATGGTTGCCTACAAATGGTCTGTTGAGGGCAGAGAAATCTGGTTAGGGGGTTTTTGCACAGCTGGTCACCTGCTTCCCTCACTTTCCCATTAAGATAGGGTGGCTGTGGCAGGGCTGGTTGTGCCACTGTCATCCAAACCCTATCAAGTTTCTTTGAGCTAAAAATGGACAGTCGCATCCCCCACACTTACGGGGCTCATTGTCTCACATCTTGTGCTTCTCTTTCCTCTCAGATCTGACTAAAAAGACTCATAGTTGAAAATATTGTGAGGCAAGAGTTTTTTTGTGGCAATTCCTGCCGGTTTTGAGAACTGTTAGGTTGAAGATAACACAGTTTCTTCTTTTACCTCCTGTCTCTGCTAAAGTGGGAAGTTCATAGACAAAAAGTTAAAAAAAAAAAAAGAAAAGAAATTTAAATATGAAAAAAGTTTTCAATTTATTAAAAGAGTTTTAGAAAAAAATGCTAACAGAAAAAGAAACTCTTGATCTGGATTTAATTTTAAAGATTAGGGGTTACTCTAAAGCTTTATTGGAAGTTTTATTAACTTTATAAGTAACCCAAACTACCACAATAATGAAATGAAAATTAAAATAACAAATGGTTTCATGTGTCACTGTAAACAAAAAATGCAATAAGACAGGGTCAATTCTCAGCCCAACCACATGCTTCCTGTGTGACCTGTGTATGCCACTCAGTCCTTCTGATGCTGTAGTTCCTTAGCTGTGTAATTGAGCTAGAACTTCCCTGTCTCAGAAGCATCCTATGAAGATAAAATTAATAATTATTTGCTTTTGTCTTAGCATAGTGAAAAAAATTAAGTAGACTCCAAAACCAGGAATAATTATGGCAGAATTTAATACAATTTTAAACAGAAAATAAGATGTTGAAAACAGAAGGATTTATGATACCAGTAATTTTAAGGTTTTCCTAGTTCTTCTTTTTTTTTAAAAAAAAAAAAAAGGAAACAAAAACCCAACAACCTGTTAACAAGCTGATAACTATATATACCACTAACATAAGAGACCAGGAAAGTTTTATATGCAAAACTACTGTTTTTCAGCTAGGTTAATTCTAACTAGCTAACCTGTACTAACTTTAAGAATGAACAGTGATACTTATTCAAATACAATTGCCTATTTTACGTTGTTTTTCTAACACACAAGGTAATCAAAGTCTAGTGTTGAGACCTTTAACCAGAATCAGCAACCTAGTAAATAGCAGATGTCTGCGAGGCTTTACTATCTTTCCTAAAAGCAGTTACAACTTGGGAAAAGGAAATATCATCTCTTTAAGAGATGTCAGGCATAAATACCAGAGAAATGCAATTCAAAAATAAGTGAACTTTTCTTCGGTCTGTTTCAGTATGGACATAGCTTCCCGTGAATTAAAAGACCATAAAAAAGTTGTTTAATTGCATTTAAATAAAAGAAGGGTTGTGACTTATTTCGCACCATTTTTAATGTCTAACTTTTATTGCCATCATTAGCAACAACAACAAAAGAGCAAAATTCAAAGGTATATAGTTAATACAAGTATTCATAAATATCACTAAAAATACTTTGGGAAAGCAAAGGTAGGAATCAATCAATAACAGCTTGCTGTCTAGAGATAGCAAACAAGATGGTTTATCTAAAAATACATTTAACACTTCATATCATTGTAACAGGTCAGTGAAAAAGGGCTTCACTTCAGCAATCTGACTACATACCTAGCTTGCAGTAGGGTATCACAGACTGGGCCCAGTTTCTGCAATGATAGATGTTCTTAGCATTACTGCTGACACAGGCTGACTTGCCCAGTCAAGCTTTTAGCATTTCATGTGTGTCTCTTCATGTTTCATTACATAACAGTTTCTTTTACGCATCTCACCTCTCATAGCACTGTCATTATGGAAACATTTCTTGAGTAATAGAAAACCATAAAGTCCTCCTGAGTCAAAGGTCAAATGCAGTCAATTTATTGCAAAAAACTCCAACAACCCACAAAAAATCTCAGCTGCAAGTTACTCCTTCACTCCAAGGAGTCTTATATTTTCCTTGTCTTTCGAAACAACCCACAAGTGATAATGAAATGCTTAAAGCAATAAGAGAGAGAATCAGGTTTCATCTACCTGGACCGTCTGGCAGCATACTGTGTAACAATAAATGAGTGTTCTTAAGTCACAGCATTTCACTGGAAATGAGGCAGAACTTGTGTATTTTAACAGCTTTTTACAACTAGTAACCACTAGCAAATTTATTTTACTTTCTCAGGGAAGACCAGCGAACGTCCCTAATTTAAACTAAAGGGCCATTCAGCCTCTAAGACAAAAAGCACTTCTGCTTAGCACCTGAGTAATACATGGAATATGTACAGGTGAATCAAGAGGACTGGAATCAAAGATAGTTTGTCTTTGGCTGGTCTGAAAGGTCTGACTCATTTCCAGTTCTGTGATCATTTATTATCCAGAAAAGAAAGGCCAGCTTTCTGCAGTGCAAACACAGTGGTGGTCTGCGGCTCATGATGAATAGATTTACCAGGTCTGCTCTGAATTGCATGACATAGAGTTTTCCAACAGGCTCTGACACCTGATGTATGTTTAAACTTCCTCACACAGAAAGCCCTGAATATCTACCTGCATGCACTTTTTCCTAAAGTTATTATGCACAAAATACATTCTTAGATGGCATATTATTTAAAGTGATGTTACAGTGCAGAAATATTTTAATCAGTAATTTCATGTCTGATAAAGACTTATTTCCCTGCCAGTATTCTGACTTCAGTATAGCACAGGAGTTTGTTCTGGTCTTAAAATATCAGTTTCCATATTTTCAGGTTCCATGTTATACAAAGTTTATACAAGAGTTGATTTACATTTGTAGAATAACAGAAAAGTAAAAGACATTGATGCATTGATGACTTTTTTTTATACTCAAATCAGTGCAACTGTTGGAGCATTTATCTGCACTGCCTCATGATAAATAGCAGAAACACCAGCCAATTATTCCTGCACTTGGGAGTTATATGCCAAACTAAGCATTGCAAAAGTCACAAAGTCCCAATTAAAATCAAAGTATTCACTGGAGGAATATCACAAACCCAAGAAAATTCCCTGGCAACAGTTAACAGTTGTCAAATTGATAGTCACACTGTTCATTACAGTTTACTTGTTTTTGCAGATAAAAAGTAATTTAACCACTGTACTGGAAGTGCACACCTTCTTTTAGTTTTAAAGAGCCTGCAGTTTGAGTGAGCAAGAAAATAAAGCAATATTAAAATTTTATCATTAATCAAATATTTAAAATTAGCAATTCAAAAAAGCCAAACCAACATTGATAAACAGTGTTTAGTCTGGAAGGAAAAGGATCAAAATACTATGCAACTGTGTTAAACTGCATAAACCCACAATTACACAAAAGAAACACATTTAAAGTGCTTCTTCTAACTATGCTCCCTCTGACATTCAATTTAAATATGAAGGATAGCCCAACTTTTTACATAATGTGGCTTAGTTGATTAGCCTGGTAAATACACTGAGTCCTGTACACACAACAAATTGAATCCATTAAAAAGACAAAAGAAAGAACAAAATGTCTTTTCATTCAACTCCTAATAAATCAATGCCAGTAAACACTATGCAGAAATAAGCAAAATGTTTATTACTTTCTGAGGTACTCGGGAAAAGTTCAATATGCAGAAGGATGAATACACTGAGTGCACTCCTAATTGCTGACATAAGTTGTTTTTTAAAAATGTTACAACACTTATCTGAGCTTTAATCTAAAAATTCTTCAACAAAGACCCCCATTCAAATATTCTTACAGTTATACTGAAGTTCATTTGTACTGTCTCATTTCAAAATTTTGTAGAGTACAGAAAACATCCTCCACTCTGCTTTATAAAGCTTAACTTCCTTCACTTAGTCCTCCCTTTTTACTGTCAGTTCATGTATCTATGATTCTTACAATTCTTTAAATTCCTTACGAGGAAGAGGATGTCTTTGGTCTTGGAAAATAGTGTGTTGTCACTCTCTCAATACCACTATCTGACTTCTACATTCACTTGTTACCCCAGTAAGAAAGAAAACAAAACTTACAGCACCCTAAAGAATACTGAGAGGCTGTGGACAGTGCATCAGGATCACACCTTTTTGGATTTGGATTCAGAAGGCAGAAGGGCAAATATGACCTGGTTAAAAGGCTTTCTTTCACCTTTATTGTAGGAACATGAACATTACTGGAACATGACTGGAAAAGATTCTAAATCTATTTCCTTCAGAAATAAAGTCAGGTGTATAGAGCAGACATAATTTAGCTAAATTCTTCCACATAGGTCCTGGTTATGAGAACAACTCTTAAATAGATTAAGTCCTGTGTATGTGGAAAATCTAAGAACTACAATATTAACTTTTTAAATATAGGAGTCTAAACAATGAATATCAGAGAGAAATCTGGTCTTTTCACAAGACAAACTGTCAGATCATGAAAAGACTACACACCCTTATTTCTCTGAGAAGGCCCATGAGCCAAGATTACCTGATCCACTTAGGTGCTATTAACCTCCCTAACTTTGTTTTTCTTAAGGTGTGGTGAAAACCAAAAAATGTATAAAATATTCTGCATTTATGAAGAATAAAAGAACTCGAGCCGATCATAGAATATGCTGAACTGGAAGGAACTTGCAAGGTTCATCGAGTCCAACTTGTCATTGGTTTTAGATTAACTGACATACTGTTGTATCTGAAACCTAGATACATGCAGGTCTTTTAGTTACTTATTTTTTAACATTTTTTGTTAGATTTTCTTCAGACTTGGTTGCATTATAACCAGTTAATTTCCCTGACTATATCTCATTCCCTACACTTCGATGATCCAGGGCAGGAAGAACAGTTTTTGATTCTATGCTTTGTTGGCACAGCTAATGAAAGGGGAATGTTTTTAACAAACATCTTCCTTTTTGTCCTAGTCAATTCTCTGTTAGGAGAAGTACACTGAGTTTACAATGATACAGATCACCATATTTTGAGACAAGGGACATGAAAGCACACCAAAAAACTGCATGACATTTCCAATATACTGATATACTTTTAATTTCCTGAATAAACACAAATACAAATGTGCAGACTCAAGGAAGGAAAAATCATAGCTAAAACTTTAAGGACAAAGTTGGTATTAGGATCCTTTAATCAGTTTTGTTTAAACTTTTAAACATCCAACTTTCAGAGTCAATGTCAGTTTTGACTGAAAGGTATCTAGAGACTCCAACTTTAGCAAACAAAACTGAATTAAGAACTGAAAAGGTTCTCATTTCACACTTATTACGAGTAAGAGAAACGTATATGTTGTAGTTAAGATGAAAGTTTAAGTTTTACACAAATATAAAGAATGGCTTTGAGTGTACAACACTTCATAATTTCAAAACTGATTCAGTATTTAGATAATTAGCTGCTGCAGTTGAGAGTTCATTTTAGTCTTAAGATTTTGAAGGGGAACTGAGGTTAAAGACAACCCTTCTTCCACTCATTTGATCATATAGAAGAAACAAATCACCTTCATTAAATACTGGTACCATCTTTTCAGTTCTTCCATTTACAACCATTGGGGACAGACATCTTCGGATCTGTTTTTTTCAGATTTCTTTCTTTAAGTGATTTTAAAAAGAAATAGCCAAACAGAAGACAGATCTACTCAAACTACATGCCAACTGTTACTGTCGTTTTCAGAAAAAAATGAATTTCTATAACATTTGGGCAGAAGGTTGATTCCAGAATCCTTTTCCTAAATATTGCTTAAAATTCTGGTTTCTTCATTGAAATTTTCAGTTCAAGTGAATAACATTTAAAGGAACAATTATTTCAAGAAAAGAATATTTATAAAATAATCAAAGAGCATCCATATCCTCATAATCATATGAGAAGACAAATACAGAAATTTCTTCCAGGGAAAAGAAAAAAATAAGAAGAAAAAGAGACACTGTATGAAGTCCCAAATTGGTCATACATTTTGGTACTGGTCAATAAACTAGACCACCATATATAAACAAAACATTCCATTCAGCATTATGTCAACCTTTAACAAAAAGATCATCAATCAACTGCAAATACATGTTCTATGCACCTGTAAAATCTGATGGACATTCTTTCAAGTTTTTATTTCAACACTGTGTCTGTCAGAATTACCCCCCACTATAAACTTATTATTAATGTTGGGAGAAGTTTTCCAAATGTCACCAAAATGAATTAGTATCACACTGAGCCCAAGACTTAAGAGAGTCACCATGTGCATTTATGTATTTTCCCTCCCATAATACTGACACATTTATATCTTTTCCATGTCTGCTCCAGGTCTGGTGAAACTGCACAGTATGTGTCTCATTTATTTTGCTAGAACACAGTGACACATACAGAGATTTAGTTGCATGAAATTTGTTGAAAAATTGTTAGCAACAATGTCCACCTATGAGATGCTCTAAGTTAAAGTAAGCAAAAAGGTTTTTACTAACAGTATGAGAAAGTGAGTTAAAATACTTATTTCACTACACATAGTTTCTAATGTGATGTTGGAACTTTGCTCTGTTTCACATGTACGTATGGGATGATGTGTTAGATAATAGAGGCCTCTTTTTCATGGTGGATAAAGCTCTAAAAAGACAGAAGAATGGAAACCAAATTTAGATAAATTAAGACTGAAAATAAAATACTTCTTAACATAATGATTGTTAGCCCTTAGAAACTTTCTAAGTGATTGTGGATCCTGTGTCACTAGGATACATGCTTTAAAAAAAGAAACAGAGCTAAGCAAGGCAAGACATGCAGTAATTGTTTCATCAGAGAACTCTACGTCAAAATAGTGCTTTCCCAATTTGTACTCCTTTAATTGATATTCAGTTCATACTTAAGATCTTAGAGAGAGCTATAACACACCACAGCAGCAACATGCTATCCCTTAGTTACTAATAAGGCTAAGAAATGTCAAGGTAAAACAGGCAATGGGGTTTCAAAGCAAAAAGGGCTGTATTTCATTTACACTTCCACTTCAAACAGCATATATATGCAGATGAACTATTTTCAGAACTATCCTCTTGAATTCTATCTGTCTACTCCATAAATACAGGGAAGCACAAGAATTAATGAATAAAGACTTCACAATATTCCTGAGAAACTATGTATTTCGGTATATATATCTGTCTTCCAGAAGCAAAAACTGTACTTCTCAACTTCCTCTTTGCATATGCAACATAAAAAAATAAATCCTCCAAGTGCATCAATTAAGTATGCCTGATTTTCTGTAATCTAGCTAGATTTCTATTTATGTTTTCTCCTACATCACTAATTCAATAATCCACTCTGCCACATTTTAGCCATCTACAATTTCTTTAGTCCTTACTTTGCAACCTAAATTCCTTTATTATGAAGAAAGCAGAATTCTGAAAAAATGAATGGTCACTTAGTTCAGAGCTGTATTGATTTTATTTAAGTACTTTATTAAAAAGTCAATAAAAGTTATTCAAGGTCATAACATAAGACCCTCATTCAGATTTTACTGGAGCAAAGTTCTGCCTTCTAGAGACTTCAACAATAGTTTGCCTGAAGAAAACCTCACTGTAGGTTTTATGATTTGTCCTGAAGTAAAGAATAGTTACTTACTGTTAGTAAGGACACAGGCAATAAATGGACATAGACAATAAATGGATAAATTGCATAAAAAATAGAAAGCGAAAACAAGACTTTCAAAAAGCAAGTTTTATGTCTTGTGAGGTTTAGGAATTATTTTCTGGATCCTGGAATTGTCTCACTTGGACTAGGTGTTAGGTTTCTCTCGACAGCTGTGTGAATCCTGCAGGGCTCAGTTCACAAAATGAACCCCTGCAGGCTGATTCAGAAGGTTTGGAAAGGACCCAATATTTCTTTGTTCACTTACAGATTCAAGCATTTGGTCATCTCTTGAATTCCTAGCACCTTTACATTAAAACATTTATCCCTTTAATCACTAATGAATGAATGAAGGCAGCCTAAGGACTCCTTCCATATGTGTACAAGGATGTAATTCACAGAGCTCCAGTCTTAGAGTCCCCTGAGGATCTTACTACAAGCAGGAGGGATAGTAGAATTTTCCTGCTCTCATTTTACTCCAGGGAACTTGAAAAACCCAAAGAGCTTCCAGATCTAGAAAGTAAGGTGGCAAATGCTAAAAAGACTTTTTTGGCTTTTTTGAATCCAGCCATTCAAAAAAGACCAGTAACAGGGAAATCAACAACTGGTAACTCAGATAATTTCATTCAAGGAGCAAAAATGAATTATGTTCTGAGGATGCTAGGAATTAACAACTAAAGTCAAGTCCTGTAGTTACAGAGTTACTTTTAAAAGAGAAAAAAAGTGTTACATCATTTGATGAATCCAGATGTCTGGCTATAAAGAGAATATTGCAGGGAAGTCAGAGTGTATATGGTGACAACCTTCATTAGAACAGACTTAGATTCCGTAAAGCATTAGATCTGAAATCAGCCAAATTTTGTATTTCATTCAAATAATTTGTGCATCTCTTCCATGCTTCCCACTTCATCTTTTTGCTGTGACCTACATTTTTTTTTCCCCAGGTAGTGAATACCTTGCAAAATAACTCCAGTCCATAAAGTTATAATTTTTTACTTGTCTTGGCCTACAAGTGTAGCCAACTGTGGCTATCAAGCACTGCATTAAACAGAAATTTACATCTTGCATTTGTGTCTCCTTTCAGCTTCTAGCAACATCAAATTAGACTGGAGTATTAGGTTACACTAGCAAATAATTTGTTCACCAACTCTACAGCTAAGCTATCATTTATATTAGAAGAGTTGTGTATCATATTACTCACATGCTGGGCTAGCTTCTAGCATTTCTACAAAACTGGCTGAGAAATTAATATAAGTGACTGAAACTCATCACATTGAAGGGGCTGGTGTTAATCCAAGGGTGAATCATCTTAAATTCTCTCCCTGGTGTGGCTGAAATGCCTGTATATTTGTTGGTAATTAGGCATTATATTGCATAAGCAATTTCTCAGAAATCTTCTATGTGTGAAAATCTCAGTGAGTTTGGGAAGAAAGCTGTGAACAGCAACGAATAGGAAAACTGAAGAAGAACCTAACTAGCAAAACCCCAAAATGTCTGTGGAAAGATTCTCCCCCCTCTCCTTCACTAGGGAAGAAAAAATAAGGGTTACATAACTAAAGATTTTTTTTAATTCTATCAAAGGTTTTAATTTCATTGATGGATCTCATATTAAATTTCAAAACCTCTTTTTTTTTTTTAATTTTCCACCTCAGTGGCTCCTTCAACCAGTAATCTTCCAACCAAATTATTATAAAGTGATCTCTGGGAGCCTGTATTTGAAAACTACTCTGAATATTTTGTGCAACATGGTAATAAAGACAAATCAAGACCTTTGCCTGTAAAGCAAATTTTACACCTAATATTTGCTGTGAATCAAGGGAGAAAAAGGTCTGGGTTTTACACTATTGGAGATGAGCTTCTCTGGATGGAAAATGGTAAAACAGAGGATATTTTCAAATGGGAAGAGAATAAGGAGAAAAACCTTACCACTGAAGGCCCAGAACCCTGGGATCACCACCGAAAAACATCACCATCTATATTGTCAAACTGAAGTTCATTGAATCAATTCTTTTGTCTTATGTTTCTACCTTCATTATCTCACACTTTTGTTTCATGTGTTGGAACCATAGTAACTTCTGTGTAGTCACACTGTAAGAAATACTGATCATCAGATATCCTTAATGTCTGTGTGCCTGACTGACAATTATTATGGTTAATGTGCATCGAGGCAGCTCCAACGCTTTGAGGCACTGAGAACACTGATAACAGTACAAAGTAAGTGTTAATTTATGAGCTGTTCTCTCTGCTTAATATAAAAGGGGGAATGCTTTTAAATCAGTGTTCTACAAGCTGAAAACTAATCTCCTTGTATGAGATGTCAGAATGAGATAATATACAGCCAAGGAAAGCATCATTTAAAAGCAGAATCAGTAGTTTGAATGTCTGATAAAAATCTTTAAGCAGATAGTTCATTGGAAGTAGTTTTCCTAATCAGAAAGGAATGTTGTATTAAATCATCATATTTTGAGACAGTTTCTGGAAGCATATGTGTTGCAGATTTTCTACTAATTTGGAAGGCAGCAAGCCTCTATGAATAGGAAGGCACACAAACCACATCTGGGAATGCATAAGTAGTCCTGTGGATGCTTCCATGAACCATGAATGCTGGCATGAAGCCAGCATTAGAATGGAGTTTAGGTGTTAGATCTAAAAATGATTCAGCACATGTGGCCACACAACCAGTATTCTTTAAAGATTACATTTTATCAACTACATTTACCAGTGTTGTGAATCTATACATTTGGCCAGAATTCTGCTTCTTTTGTCTCCTGAGCATGGAAGATGAATACAAAAAATCAAGAACAATTGCTATTCCTGCTCTTATAAAAAAGCAGGAAAAGAAATAATGGTGGTGGGTGAAAAGGAATATTAGTCTTAAAAGCATTTTTGCATAGGAAATACATCTATGTTTTGCAGAAGTGATATGTAAATGGCTGTATTATCATGTCACCAGAAAAAGAAACATTGTTTAGGCCCCTGAGCTTTCCATGTCATAAATTATCTGGATATCCATCCAATTTAAGCACTGTTTGACCCTCTTGAGTTTCAGTGTATGTTTTAAAGAATGACTGCAAGAATTTCAAACCACTGATGCACTGTACTTTACATTCTGTTATATACCGGCTTAGACTCCAACTGCACATGCTACATTAAAAGCAGTGAATTTGCTGAGGATCTGTGCATGAAATAAGTCTGAGGACAACGTTTGCCACTCTTTTCTACTGACCACAGTGTAGGCTAATTCAGGTTGTTAACCCATATGATCAAAAGAATGGCTGAAGTGGGCCAGATTAAAACTCCATCTAGCCTAGTACCTGACAGCAGAGAGGTTATTAACAGTGAGCAGAGTGCTACCCTTCCCCTCCACAATGGATTTCACTAATTTACAGCTGAGGAATTCCCCATCAGAGGTGGTTCATTCTGTATTTAATATTCCTCAGGATTTCTTTACAAAACTAAAAGTCTGACTTGTTTATATGTCCCCTGTATGAATACCTCATGGTGAGATATTCACCCCTTCATGGTGAGCCTTGCACCATGCCCAGAATGTTGCCAAGTTCTAAAATGTCTTTATAGGGGCAGAGGGGGACTGTAACTTCATATGGTCTTCAAAACACAGTAATACAACAGCTGTACAAAGAAACATAAATTTTGCTATTTTGTTCTATGTTCCCTTGCAAGTAATTACTAACATTGAATTGGTTTTCTTTTGATTGATACTAAGCTAATGTTTTTGCAGGACTACTATATCTATTTGCATCTTTTGCTAAAGGAATATAGTACAAATATTTTTACTTCTCTTCAGAAGTATTATAAGCCCAAGATCTTACTACTGAGTGATGAGATATCTCAAAATCAGTCTTTTCATATGTAAGGGATACCTCACCTTCTCTGCCTAATAACTGACAGTAACCTACACTGACTTTATCTAACATTCTTTCACAAAGCCATGAAATGGACTTTGTAATCTCCTTTTCCTGTTCTCTGTATTTGGTCCTTGTTTTAATTTTTTTTCTATAACAGTATCACTGACAGATGGTCACTTCATTATTCCTCCCTTCTTTTGAGAAGACTAACAGGTGACCTCCATTTACTGTGAAAACTGACCATGTACTCTTATTTTATGTTTCATTTTCTTCAGCTGCTTATCCAATACAAATATTTTTTCCTTATTTTCTGCCAGTTTATTCAGCAACTTTTGATGAGGATCCTCCTTGAAAGTCTCTAAAAATCCAGCTATATTACATTATTTGTACACACTTCTTTTGACTCCCTCTGAAATCCAATAAGTTACTTGCTGGTCAGCTGTGGCTGACCAAGTAGTAGTAGGTTATATGTATATAGTACGATATGACACTCTATAAATTGTTTAACTAACTTGGCTAATTTTCAAGAAAGAGCATTGGAAGATCCACAGGTGCTGTGCCATGTAGTTTTTCAATTCTGTACAGTGGAGAACCACAAGTAAACACAAGTAAAAGTATCTGAAAGCAGAATAACTGAACACAAGATACATTTTGGTCTAAACCTCAGTTCTACTTACTTTTATGGGTTGGCATAGATGCTAATGCAGGGGATTCTTATAACAGTCATATTTACTCCCAGTAAATGTAAATGGAATCATTAAGTTCTTTTAAGTCATGAGGCAGGTGAAATAAAATCAGTCCTCACCCTTGAGATCGGCACATAAATATAAATGTGGGCAGAGATGATTGATTGTGTGAGTTTGCCCACCAATTAAATAAACAGCAAGAAACCCAGGAAAAACTTTAAAAGAAAACAACAAAGTTGTGCTGAACATAAAAGGATGTTTTGTGATCCTGGGATTTCAGATTTAGCAGTTTCTGCTCTCACCAGTGTGGCTCTCCTAGGAGATGTACTAACACAAGGAGGAAAGGGGGACACAAAAGGCAATTTTTCTTCCTGCCAATTTTGTATTGGAAAAATACCTGGAGAAGCTGAAGGAATGATACTGAGAAACAGCAAGCAAGATCCTATACAGGGACTAGAGGGCAGATATGCAGAACTGGGGAGAAAACCCCCAAAAAGTCTAACCTCTGTACCTGGCAGAACCCTATAAACTAATAGTAAACCATATCATATTTGTCCATATGCCACTAATTCTAAAAAAGAAAGTTCAATGTGGATTTCAAAGAGGGAAATTATATCTCACAAGACTACTACCTCAAACATCACTAGTCAGCAAGTAAATAAGAGTAAATTGATTGACATAAATAGGATGCAGAAGTCCATTTTATGATTACCAGAAGCAAGGAAAAGATACTAGAAGAAACATTCCTAGCCATTTACTCATGGTTGTTGTCAGAGGGAGCTCACTGGACATTTGCTCTGAGCCAGTGGATGCATTCTTATCTTGTCCTTTTCTCACATAATTTATTAAAGCTGAACAGTTCTGAGGCTTCCAACCCTCTGCTAGATCTGGTTATGATTGGCAAAAGATTGAAAAAGTTATAAAGGGGAGTGAACAAAAGGCAACAAGAGAGACACAAGCAGGAATACATGAGCCTTCTTTCTTCACATTCCTAAATGATTCCAGCAAAATCTTCTGCTGAAGACTTGGCCACAGTTTGTATATTGAACCATTTAGGATGTAAAAGGGCGTATTACACTGTCTTCAAACATATTTGGATTTAATGATTAAAGTTCCATTGAGATAATTTTTGTCTTTTAGCTATATGTTCTGTTTCCTGTGATACAGTGAAAATTAAAGATCCCAAACCTACACCATTACAATGTTTCTACTGATACATCAATATTTATGCTTCCCATTTAAGTATGGAAGGGAAGATAATCATCTTAATTAGAGTCATCAAGTAGTTTGGCTCATAACATGTATTATCTTAGCTGATTTCATATAAATTTTTGCTGGTTTCATATGCTTTTTAGAAGTTCTTATCTTACTAAAATCCACTGTTATTACAAAGCAAGGACTTGACCCTACCCTACATTCAACTGCACTCTGATTTAATAGGGCAGAATTACATACAAGGATGTGTGCAAACACAGACTTTTACACATGCACACTGTGAAATTCAAAACTGTTGCCTCATTACATTAAGAAGTTAAGTTTCCAAGTTGAATCACACCAAAACTTTGGGAAAAAAATTCCCATACTGAACTCTGCAGCTTGAACATATTTCCTAGTAAAAATGTATTGTTGTTTTGAGTTGTAAAGGATGGTTTAGAAAATAAATAGGACTGGTTTAGAAAATAAATAGGAAAATAAATCTGTAAATAATGTCATTAAAGTACCTGTTACAGATGAAAACAAACTCCTTCTAGCATCATGTGCATTTCAGTTACAGAGATCCAAAACAACATTTAGATGGAAGTACATTCAGTGTCTTGAAAGCAACTGGGTCTGAGTAAGGAGTCACAGGGAAAACCTCTGTGGCACAGGAAGTCCTTTCACTTTCCAGAATGTCATTCATCATGCTGGGGAAACAGCAGGAAAGTAACCTACTACTACTTAATAGGCTTCTGCATAGCAACTTGCTTTGAAGCAGCAGCTGCCCACAGTAAATTTCGCTGACCCTTAGAGCCTTTCTCCAAGTTTTCCAACTGTTTTGTCTCCTGAGTTACAACTCAGTGTTAGGTCCAAGCCACCAGCACCTGACAAAACTTAGAAGCTCCAACAATGTGAGAATGTAAAGCTTTCAGGGATGTTGTCTTTTCCATACAACACCAGCAGAGAGACCTGATGCCATACATTTACTAATAGAGAAACTTTTCTCCCTCTAAAACAGAGGCTATCTTAGTGGATGGCATCACATAACATGCATGTGCACTATTACAGAATGCAAGACAAATGAAATATTAGATTACTGGCACCGTAATTAGCACTCTATCATGATACCATGCTCTACATCTTATTCATTAAACCTTAAACATGTAACAGTTTAAATCTGATGTTTTCACCAAAGCGGTGAAAATAAATATTAATATGCAATTATAGAGAATGGCAGGTCAGAACACCCTAACACAACAATTAATTAAGCCTTATATTAGTTATTTACTCAAGATCTGCTAATCAAATGCACTCCTGCATTTTTTGTTCCAATGCCTGTGAACTTAGTGCCAGCAAATTACTTGTTCTGCTTCAGTTCCTCCTTAAACCTTTCCTTCTCACCAGAGTTTGTGAAACTGAAGACATTATACCACTCTCCTTCAAACAAATCCTGTCATAGTCCCCTCCTGTCCTTGCTGACATCAGGTGTCACCTTTCTTCTTGCCTCTCATTATCTGATTTCTTTGGAGCCCTCCTCCTCTCATTTTTCCCAGTGCTGCTCATATGTTCCCTTCCTGTCTTCCCTCCCAATATCCATCTGCTATGTGTTCCACACGTGCCATAATACTCCTATGTTTAAGAACATACCTTTCACAGTGCCACAGTCCATCCTTCTAGAATGAATAAACCACAACAAAGTGAGCGAATAGAGATTTTTAAGAAGGCCCATTTCTTTTCTATAAATTTTGAAAATCAGGATGTTAGTCACTTTTCCCATTTTCTTGAACCTCTGAATTCTCATTAGCTTTTAAAATGGACTAGTTAGAGAATAAAAGTTTCATTTAGCCTCAACAGTGGTGAGTAATCAAGCCTGATATAAATGCTTGGCATGCTTATGTTAGTGTTGGAGCTACAGCTAAACTGTTAATGTTCAAGGTTAGGTTGTGTTAAACACTAAAAATAGAAACATTAAATACTATGGCAAGATTACCACTTGTCCTTTACACTTGCACATATTAAATGGAATGTAAATGTCCTCTTGGTTCCCCAAATGAATAAAACATGGTAGGGATCACATAATGGTAGAAAGAATATTCATTCCAAGTTTGTCTGTCCTCGAATCACAAGTTGGTGGGGTAGCAGAAGAATATTTGCCTTTCTTGGAAATTTTCCTGGATCGTAAGAAAACTAATATAAAATGAGATTAAATTGCCACTACTGTAGAGTAGACACAAACCTGACCAAAAAAAGACAAAGTCACAGTCAAGCTTTGAGCTATGGATACTTGAATTTCCTATCTCATCAAAGAATCATAAAGAGAATATAACAAGGAAGGAAAATAATTGAAGAACAGTCTCCATCTTCAATGGAGAATTGAATGAGAAAAGAGAGGAATGTATGAACTCAGGTTAGACAGTTTACTGGAATGAAACAATCCTAAATTTGGAAGAGAAAAGCGATTACTTTTGAAAATCAATTTTGAAATCCTATTCAAGGGGTGAAGTGCTATTGAGTAGTTCATGTTGTTGTTGGCAAGTGCAATTTAAATTAAAAAAGCAAGTTCAGTTTTAAATGACAATACTAAGAGACAGAACACCACTCAATCAAATCTCTGACTCCTTCAGTTAAGACACTTCAGAAAAATCATAAGCAGAAACTAGACAGACACTGGCAAGTAGAAACACATTGTATATTATTCTCTGTTTTGTATCTTGGATTATAATTTTAAAGTTGAAAATATTACCACCCATCTTTTGCTTAAATCCTCGTGGGTTTCTTTTATCTTTTAAAATAAGTCTAGCATTCAGAGTGAAATGAGGTGAATCTGACATATGGAGATTCTAGAGACAGAACAAATCCAAGCCCTCCAGTATTACTCAAATTTAGTGTAGTATGGGAACTTCAGGAATTGCATTTGCTTCTAATCAAGCTGCAAATAGCATTTTGAGGACTGGTCTGAGAAGCAGATCTTGATTTTAGCTGGCAGAAATAAGTTAATTCCCTTTTGGTGAGGATCAATGAATAGCATAAGAGCCTACAATGCTTGGCTAACACCAACTTGTCACAGCAGCTCTAAAAGCCATCATAATATAAATAATAAACAATGTTTTTATAAACCTTCAAGCCACTGTGATACCTTTAGTTCCATGCACTAGTTTAGTCCTTCTGGTTTTCTGGCCAGAGTAATTTTAATTGACTCCTCTGATGCAAGTCTGGAGTGAATTCACACAAATCCTCCTTCTTGTTCCAGGCATGATGGTGCCAGCAAGGGAGGAATGCAAAGCTGTGAGTGAAATAATTTCTTCAGTGGCAAATGCTAGATCAGCATTTAAAAGAAAACAAACAAAACTCCAATGTAAGTGCACTGACAATTTCTCCTCACATCAGCCATGCCATTAAGTAGATACAGTAACCACAACTTTTTTCTATGGTACCAATAGCAAAAAAACATAGAAAGGCTCTCTGCAAAGGCCATTTCAGTACTGCCAGACAGTAGCCAAATACTCCACAACAAGTTGCAAGACCTCTTTTTCCAATAAAAATGAAAGGTCCTGAGATATAAAAACTGTGTACTGAAGGCTGTAAACCGATTTTAAATTAGTTTTTTAACTGATGGAGCCAATTAATTTTGCTAGCATGAACCTATTTTTGATGGCATCAAATAAAAATATATGTAGATCAATTAGCATATTTCTGAAGAGTTCTTCCAGAGCAATTTTTACATGGATAACACAAGTTTCCTTTGTTGATACCTGCCGATTTCTCAACAGTTTCAGGATGTGGACAAAATGACAAATTTTTTTGATACCCGGACTTATTTTTAAATTTTGTTTATTACTCAGTTAAGTAAGGCAAAAAGGTTATCTATTTCATGCCCCTCTGTAAATCTTTTTTCAATTAGGCAAATCAACCTAGTATAAAATAATGAAGTTAATGGTTTCTGGAGACTAGAAAGATACCAAAGCCATTTACAACTATGTGCAGAAAATGTTTTTCTTTTCTTATTTCTTGTTTTCAATTAGAATTTTAAGCTATATGTGATGTTAAATATAGAAAGCCAAGTTCCACTAAAGAAGACAGAATACTCAAGGCCAATGGCTTCTGCATTTTATTACATAAATAGATCCTTTCTTTTGCAGAAGGTTTAAAACTAATATTTGAAAACAACCACTCCCTCACTCCCTTCACCCTGCTGAATTAGCCTCAACATTTTAAAGAATACACAGCAATCAACAATCAATTAAATACATGGAACAAAAATTAACATTACTGACATATTTTATAAAACTATATATTAAAGAAGATTTTAAAACATGGACATGAAATCTTTGTAAGATAATAATTTACACGCACTGCTTCAGAAAATTCACGTTTAAGCAGAAATAAAATAAAAATTATGGCAGTAGAGCATACATAAGTGGAGGTTGAAGGATCAGATACAATGAAACAGTGAATTTAGGGGAGCTGAAAATAAGAGCCTGTGCAAATGCCCTGCAGTTTTCAATACAGGAGTCACACTGGCCTACATCTTAAGTGACCAAATGCAATTTAGCATAATATAGAAACAAGATAAAATTATGCACACTCTACTTTCCATTAACAGCCTTACAACTCTGAACTGAGAGCATGCTCAAAGGCTCCACCTTAATCTTCCAGGCTTTTTAAGGGAAGTGACATTCCTGAATTCCACACCAGCCTGACAGTAAATTCTTGAACTGTCCCCAGAGACTACTCCTGTATCTCTTACTATGCCCTTCCCTTTACATCTTAGCCTTATCACACAAAGTTTGCAGCTCCCCTTCACTATAAACTGATTTTGTCATATTTTTACCTCCTGCATGCAAATTTAATTTCTCATATTATTACCTATTAAAAAGAGCAACGTCGTCACTCAGTACAGTAAGATTTGACCACAAAGCACCTAAAGAAGCCATACAAAAGTATCAGGATGATCAAACATGAAACTATGTGTTGGAAGGGGGGTTCAGATAAAAACTCAATTAATGAAGTGACCAAAAAAGTGTCTAAAAATTTCCTTAAACATTTCAAATTTCCTACATACTTGAGTGTGTTTTGACATTGTCAGAATGTCAAAATTTACATAAAAAAGGAAGAGCTCTATTTAGAAACTAAGAAATTGCCTTAAGAAATAAAGCTTTCTTACAAAAAAAGAGCAAACAAGATGTATAGAGCTCCCAACTCACTATACACAGAGGTAGAACTACAAAGAAAAAAAAGTTGAAGAATATGACAAATCTTTTATTTCCCCACCATTTGCATGACAATAAACAGAATTGATAACAATGATATGGCATTAATTATAAAGTTCTACGAGGAGAGGAGAGAAAAAACAATAAACATGACACCTAGTAGGAGTCAGGGTCACAAAAAGAAAAAAAAGCTAAACAGAAAGTTGCAGAGTAAACATCTGCAAGTAGTGCTACTGTTGAGAGAAAAGGGAGAAGCAAATGCTCACGTAGGCCATTACCACGCAGCCTGAAACTTAAAGTAACACAATTGGCACAGGATTTTTCTTGCAAGATCAAAAGGAAGCAGTAATGCCATCTGCTGTTTGCTTTGAAAAATTGTTAGAGCAGATGTTCCCATGTGTGGACTCTCCATCCCTTCTCCTAAGAAACCACTTGAAAAATAACCATGAAATAACATTGGGAAAACATCTGCATGGAATACAGAAGACCACCAGTAGTGAAGCACAGGAAAGCCAAGAGAGGAGGAGAGAAAGCGCTGGAGCAATTCAAGCACGTCTAAGACTAGGTCAGAGACAGGCACCCCGTTGTGTGGCGTAACCTCCATATGTATACATATGTATAACCACTCACTGCTTGTCTTTTCCTTTCGTTACTCAGCAGGAGGAAGCCAGATTTCTCATCCACGGGACCTATGTCAGGCAAGGCACTCTGCATGTATAGTAAAGCAAAACAGCACAAAGAATGTGCTAAAGAACCTGCATGGAGAGGTACAGGAATGACTTACTCTTTCCTCTCCTTTTCCACAGACTTATATCCCACCTAGCACAATAAAACCACAGTAGTGTATTTCTCATTATGGGTAGAGAAATTACATGCTTTCTACATTTCCAAAACTGCTTTTATTTCAAAATGGTGAAATCTTCATCAATTTATACTAGATCTTCTATGTATTCTGAGAAATCTTTCAACAAGTACAGTACAATCGCAATCACCAAGATGTTATGGTACCATCCAAATGCTATAGGAGATAAACAGAAAGAACACAAGGCATGTGTATCCTAGGAGTCTTAAAAGAGGCACATTTATCCATCCTATAACATTGTTAGAGAAGAATGCAAAATATATTTCCAGAAATGAGACCAGCTTAATAATATATATCATATCAAAAGGCATTCTAGATAGTTGAGAAATTTGACAGTTAGTTTGCCTGAATTTTAAAATATGTTCATGTTAGAACATTTACATAGGACTGATTGATTTATACAGCATGTGATTTTAGTGAAGAAATTATACACTATGACAAAGTTCTGCAAAAATCAAGAGAGTGGATGACAAGCATCATTTTTAAAAATCTAATGAAACAAACTACATAAAAAACCGTGAAATTTTATTTCAGTGGAGGCACCAAGGAAATAGTGCATCTCTCTTGACCTTATGACCTCACATTTTAGAAGCTTACTAAGAAAGTTAACTCATATAGGACTGCATCGATATTATATGTACAGGATATAACCTGGCATTTCAAGTTGCCTTCGAAATTGTGCTGTGTAATTTCTTTGCAGACAGAACCCTGTAAAGGGAAGTAGGCTTTGGCAGAGCAGCATATTCTTCAAATTTCTTCTTGGTCTCATCTCATAACATGCTTGCCAATGCAGCTATGAATAGACCTGTTTCTTTCCTGGAACTGTGGAGGACCAGGGTGGACATTAACATTTTTGACCTACCACCTGTTCATTATAATTTTAGGGAAGAGATAACAATTTGTTATCTTTGTAATTAGCAGGCTGATGAGTCATGATCTTTGTATTACAGTACACATGTATTACAGTACACTGTAATAATTTATTCCTGACTAACCTAGAATGAGAGAGGACTTTCTAAGACTGACAACCTGGTAGACTTCAACTTGTGGAGTAGATAAATGTTAGTGCTTGGATGGAAATGCAGCTTGCACAGAGACATTTCCAGAAAGAATCCATAGAGGTTTACTGAAGATTTTCAGAGATAAGGACTCTTCCTGCTATTGCACTTCTTACTGAGCATCACTGATGGATCCTTTAAGGTATTGCAACCATACTGTGGGTAAGTACCTGGTTAAACAAGTAAACAAGACTTCCTCCCTTTTTTATTTTGAAATTGCAGCCACATGGATTGCTTAATTTGACAATCCAGAGAGTCAGTAATTTAGCTATTCTTCTGCTAGAACAGGGGTAAGAAACTCTGGTCATCTCAGACTGCAGATTTATGAGCCTGTTTCAAGGCATGGTTGCTGAGATGCAAAAAAGAGGATTGGGTTGGTTCTCTCTCTCCTTTCTCCACAACCCCCCTTCCCCCCCCCCCCCACACTAGACTGAACACTTACTAACATTTTCTGGGAACCTTCTAGTGCATATTAGCAAAATTCTTCCCTTTCACCACCACACTGAATAAAATACAAAATATCGAAGGTATCACATATTACTCCAGGAAAGAGATGGATCCTAAAAAGACTGAAGGATCTGCATGATGAATGCTTCCATTCCCAGACAGACTAAACTGAGAACAAAAGCAACTATATGAGATATGCTGGCACTTTACTATATGTTTACCTATGTTTCAGATGGCTGCTGTCTGTGAGTTTATCAAACACCAGACACATATGTGAGCCAGTCCTTCAAATAACAATTGAAGACAGAACAATGTAGGCACACATGGATCTAACCTACATGATAAAACAAAGGTGTATATATATAGTGAGTTATTACACAAACATTTCTTTCTGCCAATGACTTCTGGTTTCTTTTTCACTTCTTTTCCAGCTTACTCTTTCTTTCTTTTCTTTCAATTTCTCCCCTCTTCTAGTGACTCAAAAGAAAAATGAATCAGAATTACAGTAGGCCATGATATTTGTGAAATATTTGTGATAAAGTGAGAATTTCTTATTTATATATCCAGAGCCTGGTCCTCTGATAACTCAAAATACAAGATCCTTTCTTAACCTCATTTATAGGTTGTGTTATCACTCATAGATCAGAAATTAGTGGATTGATTCCAGGCAGGAAGACCCAGCAGTATACTTAGAAGGTAAGGATACCCAACTGCATCTTCTACTAATATCCTCTAATACACCAAACACACACAAAAGTACTAAATCTGCCATCTAAATGAATTCATTTCAGTGATTAAAAAGTATTCTGTCAAAATTTTGCCAATCTGTGTTTTCTGAAACTAGAAATTTTACATGGGCAAAAACAAGTCTTCAAATTATCTGCAAGTTTAATGCTTAAATGTTTTATTTTACTAGGAAATTATGGGTAAGACAGAACCTAACAAATGCACACAATAATTTTTTGTTTTCTGTAATTTTTTATCTAATTTTTTAGACTTTCAGACAACAAAAATGTGCAGCATTATTTCTGTGAACAACCCCAGCTAAACAGTATTTTGTCTTGTATTACCAATTGGTTACATATACCTGTGCATTAAACAATCCCTAAACAAAGCATTATGATCATTACTGCTTTTCTGACACATTAATACAGCTGTGTCTTTTACTGTAATTTAAATGTATCATGACTTTTCTAGATTTTTATAATACTTTCACTTGTGAGGTTGAAGTTGTACCTGTAGTATACATTAGGTTTGCTTCAGGTGGGTATAAGAGATAGGAAAAATTATGCTTTGTTCCAGAAGATATTCTTACTGAGAAAATATCTCAAAAAAATTATTTTTCAAGGGATTAGAGTAAAACTACTGCCATTATCTTATCAGTGACTGCCTCTATCCTGTAGGATATCCTGTAGGGAAACTATATCTCTGTGCAAAGGATTCTAGAAATGACACATGTATCTGTTATCAGGAGGAGCAGAATAACTGATTTCCAAATGTTTGCTGTCTGTGTGACAGTCCCTAAGTAGAAGCAAAAATATTGCTCTTTCAAACTGCAGAGAAAGAAAGCAATAAATCAATGTTATGCTGCAAATTTCAATACTACTGATTTATGGAGTGAGATATTCATATTAAAAAACACCATTTGGCATGCACCTAATGTTTTTATCGCTTCAACTTTATACTTTCCACTTTTGATTCAAAATTTCAAGCAGGTCCAGGAACATTTTCCAGGAAGGATCATCTTTTTCTTCCATTCACCTGGGAATCTACTAACACATAATGATAACTTACATGTTTTACAAGCTGGAAGCATCACTGAAAATGGAGCACAAGTTGATTCCAATTCAGATTTTGTTGATATGCACAGTTTTTTGTAAAATATTCTGTCTCCACACCCCTATTTTCTGTAAGAAATACTGTTATATAGGCTCAGTTCTTCCCCTGAGTCATTAATCTTAGAGGCCTCAGCTGGGAATCTCAAACTGTGAAGCAGCTGTCTATGCTTAGAAGGAAATGTGAGCAGCCAGAATGAACACTAGAGCTGTTGCCTGCTTGTTGCTGCCATCGTGCAACAACACTCGTTGGACCTACAACACCAGAAATGCACATTTAGAGCCCCCTAAAGTGATTTAAACAGCTGCTAGATTTAGAGACTTTTCTACTCATAAATATTCAATATGTTCAGTTTAAAGGCTGTTTCAAATGAAAATGTCCTAAGCTGTAGAAATTCAAAAGAAAAAAAAAATTAATGCTAATTCTTTTCTTTCTTGTAATACTTTGCTGTCTCGATCAGAAAAGAGGTTTCTCTAACTTCTTTGAAAATACAGAAAAAAAAAATAACAAATCAAAAAATGTTCTCCAATTGTTTTAAGGAGAAATCCTGTTTTTCTGCACTACTTTTTACCTTCACTAACTTATAAATCAAAGGAAAGAATAGCAGCTGTTTTGAAGCTCTGGTTTGTATCTTTATAGTAGCCCAACTTGCAGATACAATAAGAAGATATGCAAGGGTGTTGACTGTTCTTATGACCTCAGACCCAGGCCACACATTTCTATGCAATATTTTACCAGGAAATTCACCATACACTGGGCACTGAAATGCAGTATCATAAATTTACTTCCAATTAAATTGGCTACATATTGCCTGTTTTGTTCTTTATCCCTGGAAGCTGCCAAAGGAGGTAGAGAATACTGGACTATACCCAGGGCTTTAAATTCATGAGAATTTATGTTTGTGAAACAGCATGCTCCTTGGGCCTATAAGCAAGAGATAGACAAGGAAGGAGAATTAGAAGCCAACACACTGAGCAGTTGATGAATGTGTCTAGCTTTGTAAAGAGTCACATCTGGTATTATAACTCTGCCTCTCCAAGTTTGGAAACAGAAAACATATAACCTTCCTAAGAATTTTGATTGCAAAAACCCCAAAAACTCTGATGCACAAAACTTTTGAAAACATGCTTCATGCAGGAAGCATTGCTAGCTTAGCAGCCGAGCCAGAGATTTAATGATAAGTATGATGAAGTTTGGTAAGCAAGATACTTTCCAATACAAAGACTGTCCTAGAAATAACTAAGTTGTTAGTTGGCTTTTCCCTTTTTTCCTCTTGCTGTCTACTTCTGAAGATGGTTTGTAGTTGCAGCAGGTAGTAAGAAGCTTAGCAAAACAAGGATGGAAATGAGGATTTAAAAGAAGGAATCAGATGCCACTGGCTAATATTGACATAGAAGTTAAGAATCTAAAAAAATAACAGTTTGAAAATAACTGTTTACTGATGTAGCAAAGCCAATTATCTTCAAATTATTATCTGCAAGTCAATCAGCTACAAATTCATAGAAGCATTATTTCTTAATTTTACAAGAAAATGATGTAATGATTAATTTTGTTATTTTAGGACATTTTTGTTATTTTAGGATTAATTTTGTTTATTTTATTGAGAGGACTCAAATCTGAGAGGTACTGCCCTGTTTACACAAAACAGCTTTTGCTTTTTTTGAAATAAGTGGCTCATCCACAGATATAGCTTTACCATATGAAGTAGTATCAGAAGACACTGAAGGCTGTCTTGTTTGTAAAAGACAGGAAAATGACCTCAGAACAGGAAAGGTAACCATGCCTTGGAACAATGGCTATATTCTTCCCTTTATTCTCTTCATATCTGTTTTATAAGTTTTGTTCCTACCTTAAACTGTCAGTCAAAGCAGATTAAAAAAAAGGAGAGATATTCTGATGAAATTGCATTTTCATGAAATATGGTATTTCCTTTCTAGCTCTCAGAAAAGGTGACAACAACTTTGGTCTAACATGAAATTTATATGCCAAAGTTTGAAGGAAAAAATCTGCATAGAAAATTCCTGCTGAAACAAAGAAACTAATAATTTTTACAGAATACAAAAAAATGTATTCACTTGTCCAAAACTCTAAACATGAGCTTTATTTCTATGCACCAAAAAAGGTCATTAACAAAATGTTTGGAATGCTATAAGAGTTTAGGTTTCAATAAAAGTCTTTTTTAACAGTCCTAACTATAAGTGGGGATAACATCCATAATATTGAAAGTTTCACTTTGAAAAAGCTTTTACAGATGTAGGCTTTCAAAATAGATTTTTTGTAGGGAATTTACTTGGAGTCTTTCCACGTGAACAGCAGTGTGCCGGATGAACACATTCAGAATACCAGTTTGCAGCCAGAACCACCAAACTCAAGACTGCTGTGAACAAGTCTGGTCCATATAATAATTTTGTCTTCCTTTATGAGTGTCAGCAAAGTTGATTTTCTCTACTGCCATTGTATGGTTCTGCAGAACTGCATAAATGCCAGTGTTGAGGATAAACTCTGAAACAAGGACTACAAATGATGAATCTTTGACTATAAGAACGGTTAAGCAGGCAAATAAATAACAAAGTGTAGTTCATGAGGAGGAAATTTCTATGTATGTATATACACTTATAGGTACTTTTGGAGATTTACTGGATCAGCATAGTCTAATCAAAAGCTACTGAGATTCCCCAACTATTCATCCCCAGTATTCACAGGGAATACTGGATGCATATCATCTGTCATAATAGACTCTGCATGTCCTTGCAGCACATCCAGTTGGGCCTTCCGGTAATTTTCTCCATCTCGTTTGGTTCATAAATGGCCTCCTGAGTCACAAAAACCATTGTATATTAGGAGTCTTATGCTGATCTTGTCCATGGCAGGGCGTTTGGAACAAGATGGCTTTTAAGATCTTTTTCAACCCAAACCATTCTATGATTTTATGATCTTGTTGCCCTTTGCAAAACATTAACCTTATGAAATGGATGTAGACAAAAGAAATGGTTTGAACCTACCAAATTCACACCTACCATATCCAAAATTTCTTCATCCAAGGCTAGACTCCCACTGCAATTTTAAACTTCTTTGGAACACTAAACTTCAGTGTTACTGTCCTGCAGTATCCCCAAGATAGCATCCTTCAAAAAAAGTGGTGGCTGTCCCTGTCTGATGCCTTTAACATTTTGGAAATCAGAAGCCTGCTGTTCTGCCAAAGTGAGTTGATTAACAGTTTGGCTCCCTTGATAAATGCTAGTTTCTCACAGCCAAACTAAAACACAACAGTGTGCTTTTACAGCTGTCTTGTTTGCAGTTTTGTATGTTTTTGTCAGATTTGTACAGTACAGCCATAAAATGTACGGCACACTGAGTCTCAGGTTCACTGTAGGCAGTTTATTGAGATGTAAATATCAATAATTATTTATGGTTTTCAAATCATTCACAGATTGCCTTTCAATCATTTTGTCAAAATTGTTTCACAAAGTAGCTCAGGCAAACATTAAAATGCATTAAATCAAGTTGATTGCAATATCACTCTTTTGTCAGGGGATATGTCACTTATCTCTTTGCTTTCTTTACCAGAGGCTTCTCCTTTGCACTAAGCACTGCATTCCCAAACAATGCCTAAACAAAAAAATCCTCAAAGACAGCAGCATTCATTTTACTGGAATATCTGCATATCTTTAATTTTAATAAAGTCTACTTAGGCCCTACTAAGATAATTCTCAGTAGTTTTAATTTTTGCCTAATAGTAATTTCCTTAATAGGTAAGACCCTTCATTCAACATTTAACCAATAAGGAGAAGGATATGTCCTCAGATACAGCTTTTCAACAACCTTCATCAGGATGGCTTATAAACAATAAATGAAGGGATTATTAGAAAAGATCCTGAGATAATGAAAAATTATTCCTTTTGCTTCTGAAAAATATTTTGCCCAAGGTTAGATAGAAGAATTTTGAAAGTATGAGAAACTAAAGACAGACTTCCTGAATCTCTGTCTTAGGACTTTACTACAAATCTTGGACGGGTACTGACTACAAAGTGTCAGCATGACTGACAATAAGCCTCAGTACTTGATGATCCATCTAAATGTCTTTTTAAAAGTAAATAACTTTTTAAGATACATAAATAAAAATAATATTTTTAGAAGTAAATAATACCTACCTGGTATGACAAGAGAATGCAAATTGGCAATTTTTATATGAAAACCTGTTGTAATGAACCATTAAAAAAAGGGAAAACTAGTTAGTCACAGTCCTAGACTCTAATGGACACAGTAAGTATCACCAGAAACAACGTGTTAGCAACTTTAAGAACTGGGCTAATTTCCTGCAGTGTTTGACAGTAGGGTTAATCTAACCAGAATTTTCATTACGTTGCAAGCTTGATACTTGTGAGAGGGGGAAAAATTAAAATAAGAGAAGCAACATTTTAACTACTTCCACAGAATAACAATTCAAGAGAAAAAATATCAGGACTACTAAATTAATCTTGCTTTTTGAATGTCAAATTTTCCTTCTGGCAGTATTGATTCCAAGATTAAAAAAATTAATTTCCTAGCATGCCAATTAAAATATTTTTAAAAAGTAAAACATATTGTGATATCAAATGTAATGTTACAAGCTGAAATAAATACCTTATACACAAATATTGAAAACACACACACACAAGTCCAGACAAAATCATAGAAATAAAACATTTTATCATATCAAATGCCCACATTTTTGAAATTAATTCAGCAAAGTCTTGGAATAATTTCAATTCTTATTACTGAGAAGTTATCAAAATTAGCTGCATGCCCAAAACTTTTTATTGCGCCAAAACTGCATTTTTATCTATTATAAAGAAATCTGTTCCATTACAAATATTTTAACCAGTCTGGAAACAGATGAGTCCATGTAATCTGCTGGAATGTGTTACAGAGCCTATGGAGAGTTTGAACAATTAGTTCCTGGGGCTGGGAAGCCTTGGCTCTTCAATTAGTGCCTAAGAGTTGTGCAGTTTTGTTTCCACTCCTTGAATAACAAGAGAATGATCAAGATGTTGGTCTATCATATACATCCAAGAACCCGAGAATGACTGAGTTATATACTGAAAGCACACAGGCATAAACCATAGAAAGAAAATGCATGTAAAGGCTGCCCCAAAAAGTCTCCTGCATAGAGATTAGGTGGAACAGGGCCATTTCAGGGCCAATTTGTCATTGCTTTCTCTAAAGGAGAAATATTAGATTTCTAAATCTAATCAACATGCAGCATGAGTAGTGTTAGCAACCACATATTCCCTCTTCATTCTGTAAATACTGAAGCATAGAAGAGAAGCCAGCTTAATCAAATGCTTCCATCAAAAATGAGTTACATTTACTGTTCCTCCTGAAGCTTTTCTGTGGCATAAATTAAGTACTTTTAAGTCTGAAGTTTGTTTGGTCTTTAAACATACTTGCCCAAAGATACTACTAAAAACTATCATAGGCCTTGGTCTCAACACCTTTCATCTGTGCAGCAAAGCTCCTGTGTCAATTTGATAGAACTTGGGCATTAATGCACTGTTACCTTTACACTTCAGTTGATTTGGAAGTAACTTATTCCACCAGAGGTGAATTCCATTAGTGTAAGTTGGCCCTAAGACACAGTGCGTGCGAGGATATGAGGACTGACATCAGCAAAGCAGACTACCTGTGTATTTTTTCCTTTGCCTGATTATTATTATGCATACATGCTTGGTTTTTCATTTAGTTCTCTAGTTTAATGTTTACTTGACCCTATAAGAACAAGTTACAGAATATTTGCCCATACGTGAACATTTGGCAAGGCATATTTTTCTAAATAAGACATTGTTCTATTCTCACGATTCATATAAAAGATCTCATACTATTGTGGACATTTAAGAGTTATCCAGGAAAATACCTAACTACACAAAAATGTCTGCTTTAATTTATTGATTCATTTTGGACCATCATGGGAAGCTTAGGGCCTAAAAATATCTTACCCATAGGCTTTATGTTCGCATTTCATATGTACTGGGAATGACTGACTGTACTAGAGGCCCTTGGTACCTGTTGCTGAAGTTTCTGTAGTCAGTATTTTTCTTGGATCGGACTTGCAGCCAACTGGTTGTAATTGACCCTCTACTGGGACAAGTTAGGATAAGAACATATGCCTTTCCTTAAAAAGAGAGAGAGAGAGAAAAAGAGAAGGAGAAAGGGAGAGAGAACGAGAAATATCACCAGTATTTATTTTAAGTTGCCTTCATTTCCAACTTATCTGGCAGAATGTCAAGCTTCTGTCATAATGCAGAACTCCAGCTAAAGCAACTTCTGGAAAAAAAGACTATATGAGGAATTCTACCTAACTAAAATATAAAATTTAAGAATGGAGCAGAAGAGTTATTTCTGCCCTGCAGAGGAGTCAGTCCACTTGATATTGCCATAAGACTTCTGAATATGAAATGTCAGGCTGGCATCTCTCTTTAGGGTAGTCATTAGTCAATTTGTCATACTTCATGCAAACATAAATTACTAAATTATAACTACAAATGTGAAAACCTCCAATAGTCCTTAGGCCAACTATTTCTAGGCTAAACAAACTTGACACCAGGCTTCAGCAGCAATTGTAACAATTCCACGAGGAACTCAAGGGAATTACTGGCTGCAGTGTATGAAAATATGCAAATTCTATCTAATTCTTAGTCTACAAAAAAAGAACTTAATTTTTAGTAAACTTTTGCATGCAGAAAAACACATTAAAAAACAAAGCTAGTGTCTTTGCATAAATCTTTCATGCAATACATTAAGCTTTAGTGCATGTAAATGGAAACTATCACCATCTTATATCCACTGGTGAGCTCACCTCACGTTAGCTTCTTTCTCATTTTTGGCATATAAAGCACCTCTGAAATCAACAGTCCATTCCTAATGGAACTCAGCATCCCCTTCTCCCCATCCCAGTGTCCAAGTACAAGTAAACCTACTGGAAATCATCCTTTTCTTCTTTAGGCATATGCAAAAGTTTTCTGTTTTGAAAACCTCCATACATAAATCTCTTCCTACTAGAGAAATATCAATACTTTATATTTGTATTACCAAAGTTAAACACTAAGTTGCAAAACACTGACCGGTGAAGTCTAGCCTGTCCTAAGACAGGTGAAATTCCTTATTTAGGCATTGAAATGCTCCAAACTTTATCAAAAAATACCACAATGGGGAACACCCTACACAGCCATAGACTCCTGCGGTATCTTTAATAAATACAAATATTTGGTGGCACTATTAGGCTTTGCTTTCAAAAGACAAATAACAGTATCTCAACGTCTGCTAATGCTACATTAGGACACTGATGCAACATTTAGCAGATAATTTAAACTTTCCCAGTCCTATCCACAGCTCCCAAAACAAAAGCCATGCATTTCTGACTGACAATTCAACCTGAACAGCACCTTTGTTTGCAACAGAGATGTGCTCTTCTCCAAGTCACTGATCAGAGGACTAAAACTAGCACAGTCCTTATCATAGACAGCATTCATAACAGTTAAATATAAACTACTGAAACTATAGTAATGTCATGTAGAGACAGTGGATTATAGTGGATTTATGAACAAAGAGCAGGCTAGCTGGATGGAAATAGATGTTCCTTCTTAGGTGGTAAATGGCTGTTGAGCAGCTGCATGTCCCAAGAGGCAAAACAAGGAAAGGCCTTTTCCGCAAGGAAAAAGCAGTACTTGTGCTCCATGAACAAGCTTCTCACCCTCCTGCAAACTGCTCACCTCATGTCTCTCAGTCCTCCCACTCCTGTCCAGCCCTAGCTGCATTTCTGGGCCCATAGGAGCAGTAATGGACTTACAAGCTATGTAATTGCTGTGGGTGATTTCATCAGCAGCAGCCGCACAGCCTCGGGCCAGGGGGACGTAATATTAGACAACAGAGCATCTGTTCAGTTTTATTTTAACATACCAGCCAGTCATGGAAAAAGCATTTTTCCTAATTGTTGGGATGAACACCAGCATGGCATTAGCCTGGACAAAATGCCCATGAGCTACACTGCCACCCGTGACAGCAGGTACGGCTGGAGTCCATGGCCATAGTGGCCATAACAAAACTGGCTGCAGCCGTCTTGCAGTCCCAGCTCAGGTATTCACCCATTCACCATCAAAAGGAAATAGGCTCCTGACACACAAGTAGTTGTGCAGAGAAGTTCCTGAATAGTTCATGGGCACTCCTGCTTTACAGATGGAAAAATAGATCTCATACTACTTTTTACACTGTTGGCAGGTGAAGATAATCTGAAAAAGTATTATATTATGCAGAATGAGAAAAGTTTTTTGTATCTCTGTTTCTTTTTATAAAGCAGAAACTTAACCTCTCCTATGGATTTAATGCCATAAATTGTTGCAGCCAAGATGTTTATAGAAGACATGTTATCAAAACTGGAATCATCAAGAAATTGTATCAGAAGACACTGTTTATGTACAAGTATAATTATGCCAGTCTTTTCTTTTTTTCTCCCCCCTTTTTCTTTCCCTCTTTTTGTTTCCTTTGCATAGATCTACTTAAATCCATCTCTTCGTGTGGGCAAAAGCTGACAGTTGCATGACAAGGAATGTTTCCCTTTATAAAAGCCTACTTCCTCTCTGTGTAGTTTTAGCCTCATTGAAATGTTTCCTATTAAGCTCAATCAAGGCAGCAATTACCTAATTACTCACTTATGCTTTTCCAGTCAAAAATTGTACAACCAAGCATATTAGAGGGCTGCATACATGTTTATTATTGTTTTTATACGTCCCTATTTGGGTTTAAGAAGCAATCAAATATTTTTACAGTACTTTTGTACTGCCCCTAAGTCTGTTTGCTACAATTTTATACTACAGCAGGTCACAAAACCACTTCTATGCCTCCTACCAATTCCACAGTAGGTAGATGGTAATTTCAGAATAAAGTTACAAACTCATTTCATACCAGTGGGGTTTGCATAAATAAGTTTGTAAAGAAGAAATGATCCAAGGGAACTTCTACGTCTGCTAAAATGCACCACATTTATGACAAAACTCAAGAGAAAACGGAGTTTACAAGGCCTCCAAAAAACCTACATCTTCTATACCTCCATGTTTTCTTTAGAAAGATCCTTGAAATCAAGAGTATCAATGGTGCAGGTGGTTTATATTCCTCAAATGAGATATACAATGAACTTATTTGCATAAAGAACTATGGCAGCCAACCATCAATGAGATTTTTTTACTAAAGTACAGCAGAAATTACACTACATGTAAATGTACACCGTGCCATTCTTGGTTGGCTACCAGGTTCTTGCTCTATATGTAGACTGCTATAATTTTGTTAATTCTCTGAAAAATACTTCTTATTGATAAATTATTTTTTAAAACTATCAATTTTTTTAATGCTTGATGCATTTTTTTAGAATGCCTGAAGACCTTTTTCCTCTTGAAGGCAAGAACAGAGTTGTGTTAAAATGTCTTCACAAAATTTTAGACCATGCAATACTTAATGACTTGAATTCATTTTAGGGATTATGTTTTTGAAACTGACTTGTGACTTTGGACACCACATTTTCTAGGCTCATAACCTAACACACTATACAGTAATAGCTACATTTTCAAAATGGTGCTGAGCAACCATCCATTGAAACCTAGACCTTTTTTCCTACCCCACTTTAAGAATTCAAAATCTATGACTCTTTTTCAGCGGCGCTTGAATTGCATAGTTTCGATCATGAATGCTTAAAGCTCATTTTGAAACCTACAAAGTTCTTCCCAGGTCCAAAGTTGTTTTCTAACTGAGCCTTCTCAGAGTGGTTCTTCCAACATGATTTTAGCTATAAAACACAGTACTCCTTCATGCTGGTTGGTTTACATACACAGAAGTCTCACAGAAGTTTCACAGAAACTTCTATTCTGTGAGACAGATTATAGCAGAAACATAGGCACAGAAAACTTCTGACCTATGTTACAGAAATACCACAGCTTTGACTCTTCACATAAGCTTTTCTGCAATGCATGACAAGGATGACTGAAAAATTCCCTTTGATTCCATGTTATCCATAAACAAAAGGCTAAGTCATTTTATAACACTTACCAGTGAAAGAATAAAAAGACAAGACATACCAGTTAAACACTTCCTGCTTCCCCTGAACAGTGCCTAGAAGGGCACAAGACCCACTCATAATCTCACCTTCACATCAGTGCTGGGGGGACACTGTGCTCATGAGTAAGAGAACAGCAGTGTTCTCTGTGGCAGGGAAACCTCAACCTTCCTGCAGGGATTCTGTCTTGGGCTGCAGAACATAAGCCAGTTCAAGCCCATTCAACTTTTCCTCCTTCTCAGGCTACAGATGGATTCTACCTATCAAAGACAACTTGTTGCTTCTTCTTAGTCACTTTATCAATAAAGAAAGACTGAAATTCATGAGAGCATTTAACCATTTTAAACAGGAAGAAGTAAAAATTACCAACTATTTCATAAAGACAAAATTATTTATCAGTCAAGCTTAATGAAGAATTAATGTTGCAGAACATGATTCTAGAATTACAATTGCATTGTCCCCTCTGCATGAGACATGTTACATGTACATGGTTTTAAAGCACACACACACAGTGAGTCTGGAAACACTTAGGAGTGACAACCTGCACTGGTGTGTAGGAAACATCGTTAATTTCTAGACCCAAGACAGCTGTGACAAAAGTAGAACTAAATTGTGTTCATCACATGGCTGCCCTTCATTAACTTGCAGACTATAATACTTTTTTGTCATCAAGTTTTGAACATATCCTGTTGTCTAGTTTTTATAGTGAAGATGTTAATTCTTAGGAGAAAGGATAATTTTACAGAAAAGAAAAGAAATTTCAGGCTTATGTTGTCACAGCTAGAATGTAAATGGGTACTTACACAGTATTTCATAAATTCATGCACTGTTTTCCCACCACCTGACTGTGATGTTGTTTCATATACATTATCAACAAAAATGCAGCTGCCTGGAGTTTCTGGAAGATATATGTACAGAGCACACACTCACATCCCATATACATGAAGGTAATATCCATGTGAAAAATTGGAGAGATATGTAATACTCATGACTCCATCACCTGCCACTAATCCAGCTCCCTAGGAGGTACTCTAACATTCCAAACTGTTGAGCAGCTTCCAAAAGTTGCCACTGAAAGGAAAAATAATAAAAAGAAAAAAACAAGGAAAACAGCCCTAAACCACCAAACATGACAGTGAAATCCTTCTCCTTTTCATTTTCTCTTATATCTCTACAAAAATATTTCCCTAAATTAAACCATGAGCCACCTCCATCTGAACAAGATAAACAAAGCCAATTTTAACTGAATTTTGAACTTCTACCTTTAGAATGATACACCAAAATCCAGCCCTTTTCCTGATGGATTTTAACATTAGAATGGTATTGACTAAAAAGATTTATTCTAATAACTACAGCTATGATGAACCATTCCAATTTTAAAAAGCATTCAAAGAGTCAGAATTCCCAACATCCCAATGCAATGATTGCTATATCCTTAAGAATGAGCACAAAGAAAATCAAGCTGCACAGAGATTTTAATTCTTATTTAAAACCCTCCAACCCTCTGATATTACAATATAACTTTCAAGGCAAAACTGCTGTAATTACAGGGAAAATACGTTCCATGTAGTTCTTTATATTAAAATAGAAAGACATTCTTAATATCTGTATCTTTATTAGGGTTTTCAATGATAGAAAACTTCTTGTTGCCACCAATAATAACATGGATGGCACAGAACATGGTAAGATACAGAAAATGTCCCAGAGGATTTAGAATAATTATGCATAAAAATGTGTAATCTCATAGAACACTCTATGGCACTACTGTAGTTCCCTGTATAAATAAATAGGTCTGTAGAGCAGGTACACCTCAGCCTTAATAAGCTGTCGTCCCTATATTAGATATTATCCAGAAGAGGTTTTTACAGTGGTGTTCACTATCTCATGTCTACACAGTAATATCAAGTCCTCTAAACACTCATAGATGTAACATAATGACAAGAAGAGTGCTGAATTCAAGTTTTAACTGTAAAGAAGGTAGATGTTCCAGCAGAGTTGTCAGTCAAGAGCTCTGATATGGAAGAATGGTTCATTCTTCTGTCAATAAGCTATTTGGATGATTTAAAACTGGTTCTACACTTTTGAAGTATAAACTAACCCCAATACTCTCGACTCTTGATTTGTATCCAATACAGCTGCCACAATGCTAAGAATATTTTTTTTTCACCACTAGGTTTGTCAAACACTGTAATAGGCTCCCAGATCAGCTGTGGAATCTTGGACTTTAGAGATATAGCAGCTCAATTGGATATGGCCTGAGCAGTCTTATCTGACTTTGACCTGCTTTAAGCTGGACCAGATCATCTCCTTATTACTAGAATAATACACTCATAAACAATAATTGTAATAACAAAACTATTAACAAGAAACTGAGACTGCAAGACAAAAAGCTGCACATATGTACACTAAACAAAGTAAAACATCTCAAAATTTCCTATGAATATGTACATCAAGTAGAACGTTGAATTTTTTGATCACACCTCTCTTTTGATTTCCTTGCTCTTATAAATTGAGATCTGCCATGACTATGAGCCAGATACTACTGAGATGGAAATTAATTTCGTCTCATTAAACAGTTAAAATGATACATTTGAATGAGGATAAATTTTTAATTTAAAAAGTTTAATTCAATTGTAGTGATTACTTGGATATACAGACTCCTTTTACAAAGATAAATCTTTGAAAATTATAGAGGATTTAAAAATCGTATGGACTAGGTTTTAGAACAAGTTAAGGTAGATACAAGCAATACAAATAGGTAAAGAAAATGCAAATAAATGGAAATTACAGCTCTGTATTCTATTAGGATTAAAATTACATAAATGCTAAATAATTAATAAAATATTTGACTAAGATTTCTGGTTTTATGACATAAGTTAGTACATAGAGAATTTTGACAGTTAATACCAAGAGCAGTAGGAGAATAAAGCATAAACTGTAGTATTTAACCTAAAGAAGTTCTTCATACTGCTGAGGATAAATGCAATGGAAATAAATGAAAGATTTATTAAAAATAGCTACTACTTATTAATTTTTCCTGAGGCCAATAAAATTGAAACACAGAAACGTTAAGAGCGGAAAGGGAAAGGACTAGGAGAATTAAAATACGTAAAATCTTTAAATCATTGCAAAGTCAGTAAGGCCAATGGGGATTGAGAACATGATGAAAGCCCCAAATGTACACATAAAATAAAAGAATGGATAAAACATATGTAAAACATGAACATTTTTATATTAAAAAGATCAGTGTTTCAACTATTACAGCTCTGTCTGATTAGCAAACTGATATAAGAGTAGTGAAGGCTGGTCTGTACCATTTACCTCACTGACTCTCAAGAAAAACATGATGTCAGGATCCAGATGGTAGGTGGTCTTTGAAGAGAATATGTTGATTTCACATAACACAGGCTCAATTTAAAGTGTATGTGGAAATAGACAACGAACATCCAGAGCACAAACCACATGATATGACCTTTGTACACAGATATGTAACAGTGCAAATTCCTCCAAATTAAAGGTTAAACTGCTCCCAGAGGATGAGCGGTCTAGCCAGCCCCACAGCAATGTAATCACGTTACAGAGCCCAGAGCAAGTTAGAAGCCATTGGGACAATCGCCTTTGGACCCAACTGTAGAGCAAGACACTGCTGCCAGTAGCTGATTTTCCACAAGTGAGAATCTGTGTTTAAAAACAGTTCTAATCCATTTTGCAGCAAGCACCACAGCCTAAACATTAAGATGAAGCTGGAAACAGTCAAAGTCTAGCTGCCTTATTCATGTGGAACTGTTTCCCACACTCTCACTAATAAAAATTCAGTCAGTGTAGTTTTCCTTTTGTCATTTCACAGAGGATATACCTGTGTTGTACCTGCTATTATATTACTTTTAAGACTGTAGCATCTGGAAATTTATATTTCTGATTGGTTTTTTTTTTTGTTGTTTTTTACTTTTCCTCCCTTTGGAATTTTCCATTAAATCATCATTAAATAGAGAAATCACTTGGTTCCCCCCCTTCTATTAGTTTCACAACTCCAGCTTGCTCATGTCTGTTTGCCTTCTTGAATTCCTGGCAACATCACATCCCACTCCAAGCAGCACAGGTGAAGGATGAACCTCCACTGGTACAATTATTCTCTGGGACACAGCAGCAGGGGACTCATCTAGCATCCAGGAAGGAAGGGTGGTTAATCTCTTCAGGCTGGAGGGAATTCAAACCACACTGATTTTTTGTGCTTGTCAATAGCAATTACATAACAAAGAGGGCTGCTGTATCCCACTCTCAGATGACACATTCTCAATTTGGATCCTAACTGGATGAAGCACTCACTCTGCAACTTTAGAAATGCATCTCAACTGAAAAGTGGATCAAGAATCCTCCCATTGTTCCAATGTATCGACTTTCCCTTCAAAAACACTTAATTTTTTCCATTGGCTGCTCCAGTTGCTTAACTCTCAACTCTGTGTTCTTATACTTGTAAAATTGTAATTTTTAGCTACTGTCAGTCTTAAACTGAGGGCAGCAGGTAGGTCTCCTGGACATCCTCCTGTTAGGTTCTTTTTCTATCACCCCCTAATTTGATGCTGCAGACAGAGCTGCCAGTCCCTGGTTGCAGCCATAGTGCATGAGAACACTGTGAGCCTAATGGCACGATTTGCTAGCAGCTGTGCCTCCAAGTCAGCAGGAGTCAGCAGTATTTTAGGGTAACAGTGCCATACAAAACAACCATAAGCAGCACATGGGTACTTTGCTCTGTCTATTCCTGAATCTCACTCTGTTCCTGATGTTAGTGTATGTTGTACAACTATGTGTAAGTTCAACTTCTGGCAGTCAAATAATTACAGAGGACTTCCAGTCTAGCCCTGGCAAGCTCCTTCCAAAGATCTAGAAACTCACTTCAAAAGGAACTGCCACAGAGCATTTTCTCTAGTGGCTTGTCATTCAGTTTGGCATAGCAGTCATCTTTTCTGTCCAATTGTTCCTCAGCTAAAAGCACATCCTTTTCTCAACGGCCAGCTAATTCATTTAGTTGAGACATACAGCCAACGTCACACTTTCCAACTTGCTCAAAATTCAGTCTTATAACACCTTCTCTCACATGAGGAATCATTACTGGGGTTCACTATAAAGTCATATTTCCTTTAGAATTAGTCTCAGCAAAAATATTTGTCTCCTAATGCAACAATTGCCAAAGCATATTAAAAAGGGATGTGAGAAAGTAAACATACATATGATGATGTAATTGATGAAGTGAAGCATAATAATTAATTCCTTTTTCAGTCACATAATCCAGCATATCCTCAATATTAGACACTCCTATATAACTTCATCTAAATCTACTAAGAAGCTTTATTTATAATGGCTTTTCAAAAAGGTGCTAAGGATGGACCCAGTGATGCCAGATGTTAAGAACTCTCAATTCCAGTTAATTTTAATGAGAGCTGAAAGTATCCTGAATGTCTACCCTAGTTGCTACTTATGACCTCACAGTCACACTGGAATGCCTGAATCCTAGTAAAATTAGTGAAAAGACACACACAGCAGTAAATTAAAGCAAATAGGTCCATCCTGTTTTCAATTCACTGTTAAAAATGTCTGTGTTCCTGCTCTCTCCGTATGATCCTTTTTCTACCTGTTTTCCCTCTGCTTTATTCTACTGCAGTGACCAAGAAAAAAAACCACATGCACAAGCTCATGCTAAAAAAACTGAAATGTCTTCCCATGCCATTCAAGCTTCACAATATTCCAGATGCCTGACTCTCTCCACACAATGCTATGAACTGTGATCTAAGTTTTGAGAATATTCTGGTACTACAGTTAGAGGTTTTTAGAGGATAAGGAAGCAATATTTCATACTGATCCAATTTATCTGAAATGTAATAATTTTCTCACCCTCCCAGCAGGATTACAGAGACAGGCAAATTTGAATTCATACCAACATGAATTAGAAATCTAATATTAAAAGTAAAATAACAGGATGTAGAGTTTCTCACAAGCTGCAGTTAATACATAGCAAATACAGGCTAAATACACGGTTTCCCAGAGATAAGTGAGGTTTTCACCTACATTTCTATGACAAGGGGGTATACTGAAGCTTTCAGACTTTTTGCCTCTCCTACAGCTGGAAATAGTGATAGGAACTGTAAACTCAGTTTGGAGGAGGACAGACTGAGGGCATCTGCCTCAAATTATGTTGGGAGCTGTGACATAGTATGCTTGTGCTCAAATAAATGAATTTCAGTGCACTGCCAAGATTATGATTTCTAGTCTGTTTCAGTCTCTACCTCTATTTCTTTTGGCTCTAAGCAAGGCAGAGCCAGAGACGCTCTATGATTTTCCTAGAGAAATAAAAAGGGCACAGCCACAGAATCCAGTTATCTCAGTTCAACTAGTTAACATGCATCAGCTGAACCATGGAAACTGCCTTTGTACCCATGCTTAGCCCTAGGAAGACATGCTTGTTTGATTTGCAGGCAAAACTATTGACAGAAGGCTAAACTGTAAAGCAGTAATAAAATGTTCTTAACATTGAGCTTTTGGAATCTGAGCTAGAATTAAAATTGAGGATCATTAAGCTCCTCATTCTGTACAGTGGTTTTAAGAAACCCATGGAGCAGTAGCAAGGAATACACTACACTTTAATTTACTTCTCCCAAGACTCTGATATGATATATCAAGAACTGAATGGGTACACAGCAAAGCGGTACAAAACTACTCTCTAGAATACAGAAGTCAACTTACTGGTTTGGGTCCATCTTGCATGGATTTATTCCTGCATTTATCCTTAAAAGAATGAGAAGCTGGGCTTCTCATGGGACTACTTAAGTGGGCCAATGGGACTACTTAAGTGTTTAAGACACCCCAAAATCACTAGACTAGTTTCCTTGCACTGAGGAAGCCTTAAAACTATGTTCTTTATCACATGGGGTGGCATTTATCTCATCTATCACCTTAGGCAAAAAGTCAAGTAACTAGTCTAAGGAAACAATTTTCCACTAAACCAGGACAGATAAAAGTTTCATAGGAGAACATTTGCCCCCACTTTAGATACCAATCTTAGGACAGTCTTGGACAAGATGCCTCTCACTGTGCACTTTAATACAGGAAGCTTAGATAACTAGCTTAGACTAGACACTGAATTTATGCATGGATAAAATTAAGGAAACCTCTAGAAACTCAAACCATGTGTGAAAACTTCAAAATGTAGAATTGGCCACTGAATGTAAAATTATATTAACCTCATCAAGAGAGCCGGATAAAGAGCAATACAATTAAAGCAAAGAGAACCACCAAAACCATTCGTTGTTGATGTTTTGGTTTTATTTTCTATTTCTTAAAACTGAGTGCATTTGAAATCAGTACTTCATTAGCAAGAATTATACATACATATATACAAATCTACCACATGTATACACTTTTTTAATATATACTTTAAGTTCTTGTGATAACTTCAAATGAATACAGTTCTGCTGCTGTAGGAACATTCTTCCCCAAAGAAGTCTGACTAAAGCAAAATAATTTTACATATAAAATTTCTCAGGACTCTGCACTCCCTGTGAGAAACTTGGAAGGCAAGGAGAAACAATGGTTATTTTTCCACCTTTTTTTTCTCATTCAACAAAACCAACTGTTAATTCTTTAGTAGCAATTCAGATACTGTGGACTAACTACAAATATGACCTCCAAAATAAAAATCTAGAAAAGAGAAGAACTCTCTTTTAATCTGATGTTTTTGAAGTAAACATGTATCTGAGAAACTTCTCCAGAATTGAAGGATATGGAAGAATCAATGTACAACCACAAGAAAACTGACTTTTATGCAGAACACTTTCTAAATCAGAATATTTTCTTTCAGATTTTGAAGAAAAATTTTGACAGCAATGAGTTTTTGATTTTTCTCCTTTCCTTTTCTTGATGTCCAATTTTTTTTACCAGGTCTGAAGCAAAGAAGCAATAGGGAAACACAAGGTATCCTCACACAACTTATTATACTGAAACTAAAAAGGTGGTGGTGATGACATATTTCAAAAGATCTCTATGTATCCTACTCTTTTCAGTTCTATTAAAAAATTCCCTAGCAAATTCCAGTGACAGCATAGCAGATAGGATTTTCTCAAGCACACCTCACATGCACACCTCTCCATTTATTATTATCCTATGTGTATAGAATAGAAATGTGCACAAGACAATCAAATACTTATTTGTTCATGATGCTTTAAGAACACTTAGATGATAAAATATATCAAAACACATAGCATATTATCCAAAACTCACTGCATCAAGTTAAAACAGAAGTATAATTTTAAAAGTATTACTCAGATTTTAACTTAATCCTTCCAGAAAGAGGTAGATCATAAGAATGAAGATAATTTATCAAGTCCTTGAGTATTAAGTGACTCTCACACTTAGTGAGAGTGAGTTAACAGCATCAGACAATGCCCTAGTTTCACAGCCCAGTCAGCTTTGTCAAGCTCCTGACACGCTGAAGAGCTGTTTGAAAGAGATGTAAGTAATAACTTCTTTCTCAGAGTTACCACCTCAGTGCTTTAAGTGTGAGTAGGAACACACACAAATTAAAAGACTTCTGCTTTACAAGAAAGGAGGACAAATTTAAAAAAAATGGAAGAACACTGTACTTTTAAAAAGCTAATGTTTACTAACTTTTCAAGTCAAGATTGAATGCATTCTAAAATAAAAATATTGCAAAACTAAAGAGAAACAATTCAATTCACTTATAAAGACACTACTACTCAAGTTGCCAGCCTTTCACTAATTTCCAGTATGCAGAATACCCAAAAAATGAGAATTACAGGAGCTCCTTACCTCACACCCAAGGGAACTCAGCAGTGAAGACAAAATCATCTGCATTTTCTCAAAAATTTGTATAGTTCTGCTGTATTTGTAGCTGAGTATTACTACAAATTAAGAATTTTTCTTCTTTCTAGGGAGCACGTGGATGCAGATTCCCACGTTGCTGGCTACATGTTGGGTCAGAATTTGTGCTTTGTTTTATACTGTAGCCTTATTCCATTTCTCTGAATAGCCTGATACTACAGTCATATTATTTGAAATTACCAAGAAAACAACACCTTAAGCATTACACATATCATTATGTGTACATATAGGTAAGTACTGTTACACAGTTAAAATTAAAACCATACTGGGCATGTGAACTTCAAAAGTAGACTTGAGCCTGCTGTGATGTGATGTGATAAATGAAGGAGCTGTAAATCTCTGCCTGTCTTTGGTTGGCATCCAACTGGAAATTAATCTCCCATCATTTTTCTTTAAAACTTGGTTGTAACTCCAGAATCCTGGCCAACATTTCCTTTCTTAATAAAATAGGATCAACACACCTATAGATGTAAGAGAGCTATAACTGAACTTATGGCAGATGCCACATTTGCCTACTCACAGCACCACCAATAATGACAAATGCTACTTTGTAAAAGACTCCTCAGTATTGAAAAATAGTATATAAAACCATTTTTAATATGCATATATATAAAAATGGATTTTGAACCTAAGCAGTTTTGTTTTGGTGGGTCCCTTAACATGTAAGCAGTAAAAGTTACAGGGATGTTTTATATTCTCAGTTCCTCATAGAAATGGATTGGGAAAGCTGTTTCCAATACTTTGCCAGTCTATATTTTAATAGGGAAAAATAACTGCTGATTATTATGAAACAATGAGCCACATTTCAAGTAATCCAGCCAATCAGTAGAAAGGATTTGAGGCCTTCTGGTTTATATTTGTGTGCAAACAGCTGTATTTCATTTTTTTAGCCTCTTTGTTTTCCAAAGCTTTTTAACTTTTTGTCAGATAAAATCCTTGTTGTCATGGTGGCCAAGACACCAGCAAAATTAGGGTGGAGGAAGGGTGAGAGTTATAGTGGAATGAAAAGCCCCCTGGCTTTAAGTCTGTAAAAAAAACACCTCCCAAAAATAAAATGAATGTGTAGAATAAGAACAGTTCATCTGTAGGTAAAATATTGACTCCAGAATATATTACTTGGAATTGTAAATACTCGTTATTGTTGTGATCTCAAATCACATTGATAGCTGCCTGCTAAAAAGTAGTATAAAAAAAATATCTGACACACAAACTTGACATAATAAAATTCCTAACTTCCTAATTTTGCTAACAACTTATAAATTCCTTGGGAAAGTGTTTGGATTTATTTTGATAAAGCAGTTGTGGAAGAAATAACACTGCAAGAATTCCAGTCACAGTACGTGCAGTTCTTAAAAATCAAAAATAAAAAAATAATTTCATTACTTTGTAGCAGTTTATTGCCTCTTTTGAGATTTACTTTAAATTTTAATAAGTTTTTTGCACTATAAAAAGCTGAGTAGAATTTCAGTAGGGTCAAAAAGTCTAAATCTAGCTGGCACTGCAAATTAAAACGAGCTTGGTATTCCCAGTTCAAACCTTGTGGGACAGAAGTTAACGTCAAAGAACTACTGTATACAGAGTATAAATCTGAGCTCCATATTCCAAGTACACCATGCATGGGGCTTTCACACTGTCTTGATCAAGCCTATATTTTAGTGTTATGGGAAGCTTTGATTAGGAAAGTCTCAAAAGTAACTAAAAGACTCAGCAGACAGCCTAAAAAAAGAATACCTCATGTTAGGCAATGGACAGAAGTCTGAGCAGAGAAGGGCAGAAGTCACAGGGCATGAATTCATCTGTGCTTTCAATCTGTTCAAAAAACAGCCACTTGAGAGACTAGGGAGAACATCCAAAAGAAAACCTGGCATTTAAATTTAGTAGACCAGATCCAAAGACTTGCTCAGAACTCTCTCCAGATACAGCCTTCTCATGGCAAACACAGAAAGCAGTTAAAGCAAACTTTTAAATCTTTTCACCCTGATATGGCCCAAATTGACCCTCAAATTCAATGGGATGTTGTGCTGGAAACTAATCAGAAATGCAAAACGTACTTCTTAAAAATTGTTTATATTCTATGTAAAATTGATTTTTTTCCCTTTAATACTAAAATTTGCTCCATCTGTTGAGAAAACAAAATATTCTAAATATATACAGAGAGTAGAACTGCTTCATTCTACTAGCTATATCCTGTGGTAGATGCATTTTCATCAGTATGTTTGTCTTGCAGACAAAATGAATATCAGATGGTGGTTCTGAAAATGGGCAGACCTAACATGAGGTGATTAGTTTCAAAAACAGATTTTTATTCTTGATAAATTATTACCAAATACAATCATCTGTTGATTGAGGATATAAAACAGATTGGTCATACCATAACCCACGGGTTAAATGAAAAACGGAAATAATAAGTTTATTTAACATAGTCTTGCATTAAGTTCCTGAGCAGTGCAAATCTAAGGCAAATAATTAGATTTCCAATTTAAAGATATACATTTGTTAAAATCAGATATTCCTTGAGGTCATCGATGCCTTTATTCACTATTCTATCCACATCGTGTGCTATATATGCACACAAGCTTTTACAAATGTGTATAAATATATCATTTCAGCTTGTAACCAATGATTCATATACTTTGTACAAGACTTATCAAATGGAAATGCCATTGACATTTTATTTAATTAAAGCTGATAATCTATTACATTTGTAGATTATTTGTGAAGAAAATATAAGAAAACTGCTTATCTACAAAAGTAAATTCTAGTTGAGTACTACAGAGAAAAATAAAAGTGCTTCTTACACCAATAGGAGTCCCAGAAGCAAAGAATTTCAACTTACTAAAAGCAACTCAAAACAATCCTTGCCTAGTAGGTATTATTGAAATCATGACATAAGTAAATATGGGCATTTGAGGAAGAAATTATGCTCCTCCCAAATTATCTTCTTCTATTTAAAATCAATTATAGCTGCACTGTGTTTGACATGAAAATAAAAAAAAAACCAGTAAGTTTTCCCAACATTCACAGTTAAGTAAAAATTCTGAAATATTACCATATTTTCATTGGATTCTATGACAGGTAGTTATCTAGGAAACATTCCCTACATAAAAGTTCTCATGACAATGATAAAGTTACAGCCATGAATATAAGCATTCCAAGTTTGTTAGTACAAACTTAAAAAATTAATTCACAGAAATTTCCCGTTCTTAGAGACAGTTCTGTGACAAGATTTAAAAAACAAAGCTACCTGCTGACTAGAAGTGTTTACCTTCTTTATGTTCCATTACCTGGAATTCTCCCACCAACCATAACACTTACTTTGTTCTTCTGTTAAAACTCCTAAAATATATGTTAAGTCAATAAAAAGCTATTATTTTCTTTCTGTTTTATTATGTTTTATTCTGTTTTATTATTTTATTTTTTATTTATTCTGTTATTGTGCAAATTTTCATATATCAGGAAAGCTTCACCCTTACTTATGCTCCAGCTCTCAGTAGCAGGTTTATTCTTACAACATTCAATATTCATACACATTATTACCACACTGGAGGGAAAAGCAGAGAATTTTGCATTCTCAAGTAGACAGAACTATTTAAAGTGAACACATATCAACATCACTAATTTTACTTTAAAATAATTTGGAGATTTTTAAAGCTTTCATAAACAGGTAAGTGATTTTGGAGATGGCTTCTGAATAGGGTCAATTGAATTTTACACCTCCTCTAAAGCACCCAAAAGTACCCAAGCATATAAAGTTCCACTGATGTGTAAATAACATTTTGGGTTTGTTTGGGTATTTTTTTTCCCAATTGCCTGTAATTCTGCAGTAAGTATCAGAATTTTCCAAAATATGGCTATATATTTTAATTAGGCAATTATTGTATTTCAATAAGTTAATGAAACTCTTACTGTTTAGAAAATAATTTCCCATTTTTTTCTGCTATTCAAATTATTAGAATGGTAACTTACTTTATTTTATTCAATGGTTTTGCATTTTCATTGCAGACTTTTTCCAGATGGGAATTAATGGGGATCCCTAAGAAGTTTATTGTGGTTTCTAGCCAGTGGAATCTAAATATTTCTTGCACTGCTTTTTGAGTATCTTTTGTTCATTCCAAGTGCTATTACTCTGGATTTGATATAATTAACTCTTAAGCCAGAGACTCCTCTGAATACCATCATTTAGTTCATAAGGCATGAGGCCCACTGAAGTAAAGGGATCAGCAATCATCATTAGAACATCATTCATGTGAAGTTTAATTCTTTCCTCCTTATCAGACATCTGTATTTATTCTCCTGTTGTAGCCTTCTCCGCACCCCACTCCTGATTTTTCGCATAGAAGAGGCTTCATGGTTCCTGTGAAATGCACAGGGGATTGACTGGCTCACATCTCTTTGGTGAAGTGTACTTTTTTGTATTCTGCTGTAAGTGACATGCAGGAGAGCACCAGCACCTACCTTTGATTATTATTGCATTTGCCATCTTTGTATTATGAAACAAAGATGGCAAGTAAATTTATACAAATAAATTTATATCAGACAGGAAAGGTGGAATAAGCAGCACGAATGGAAAAATACAAAAACGCATCCTAAGTCTTTCTCTCTTTCTCTCCCTGTAATAATAACAGCCAATAAACCAAACTTCTACAATATCAATGACTGACAATTCATACCAGTCAAGTAGAAGCTCAGGGAGTATTTCTCAGCATTTACTATTCAGAAGAACAGAGTTCCTTCACTGAAATAGAGTCATCATCTTAGTTCAGTGCCTTTTCAGGGGACCTGCAAATTAACACATGGACTAATTTTGTCATTTTCTTGTATATTCTCTAACTATTTAACAATGTACCAAGGAATCACCATCTTCACATGGGTATCATTAAGAAGTTTAAATAAGGATACTCTGGTGTTTTCTATTCTTCCTTTCCTCTCTCCCTCAAAAGCTTCTTAAGTTTAGTTTTGAATATTGCCTTACCTTAGCAGGTAATTTTCACAAAATATAAGTATCATTGCTGCAGAGACAAATTTAACCAAGCTTAAGTTAGCAAATAAATCACTTGAAAACAACATTACATAGATCCTGAGGATCATAAAGCAGGTCTAGCATGGAGTTGTCACTAAGAAACAAAGACAAATTACATTTCCACTAATGAAATAACTTCCTATCAGTGGGCTCAGCTGTGACAACACAAATGTTTGTCTTCTCTTTTTCTGCTCTAGGACTAAGAGTCAAAAGAATGCTCACTCACCACTGTGGATGGTCCCACAAAGAAGCTCACTCTCTGAGTTTTCCACATTGAATTTTTAGTTTTGTTTTTATTTAGTATGCTCCAGACGGCATCTGTTTGATCTCTCATCTTAAGTAAGGTGAAAAACTGGCAAAGTCTGCACCTGCCTCACATCTCAAAAACTCAAACTATGCAGTGTATGGGCTAAATATGTATAGGTTTTTCTGCCAGGGCTGAAAGTATACAAGAATATCACTCTATGACTGAAAAAGTAAAAAAATAATGTGCAACCCTTTCTTCCTGTAGGTAATGTCAGTGAAACTCTGAACAATTTTTTATTCTCTAGCATCAGCATCAGCAGAGTGTGTTCCCATTTATCTGAAAAGGAGATTTCTGTGAGTCTTTTAAGTATCTGACAAAAGGTTTTACAACTTTTGATGAAAAAACAATTATCAAAAGTACAGTCCATTTTCATGAAAATTTCCTCTTTACCCCTTGGGGTCCAAAGCGTACTGGCTTTTTTCCTTCCTGGCTCTAGGCAAAGACAGAAACTCTAAAACACAGGTATCAAGTAAGTAAAACCAGGACAAGATTTACTTGTTTGTTTGTTTTGGAGGTTGTTTGTACAATGAAAGACCCCATATGGGAAACTAAGAAAGAACCCTCAGATCCTGGCTGAGACAACTGCAGAGTGATAAACTGCAGGCAGAAAGAATAGAAAGGGATTTCAGAGCACAAGATCTAAAACCCCACCAATTTTATGCTTCCTCTTGGTATGCAGAAGTTAGCTGAGGGATATGAAGTAGTCTAGGGCTTCAAGGGAGCCTAAGAATAACCACCAGAGGAAGATCACATTCTCCTTTCACCTAAGATCCTTTTACAGATGTAAGGAATTAAGAGTTAGGGACTTTAGATAAAAATCAGAGCTATTTTCTGCAGTTCATCATGTAATTAAAAAAAGTAAAAACACTAAAAAAATCTCCCAACCTTGCCTGATATACAAATGTAAAAAGGTAGTAAAAAGAAAGGTGTCCCTGTATAACACCATTTTGTTTGTGTGCAAAACAAGTTCCAGAGTGTTCTCCGGAAAAAAGTTCTCAAAGTTCTTTTCTTCCAGAGAAAAGCAGCTGCTCTTTTCACTAACCAGCTCAAGACTTATTCTATTGAAAGCTATTTTACATTCACAAGGAAGATGGGTTTTCAGAGCCAATGGATCAATAGCCTATTTCCTTTGACTCTAGCAAAAAGGCCAATTTTATCAGGGTTGAATGCATAAATAAAGATAGGAAATAGCCATTTACAGTAGCTTATCTTTATTCCTCTTTTGCTGGAACATCAATATATAATTTTTACTTTAATTATGTTTGAATGAACTGGTCTTCACAATAAATTTACAGGAAGATGTCTTGGACAGCATTGTCAGGATATCCATAAATACAATGACCAACTTCAGTCAATATATGTTGTTTCTATCATTTGATATATACATGGATTTATCACAATGGTAATATTGGGTGCCATAAAGTTTTAACTACACACTTCATTTCTCTTTTAAGTATTATTTTGTAATTTATGAGCAACAGCATCAACAACATACAACAGGGTAACACAGGATGAAGACTGCACAAAAGCCTTTCTAAAGAATGAGCACTCTATAGAGATGCTTTTCTAGAAACTTAATCCTTCAGAAAGAATAATTTCCAGGCTCTAGAGATAATTACCTTCCTCAAAAGCAAAAAAAGATAGCCCAGCAAATCCATTTATAGTTTTAGAGCAAGCCTTTCAGCCTTTTGCTTTCAGCTTTTCAATAGCTGCACAGGAGAGGCAGGGCACAACAAATGCAATGGTTATGAGAACCAAATCAGGATCATCCAGAGCCAGACTGCCAGTCAGTGTAATGGAAGTGAGGACGTGCTTGGTGAAAGCCTGGCTCCAAAACAGTTACACTGTAGATCTCTCTTCACTGAGATAGCTACCTGCCTGCCTTTACCCATTCTGGGCTTTTTAGTTCTGCTCCAAACTGTTTCTCCTCTTGTTGGGATAACAGGGCTGTGCTTTTTCTATCAAGTGAAACCCCAGAGACACTCGCTGACACTGAAGATGAAATGAACTGGCTGTTGTACAATCAGAACACATTCATGTTTCCTGTACAATTAGCTTACATTGACTGAAGTTAAGATGCAGCTACCTTGATAACCTTGAGCACACAAACTAATATTTTCACGTGATGTGTAGGTGGTGAGATTAAAATTCTGCTTGCTAAGAGCAGGATAATATGTAATTATTTATTGCAAAGTGAACTGATGACAAAAAAGGCCATGCAAAACACTATAGTACTATTTTTTTGTTCCACAACTGATAAGCATGCACCACAAAAAAAGCAGCTGTTGTGGTCCCCATTTTTTAGAAGTGTTGACTTGCCAGACAGTAAGGGACAAACACAAAATTGCTGAGTGTGCTCAATGAGGAACTTGAGTAATGAGGTACAGGACTATCTTTTCTAAATGGAAAATCATAAACAGAAAGGGCAAGAAACGCTATTAGTGAAGTTAAAAAAAAAATCAACAATTTAATACAAAGACAAGTTTTAAACTAATTCTAAAGATATGAGATACATTTAACAATTTCTTTTTTTCCATGCCTGTTTTTTGGACTACCATGAATGAAAACATACTCTAATAACAGAACTGATGCTGCAAATAAATATATCAGAAATTTCTTTATTTTACCAGCCCTTCCACTTTCATGTACAAATTCAGTCATTTTTCAAAATTTACAGATATGTTGATCACATGTAACAGAAAAAAAAAAAAAATCCAGAGAGCCAGCAATACTAGAATAACCATAAGAAAACTTCTCCAATACAGAAAAAAACCCCAACATTTTAAGTCTGCATTCTCCTTTAAGTAACCTCTAATGCCATTAAGATAGCTTGTGACAATCACCATATTATCACTGATGTTGCTGTTATAGTAGCCCTGTAAAAAAACAATGACAGTTGTTGAAATACAGGCATGGTTAAGACCAGTTGAGTTCACTGCTAAATAGGGGCCAGCATTAGGTTTCAAACTTCACAATAAAACCCCGGAAATACATAAACTTCAGGGTGAGATAGCAGAGATGTGATGACCTTGTAAAATATACAAAACCAGTGACAATTTGTGCAACAAACAATTTGTTTGCTAAATATTCACAATTATGTGATCCACCATGTTAGCTGACAAACCACCAAAGTGCAGGACATTGATCTTACACAATACTTTTCCCTCTTTTCCCACAGAACAGAAAGGTTATCTGGAAATATGTCTGGGGCTGAATTCTACCTGCACCCTTTAGTATTTGAAACTGCTTGTCAAGAAAACTGGGATCTATGTAAAACACAACAGTAGCTCCCCCACATATTGAGTGGCCATGACATTTAAACCATGCAATTTTACAGCAGGCAACAAACAAGATTGGGAATTCAGGGTTAAAATCTCCAGTGAAATTTTGTCTTATAAACTAATGAACGTTGACCAAGAGAGTAAATCAAATGGATCTCCTAACAAACTGAAAGCAGCTGTTTGGCTGAGTGTGTCTCTGATTTAAGTTTGGTAATTATTGCCCTACTGTGGCTCAAGGTTATTCTGTATTAGTGAAATAGGATATCATAGGAAAAGCATCCAACTTCTTAATTTACTGTAGCATCAAAAATTCCACTGTATAAAAATAAGCCGGAAATGTAACCTTCTAAAAACTTACCTATCAACCTTCTAAATGCCCATTTATTCATTCTTCTCACGCACAATTACACAAAAATTTTATTAAAATAAACTAGAATATCTAATGCCAAACAAATGACACGTCATCTTTAGTCACTCCAACTATGTTTTCATGCAAATCCATTGAAAAACAATTTTATAAACTTGGAGTCAGTGATAAAGTAACTTGGAATAATAGCCCACTCCCTGGACTTCTATGGTCTATATCAGCAGATAGAAAGAAGAAGCATTCTTTTAAGGTCTCCTCATACCAATAGCAGCACAAGATAAAAAGCCACTAAATTTAATTTTTCAAAAGTTAAAAAATTGTTTAAGAAAGCATGGTAGACATTTGATGAATGAAAACTGAGTTGACTCAATTAGTGCTTGATCCCCTCTTAAATCCAAACTACACTATGGTTTTATTAGTTGCTTTTATCGAGGTTATTAGATGCCTATATTACCTAAAAAACATGAATCAATTATCTATGTTAATAATGTAATTACTATGGTATTATTGATCTGCCTGTTGGACATCAAACAATGTACGGGTCCATGGAAGTATAAAAGTGAATCTCCAGCCAATTAAAATATCTAAAAAATGAAAGAAAACCCTGTGTGTTCTGTAGACAGCTTCACAGAATCTCTCCTCTGGAAATTCAAAAACAAAATTGGCTCTCCCTCACACACAGACTGTGATTTCTCGGTCAGTAGCAATTACTGTACCTTGCTAGATGGAATCTTCAACTCTAAGACAAAAATATTTTAATGAACAATAACACAGTCTTTGAAAATTATTATAAATCCAAGTGCTCATTCTTTCTGAATGTTTCTTTCAAGACAACTAGGAGTCTTAATAGAAGAGGATTCAGACAATTTAAGGTCAACTCCAAGTAAACACTGAACTCAGTTCAGTGTATTATTAGAGAAATAATTGCATTTAGAGAGTGAATTATCACAGATTAATTACAAACAGGCACTTCAAAAACAACCTTACTTTACCCAGGACACCATACTTTTCTTTTGTTTCCTATTTTCTCAGTTGAAATACATAAAAATTAAACCTTTGCCAAAACAAAGCATGCATATATATATATATATATATACATACTCTAAAATTGTGAAAATTGCTGAGTATATGCCACAGAAAAAACCTTTTGAAAATACCACTGTGCTATTTTTTTTTTTGTCAAAAAGGTTGGACAAACTCAAGAAGGAATAGTAGTAAAGTGAGTGTTCATTCATTTAAAAAAAGAGTGGGCTCTATGCAAGTCTTTCTGCACACATAACACAAAACAGGCAGACTTGAATCTGAAATCCCTTCTGCATATTCTTTGCCAAGGAGCAATTTCCATACTGACATTGTTTAAATAATCATACAATAGAAGCCAATAAAGGCACTTTGGCTATGGGAAGGATCAAGACTTACACTCAGTCAAAGACCCCCCAGCAGCATTGCTGAAGAAACCAACTGGAAGCAAGTCCCCATTGTTTTGAATTAAGGGTCCCATAAGAGAAGAACTGAAAGAGAAAGAAATGGAAGGACACAATAATTCCAATTTATTTGCTGATCTCAAGATCCTTTATAGTTACAGTAACATCAGAGATAATTTCACATGCTAAAAAAAAAACCCCAAAACAACAGCTGAAATACAGAGAGCCCCAACCTTGCCCCTTAGAGAAGGATGGGAAGCAAACCACCTAAAAATCAGGTCTTCAGAGGTTTTCCCCACACACTTTTAGGCACTGCTCAGAAGAATTTTTCTTGCTGCTTCTCAGTCTGAATGCAGTCCAAACACATCCAACCTCAGCAGTTTGACTTTACCAGAAAATAAAGGGCAGGCTCAGAGAAATCTTTGGGCACCTACAAGTCATTCTTCAGCACCAGCATTTAATGTAAACTTTCACATTACTTACCACTTAATGTATCATCTTATGCTTAAACACACCCTGGATCCTTGAATGACACCAAGTGCTGTCATAACTAAAGACAATTATCAATTACATGTTAATACACAGTTTCCCTCTGGCACTTCACTACACAGAAATGTATCACAAATATTTTTATAAGGATGAGGATGCAGATGGACAAGGAACAAAATAGGTCACCTTGTCATTAAGCAGACTGAGTTTGCCTTAGTCTGAATATAAGTGACATAAGTCTTTCAATGGCATTTAAATTCAATAATGTTGATTTAAACATATTGATTTCCATGAAAAATATAAAACAATTAGCAGAGGATTACAAGCTTCTAAAATAAGACATGGGACAACTTAATGCACACACTTCCAAGGAGCTCTGTTCAGGAGACGGCTAACCCCGAAGGCAAATCTTTAAGCTTAATGTTCCAAAAGCTTCTTCTGTGCCCATCAGCATCTGCCTTTAACAGTTAAATTAATTCATGTTTCAGCCTTTCCAGGTTGCAAAACTTAAGTAGAGCAACACACAAGCCACATAAAGGGTTCAATCCAATTTGCAAATCTACAATATACTTCATGCACACAGACAAGTATCTTGTGATCCACAAGACACAGATCTTGTGAAAACTTATCTGTGGCTGCCTATTAGATGCCAGTAAAAAAGCAGGTATTTGCAGTGCTCAACCTCAGTCACTCAGTCTTTTTTTTTTTAATGGAAAAACTGAGAATTTTTTTAATTGGAGAACCTGGTTCTCCTTTTTTTTGTTTTTGTTTTTTTTTTGGTTGGTTGGTTTTTTGTTTGTTTGGTTTTTTGTTGTTGCTGGGGTTTTTTTGTTGTTTATTTTTTTAATGAGAAACTTTAGAAATCTGGTTCACATCTTAGGATTTAAACCTTTCCTCAATCCAGAATTGGTTCAATATCTTCTGCCTGACAGAAGCAGGTACAGGCTACCTTCAGTTTGAGGTTGCCTTGCAACAGTAGTGCTGAACAACATCACTGTGCAGAAAGAAAAAAATGCACAGCATCAGAAATAGTCTATAAAAGATAAAGCATGCTTTTATTGTTTAAAATTTCACACTGACCTAAAAGCACAGTGTGCTGTGTTCTGGTATGGAGGGCATGAATCCAGGGTGTTTCACTTCCTGAGAAGCAATCTAACCAGTTTTGGATCTGATCTCCACACAGGAATATAGAGAAGTCTTCAGGATGATCATTCTACATTATAAGTAATATACAATAAAAAATTCCACTATGTTAATTCAGTATCTTCCAAGGGAATACAGATTCTTAAATATTCACTGAGACTGTTCCATAACATAATCATAGGGGCTGGTGTAATATCAAACTAAGTACTGCTTCTGAAACACAACAAAACTGACCATTTCTCTGCAATGGCTATCACAGGGTAGAGAATCCCATGCAGATTCCTCATTTACAGATAATTGCTAGATCCTTTATCTTTTAACTGTGTCTTACATGATTTATGTAACAAGAACATCCTCACCAAAGCCCAAAACATTTAAAAATGCTTAAGCTATTGTTTCTCCTCAAAACACCTAATAAAGTAAAATGTTAGTTCTTTAAAAGATGCATTACATATTTTTCCTTGAGAAAAGTAATTCCTATTTTCCTATTTCATGTAGGAGTCACTACTTAGTTCCACAGAATGCTTCTGTTTCCTCTGTCTTTACTCAAATGCCTAACAGAGAAAACAAGGCAGAGATACAGGAACCATTATTTTAATCCCCAAAAACATTCAGTTGACATTTTGTTTTGTTCTGTTTGCATGATGTTTTTCATTTCAATATCAATGATGTTTTCCTCTTAATTAAATTATGCTTTCACATACTAACACACAAAATTAAAGATGAGCTCATCTATCACCAAAATTCCTCTGCAGTCAGAATGCAATTAGTCTTACAATATGTACTCTGAAATTTCAAATGACAAATTCTTACAGTGACTACAAGATTCAGCAATATATGAGTTCTATTGGTTAATATTTTGTATGCATTGCAAACTTCTTTCTTCTGCTATACTAAAGACAGAAATGATAAAAATAGAGGACAATCTATAACAATTAACAGAATTAAATACTTGATTTCTCTGCCATTTTATTATTCACACTGTGGAGCTCCCCCCTCTTCACAACATATCTGGAACAGTGTCCAGCACTACAATGTTTCCAAACCTTATTTTTGTAATAGGATCCAGAGAAGAGGTGAGCTCTTTAAAATTCCTCACCAGTCAGTTAGAAAGACCTGTTCTCAATCTCTGACATCTACAGAAAACAATTCAAAAAGAGGTATAATCTTGGGCTAATTTACAAAAAAATTTAACATTGCAGTCAGTATCTCAGTATGCTATCAGCAGTGACAGTATGCAAGTGTCCTTACACACACTGCAAGTCACTGCCCAGCTGTACAGCAGCTGGCTCCAACTAAGCCCAGAACAGGTCAAGAGTGATGTGAATCGGCAAAGTACTGCCGGCTTGTTGTATTTATCTTCGATGGCAAAGGAGTGCAAATGCCAAAAAAAGAAAACAAATGCTTTCCTTAACCTTGGATTTCCAAAATGATTTAATGTCTTTGTATCCTATGAGAAGCACTTCAAAATGTGACAGTTGTATCTGTGGACTGGCCACTGGATATTACAATGTATGTAATAGAGAGAGCAGAAGCCATTAACCAGGCAGATGTCATTAGCCTGCCCTGACAAGGACTTGCTTCGAATTACCCTCAAAGACATCTGCTGACCCAGCAGTTTCAATGGCTTCTCAAATAACATTCTACTGATAGCTACATGACTTTTAATTTACAAAGCCAAAGGCTTGGGATTTAACCAATTTCCAGTCTTTTACATGGCAAAGAAATTGTTATCTTTTAAAAGTGTTTAGCAACATAATGCTGGAGTAGAAGTGACCAAAGGAACTATTACAGTGTTTTAGCTGTGGAATGAGCAAGACTGCACCACAGCTCACAGTATTACATACGACAGAAGAATTTCTTTAGGCAGATATCCATATTGATTACAATTTTATTCTTAGTATTTTCCAAGCAGAAAATAAAAGTAAAAACATGCACTTTACAAAAGCGCACTATACACTTGACTACAGGAATCTAATGGTACAAATAAAGAGCCACACATGCCCACAAACCTTGCTACCATTATATATCAAAGTAGGTACTTATCACTGTACTTTGAATTCTCTATGCACCTAATTGATGTCATGAACTTCTGGTAGTCATGCCATTTGAAAGCTAACCCTCTTTTGACATAGTACTTGAAATATAAACATGGTATATGGGTACAGAATTAAACAACCTGATAATTAATTAAAATATAGAGAGTTCAGGGAAGAAAACAGAGGTTCTGGTGAGCTATAAAAGCAGGAACTTCAGCCAGTTCTGCTCAGAACTGAGCAGTAACCAACTTAACACTTGGTTACTGCTCTTGATGTAGCATGGCTGTGCTACAAGATGAGGTTAGTCTCATCCTCTTGGGCTTTCCACTTCACTGCTCTTTCTCTACACCCTCTTTTCCTTTCATCCATGTTCCCTCCAGCCCATGCATTTTCAGTTCAATTTTCATTTTTAAGTACTAACTCACATATTTTTTGAAAAGTAAGCAAGGTTATTTTCTGTTCTGAGAATAACTTTGGTAGCAAGAGAGGGAAAAAACACCAAAAAACTACATTTCCTGTTGCACGTGATGGTCCCAAAAACTCACCAGCAACTACCTTGTTTCTGTGACCTCAGAAATTCTGCAGTCTTTGCTCCATAAGGAGCTTTAGCAGGGGACAGGTGAGTTCTCATCCCATCTAGCCCAAAGCCTCATATTTAGAGAATAGGCTGTGGCTAATTTGGGTCTGAACACTCTCAAACTGATTTCCAAAAGACGTTAGGCACACAACTAGTCCTCATTACCTAATCTGGACTACTCATACCAGTTTCTCACCAGAAGCACAATATTTCCACTGTTTGGCTTTAAAAATAACATAAGCAGGAAATAAATAGGTTGCCACCAGCATTTCCTCAGCCGCGTGGATCCAGCTGATCTCTGGTAATGATTTTGTGCTTTGCATCTTGAATAATGAATCCTGGTTTTGTGTTACTCTACTTACTAGTGGGGCTAGACACCTACATTTATTATGGATGTAGGTGGTTTGATTTTATTGCAATGGAAAATTTAAGCCTAGATTACATATAAAACTGTTCACATTTCAGAAATTCCCCCATGGGCATTTAAAATCCTTGGATTTAAAGCTCAGAAAATCAAAATATTCTTAATGCCAGGTAAGCACAGTTAGTACAGCTGATACAAAGTACCTTAGAGTTCTATGATGTTCTTCAACCTCAAAAAAAAAAAACAGATCAATTTGTTTTATACTGGCAGATGACTATATAAAATACATACACCAATGAAAACAAGGATATGACACACATATATTCACAAACAGTACAGGAATGTTTATGCTGTCTTGTTTTAGACCCAGTTCTCTTCAAAAGCACACATATATAATAAAGGACTCAGAATTTTTTTTTTTTTAAATCAACATTTTTCACAATATAAGTTTTTACATGACCACTAAACTTTTATTTCAGCAGTCATTCACATTTCTGTGGGTTGTAATGACACTGAATAATGCTCATTCAAATAGTCTCACTGAAATCAGGTAAGGGCAGACTGACAAACAATTGTTTCTAGATGAGAGCTACTCATATAAATAGTCCCAGAAAACTCAGCTGGACTAAGCAGGTCAACAATCTTGAAAGTCTGGATCTATATAAACAACTACCAACCCACTAACTGTAATTTAAGAGCAGATCTACTCTTGCCTTTTCCTATTTTAAGTTTGATGTGGTCTTTTTTTTTTTTGTTAAATTATCATCACAAGACTATCTATAGCTGAAGACAGCTGTGAATCCCAACTTATTAAAAAAAAAAAGTGAATGTTTTATTTTACCTTTTAGGCAAAGACAGCTTATAATTGCTACTTCCTCTAGTGATTTTTTCCTCTTTCATTATTCCATTTAAAGTCTTTAAGTAATCGACTGCAAAAGAAAGTAGAAAATATTTTCCACATATTAATACTAAAATACCTGAACGTAATCTAAGATAGCTTTACTAGATATTAATTGTAACAGATTTCTGTCTTCTAAATAATTTTTTAAAACATCTTGCTCTTTATATTTTAACATCTAGATTTTGAGGTCCAGTTACAAGTGTTTACCATAGAAAACTCGGTCAAGCTGGTGTTTGACCTTTGACAGGAAGCTGCCCTCACTCCAGCTAGTCCCAACAAACTAGGCCCAAGACAATAAGCTGCTTTATAGCTATTAGGTAGGCCAGTGTGTTTCTCCAGGAAGACCTCAAGCTGAAAAGCCAACATGCTTGACAACCACAGCCAAGGTACCAAGGGCCCAAGCACTAGACATTGGAAAACAAATGGAAAAGCACACATGGCTACATCTGGAATCCTAATGGGCCACCAATGGTTCCCAGCTAAAGGAAGAATTACCAATGTTATTTTATCATCCCTTGTGCTAACTTAGCTGTTTATGTACAGCAATAAATGATTTTTTAAAAACATATTTGGGTCATTATGTCATATACCACCAGCAAGTACGATTGTTTTATTGTGCTTGGAGTCAAAATACACTGCTATACCCAGATGTGAGGGAAGTTCAAAACCTCTAGTCCTTCTGTATTCATTCCTGTTGGACAAATGGATTAAGTTTTTAAAAGGGAAACTGAGAATTTTTATGGCCTGTACTCCCATCTCACTAGTAAAATTTGCACTGATATTTTCCTATAGAAGTTTGCCTTGCCAATGATAACATTAAATATTACCTTAGTAAGTAACACAAAATTTCAACCAACAGGAAATGCCACACATTTTATTGTCAAAATATCCCCATTCTCTTCTTCCAAGGCCACAAGATGTTCTATAAAAGAAATAATTCCTATATTTTTTTAACCTAAGCCCCTATTGAAATTCAAGGCAAAGTAATCATTGTGCTGTGGAATGAAGCTAAAATGCATAAATATTTATTAACAGACTTAATAAAGGAGGACTCTGCAGTTATGGCCCTGAATTCATACGTGCAAAGCCAAGCTTTTCCAAAATCTACAATCAGAATATTGTGTTTCCATGTAATGAATCGTGGGATTTGTATAAAGACTCTTGCAAAGTATTTCTAACCCTAGCACTATGGCATTTAAACTTTGAGATCAAAGCAGAAAAAAAAAGTAAGATCCTCCAGCATTTACATCTTGAGAAAGATAGCAACAACTTAGTAAGCAAGCAGCAAAAAGTTTATCATTTTTACAAGACATTACAAACATTTTAAATGAAGGGTTATACATGTTTTGGGAATACTATTCTAAAACTGACTGTATCCCAATAGTTTAAATCAAAATTTATCAGCAAAATATTTCTCAACTTTCTGCTCCACAAGACATTGACAGAATTTGAAAAGAAGTGCAATTTATGAAGTGACAACTGAATGCAATTTTGGTAAATGTAACTCTAATTTCAGTCAAAATGAATAAAAAAAATCAAAGAAATCAGGTTTTCTTCCCCTTCCATTTGCATTCCCTTTTTTCCTACTTCATGATTGCACTTTCACTCCTTTTCTTTTGGGGGGGCAGGGGGGAGGGAAGGGGAGATGTCTGGGCTGAGGAGTTGGCAGACATCTACAACTACATCCACAACAGAATACAGTTTCCCAGGATCTACACATTTTGGTACCGTTTAGCATCAAGGTGCAGCTGAACAGAGCTGTAGTTTCTTTAATCTCTCTGGGAAGGTTGCTAAGAGTATGCACACACTTATCACACAGGTTAAGCTACAGCTGTGCCAAGCCTTTCACAGAGAGTGCAGGGCAAACCCTGTGGGGAAGACTGCTGACAGGCAAATGATCCAAATTAGACAGATCGTGCTGTGATAAACACGTGCATGTCCCAGACATGCAATGCTTATGATGATGATGATGCACTGAGTAACATTCTCAAATACATTACATTAAATAAAGATGGATGAACTAGTCAATAATCTATAGACAACTTCCATTAAATGAGCTGCGAAAAATAGCTCAGAAGATTTTAGGGATTCTTCTATCCATTGACTGAAATTACTTCTACACACAATGATTAAAGAAATAGCAAATAGGAAATATATTTGCAGCAACATCAATGCTAAAAGTTGCTTCTTTTCAAGATAGTTTTGATGGCATTGTTTTTCTTTTAATATTACACTACTGGAAACCCTTATTTGCTATGGAAACACAGATGTGAATTTGACACCCTATAATAGTGTTTTTAAAGCTGACAGCAGAGTGCAGAATGTGAAATTTCCTTGCTTCTGCTGGTTAAAAGCATGATAAAGTAAACAGCTAAGTGTTTCCCCTGATTTCCAGGAACAGCAGAAATACAAGTCTAAAGAAAAAAAATACATCTCAGCAACTGACCTCTAGAAAGTTGCTTCAGAAGTTTCTGTTCTGCTTCTAGAAGCTACACTAAATAGAGAAACAAAACACTTAAAAATTCCATTCTTGCACTGCTATAAAGTTCCCCATCTCTGTATGATGTAGTATGCTGGTTTTTATGTTTAACTTTGGGATGAGAGTATATATGTGTATATATGTCTATATTATATATATATATATATATATATACACATATAAAATACCTAACAATTTAAAATTATTCAGAACACCTTTTTCTTGCTGCCTTTCCAGATGTTTTTTTACTTAATGAAAGAAACAGAGCAAGGATTAGAGAACAGTTTCAGAGAAACACAGAACACATTGACAAATACTGGGAAGATAAATACATGTTTTCATAATCACAGAATGAAATATAAGATACCTTACACATGCCAATTACTCCCTCATGTTACCATTAGGAAAACTTGATCCTTGGCAAAAATAGATTTAAAATATATTTAAATCCCACGTGACCTTATAACAGCAGAAGTGAAAGGAAAGGAAAACAAAAAAGATCCTCATTTTGTGCTTCCTCTGCATATTGGTTAATTTTTCTTTTCTCCTTTTTTCCCAATCCCTCCCTCCATATTCTCCTCCTCTTCTTTCTAAGGGAAGAGATATTAAATGATTTATTAATCATAGTGTTTGTCACATTCACCTGTGCAAGACTATTCATTTTAAGCAAAATTTTTTACATTGAAACAAGTTTTAAATAACACAGAAGGTTTGTACAACTAGATCACAATTTAAAAAATTGATTTACAAAATTCTTATTGATGAGTTTTGTTCTTGTCACAACAGTGTTTATATTTTCATATATGGAAACTAATTCTAAAAGCATAATTTAAATACCCATTTCAAAGACTGGTATTTATTTCAAAAACTTTGCTGGTATTTGTTGGCAGTCTCCATTATGAATTTTATGTATTTAGCAGCAATGGTAATTTCTACAGTTTCTCACTGTACTCTCACAAATCAATTAGAACACATCAGCTTTTAATTTTATTGGTCTGGAATTTTTTCACAATAACTATATTTTATTGTGGAAAAAATGTGTTTTCCCTCTAGTGACTATTCGGCAAATATGTTTTGAGCATTTCTATCATTAATTAAAGTGGCTAATATTTGTTTACTTCTCTATGTCCCAGTATCTGCAACAATTTAAAAAATAATATACTCAGCTGGCAAGAGGCCTGTTTAACAGCTTTATACAGGACATACAGGTATTTTGCTCATTTTGGGTGCATCACAAAAATGATGACCTCTTCAAAGGGTCTCTCAGAAGAGGAGAGGTCAACAGTTTTGAGAAGGTAATTATTTAAAAATACACTCCCTATTAGACAACAAGAAATACTGTAAACCAGTGCATAAGTGCACTTTTAAAAGCAAAGAGATGTTCACAAATGGTTATGAAATACTTCCACATGTGATCATATTTTCACAATAATGGTGACTATCAAACGTTATATTGCACATTAATTTTTATTGTTGAATAAGATAATGGAGCCAAGAATACAGCAGGCTGTAAAGCACAGCCTGTTGCAGCTTATTTCCTGGCCAGCTCTTCATACCACAGATGTTGGGCAGCTATCCCAAACCATTCCACATATTTACTGGTGCTCTAATTTTTCCATATTAGAAGTCTCATGTTTAGCTGTTCTCCTCAGTAGCATTAACCAAGCAGTTCATAAAATCTGTTTTTAAATGCAGCTTCAAATATCAAACTGCTTTGTGAAGCCACTTATTTCATGTTCCTCTGAAGACCACAATCTGCCATTAACAGAGACTAAATGGCCTGTGACTTAGGAGAGAAAGTTGTTCAAAAGCCAACTAACATTTTGTTTCAGAGGGTACTTTTGAAACAAAGGTCTACTGTCAAGTTTAAATACAGGTCTATAATTAACAATATAGAGCCATCAGAACTTAAATACAAGCACTGCCAATACAGTGTCCAGCTAAAATTAAATTTTAGTCTTTCACAGGCTGAATAGTGATAAACCCTTTAGGCAAAATTAATAATGGAGACCAATATAATTTCAACACAAAGTAACCATAGCCCAGACCATCCAGCAAAGGCATATGCAACTGAAGACTTTTCAAGTTCACAGCAGCCCAACACTATTCCTACCAACATCAGCAGTCACACGGGCTAAATTTGCACATGTGACCTGAAATTCCCTGCCTTCCAACAGAATTCTATAAATAAAACTTTCAGGTCTAAAGTTGAATATCTTACTGAAGACAAGTGTCCAAAATACGAAGGTTTCTAGAGTGCTGAATTTTGCCAGGGGTACACCTGACTGTTGTCCAGGGGGTTTTAACATAGACCATTGTATTTTTTAAAGGCAGAGAGTAATTCATTGGCTAGTAGAAAGGCAGGAAATTTTTCTTTGGCAGGTTGATTTCTTTTTTTGTTTTGTTTTGTTTCTTCTTTTTTTTTTTTCAGTTTTAAATTAGCAGATGTTTGAAGCTGCTCCAATGTTTGGAATGTGGAAGAAATCCCAGTGGAGATAGATTAGTGGCAGAAAGCAGGTGAGGTGGTCAAAGGTGGAAGTAAATACAATTTATCAGATGAATCTGCAGTTTGTCATATTGGTATCACCATTGCACATGTGGCATATATAAAAGCTTTGGCAACTAAGAATGAACGTTGTTACCCTAGCCAATGTAGTCAGAGAGAAAATGCATAGCAACACAGGGATGTGGTACAAATAAATGGTCCAAGAAATCCTAGATTTTACAAAAATTCTACAGCATGTGTAGAAAGGATATGGGCAGGAATTCTACTAAATAAAACCCTCAAAACCACAAACCACAAAGAAAATCCCCAAATGAACACAGACACATGCACCCCTTACCCCTCATCCTCCCTTTCCCCCTTTAATCCCCATGCCCAAAAAAAAGGGTCCTCAATAACTGGCAAACTAAGCTAGGCAAATGTCAGCTCTCAGACTAAGCGTGAGTCATAATACGACCCATTTGTCTGGTCAAATAGCTCAGATATGATTCTATGACTCCTCCCAGGTTCGCAGCTCTTACATCACAGGTTTTTTAGGTAAAGCTTTCTACCGCTTTTGATTGGAAAACACCATCCTACTCTGCTGAATGATTTGTCATTATCTCAGTTATATTCTCCTTTATGATCCCCAATACTACAGCAAAGAAATATCTTCATGCAAAAAGTCATCTCATATCTTTAGTACAAAATACTGCATATCTACTCAGCAAACAACCAGAAACGTATCCTTTTTTTGGTCTGACAAGATAACCAGAACAACTTCAATGGAATTGCCTGTATCTTTAATATGCTGAATGTCCCCAGACAACAAGCTAGAAAGCTGAATAAAATCAGGGGACTCGATGCTTGGTCATTAAATTATCATAGCCAGAAATATGGGCCCCCATTTAAATGGCTTGCTGGAAAATGGAACAAATTAAATTTAATTTTTTAATTTATTAGAACTGTCCAAGAAGTGCTGAAGTCTGTCTCTTCCTCAAAAACCCTAATTAGTCTACAATGTTACAGCCCTAACACCATTTGACGCCCACACAGAAATAAGCCCGTATGGTGCTCTTTTAGTTGTGATGAAATGCTATGGCATCTATATGCCAACGCAGTCAGGACTGGAAGTTTCCCTTCCATGGATGAAGAGCCTGTCAGCACCATGCAGTACACACATATATTTAGCATGAGCCCTGGTAAAGAGATGGGATTCACAAAACTCTCCCCCCTCTCCTTCTAGCCCAGTTCAGCAGAAGACACTGGTTGAAGTCCAGCTAATATGAACATTTGGGAAGTACCAGAAGAGCATCCTCAACTGAGGGTTCTTTGGGTTTAGAAAGAGTTAACCCCAGTTGCCAGAAGTGTCTCACATTTAATGACCGACTTTACCTGCTTGTAGAGGTAACTTTTTGTCACTTCAAATTCTAAGGGAGGAAAGCTGGAATTTAAGGTTTTCTACCATAGTAAAGCTAGGTTTTCTTAAGTAGCATTATAAACTGATTATGTTAATTGCAAGATGTTCATAACAGTTTTGCTAGACTCCATATAGTGTTAACTAAACAAGCAGATGAAGAAGATAAACAAGTAGACAAAAATATCGCAGGCAAGGGTTTTTTTCACACCACCAGCAGTGGTGGTAGCAGCTATTACCAGCAGGGCCAGGACTTAAAGTAGACACCATAATTGACAGGGTGCTCCTGGCTCTATTTTATGATGCAGCTGTACACTCATCAATTTGAAAAAAAAAAAACTAATTTCAAAACTAGTGATAAATTTAATTGTTGTGAGGAAATAGAAGTCTGGAGTGAATATGCAAAACCACCAAGATGCAGGTGGAAAGAAAATTTTACATATACATGGAAGCATTGAAATTGTTATTGTGTTGAAGAGCTTCCTATCTTGGGGACTGTGAGAGACTCAAATGTTACTGGTTAATGCCTAATACGATTTGCCATTTGCAAAAGCAACAAGTGCTTTGCTGACGATGTGCAGGGTAACAGCCCAGGTGCAGAGGGGGTGAGTACAGGAGGACAGTAACAACAAATCAACCTTTGTTTAACAGAAAGGTGGGGCTTAAGCCAGGTAAGGGAAAAGGCCAATAAGAAGCAGATCCTGTGAGATAGGATAGTGCATTTTTAATCATATCGACATCCTCCCTTACACAAGTGGCTCAGGTGTCAACCTCCCTCCACAGAAGTACTGGGACATTCTCAAGAAGGCCTGGAGGTGTTCATGCCTTCCGAAGGGGCGTAACTGGCTCCACTACTCAAGGCAGCTGTCATGTCTTAAAAGACATCATCAACCACCAAAGACCCCTGAAGCACTCCCAGACTCATTTCTGGGGCCTTCCACCAGAGGACTACACATGATCCACAACAGATCCACTATGTGTTGCTTCAGAAAAGGTAAAACTCACTCCCATGGGAGCTACTGGGCTGTTTGCACCTATCCAAAACATGTATTAATACATTGAACTTTGTGTTTTGTGGGCTTCCCGCACCCCTGATGGATGCAGACTGTGACCATCACCCAATGGACATCAAAATTGCACCAATTCAGTCTTGCTGCTGAATACACAAGTGGAAATATCTTTCTACTCTTATCCATTTTCTTTCTCTTTCTCTCTTTCTTCTCCTAACTTCTTCTCAAAATATATTGTGAACCAAATTGAAAAATTTCAGTCAATGATTCTTTAGTAAGTGCCTTGTTGTATCTGGATAAGTCAAAGTTGGTTAAGTTCATGTTTTCTAAGTGCCTTACTTTGTCTGGGTAGATTAAAGCTTGTTAAGTTAAAGTTTGTGAAATGCCTTATTTTGTCTGGATGTTACTTCAAAATTTACCAAGTACTTTATTATAACTTAATGTTCTAAAGTTTGCAAGTTATTGAACTTCCTAAGATTTTTATTGTTTCTTCCATGCACCACTCAGAGTGAAAAAAACAACCTTCCTCTAAACCTGCCAAGCAGACTGGAGCAAACCCAGGGACCATTCTATTGTGTGCTAGTTTGAAGTGTTTCTTTTTAACACAGATGACCTACCTAGAGGCCAGTGTGCACTCCTGGGTTCTCTGTAATTTTTCATTCACGGCTCAAGATTATGAATTTACCCTTCTACTCAACACTGGTGAGATCCCACATCAAATCCTGTGTTCAGTTCTGAGCTCCTCACTACACGAAGGACATCTAGGGCATGTCCAGAGAAGGGCAATGATCACGGTGAAGGGTCTGGAGCACAAGTATTACAAGGAATGGCTGAGGGACCAGGGTTTGTTCACCTTGGAGAAAAGGAGGCTCAGGGGAGACCTTATCAGTCTCTACAGCTACCAGAAAGGAGGGTGTAACTGGGGGTACAGGGAGGGAGGATGGTCTCCCAAGTAACAAGCATGTGGGACAAGAAGAAATATCCTCAAGTTGCACCAAGGGAGGTTTAAATTAAATATTAGGAAAATTTTTTCACTGAAAGGGTGGTAAAGGCGGGAGCAGGTTGCCCAGGAAAGTAGTTGTCACCACCCATGCAAGTTCAAAAAACACGTTCTCTTCAATAAATAAAAAAACAGCCCTGTTAACAGTCCAGCTGTGACTCATGTCCATTTCCTTCACTGATCACTGCAATTTACCCAAATTTAATTATATTTGCCTTTTTTGAGAAAGAAGTCCCAAACTTCAAAACAAACTCTTACTTTTATTTTTGACACATCTTCCTCCTCACATGTCCATCACTTTGCTTGTCCTGTTGTCCACTAAGACTTGCATGTCTCAAAAATTTCCACTTTCCATCTTTCTTAAATAATACTCTTCTAGCAGCCTAAACAAAGTGTGCCAAAACAAACAACAAACAAACAACAACAAACAAAAACAACAAACAAAACTCCTTTCTATCACATGAAGAAACTGTTCGTAAACTTATGGCAAGACAGGACACATCAATATAATATTCAAGCTCAAAACACATAAAATATGTCCTAAAGAAATATAGGAAACATTAGATGAAAAAATACAGAAAGCAGTGATGTTCTAAGCCAGGAGCAGTAATTCATCTTTGGATGTTAAGAGTCAAAGAAAGAACAGGGATAGTTACAATATATTCTTAATCAATTTACCCTATCATTTAGTGAGGACCTAATTTTTAGTAATGAAAAATGCATCGCAGTGTCTACACGCAGTTCACACTTCTAGCAGAGCCCTTTGCATTTCAAAAGTCATAGCAGAGCCTTCTGCAAGGGAAGCTTTTCAGAGACGTGCTTCAAGGCAAGAGCTGAAAGTAATATGCTACATGGAAGGGTAATGCCAGAACAGTCCAGAATGACAGGTAAATGCTTTCAGGGAAGGTGGCGAGCAGCAGGTCCAGTTGCAGGGAAAAAAGGAATGCATTGCATTGGTTTATGTTGTGGCCTGCTGAAGGATCTGATGCAGTGTGAAGAAACATGATGCCAAAAAAGAAATTCTGTATGTCCTCTATGAACCTGTATAAGTTATATGGGACATCTTTGCTTATTACATCTTCTGTGCAAACATTAATATATCTGATACATACATGATACTATAGACATCTACTATAGTGTACTAAAAAAAGTAACATTTTCTACTGTGGCCTGCATCTGCAAGCAAAGAGTACAGAATCTGGGCTGATTACAGTGACCCCTCCACTTCAAGAAGCCTATCTCCTGAATGCAGCAACAATGCTCTTAGCCCCAAATACTTTAGCAACTTTATTAAAATGAACTATTGTGCAATAACTATATAACTATACTACATCCTGTAAAACCATTGATAATCATGGATTCACATTTCTTTTAGAAGAATAAAGGTGAGAATTGGACTCTTTAACAAATGAGAAAAATATGTGCTTCACATGTAAGTGAATTCTGAGCTTCTTTTCTGAAAACAAGGGTAAATAATGCAATGAACTAATTCATGCAAGAAGAGGCAAAGAATGCTAATAGAATTTATTCATTAAAAAATTACAAAACACTTCTAGAACTTTTCCACTTTCAAAAAATAATTTAAAATACAATGATGGAGATTTTCCTAGCAGTATGTGGTTTCCATAAATTTTTTGAGCACTCTTCTTTTCCTCTCAAACTTTTTTTAATCATTATGGTTATAAAGCCAAAATTTAGTTTCTCAGAAGGCCAAATTAAAACCTTTTGATGGATGAAAGTTGGCATATGTGATACTAGTGTGCTTCATTCAAGTCCTCAGCCAGCTTGGGAACTTGTACTATTTTCATCATTCATCTACAGACTACAGTAAAAAATGCTAACAAACAACCCAAAAGTCATAACCCCACCTACCTCTCCCCCTGCCCCCCAAATCCCTAATCAAACCACTGCCACCAACAAACAAAAACAAAATCCCAAAAAAATCCAACAAAAAAAATTCAGGATTCATAATGCCAAATAGTCTACAGACATAAGGAAGAGACGGAGCAAAGGAATTTACAATTCTATTAAATGAAAGTGACTTCCCATGGTTTGCCCTACCTGAAATGTTAGTTAGATTGTTTTACCACAGAGATCAACAGAAACAGAAATAAGTCAGTAATGGAGTGCAGGAGATGCTTTGATTGAAAGGTCCTGCTGCTGCATGCAGGTTAGTGAATAGCTGACTTCAGAGCACATAATTGAATTAACAAAAAATTCAAGGAAGTAAAATGCAGTTTGCACACAGAACACAATTGCTCTGAGATGCAGATTTCAGACATATACAAGCTCTAAGAATACTGATGGGACAATTACATGAATTGAAATAAAAGAAAATATAAATTTTCCCTTTCTTCATGTTCCCTGCACTGCATTCTCACTGATGCAGCAATACACAGCCTCATACATGAAGCAATAATGATAGCAGTCAATAGTCACTGATCTGTGAGCTGTTTAACAGAATCAGAACTACATAAACTCCAAACTGATTTAGGTCTGAGACAGCTTTGGTCCATACCGAGCCTTAATCCAGATGCACCACTGTCAGACCTCTGTCTCATCTTTAGGCCAAGCTTTACTTCCACTGTCATAGTCACCAAAATTTTCTTCCATTATTCATTGAGCTGTCAGTGTATATTCTTATGGCTTCATTTACCTGTTTTCTGTGATAAAAATGTAGTATTGCCCTCACAAAAACAGAGGAATTTTTAACAGTAGGCAATACATAGAGGGAACATTATTCAAAGTGAGGGTTCATGTAAGGAAGTTCCTCTGAACTAACACAGATGTCTGTGAACCAACTGAGCAGACTCACTTTGCAGTCAGAGAAACAAGCACTGTTTTGCATGGTTTGACTTACCCTAAGAAAGGCTGCTAAAGCAGGTCAGATGACAGGTATCTCACTGAGTCATGATTACACCTAAGGACTCCTAAGGGAAGTTGAGAGAGTCCAGAACAACTAACACAAATACGGCCATCTAAAATAACCTGAGAGGTATTTGTTTGTTTGTTGCATATGATATTTGCACCTGTATATATGATCTTGGAATGCCACATGGGTGCTTCCTCCTCTGTCATCTAGGAATGCAATGGAATCTACATGCATTAAAATTTTGCAAAGGCTAAAACTGTTTCATTTCATTCAGTATATTCGAATCTCAGATCCAAAAAGCTGTAAGGAAATATAATTACAGTTTCTGACACAGTAGTCTAATCAAGCAGATTAATAAAGATGTTGAAGTCAATGTATTTCTTACATCATCAACCATGCAAAACCAGTACTTGCTGCCATTTGTGTACCTGCCTGCTCACCACAAAACTTGCACTGGAATTGCGAAAATAATCTAAAATTTCTTCTTCTCCTCTTAGGCTCAGGAACTTAGAGCGGTAAAATGGGAATTCACTTGGTGTGAAGTGTGATAATATCAAGGTGAAAAATATCAAGACTGCTTAATTCTTTTGTCATTCTCAACATCCAGTCTTCTCAGGACTCACTAACTGAGGAATGACAATTTTGTCATGTAGGACTGTTTTTAAAATTAAGACTGGCTATTAATTGCATGTAATTCAATTAAGTCTCCCTTTAATCCCCATGTTTTGATACACATATCCCCCAAACGCAAGATTGCTACTTGGAAACACTTTGTTATATCTATATGACAAATCTTCTGCAAGTCTGTTGTTCAGTGGTCTCCTCTTAATAGAATCCCATAAAAGATTTAATGCAGAGTATCTTCAATGAGCACCTTTACAATCACAAATATAGATTGATTTATTTGCTTATTAAAGCCTACGAACATTTACTGTAAGTAAATAATGAGCCAGACAACCAAAACAACGGTTTCACTGACTTAGTTAAGTGTTTTAGAACCATTTCTTGATTTAAAACTACTTCTTACAGCAACAAAATAAAATCATATTCTTTGGAAGAACTTGCAAAAGATTACTCCAATTTTTGCATTCTGTAAACAGGCAATATTTAATCTGTTTAAAATTAAACTCTGAAGATCAATCAGATAGGCTTTTGAAGGGCTCAGACACAGCAAGTAGTTTAGCGCTGTATTTGCAAGACAAACCGCTAGTTCTTTAGCCACACAGATATCATTTAGCCCATAACTTAAACAAGCACTGATAATTTTTTTTATGAAAAGATGCTATCAGCAAAACAAACACTGTATTTCGTACTACTTCAAAGCTTATTTATAATGTGTTTAGAAATATTCAGTGGAAACAGGAAAATAATGTCTTGATTTTCTAAACTTTACAACATCTGTTTTTACTTACTTGAAGCATTGTAAAGTTCTCCAGATTTCAAATGGGTAGCTTTCCTTTTGTCTGGTCTCAAATTTTAAAGTGTTCACATTATTTTTTTACCCCACACAATTTTCTATTTTTCACTTAAGAAAATTCAGTCATATGAACATCTCTGCAGCCTTTTAACAGTGGCAAATAATCGTTAGAATAACTTAACATTTTGAATAAGCACATTAGAAACCTGTTAGAAATCACCCTTCAGAAGACTTGAATTCCCACATCTTTAAAATTTCCCAATATACATATGAAACTAACTCCTTTTAACCAGATATAACACTGTTTATCTATACTATTGTCTCCCAGCCAGAAATAAACTGCAGAAAGCACTATTTGCAATACATGCAGTTCATTCCAATAGCTTGGCTTGTGGGAGTGACTAGAACCTGCAACAAGCAAAGGGCTTCTCCCCTGTGAATCCTTTCTCATAGACAGGAAAAGGGTTAATCTAGCCAATAAGATGTAAAAAATGCATCTTAATCACTTTTAATGGCTTACCATGACCTGTTTGAAGATGCACTATTATACATAGCTTTATTTATTCTCCCTCACTACGTAAAATTAAAGCTGTTAAAGGATTTAGTGAGAAGTGATATCCAAAGCCTTTAAGCATGCTATCATGCACTATTTGATTAATACACAGCAACATAATAAATAATTTCTTCTACTTGCTGAGAGGTAGACAACCTACTCCTGCTCATGAGTTACTTTTTGGCTGTACCTAGCTTAATAAGCTGGGTGCCTACTGCAGAGCATTTTATGTGACTGTGTACCTTGGCCTCCTGATGACCAGGCTCAGGCTGCTCAACTATATTGTATGGTGTGGCTCCCACCTGGCCTCATAGTCAGGTTTCCCTCCCATCAATCAATAGCACCTGGGGGGACAGGAGAAAGGAGCTGGTGGAAATCTGGGTCTCAGCCCACTGCTGGGATACGTGGGTGCAGGGTGAGGCAGAAGGCTTAGTTTGTTGCTTGAGTTTTGCTGCAACATGAGGTCAGCCTTGGACATGCCCAGACCCTTGAGGCTGGAAATGCTTCCAGGTCTACTAGCCTAAACATAGCTTCTGTGTGCCTGATATGCAATGCCAGTGAAGGCAAAAAGATTTTCTGCAAAGTCCTTAGGAAAAAAAACCAAACAAAACAACAAAAGCATGTTTGCTCTGATTCTCTGATTGTAAATAGGTAAACAGCACTGATGCTTCTTTCCTCATTCCATAATGATAGAGGCTCAGTTTTAATTAAAATTTTCCTCTTAAAATAATTCTTTTTCATACTTACCTCTAGAACAACCATGGGGTTTGCCAGTGGCAGCATGGTACATGCAGAAATGTAGACTGCAGCATATTTCCTTACAGTGGAGGTAGAATCATACATCTCAGATCTGGCAATCTCAGGCTGAATTAATGTATACTAACTGATTTTGTATCAAATTTAAATCTGCACCCTAAATTCTCTTTTTCACATAGAATTTAAAGGTTTACTTACACTGGATTTCTTCAATCTCAACCAAATCTATGACATATTTGGACCATATTTAAACACACTTTTGGCAAAAAATGTTTTCCAGTTTTATTTTACAAGTATTTGCCTAATTATTGCCAAACATTAGTTGATTTAGCAACATTTGTGCGAAGTTCTAGTCAGAATTTTCACACTTGTAACAATGAGTAAGTTTAATATTTTTGGTGCGTGGTGTACCAGATTACCATGGTAGCAATTAACCGGAGCACAAAAAATTTTAAAAGGAAAGTCCCTGGGATCACAACAATTTGAGACCTAGACCGCCACAGCAATTTACAGTCAGATCCTCAAGAGGGATTTTAGAGGGTTGCTGCCATTTGAGTACTGTTATCTTTAGTGACTGTCAGGGGAATCTCTGGCCTCTGTAAAGGAAGATATGGAAAAGGAAATTAAAAATTTCAATTCTCAGAAATATGTTATTCTTTCTGTCCAAGACATCTGCACAATACACATTAGAATCTAGAGTTTGGTGTGTTACAGGCTACAAAAGAAGATGAAGTCTGGTTTTCTGCATCCTCTATATGTGATGCTTTAAGATCTACTATTGTCCCCCTATCCACAGACTTTGGTTCTCTAAGATGTGGTGCCACAGGTTATTTTGATCTTCTTTTAACTAAAAAGATGTCCCTTGCTATCTTTTTCAGGGTGATAAAATACTCAGCAAAAACTTCTTAAAGCAGAGAAAACAGTTCATTAACTGAAATAGACATTTTAGACATCTTCCACTTTCTATACCATCGGTGTTGCCAGGAACAGGAGTGATCCCCCAGGTTTAAGTGACAACACACGCTTACTTAGCCAAGTCAGTACGGACCTTTAAAAACTCATTGCCCTTTGATAGTATTAATCAGCCTTCTTGTTCCTCAAGTAAACTAATGGTGTGGACTTTCACAGGCAGGAATATAACTCAAAAGGCTTAAGGAATGGAGATAACTTGGGGTTAAATTAACCTGACCATAAATTAACCTGACCATAACTTGACCATAAATTATTGAGTTCTAAGCTTAAGTGACACTAATGGGCACAGCTCAAAAGTGTTACTGCTTCAGTGTATGATGAGGCCTCCTTGTGCTATGCATCTCTGGGGGCATGGCAGCTGGAGCTGCCATTAAAGATTCCTGGATCTCAACCTCAGCTGCTCACTGCCAAAAGCACACCTCTGCTTTTCATCACCTGTCCACATGAATCACTCTCTGCATTGGCCCATGCAGAGAAGAGTGAGAAAGGTGGGAGCTGAAGAAAATGTTGCATCCAGCAAAACAGTGCAGACAGAAGTAGTAGCTAAGAGATGGTGGGTAAAGAGTAAGATGTAGAGCACAGTTTAACTCAGCTTTGAAAAAACTTTGACTTCATTAAAGGGTGGAATGATCAACCATAAGAAACTTCTCTACCAGACAATTTGTGGAATATACCTTTTAAAAACCTCATGATCTTTGTGATCGACCTTGAAAAATGCTTTACAGTAGAAACAAACCAGTTTTTCTATGGTATTGCTCTCCTAAAACCTTCTTTCTCTCCCACCTGTACCCAATGTCCCATTCTAACTGGCTGTACATATGCTAAAAGATACAGAGCAGAAGAGCAGCTTAACTATCAGAGAAGACAAAGTCCAACTTTCATTTCTTATTAGACAAGCCTCTGTAGTAAATAAGCATGTAAATGTATCTGAACAAACTATTTAGTCTCCATCATTTTTTTGTTCATTGTGTGTAAGAAAAGGGATGCCTGATCACTACTGTCACCAACTACTTGTGTCCGGCTGAGTTCAAGAATTAATCACCTAATCATCCTTTCAGTGAAAACAAAATTCTCTGGATAGCAACAACTCTTTGATTTTGTGTTACTCAAATTCTTTGTTGGTAAAAATCAAAGCTCAGTTTTTGCTCAGAACAAGCATAAGCTTGTTCTTTTACTCTGATTTTACTCAGAATAAGCAACTGACTGCTTTCCATGCTCGCGTTTGATGTTTCTATAAGCCTTGCTTCTCTTACACTGGTATCACAATAACAGAAGCATTAATAATTCACACTCAGGTCTGTCTTTGGGGCTTCTCTCAGCTTCAACTCAAAAGCTTAAATCATGAGTAAATGTTCTTCTGCCAAATCTGTTGCTCCCTATTCCCTACCCCCTGCTACACAAGGGTAAAAGACAGAATTAATTTTTAAAATTAAATAAGCAACATATTTAGTCACTTAGTTTCATTTTTGTCTAGCATTGATATCTTGTGGGTACTACATCAAGCCATGAAAAATAAATAAGAGAGCTGAACTTTTCAAACACTGCCAATGAACTTTTTTCCAGTTCAGTGAGGGTAATAGGCCTTTTAATTTACAAATTCATAAGAATAGGATTATATTTGGTCAATAGATTCTTTATTATACTTGTTGAAGTCTTACTGCCAGAAATAGAAATTAGTTCCTCATGATATAAAAGGTCAACATTAGTTGTAATTAACAGAAAAGTCACAGACTTCAGACAGCTACAGCTAATTACAGCAACTGAATGTACAAGCCAAAGAGCTGTACAAATGCTTGGACTTCAGCATGTCAGATGGTCCAGAGAATCCATTCATATAAGTTAAAAACATGCACAAGTAATATACAGGACTGGGAACAAGTAAATCCATAATTTCATTTTGGGATAAATGAAGCAAGTAAATTTCAGATCCTTCACAAATCTTGCACTGCAGAAAAGTTCCTCTGTCGATTGTCTGCTTCAAACCTTCAGATCCAAACTGTATAGAATTGCATTCAATATTAGTTTTAGTCTACAGCCTTGTAAGAAATGTGTTACACGTGCATCAATTGAAAACAGGAAAGTAAGTCAGGAATTTGCAAAAAAAATTTGCCTTTTTCTTTTTGGGTGGCAAGCACAAGAAGCACAAGATCTGCAATGCCTTATTGAAACATCAAGGCAGTAAACAATGAAAAAGTTTTCATTGTAAAAAAGTTTTCCATCAAATTTTCTTCTTGCGATGTGAACTCAGAGGAAGAATTTAACCTGCTGAACATTCCATTTCCTCAAGCTCAGAGAAGCATTGCTTAGTGCAGTAAGATGTAGTTCTCCTTCGCACAGCTACTTGTAGAGAAAATGTTTTATTAAAGGAACATTCAAAGTGACAGAGTCAGTATGCACAACTTCCACTTCTTTTGTATGCTTTTCTAAATGTCAAATCAAAACATGGCAATGCGATTAAATACATTGGTAACCATAGTTTTATTATAACTGCCTTATAAATCACGCTATAGCTAATTAATCTAATTAACAGTCCTATGTCCCAGATACATTACAGGAACAGACCAAATCAATCCAGCCTTGAAGAAACCACTAATATGTCTCAGACACCAATCCTGGATTTGTTGAACATTCATTGAATATCGACCTGCTGTGAAAATATTACTATACCTGCTGCTTTTATGGGACTGGATTTTGCTTTCCTTTTTTCCCTTTTAAAAAAATTCAGGAACACAGAAGTCAATGCTATAAACCAAAGATATTTTGCTAGCAGCTTAGCATTTCAAAGATAAGTAATTAAGCTGAAACATTTATAAGTTTTAAGATTCACAGGTTGAAAATTTAGTATTTTTCTGCTATGTATCTTTTTCATCTGTCCAAATTAAAACACTGGTACACAAATACAACCACACTAAGTCCCTTGAAACTCAGGCTGAAAAGTATCACGTTTTCAGAAGGTAAATAAAGAGAATGTTGAAGCAGAGCAGAGTTTCTAATGAGTTAATGTAAAAAAACCTCATGCAAAAGCAATCCGCATCAAAGCTAGCAGGCAATACCCTGACAGTCATCCATCAAACCTAAAGTCCCCTTAATAAATGCCAATTATAGGGCAAATATGCACAAATGCGGATAGCATAAGCCATGGGATCATTTCCTTCCAAGAAAATTAGTGACCAACAAAACACCCATGCAGCCTGCCCTACAGCAACACTCACTCCTGACCGGAATACTAACTACTATTATTATTTCACTCCTTTTTACTTTATTTTGTACTTTTGCAAGAATTCAGAGCCACACAGAATTTTGTTTGGGGTTATACAAATTCCTTTGCAATTTGTATAGAAGTCTAACATAACTTTTTAAAAGCCATGACATGCCTATAATGTATACAGAGTCTCTGACTTCCGCCGTAAGCGAGCCTTTTTCCTAACTTAATCATACTCAAATTTCACCCCTTTTAAAGATCCTGATTCAAAAATGCTCACTCATTCTCCACAGTCCACAAATTTATACCATCTCTTCCTGTGGTATTATATGTGCATAAATTAAAAAAGAATGGTCTTGTATAAGGACTGAAAACAGAACATTCCAAGTCCCCATCCCCCAAATCTAACTTCAGTTTATCAAGGAAATGTTTGATACAAATACACATTCTTATAAAATTATTGTTTTGTGTATGAATAGGATGTTTCGCATTTGAGCAGAATTACGTTACCCAAACCTAAAAACAATGAGTTGTAAAGCATGCTGAAGTCAAAAAATAATAAAAGCTTTTCTGCTGTTACATTTGTATAGCCTCTGATTCATTTTATCCCCCTTTCCTAACACCTTCTGCATATCACACCTGACCAATATTTTTGGCCTACCAAAAGCAGGTTTTTTAGATTTATGGTATCTGATATAGAGTAAACAAAAAAGTAGCATGTTTTGTCATATGGAGTGTCAGAGGTAACAGCTGAGAGTTAAGATAAGAACTTTATGCTGATGAGACAAAGAAGCTTTGAAAGAAATAGTTAATACTAGTATAATGTCAGAGAGAATTATTTTTTCATCTAAAATGACTCACATTGCTATATTCATAGAAACAGACTAGAAAATGCTATATTAGTCCTAGTCTGACATCTTATCTAATTGACCTCTAAAGTGACATCTTCCATCACACAGACTAACCTATGCTATATTCATTTATTTCCATCTTACCTAAAATTATGATGAATGGTTTGAGCTCTATTCAATTATTGAAAATGTGCAAAGAAACAGAAACAATGAAACTGGCAAAGTGCTCTGCATTCTTAGGAACAATTTAGGCTAATTAGCATCAACTTCTCCCCCATTCATCATACCCCTTTAGAAATATAAACAAACTGTCAGCTCTAACCTAACAAACAGATCACTGAGCTACTTAACACAAATTATTCTTACATGAAAAGCTCCTTCTCAGGCAATATTCTCCTCTAGGGCATCTGGGAAGTTGAGCTATTAAAATTGAAGACATATGTTTCAGTCAAATTTAACTCCCAGATTGTACTGATCGCTGTTGTGACAGTTTTCCATCAGCATGCTGCTGCTGGCAAAGCACTACGTATTTTAAACAAAGCAATGCAACAATAGACTTCAATGATGCATGTTCATTTAGTATAATATCAATACCACCCAATTAGCACCCTACACCTAGAAATGGAGCTACTTAAAATTATTGCTTAGGTAGAACTTGAATCTCAGATTTCATTTGGGGTTTCTTTTAGAATTACAGGTTCTGTATGCTGCTGTGAGCTTGCAGAAGGCAGCAGCTATGCCACTGTCAGCTATGACAATAGCTTAAATCAAGCTGCAAAGGTGATGCTCTGAAAAGGCCATAGAGGGGAGTGCTGCTGTCACTCCTGGGTTTTAACTCAAAATCCTCCACAGATGCCACAAACAAAGGGACAGCTCTAAGCTAAAGGAAAACAGGAAGGTTTCCAGAACTGAGTACTCCCTGAACACAGCAACACATGTGCTACTTTGGAAGTCAAAATGATAATGAAATATACTTCCTTTCCTTTCTCCAAAATGCAAAAGGAACTAAATTTGTCCCAAGTCCATACCTGACTAAAAGGCTTTTGTGCTAAAGCTAAGACTTTTTCATCAGTTTGTTAATATACTCATTATCTGGTAAAAGGAGGAAGTAAATACTGGCTGGGACTTTCTTGTCTCACAGGCATTTTAGATTTTGTGCATATATAAGGATATGCCTTTTCCAGTAAGAACTTTAAAACTGGGGAATATTCTCCACTATTTTTAGAACAAATATAATTTTTTAAATTTCAGAGACAAATAATCAGTGTTCAAAAATTGTTTCTTGAGTTTTCTTTTCAATCTGTAAGAAAATTCTTACTTATTACCTTGGTTCCCTTTAAACAGCAAAATTTATAATAAGAATTTCATGGATTAAAGATTAAGAATTTCCCATCCTTTCGCCTTTATTTTTCTCTCATTTCTCTACTTTGCTATTTCATTTTGGCTCTAAATTTTTCTTGCAAGAAACACTTGTAGTACATGTCATAACTTGCCTTTTTGTTCTCCCCTCTTTCTTCTAAGGAAGGTAATGAAACCAAGCAGTATCAGCATGGTTGCCCATTTGCACAGAAAGGTGTTGTCTGAATTTAATTTTGTTTCATCCTTAGGTGAGAGGAGGAAGGAGGATCATCTAACTTCCTAATTTCCTCACTGCTGGTTGCACATACATTTTCCCCTTGGATACAGAACTTCCAAGGCCTGGAGTATATAACATCGTTGGAGCCAGAAGGTCCCCAAACATCTCTATGGTGATGCATTTCTTACCAGCAACAGAAAACACTTTCTGAGTGAACACAGTGCAAGCATGCATGTCTTCTTGCTTCTGAAGAAAAGGATCTTGCATTATGACATGACAGCCACCTCAAAAGCATTTTAAACATTAGTGCCGACCAGAAGGTCTGATTCTAGAATCTTTATGCAAACAGATTGGTGAGACTTGAAAGTGAGCACCTAATCCATGGTTCTTGCCCATCTTCTCTGAAATGATCTCACATCTATGGGCTTCATTGAGACAGAGAAGTAGTGATGTAGTTCATGTTAATCACAAGAGAATGAAGAGAGTTTTTACAGCAGACAGACTAAAAACCTCTTTCAGCCATCATCTGCATTTCTTCACACTACACAAAAAATGCCAGAGAAAAATCTGAAAGGTGACCTCACACAAACCAGGGGGAATTAAGGATTCAGGACATTTCTGACAAGTCAAGAAAGATGGAGTACTGCTTCAAGAACTTCATTAGGACCAGGATATTAAAAGGCTAGCTTAAGGTGACTCATTCCTATTTATTCTTAACCAACAAAAGAAGTACCTCAATCTCATCAAATATATCAACCTAAAGAAAAGGTTTATTAATGAAAACTGACCTCTAACTTACCACACTGAAGTACAGTGTTTTAGGATTGTACTCAGTTCCTATACCTTTCAGGTGTTTGCAAAATCCACTTCAAGAAAACATGAATTAGTCTGCTCTAGAAAGAGGGTCATTAAATTAGATTCAAATGGACAGAGCAGCACTGAACACTTCCTGGGTATTAGAACAGGAACTGGAGGTACATTACAGACACAGCAAGGAGAATGTCCCTACAAAAGCCAGAAGTTTTCCCTTGGTTATGAGAAAGGATTTTCATAGGCGGGGTTGTTTTTCGGTTTGGTTGTTTTTGGTTTTTTTTGTACAGGACAGTCTCAGAGGGTATAAACCACCAGCTCTTCTTGCTACATTGTTGAAAGAACGCATGGGATATGGGTATGCTACCTAAATATGGAGCTGCATATTTCAGTTGGCCTATTTTTTCTCTTGGTTCAGCCATTAAAAAAGATATTTTTCATTTATGCATCTAAAGAGCATCTAACACACATGAATACATAGATTTCATCTCAGTTTCAACTGTTCCCTCAACAGCAACAAATCTGTCCTAATTTTTAAGAAGCTGTATTCTGTGAACATGACTACCTTAGAGACAAATAAAATAAATACTAATCCACATCTGTCAAATTACGTCCAAGCTGGCATCAGACTTTCACTGAGCTGTGCTAAAGGCCAGAGAAAGCTGCACACTGTATTTTTACCATTATGTTATAAAGATCAAATGTGCAACATTCAAGAACTAGTTTATTATTTACATTGAACTGCTTTCACATAGCTGTCATTTAATTTTTTTTCTTTCATTTGCAAGTGTTTTCTGTTGGTTGAGAAATGTTTTCTTCCTGGTTGCAGTCTCTTTTTAAGGCATAGCGACAAGTAATAGAAGCAGACAGGAAGTAGGGGTTGTTGCTCTCCAGAGGATGATTAGGCAAGTCAGCACAAATTCCCTGAAGTTCCCACAAACAGGCTCTTATGTAACAACATATGTTTTCAAAGATATTTTCTCTGAGCAGTGGAGAGTCTTCATGGGAAAAATATAAGCTAGCTTTATAATAAACATTGAGGAGCATGAAATAACTATAAAGAGCACTATAAATGAAGTAAATTATTAGATACTTAAAATCCCACAGCAACTGATTCTCATTTACATTTCTCAAAATTAACCCTGGTCAATAAAGTATCCAGGTCCTGCAGTCCCTTGCTAACACAAACAAAACATATTATGTGTTCCTTGGAACATCACCTGCAATGCTCTGGGATGAGTCCAGATAATGGTTTTAATGCAAGTAGTCCAGCAGACTTTTCAGTAGACTTTTTCTGTGAAGAAAGCAGGGTCAATCCTTTCCCTCTCACTTATGCACAGAGCAGAAATTCTTTAAAATTGAGAAAACTTTAAAAAAAAATCCTTAACATTTACCTTGCATTTGACTATCCCAATATATACTGTCTTTAGATTATTCAGTCCACAGCTGTGGACTGGTTAAAGCCACTCAGCACTGCATACTTTTTATTCTTTAAAAAATGCACACACATTAAGATATATTTTGTTCTCTTTAATTTCAAAGAAAATTGACACATTTTATTACAAGAATTTTAAGCTTATAGGAGTGGTTATTTACCTTCACGTGAGAAAAATATTTGACTATCTAGAATTAGATATGAGGACAGACTACTATGTAGTCTGATTTTTTTACCAATAAATAAAAATTTGGGGACACAAATATCAAAAAACTGAAGAAACAACACAGCACAACAGATTAAGTTTTCAAGTTACGATTTCACTGCCCATTCACAAAGACCTGATGCTGCAATGGTAGAAAAGCCAGGTCAACCAATAATAGCAAAGTTAACGATAGTCTCTCAAAGCAGAACCTCGAGCTGTGCTGCAGCAGAACATCTTCTATGTTCTGAAAGTGTGCTACCAGTAAGTCTGATTCCTGTGAACCATACTGTGCATTTTATTTTCACACTATGTGGACAAAAGCTTAACATTCTCTGTATTAAACACATTGCCCAGATGTACAAAATCACACATATCTTATCCTGCAATTCCTAAAATACTTAAGTTAATTTTTGACATGAAAAGAACATCTAGTCACAAAAGGACTGGATGCTCTTAACATTTTATCTGACATTCCTGTCATATATGGATTTTTAAGCTTTTTTTCACCTGATGATCCAAGACATGGCAGAGCCAGATAACACAGGGTCATGTCCAAACAAAGCAGTAGTTTTCACCTTTGCAAAACCTATACAGCCCCCGTGGAAAAGTTCACCTTATCTAACCTAACTCACAATGGCACAGAAGTGACAAAATAGAGTTAAAATCCAATGATCTTCTCACACCCATATGCTACATCTTCTCAATAATCAAATATTTTGAAGAAATATACTTTTAATAATTTACTACTCCTGTTTAGCTGGGGTTTCATTGTGTTGGTTCACACCTATGCCTGCATGGTTAAGAGTGAGAAGTCACTTTGTGTGATACCTAGAAACTGAACTAGAAATCATGCAACAAATCATTTTTCTGGTCAAACAGGATAATTCCTTCTGTTCTATTCTATTCTATTCTATTCAGCTCATAAAGAACCCAGGTGATAAAGGCTTTTTCCTACTTCCTTCTTTCACAGCTTGTTGATCTCACTGCTTGAAAGTGATACCAAAAGTAATTCTTCAAGCACCATGTTTCAATTTCAGCTCTTCTTCCCATACATATGTACTTTTACTCTATAACTAATTATTATTCAGTACCAAACAATGCCTAAAACAGGCCCAATGAGGATTATCATAATAGATATTAAAAGGTACTATAATTTATCAATTCCACTCTAAAAATTTGAGCAAAATAAAAAATAGCAAATGATTGAGTCACTAGAGAAGAAACCAACTATTGCTGTATCCCCCTGTTCTGAGTATGATTTTGATCTCAGTTAAGTGACTTCAAGAAAGTTACACAATGAAACTCTTAAGTGAGAAATGGAGTGAACAACATGCAATTTTGTTGATTTGACCTACTCCTAATCATAAGAAGAGTCCACAAACACAAGAATTGTATCTCCAAAGCATGTATAAGTAATTGCATTCTAACAGCTTTAAAAAATGAAAAAGTACAAGAAAAGCAAGACTTCGAACTGGCCTAGGGAGGAAAACTGAGAAGACAACTGCTACTGATTTAAAAACAAAGCTTCAAAGATACATATAAAAAAGACAAAAAGACAAAAAAAAAAAGCCCAGTCTTGGATGACAAGTCTCAAGGTATGTTAAGAGAGACTACTTGTTTCACTCAGTAGTGCGTAATTTTGTTGTTCTTCCTTAATATACATCTTTTCTGAGATGGGTAATTGCAAAGGGATCATAAAATAAATAATCCAATATATTTTCCCATCATCTCTTAGATCTGCTTTAGTACAGTCCCTAATACATAATTCAGAATAATAAAAATTCAAATAATAAAAATTCAAATTAAAAACAAATTCCCTCTTAATCCTAATGAGGCAATCCAGAGCTGAAAATCTATGCCTTTCAGGTTGCCTGAGCCTCTGAGGACAACAGGTGGAAGCACTGTAGCTAATAGAAGCATCAGGAGGATCCTAAGAGCAGCCAGAACATTCCTGCTCTTTGGTCAGGAACTGCAGACCTACCAAAAACAGGGGTCAGGAACAGAGAAATGACAACTTGTGCAAATGCTTTCCCACCTATGAGAATCCCAATTCTCAGGGCACTTGAGCTCCCTAGTTGGACCTAAATAACTTGAAAAAGTGTCCTTTTCCCCCCCATTTTTGGAAAAGCCATGCATGGCAAAGCAGGCCTCAGGCCAGCTTCTGGACTAAAAATCACTTGGTTTTGCATTTTAAAAAGAAAACTGCAGCTCAATGAGAACAGGGAAGATGGGCTCAGTCAGAGCCTTCTTACAAATCCACCCCAGCTGATAGATGTTCTTAGGACAAAAGAAATTTCTGCTGGTGTGTTAAAGGGCTATCTAATGGATATGGAAGCAAAGGGGAACCTTCCTGCCAACCTCAACTAAGTGCTGCATCAAACCAAACTGTCAAATGATTCAATGATTGTTCCTAAAACTTCTGACCCTATATTGGCACCAATGGACTCTTGCAACTTTGTGTATCCAAAGGGAGACTCTTAAGTCAATCCACAGTTTTTGCTTCTAAGCCTGTAAACTGGCTATTAACAGATCTTTGCATGCATGTGGTGGTTCATTTAAGGGATAATTGAAGCAGTTTAGGTGGTGAGTGCTGGTTTAAAAATTGTTTAATCCAATACTATTATTTAAGAATCATATAGCTACCTAGGAACTTCAGGTGCTTTTGGCACTAAGCATCAGCAAAAGGAAGATGCTGAAATTTGTTTTTTCAGATTAGGTGGACTGATGGATGAAGCAGTAGAAGGACTCTAAGTAAATGCATCTTATTTTGTCTCAGACATCTTTCTCATTTAAATCCTGCCATATAAGCAGGGAACTTAAAGATCAAAAAAAGCCACTCAACAGCCCTGATACCCTTTATTTCCACATGGTCCAATTAAGAAAACAGTTCCCAAAGTCACTGGAATGCAAAATTACAGACCACTGGCAGAAAAAAAAGTTGAAAAAATGGACCAGTGCACAGCCTCCAGCAAGCTGTCTTCACTACTTAAGGTTCTAATAATAAGAAGACCTGAGGCAGATTAAGTGGAAAACAACACTCTTGAAGCCTTAACTCTGAAATGGAAGTAATCGTTAGCCTAAAAACACTCAAAGTGTCTGAGAAGAGCTGGGTCTTCAGCTCTGCTCTTCTGTGGAGTAGGTACCTCTCATCACCATGACTTAACATATTTTCTTCTGGAATTGTCACCTTGGCTATTTTTACCGGGCAGAGATCCAACTCACAGTTCTTTTGGTTTACATTCTAGTCAAAGTGTAATTTTGAAAATGCCCATCAAAAGGAAAGATGCAATACTGTATGTTGCTTTACAGCCTATTTTAGTGACTACAGCAAGTCACTTGTTTCAGGATATGCACCTGAGAACAGAAGGAAGTACCACTGAAATCCTATATTTGACTCAGTTTGAGGTTACTGTTTTGTTTGAACTTTTTTTCACTATTAGCAGAGGAATAGGCATTTATCCCGGTCTTAATGTTGCTTTACTCACTAGATCACCTATGACACTTTCAAGGTCTAAAACCGCTGCTTTGAGACTAAATCTATAAAGAACATGATAAGAAATGCTGCATGCTATTGTATTTACACCAAATTTTCTGCTTCATTTATGCAACCCACACAGGATTAGGTAGGATTTAAATCCTAAAGGGGTCTGTAGCCCTTAGACTCTATTTGTTTCAAGACATTTTATATTTAGTCTTTCAGCCAAACAGTTCTGTTTTTTTAAAAAAATGTATTTAAAACTATCACATCCAGGCAGGTAAGTGTTAAAGGCAATGAGAAAACAACAGGAGGTTAAAGTATGCAATGCAGCAAGAATGTTTAGCATGTCCTGACACTCCAACTCCCCCCCTCCACTGTTCAGGCATCTAATTGTTTGCTTTTCCTCCTACATACAATAATGAAGCGAACTACAATCAAAGTGTGATGACAAATGGTCCCAGGGTTTGCATTCTTTGGAATATATTGGCATTTGTAAACCAAAGAAGAAAGATAGATGTAATCAACCACCCTCTTAAAAGAGAAGGATCTGGAAGAGTATGTTGGCAAAATCTTCAAACCACATTAAGCCCTAATTTGAAAGCATGTTTGAAAGGAAGAAAGCAATGCCTCTAATACCAGTTTATTTGTATAACAACAACTAGAAACTGAACTTGCTAGACATATTTTGAAAGATGGAAACAATTAAAATGTATTAGTGATCTAAACAGGCACTGTATTTTAAAAGAAAAGAATTTTAAACAATCAAGGTTACACATATCCACATTTTGTTGACTAATCCTCACCTTCCCTTGATCTCCTAATATTTAGTACTTGTATTACATGGAAACATTGCATCTCTGCTTACAGAAATTCACAAGAGCTGTCTGTACACACTTTTGCTTGTGGAAAAAGAATGATACAGTATCATGAGAAAAACCCCATCAGCTGCAGCATGGCAATTTTTTTTGCCTCTAACATTAAAAACTTGGACCCTTCTATTAAAGAAACCAACACATAGTGGCCAGGTCACACCATAACATCAATGTAGTCACTAAATAGTCAGCTCATATCAACAGTAAATAGAAATTGACAAGGTACATTTGGAGGACACGTTATTCACATCTTCCTCTTTTCCCTTCTAGACAAGATACTACTAAGGGACTTAGTATGGGAGGAGGATTAGCAAGGAAATGAATAATCAAATATTATTTTAAATAGTTGAAAATATTTCATATTTAAGCTAAAATAAGCTAAAATTAGGTATTAACATAACCTGCATTTTTTGCAGTCATGTTCAAAATGCAGTGCTTCAAATTTCTGGATACTGACAACCCCTCCTTAAAAACAAGATTGAGTCATTCCAAAATCCAAACATGAATTCCTGAAAACAGAGATATCTTCATATACTCCCTTTTGACCTGCTGCAGTCCTACCAGGCCACCACAGACACATTGAAACTTCAGAAAATATTGTCATAACTTCATAACATAAATCTCCTTTGATGAGCATCAAAATTGTTGGCATTTATAAGCATCATCATTAGCACATTAGCACACAATGAAACACACAGTTCATGCCCACTAAGATACTATTTCTATCTTTCAGCATTCTTGCTGTTGCTCTTAGTCTTGATGATTTTATGTGCAGCAAAAACGTAGCTATAGAGAAGATAAAGAGTTGGAGACTTCCCAATTGATTTTTGATCTGTTTTGTATGAGGCATGGTTCCAATTATTACCTTTGATGGGTAATTACTTTTAATTACATACATAAATGTTTTAAGAGGTTGATTAATACTTTAAAAACCCAAACAAACAAAACCAATGGTATAATCAGTGCATATCAATCACTACTTTAGAGACTCCAAAAAAAAAAAGAATCTATGTATCAGAATTTTCAAACAAGGTACAATAGAGATAATGCTTTCCTAGTAGCAGAGTATTTGCATCTTAGGAAAAAAATGGTGGTAATTACCCCATGAAGCAGTTTAATCATTCATTAAAGGTTAAATGGTAAAACACTGAAGAAAAAGAATAATAATCTTGATAACTCTAAAATTGCCACTGATACAGTGGGTGTCAAAGTGAAAGAAGGAATGTTTATGTCAGATATTAGGAAGAAATTCCTTACTGTGAGAGTGGTGAGGCACTGGAACAGGTTGTCCAGAGAAGTTGTGGCTGTCCCATCACTGGAAACATTCAAGACCCGTTTGAATGGCGGGTCTCAGCAACCCAGTCTAGTGGAAGAGACCAACCCTAACCCTTCAAACCAAAACCTTCCAATGATTCTTCAACTTCAAACACACACAAGTAGTACCATCATCCTATATCCTATACTATTTATATTGTAGTACTGGTCTGGAGCCAGTTTTCAGGAAATCCCTGCTTCAGAGGAAGGAAAAATGAATTAATGAAATAGGATTTCAACAGGCAAGAGGGAATCAGGACTATCAGGCAACAGGAGAATCAGGAATTCAGAATGTGAATGTCCCCTTTTAAATACTCATTTAAGGAACTAATGTCAGATAGCTCTGCAGCTGTAAATACAATCTCAGCCATTAGGGAAAAAAAGGATATAGTATACAGAGAACACATATGTATGGTATTTGGCCTCTCTTCCAACCCCATTTCACATATTTCTGTGACAGCCATTGAAACACCTTAAGTATCAAAGATGCTACTCATATGATAAAATATGTAAGTTCTGGCAGTAACACATTTGTATCTACTCAGGATTTAATAGGTGCTCAAATTTACTCAGTTGCAACTGAATTCTACTAATAACTGTGTGAGCCACTAGGACGCATATTAACAGATGCACATTCTTGTTCAGAGTTAAGAATAGAAGCTTAGAGGGAAACCATCCATGTGTAAAAGTATTGCTGGAGAGGGAAGGAAAACTTAAGGAGGAAAACTACAGGATTAAAAGTAAAAGCATGTCAGAATAACAGAGGTATGTCATCTTCAAGTTTCTGTTAGTAAAAGATTTAAGAAGAATTTGCTTATATAGCTAACATTATAATACAAAACCAAAAAGCCAAGGTGCAAGTAGTCATGTGGCAGTCAGACTTCAAACTGCAGCGTGCAAGTAGATGCTGTGCAAGGTGATGGCATTGAGTGGGCACTGTGTTTACAGGTGCACAACCACCAAGACCAGCATCTGGCTGCTTTCCAAACACAAGGCTAAAGTTCCAGGTTTTCATAGGCAGTGTCCTGGCTCCATCAAGAACACATTTACACTGTAGGTCTTTCAAACACAGTAGTGGGGCTTTTTGAAGCCAGAAAATTTGTGTTCTGACACCCATAACATTAGTGACAATATTTGAAAGTAATAGTTTCTATGAGTGTTTATAATATTTTCATAATTACTATGAATGCCTGTGAACTCCAGACTATGAATGACTCAAAAGCCAATTTTCTTCTATTTTAATCTAGGCAATATTCTATGCAAAAAAGTTACTTTTAATTTAAATTTTTTTTTAATCAAGTGTTATATGACAGAACTTTTCAACTAATACCATACTTTCCTGCAACATTTAGAGACTCATCTTTAACTACTTCCAGTAGCTTCTTAATTTCGGTATTTTTTATCATAACACATAATTATCTTCCTATTGAAAGGACCATACATTGCACACACATCCCCCCACCCCACCTCTGCATGGTTAGGCTTCTGTTTGAATACATAATCTCAGCAAAAATATAACAGCCTGAGCATCCCAGTAAGAAATTTGCTTTTGTCTCCAAAAAAGACAGCAGAGAAGCACAACACTGCCATCTCCACCTTAAATGCTGAAGTACAAGTATCACACATATAATCTAGTGAAAAGATTATAAAATATAGCGAACAAGAACACATGTAAAGGATGCTAAAACTTTTGTGAGCAAATTAAGAGAACTACTGTCAGGCAGAAAAATTAATTTTGTCCAACCAATGTAGTATACCAGAAAACCATCAAACTCAACAGTCCCAAATCCAAAAGGAGGCAGAGTAAGCAAGCTCCCAGCCTGTCTAGTCTCACCCATGACATCAAGTGACTGGTATCAGAGAGAAGGCATATCTGAAAGTGTCTTCTGCCTTGTTTTATCTGTCAGTATTCTGGATGTGCTGGCTCTTCTAGTGATGGACTTACACGCTGGGAAGCAGATGACAACTGACTTAACTGCCACAGATGCAACTTGCTGGGGTTCTCCACCTCATATACATTAAATGGGTTATACTTGGAGCAAAGTACAATATGAAGCCTGAAATACATCCCCCAGACCTTAACTCAGTTTAGTATATGTTCAGTGGCAAACCAGTATTACAAAGAAGAGTTTATTAAGGTTTCTTACAAAAAACCAAACAAAGAAAAAAACCCCCAAAAAACAAAAAAAAAAAAAAAAAAAAAAGCAAAAAAACCCAAACCAAACAAACCCAAACCAAACAAAACCAAACAAAAAGAAAGACCACTAAAAAGGAAAAAAAAAAGAGTAAAGCCTTTCTTCCCTCTTAATCCTCACACAAAGCTGAGCAAAGTCCCTTTTCCTGCTGTGGATTATTTGAATACGCATCTTCGTTTAATGGTATTTGTTAAAGCTTCAGGTTACCTGAGAAGCAGGTCCTACAAGGGAAAATATGGAAGGTGACAAACAGCTTCATTAGGTACCACAACAGAGCAAGCAAATTAAATTGCTGATGTGTGTTAAGCTTTGGGTGAAGCTCAGAAGTGGAAGTGCTCCTGGCACCCACTGCAGCCTGATCAAACAGGTGAGCAATCACACGAGCCTGCTGCTATCAGAACTATTACCTACTCTTCTGCCACTGACTGGGAATCCCTGCCAGCTCCTGCAGCTCAGGCAAATAAACTGACAGAAAACCATCCTATCAAAAGCAGTTCAGTTTCTGCCACTTAAGCTCCTTGGATCAGTTTCCTAAAAGGTCAGCATCATTTCAAAGAGTTTGCTGACACAATACGAACAGGCATAGATAAATAGCACCACCTCTCTTCTTCATAGGTCAATGAGGAACAGAAGAATATACTGTCAATTAGAAATAAACCCAGAATTTGGGCACCAGATAGTGACACAAAAGCTACCGAGATGACAACTATGAGATGAGAAAGCAACTGAGATAACAAGTAAGATTAGAAAAGCCTTCTTGTAGGTAGCTTTTGGCTAAGGAAAAAACAGGACTCATGAACTTTATCCCCACCAATAACACAAGTTAGTTTTAAAAGCAAACAATAAATGGACAAACTACAAAATATCAGACAAGCACCCTATTTGGTGTTTTAGTTTTGGTATACAACCAGATAGCACACAAGACTAATCCAGCCAAGGAATGGTTTGGACAGGAAATTTCCAAAAAACAAGTTCAACATACAGAAAGTTCATGCTTAGTAAATAGTGAACTTTCTTCAAGAGATAGTCTAAAAAGCTTGGGATTTTATTGCTTTAGGCATTAGAGTGAGTGAATATATTTACTGGCTACAAAAGGCGTGGAAAAAGCTCAGGGCCTTCAACTATTTACCTAGTTTGTAGATGTGAAAAAAGGAATACTTTAACTACATACACAAGGAGATAATTTAGAGGAGGTCACTGATGACAAATATTTTCCCCATCATCAGGTTCGATACCATCAAGGTTCTGGCAGGAACATGGAAGAAAACAAAGCACACAATTGTATGGTCAGTGCATCCTGCCACTTAGATCCTGCTTGGCACAGATCATGTTTCAGAAAAATATCTCAATCACCTGATGTTCTACGTACAAAGTATGGCCATCAAACCTCTAGAAAAAGCCAGATTTGCTGAACAGAAGCGAAGCAAAGTAAACTTTACTTCCATTAATAGGAAACAGACCTGGAAGGATGTTAGGACTGTCAAACCACTGCCAGCCTATATCCTTCAAAAAAGAGTGAAAACCACCAAACATTTGCTGGACACTGAACAATGGAAGGAAAATTGTGCTCAATCCAGCCGCAGCAAACAGACTTCAGCCTCCAACTGGAAGCCAACTGGAGATGACCAGCATATAGGGGATGCAAATCTTAATAGAAAACAAAAGAAGTCGAACAAATCACAGGTATTATTGAAAGAATAACTTCTAAGGCAACCACTGACAATTCCCTTACATCACAGTTTGAAAGTCTGAACTAGAAAGACAATACAGCAACACTGTTAGTGAAGTATAAATAGGCTCAGAAGGCTGAAGGACAGCCTATAAATAGGACAGAAGACTGCTCAGATTTTAGCTCACTTCGTACAATACAATCAGGAGAGGTGGAGTCCATGAACTTGATGTCAGTGGAGACTACCATTTGCACATCAATTAGAAATAAACTATTTCCAGATATGCACCCTAGATCCTTTAGTAAAGGCCACTGAAGCCTGGTCCAAAACACAATGGTGTCAATGTGACTTTCCATACCTAACTTGGGTCAAAGAAGTGAAACACTAAGAAGAATTTTGTTTAAGTTTGAGAATAGAAGTTCTGGAACAGGACAGGAAACATACATGGAGAACACTGCATTCATGAAAGGAGTGATGGATACAGTGGTGTATCAGAACAGCTTTCCTGCAGAAGTTTGAATTTGTTGGATGCAAAACTGTTGTACACAAGACTCAGGAATTATGAGTTTTCCAGATTTATGGAGGTCTTCTGTGCACCATACAGCTGTTATTACCAAACACATTACATCTGATCCAGGAGTACTTGACAACAGGTTGCACATTTTAGAACTACAAATTCAGTTTGCTAGGTTTTTCAGCTATGACCTCTACAGCCTGTTACAGAAATACTTTTTTCTCCCACAGATATAAAGAGAGAATGTAAACTATAATATAATTAATTAGCTATCACAAAAGCCATTTCCTCCAGAGATATTTCTTTTAAATGACAGTAAGTTTTCCAACATTTTATCCAAATGTCCAAACACAGGTGGGGATATCAGTAGAAGTCTTGTGCAAGATTTCATAGAAACATAACCTAACAGATTTGCTGAGATTTACAAGTAACTTTAAAAAATAGCATTTTTAATAGAGTTAGATTCAACAACTTGGATGAGATGGGTTCTTTGGTAGCCAGCTGGACATCAGCTCAGGCACTGCAATGCTTCGAAAGCTGCTGCCTGACTTCAACCGGACACTTCAGAGTCAGCCTGAAACCTACAGCCAGGAAAACAATTTGGCAACAAGTCCATTCCTTTATACATACAGGGAGTAGCCACCTGGCATTAGTAGTGAGCATGTTTACATGCTGGACTTCACAGGATATCTGATACAGATCAAGGACAGTTCAGAAGAGATTCAGGGAGTGAAAAACTTCCATTGATTCCAGTGGAACTGGGATACTGATAAATCTCATGGTACAGGTACCTACAGTTCCCCTAGAAATGAGGTATAACAATTCCTCTGAAAGTACACATGAAAAGTTAATGTATTACAGTCCAGAAAGCAAAACAGTTAAAACCATTATTTCACTTTTCAGAAGATTAAACTGACCACCAGAGACACTTCATATATGGTTACACTCTCTCATGTTTGATCTGTACCATTTTACCATTTTGCAAAAAAACATTATTTCAAGATTCAAAGACCTAGGAAGAGAGCAAGAATGAACACAACAATACCAAAAATCAACAAGAAAAAAAAAAAACCAAAAAAAACACCCCAAAACAAACAAACAAACAAAAATCAACAAAAACCAAACACAAAACCCCCCACCACCAACAAAAATTCAAACATAATAGCAAAATACCACAAAGACACCAAATGAAAAAGAGGTGGAAGAGAGAACTCTTGGTTCCTTGGTTTCCTGGGCTAAGCCAAGGAAGCTCCAAATTCTTTCCCTGGACTCAAATCACCTGGGTCTGTTCTGAATTGTTTAGTGAGCAAGATGCATGCAGGTTTTGCTTATACAGAATGTAAGCAGCCCAAATCTTGCTGATAGTCAAAACATTTTATACTACAAACTCGAATATTGAAATGTTTACAAAACAATTAGCAAACATATAAAGTATGTATGTTCAATTTTTACAAACAGTTCAATCATCATACAAAATGTAATGCAGTGATTTATTTCTCTCTCTCTGAATTTAATCTCTTAACCAGAATAGAGTTTGTAGTCAAAACAAAGACAAAGCAAGCTATCCCTAATTACGGTCGCTGTAGATAAGGTTTCAGCCATATTGTTGAAAAGGAATTTGTAGAACACTGTCTCTCTCTAAGCTTTCTAATTCTTCACAGATTTTTCAATTAAGATTCTAGGTGCAATTATAGATTAATCAAAATGTAGGAAACAAAGATGTAGATGTAAGCAAGATTTAGACGGAACAGAAAAAGCCCAGTTTAGGACTGAGCTGGTAATGATTGTGATACCATCTCTACTTGACAGCAATGGTTTTCTCTCAAGGATGTTATCCTTATTCAGCACACAGAATGCCAATAACTAAGTCTGGGTAACAGACCAGCATTTAGTCTTTAGGGTCTTTGCTACTTCTACAAAGGACTAGAGGAAATGAAAAAATAAAAAAAAAATAATAAAAAGAGCACATTAAGGAAGTTAAAACCACCTCGTCCTCCTTGATCTCAGGGTTTTTTTCCCTGTTTCTCTACAAGTTGCATAAAACTTTCATAGCATACCAATAAAACTGTCTACTCTCCTTTCAGGTGTCTGTCTTGAGGCACCAGAGAGGACTAATCACTCCTGCAAATCTCAGCACACCAACTGAAGTCTTCAGGGAAAATACTCAAGTAATATAAGGTGATTCATGCACAATCAAGGAAAAAAAAAGTCAAATTTTGTACATGCAAGTGATAATATATTACATGAGAAGATCATAAGCCATTATTTTTCCTTTCACTGAAAAACATACATTAAAAAAGGGAAAAGCCATTTTGTAACAAAAGGTAAGATTACACTACACAAGCATCAAACTTGTTGCCTAAGTTACTTCAGCCCAGTTACAAGTGTTCACTCTGCAAGACTAAGCAAGTGAAAAGTCCAATTAACAGTATTATGCATCAACTGATCAATATTCTTTTAATACTTTTAAAAGGCATTTCTGACGTTAAAAAATCTGTGTGTAGAAAAAATCTAATCACATCACCATAAAACTGCTTTATCTACAGTTTCTAGAATTTCATTCTATACTGCTCCTTATCTTCACACCAACAACTGACAAGTGACATTTTCAGAAGTTGTTTAAAGGCTATCTCTTCCAATTTTATGACCACTCTTTCCTTCTTGGGAGTCTTAAGAAGATACTTGTCTATTTCTTTTCCAGAGTTATAATCTATATCCCAAATCTTAATTCAGGAAGAAAAGAAAAATAATTTCTGCTAACAATAAATGGCATCACATAGGTACTCCACATTCATTCATTAGGTTTTGATTAGATCCATGCTGTACAAAACAGTTACTGCCCATGATTAATGTACATTCATCTACTAGCAAAAAGACAGAATGAAAGCTCCTTTTTCAGGAACAGGATGAGATCTCCTTTCATTCCCCTCTCAAAACATGATTTTTATAGCACTGTTGACCCAACATCCACTCTTACATGAAAGAAGAGGCTCCAAATATTGCAATTTCAAATTTTCCCAGAAGAGGGCTACTCCAGTTCTAATGCAGCAGACCTCAATGACATAACAGAAAAATGCTGCATGTGATGCCTAAACTTAACAAGGTCTATTCTGTATAAAATACTTTTTAGCTCTGGTGCCCACATCAGCCTTCCTAATCAAATTACAGAAAATAATAAAAAATGCTGTCCCACAGAAACGTTCTCAAGATCTGCCAGAGGTTATGTTGCAGGCTGAGTGCTAAGCATCTGAATAGTGTTTTTGTGCTACACTTGCATTACCCCACAAAGTATCCTGCCAGTGACAAGAATGCATCTCTTAGTACAATATTTCAGTTACAGTTAAAAATGGCAGAAGTTCAGCAACTCAGTAACTTGCCTATTTAACTAAACACAATAAAGGCCCGTATATATAAACTTTAAAAGACTGAAGATACTCATTTTTTCATCTGTAAATCAATAGCTTCTTAATAGGTCAATATTGATAATTATGGTGATGAAATATTGAGACTTTTCAAAATGTTGTTTACTATCACATATACAGTCATTTTTGTCATCCACACTACTAGGTGCTATTTTACTTACACTATTTACTATTTACACTATTTTACTTGCTCAAAACCAGAAAGGAGTAAAAAGATTTGCAACTGTTATGGCCTATAATGCAGTCTTCAACTGATGCTACATTTTAAAGTCTACCGTAATCTTTACCAAGTTTTGAGGCAGCTATAAATGGCCTGGTAAATTTGGTTTTGAAATCAATGAACTTTTAAAGAAATCTGTTTCCCATTTAGCTCTGCAACAAGACACAATATTTTCATTTGTAAACATGCTGTTTTATAATCAAACATTTTCTGCTTTTGACAGTTGCCTGAAATAAAATCTACTGAACTCTAATAACTTACTTTAAAAATAAGGCAGTACCTTTTCAACATAAATCTTTCAATACTTTCTGCACTGCTCCACAATCTAACATATATGGAAAGATTTTAAGGAAAATTTAATCGAGTGTCCAAATATAACTTTACTTCAAACATTAGGTCATCTAAACATCTGTCTCCAATATATCCCTAAGGATTTAAATCAAAAGTCAGCTAAACATGTACTATCATTTTGAAAATAAATAACAGAACAAATTTAGTCTTGATTATGATTATCATGCTTTTTAAAAGGAAACATTTATTCTAATAGGAAAAGTCTGAACTAATTTAAACTTTATGGACATTAACTTAGAAGAGTTCCGTACTCTAAATAAGATATTTCTTTCCATTTAGTTTAGTCTCTAATAACATTCATGGGTTTATATCTGCAGAAATCCTTTTTTGTTTTCTTCCTCCCTTTTGGAAATGCCTTATCAATAAGCTTCATATCTCATCATATTAAAAAGTGAAATTTTATAGGAAGGAGAAAAGTTTGCTAAAAATCAACAGAAAAGATTGATTTGTTTGGGGTTTTTTTGTCATCTGGGTTGGCCATCATCATATTTGACAATAAGGAACAATATGCCAGTCAAAGTATATAGCATACTGATACTTATTTTCTTAACTGCTTGTGAAAAAAACACAATAAAGATTGTTTTAAGCAAGTAGTATAATAAATAAGTGGTAGCCACGTTCCCCTTGCTTAATGCAACAGCCCCAATCCCCTTCAGAATCCTAATCCCATTTAGGAGAGGAGAATTAAGCCCTTGTCTGCAAACACAGTACTTTCTTAAAAATCCTATTGCTTTGGCTCTGCAATAGCCAGAGACTTAGAGAAGAATAAAGGGCAGAACTGTGAAGACTCTCAAAGCTCTCGTATTCTTCCAGTAGTCTTGTACTCTCAGATTATTGCCCATTCCTCTACATAACTCCTCTTTTTGATGATGAACTGATCCCAGCATGAACTAGTATAGCAACCCAGAGCCAAAAGAGGCTACCAAGAATCTGATGGCAGAAGCACCTAAAATGGGCACCAGACACAATGTTTTGAATGTGCTGCATGAACAAAGCAAGCACTCTTGCTTTACACACTATTACGCAATTCTGACAAAATTAAGGTGTACACACAAGATTGTGCTGCCACTGGTCAGCATCAATAGTAAGGCAATGTCTTGGAAAATAAATTCTTCTAAAAACCTATAAGCACCCTGACACTTTGTTTTGTACTTCTTGGCATGGGGTTATGTTACACACACGTGTACACCATCAGCATTGCAAACCTGCCTTTAGAGAACATACACGTAACCAACCTAAAAAACCCCCAGTGTATCATCACAAATCTCAAGACTTCATAATTTCATGGCTCAGATCCAAAAATTCATCTAAAGATCAGGAGTGCTATCTTTATAAAACATCTACAGTTCATAATTTTAAGCTTTAATGCCAAAACACTGAGAATAAGATTTGATTTTAAACTGAAATTATAATCCAACTTTCAGATTCAGAAATTAATCACATAGCTCCACAAGCTGGAAGAGACATCAAATACCACAGAATCCATAATGAAGAATTAAATTTTGTTTCTGTGTCTCTGATTATGGGAGTTAGAACCATTTTTTTTTTCACCATGCCCTTTATGTTTTACTGAGTTCAGTATGTTATCTGGAGCCAGCCGAGAAAACAAAGTTGAGTGATATTTACTACACATTCAAAATAGACATTAATTTTGAAAATCAACACTCTAACTAAATATTAAGAAGCAAGTGCTAGCAGTAGAAAAATTAGTAAACCTTAACCCTGCTGCAAAGGCACTCTAAGAGGAAGTGAAATAAATAGCACAAAGAATTTTCCAAAACTGAAAGGGCTACTAAGACTCTCATTTGCTTTCGGGAGTGTTGCTCTTTGGGGTCACCAGCCACACATCTGCATACTTCAGTATAATAAAAACAGTAAAATGTCCAGGAAACTAGTATAACATACCGATCTGGGAAATGATTCATTGACTAAAGACTAAAAGATGACCCATAAACTGTGTTTACTGACAAAAATTGATGGATTGAAAATGATCCAGAGGGAAAACAAAAGCAGCTGTTAACAGTGTAGCTCAGTGATTGAAAAGCAGACCTAAAGGCCAATTACTCCTGTGTTTCCTTCCCCACTGTATGGGTGGGACTTCTCAACAACATTCAGACTCTCGCAGTTATTTTCTCATCAGAAAATCACCAGTGTAGACAACTGAAACATGAATTACCTGTTTCAGATGTTGGTGCAATGGTATCTAATTGTAGTGATTCCTCAGGATAAGACACGCTGCAGAAAAAAATGGCAGACAATTATCCTGTAACTACTCTACTTTCAACACACCCAAAACAGTTGACCTGTAGTACAGATTTTCTGTAGAGAAAATACTATCTTAAGATGGCTGATATGTGCACTTTCTTGCACAAATAATAATTATTCATCAGAGAGTGAGAGTTTCATATTATAAAAACCAATATTAATTTACTTTACCCAACGACAGGACCAGTGTTAGTTTCCACAGGCAGCAAATATCAATTAATCTCCTCCAAGGGGAAAAAAATTAATTGTATGTTTTCAAATCCAGTTGAAGAGCCCATTTAATGCCTTTATAATCAAGGCTGAGATACTTGAAAATACTTAGAGGCATCCCTATTATCTATTCATTGCAATACTGATTTTCAAAACTTCCAGGTTCTAGAAGTCACATCACTATCTGAAAAGGGGTTTTTCCCCCTTGTCTTTAGCCCTTTTAATTCATACCAACCCTAATCACAATACTTCAAGCAGTCTGAAAAGGTCAATATAATCATTTTTCAGAGAGAATTTCAGTCTTGTAACAGACAAGTTCCTCCAGTCTTGGGGGTATGATTTTGAGTGTCTCCCACCCTGCTAGCTTGAAATGGAAAAGCAGCAAGCATAAAGAAAGAATTTTTATATTTGTAAGGACATCCAAGGTAATGTCACAGAAACTAAGCTACAGTAAAAGGAAGCTTTGTAATATCATCACTTAACAGGCAAAATTGACAGATTTTATGCACAGAAATAACCAGAATCAGTTTTCATTTTCTCTTCTAGAACACTGCCAAAGAAAACACATCTACTATTATCAAAAATCATGCTTTGCTGCTATATGTTAGAACTATATTCTTACTGCCTAACAAACTTTTGTGTTACAACAATTTAACATGAATTTGAACATATACATCAGTCACTAATCACAACTGATGAAAAAATAAACAGTAATGAAAAATTGTTCTTTATGCCAATATAATCTTGGCTCAGAGAAGCTGTAACAGCTTCAGAATTGCCTTTGCAGACAAAGCATTTTTTGCCTACAAATTTTACAACAGGCATGTTCCAGTATTAATTATTTTGACTACCTACATGCTGTTATATGTCTAACACACTGTTCCACAATATTATTTAACTTTAAAATCTGACAATGAAATTTTATAGCTTATTTTGAAGAAGTGTGTATGTTTAAGCTTTTATGCTTTGCTGTAGGTCTCATGCCTGCAAATACCTGAAGGAAGTTAACAGAGGCTTACAGCAGTATGTATGTAACACAGCAGTCTTTACTTTGGTTATAGATTGGCATTGAGAGCTTGATGACATTTCTGCAATATTGCATAAAATCTATGCTAAAATTAAAATAATCAAGACTCAAATTTCTCACTGTGGAAATCAGTAGCTATTTGCATATTGATTATACTGGGACACAAATATAGCCCAAGTTTTTTATTTATATATGGTATCATAGCATTACAAACATCTATTGACCTTTACCAGTCAATATATCACCACTTGACACATCATCACTTACAACTCTTGTGCTTAATTCAATGACAGTGAAATTCAGTGTCATTGCTTGTGCAGGACACATACGGAATCAGCATTTATTGATCATTATTTATTTGACCTCTTTAAGCTTTTATTTTGCATATTATAATTCAAAATTACATATGCTTATCTTCTTATCAGCGACAGCTTCAACATACATTTTTATCGCTCTGCCACAGGTAGGGGGGGAAAAAAAAACCAAAAACACACATTAGCATCTCATGGTAGTATTGCACTGCCATCTTGTGGGCAGTAGATCGAATGAGTGCAAATAACTTCATTACTCTTTTCTGGGTGTGAAGTTGGTCCTTTTGACAGGTTTGGGTTTTCGTGGAGGGTGGGAGATAAGGGGTGAGGTTTTTGAGAAAAAACTTGTTACTCCAAAAATAATAGGAAATTTATAACCTTTCTTAACACCCTCAGGCTATCAAATGGATAGGATAAGTGCCTTATTACACCCATAGAGGATTCTGTGCACAAAATGTTTTATCCCCATTGGCTAACAAGCCAGACTAAATAAAGCCAACTTCTCAGTTTTACCAGTGTATCCTATTTGGAACAAAGACACACTTGGAATTACGAGGTTGCTGCAGGATTCTCAAACCAAGTGAGTACCAGAGCAAGTCTGAAATTTAATCCCCAGGCTCAACAAGCAGTTTGGTATGAGCTGCATCTGAGTCCACCAACCAAAAAATTCTTCTTTTCAGAGTCCCAGCTTCTACAGAAGCATACTACAGGTGTCATAACATGTTAGAAATTACAAAAATTCTTAGTTTGTTTCTGTCACTGTTACATAAACATGTAAAATTTACTTCATATACTAGCCCCTCATATAAAAGCTATTACATCAAAAAGAAATCCCCAAACATAGCTTGAAACACATTTAAGAGCTCCAAATAGCTGTTCATGAGTTGCTAGTACACTGCAATGACTCAATCAAACAAGATCAGTTCACCCTAAACACTCTCTGGACAGAGACAGAGTTGAGGTCAATGACTGTGTCTAAGTGGAGGCCAGTGATGTGTGGCATCCCTCAGGGCTCTGTCCTGGGACCAGTGCTCTTCAGTGTCTTCATCGCTGACAGACAGTGAGACATCCCCAATATGCAGATGACATGAAGCTTAGTGGTGCAGTTCACACAACAGAGGGACATGAACCCATCCAGGATCCTAGACAAATTTGATAAGGGGGCCTACAAATACCTTATGAAGTTCAAGAAATCCAAGTTCAAAGTGCTGCACCTGGGTCGGGAAAGGAGCAACGTGAGTAGATGCTGAGACAAGAAGTCATTGAGAGCATCCTTGCAGAGAAAGACTTGGTGATTCTTGTGGATGAAAAACTGGACATGAATCAGCAATGTGCACTCACAATCCAGAAGGCCAGCCTTAACCTGGGCTGCATCAAGAGCAGTGGGAGCAGGCCAGGGGAGCTGTTTCTGCACCTCTGCTCTTGTGAGACCTCACCTGCAATGCTGCATCCAGATCTGGAGTCTTCAGCACAAGAATGACATGGACTTGTAGGGCAGGCATAGAGGAGACCACGAAGATGATAGTGAGTGAAATATCTCTCCTACAAAGACAGGTTGAGAGAGCTGGAGTTGTTGAGCATGAAGAAGAGAAACTCCAGGGAGACCTTGCTGTGGCCTGCCAGTACCATATATGAGTGACTTATAAAAAGGAGGGAGAGGAACTTTTTATATGGACAGATAGTGACAAAACAAGGGGCGATGGCTTTAAACTGAAAGAGGGAAGCTTTTGATTAAATGTTATAAAGAAATTCTTTACTCAGAGAGTACTGAAGTGTTAGAGCAAGTTGCTCAGAGAGGTTGTGGATGCCCCACTCCTGAACTGTTCAAGGCCAGTGGGATAGGGCTCTGAGAGACCTGATCTAGTGAGTGGCATCTCTCTCCATTGCAGGAGGATTGGAACTAAATGATCTATAAGGTCCTTTTCAATCCAAACCACTCTACAATTCCATGATTCTGCATTGCAATTTTCATTTGCTCCTTTTAAAATAAAGCTACATTGCAAGGGTATTGCTTCTTCAAATTACTTAACTGTCTGAAAATTTAGAGGAATTTTGCTAGCTGCCAGCTTCGCATATTTAGCAAAACGTATGAAAGCTCATGAGGATTTCATTAGTTTCCACTAAAATTAAACAAGGTTTTCCAATAACATTTAATTCAGTTAGAAGTATACAAAGCAAACAGTCCAATCTCTTTCAGATTCAGATATTTTTAGAATTATCAGCTGGTAGAACAGGGGAGACTCAGAGACTGAGAAATGCTACAGAACTAAAGTTTGAAATGCTATAGTATGTGAGGAAAATACACTAAAAAATTCCACTGGGAATGGTTTACAAGGTAACTTCAGCTGGTTCACTCCATGGCATTCTGCATACCCTCAGCTGCTGGTCACTGCTCTGGTCTGCAGCACACAGCTGTATTCTACCATATTGAAAAATGTCACATTGCATGGTTTTGAATTGCGTAGGAGACCAAAGCCAACAATTCAACTATACTGGCTTCAAAATCAGCCTCCCTGGAGCTTCCCTGATGGCTCTTCCTTATTTCCAGCGACCCACTGAAGTCAAACTGTCCTGATTACTGTACTCCCTCTTTCAACTGTATAATGATGAAAGCAGTAGGGGCTACATAGACCTTGCACAGGTAATTCACGTTTTCTTTTCAGCAGGTTTCATAAAACACAGAGTGCATGGATGGTTGTCTGAGCAGAAATAGAAGTCCTAACTTCCCAACTGTTCCTATGTCCTCCCAATTTCTACAAGGATACTGGAGGAGGTTCAGGATATCTGGTATCTCAGCTTACATGCACTTAACCTTATTTTGGTCTTCTCTTACCCAAAATTCTCTTCACCATATTGCCAACCAAGCAACTCCCATCCAAATGTCCAAGTCCAACACCAGGTTGGCACGCTATAAATTTCTGACTAGCAGAGAAAATTGGCTTAATTGGTTGCTTCTAGTGCATTCCTTTGGAGCACTTTAACTTGTAGAATATTTCCTTGAAATGATTACTTTTTGACAGCTTCCCATCCTTAGCTTTTTAATTTAAAGAGTTTGCAAACATCTGAAATACCAAATCAAGGCAGTGAAAGACACCAAGCATCAACTGTGGCCTCAGATAAAATTTCAGCCTTAAGTGACTTCAGAGAAATGGAAAAAGGAAGGTTTAAGTACATTAAAATTTTATGGTTTCAAGTCAAGAAAGTTACAAGGTGTAGCTAAGTACTTAGCTAGATGAAATTACCTCTGAGCATTAACCAATTATTTTAGTAACATGTGAATGCCCATTGCATGGCTTAAAAGGAAGAAAAAAGCACCCAAGAAAACACAGAATACTCCTCCTAACTTTAACTCCCAGAAAACTGTCATAAAAATGCAAACAAGCGAGAGGGAGGACAGTAATTAGACAATTTTCCTGCTGTTTCAAGTGCTTCCTGTACATCTATCACACTCCCTCTCCCATTCATAGGGACCAAGTAACCTAAGGTGTTTCACAGATTATGCTGGCTAGTGTTCCTTGTAATGATTTTTGTCTGCCTAATGCCTCTTGCAACAGGAAGACCAAACACTGGTTTTGATACTGTATCTGCATTTGACAGTCTTTGTTTGACGAGTGGCTTTCCTGCTTGGAGATCTGGTTCAAAGAAGTTGCTGCTATCCAGGTTAATCAACTTTGTCTACTCCTGAAATAAAACACCTCTCAAGAGAAAAGGTTGGGACTTTCAAAGGAGCTTAAGAAAATTAGACTCCCAAATCCTATTAGGTTTCAATGCAGCTGGAAACCTAACTCTTTAAAAAAGAATTTTAAAAAATATTAAAAAATTGAAGCCGAGAAGTACAGAGAGGCAGAAGCCCTGCTGTTTCATGAAAACATGAAGAATAGGGGGGAAAAAAGATCAGCCTGAATTATCCCTATGAAGTAATTGTTTTGTTTTAAAGCTCATTTTGTTCTGACTTTTCCATATTAATTTTACAGTAATTAATTTTGCAGTTCATGTTCATTTATTAAATGGAATTAGGCAAAGAGACATACCTAATTTTCAGCAGAAAAGTACTTAAAGGTTGGTTAAACATTACAGATCTGAAAAACAAGTCATCTAGTTATCACTTGCTAAATATATTAAATAAATTATTTAAATTTTTAACTTCAAAATTTAAAATGTGTATAGGTTATTTATACATGTATGGAAGAAAGAGAGGTTATCATACAACTAAATATAATTAAATTTTATTTATGTTACGTGTGGTTTTAGCTAATTGTTTCCATCTGTGATCTTTTGTTATTAAAAAAACAAAAACATGCCTATATCAAACAGAAGCATCCTAAAACCTTCAGGGTAACTATATGCAGCCACCAGCCTTCACTGTGCCATGGGTATCTGTGCAATTGTTTATGACATTTGCACTTCATCATTCAAACTGACTCAACACCCTGTTAGAAGTATGTCTTGACAAATTAATCTGGGTATCACATAACATACTTTGCACTATTCAGTTCCTCTCTATGAGGAAATATCCATTGACTTTTTATGCAACACTATTGTTTTAATTTCTGCCTTTTCCATACAGGCAGGCAAAACAAGGATTTTTTTTGATCTTTTTATTTTAGAGAAACAATTCTTCTTGTGACTTGAACCCTGTACTGACTGAGCTTCTCAAATAACATTTTGAAGAACTCCTATAAATCAAAGGAAATCAGAAGCTCCCAAGTTCCTCTTTTCACAATGATCCTTACAGTTTAGAGTTGATTTTCTGTTTCATTTTTTTGCTATAAATTCCACACATGCTTTAGCTTACTAATTAACCACTAGAGAAAAGGAACATGCCTGCACTTCCCTGTACTAGAATGGCCTGAACTCACTAATGAAGTGTCCCAATTAGGTTTCAATCAAAGTCCTTTTCCTCACTATTGTCATACACCCAGGCAAGCAACAAAACCAAGTATTTTGAATTATGCTATTAACCTTCATTGAGGAATCTGAAAGATGGGAGTAAACAATGCCAGCAGAAGTAACATAAGCCAAGACTGTGTAAGACTTTGTTCATATTTAAAATTTCACTCACTCTCAGGAAGCAGAGCTTTCCATTTCACATGAAGTCAGATTAAAGCCACATGAAAGCAGACACACCCCTTGACACAGACAAAGTATGCATGAGATCTGTCATGCCTGACTTTTACAGTTCAGCTACAGCAGAGAGCTGTTCAAGTTTAACTTAGCAATGCCTCTGACAGCCAACAGTATGCTGATATATTTTCTCTTAAAACACTGAACACTTTCCTTTCTCCTTCTTCCAGCATGCCAGTATCTTCCATTTTATCAGTCCTGTAGACTAGGGGTCATGCTTGATTTCTTTCTTTCTCTTCCCCTGTCTTAGTAAGTCCATGAACAAGTCCTGTCATCTCCCACAAAGCGTCAAAAAATCCCTTTCTTCCTGTTCTGCCAGCTTAGGTTTATCTCTAATAATTTTCCACTCAACCTAGCAGAATTACTTCTTATCAGATCCTTTTGCATCAGACATGTAGATACTAAATAACCTCTCATTTTACTTATGCAGGCAATATTTCTGACCTTTCAATTACACCTACTGGGCTGTGCCATTCATTCCCAACCACCTCAGCACTTTCCTACCATTGCTTTGACAGAGTCCAACTCATCTTTCCTAGAAACCAGCTTAACTAAGACTAATTTATGTCTGGTTTGGGGTGGGGTTTTTGAGGGGTTTTGTTTTGTTGGGGTTTTTTGTTTTGTTTGGGTTTTTGGTATGTTTTCTTGTTGGTTGGTTGGTTGGTTGGTTGGTTTTCTTTCTAAATACCAGGCTGTGGTACAGACAGCAAAGTCACTCTAGGATGTCTGTGGCATTCAGTTGAGGCCAGGAAACAGAACAAAACACCTAAAGAGTCCTATGTCCTCCTGCAGAGACAGTCAAAAGCAATATAGGATGGTCAAAGTAATATTGGGAAACTAAGGTCAGGAAACAAACTCAATCCTTTTCTCCTTGCTTTCACCTTTTCCATGTTGTATCCACACTTGCCTAAGAAATTTAACCTTTAGTCTGAAGACTTCAAAACTCCAGCCTTCACCTTTTACTTTCTCTATAAATTAGCAGGAAAAAAACACCACTGAGTTTTAAGCATCTGTCAAGCAAGTTTTCAAGTTTCAGCCATTTCCCTTTAACACACTTTATAGCTCCCATTTGAAGCACACATCTCAAAATCCCCTGGTACAATTTTAGCGTTGCTTAGACTTAGCTAATAAATTATTACTGGTTTATTTCAAAACCAATTAATAGAGATTTCTGTAAAAATTTAAGGCAAGTGATGCAGCTAAGGAACTTGCCTGCCTGACAGGAGATTAAGCAAAAGGTTGCAAGCATCCGTAACATTATGTCACTGGACTAGACACAACAGGCCTCTCACATTGTACTTTTTTTTTAAGTGTTGCATGCAGATCAATAGTCTCCTTGAAAATTCTCTCACCCTAATACTGATGTTTACCAGATTACCAAATATTTTTCATTTATCTAAATGGGAATTTTCTTTCTGTGGTGTTAGGCAATCTCTTCTACAAAGAGAACCTGTAACAAAAAAAGGCTCCTACCAGAGGATGGTAACACAGTGCATTAGATCAATTTGAATCACTAAGGCACAGGCCAACTGCTAAGGGCAGATAAATCTGTCATCTTGCAAAACATCTGGTGGCAAAACACCTCAGTATCCCTTCAGGTATGAAGGGTTTTCAACAGTCTAGGACAGATTAAACCTTTCCATTCTCTCCTATAGGAAGATAGGGGTGGTACCAAGCAGAATCCAAAAAAACCTTTAGAATTTCAGAGGCTGCAGAAAAACTACATAAACAGTCATACAATACGCTGGAAGGGTGGGGACAGCAGTCATACAATACACTGGGACACCAGACTTCTCCACTTCTGCTATGACATCTCTCACTGTCAAAGAAGAAGGCTGAAAACAAAGGGCATACAGAGCCACTAGCATGAAATCAAACTGCTCAAATGTGTGTTGGTGGTAGGAATGCATAGAAGTGGATTTAGAGGTACAAGGGGAATTAGAGGGAATGGAAGACAAGCTCACATGTAATGTCATGGCTACACAGGTCTCAATCACAAGAGAATTTTTCTTGTGCACATTACACTGAAGCATAAGACACAGCACCACTACCATGTAGCTCTTCTCTTTCATGTAAAACATAATATGACAAACAGCATTTAGACCTCAGAAGAGACTCTAAGGAACACTTAAAAACACACTACATAGTTGAAATATTAACATATGCAGACTGAAAGAGCAGGATATTGTGTTAAAATCCCCTGCACTGCAGGCTGACTTAAATATTTCAGTTTCCCTGGGATTTAGGTAAGAAATCTGAAGAAATTGACCAGAAACGCTTTCATTACTAAACAGATGTTTACGATTTTGACATTTGTAGTTTGCAGTACAAACAGACTACAAATTAATGAGTAATGTCGACATTCCTAAAAGTATTTCAAGAACCCCACAGAAACGCATTTCCACTGTAGCCCTGCATTGGTTTCTCTGTAACTCAGCGACGAAGAGCGTCACGGGCAAGGACTCTGAGCAGGGCAACTACGTTTTCTGTCCCGTGTCCAGGCGCTGGAGGCGGATCCCGGCCATGGACTCCCCCGAGGAGGCTCTAGCCCTTCAGGGGGGCTGTGCTGCAGGACACCGGCGGCTTCGGCCGTTGAAGGGGCCCGCCCGCCACTCTTATCGCCCGAGGGGCTGCAGGGCGTGTGTGGCGCAGATACACCGCGAAAACCGGGAGCGCCCCTGCACCCCCCTGCCCCGCCGGCGGGCCGAACACCGTTACAGGACTTGCTCCGGGACCCCCGTGCTTGGGTCTCCTCCGGAGCCCGCCCGCGCCGTCCGGCGGGGGAGGAGCCGCCGCTGAGCCCGTTCGTTCCCCGCTGCCCGAGCGGCGCGGAGAGGGGGAGGCGGCGCAGCCGCCTGCGCCTCAAGTTGGCGGAGCGCCGGCGGGGGACGGGCAGACCCTTCCCGCCCACGAGGAACGCGCGCACTCACCCGCCGAGCCTCCGGCGACGACTTGGTGAGAGGCCTCCTGCAGAAAGCCCCGGGGCTGCCGAGCCATCCTTGCCCGCGCCGCGGCGGCGACGAGAGGGAGCTGGCGCCTGGAGAGCGGCTGGGAGCCGGGGCCGAGTCCGCGCGGGGCGGGTGGGGAAGAGCCTGAGGGGCCGCGGTTATCTGCGGGCGGGAGGGGGAGCCGCGAACGCCGGGGGCGGGGGCGCCGGGCTGCGCGGCCCCGCGGCGGCCTTTGGCAGCCGGCCCCGGGCAGAGGGCGGCCCCGGGCACGGCACGGGCTCGCAGCTACCGGCGATCGCTTCTAGCCGGAAAGCGGCAGCCTTTCTCTGTTAGGACAGAGCCGGGACGGCCGGCGCTGCGATCGCCCAGGCCGGGGCGGGGAGCGAGGCTATGGCACTGTCAGCGGGTCGGCGGGGGACGGCAGCCGGTCGCCTGCTCGGGCTCGGGTCGTACACTCCCGCCTCGGGCTGGTGTATACAGCGCACATCCTGCTCCCCCACCGCTGCTGGGACCCAGCTAACACCGCACATCCTCTGCTCCTCAACGTCTAGGAAGGGTCGCTGGTGCCGCTGTGCTCACAGGCTGTCTTTTTGAAGCCTACTGTCCTTTAAAAACCTTTAGTCTAAAGCTTGGTTCCATCTCTTTGATGTTCAAAGGACACGGGTATGTTGTCACTTAGAGAGTAACTATTACATGTTACACGGACCTGTGGGCCCATCTTAGTAAACAAAACGGTGACAGGGCACGGGCTGGAAGTGGTGGGACATAGTCAGCGCCATTGCGGACAGCCCCCAGCACTGCTTTCGGCAAGGCCAATTTCTGCTTTTCCAGAAGATGCCCGAGTACAACGTGGGGGCAGCATGGGCTTGTCCCAGAGGCAGCACCATTGATGGGCAAGACAGTTCAGAGGGCTGTTCTGATACATTAGTTTGTTGAGTGCCTGCGCGTGTTTTGTGATAGTTTAGCCACAAATGTTGCTAACTGACTAGAGCTTCCAGCCTTGAAAGGAAATGTAGCTTTTTGTAATGTACAAAGATTAGAGGAAAACAACGGGTTTATTGCTACTGAAAAGGATGGGAACGTAGGAAATATACAGAGAAGTGTTAATAAAATGTTAAAAGACCATGACCCTAATTGCAAAAATGAATAATAGTCAGGTATAGTATTCAGCTATATCACTTGACTGCATCAGCAAATAAACAATAACATGAATTTTTGATCTATATAGGAGCTGAGTGCAGATTGCTGTGGGAATACAGAATAACTCCCTTAAATTAATAAAACTTGAATGTGCTGACCTTTAAGTAATTAAAATCTTAACTTCAATGTTTCATTAGCATTTGCGTTAGTGCCCTTGGTTTGGCTCCTTGATAATGCTGCTCAATAAATACTCCTGGATGATCAAGTCTCCAGTGTTCCCTATCATCAAAAAGCAGATGCTGAAGCATCACCACTTTTTTGTTCCAGAGATGTAGGTCTCCCTGTGCAATGTTCTCTTGGGTACAAATAGCAAATCTAGTATTAAGGTGGACTTTGCTGCAGTATTTCGTCAGCAAAGAGAGTTTGGAGTTCATCAGAGTGCAGAAACTGGTCAGATAAATTTGTTTTCTGCATGTGTCCCTGCATCAAAGAGAATAACGGTCAGAGTGCATGTAAGTTACATAGATGTTCACACAGTAGCATAACACCTGCTCCTTAAAAAAACAAACAACCTCTGCTATTGTTAGGAAACTATTAAGGTTGTGTCATAGTATTCAAACTCCAAATCTATGCCCCCTAATTCAATTCCGCAACTGGAAGTCTCTTTGGCATATCTCCCTTATTTTCCATCCACCCCTCCCTCCTCCCCCACAAAGGGCAACCTTCCCACTGTGCAGGTTTCCTAAAGCACTTCTAGGCTTAATCCTATTTCCATATGGCCTCTTCCGAAGCCATGAGCACCACTCCATTCTTTTCCTCAATATCCCTGGCAGGGTCTGTCACTCCATTTGTGGTTACTGCGTCCCTTAGTGGGAAAGTCCGTCCATCCTGGGCAGCCCGCCAGCGCTAACAGCCGAGAAGGAAACCACAGCTGGCTGTGCGAGGGCGGGACGGGCCGGAGACCCCCGAGCAGCGCCCCGCCCGCCGCCCCCGCCCGGCCCCGCCGCGCCGCCTCTCCCGCCCGCAGGGCGGCGCCACCGCCGCGCCCCGGCCCCGCCGCCTCGCCCCGCCCCCGGGCCGCGGCCCCGCCGCCGCGCGCTCCCGAGGGCGGCGGGCGCGCGCGCCCCTCCCCCCGCCCGCCCGCGGCTTTGTTGCGGAGGCGGCGGCGGGGCCGGAGCGCGCAGGTAACGGGGCGGCGGGGCCGGGTCGGGGCCGCCCCGCCGTGCTCGGGTTGGAACTCGGCCCATCCTCTGCGGCGGGGCTCGGCGGCGGCAGCGCGTCCCGCAGAGACGGCGTTAGGTCGGGCCGCTCTGACCCAGCGCCTCCCCGCGGGCAAGCGGCCCTGCCCGGCCTCCTCCTCCCCCGGGACCGAGCCGTCGCCGGGCCCTTGCGCCGCTGACGGGCTGCGTGTGCCGTGGCAGCCCCTTGGCTGCGTTAGTGTTACCTCCCCATGGCCGCCGGGCGACCCGGCTTGCCCGACTTAGCGCCCTCTCCGTAGCCGGAGACAGGGGGGAGCAAGTTTGCCGTGCGGGGATGCGCGGTTTGGAGTCCCAGAGGCTGCGGCTTTGCGGGAAGGGACGGACGGGCTGCCGCATCCCGGGAGGGGGGCAGCGCTCAGAACGGGGCCGGGACAGTCCGAGATGAAACCTGCCCTGAACAAATTCAGGACGTTGGTGCTGGATCTTTAGTGTCAGATAAGAACAAACTGTGGAAGATGCTCACCATTGTAGTAATGCATTAAAAAAAAAAAAAAAAAGAAAAGAAGAAACCGCATCAAAAGAATTTGTCAAAATAAAGTTTATGGTTTTGATTTTGGTTTTTTTTTTAATATTTATGACTTAAAGTTGCTTAGGAAATCCGAATGAGCTGTATACCTAAGCTCCTGTTGTAATTCCTGCTAATCAGAGTTCTTGATGATGATGTGAGGGTCTATTTCTTCTTAGGAAAAAGGCTATGGTTTCTCAGTGTGAAGAGTTGGGGAGAAAAACATTCAGTAAATGTACCCAAAGGACTGTTTTACCTGAGACAGCACACTCTCCGATGTTTGATGTTTGTCCGTGGAAAAACTGCAGCTGGGCCTAGGTACTACTTCAGGGGGCTGAAGTGATTGGAGCTGGGTTGCTGTAAGAGTTTGTTCGCCCCGAGTTTGGGAATTCAGAGTGTCCTGCAGTGCTGTAGTGGCTTTTAAGTATTCCAGCAAGTTCTAACTCCAGTTAGAACGGTCTTAAATTGCAGTGCTGACGCTGTGGAAGAAAAATCGGTTAACCACAGCAATGTGATTTCTAGCTCAAAAGATCTCAGAGCTGCAAATCTTGGAGGTTCCAGGATCTGTGGGATTTCAGGAAGGGCAGTGATGTGCTTGCCTTATTCTTGTACCTGTCCTTGACCATCCATACTTGACCATTTCTGCTCTGGGAATGTACAACTCTGGTTTAGCTTGAAGCCACTTGTTTTAGATTATTTGTTTATTTAAACATGTTATGGCACTAGCTTATAAATCCCATGAGGTTTAACAAGAGTTAAAACAGTCATGCCAGTTAAACATGCTGCTTGTGTGATAGTTCTGTTTTGGTTTATTTTGCTGTTTAGTACCCAGAATGTTGTCATTCATGATGAAGTTCTTCAGCTGTGTGAGATAGAGCTATGTACACCAGTGAGGTGCCATCAGTTTGATGGCTATGAGCTCTTCTACCCTGTCAGTGGTAAAGGGATTAGCACTGATTTCAGGATCTTGAAAGTGATAACCTTGTCTTGCCTGTCCAGCTAAGAAGTTACTGCAGTTCTGGTTGCAGTAAGAAAAGTGAAGAGAGGGACTGGGACATGAAATTACCTATAGGATTTAAGAAGGTAGGGACAGTTGCTGCAATTAGTTTCTGTAGGTATTTCAGGTTTTCGTGCAATGATGCTTCAAGTTCCTTACAGTTTGTAATGGGGACTACTGCCCAATAGTAGTGGGTAACAAATTAAATTTAAAAAATCTCTTTCCCCAGTTTTCACATTATAACTAATTATATTTCTTGCCTTTTTGCTTGTTTGCTTGCTTTGTTTCTGGATTTACCTTATTTCCATTTTAGTTATTAGTTTGCCTGTTTGAGATAAGGAAATGCTACTTTTCTTCACATTCTGTTAATCTGTCTCCCTGCTTGTTAGAGTCATTCTAGATGCTGCTAAATTAGGAATACATTATAATGGTGTTAAACCCATTCCATGACAAGGTTTTGCTTCAGGCTTAGTATTTCTCTTGAAGTAAGACAAAACCAACATATTCATTGTTTTACTGGCAGAAATAATATGGTGCTGATGGAACATGACCCACATGTTGCTTTTTACAGTTTGTGGGGGTTTTAGTTTCAGAGAGTGCCTACGTTAGTAAAAGAATAAGACAGTTTTTGGATCATGCTAGAAGGCATTAGGGGAGAAGAGAAAATACATGTTTGATAGTTCTCTGGGGAAAGAATCAACTAATTATTCATTAGAATTTAAAGCAAGAAGATACACATGAGCTGAGGGTGAAGGGGAAGAGCATCCTGCTTACAGATCACAGATTTGTGTAAAATTAGTTGCAAACTTGAGAGATATCCTAATGGATCTTTATGCTACCTACTTTTTAGTCTGCCAGACATAGGGCAGAATAGATGCTGCGTGTTGATGGCAGTGAAATGCCATAGTGCGATGGTTTTAAGCTATGAATTGGTGATCTGACTTGATGCTCACTTCAATGTAGATCACCCAAATCAATGCAGAGGCTTCTCACTTTACGTCTATTATCCTATGTGGGCAATTGGTGTTTTGAAACTTACCTTTGAAACAAACAAACAACCCTTCTGGACTGAGGACTATTGGCAGATTTAACTACAAGCTAATGTTGCAACTGACAGATATTCCTGTTAGAATGACTGCTGCCTTTTTCCCTTTCCATAGAAAGGAAGATGGTTTTGAAGGAGTAAGGGAACGGAGTATTGAACCTTTATTTGCAGAACAGATACAGCTATGGAAAGAACCAGTGTGAATGCTCAGTTAAGATGATTCTCTGTTGCTTTCAGCCACCAATTTTTTAAATGACAGGATGCTTGGCATGCTCCCTGCTAGTTTTGTGAGGAAGCTCCCTGCTTGCTTCATAACAGCAGGCTTCTGTTTTTCATGATGATTCTTGATGTGGACCTTTGTCCTTTAGGGACAGGTTAAAATGCAAACTGACAGTTTCTGCAGAGTGGTGGCCTTTGGTATAGTAAAGAATTTTATATATTAGAATTTTGAAAATAGTTTATGTGTGTATTGGCTTTATATGGCAAGGTTCTTTAGCAGGGGAGCTACAGAAGGTCTTCTGTGAGAAGCTGCTAGAAGCTTCCCTCATATCTGACAGAGCCAATGCCAGCCAGCTTCACGATGAATCCACTGCTGGCCAAGGCCAACCCTGTCAGCAGCAGTGGCAGCACCTCTGGAATAACGAAGTTAAGGAAGGGGGGAGGACTGGGAATTCTTCCTTGCAGCTGGAGAGGGGAGTTAGAAAGCATGAGAGAAGAAACTCTGCAGACACCAAGGTTGGTGATGAAGGAGAGGGAGGAGGTGCTCCAGCCACCAGAGAAGAGATTCCCCTGCAGCCTGTTGTGCACACCATGGTGAGGCAGCTGTGCCTCCGCAGTCCGGAGAAGATCCCCCCTGGAGCAGGTGTCTGTGCCCAAAGGAGGCTGTGACCCCATGGGAAACCTGTGCTGTACCAGCTCCTGGCAGGCCGATGATAGAGCAGATTTGCTGGTGTGGTGGAGCCATGGGGGACCCATGCAGGAGGAGCTTGTTCATGAAAGATTGAACCATGTGCAAGGGACTCATGCTGGAGCAGTTTGGGGATAATTACTCCATGGGAAGCAATCATGTTGAAGTTTATGGAGGACGTTCTCCTGTGGGAGGGACCCCATGCTGAAGCACAGGAAAAGTGTGAGGAATCCTCTCCCCATGGAGGAAGGAGCAGCAGAGACAATGTGCGATGAACTGACTGGAAACCCTGTTTCTGTCCCTCTGCTCTGTGATGGGGGGAAGGTAGAGAAAACTGGGAGTAAAGTTAAGCCAAAGAAGTGGGAGGAGGGTGTTTTAAAGTTTAGAATTTCCCTAACTCAAATCTGTTTTGCCCATGATGGTAACTGGTGACTGAGCTTTTTGTTATATTTTTCTTTTCCCTGTACAGCTGAATAGAGAGTGATAGAGCAGCTTTTGGTGGGCACATGGATTCCAGTCAGAGTCAGCCCACTGCAACACGAGATATTGCTGGGATTGATCTTTGGTTTTCATAGCATTAATAAATCAAATAATATTTTTTTAAATGTTCACATGTAGGTTACAGTTCTCTAAAATAAAATTTCTTGAAACTTTTTTGACATGAAACAGGCACTAAGTACAAGTAACAGACAAGATTGTGTAAATTGAATGCCAGTGGATTCCTGTCATAATGTAGTATGCGTTGCTTAAAGGTTTACTCTATTTTATTGAACATCTAAACATGAAAACAGCTTATTGTATTTACTGTGCACTGTTACACTTGGCTAAGTCTTGCCAAAGGCATTGCAATATTTATTTCCTGCTTTTCAGAGAAATTAAAACTCAGTGGTTTAGTTAATTATTCTGAGAGCATTTTTTATTTTGAAACTTAGAGTTGTGGTGCCTGTGGCCTAAGACCAACTTCATTTTGGCCACCAGAGTGGCTTATTTTCTTCCCTTTTTTGTTTGTTAGTTTTTATTATGTTTACCTGTGCTTTTCTCTAGTAGGCATGTAGAAGGAGTTTATTGGGTCAGGTGGGTGATGGAAGACTGCACCTGTATTGTGACTTGGGTGTGCTACATGAGCACCAGATGACTTGCAGGAATGCTCCTGTGGTTTCTAGAGTAGGGAAGGGGTTGAAGGGCTTGGTAGGGTCCATGAGTGAAAATGGCTGCTTGCCATTATAGTTGCTGAAATATATTCTGGAAAATCACATTGAGAAAAGGCATATAATCGTTATTGGGTAGTTAAAATTATCATCAATATGTTTGGTTTATTTTTAGCATGGACTAAAATACATGAGACTCATGTTCATAGTGTCTGTTATGTAACAGAAAAAAGTCAAGACAGTGGCTGTGGTATCATTTTGTTCAGTATCTCTTGCTAGAGTAGCAAACCCAGGAGCAGATCCAACTTCCTTTTAAGTGAATGGCAAAACTCCCATTGGTCACAAAAGCATGGGATTACACCATGGGTTTGGAAGAAATAATTGGTAATGAGTTCAGCTCCTGGAGGGCATTAATTTTTGCACCATGAAATCCGTAACAAATTGAGTTAAGGAGATCCATGTAACATGCTGGTAGACAAATGCTATCCTTTCTGTCCTTTTGTGTAAATCTGTTGAAGACAGAATTTGATCTTTAAGTTATATGTTCATTTAAATAGTCATATTCTGACTAGCTATGCACTAATTTAAATGTGAAGTGTGAAATAAATTAGAAAAATCCAACCTGGTGCAGTAATGTAGTATTAGGACTAAGAAGGATTAAAAGGCTTGGTTGTTGATTAGGTCTTTGAAGGGAAGGAGAAGGTTGCAGCTGCCATCAGGGTTTGTGGAATGAGAGCAAGGTTGTACCTGAATCAAAACTGTTCTGAAAATGCTGTATGATGCTGCAGTGTAAGAGAATTTATTATGGGATCAAAAACTGCTGCACTTGAAGCAAACAGACTTCATTTTGATTTATGGTAGTAATTTATTTAAGCCAATTTACAAGTTCACTTGTACTTTAGCTTATAAATAAAAATGTCCAATTGTAAAAGGAGTATTTAGTGCTGAAGAATTACTTCATGGGTGGGCATGTGTATAAATTGCCCTGGGTGGGACTAGAATTGGAAAATGTTCTTAGTTACCAATTTAACAAAAGAATGATCCTAAGCTTAGATTGGCTTGGTGAAAATATCATAGGGCTTTCTGAGGCATGGCAGTTGAGGTGTATGGAAATGAAAAGTATTAAAATATTTATTTTATGTAGAATATTTGCACAATTTAAAATACAATTTTTAGTTGTTTCAGTTTTTAGTGCATAAAGTTAAATATGTTTAAAACTTTGTATTACTTTTTTTTTTTAAGATGTTCTTGACTTGTTTCCTTTGGGGTTAATCAACTCTGCTTTAGCTTTCTTTCATTGCATTGTTTCCAAATGTATGTTTGACCCCCTTTCCTTGTTAATTCTGATATTTCAACAGGTGAGAAAGTGGAACCATTCTTCTTGCTTGCCTATTGTATTTGATAGGAAAGAAAACATAAGCGAATATAATACATTGAAACATAGCAAACATAATACAAACTGGTATTATACATTTCACTTCATTTTAGGAATTGACTACCAAAAAGATAAACCTAGTTACCAAGAAAAATAGTATTTCAGCTTGCAGCTGAGTGCAGTTAAGAGATCTGAAAACACTGACTGAGCATAATTAGAAAAGCTAAGACATTCCAGTGGTACCTTCGAAGCTATTGAAAGAAGTTATGCAAAAATGAGTGTATTCTTTTTTTTAAGCATTTATTTCTCTCAGTAATGGTATGATATATATTTATATACTTCTTTTTGAAAGTTAATGCTGTTTGAGAGAGATTATATGGCAAAATGTGAAGATACATATCAAATGCACTGTTGTGTCAGATACTATTATTTATGCTTGTTGTAGTTGCCTAAATTATCCCATCCCATCATTAGTGGTATTGATATAATAAAATCATTAGTATCCATAGACTAGTTCAATAAAGTTATTAATATTACTTTTAGAAAGTCACAACTTACTTTGGTTAAATAGTGTTCTTAACTTAAAATTTTTATGATCTGCAGTTGGACTTGCTTTAAGATGCTGTTTCTCAGTGTGTTCTTGTGATTCACAGTAAATAAAATTTCAGGTTCTATAGGAATTTTAGACATTAAGTGGTTAGGGGGTGGGAATGTGTTAAATTGGCTATGTAAATTTTTAGATACAAGCATGAGAAACAAAGCAGTGTTGTTCATCATGTCTTTCTGTAGTGTGCCTCTTATGTGTGCACAGACACAGGCAGGTTTTCCATTTGCTCTTATGGCAGAGCATTAGGATGTGGTTTTCCTTGTCTGAGATTTGACATAAGCGCTGTGTGATCAGTTTGCTCCTTGATACCTTCTTTGTAATGAGGAAATTGGCACTGTGAAACACCCACTACAATTTTAAGATTTACTGAATTTTTTGTAGCTTTTCTTGTAGAGCTACAGAAATGTGTTCTTATTTTTATTTTCTTTTTTACAAATATTACTAGATGAGTGATACAGAAACTATGATAGACATTCAGTTGCTTAGTGTAATAGAAGCAAGCTAATCAAATACTTAGATAATGATTTAGACCTGTTTTCACAGGCACTTCTTCACTTTTTTCCACTTTTTTCTTTTTTTTTTTTTTTGCTTCTGCTAGTTGTCATGATACCAGGAGATGGCTGACTGTAACTAGATTAAAATGAAATAAAAATTAGTCTTGAAGTAGTTAAATAACTCCATTCCATGATCTATATCTGAAGAAAAACAAACAGTATTTAATGCGTCTAAGTTCCTGGATCTGTTTGTAATGGTATTTATTTTTATTAAACCACAGGAATCTTGAAGTTTAACTTTTCCCTTTGCACCTGACTGTATGATGAAAAAGGATGTAGTTCCACACCTATATCCTTCTCAAGTGTAGCCTGCATTGATGTCATTGTTCCTTAAAGAGACATCAGCAAACCCATAGTTCTGCTCAGTTTTATTTTAAAGTGCATTTTGATTAAAATTTAAATTTAGCTAGTGGAAAAGCCACTTTCAAGCTTTAAAATTTGCTTTCCCTTCAAGTTAAAATTTAAAACAAAGAAAAAAGACAGCATTCTGTTCTCATTTTGTGGTGCTATGTAAAGTTCATTGCAGGAGATTTTCTTTTCCATTAGTCTCTTCAACTGTCATTTATGGGGAACAAGCTACATTGGAAAAGCTGAGCCACAGGAGGAGCTGTGTGAATTCCCTGATGCCCTTGATTCACCAATTCTCCTTGTCTTATAGGATAATACACAGAGCCTCAGTTATACTGCTCTGTGCTCCATTCCTGCCTTCTTGCTGTGACCACCTGTTGGTTGTTTTCAGGTGTTCCTGACTAAATTAGTCCCATCTTTTCCTGTGTTTGGGTACTGTGTAAGGGATGTGGGTATTTCAAGGATTCCCTTACCCTGCTTAGCTGCCTTCAACATGGTGTTGAATGTGAGGCAGGATGTTTTAAAGAAAAGAAGTGGGGTGGAGTGGTGGAACTTAGTGTCCATTTCCTGCACTGTCTCTTTGCTTGCACCAGGTTCTAAATTAGCTGCTGATCTTGCTAGACATGCCTTGGAGATCAGAATTGGGCTGGCTGCTCAGCCAGCTCTTGGCCCTTGGCGAGCTCAGGCACCTGCTGAAGTGCTGCACAGAAGGCATAGCACTGCTTCTCCTTCTTTCTGCTCTTCTGCAGCCAGAGCTCAATAAGCTTGGCTGATGGGCACACAGGGTCCTGGGGAGGGAAGGAGACTGCTCTTTTTCACTCCCAGACATGAATTGAAGGCATGATGGGGTTTTTAAGGCAAGGTTTAAACGGCTCCATTTCAGAAATGCTGTGTGTGACAGCAGTAGTCAAATTAATCTTTAAAGTTAGGCATAATATAGCTTCAGTTCCCACTGTGCAGAAGTATCCTTGAATAGGGACAGCAGTAGCCTTCTGAAACTTTGTTTTTGCATGTTTGAGGAGTTTCTTTTTTAATGAAAAAGACCACAACTAATACCTTAAATTGTGTTACAGTTTTCTGTAGTTATTGAGAGTTACCTGTGTTTGCTTATTTCCTTGCATTAAGAAGGAACAATAAAGCTTCACATCTGGATTGGGAGTATGCAGTCATATGCTGCATCTTGTAGAAAAATGGTGCTTCTTTATAACAGTTTTTGAGACATATTTTACAAATATTAAAGGATAACAAAAGATTTCACTCATGTACAACAGTTTCAGCCTAGCGTGGGAGTGAATGTAGTTTGTTGGTTGTTTTCTTCTGAAACAGTATTGTTTTCTGAATAGTCTCACATTATGTCTTCTGAATATCTCATTAGCAAACAGAGATGTGAAGTAGCTGTTGAGTTTTTGATTCATTTTAGCCCCAGCAGCTCTTGCCATAGGTGTGCAGGGTCGCACACCGGTAGATGGAGCCCTGTGCCAGCAGCCAGCTTTGAGCAGGCTGGTGAGCGAACCTGCAGCCTCTGACCTTAGCGCCGGGCGGGAGCGCCTTCTGACGCATATATCTGTGATATGTTTTATTCATAGAAATGGATATGGGTTTAAAATTAAATGTCTGCCGTTAGCTGTGCAAGTCAAGGCACTGACTGTGTGCTCAGATGCTTAGGGACAGCTTTGTGGCGTTCATGACGGGCAGGCGGTCGGGTGAGATGCCCTGATTTGTTCCAGAGTGCTGCAAGGATGAGAGCCCATGTGGCTTGCCACGTTTTTCTGTTAACTTCTGAGCCAACTGCATGCCCTTAGGTATATCTTTGTTGAAACCATCAAAAACAGGACCTATGGGAAGCTCTTAAGAAACTTACAAAGCAGATTAAAACACAAGTTTTGTGACTTAGTTTTGTAATTTTGTTACTCATATATGCTAACTGCTGATTTTTTAAAAACATGTTTTTGAGTATAGAAAATTGTTGAATAGAGCAGTTCAGAAATTCAAAATCAGCAGTAGCTAATCTTGTGTATTGCCTCTTTTGCACTCTGTGTGTCCACACCCACAGCCCAGAGCTGTGTTACATGGCTCAACTACACGATACCATGGACTGGGTTTGTTGACATTTCTTTCAGCCACTTGTAGAACTGTAAAAAATGTCCAAGTTTTTTGTAACTTTATTTAGAAATCAATTTACCTGATGCAGTTTTGTATATAGCCAAGTTACTCTAGTGTTAGAACAGTTCTTAAACAGCAAGATGCTAATTTTATTTGAAAGTTTGAAATGTAGTTCTTAATTTTAAAGGGAGAGAGGAGGAAAATTTTTGAGGGATAATAATAACATAAATTGTTCTTGTGGGGGGTTTTACTGGGTTTGTTCCAATAAGTCTATGCTTGAAATATCTGAGAGATTGGTAGTATTCTGTGATTGTAACAGGTATGCCATTTCTATAACATATGCCCTGCATTTTTTATTTGAAATTCCAAGTGTCTTAATGTTTACATTTCAAAACAATGGGGAGGGTGTGGGTCCCTGCTGTTTTTTCTCTGACTAATATTTCTGCACAGTAACACTCCTGTACTGTACCTTAAATCTCAAAAGAAAAATTAAGTCATTCTTAAAGCCTGAAGATTTGTCTGATGACTATATGAATACTGGGCTAAGTTGCAATCTGAAATAATCTTTGGAAATGTGTTTCTACCTGCAGTTCATTATGTGTGTTAAACTGGAATTCAGATGTTAGGGAATGGACATAGAAGTGATATTGTGAAAGGATTTTTCAAAACTAAATTGTTCAGTTAGAATTCTGCTGGAATTGTATCATTTTGTTTGCTTTATTTGTTTTAATGGTTAGTAGTTGCTTTTGCTTATGATTTGCAAAAATGAAGTTACGGATTTTCTTTCACATGGCACATAGTTGGATGGGGCTTTGAGCAACCTGATCTAGTGGTAGGTTTCCCTGGCCATGGCAGGGGGTTGGAATAGGTGATCTTCAAGATCCCTTCCAATCCACACTAGGCTAGGTTCATGGTAGCAAAGTATTACAGCACTCCTGTCATTCAAACCCAATTATTTGTTGCAGCCCGGAGAGGAAGCTATAGACGGTATTGCAATTTGTTATTGATTCAGTGCATTTTTAAAAAAATCAGACACGAATCACAGCTATAAACATCCTTCTGCTTTGATAGGAAAAAATAGTCATGTGTGGGTTTGACCCCAGCCAGCAGCTAAACACCAGCACAGCTGCTCACTTGCTGCTCTTCCCAGCAGGCTGAGGAGGAAAATAAGGAGAGTGGAAGAAAATTCATGTTTAAGTGACAGTTTATTAAGCAAAGGAAAAAGAAGAAAGAACAAACCAACCAACCAAAACTAAAACCAACAAAAATTTATGCAAATGGAGTCACTCGCCACCTCTCATCTGCAGCGCACCATGGCCCAGCCAGTCTCAGAGAGCTGCTGCTGCTTTGGAGGAAAAGCTGCATACCCCCTTTCTTTGCTTTTCCCAGTTTCCAATGCTAAGCATGACATTATATGGTGTGGAATATCTTTTTGGCTGGTTTGGGTCAGCTCTGGCCCCTCACAACTTCTTGCCCATGCCCAAGCTACTCTCTGGAGGCACAGAGTTAGCAGGAAACAAAAGCCTTGATGCTGTGGAAGCAGCGTAGGCAATATTCAGATTACTGGTATGTTATCAGCACTGTGTTAGCCGTAACCCCAAAACACCAAAATACCGTGTGTGCAGTTACAAAGGAAGTTAATGACATCCAAACCAGAGTCAGTACAAGTAGAAACATATCTTTTCAATAGTAAAAATACTCTTTTCTAAAATGTGTTATGAAAGGCAAATTTGTAGCAGCATTGATGATAGACAGATGGATATGCAGCTTAAATTTGTAAGGGAGGAATTTCTAAATTTATATAGATACAATTTACTTAAGCAAGTCTCAATTTTTAAAATTCTAGTAATAATTTAGAAGAAATTTTACTTCTATGCAGCAGTGACTTCTCACATATGAATGAAGTTGCAACATATGTATTTGGCATTAGTGATGTCTTAAGCCACCATTATTTTGTTCAAGAATGATCATGCCCTTTTGTTTTGACCCATCGTGTTTTTGTATTCTTTGATTTTTGATTTAGTTAGTACCAGAGGCAGTGATATTAGCACAAATAGGAAGCTGTAGCAGAATATAAGTATTTTGCTTGAGTGTTTATGAAAATAAGCTATCTCTGCCTCTCAAGGGCATGATTACAAAGTTCAGCTCATGTTCTTGTTAAAAGGATGTTTTCTTTGCAGAGGAGGGAGTTTTTTTCAGAAGAAGTTTGACAGTAAAGCTTTCAGTGAAATACAGAGCTGAAAAGACAAAATGTTTTGGAAAATTACATTCCAATGAATGTTTGCCCTTAGAAGCAAAACAAGAGCTTAATAATCTTGTATCATGCATAAAATGAGTGGTAAAATCAACAGAGTAGATATACTGGTCATTGAAAGGTGAGGGAAATAAGACAAGCCTTCATTAAACTTGGCCTTTAAATGTTTTTAAAAAACAAAATACAGAAACACCAAGTCTTGCACCTGCCAGTGCATGGAGAGCATCATGAAAAGATGACTGATAACCAATGTTTTTCTGTGCTTGATGCATCAGTTGAATTTGGCAGTTGCTCTGAAGAAAGTGGAGACCACCTCTGTGTGTTCAGCATTCCTTATGTATCAGCACCTGAGTCCTTTGAGAGACTTTGTATACTGCCTGAAGCATTCAGCAGGGAAGTACAGCACATGTTGAATAGCAAAGGCTCTAGTGAGGACTGATGTTTTGACCCAGGGAAGATGATAGAAATGTAGAGCTAGCAATTGTGAAAAGCTTTGCGAGGAATCAGAGCTTCTAGGCTCTGGTTCTCCATCAATCCAAAAGATCACAGGTGGTAACTGAAACAGATTAATTTGTAATTCTGATATAAGCATAATACATTTTTCTGCTGACTGTATGGAGTCATAGACCTCAAAGACCTACTGGTAGTTGCCTCTAGCATGACATTTTATCCCTGTCACAGTAGTTTTTGTTAACAGGTTACATTATGTGGGGAAGGAGATTATGGTAACTGAGACATGTAAAGGACTCCTGCCAAACACAGAACAAAACATTAGCTTGTGCAGAGGCTTGTGATCTTCTGTATTGATGTAAAACAGCTGTTTGGAAAACATCTCTTGGTCTTCTGAGGTCTGAGTGGTTTCTGTGTGCAAATGGGGGACAAAGGGAGATGTAGCTGCAGTCTTATAAGCAAAACTGTTTTGACTGAGGTCCTTGACCTTTTTTTGACCTAAATTTGTATCTTGGCAGGCGGAGTGGGCAAAGCTTTAGTATTCTGAGTTTAGCTATTTATTCATTTGTTTATTTACAAGCTCATAAGCTGTAATGGCAAAGCATCTTTCAAAATCTTTATTCTGTCAGTAAAATACATGTGGCATTATCCTTCAATCTGGCTCATGCTCAGAAACAATTTTTCTGCTGGGCCAATTACCAGTATTTGTGATGCTCTGGTATAGCAGTAAAGAGAACTAGCAAGGTAAATCTGTCTAATACTTGCATTTATGAGCTAAGCAATATGGACTATTCGTTCTTAGAAATGTGTTATATGAAATTATAATTGAAAACCAATTAACCAAGAGGGAAATTACCCTGATAGCTAATGTATTTTAAATTATATACACTTCTGACACTTAGCCTTTTCTGAAGGTTGAATGACAATGGGAGTGGTTTCATTCTTATTCCCCTTTGCAGGTGGATTGTATTCCCCTTTGGAGCTGAGGAGTTGTGCTGACTTCCCTGCTCAGCTTTGCAAATACATTGTTCGAAACATCAGTTCAAACTGATGTTACTGTGCTTTATCCACCAGTGAGCAGTTTTGCCCATTCCCTGTATCTAAGGTACAGATTCCAGGTGGATGGCACAAAATCCTTTTTTCCATATTTTGTGTTTGTCGGACAGATTTGAGTCATTATCTCTCGGATAAGGAGATGGTAAAACACCTCAGTAATTCCTACAGGGACTATTTATGTAGAGGAAGGATATTCTTGTTTCAGCCTAGATCTTGCCAAAGTTTTTTTTTTGCTTATATGGTTTTTAAAATAGCATAAATTGCATTCCAAGGATTTTTATGTGGTTTTACATTGTTTATATGTGTGTCTCTGTATATCATTAAATTAATGGTTTAAAATTTTTTAGGATTTTAGGCCAAACTAAAACTAAAGTTGGTTGTTTGTTTTTTTTAATATATCACTAACTATGTGTTGTAATACCATTTGACTGTAGGTCTTTTGATAATTTTTTCTTGATTTTCAAAAGCTATTAAGCTGTACCTATTTTTGTATGAAATCCACTTTGATAACAGATAAACAATTTGATATTTCTACATGTGAAAGTCTGTCTACAAATAGTGTTTAGATAGGCTGCTTTAATTTTTTATTGTGCATATTTTATACTTTTATAGTTAATTCAGGAATTTAGAATAATTTTTTTAATTGTATACATTTGTGACTGGTTGTGAATTAATAACAGAAGTACAGTGTCAGCATGAATTAATTATGCAAGTAAACCAAATGGCTATTTCATTATTTTACTGAAATGCCAAGAGTTTGAGGAGATCTTTTGTCTTAATAGATTAGCCAGAATTCATTGGGAAAAGTCTTAGTATGTTTAAGGTAATGGGAAAATTTTGCTTTCAGTACATCCTACAGAGATCCTGTTTAAAACAGATGACAGTCTGTCACGTTCAGTAGCACATCAGTCATCAGATTTATTCTAATTCCTTAAGCTGAACATTTCATTCAAGCTTGTAGATTGTCTTGTCAAGCTACCAAAAGCCTCATAGCTTTTCTGTCAAGCATAGAGTTGCACCAGCAGTTCACAAATAAATGCTAAGCTGCAAAAATACTGTTTATTTTCTTTAACCTTTTATTCAGTTAACCACACTGTTCTTTCGTGTTATTTTCTCCACATGTGTTTATCACAAGTATTCGAGGGACTGCCTCCTAAACATGCCTCATCCTGACCACAGCCACTTCAGACCAAGGACCACTCATTTTGGGGCAGGTTGTTTTTACTTGTAGCAGTCTAGACCACCGTGGTTATCACATTCCTCCTCTAATCACAAAGGCCCAGTGAGCACCTTCCTTTGCTGCAGACGTGAAGGAATCCCACTGCTGCAGCACTGACAGCTGTGGTGTGGCCAGGCTGGCTTTGTGCAGAGTGGCTGTGGACTTCTTGCCCTGCATGGAAAGTGACACTTCTGCTGTCAGCCCATATAGTCGTGACATTCTGGGTATTTACTCATTACAATCCTTCTAAGATATTCTCTAATGCTGTATTGTGTATGTCTGTGTCTTTTTTTGTTTTTTTTTCATTTCCTGTCTGACCATCTCTAATTCTGAGCTTTTTGATTTAAATGAAGTCTTCTGTGTAAACTGTAGCAATTCCTTATGAAGTCTAGGTAAGCCTTACATGGTGGTGAGAGCTTGACTTGAGACATACTTTCTTGAAGTCAACCTGTGTATATCTGAGGTAGTAAAACATTGAGGATGGTTAGTTGAAGTTAATTAATTGAATTAAGAAAAGAAAGTAAACTATTAGATTGGTGAATATCTATAAATTACATTTAAGGCCAAAAAATTACTTGTAAAGTACTGAAAGCCTCATGTCCAGATAAGACTAATCTCTATATTAAATTGTTAATGCTATGGCATTCAATATAAAGTTGTGACTGCCCTTTAATAGGAAGATTTCCTTGGTTGTCTCTCTTAGCTATTAAAAAATTATATCTAAGCTGTCTGTTACTAATTTTCCAGAACCACCAATTTCAGAACTCTAGTTTTTACTTCTAATTCTTCACTGTGACTTGTGATTTCTTCTAATACGTTTTTTTCCTGTCATTTACATGCAGTGCTAAATTTTCTCTCTTAATCTGGTGTTTTTCTTTGTTATAAAGCCCTGCTCTTTTTAATTTTTCTTGGTGTGTTAAATGGCCAGTGTGTTCTTTTAGCAGGAATAAGCAAGGCTTATTCCTTGAATGGATATTCTGAAAGACACATTGTACATGTCTAAAAAGGAACTGTGGGGTTGAAGCCCTAGATAAAACTAAAGCCTGAGTATATAAAAAAAAGATTGTTAAAATGTCAAGATAATGAAAAGTCAGAAAATAAATTATACCCATTATTAATTTTGAATTGTATTCAAACATAGAAATATGTATCATAGACAAAAGCTGATTACAGAGAGATAAAATTCAATTTTACATTAGGATAATTGTTTTATGTATTTTACATTTATTTATAAGATCAGATAAAGGCCTGGAATTCTCTATATAAATCACAGTATGGTCCTGATGAATGCCAAGGTCAGTAAAAGGAAACCCCTTCACTTGCAAAACACATTGCTACTGCAGAAATACGAAGTGAATAAAATGAAACTGATAGGCAGCGTCTTTCCTACTACACATTCTTTACTTGCATTATTATGTTAGAGTAGTTTTGGGTGTTCAAAGGAGTGAATAGGTATCAATGCTCTCAGCATCCTCCCATATATTATCTGTAGCCAAATTCACATACCTTTGCTAAGTAGAGATTAATGCAAAACTTACTTGAGGATTGTGAGTGAGGCTGGATCTGTTGTCGCTGTAACACTGTGAAATTAGATTGGCCCTGTTCAAAGGGTCTTGCACATGCTGGAGATGTAGTTGATGGATCCAAATGTCATGTAGATGGTGGAGCCCATGATTTAAGAGTACATTTCTGCAATAAGTTACTTCCTATCAGGAAGGCTTATTTTTTCCAGAATCAAATCTCTGGTATATCTTCAAGAGAAGGAAATGTAACTATTTTTCAGACTGGAAAGGACAATAACATAACATTCTAGGTTCTCACAGAAGCAACTCTGTGTCAGGTACCTGAGCTGGATCAGCTTGAACTGAAGAAGAGGACACCCTCTCAGTAACTGAACTTCAAGTCAGAATTTGGAATATGTGAACTGAAATGGCTGCCATTCACCTTACCACACACATCTAATAAATAAGTTGTAGTGCTCAGTGATGAGTTTTTCATGTGTAGTGTATTGGAGCTTTTGAGTCCTAGGACAATAAAAAACAGAGTCCTTGACATCGCATCCACTTCACAGAAAAGTGTTACTAGACCTGACGAGTATTTCATCAAGCTGGGCATTTTTCACGAGTGGTAGCTTCCAAAACATGACTTTATCAACTGACTTTACTTACAGCACAGTGTTCTGCACTTGTTGCTTTTTACTAAGTCCAGCTTTTTGGGCTTCTGTCAAAGCGCCAGTGTCGCTGAGGTCAGGAATTTGCACTGTTACTCAGTCTGTTACACACTGTTACACAGTTAGATTACATCAGAGAGTTGTGGCAATGAGTAGTGACTCCACATAGGGTGAGGAACTGGTGTCACTGAGCAGCTCATACAGGGTAAAGAACTGGTGTCACTGAGCAGCTCTTCCAGGTAAGTGCTGGCATTACAAATGGTCTTTTGTTTTCTTCCAGAATTGTAAGTTTTTTATAAGTTCGTAGCTCGTTCTGCTTCAGCCAAGGAAGGGCCAGTGCTGCGGGGTCAGAATCTGATCTTTGATTTCTCAGGTAGGATTCAGGGTAAATGGTTTTGCATGCTGAGTGGTTCAACAACTATGGAGTTCTGGTATAGTGCTTGGTAAGCTTCTGCACAGGCAGCTTTTATCTGCTGGGCTGATGATGAGATCACTGAGGTCTTCTTCCATGTAATCAGGCTGTCTTTCCAAATGCTGAAAATTTATTAGTCTGCAGAAGTACAGATACAGAAATAGCTGTACAGAAGTACAGCTACCTGTGAGAGTAGATTCACCTTCCTTTTTTGATACAATTGGATTTCTTTCAGGATCATAGTGAGAAAATTCCTGATTCAATGCACTTATGAAAGGGCAGTAATGGACCCTGTCCACCTGTTGGTTCATGTATCCTGAAATATAAAAGAATGAAGCATCCATGAAGGATTCCTTTGTCATAAAGGTTATGGATTAGGGTGCCCTGGGTGTTTCCAGAGACTGTTATTGTGGCATGTACAGTCAACCAGTAAAGGGTGTTTAAGTTAGTTTTCTGCACTACAGCAGCATAAATGGAGGGTGATCTAAATATGCTTGGGTGCAGTCTTGAACTTCTTGCTTTATGGACTCAGAATTTGATGGTACCAAGAATAAACAGAGTTGTGGGGTGTAACACTTTGCACAATGTACTGAAGGTGACTGCTGTGCAGGTGTACAAGGTAACTCTAATTAAAACAGTTTCCCCTTGAAATGTAATTTTGTTCCTCCTCTTCACTATCCAGTGGTAGACTAATATTTGTCTCCGGAATGTTTTTCCAGGATCTGAAGTGGAATTACAGTATCTGAAGGTTACTAAATATTAGGCAAAAATTATAATTCTCTTCATAGTTTAAAAGTATCTTTCATATTTCAAAAACCCTCCTGGATGTACAATTCTTTTGGCAAACATTCACTGTCTTGCACTGGAGAGAAAACTTACTATAAATAGCATAGACTGCTTTCATAGTGAGGTTCCCCTCCAGTTGTATCCAAATTTACCTTAAAAGTTAGCAACAACCAAAAATAAAATCAAACTAGCTACTTTATTGAGAATCCCTTTAGTGTAACATATGACACTTTCTTTCCAATAGTACAGGGATTCAGATCATTAGGGAGGTTGGGGAAATAAAGAATTATCTGTACATCTTCAGCTCTTAAAAATCCCACATGTAATAAAACCAGTGATGGATTTTTTTAAACTGTAATCCTGTAGAATATAATTATGTGTGAAAGTGTCACTGTTTAGTAATGCAGAAATTATACTGTAAATAAAAGAAAAATTTTGTTCCACATGCTATAGAAATTCATTCAGATTAATGTTAAACTCCAGTTATAAAGAAGTTCATAAAAAATATCAGATGTTATCAAAAATGTTTTGAAAAAAACTTTTAGCTCATCTGATTAAAGAAAAATGTGATCAGAGCATGACCCCAGAGCATGGAGCCTCTGGACTTTTCAAATGTCTTTAGGAACAGGATTTTATGAAGGTGACTATTAATGGATGTCTGAGTATAGGTGTGTTTTTTCAATCTGTCCTGAAACCACTGTGGAAAACCTTATAAATACTGAACTACCTTTTCCTTAGGTTTAGTTTATATATAGTATCCTTGATAAAAAACCAAAAATAATCTTACACCTCCATAAAGTTCAGTGTGGTGAGTAAATTAAATTGAATTCGCTTAACTCTTTTCAGGCAGACAGCAAGTTATTGCAAAAACAGCAACCTTTTCACAACACCTCCTTTTCCAAACCTGACTGCTCAGCACATGCACAGTCCAGCTGAAAAACTGAGGACAGTGGAATACCTTCTTTGGATAAGCAGAGATATGAACAGATATAACTGATTAGATATTGTGGCTTTAAACTCTGGAAGGGATTAAAAGAAGTTGAAGATGAAGACCACTAAAAGCAGTGTCAAAGGGTCATAAATTGTACCAGAAAAATTATGCTTTTCCTTTTTTTCTTTCCATTTAAGTCTGGACATGTTAAGATTTGCCTTTGACAGTAAGGAGTTACGAAAGCACAACACTAAAAAAAGCTGCTTTCATTTATAATGAGTTTCAGAAAATATTTCAGAAGACTTTCTTCGTTCCTCTCAGTTGGACTTTGAAATAGGAAGTTATTTAGGAGTTTTCTTAATGTTATAATTAAGCATAGATGCCCCAGTAGTGCACATTCCTAACTTTGTAAGGTGTTCCTTCAGCATGAAAGGGGAGATAAAACTGTGTAGCCTGCAAGTCTTGCAACTTCACAATGTCCAGGAATACCTTCAGAATTATTCTGAGCATTTGAACTGTTGGCCAGATGTTCCCTTTTTTAAAATCTTGTATTTTACCTACACTTCTACAGCTATGAAGTCTTGATTTCTTTTTATCTTTTAGTGATGCCAAACAGCGAACTACATAATAACTACAACATCTGACAAAGAAGCCTCAAAATATTCAGCGCAATTATGTGTGAGGGAAAGTAGCCATCAAAATGAGCCTGGATTTCAGAAGTATGAAGGAAGGCTTTTTCTTCCTTCATGTAGTAAATGGATTTAGAACTTCTTTGCTCCACCCAGGAATAACTGGTCTGGGGCCAATATTCAGCTGCTGTCTCAGCTCTAGTGTTTTGGCAATGAAAGCATGAATGTATCTTGATCAATCAAGGAATAATTAATGCAAGGTATTGGAATATAGATAAACTTGTAAGAAAGAATAAAACATCCATCTGTTTTCTCTTACCAAAAAAAAAAAATTCCAAAGAGAATAATTTTGCTGAAAACTGCAAGATACTCCTAGGTCCTGAATTTTTCTAGGATTTTTTCTCCATTTGTCTGTGTAGAGAGAATCTGATGTTAACACTCAGAACCCCTAAGAAGTTTTTCTCTCAGTTGTGTGACCCACAACTTATATGAAACTCTTTGTAGTTTATATTCTCAGAAGAATTCTTTAGGGCTTCTCCACTGTAAATTGCTTTCATGGTTTTGGCTGAATAATGTGCTTACTAAGGGTTTAGAAGGAACTTTCTTCAAAATCCAGTGAACAAATTTGAGTTTTTTAAAAAACATATTTGTCCAGCTTCTTCATTCCGTGTGTTGCATATCATTATAAATAATCAAAAGATTGAAGAATGTGAATGATCCATATATTCGAATATTAAATTAAAAAAAAAAAAACTAGACTATTTCATTGGCTGAAATGACAGAGTTTTCATGTTTGTGTTCTGACATTTCTGCTTGTGTTTAAAATTGTTCTGCACCTTCCTTTGGAAGACCTTTTGTAACTAAGTTTTCCATTGTTTGTAACTTTTAACATTTTAGACAGATTTTTTTTTTTTACAGCAGGAATTTCCTGCCTACTGGGTAAAGTTGACATTTTATGTACATATCAGCTGAGAGAAGGTTTTGGATCTTTTCAAAACAAGAGTTAAAGGATAAATATGGTGTTAAATAAAAGCAGAAGTTTGATTGGTATCCTCATATGTGATTATGTTTTGCATTGCTTTCTTTAAGTTTGGCAGGGAAATTGATCCAGTGTCAGAAATATCTGGTTTGTGACTGATGATCTAACTTCAGCTAATGCCTCTTTTTTTTCCTTTTATTTTTTTCTTTTTGTTGTTGTTTGCTTGTTTCTTTGTGATTTTCAACTGCCTGGCACTGATTTGCAGTCTATGGTGACTCCTTTTAATCTTGTACCTTTCATTGTTGGTGCAACATCAAGAAACAGTGGAGCAATTGCCATGGTGCTGAATGTTTGCAGGTTTAGCCTCTTCTGTCTTTAGCTTACATTTAAATTCTGGACATTCTCAACAGGTTGAGAATCTCTGAGGTTCTCATTGAGTTTTGGCCCACCTCAGAATATCTTGTTCTTCTCTGGTAGTCCAAGATCATTTCTGAATGCGTAGCTTGTTATTTTGAATTGTGCTAATTTTCAGATTTCTTTGATATTGCAATAAATTTCAGGGAAGCATATTGATTATTTTCCAAAATCACTGACATAGTAATCATACCTAAATAAGCAACTGCACATAAGGCATGCTATATATCATGCATGTTAAGCATGTTGTAGAGCACACAGTCAATGCCTAAGGGCTGAAAATGCTCAGAAATGTTGTTGTTGGAGTGTAGCAAATGTAAAATCATAGGATAATTTAGGTTGGAAAAGACATTTAAGATCGTCAAGTCCAACCGTTAATGCAGAACTGCCAAGACCACCACTAGACCATATTCCCTAGAACCACATCTACACATCTTTTAAATACATCCAGGGATGGTGACTCCACCACTTCCTTGAGCAGCCTGTTCCAAATCTTGCCAAACCTTTCTGTGAGGAAATTTTCCCTAATATCTAATCTACACCTTCTCTCATGTAACCTGAGACCATTTCTTCTTGACCTATTGTTACTTGGAAGAAGAGACAGACCCCTGCCTCACTACAGCCTCCTTTTAGGCAGTTGGAGAAAGCAGTAAGGTCTTCTCTCAGCCTCCCCTCCTCCAGGCTAAGCATCACGGCTCCCTCAGCAGTTCCTCATAAGACATGTGCTCTAGACCTTTCCCCCTTTGTTGCTCTTCTTTGGACACATCCTGATGTGTGCCATTTTTCTGTAACTTCCACTTCTTGCTTACAAAGGGTGAAGTTGCCTATTCATAGTCAATGAAGGCACTGTGTACTGGATCTAGTTGCTAAATCTTACCAAAAATAAATCTGAAGTTCGGGCAAGACTGTGTGGTTATTGAGTCAAAATGTATGTGTTCACACCTGAGCAACACTCTATGTTCCTATGCTTTTACTGCTGAGCAAGCATGGTTAAGGGAGCAATTATGCTTATAGTGAAAGATAGCTTTCTTTTCAGGTAGTTGTCTAAGAAAAGGGTAGTTATTTGCTTGTAAAGAGCAAATAGGGCTAATGTGGAGTCAACGTTATTTTATTTCTCTGAGTTTTTCAGCTTGTGAAATTTCAGGTGATGTGATTCCTTTCCTCAGCTGCAGCACACAGTATAGAATTGGAGCAGTTGCATTATTTGGGTAGAAAGAGTGCACTGGATGTGCTGCTTTATGACAGCCGTGGAGGCACATCTGTGTTTTCGTGCTGTTTAAAACAGCCTGACAGATACATAACTGGTGGTCTGTATTCCCCTGCAGGAAACCAACAGGCCCCTCTCAGTCCCCATGTACAGGACTGAATCTTGAAAGGTTGGCACGTTTCTGACAGGCCTCTGCATGTTCAGTGTTCATGATAGTTCTTGGTCAGGCTCCAATATCCACACTGTTGCCTTTATGCTTTTTATTTTTACTGTCAGGAAAAATGGTGCTATTTGAAGGTACCTTGAGAAATGAGAGTTGGCTGGATAAATCAAGTTTCTCTGCTTCTCTGCTGCTTTTCTTCATTGAGTCTCCGTTCAGTCTTACTTCTTTCTGTGAAGGCAGCCAAACAATTGGAATGTTTTTGGGAAAGACATAATTTCTGCTTAATGCAGAAATAACTTGTTCTAGTTTTTTAATTTGGCACTGAGTTACTACTTCACATTTTCATGTGCATATAATGTTTTGTGATTTTATTCTTGCTTTTATGGTAAAATCTGGGCTAGCAACTTTGTTCTGTGACAAAAGAAATTATGATTTGGGGATTTGGGAATTTCAGTATACTGAATATACTACACAATTAATTTTGCAAACATAAGCACTGTAGACTCGTGTTTCTTGAATAATTTCCATCATTAGCTTTGGAGCTCTGTAGCCACAGTGACATTTTTACAAGTTTGGGGGAAGAATGGATTTTGTGGGGCTTGCGGCCAGGGCTTTCAGAAAGACAGGTAAAATAACTGTATCAGTGCTCCATTTTTGGTTTACTGAAGGATGATGTGCAAACCAATATTTGACACTTAGCCTTATGCCAAATCATCCAGTCATGTAGTAAACTGAAGAAAATTGGGTGCTCAAGACTAGTAGGGCTCAAAATGCTGTACACATGCTGCTATTGCACTGTTTCCTCCCTGTTGGCATTTAGCCTGTCTGCCACATGGGTGGTCCTTGGTTGTGTCTCACTGGTGTTTGGTTGGTGGTTGGTCAAGGGCTCCACTGACCTACCCTGTAAAGCAGAAAGCAACCTAGTATATTTTCTGTTACAGGAATTCTAGTTCTGGTGGGTTTGTTTTGTTGCAATCTTTAGAATAACAAAATAGGTAGGCAGGAATTGCATATCATCCAGTTCAGAATGGGGCAATCTCCAAAGTTAGATTGGGTTGATATAACCAGATGAGTTTTGCCCATATCCAGCTATAGAGATTCTGTAACCTTTCTAAGCAACTAGTTCCAGTGACCTTCCTGTCTGTGAAAAATTTTCTCTTACCCATAACTCTAAGTTTTCTGTGTTAGAGCTTGTCTCTCTTTGGAATCTGTGTCTTCTCTTTATTTGCTCACAAGGCAGCTAAAACCCAATAAAATCCCTGTTTAGCCTTTTCTCCTTAAAACCGACTAATCAAACCCTTGCAAACTCCTCATAACTCATGTCCTGCAGAGCCCTAATCATCTTGAATCACCTGCTGGACTTAGTTCAGGATATCCATGAACAGGTCAAACTGGATGCAGCACTTCAGATGAGCCGAATGGGCGGGGGGGGGTTAATGACTTCCCTTTGTCTGCTGACTAGGACCCTGTCAACAGAGTGTACTCTGCAGGTAGCCCTTACCACTATGTTGTGCTGATTCTACTAAAATATTATTTTGGCTCCAGATAAGACAATCTCTAGTTTAAAATGCACATATTTGTTCCTATCTGTAAAGGCTATGGAAATTACAATCTGGTTGTTAAATGTTTAGAAATTGATATCTGGCTGTCCATAACAATATATAATATGATACATAATACTGAGTTTTAAGGCCAGTGAAGAGTTTACAACAAAACTGAAGGATGGCTAAATGATTTGGCTGTTCAAACCTGATCAAAGCATGTCATAGTTTCATTATCAGAATGAAAATAGAGTGTCACATGAGAAAAGCTGGCAAATAAAGGGAGACAGTATTTTGACAAGATTCTCTACAGGTTTTTTTGCATTTCAAAGAGGTAGTGGGCAGGGGGAAAGTAAAAGGCATGTATTGTCAAAGAGAAGACAAAACTAAGGAAAAAGAAAGTAATTAGAGGACACAGGACAGCTACAAACTGGGGAAGAAGACAACAGACCATGCTGAGGATTGTTTAGTAAATAAAATACAAATGAAGCTTGTTAATGTAAAAATGAGAATATATCAGAGGGCAGAAGAGATAGGGTGCTGTTGGTTAGCTAATATGCACATAAGCATTTCTTGATGCACAGAGAGAGAATTGACCCTTGAAGACACTTAGTTCAAGTTAGGGAGAAAAAATAAAGAGGAAAGTACTTGTCCTTTATCCAACTAAGTTTAATTTAGGAATATGTGAAACCTATTATAAACCAGTTGGTTTTATGCATTTTTGTGTCTCCTCTTGTGCTTTTGTCAAAAGCATGACAAAGACAATAAGTACTCTTTGCCCTACAGTAAATGCCATTATTACAAGCACCAGGTGGAAATTTTGTGGTGATGATATGAAGAAACTGCTGCAGCAACAAAGGCAAATTATCCCGTTTCTTCATATCTTTTTTTATTTATATAGGTTAGTTGAAACCAACTGCATATGTCTTATTTCCTTTTGGGTCAAGAATCAGCAGGGAAGAAAAGTCAGGGACAACTGCTTCACTCTGCCCTCTGGGGAAATGTTTTTATCAAGTTTCCAGATAATTAAGTTACTTTTATTAACCAAAATCTTGAATTCTTTTTAGCGATGTGAGAGTTTATAAATTGGAAATAATACTTATGCTGCATTCATCAATTTCTAAGGTTAATCCACTTGTCTATCTTTTATATTCTTTTTAAAAGAGACATAATATTTTGCATGAACTATTTGTATTTAAAAGCAAATAAAAGTAATAGAATACAATACAATAAAATAAGTATCTCTGTAATCAAAGTGTGTTTCATTTCACAGCTTTTAAGTATCTAACAGATGAGTATTATTCCATTTGTAAAAAATACTGTTATCCTTTGACTAGGGTTTTTATAACTGTCCAAAACTAGTTCTAACTTACTTTGAGTTGCCTTAGATTTCTAATATGCCATAAAGTTTCCTAAGATAGAGTGGAAATGGGACTCTTTTTAGAGGAGTGTGTCATTTAATCAAGACTTGACATCCACCTGAGCTAAGAAAACTGACTGTTTGTTCCCTGGGGAAATGCTTTGAGAAGGTAACTGGTTTTTATGTAGAGTAGCCTCCTAAGTTAGTTTTTTTTAGTTTAGTGTGCCCCGAGGCAAAACGTTTCAGGATATTTTAGAAGATTCTGCCAATCTAATTAATCTTATGGGAAAAATGCTAAAATTCATTCTCTGTTTCCCTCCTCATAAACTATATGGTACATCATGCCTGCACTGTCAGTGGCAACTGTTAACTGCACCTCTAAGGGGGACAAAAACAGGCTTAGTGCTGTTCCAAGGAGTAAAGGGGTCTCTTGTTCCACCAGAGGTGGGGCAGGTGGGATAGCCCTCTGTGTGGAAAAACTCTTCCAGAATTGGAGGATTTTTTGTGAAGAATGGGTGAATTCGGTCAAGAGCGGCAAACGTCTGCACCATGTCAGAGCAGCTAAGGCCATGATTCAGTGATTGACTTCAAATTCTCTCAAGGCAAGACCAAGGAATGGGGGTTTGCAGTCATTGGGTCTCCACATAGAGTGGTCTCAGCAGTCTTTCTGTTCCTGAGGAGGGGACTCAGTAACTGAAGTCTAGCTTAGAAGATGGACTTCTCAGTCCTGCCCAGGGAGAGAAAGCATTGGCATTAGTGTTGCTGTGGTGCTTTGTGGGGTTGGAGTTACCTTGGGGTGCTCCTGTGTAGAGTGTCTATTATTCTGCAGACATTCAAGAGGTTGGGGATTTTGCCTCAGAGAGAGGAAATTCTGCTACAGCTGTAATAAAAGCCATTTGGAACTGCTCAAGTAAAGCACTGTATGCTTTCTATCTCACAGATATATGTTACTTTTATATACCTCTTGTTTTTATTTCATTCATCTGAAGTGCTTGTGCTGAGGAATAATTAGAACAAGGATTGGTATGACATCCTTTTGAATAAGCTGTTACTTTGTTTAGATTTTTTTTCTCCTAAAATCCATTCATATTCCAAGGAACTGAAAGGCGAAGTATTTTAATGGTGTTTTTGCAGAATATTTTCCTGAATGACTGAGGAAACAGTCATTCCAGTCAGCACTATATAAAAAAGTGAAGGCAATGCAGTAAGCTTAATTTTCCATTTTTGTCTGTCATAGATGTAAATAATTCAAACATATAAGCATGGAAAAAAGTTAACGGTTTGAAACTGGGACTGCATGAGTCTCCTAGGATAATATTAGTATTTCCTGTGTGTTTCAATTTGATATTCTTAAGAAAAAGGTTGGTTTTCCTGAAGTATGAACCATTTAATAGTTAATGCTGTTTTTCACTGGGCTCCTGTGGTAAACTAGAATGTTCATGTATTTCATGTGTATGCTTATGTAATTAAACATATAGTAATTTCTTTCTCTTTGGAAAATACTTCTCCAAATCAGCACTCCATGTATGAAGATTCAAGATTATATCATCTGTTTGTTTAAGGTAAGCATTAGGACAGGTATTATTATTTTATAATAGATTCTTAATCCCTTGTCTGTGAAGTGTTGATGTTTTCATTAGAGTTAAAATATGTTGCATGTGTACAGAAAGCCTGAAATCTCAATATGTGGTTCTATCAATTTTAATTATTTGAATCATTAGAACAGCTAATTTTTTGCTTAAGGGTACACCAATGTACCATTGAATCTGTTTTTTTAGGTTTTTTCCAGTTTAATGTCTGAATCCAAATTCATAAAGAGTTGGAAAAATGAGATGTCTGAGCTATAGGATTCACAGGGATTTTATATGAAGCCTATTTAATCAGGATAACACTGTTATTAATATTCATAAAGTCAGCTGGAACACAAATGACAGACTATGGAGCCTAAAATTTTTTACTTGTGAATTTATTAAAAGCAGCTTAAAAAATTAATGGAATTTAAGTAAAGTTGACGAAAATGAAAATCTTATGTTAGCAGAAAAAATCTATATTAGAACTTTGTCTAAGACCATCTTGCATTGATATCTTTGACAGATTTCATTGGTACTTAAAGAAGAAAGATGCATGAATGGTCATTTAAAAGGATTTAAACACATTGGCACATTAATTTTTACATGAATAATAAGTAGTTTCCAAAAGCAATTAACTTACAGTGTACAAGATTTGAATAGAAAAATAGGACTGTGACATCAAAGGGCAAAGCAAATGTGCAGTACATTTTAAACTTTTAATAATATGACTTCTTAAAATAATTTTTTTCTTTTCCATGGTAGGTAAAGTAACACCGAATATATTTGTGTACAGCTTGGGTTTGTTTTGAAATATACCAAGATCTGGAAAAAATAAATATTTTTATGCCAAAGTGCTGTTGGTAAAGAACAATTTTAAGGCTTTTACATTGATCAAATGCTTCCGAATCAGCTTTCCTACACTTTCTCTGTGTGGAAAACAGATATATACTGACCACAGTGTGTGATTTTATCGCCCTTGCTGCTATATGCAGCATTTGGAAGCATTCCTTTTTCCTGTAGACAGTTAGGTCTGAGAGTTCTTTCATTATTCTACTTAACTATTAATTTATGTGACTGTTGCATTTTATATTCAACCGATAGGGACATTTTCTTTTTTATTTTCACTTTCTTTCATGGTGTCCTAGTAGTTTTACACTAGCACAAGGTGGATAAATGAATAGTGAATAAGGAAATTAGATTTCAAATTACCTCTAGCATTTGGGTTATGGTCTCATTTTGTATTTTCAGTTTTGTCTCGGTCTGCCAATGCACTTTATTTTAATCTCTAGCTTTTAATTTCCTCTCATTATTACACAGATTGATTATTAGCAGATTGTCTTCAAATGAAAGTAAGGATTTATAGGATTCAATTTTTCTGATGATTCCTTGTGTGAAAACCTTAATGGCCACTTCTGATCATTTTTGAAATGCTGACTTTTTAACACTCACTGGAAAATGATGGTTCAATAAGTTTTGGTTCTAAAAATACCTTATGTTCAAGATACCTTCTGTAAAGGTACATCTTGAAGGACAAGGAAGTGTTGTGCACAAGTCAGCTACCTATTGCAGTATTTGTGTTCAGAGCAACCAGTTTAAATACTTAGTGTCTGGAATATTTTCTTGTTCTGTATCCTAACTTTTTTTTTTAATTATGAGGAAGTTAATTGGCACATTGTAGGAAGCCCTAAAAATCTTTCCATTTTAATTTGATCCATAGGTGACCTTTATCTGATATCAACCACTTTTATTTTCTCTATGTTTAAACCAGAAAATTCCTATCAGTTAGCAGAACCTATTTCACCTATGAAGACAGCGTCTGTAAAATGAGCCTCTTGACTTCAGTCATAAATTTTTCTGTGCCATTGTCTATTATTTCCGGGAGAGGGCAGCATTTTCCTATATCAGGTACAGAAAGGCACATGCCCTGCTTAGACTGTCAATGTTTCTTGTAATTACTCCCAGTATATTTGTTGCTTGCTTATGAATTAACTTGCATTTATGGAACTAAATCATTCCAATCATTTAATTACACCTGAGGAGCTGAACTATAATTGCTTGCTTCCAGCTAGGATCTGATATGGCTTGAGCAGTATTAATTTGGTGTTTACTTTTCTGAGTGCTAAAAGCATTAAAATGATTGTGCAATGGGATTACATTTTACTAATTGCTGGCATTCATTAGCTGGGTAAATGGCGAGGAAGAATGACTGTATATTGTGGAGGGATAAAATTATGGTTTTAAATAGTATATTACTAGACACATTAAGGCCCTAAGACATGTTTTAAAATACTCCAGAGGTTATTAAATACCATATTTTCTTCATGTCTTGCTATATGAATACCTTATTAAAATACTGCAATTATTATGAACCTTTTTGTGCAATATGTAGGGAAATGGCTTCATTGACAGAAACCTATTTCTTGATATTAATAACCCTCTATATTTTCAGCTAATCCAAAAGTAAATGAGGAACTTAGGAAAAGATTGCCAACTTCAAATCAACACAGTTACACAGAATTGAAGAAGAAGCGTACAGCTTCATTTGAGGGATTCTTTTAAGGGACTCAGTGTTCTGCGATATGAGGTGAACTTTTTTATTTTTTGATAAGACCTAAGCACATCAAATCCTATGCAATTTTATCATGCAGATTTATAGTCAACAACAAATATGAGCTAAATATGTATTTCTTGAATGTTTGGTGTTCGTGTTGGTGTTGAATCTAAAGTGTTTGTACAATTAATTTTTGTTTTGCAATTTTAAATATAAAAATGAAATAATCCTCTTTTTTTGGTGATGTATGGCAAAATAATTTCTCCTGCTGCTTTATTATTTAGAATATGTGTCTTGGTGTAATTTGCTTGAATTGTAAAATAGGTACTTAATTTTTTTATTTAATGTCTTACATTTTTCAGCACAGTGACAACTGTCTGAGTGTTTTCATAATCTAGTCACTGTATCTTCAAGGCACATGTATCTTTTCAATAAATATAAAAAAATGCAGCAGGGAAAACATACAAAATAAGCACAATGCAGAGTTAAGGATAAAAATTTTCCTATATACAATATTTTTTAAAGAGGTGCATGAGTAAGTAATACAATAAGTTTACTATGTTACCAAGATTACAAATGTATTTAGATTTCCTTGCGATAACGAGTATAACGAAATTTTTAACACATAAGAGAGCATATCTTTTAACACTCAAAATTATGCCTGGTAGACATAACATTTTACTGTAAGTCTTATTGGAGGTTACTTCTTGAAGATCTTTAATTATATGAAATATTGCAACTGTGGAATTAACTATAATCTGAAGCAATATGCATGCAAATATTGGGATGCATTATTTAGCTGTTCAGAAAGAACTTCAGAGTTGGAGTGGTCATGGACCACTTTATTTTATCTAGGAAATTAAAAGTAGAGAAAGAATGCTGTGAAGTGAAGCACATGCCACTGTCTGTAATAACTGCCAAAGGGAGCAGTCTTGTCTGCAGCAGGACTGCTTGGTGTGATTTGGGCTGTGCTCAGTAATGTGTACTTCCAAGACCAGACTCTAGAAGAAAAAACCAAACTAATAAATATTTCAACAAAGACATCACATGCAACAGAGAGCTGAACCAAACAATTATAAAAATTAGATGAGTGAAGAAAAAATATTTTACTGAGAAATATAATTTTTCCCTGGCTGTTAAAGTATGCAGACTTCATTGTGCTGCTATAAATATTTAAAATAATTTGTTTTGTAAATTTTCTGTCAAATGAAGGCAAAGTATAGGTGTATTATATTGTTTCAAGTTTATTTATCTAGAGTTTGTTTTATTTTAGCTCTGAAACCTTCAAGCAAAAACTGGATTCAGTGCCAGATCAAACAAGTTCAGAGGAACAAATGGAGAACTGGTCAAAAGGTAGGGACTTTAAAGATATTAATAAGGAACCTTAGGTGTTACACCAGTGCTAGGCAGTGACTGGAGTGTGTTTGTTCTTGCTGATATATGACTGACTTTGGAAGAAAAGAAAAAAAACCAGTAACCACATACTGCTCCTTAAAAGAACTTTCAGTAACTGGAGAGCAGCTACATGAATATAAAGCTTCACCTTTATTTTCTGGATTATTGAAAATGTTTTTGTACAACTTTCAGAAGACTTGTTTAAATTCTTAGTTCTTAGTCTGTACATTGCACTTTACTTTCCAACTTTTTTTTTTTTTTTTTTTTTTTTTGTTAGCAATAAATCTGAAAATCTGTCTTAAAGTAATTTTCTTAGCTATTCACACCTGGCTTGGGTATGATTAAGCCATCTACTAATATTAATGAGTTTCTCATTAGTAGCTCAACTGAATTTAGACAGTAAGGTAAGGCTTGGAGATAAAGGTGACTTTGGTTAACTGGAGCTTCTCCAGTTGATGGAGTTTTCATCTTCATCAGGATGCAAGTATCTTTTTTTATTTTTAGTTGATTGACCAGACATAATTGTTCTCAGATACATTCATCTATGTTTCATGACAGAAACCTAAGGGGAAAAAAACCCCACTGAATTTGAGAGTACATTCATGACTGACTGACTTTGTAGAAGAGAATTTTCAGAAGTAGCTTGTGACTAAATTGTTACAGGTAGAAGGAAGGGAAAGACATAAAAAAGAGATCCTCACTTTAGAGTGGATTTTTGCTAGTAAGTGACTCTGTGTAGGTTAAAAAATCCAAAATGGATTAGGTTAGTCAACATCAAAATTTCCCTCTATATCAGAGCCTCATAGCTTATTGTACATTTCCTTTTTTGAGTTTTATACTATATATTCTCTCCCAAAAGATAATAAATGTCAAATTTCTCATGGAGAGTCTGTTTAGAAGAAAGAAGAAATGCTTCATTTTTGATCCTTTTCTTTCATATGTAAAGGAATTTCTACCTATATTATTCTGTAAAATAAACTACTTATAAACCCCTTTTAATTTATGGCATTTTGAGCTGTTACTGAGTGAAGTTTAAAAGTTTTTTGAATCATATACTCTGTAAACAAAAACATTCATGGTGGTGTAAGTTAGTGGAGCATTGTATTCTGACAATTTAAATGTGTAATGGCTTAATCAGGTTTAGTATTTTTAGACCTTTAGGGGTCAGCATACCCTAAGAATGGTTCAAAAGGTTAAGTTTTCCAAAGTAGGCAAATGAAACTGATTCTCTGTGAAATATATTCTGTCTAATTGCAAGAAATTATGTTCTGCTACTGCTCAGAGATATTTTTGAAACTGAGTAGCTACTGAGTTTCATGTGTATTATTTTTCTGATGCATTAAGTCAATATTTTGTGCTGTTTAGACAGCTGCTTCTTCCAAGCTAACACTTCATGTATCCAACAGAAGTTGTCATATAAATAAAAGTAAAATTTATACACTTTTATTTAGCATAATCATTAATAAGTCGTGTAATTCTTTGTGCTTTTGCTCCTGGCAAAGTTAGAAAAAGGGATTATGGGTAAATTTGTTATCATACTGGTGTGGATGAGAAAGTTTTTTTTCTTAGAATTTAATTTGGGTACTAACAGTTAAATTACATTCACTTATCATAAAGATAATAGGTCAATTTCAGCAACATAATATTCAATATGTGAGCTTGGTAGATATTCTAGTGCATTTTCTCATTGTATTACTTAAGCACAGCAACTTTGCCTTTTCTGTGTAAGTGTGTGTGCTGATGAGTGTACTATTTTGTGTCCTGCTTGCTCTGTCATCTTCACATATTTCCTTTGTGCAGTTGGTACTGTACTGTATTTAGATTTTCCTTTCTTGTAACTTGGAAGTTTAAAAGCTGGGTTTAGAATAACCCTATAATGTTTAATAATTTAAAAATTTTAATGGCATACTGAAATATTGGAGATTACATTATTTGTCAACAAATAAGGATGGTAAAGCAAATACGACATTAAATTTATCTGACTAGATGAAAATTCAGTCAAGCAATGAGAATTTTAAGAAATAGAAAAATCAGATACAAAGTGGTAGGTTTATGGCGATTATGTGGGATAATGTGTAACCTGTTAATCAATGTTATAAAATAAAATACTTGAAAGGAATGTAGTGTTTAAGAGGAGTGTATCTGAAGTGTTTGAAAGGTGAGATTTTCTTTTTAACTTTCCGAGTTGTTTAGAGTATGGTACTTCTGTGTGGATTGAAGACTTTGTCACTGTTCTGTTCTATTAGGAAGAATTAAAGAACAGTTTGTGTGCAAGTTTCGTTATTTTGTGTTTGTATCTAGTTTAAATGTACTCTTTCTCTTGTTTTTAATAGAAGGTTAATGTCTTTTTTCATTTCCCTCTAATGATACTTGAGAGAATGTACCAGGAACATTGGCAGCAGACCAGTGTGGACTGTGCTACTTAGAAATGAAAAATATTCAGGATCCAAGCTAGACAGCCTAGAATAGTATTCAATTATGAAAATAAACTTGTATTGGCAAACAGGTGCATATCTTTGCATTGCAGTGATGGTGGGTGTGGGGAAGCACATTGCATTGGGGCAAGACTTGTTACTTCAGTAGGATTTCCATGCATGATGGGAACTATACAAACATTAATTCTGTGAAAACACAAGAGGGAACCTGAAACTGGGTGGTTTCTCTTCTTACATATACGTTTAGGACTTGATATGGCACTTTTTCAGAAGCATTACCAGGATTGGAAAGTGGTGAGTGTTCAAATGCTGGAGTTAAATTTGTGTCTTATTTGACTCATGTACCATGTTTAATTAGGTGCAGCTATACTTCTGTATTATATGGTCTTTAACTATTGTAATGTTTTGGCTTATGTCATATTTATGAGCATCCATGCTTTAAGGAGAGGGCAGAAATTAGGAGAAGGCTTAGAATTTTAAGTGTTGTGTGGTCTGTTTTGACAACAAAATTAGAGTTTTGCTGACTCCAGAATTAAAATCATTGTATAATTTTTATTTGTGAATTCCTAAGACAAATTAATAGATTGATTTTTTTAATGACAAAGTTGTTTGCTTTCTTAAAAGGTGGTTATTATGTTTTTCAAGCATAGAAATAAATATGTACATATTGCTAAGCCATTACTTGAAGCATATATTGTAAGTCAGTGAACCAATTTCACTTCTCAGAATTTGATGGCAACTTTAGTTATGATCCATACAGGCACTTTCCATATATCTTCAAAAGAATGATTGCAGCTTGTAAATATACTTCAAAATTGCATGTTTGGAAACTAGTTCAGAGGAGACTAGCTTTAAAGAGCTGTGTTAATGTAGATTGGAACAGAACTGCAAAATCAGCTTGTGCAGGGAAATTTGGGATGGAGGTGTTCTATCTGCTGGTGAGCTGTAGGTTTTTGGGGTGTTTTACATTCATGGTAATGGAGGAAATGTAGTCACGTGCAAAGGTTAAGTAAAATAAATCATCTTTTTGTGTAACTTTGACTGTCTTATTACAAGTAGAAAACTCTTCTAGTTGTGTAATGGTTTTAATGTGCTTTTTTGTAGATTTGTTTTTGCAGTATTAATTACAAGGACTTTTTTGTCTGGAATTCCTATTGTGTGAGTTTGACACACACAAAGATGAATTGGGTAAAGAAAGCCTCCAGGGTAATATGGTGCTGTAAATGCTCTAGTTGGTAAAAAAGCAGCTAATGGTAAAGGTGCTGCTGCCCATTTCTCCAGAATGTACCCACTACAGCTGTAAACCCTCTTAAGCAAATCTAAAGCCCCTCTTTCAAGGCTGTAACAGAAGCAAAATTAAGCATACTTGTCATAGTGAAGTCTCTTTCTTCTTCTACATGCCTCAACAGGAGATACTGTGAGCCTGTTCTCCCTCTCCTACCAATTTTAGCAACAAAGTGCAGTTTGCTTGGAAAAGAAAGAAGGCCTGAATATTGCAAGGGTGGTTTGTATGCAGAAAAATCTACACAATATGCAGAGAGGCAGCGTCCTCTACACCCACATGGCTCAGCTGATCAGTGTCTTCAATGTGTGCTGTGCTTTCAGCATCAAACTCACTGTGTGCTGTCAGATCCCCTTGCAAAGTGCCAAGAGTAGTTGCAAGGTTCTCTGAATGATGTAAAAGGCTGAAAAGAGGCTGAGAGGATGAACTTTCATGAGTAAAACCTAGTAACTGTTGAACAACATTAAGCATGGAAGATGAAGAAAACCTCTGCCATGGAAGAAGAAGGAATAGCGTGACATAACTTAGAAGATAAGAATGAGTTAATGATAACTGAAAAATCATCCAATACTGCTTGGTCTTTCCTATAAATATAATCATGCCTCATGCATATAAATTCTCATCTATTCTTTTTCCATTCCATTTCTTTCCTTGTACATTTTGAGTGGTAGAATACAGCACATTTTTAGCCAGACTGCATGCAGAAAGACTCCTCATCAGAAGTACAACTAGATACTCAGTACTTGCCTGACTCACTGCAGTATTGTGAATATGATTTTGTTGAACCCTTTATGGTACGCTCAAAACATGTAGGGCCTTATCTGCACTGAGGGCTGCAAGCACTAAGGATGGGGAGAATGCACACCTTGAAGTATTGCACTTTGAATCTTAAGTGTGTAAAGTATGAGTGCAGCTAACTTCAGAATGTCTTGAAATGTACTTCAGAGAGAACAGCACTTACTACCACAGTAATTTTTAAGTAGTGCTTCAGAAGGAACTTTAGAAGACCTTGCACAAGTGCAAGAAGTATTTGGTTATTTTCTTCTTTAGAAACCTTCATTACTTCTATTTTTATAACAGGTAGAATGAGGCTTAAGTTCAGAGCAAAATATTTTTAAATTATTACGGAAAGGTTCTTCAGGGAGTGCATTGCCAACTCTTATTTGTGAGTTCACCTGCATCTTTAGTAGAGCACTACTGGACTAAAGGGTGTGGGGGCAAGGCGTCTTACAGCTACTTTATGCAGAGTGATCTTTCTTTTATGTCAGATACTTAAAATTGCAATATTTTTCTTTACTTCTAAAGCTGTAGTTTTCTGGGATTTTGTTTAGAACTCTTAATTCAGCAAAGCTTTAATCGTTTGTGTGTGGTAGGGGAGGTTGAGTACATTTGGATAAGAGAATTTTCACTATAATTAATGGGCACAGGGAAACATGACCCTGCCTAGATAAAAGGGAGTTCTGGATCATTAAGATTTAGATAATGGAAGGGGGTTATATGTGAAAAGCAATTGTCTGATATGACAATAGCAAAAGACAAATGGGGTGGGAGGGTTTACTTTGTTTTTAGTTGGTTTAGAAAACATAAACACAGCATGCTTAGTAAAACTCCAGCAGACACTATGTTTGGAAATTATGTAATGACTCCATATAGGCTGTAATGATATCCTGAAACCCTGTATTTAAACTAACCTGAATTACAATGAGAGATAAACAGAATATTTACCCATCCCTTATGAGCTGCTGCTGATATGTAAATTTATTCTTCTACTTTGCACAAATATACTTTTGAGCTACTGCTTAAACACTTCAAGGTCCTTAGCCAAACAGTTTTAATGATGCCTCCAGTATTATGAAAGTGTGACATTTGATGAATGCCTTGTATAGTTGTGATATCAGGGAAAGTGTAAACAAAAAACGCACATCAAGTCATCGTGCAACACCTAGATAATTTATAATTTTACTGTTTATATCCATCTTGACATTTTTTATCTGCCAAAGGCAGGTTTCATTTGGAATCTTAATCTGAGATTTATTTGGTGGATCTGGAAATCATAGCTGGAGTTCCCACAGGAAATGGTCCATCTACCAACAGATTAAATGGCAGTCCTGCAGTTGTTAAGGGAGCTCTGCATTTAACACACATGCATACTCATTCAGTCAGCACTGTGGAGAAAAATTAAAGTAGTAACCCAGGTTTAGGAACAATGTAGCTAAAAAGTCCCATATTTGCTGAATGACAAAGGGTTATATAGCAGCATTTCATTTTATTATTCGTGCTTGAATTTCTTGTTTGCTTTGTTGAGTCTGCTGACGAATACTAATAAATGCCTGCAACAATCCAGACGAGAGATGCCTGGCAACAAAGCTATGCGGTGGACCTCCCTGATCTTCTCCAGTTCACAACCTGACCTTTTGAAAAATTGGCTGGGCTAAGCTGCAGAATTTGGGTGTAATGGTTATTGTTAACTCCAGCTTTAGGATTTATTAATTTGTGTGATCAAGACTTACCTATACTTCAAAGTTTCTGAAGACCAAACACAATCATCCATCCATTAGAACTAACATTGTGTTTCAGTGAATCCCACTTACTGTCTGCCTAGTGATTCTGCTGTTTTGATGCATTCAGAATATAAAAATGCTTTTTCAACTGTGAGACCAGTCCAATGAAAATCTGGTGTCTTCTTAGAGACTAATATTTTAAAATAACAGTATGTTAATGAATTGCAAACGGAGAGTGGAATGCCAAAGGAAATGTCTGATATTTACACATTAATAAATGCATCACGATTAACTGCAGTGAATACCAATATAATGATTTGCCACATATATTAAAGACTGAGTAGCATTTTTCCATTTTAAATATTCAACAGTTTGTACACAATTGCTGTTTAGATGCAGAAGAGGAGGACAAAAGACTTAGTGAGGGAGTCAGGCGAAGAAACATTGTTACTAAAATAATCAGAATCCTTGGAGAATTGTAAAAAATTGCCTTTGCCAGAATAACTGCCAACTGTTCTTAATCTCTTTCTCAATTTATTTCTTTATGAAGGGTGTTGCCAGGGTTCTACACAAGTACAGGTGAATACAGAAGCATTCAAAATAACACAGATGTCCCCCAACTTATGTTGCTAAAACAGGATTCACTGTTCTCTTTAAGGAATTAAAAAATGCACAAACCATTAAACTTCTGAGGTTTTTTTTTGGACAACTTAAATGCTTAGCTATAGCCAGAGATCAATTTTTGAATTGTATATTTGATCAATATTTGAATGGCATTGTTGTGTTCACCTGACTGGCTTCTAAAGCAGTTTGAATTGTTTGGAAGTTCTTTGCATTAGAATGATACTTAATATAATTTTTAAAAGGCCATTTCCTTTATTCTGCCTAATATTGAAATTACAGGAAGTTTTATTATATTGTACATTGCACAACTGTCTTCCAGTATACAAATACTGTAACCTAACCTGTCATGTGAATTAAAATTATCATCATAAAGAAGTGTCAAAGGATACTATTTTAGTTATTTACAATTAATGCTAATTTTTTTTATTCTGTAAATGTGAGTTAGCCATTCAAAGTAAAAGTGGTATTTTTTTCTTGAAGTACAGTAGACATTAGTTTCTAAAACATCTCTGACAGAAAAGAGTAGAATTTGACATCTCTGAGCAGGAGAAAAGAGCAGGGAAGGCCATCACTGAGGTAGCACAGGCTCCAAGATGCAGTGTGGATCCAGCGCCTTCGACGTCTGCAGTTTTTCCTTCTGTTATGGTGTCATGGTTTAGGAATGGTATTCCTAATCCAGTTCAGCACTCCACTAAAACTTCATGCAGCTCCCCCCCATTCCTCCAACTGGAGCCACAAAAGGTAAAGATCACAGGTTCAGAGAAAAGCAAATTAATGGGAGCAGCAATGAGATAAGAAAATTAACAATAACAGCAAAAATACTAATGACAGAGGGTATAGGAAAAGAAACAATTCAGGAGAAAAACACACACCGCAGCACACTCAATAATAGACCACCCTTTTCCCCCAGTAATGGTCAGTACTGGATGGCTCCCTCCAACACATTTTGTGGACCAGAAGGCACCAGAAAACAGTCCTCATGAGGTGAGGTGGTATAGAATAATGTCTGTGTCCTGCCTATGTCCCTTCCTGGCTACTACAAAAATTAACCCTGTCATTGCTGGGATCTGGACATTTTCCACCTGATAATCCAAAATTTTTGCCTTCAGGCCTGTTAGTGATGATTTCCAAAATCCCTGGGCAATTGGGGTTTCCTATTCAAGCCCACTTAGGCTTGCTGACACTCAAAGAACAGAGTCTTCTGAGACACCAGGAAAGGTATTCAGCTGTCTAATTTCTTCTGTCTCCACAGCAGCTGTCCCAAAAACTCAATGATGCTCTTTTGGGTCCTCAAAATACCTTCTCCTGAGGTAATAGGGATCAAGTGATTATCTCTGGCCCTGCCTCTTTCTTCTGTTCTGTGGGCCCTGTTTCCTCTTTATTCCTCGCTAAGAAAACTGATTTGGTCTTGGATTTCTTCTTCTGTGTAGGGGCAACTGCTACTGGCACGGTTGTTCCCCTGGTTCAGCTACAATGAGGCCATGGTGCCTGTAGGTCTGCTTTTCTACTCCTCCCTGGAGGGTGTTCTCTAGTATTGAGCTGTGTCCAGTAAAGAGTAGCCAGGGCCCAGCACACTGCAATAAATTGCTCCTCTCTGAAGTTGCCACAGCATTTTCCTCACAGTGCAGCATTCTGTCACTTTAAACAGGGTCTTGTATTGGTTCAGGGGTGAACTGCCAAACCATTGGAGCAGAGAATTTTCCCAAAAACTGGCCCATTCTCTCCCATATTCTATGCCACTCGTGACCATCCACCCTCAGGGCAGATCTCTGAATGACCTCCCTAGAAATCTCTGTCCTGACTCTAAATATGGTGTAGACTGCACTGAGGAGAAGTGTCAGACTTAGCAACAAGAATATACTTTCCTTAACATCCAGCAGGAATTAAAAGTTGTCAAAAGCTGTTTTAACAGGTCTGAAGGAGAAAAAGGGGGTGAAAAGCTAGGGAAAGTCATCCCCCCTGTTCTTCCCACAGACTGGGTATAATTGTTAATGGACCCCCAGAGGCAGTACCTGAGTAAGGATAGGAGAGAAACACTGAGTACACATCCCAAATTACTTTCATTGTCCTTGATGTTATCATGTCATTAGCTGATATCCCACAGTACAGCAACAAAGGCACCCTGATCCCTCTCCCTGCTCTGAAAAATATCATAGTGACAAGTATATGTGGGATTATATACATGGTTATATATAATAATACCCATTTGAACAGCCCAAGCAACATTGTGAGCATTGCCTCTGGACCTAATACAACAAATACTTAGATCAAATTTGTTTCTAACCTGCTCTGGGCAGATCTGTTGAATCTCAACCCTTTATGCCTCACACTGGGCTCCAATTACGGTTGTCTTGGCTTAGGAATGGTATTCTCCAATTAATTCTTCCATTAAAACCATGTGCCACTCCCTCTCCACCCTCCAATTTGAGGCCGGAAAAGCAAAGATCATGGGTTGAGATAAGAGCAATTTACTGGGTACAGCAATGAGATAAGAAACTGAGCAGTAACAGCAACAATACTAATGACAGAGGGAATAAGAAAAGAAACGATTCACACAGAAACCACACCCCCAGTCCCCCAACCATCCCTTCCCCCTTAAGTAGGCAATACCGGACAGCTCCCTCTGCCACGTTTTCATGCCCAGAAGGAACCTCTTCTCCCTGGAAGAGTTCCTTTCCCCTGCCCCTGGCAATGGTGTGAGTTGGTATAGAGTAACTTCTGTGTGCTGGCCGTGCACCCTCCTGTCTACTGCAAAAATAAAGCCTGTCCCAGCTGGAACCAGGACACATAGCTTGCTCAATGACCTCAATGCAGTTACTTCATCACTCTGTGCCTTAGTCTCAATGGCTTTAAAATTACTATCGCAGCACTTACGCACGTCCTAAAAAATATCACTAAGAGTTTCTATAAAAATGTTCTTTTCAAGTCTTATTTCAATGACTATCTGTCTTGTGTATCTTAAAGTGAGAGGAGATATACTATCTCAGAGATAAATCCAGGACCTTTATGAGTAAGAGTTACTTAAATGTTATTCGATAGTCCCCATCCTTTTGAGCTGACCCATGATGCTCTCTGCAGAGCCCATGGTCATGTATATTTGGGGCACTGAATGGACAATGCATCTATGTTGTGATTTCCTCTTTGCTACTGCCAAGGGTTTGGAAGGTACTTTGGCTTTTTACATAGTACTTTGGCTGGGCAGAGCACAGAGAAATAAAAGGAATTAGCTTTGTTTTACGAATCTACTCTGAGCTCAGTCTTTGCCTGTTATCAGGTTCCTATGACTGCCATTCTTCCATGCTACAGAAGTGATTTAGTGAGATCTTAGAGTCCTACTGAATAATCTTGAATACTATATAACTTGAAGCTTGCTGTTTTCTTTAAGCATCAGGAAACTGCATTATGAAGGGACAGCCATTTGCTCTTAGTTGCAGATTACTTGGTCTCAGTATACTACACTGCACTGAAGAAGAATTGCTAAGATAAGTAAATCTGTAGTAAGTCCAAAGACAATAAAGCTTCACTTTTTCATGTTGCTTGTTTGGGAGAAAGCATGTATTATGGACCTTTTATTACTGACCTTTTGTAATTGTTTCCTGAAATAGGAATTACTTTCTTGAAAATTAGGTACAGCACTTTTTTTAGGATTAACTCTGAATTTTTTTGTAGGTCATGGGAAAGATAAACCAGTAAGGAAATGAGTCAAAAGTAATGAGCACCTTTGACATATGCATGTATATTGCATCTGTATTAGCTCAAATATGAATGAAAAAGGAAAGTACAGGCATTCTGAAAATGCATAAGACCTAAACCAACTCGTATCATTAATGTCAGACAATAGGATCAGATTTCTTCCACCAGACTCATTTTCTTTCTTTGCATATTTATGCCTACAAAAGCCTTGAATTTCAGTTCCTACTCATTTTCAGGATTGATGCCTTTTAATCATTCAGTAAAGGGCAAACTGTGGAACAGTCTAAGTCTTTCACAGTCATTCTGTTTGGTAGAAGTTCCAGTAGTTAAATAGCTTAGTGAATGAATGTTTGTCTTTTGACAAAATGGTTGACTCATCATTTTCAGCTCAAAAAGGAATATTCGGCCATAGTACTAATTTCATTTGCATGGCTTGAAAATTTAGTGGCCATCAGGCTACGTTTTTAGTCTTATTATTGTAGGAAAAACATTAGATAATTTGAAAGCCAATGATAAAGAATAGCAGTTAGTCAAGTGGAAATGAAGGTGAAGTTCTAAAGTAATGCTTTTACATGCATAGTTATTGCAGCAAGTGTTGTAGAGGTGTGATTTGCAGTGGGGCAAAATCAAGTTCTTTTAAACCATAGGAAGTGTGTCCTATTATTCCAGTGGAAACAGGTTAGTTTTGTATAGGGCCAGGGTGGCTCTTTGCATAGATAGTTTTGTTGGATAGTGAATATTCCCTCTTCTTTGAAATTCAAAATGTTTGATATTATACAAACAAAAACCCCTCACAGACATTGAAGTTGTGTTTTTGTTTAGACTGAGAAGAAAAAAATATGTGATTGCAGCCCAGACAGTCAACAGCATCCTGGACTGCATCAAAAGAAGTCTGGCCAGCAAGTTGAGGAAAATTATTGCACCTTTCCACTCTGCCCCTGTGAGACCCCATGTGAAGTACTGCATCCAGTCTGGGAACCCCAGGACAAAAGTGTGGGCCTGTTGCAGCAAATCCAGACTTGGCCAGGAAGATGATCAGAAGGCTGGAGAACAAGTCCTGTGAAGACAGACAGGCTGAGAGAGCTGGGGTTTTTCAGCCTTGAGAAGAGAAGTCTCTGGGAAGATGTCACTGGGACCTTCCAGTATTTGAAGGGGACTTATAAAAAAAGAGGGAGAGCAATTTTTTACACAGGTAGATGATAGGACAAGGGGAAACAGTGTCAAATTAAAAGAGGAGAGATTTAGGTAAGATACTTGGAGACATTCTTTACCCACAGAGTGATGAGGTACTGAAACAGGTTGTCTAGAGAATTTATGAATGCCCTGTCCTGGGAAGTTTTCAAGGCCAGGCTGCATGGGGCCCTGGGCAACCTGATCTCATGGGTGGCCTCCCTGCTTAGGGCAGCGAAATTGCAACTAGATGATCTTTAGGGTCTCTTCCAACCCAAAAGATTTTATGACTCTATGATTAACAGGAGGAATTCTGGAGGCTTTTATTAATTGAGGTTGACTACCTCAAATACAGCACAATGTTTTGTTCTACATATTTTCAAATGTAGTTAATCTGAAAGTGTCACAGTGTCATAGCTATGAATTTGCAGTCATCTTTGCTCCTGCTACCAGGGTGTCTATGGCTCATTCTCTTCCTTTCTGCTTTTGCTTTTTCTTATTATGCCTCTTACTGCCATCCTGCTAGGGGTTGGTTCCCTCATGCAGTCTTTTGCAGACAGATGAGAACATACTATGTACATGCCACAGACCAGCTTAAAACAAATACTAGTAAGCTATAGGTAGCAAGCCATAAGTACTATTACACTTGAAGCTGATTGGTGCACCTGGAGCTTCTAGTGTCCCCATATTATCTGCAACCAAATCCGTAGCCTGTGTGCATGTTCCATTGGGTTTTGTTTTTTTTCCCTTACTCTTATTCTGTGGAGATTTCCCTGCAAACCTCTGAGGTGATCAGTGCATTTTAGTAGGGTGCTGAAAGACAGAGGGAAGGGGGTGTCCACTCAGTTTCTGCTGGATGATGGGACAGCTGAATGTGCTAAGTGGCGCAACAAGGGATGCTATTGCCTCTTCAGTCTTCCAGTTGAATCTGCACCTTCTGTGCATTTATCACTGTTGGTGTGGGATTCTCTAATGCTGTGCTTTCCCTGATCTCGGTGCTTATCCCCCACTTCTCAGAAGAAGCTGTGAGGAATAGTGGGTGTCTGCGCAGTATGATGTGTTTAATGTTTTTACTTGACTTTTTAACCACTCCCAGCTTAACAACATTGAATTCTGTTCTGCCTTTACTGTTTCCAGCCATGACAGCATTATCTTCCCCTAACGTCCCTCACAATCAATTCCCAGATTTAATTCTAGTGTCTTCATATTCCTTCTTCTTAACATTTGCTTTTCTTTCCCGCAATGTGAACAAGCTATTCATTCAAGATAAATACATACAGAAGATCAGCTGTTCAGCTTCTCCCTATAGTGAAATATTAATCTGGGCTACTGAACTTGTACCATTTTATATGGAAAAAAATTTGTTTAGTATACTCAAGAACCAGAATCAGCAGTGGTGGTACCACTTAATGAAATCTACATAATTTTTTCCAAAGCTTGCAGGGCTGTTTTACCCTTTCTCTGATGTTCCCTGTGCAGCCTGATTATTGCAAATGCTACTTACTCCCCAGTGTGTGTCTGCAGCATTGGTAATTAGTGCACGATACGGTTTGCAGGAGGCATGAGCAAAAAAGCACTGAAGGGCATGTATTAAAATTGCTACTTAGTTTAGCAACAAGACAAGCTACCATGTATCAAAGCATAAATTATTTGATGTGGGGGTCATGGGCTGTATGAAGAACAAAGTGGTTTTAAAAATAAATTGAGTCCTATGTCCATTGATCTGACAGTGTTCAAAATGTCTTCCCCAAAGCATTCTACTGACAAATTTTGCATGCTGATTAAAAAAAAAACATTACAGCTTTATTAAATGAGTAAAAACCTCTCACCTTAATGCCCATGGGCAGAGTGCTTTCAGGTTTGGGTGGAAGAGGCTGCCATCATCTTCTCTCTTAAAAGCCAGTGGAGAAAAGACAGATCCTCTGTGTTTCACCTAATATTTCCAAGAATGCCACTTACAGCCTTCCTGTGATGCTACTTAGTCTTACCCATGTGCTTGAGGGATTTGAATCTGGATGAAAAGGTGTCCTGCAAATGAATGTTGTCTAAAGAGGCAGCATTAGCATTAATAAATACTAACACAGTTCTAGTACTATTCTAAATTCTCTTTTTTTTTTTCTTTAGCTGCAGTAATTTACAGTTAAAAACACTTATCTTGACATGGCCCAAGGATTTATCAGAAGTGTAACTGCTAATGCAGATATTTACCTCATCATGCAGTCATGTTCACTTCTGGTCTTAAAAATAAAAATCTGCCTTCTGAACTGACCTGTCATCTAGAGACCTTTTCTTCTTGTTTACAGCTCATATTCAGAATGTTACAGAAAGCCTGCTGATGCTCATCTGGCCCTCTTACTCCATGCTGCTCTTCTCTGTAGGCATTAGTGATACTGCAGGGGTGGCCTGGGAAGTGTTGCATGTGACTGTATGGCTCCAGGCATGATGATCGGGGTGTGGGAGCCCAGGTGGTGTTTGCCTTGATCCTTCTCTTAAGAGGGAGGGGCATGGAGGAGGGTTGAGTAAGTAGGTGAGGCCTTCTTCAGAGAATTGGAAGAACTCTCATGTTCAAAGGTCCAGGTTCTCATGGGATACTACAGTGATGTTAATGATCTGCTGAAAGGACAACAGCAGGGCTCGGGTGATCTGGAAGTGGCTGGGGACAACTTCCAGTTAAAAATGATTGAGGTGCCAGAAAGGTGATTTCCAGTGGTCTCTGCCAACTTCAGTGACTCTTCTGTGGTCACTTCTTAAATCCTGGAATGAAAGGAGCAAATTAATAAAACAGGAACTGTGAAAAAAATAAAAACTCGCTCTCATGCTAAGGGAGGAGAAGCGGCCTAAAACATCATCCTAAGTTCTTAGCTCTCTGAAGTGAGATTTTTCTTCTCCAACTTTCATAGGGCCAAAGTAGAGTACCTACTACTTTGGTAGGTACTCTACTCTTTGTTTAGCTAAACAAAGAACAAAGCTTCCTGGCAATACTGTCACTGGTTATTTCAATAGATATACATTGTGCTTGAATTCTTCCATAGAGTGTGACACACTTTGCTTGAGGCACTTCAAATATATATATAGCTTATAGAATAAGTGGATGCCCAAAGAGGAGGAGGAGGAAAAGTTGTCATGGCAAGTGAAGCATTGCACCTCCCCTGGAGCATAATTTGCAACTGCGTTTATACAGATACTGTGTCTGAAAAGTGAGAAGTGAACAGGATATTTCATAGGAAGTTCTTTGTAATATAAATCAAATGGGAAACACAACTCCCTATAAAATGCTTTGCAAGTATGGAAACTCAGACTAGGTTAGTTTTCAGGTAGTACTTACTGGAAAGGATTCAAAGTTTTGCCCTTACGTATTGTCACTCCCAAACTGAGACAGATTCTTGGAGTATATTTGGTGGGGTTTTTTTAACATACATTTCTTTAGAGATCCTTGCTCCCTACTATAAGGAGGAGTAAGAGATCAAATCTAGTTTTTAGATGTAGCAGCACTTCAGAGGAAATCTGCTCAAAAACCTGCAGGATTTCAATCCAGTGGAAACAGCATATACTTGTTTTGAAGAATCCAGGTGTCTGTGCCTTGTGTTCTTTCTGCACTAGGTGTGAAATGTTATGAGGAACATATTTCAGTCACAGTACTGAAAGTAGTATTGTACTTATCAAAAGACAAAGATGCTGATACTCTGTTGATTGTTGTTTAATCTAGTGTAAAGATCAGTGGTTGCAGTTTACAGAAATGGTTAGAGTGGATTCAAATAAGTTTGTGCTGAAGTGGATGCAGAGAATACAGATGAGCAGTGAGTCCCATAACTTTTTTCCTGGAGGTGGTAACACATAGCTTCATATTGGAAGTTGTTAAACTGACTCCAGCCAATTCCCAAGTCATCTCTTGGGGCCCTTGGGCTGTTGCCTGAGATCTTGTGTCTTTCCTCATTTAAGGAAAGAGGAATCTGTTGCAATACACTTGATAAACAGTTTTCAGTATTTTTTACTTGGAAACTGTGCTTACAGCTGTGTTTACCTGCAGGATGGCCACATGATAGTCATTGATTTGTGATTTTGGTCTATTTCTACTTGATTTCAACTGTATAGACAGTTTCTTACTATTTTTGAGGAGGATGTTATAAGGTGGATCAAATAATATATGCCCGATATTTTATCCAAAACGTTTGGAAACACTAACTTTATTAAATAAGCAAAAGCTCCAATGTTTGTTCTCTACTAATCTAAATGAAAGAATGAAAAATATATGCACCTTTTTTCCATTTCCAGTGGTTTTAGGCTGCTTCCTTCTCATTTTTTAATATAATTCTATAATTAAAAGGTACTTGTTCTTACTTTATGAAAGAGCATTCGTGGTATGTGGATCTTTCTTTCATTTAAATGCCTTGATATCAGAAGTATGTCCTAAAAATATCTAGTAGCCAAGCTAAGAGAACTAGCTATCACACTCAACATTTTAATCAGATAATTTTTCCCTTTGGCACAATTTCTGCTTTGCATTCTTCAAGTTCTTTAGTTGTATGAGCCTGTACCTCACACTCTCCAGGAGTGAATAATGGTGCTTTAAATTTGTTGTTACTAATTACAGCTTGATGATACTCCTTTTGTAGCCAAAATGGATTTGAAAGGAACCTCACTATAAGAGTCTAGTTATAACCTAAAATTTTCCCTCTCTATAGCAGAAATTCATCATATCTCACTATAGTAGAGCTGAATTTTGTAAGAGATAGGTAAATAATTTTCTACAGTCAGCATTATTTTAAGTCATTTAAGAGGGAGGAGGGCGTAGGAAATGATGATGAGTTTTTCATGTTTCCATGAGAAAAATCCAGTAAATGGGTTGTAATTCCTACCTACATCCATCCATGCTGTAGGTAACAGGTCTCATTCCTTAGTGAAGGGACAAAGAAGTTGGGAATCTGAAACTAAATCACTTTTTCCTTTCTACTACTATATTATATTCTTATAACAAGCCATTTTCAAATAAAAAAATCTCAATTTGTGCTTCGTTATCCAAATGAGAAAATGTGTTTGCTTCTCTTCCCGATTAGAAACATACATGTTGGATCAGAAAAAAGAAGACTTTTGTGCTGAACTTCAGTTTTATAAGAATTCTCAAAAACACACAGGATTTTTTATCCAGGCAGAAACTGAAGCACCGAAACTTTCAGATTTGCAAGTAACCAGTCAAAGAGGAGGAGTCCTACCTAACTGTAATTCTGGTTCTGAAGAATCAAGGTAAACCCAGAAAATATCCCTCTATATAATTTTTCTAGATTCAAATTATTGACAATATACACATGTTTTTTGAATAAATATAGGGAAATTTGCTTCCCACATGACAATCAGTAAGTCAGCTTTTTACTTAGAATCACCCTATCTGCCCTTCTTCCCTTGTGGAATGTAGCATTTCACCTCTGTATTCTTTAGCACTCATAGAATACATGATCACTGGAATGGTTTATATCACACATTATGGGTATTTCAATGATTGTGGTCTCTACAGAGAATTTTGAAGGTGCATGTTGAACAGAATAAAAAACAGATCTTGAAAACCTAGTAGTATCTGTGGCTTTATACAACAAGCACCTGAAATGTGATGAGTGAGTAGGAAGCAGGAATAAAGCAGGGTGAAGTCCAGATGAAGCTGGAAGAGTGAAGATGAAAAGCTGTAGTATTTTGTAGCAGTCTGTGACAGGAATCTGAGCACTGGCTAATATGATTGAGAAGTTTAATACAGACTCTGAAGATTTTATTGTGTCAATAATTTTGGTCATTTCTTATCACTAGTGTTTTAACTGAGCAGTGGCCCTTTATAGCAGTCTTAAGAAATATGTACACTCATTCTATATGTGACACAATGTACAAAGGTATAAGTAGCTGGTTAGTTGTACCTTTGACTAGCTTACTGGTTAGGGAACATGCTAACAGTTTTGAGTGACTTAGGCAGTCTGAATACTAATTTTCAACTGAGAGTATGAGAGTTGTTTTTGAAAATGGGACCAAGGCTGCAAAGCCCTATTACGCACTTTTGAAAAATACACTGATTCCTCACCCGTCTAGCAGATTCTACACCCAGTTTTGCTATCTTCATTATGATCTAATGGTGACTGTTTGGGCCAAACCAAATTCTTAAGACTTTTTCCTTTTCCTTTTTGCCTTTTTGCATTAGCAGCTGAGATTTGCTGTAAGGGCAATGCATCCTGCACTAAATGCCAAGTATAATCCAGACTGCTTAGGTACAGCCCAGCACGGAGTCACCCAAAAATTGTTCATTTTACCTTTCACCAGCACCAGTCCCACTGACAATCAGGCTTGTCTGGAACACCAAGATTAACCTCCCACAGCAGTCATCATGTTGAACCATCAGTAGCTCCATGCATGTTATATGTAGGATCCTAAAGCTATATGCCAAAACCTGTCTTTGCCTAAATAGATTTTAATTAGAATATATGTTAATATTTATTGATACAGAAAAATCCAGGAAATGTTAAGTTAGTATTGATTTGTGTTTTAGATGGTGGTCCTGGTACTGTCAATGTGATTTATCATTTTTAGTTTTAAGGAGAAGGGAGGAGAAAATAAATACAATGGAAGCAGGTGAAAAAAGGGTGGCTGAGTACAGAAAACTGTCTGCCTAAGATAATGACTCTTTGGAGCAATAGATAGCTTTCTTTATATTTCTAGGATGTGAATTACAAATAAAGTAATGTCTACAGTGGAAGCAGGAGTTCAGAGGGTATAGCTTTTCTGTGGCTACTTCTTATTGGTTATTAGCTATGAAATGTATAACCAGAAAATGCTTAAAGAAAGCAAATGTTATAAATATTTGCTAGTTCCTTTCTAATCATTCATGTACTGATTTTGCTGCCATGTTACAAATGAGATCTGAATAATCTGTGAGTATCAATGGATACTCAAGAAGTTTTATGAGAGTCTTACTTTGAGAGAATTTTTCTGGCCGTTGAATCTTGTCTTGTTTTAAGTTGTCTATGGCTAGTAAGTTATTTTAAAACTCCAGGTGACATACAGTATGGAAATCCTGTTGTCAGTTATAATATTTAGAATCATACCATCATTTTACAGATTTCTTCAAGATGAATTCCTAGATTTTTAATGGATATTTTCATATCACTTCCTGTGGAATCATTCTACAAAAAAATTTGGTTTGCTTAGACCTGAGCATCACTTTGACCCCAAATGTTTTATTGCTGTTTTCTCTGTGTTAAGCAATGGTTTTTAGTATTTGCTTTCCTTAAGCATTTGCTGTTTATAGGCTTCATAGCCCATTTATATTCATCTGGTTTTTGCCTTAGTACTGTAGGATATTTATTTACTATTCCAGATTTGCAGATTCTTTTCAGAATTACAGCTTTAAGAAGTGGCAGAAGGGCATCCATTTTTTCTATTTAATACATTTGCGGTGGTTAACAAGTTTGTTAACAAGTTTTGATAATTTATTTCTCTGCATTTTGTTTCAGAGGGGTGGAACAGCAACTGTTTTTTTAATTATTTTTCATTTATTTTTTTTTCCCTTCAAAAATGCAGCAGTGTAGAAGGAAAGGATAGCAGGATGCTCCCTGAATTTATATCCTCATGGAATGATGCTGAAGATTTAGGTGGAAGAACAGAAACTGCATTCCTTTTAAAAGAATTGGACACTCTGAGGGCCAAAAATAAAAAGGTACAATTAAGATAGTCAAGATACCAATATTTGCTTTTTTATAATTGCCTTGCAAAACATACATTTTAAACTGTGTCTGATTTAGTTTTGTTATTTATTTTAGTGCACCAATCACTAGTTTCCTGTAATTTTGGATTTTTAGTATTTGCTTAACAACTATTTCTCTGGAATTAAAAAAAAACCCTCCAACCTACTCTCTGACTTTTTTGATCAGTGAAATAGATTCTTGCATCCTGGATGGAAACCAATGAAAACCAAAGACTAGACCAGGATTTCATGGGTGGAATCCAATTAATGTGCCCTGATAACTCAGCTTTATTGAAGGGGAGAAAATTCCATCTTCCTTGAACACTGCATTGCTTTTAGTGTTAGCTGTGGTTGCATGTGCCTAAAAAAATCTAACAGTCTCTAGTCTTTCCATGAAGTGTAATTGAATATTCAAGTTCAGATATCTGTCCAAAAACAGATTTAGTAAATACCCTTTAAAAGAAAGGCCTTGATATGTGAAAGAATACCAATCTTCCATCTGATGAAGAATATGAAAAATATGCATTTACACCAGTCTTTTCAGACTGTGATGTCTGTATCTTGGTAGGAAACAGGCTATTAATGCAAAAAGCTACATTATATTCCATGCAATTCTGAACTTCCTCAGCAAGAAGGACTACAGCTGGTGAAACCCAAGGAAGAGAATCACAAATAAAAACAATGGCATGTGCATTGCTACTTGTCTCACGGAGCAAGATAGGCCAGATGTTAAAAATCGTATTCTTAACATTTGTTCTTTAAACAAATAAATATAATAAATTGAACTTCTGGTTTAATGCTTAGTATTTGTATTTTGGGGGTGAGAAATCGTTATTTGCAATTTTATTGTGGTTGAATTACTTGTTGACAGTTTCAACCAGATAAGAATCTTACTGTCCACTTGCTCAATTCCAGCTTCAAGATAAGCTGGCTGAAAAGGACAAGGAGCTGAAGACAATGAAATTGGACTTAGAATTGCAAGACAGAGCTACAGAAGCTAAGATTGCAGAAAGGATTGCAGGTACAGTAGGCAAGCGTTTAACAGATGGCTGTATGGCTCATACAGTACCCGTGGTTGCTATATGACGTGTCCTAGTGAATGTTAGCTTTATTTGCTAAAGGAGGGAAGATTTGACTTTTTTTTTTATGTGTGGCTGTTTAGAGTTGCTTAGAAAATAGATGGCTTTAACATCCTGGTACTGGTATTAGTAGGAGCTTTACCTGTATTCAAACTGATTTGGGCATTAAATGCATTGTTAACACCATGTCAATCCAATCACAAAAAGGTTGTTTGTTTTGTTGGAAGGTCCTGAACAAACAAGGGGAAATAATGATTACCAGTGCCTCTACCTTTCAACCAGCAGTTCAAATACCACTTATTGTTTTAGCTGGTTCAGAGCAATACTACCCCCTCTCCGTGTTTGGAGATAGTCTCACATTCACCTCAACCAGGGACCTGTGCTGTTCTTGAAAAATCTGCTCTTTTGGTAGTTAAAATGAATTTTTGTCAGATGATGCCATATATCCAGTGAATTAAGTTTATATGAATTCTCAGAAGGAAAGGTTTTTCAGTTTATATCTGAAAGTGAACATGTGCTTATATTTGTTGTTAATTGTTCTTTGGATAGACATACAAGCATGGAGACAGTTTGTATTCTGTGCTTGTGGAAACTGCTAATGTAATAAAGCTGGGCATTCTTATTATTGAAAAGTGACTGTGTATACAGTGTACCCCGTAGATGAAAAATAATCTCAGGTTTTCATGAAGGTGTTTAAAAAACATTAATGGGAGTGCTTTTATAAATTCATTGAATCATTTGTTCAGAAAGAAAGAGTTAGCTTGGTAAAATTGTTGCCTCATAGGTCACACACACTTCATAGAGTATTAATAGTACTAATAGCTGTCCCCAAAATATTTGTACTAAAGGGAGGAGTAACTGTCTTCAGGAAAATGGAGCAGATAATAAACTCTCTAGCTGAAAAACAGATGGCTGACATTCCACTTAATAACAAACTCCTGAGAATATGGTATAGTGTGAATATTATAGATGGAAAAGAGAGTTCCTAGATTTTCTTGATGGGGGAAGGGAAAGTCAAATCTAATCAACATCTTAGGAAAAAAATTAAATACAGGCATAATTTTTACTCTTATTTAATTTCACATAACTGCTTGCTTTATTTTCACACAAAAGAAGAATCTGCACTATGTGTCTGTCATTGTTATATCCACCAGCCGAAAGCTAACGCAGATTGTTTGGCTTGAATATGAAGTTTTGTGTTTGTTCCTGGATATTTGCCCAGTGTTTTTACCTCTGTACATGGTTCTCTTTGGTAGAGGTGTTCATTGCTCATTAAAACCTGGAAAAAAAGGTGTGTCAAAAACACAGATAGTTTTGTTTTTATGGATATGGTTGAAATACTTGTTAGGAAATTGTTGTTTTCCTACACTACTGCCTAAACTTTCTATTGATGTCCTAAGCATATTTTTTCTTCAAAACAGAGTGGCATGATTATGGAAATAATAATTTAACATGCTTATTCTGTTTTTAAAGGAAGAATAAACCAAATTTTAAAGACAACTACATAGTGAAATAACAATGACCTTTAAAAAATAATCTTTTTTTCTCCTTTTATGAGTACAGGAAGTATAAAATCCTTTAAATGCTGAAGAGAGAGGGCAAGAGGCTACTTTACTACTTAAACTGTTTCCCAAAAGGAAGCATTGTTAATACTTCACACTTTTTTTGCTTCCTGTCTTACAGTTCTAAGAATGTTACCAAATTTGGATAAATGGTTTAAAATCTGGAATTATGTGAGCCAGACTGGATTTGTGGAAGCCTGTGTGTGTCTCTCTCATAAAAGCCTTGGGGAGAGTTCTAATGGACAAGCAGAACCTAATAAAGAACAGACGGTGTGTTCAAGGAAAAACTTATCCCCCTGCATTAAGTTCTTTGAGGAAGGGAGAACACATGCTGCTGCAATTTCAGGTTACTAGTTAATGTTTAATTACTGCAGTGTGTATAACACATGGTATAGTGAAGCTTGTAAATATGGGTGTTTGCATTTTTATTATTACTTAGTACTGACTTTATGATAAGTAAGTGACTCCACAAAATTATATTGTAAAGAACATAAGAAAGGTACACCATAAAAGTGTTATCTACTTTGAGGAATATTAGAATTCTGTTTTGAAAGGTAACCCTCTAATTGATAGGTTTTACCTCATGGAAAGAATTGAAAAGTGAAGACAAAGGGCATTTTGAAATGAAGCTACAACAGTCTACAGAAACAAATAATCCAAAGACTGTCATTTTGTGATTTTTAAATTGTTCAAAGAAAAAGTAAAGAAAAAAAGGGTAAATTTGTGCAATACTTCATGAGAAAAGAAGAAAAAGTAGAATTAAAGCAGAAGATAAACATGATGGAAGAAAAGTATTATACTGTATGAAGTAAATAACTTATTTTCAGAATGTTTTAATTTTTAAATTTTGTTAGCTAGCCTTGAAAACATATTTTAAAACTTCCTTGGATCCCTATCTCTATGTCAGCTAGTTATGGCTAAAGAAAATTAGAGAATTTAAAGTTTTGATTTCAGACTTTTAGGCATTAGAGACTATTGTTTCTGGTGGACATAGTAACCACAGGTTCCTGTAGCTTATTCATTATTCTTCTGTTGGATTTTGTGTCATTCTGACCCGATGTCAGAAGCTACTGTTAGTTTCACTCCCTCTCATGAAGAAGAACAGAGGTGGAGGTAACATCTGGAAAAGCCAGGGAAGCAGACATCATAAAAGAACAGACACCAGGATAGTGTAAGCAAAAAAGGGAACACCACATAGGAAGCGGGTATGAAGAATAGCCAGATCTGAAATTTGGGTGTGCAGAACTTTCATATGTTGAGCAGAAAAGAGAATGGGTGTCTCCTGTGGGAGTGAAAAGGGGAAGGAGCATACATCTTCCGAGGACAGACTGAAAAATCAAGATGGAGGCATTGCAAAGGAGTGAGTCTTCAAAAAACTGAGCTGAAAGATCAGATCTCACTTTGGATGGATGTAGTAAGTGACTTCATTTTTTCCTAATGGAAGAATTAAGCAGGGGATATATATATATATGAACTTATAGAGGAAGGAGCTGGTGGAGTGTAAGGGAGAGTTATAGAGCATAGTGGTAATAGACTGGAAAAAATATCAAAGCCCTGTTCTCACAGTGCCATTACTGCAGCAAGATAAGATAGTTGGCATCAGAAACAGAGCTCTTGGAATATTTTTGTTGCTATCAGAGTATTTGAGACTAAGAATAATTCTGAACAAAATAAAATAAAAATACTTATGCTTAAATCTTTCTGTAGCAACAGCTATTCCATGAGTTGGGTTTTTTTTATGCCAGTATCTTAATAATAATGTCACCAAAATTTAATACTTTCTTAAATCAACATCAGCTCAGCAAGGTTGAGTCCAGCCCTGTTAGGGATTTCACACCATTTTTATTGCCTGAGAACTGTAGATGCTCTCTGAAAGACCAAGGTAATGATAGGAAATACAGTGTGGAAAAAGAGGAAAGCAATGCTTCTAACATGGTGGTATATATCATACAACTTTCAGTCTCTTGGAAACTAGGGCAATATACCTCCAATGAAGTCCCTATTTCGGATCTGTTTTTATGAAAATGTTGTGAATATACATTCATGGTATTTTGGAATTCTTGAATATGGTGTGGAAATATTCATGAACATTATTTGAAGTTTTCTAAATTAACTTGAAAAATAATTACTGAATATGCATATGCAATAGATTTAATAGCAAAAGTAAAAACAAATATCCAAGTGGCTGTTAGCTTAGAGTTAATTTGATTTAATATCCATAAAGTGAGAGGAAATAAGTAATCTTGCCAGTAATAAACTTTGGGTGGCAATAACTTTCAGCACAGAAGAAAAGTATTTTCCATTTCTTCAAAGCTCACTTTAGAGTCCCTTTTTAGATGTTATTTTTCTTTCCTGCATGTCATCCATTAAAGATTAGCTGTGGAAGGTTGGAGCATGGAGAGATTATGAATGACAGAACAACTCCTGCAGAATAATAATCAGTTTTTGGTATTTAATGCTGTTTGACTTTTGCAGACACATTTCTTATTAACCTTTGGTACAAACAGAAATCCTGGTTCCTGATATCTCATGGAGAAGATGAATTCAAGATCCTCTTCCAATTAAACTGAAATAAGGCCAATATTGGGCTTTAGCCAAGAGAACTCAGTAGTTCCCAACTCTCATGTTTATAAACCTAAATATGGATGATATTTTACAGTTTAAGAAGGTAATGCATATACTTCCCTAAACCAGTTTTCTGTGCATAATTTATTTACATAATTAGTCTGTATAATCTTAGGGGGTTTGTCCTATTAAATGCTTCATTATGAATACTATTTCCTGAATATATTTTCAAAATATTTCCTGATAAATAACACAATTTTGAAAATAGCTGCATGATCTGAATCTTCTGTATGGGAAGGTAGACAATCCATCTAAAGAACAGAAAAAAACCACAAGGTGGGGGCATCATGACTGGGAAATTCTTGGCTTAATTTTTAACAGCTTAATTTGAAATAATATGATTTTTCCTTCAGATTGTCAGAATTATTGATTGTGAAAAAGTTGCATACAGCTCTTTGAAGTACAATATATGATGAGCTGGCATAGATTAAAATGTCAATTACTAAGCTATTTATCTGTGGAAATTGTATGTAAAAAGCAAGCCAGTTTCTTCTGCATTTTTTATGACTAGTCTGTCCTTTCTTCCACATAAGTGCTAGGTGAGCATAAAGAATTGGGTTTTATTCAGGAATAAAAAGGTCTGCAAATTATCTACTTCTTGGGGCGTTACAAAACTTTCCTTTAATGTGACAAATTATAACTTGCAAACTTTAATGCAATGTTTATATTTTCCCCCTAAAAGTAAATATTCAGGCATCAGCAATTACTGAAGAAAAAAGTTTAACAGCATTATGGTTTGAATTTTGAAGTCAGCTGTGTTTAGTGTGTTAGAGGCAGAGGCTTAAGTATTGTACAGGGATTGGCTTTCACAAGAACTGCCTTGGGGTCTGTGTATAATACTCTCTCCTATTCTTTTCCACTTTATTTTTTTTTAATTGAATTGTGATCTGAGTACATAAAGAAAACCCTATGCAGAGCTGCCACTAAACAACTTCAGCCTTTTATTAAGAACACTCTTTTTATACCATTGGAAATGTAGGAGCAGATGAATGCAATGCACTAAATACATACAACAAACACAAAGCAATAAAGAAGTCAGTGTGTTCTATCAGTGTTTGTTCAGATTGCTTTATCTATAAAGTCACATTTAGGTGTAAATTACTTTTAGTCTATAACTCCTGGTACGGACTGGTGAAAACCCTTAAGTATTTTTCCTATGATCTTCTTATTACTATTTTACTTCTAGTTTTTCAGTTGTACATCATAACTGAAAGTAAATGAATGGTAGCTTTCAAAAAGAGCTAGAAACTTAAGTTGTCTGTTTCGTAATAGAACATGTCAACACTATTTTTAAGTTGACAGTGAGCCCTGGAGTTCCTGATAGTTTGCCATTAACCTGAATAAGAACCCTGTAAGTGCTTTAGAATTTGAACATTTCTGGGGATTATCTGCATTTTGTAACATGTATAAGCAGAGACCAATTAATGACACATTTTAAAGGCTTTCATGGCAATGCAGGGGTTTTTTTCTTTATTTGGCTATGATAAGATTGACTTATTTAGAAGTTGTGAGCACAGTCATTAAATTTAATAGAAGGAAATCTCAGAGGATTTTGATTTCTAATTTGAGTGGATGAAAAATACATACAGGTTTGTATTTCTGCAAGGAGAACAAGCATATATCCATACAGTCAAATAAAATTTAATATATATGTAAAACTTACTTATATTGAAAACCAGTTATTGTAGTGTAATAATATTTACTGTATCTTCTGAAATACAGTAGCACTGTGTATAGTGATCTCATATTTTCTTTAGAAGACTTGGCCTGTATTTTAATTTTACTTTTTTTAATGAGTAATTTTAAAAAGTGATTTCTGCTGCCATAAATAAGTGATTTCTGTTTTTAGTCCCAACATTTTCCTCTTTTGCCTCTCTTACTCAGTTTATTTTATTTACACTGATGACCTCTAGGAAATAAGCAAACAGACTTTTATCCTGGGACTTGTGCTTTCCTTGCTTCCCCCAAAGTTCCATGTTTGGGAAATCATGAAACACTGTTTAAACTAGAATGATTTCCAGCACACCTTCTCAGTAGTGCTGTTTTAAAGGTGGTTTAAAAAGTATAGGAGATAAGTTTGCCAAAAGAATCAGGTTCAACTAAGAAAATATGTACACTGCTTTGACTCAGTAAACTCATACTTGGTATGGTTCATCTTCTTCATATTTACTTTTGCCCATATTAGAAAACAATTAGCTTACTAAACAAATTTGAGTATTTGGGATAAAAAAATCTACTTTGAGTCTCTCTCATTTGACTAAGAATTACATGAGATTTGATAAGCTTGTTTAAAAATGGACATATCCAAATATTATTGTAAACACCCATTGATTTGTTTTACCTGCAATATAAGTATTTTACTTAGTTGGCTTACATAGTAGCTAATAATATTTGTTAATGTAATTTAACTGCTGTGAACCTTTACTGAACAAATATTGAAATTTATACAAGTCAAAGAAAGAGAATCTCTAATGACTTTTGTAAAAGCTTCCATTTAATAGTTAAGGAGAAAAGTTTATATGACATACCAGATGCAATTAACAGTAGATTTTACATTTAATAAAAAGAAAGAAGCATATGTATTTGCTTTATTCATTCCATCATAATTTGCATTAGAGCTGTGGGTGTTTAATGAGCAAATTCCAGCTAAAATGCTATATTGATTTTCTAAGTGAACTTTGTAATAGCTATCTACCTTACAAAAGCTCTCTGTTTACAATTGTTTTCTTTACTAAAAACTAAAAATGTTTTAGAATTGATGAGTTTAGCATAATGATTCTTTTAAAATAAAGAGCTCTTTTAGAGTGTGCAGGGGTTTTAGTTACAAGGAGAAAGATGTTATTAAAATATTAAAAAAATAAAGTTTATACAACTAAACTAAAAGTGCTGTACTTTTATAAACTACAATATTTGCAAGCATGGGAAAATAATCCTTTTTTCTTAATTCAGTTCTCTGGGATTTAAATATTTTAACTCTTGAATGCCATTATATATTTATATATGAATTAGTAAATGACACAATTAATTTTAGCTTAATACTAGACTATTCATACTGCATTTAGGTGTGACATTTTCTTACCTGAAATATGAATTCTGTACAAATTTGTGTTTCTTCTTGGTCAGGCCTCAAGACGGAAAGGATAGGGGTGGTTGGTATGCCACTAGAAGGTCTCCAAGGAAAACCTTGTAATGGTGACCAGAGCAGTTGGTGAAAAAGTAGCTGGACTTGTTTTTCCTTTGGGTCAGGCACCTAGTCAGTGTAGCAGTATGGAGTTAGTATTTTGCTGGATATGTCATATCTTGAATGGAATTTAGAAGCATGACTTGGTATTAATAATTTTTTACCTCACATTTTAAAGAAGCATAGGGATGATAATCTGGATAATTTTTACTCTTTCTAGCATGAAGGAATGTCATGTCACTCTTTCATAGACTCTAACTGGACAGCTTATACATCACTTGTTTTCCTAGATATGGCACAAAATGTTTTGCTTTGCTGCTCCATTGAGACCTAAATGTGTATGCATTTCACTTATTTCAAGCATGCTGTGGTCCTTACGGTCCTGAACTTCTACTTGGTGACTCATCCATAGCTCAGTGTGAATGGGGAATGTTCAGACTACCTGCAATCATGTGACTGTGATAATATTCCCTAGAGTAGGAAAAAAAGAATTAAAAAAATGTTAGATAGGAGTCAGAAATGTATAGCCACTGGGTAAAAAAAAAAATCAAACCTAAATTGAGCTTTGGCTGGTGAAGAGATCAGGTGACTTAGTCATCCATAGACCATTAAAATGAGCTAGATGAGGTCTTTAAGTATTTTTCAAATAAGTAACCTCTTTTGGAAGTGTCAGTATTGCTATGTTGTATTAATATGCCATGTATCTAAGTATCTTTTGTTTTTAAACTTAGATTACTATGCAAGCATCTTACATGGTTTTCTGCATTTTCCCTAATCTGTTTTAGTATTGAACTTGCAATATTACTTTTAAGAAACAGAACTAAAAACCAGACACTTTTAATTGATATAGAATGACATAGAAGTGACATGAATTTATATATATATATATATATATATAAAATATAGAATTTACATGAATGATATAGAATTTTTTGATGCAATTTGGCGATCTGGTCTGTGGGATATTTACACCAATGCTTTACTTTAGTGGAAGGATAAGAAAACAACAAGAAAGAATTGCTCAATAAAGTTACTTTTCATAGCTGCTGGTTAAAAGACAGTGGTTTGTAATAGACTTTTGGGTGGGAGAAGGGTTCACTGTTCAAAGGCAATTAGCATCTGAGCTGCTGTCAGGGGTGGTAGGATTTCAGATAAGCTGCATGCTTAAATAACTTGAAAAATATCTTTTTCTGAATGCTTTCATACTGTTACATGTACATTACGTTGGTTTAATGACAAAGAAGAAAAAAATATGTTTTTTAAAAGCCTGTATAGTCATTATTACCACTGGCCATATTTATGCAGAGAGGGACTGAGATATGCCAAAAGACAGTCACTCTATGTGTACATGTACATTCAAGATCCATTGCAGGAGTCAACGAACTGTGGGGTTTCATGCTGAGGTGAGGGTGTTCTAAGGTCTGACAGAAGTGGTGCACTTGAACAGGCCAGAAAGAAGTTAGCTAAACTAGAAAATAATTAACCTCATAATAGTAGTAAGTGCCAAATCTTCAGTTATTTTAGACAACTTTCAATTCATTGCAGCAGTTGTTTTCAAGGTGAAAATTGCATAGTGTTTCCACTTGCAGCTTTATGGAAAGGGTTCTCTGTGAAGTGCCTCTGTTATGGTGCTAGATAACCGGACATAATTTTCTGGAGAAGCCATAGCAAACAAATATATTTAGGTACTGATAGGTAATAATTACCATACAGAAATTACCTGTGTATTCCAGATCCAGTCAGGACATAGCAGTTGCACTGTAGTTTACCCAGGCAGTCATTGCTCTGGCACTAGTTTCCCTGCCATCACAGATCTCAGCAACTGAAGTGGAAGTCTGGTGAGCTGAAATGCACAGTCTAGGTTACCTCCTATGGTTTTTTCTTGTCCTTGCTGAGCCACCTGCCTTTGCAGATATCAGATGCATTCTCTGCAAGTGCTGCAAACTTATTGCTGGATACCAGCCAGTGCAAACGCAGTGTTACAGCTGCCTTAGTCCTTAGTTTTTCCATTCCACATCAAGCAACGTTTTCTTGTTGCAAACAGGGGAAATAGATCTTCAAGGAAAAAAAAACACTATTCTTCTGGATTAAAGAGAATTTAATCAGTGTTTGTTAATTTTTGCATGCATTTCAAAATCTGTGCTTCCAGTGCTGAATTTCTTTTGGTGGTGTTGTTGGGACACAACTGTTATAGCTCTGACCTGATGACTAGGCTTGTGGCTCCTCTGCAAACTTTTTGTGAGGGGAAGGACTGGACTTTCACAATTAACATTTAGCCTTTCCCTGTCTGATTTTGTGTAATGGGCTGTTAGCCTGCAACATTTTGCTAGGCCTGCAAAAAATGCTTCCTTACTCCTCAGTGACAGTCTTCTCCCCAGCTTGAGGACAAGAAGATTCCTTTTTTCTTGGTACTGATAAAATGTATTTTGTGCCAGTAATATAGTTGCTACAAAAATGTGCTACTGTGTTTCTGTTGTTTCATTCTGTGAGGACAAATATCATGTTTCATTATGTATTCCACTATGAAGTTTTTTGTGCAATATGTACAGAGGTGAAGTAAGAGTAAAATAACAAATAAAGGCAAAAAAGTTGATCTCAATTTAGGTAAGAATGGAGGGACAAAAGCTCTAGACTTTTAGTAAAAAGGAGGAAGTAAAGAGGGAGGAAGACTTTCTTTGAGATCGTAATGACTTAAGCAGTGGTTGAGGGAGGAGCAGATAGTTCTGAAGGGAGTAAGGAAGCCCAGCAGCAATGCCTTAATAGAGAAAATTCTTGAGAAAGAAACATCAAAATTTGAAAAAAATATGTTAGGAGACTATGGCTATGCCCCAGTTTGACAGACTAGAAGGGCCAAGGAGAATGGAGAATTCAGGAACCCACAGATCTCAGTTGAGATTTTGAGGTTCCAGTGAGAGAGAATATAGAACTCTGTCTTGGACTGACAGCAGTCATACAGCATCCTGAAAGTCCCTAGACATTTTGAATGCATGGTTTTATGATGACTGTGAGGAGAGATTTGCAGTATTGCAGAGGGAAATGATGAAAGTATGAATAAAGATTTTAGTGGAGGCAGGGTCGGGGTAAGGATTCTGGCAGTGTGCCAGAGATGGTGTTAGACATATTGACAGGGGAGAGGCAGGGAGAAAATGTAAGCTCAGGATGAGGAATGACTTGAAGGTGTTAGTTTGCTCCTAAGGATAGACAGTAAATCTTAGTTTATTGGTACCTAATGCTCCAAGGTCCATGTATGCTGTAACAGATAATATAACAGTATATTACACAATAAAGTAAAGGCTTGGCAGAGAAGGAGAGATGCCAGCTGTGCCACTCTTGTGATACCAGAGACAGACTATAAAAATATTAGAATTTTTAATATCACTGTGCCACCTTGATAGGAAGCGGTCTGATGGTAATAGTTTTAATGTATGATTACTTTTAACTCTGTGTCCTAGAAGAAACTTGCTAGTGTCTTATATGATTCTGAGCTTTAAAATTATTTTTCCATTAAGGAAGTATTCAGAATGCCCAGCAAATCACTTTCTTTCCCTGTTAGATTTTATAGGGGTGAATTTGAAAACACATAGCTTTATTTAATACCTTAAAGTATTGAGTGTAACAATTAGCAGCAATTTAGTGTGGTGTCTAAGAAGCAATATAGACTTTATGCAGAATAATCCAAGGTCATTGGAGAAGTGTTGATTTTAGGAGGGGGTGGCAAAGGCCAACATAAGTGCATCTAATAGTGCTTTTCCCTGTCAAACTTGTTTGTTGAACACACTTTTGCAGCTCTGGTGGAAGAAGTTTATTCTGCTCAACGGGAACGTGATGAGGCTGTCATGGCAAGGCTTAGGTTAGCCAATGAAGAGAGAGATGAAGCATTTCTGCGAGTCCAGCATTTAGAAGAGTCTCTCAAAGAGTAAGTATACATTTCCTGCACCATGTAAAAAGGCTGTTGTGTCACTCTGTGACAGTCATAAGCTGCTCAACAGTGGTTATAGGAAAACTTAGCACATTATTATCCGTGCAATAAAATAAACTAGGGCTAGTCTTACTGTGTTATTGGTTCATTTGTTTGCTGTTTTATAAAACCCTGTTTTTCTCTGGAGACTGAGAGAAGGTGAATAATTTTGATCACAAAAATTAAAAATATAATCAAAAGCTTCAGTATTGATTTATTGAGGGAGAAATAAGATGAATGTGACATTTTATAAGGATCTTTTGACACAGAGTACCAGAATGTCAGTCAAAAGATGCAACATATAGGAAATCAATCAAGCCTTTAAGCCCACCAGGCATTTCCTTCAGCAAAATTTCTACTAATTATATGGGTGACACAGTAAAAATATATGGGTTTTTTCCCTATCTTTAGTGTAGGAGCAGTTTGTAAGGTAGTAAGGGTACAATTAATAGTTCATAGATTTTTATGTATGCCATTTTAACTCAACAGAAATAGGCAATCGTATGTTAAACAGAACTAAGTCAGGGGAAAATTATAAAGAGTGGTTTCTTTCTCCCTTGGGATATAGGCAGCTTTGAAGCTACAGTTTGCTTCTCCATACAATCCTTGGCCATCTGATTTGTGATGATCTTGGTGATCATATTTGTTAGTCCCACAAAGACTAGAGTGGCTGAGAAATTTCTCTTACTTTTCTGCCAGGAGAAATACAAAGAAACAAGCTTTCCATGGCAGGAGACTGAAAAGGTGCAGTTATTAGTTTACTAAATGACAGGCAATGATGTTTTAATTAATTGATTCTACTAAGAACACTCCTCTTTCAGGCAGAGAACCAGTCATCTTCTTTTGGGTATTGTTATAGTTCAGGCCAGACAATATTATCTAAATTAATTTCAATAATCTGAACATAGTTTGTCCACCATTACTCTGTAGAATTTACAAGTTAATAGAGTAGTCTTGTATGTTCCAAGAGTAAAGAAAGTTTTGTATGGCTTCAAACATCACATAATCCTGTATATAAACAGTTAGCATAAACTCAAGATCTTTGATCTTAAAGCTCTCAAGTAATGCAGAAAATTAATTATTCTGGTCAACAAACTTGGTCAATGGCTCGGGTTTCTGGCATATTGCTGCTTTCTCTGCAGTGGAATCCATAGACACATGAGTGGCTGTTCTTGACATACATGAATCCCTCAAAACACCTTCACTTGTCTTGAAAACTGACTTAGTTCTAAGCAAAAGTATGAGAAAAGAGAGGAAACTACATTTCTCAGAGAACATGCACAGTACCTTCCTCAAAAAGGTGTCATTGCAGAAGGTGCTGGAAACACTGGTAATGCCAAAGAAGTACTTGTTTCCAGGAGAATCAGTAACTCCCTTGACTGATAGTTTGAAGCCAAGCTATTACATTTTATTGCTATCATTTAGAGAACAGCAGTTGTACTAGCTGTCATCCACTTGGGTGTTCTTTCCCATGCTCTATAGAGAGGTCTGATACCCTGATGCCATTCACAGTCTCAGAACTGGTTTAAGAGATTTCCCTGTGGAGAATATCAGCTTTCTTTTCTAACTACCACCCTTAATAGTTTCTTCCTTCCTTATGGTGGTTGTTCAAAAGGTCAAGTTCCCTGTCTGAGATGTGGAGCACATAGAGATTTGGGGGTTTTATAAAGGACATTGGCTACTTGTGCCACACTCATCAAGTTTTAGAGCACAAGTCACTCTTCCCATCTGCTTTGGACTTACTCCAATCAGAGAACTTTACAAGAGTACAATATTGAACAGCCTGCCAACCTTTATCAAGTGCTTTAATTCTTTCTTTAAATTAGCAGCTGGAGCAGTTCTATTGTCATTATTTAACTGTAACAACTAAAATTCTTTCAGCCCTGTTGGCTCTAGGGGTTATGTTATCAGAATATGTTTAGAAGTGGGAGAGGAGGAATCCTTGATTACTGCTGTTTAAAATCATAATGTTTTCATTCATTGTCTATGCACAGCACAGGGAGACTTAGCAGGACAAATACACAGCTCTGGATGCTACTTTTTAAAACATATTGTCACCTAAGGAGATGTTTGTATACCTACAGATAGATCCCTTGTGACAGTTATATGCTGAAGGTATGCTTATGGCAGAAGTTCATGTTCTTTTTTCCACTCCCATTTCTCCCTAAGGTATCTTGCTTACCCAGCCTGTTGGTTGGCTGGGTGGTTTTGTTGACCCACACTTTTAGCAGTGTAGAAGTCCTCTGGAGAAGCTGGGTCAGTCCTGCCAATTTACTTTGACAAATACTGTTCTTTTCATTGTGAATACAAACTAGCTGGAGATCCATTTTTAAGTCCCACATGAAGTGGTACTTAGAACAATGTAAAAACCTAAAGCAGGGTCTTAAACAGGATCTTAAAGTAGGACCTTAAAGCTGGACCAAGGATCGAGCTCTGAGAATTTATTATAATAATATAATAATTAATACTATTATGTTTGTTATTTTATTGTTTGTGTTACTTTATTAATAAAGTCAAACACAGCAAAGCTTAGCTTTTACTTTACTTTGTTTAGTTCTGATGCTGACTGAATATCTTGGAGTAGTTCCTGCTTGTGATTGCCATATAAATATAACAGTGATAGTATATTCTGAAATATACACTGATAGTATATTCTGAAATATTTCTTTTTAATTTAAAAATTTTTATACGGGTTGATTTACTATGCCTTACGTACTGTTATCTGCAAAAACTAATGGAAAATGTGGTAGCATGCTGTCAAGTGTTCTATAATGTGTTTTAGCTAAAATCATGGCTTTGGAGCAGTGCCTGTCACAGCACTGCTGAAGTGTTGCTGTGTAGAAGATGTTTAATGGTACTATATCTGTCTGAAAATATCATAGGCTACTTTTAGTAGAAGTCACCATTAAGTAAGTAGCAGTGGAGTGGTAAGGTAACTTTAATATGCTCATTTTTCCGGAAGAGAGATCTTTGTCCATTTAACTAACCTTAGATAAAATAAAATGTGTACTATCCCATTTATTAGATTTTTGTACTATCACTTACTACTTTTACACAGCCAGTATTCAATGCTGTATGACTAAATTCCTCGTATCATCTTTGTATTTGACAGGTCAATATATGTTCTGTTGAAATAGAAAGGGAGGAAAGTGCAGGCAGGTTTGTTCCAGAATTAAATAGGGGCCTTGCAGAGAATTGGCTTAGCTTCCTATTTTATGCAAGATATAAAATCAAAATATTTTTAAAGTTACTTCAACTGGTTTGGGATTTTTCCCTCATTTTGAAAGAAAGAGGTAGAAAAAGAATTCCTTAAAAATGAAAAAAAAAAACCTGTCAACAAAGCCATGTTCTGTTTCATTTGGGGTGCAATAAAAACAAAAAAAAAAAAACGCCAGCATGTAAAAGTTGTAAGCCCAGAAATAAATAAAATAAAAGCATCAGTCATTTCTATCACTGGGGAACTTTTTTCATCTAAGCACATATGAACAATTGATCCTTGTAGTCATATATAGCAGTAAACATTAATAACTTAACAGTCTGAAGTCAGTGCTGAAGATATGGAGCATTATTGAAAGATGGAGTCGAGCAGGTGGCACTTTAATATGTTCAGTGTCATGGTTGACTCTAAAGACTAGTAGAATGAAATTACTTGAGGTTCTAAAGATTTAAAAAGCGAACTCATTTTGCTGCACTAAGGAAATGCTACTGATCAGGCTTTCTGTGTCCCTTTTTTCTAGGCTAGAAAATATTAACCCTGAAGAAAATGACATGGTAAGCCATTCTCTGAGGAGATTTCTTGATGTCAGTCTTATATCTTAGAGGCTTAAGTTCAATTGAGTGGGTTTCAAGAACTAAGATGTGGGAAAAAGAAGAATTGACACACTAATAATGTACATCTTTGCTGCAATATGAAAATTCAATAACTTCACTCAGTCAATTTACAATTCACATGTGCCTATTAATTAAAACCCTATATTAAATAAAATATATTAAAACTTCATGTCTGACTAACATATAATGCTGTTGGTAGACATTACAGGAATTACTGAACAGAATAAACAATGCAGACACAGGGATAGATATACTGAAGAATGGAGCTATAATTCTGAACCGAATACACAGGACCAAAGAACGTAAAAAGAAAATAATAGCTGAGGAAATGAATGCAGTAATAGAGCAACGGGATGCTGCTTTATCTCAAGTAAGTCTCTACAAGTATATTATCACTCAGTAGAAAATTTCTTTATTTGTTTTTTTTTTCTTGGATGGGGGCAGGGGTTGGTTTACTTTTGGGGAAGAAAACTATTTTGTTTACTTTTCTCTCTTGAAAATCTCAAAGGAGAGCCCTTGTAGTAAATGTCTGATTACTAATCAACTTTTTCTTCATGGTAGTAGTGTCCATTAAAATGGCATCACTGTGTTTCCTGAGAAAAGTTACGTTTGCATTTTTTGCACTTCATTACTCTCTGTCTTCTTTCTAAAACAAAATGGTTTTCAGTGAGTTGACCAATCTAAGCTATTTAGGGCTTAGTTTTGAAGTGTGCTGTATTGGTAAAATGCATTGGATGACAGTTAACTGGGACAGAAGAATTTATAAAGGTTTGTAAGTAGCAAAAATATACATTAAAGGAAGGTAACAGTATCACATGCAACAATGCCAGCAATTCCTCCCTTTGTTGCTTCGAATGCAGGAGATAAAAATCAGCATGTGGTCCTTGACTCTCAGAGTCTTACCCATCTACTACATGACTTGAAAGAACGTGGGTTCTTTTTTCTGCTCAGATCACTCATTGCCTGCAATTTCCTATTTTGACACAACAGTAATTGTCTTCATTCTCTTCATCATAAAGAGAGTTTCCTTGCATTTTTCATCTCATGGAAGACTTTTTCTGTCATTTCTTTGGTTTGAGTTTAGTTTTTTTACCGACCATTTTTTAATGGATTTTTAACTCAATAGGAAAGAGTTGTAAGGAGGAGCAGACCAAGTAGGGAATATATCTCCTGAGAAAAGATCTTAAACTGGATGAAGCCCTTATGCCAGGCAACAAATTTAATCTGACTCTTCCAATATTGGAAATTTTGATTTTTAATGTAAGTAACCAAAGTTGGCCCACATGTAACTAATTTAAAGTCAGGTTTGTGATCTTTAATTATATCAATAATGTTAATTGAATTTATGTTCTATTGAGAAGTCCTCTGATAAAAGTTCCCCCTTTACAAACACTGTAATTTTCATGCTTTTTCACTCATTTTTTACATTCTCTCCTACTTTAACCTTGAAAGCCCCATCTGCCTGGTGCTTAGAATATTTTTTGTGTCTGTCAAGAGTATGTATTGCAAAAAATCTTAATGTATTATTGGTGTTATTTTACTTTCTGAGTCTATTTTTTTCTTTTTATAATAATATTGCTGGGATGTTTCCCAGCACAGCTACTGGGAATCATCCAAAAACCCTTCCAAAAGTTTATGTTCTTTCTTCTTGCACAGGGTATTCAAAAAGTGAACATCTTGTAACAGGAAGGAAGAGAAGGATCTCTTTTGCTGATCTTGATATTTTTGTTTTCATTATTTCAGTTTTGGTTCTTTGGTTCTTTCAGGCATACTTGGACCATGAAACTTCTATCAATGTCAGAAGAATTTCATTGTCAGGCATTTTAATACACATTTTAATTTAATTGATTTTAAGCTGCCAGTTTAAGGAGTAAAATTTTCCAAGTAATCAGCTTGAAAATTAATAATGATAATAATTTTGGATTGTAATGGCTCAGGTGTCAGCACTAGCAAAGCCATCTTTAGCCATATCAGCAAAAAGCACAGGTAATGTTAACTAGATACTGCAGCTGAAAAAACAAATTAATAGATTAATAAATCCTCACAAAATGAAGATGTAAATATTTGGTATTAAGCTGTAGTAGTATGTTACCACTGGCCATTTATAGCACCATTGTTGTTTTAAATGAATTGTTAATAAAACTGTTCATCATGTGTTTTCAAATATGTGATGCTTTTACAGCTGTTACTGTTGAATCTAGAAAATAGGTCCTTGGAATTGAAGCTACCTTTTCAACCTGTGTTTCTCACTTGATGATTCCTTGGGAATTCTTACCATACTTGAATTATTAGTAGTCTTTTGTTAACATTGCAATAGCAGTAGTTATTACAGTGCTAACAGCAAGAACAATAGGAGAGGGATTCTACATTAGACCACAAAGGGACTAGATATAATTCAGGGGATGTATATGCTTAGCATAACAAATGCAAATTATTGGAAGTTGGATCTGGGGTTGCCTCAGGCATTCATAACACTGCAAGTTAAAATCTGTTTCTTTTTGTGGAAATGATATCAAATATGAAGGGAGGAATTGAGAGCAGATTGAGAAGAAGCAGAAATAGAGTAAACCATTGGCATGCTATGTCTGACCTCTGGAAAATGGATTTGTAAAGTTCAGGGGTCACTGGGCAATGGAGGTGGAATGTTTCATGAGACATGGTGTTGCTTTGTTCCTGGTTGCTGTTGTATGGTGCTGGAGACAGCAATGTCATTTGAGTGACCACCAGAGCTGGTTCCATATGATAGACAGCTGCCTACACAATAACAAGAGTCTGAGCTGACTGTGTTTAGTGAAGCTGCATCTATTGCTTTTTGCTGTAATTTCCTTCATGATAGCCTGGCATTTGGCAATTGAGCACAGCAAGCCTATGTAGTGTCTAGCTTTGGGGGTTAACTCATGGGATTTCTGATTTTTCTGAGTAAGAAACAATTATGTGCAAACTTTCACAGCTTAAACACATTGCTTTGATTTCAAGTGGGGAATAAAGTACATTTATAGAGAATGGACATTCTTTAAACTATGCATTTCCTATGACCAGGTAAATACAGATTACTTCCACCTAGTCATCTAAATTGAGTTTCATCATGCTTTTTTTGGTAGCTATACTACTGAGCTGCATTTAGTTGGACTGCAATTGCAGCATACTCAATGATTAGCTTGTTGTGATTCTTCTGTTTAGATTTTACATGATTTTTATTCTTCAAAAAATGAAGAGCACTATCCATGTCTTAGAAAGGCCATAAAAATGTTTTTTCTAGCTGTAACATCCAAGAACCTCTGTGTATTTTTTGAGTTTTCCAGCGTGAGCATTGCTTCTTACTAGGAAGCAGATTGAGGCACTTCTCTCTCTGTATTGAGCTGTGCAAGTGTATGTAATCTCAGATCTTTCACTAGATTGCTGAGCAAATATGCAAACTACTTTTTGTATGTGTGAAAACAAATGAAATGGTATAAACTCAAATATTTGATACTACTTTTAGTATGTATTTTCAAGTGAATAATAAACAAACAACTAAAGCATGGCTAAACATTGACATCCATCTTCTGTATCAACCCCCTTAAAAAAACAAACTCAACAGTTTGGTTGTATTTGCTAAGATATGTTTGTTAGTGAACAGATATTGTGTGATACTGAGGATCTACAGTGTGTTTTATGACTGATCCTCTGAAAGAAATAAAACATCATTTTCTTGTCTGTAACATTCAGTTTTGTCGTAACTCATTCAAGGAAAAAAGTTGTTTGTCCAGTTGATCATAATGCAGTTTTACCTTTCTTGAGAAATCTCTCTTGCTTGAGTAATCCAGTGAGTGACAGACACTTAGTAGAGATTCCATATGGCATAGTCACATTGTGTGATCCTCATAAAATACTCTAAAGAAGTGGTTTCCAGCAGGAGGCAATGCAGTACAGTGTCTCAGCAATCTATCAGCCACATCACACCTTGTGGACAGGAATGTTAATATCATTACAGGGTTGGCAGCCGAAGACTCAAGTAAGCCATTACAATTACTTTTCTTCTGGTTTAGACAAGGAAGGGGACCTTTTAATTGGTACAGCTTGAAGGAAGTGATTTTTTAAAGCTCATTAAGATATTAGGAAATTGTGTGTTTGATATGTTTCCAGTCCTAACTAATTCTGTAAATGTGGGAGGTTTTTAATTGGTAACAGTCATTTCTATACAGAGTTTTAAATATTAAAGATATATATAATTTGCTGTTAAGGAATAGCAGTGGTTTCATGGCTGGCAAAGTATTACCTCTAGTACACTGATCTTGAAGCAATAGCGTAACTGGCAAGCAAACCTGGTTTTACAGCTTTGAATAGTTTGACCACATCCTGCTGTGCAGGAACATGCTTATGACTGTTCATGTAAAAAATTGGCAGGCACCCAGTTGCTCATCTGAAGCAAGTTAAAGAATCCTTCTCCATTTTGAGGCGCTGCTTGGCAGCAGGCAGCACTTTATCATCATTGAAAACAATGACGAGATGCACTGTGCTTAACTTCCCATCACTATCAGTTTCGACTAATGACTAATAACTGATAAATGTCTTAGAGCTAGTCAGCTTCTTGCTAGCTTTTCTTTCTTTGTTTTTGTTCTGCTAAAGTAATTTTCTTCCTTTTACACCAAGTAGTGTAAAAGGAAGAACTCTGTTGCCTGTGATTTACAGAGCATTAAGGCATTCTCAGCACTGGAGTGAACAGGTCTTAGTGAGGTAGTAAATCCAAGAGCTGTACAAAATCTAAAAACAAGAAATATAAATGAAAAAAAAAAATTTACAAATTTTGGACCCTTAATAGAGGAATACTCAGGTGACAGGTTACAATGCCTCATGACTCTTGGGAGAGAGGTGATCCCTTTGCAAACCAAACCACGGTGTGGGATGGGTTTTTTGTACTTTTAATTAGAGGTCTGGTTTTATACTCTGTGTTTTGGTACCCTTTGGCACTTCTTGATTAAGAATGCTAATCAAGTTCTTGGCTGGCAGGAGCATATCTGACAGTATCCCCCTACCTACTCTCTCAAGGTGCTTACCCTACTTTTCCATTTGCCACACGTATTTGGGAACAGGAAAAAAAGAGGTAGGATGCAGTATCCATAGTTGTTTATGAACCAGGCAGCTGCTGTTGGATACTGATGATTTTGGTCATAAACTTATTTCAGGAGGAAAGTGAAAGTAAAGGGAATGTTTATTGTACTTTGAGGATCCAAGAACCATGCTTGTTCACTAATGGCTAGTTTCCTTTGGGAAGGCAACAGCAAGTTGATGTTGTTCTCATTTGCATCCTTTTCTCTGAGAGGTAGCTGATGAATGGGCATGGGGAAATTCCTTGCCAGCAGGATGGCTGAACAGAGAGAGGACACCTGTCTGCAAAATACCCCTTTTTGCCCTGTGAATTTAGTCCAATTCTTGAGAGAAAGTGAAAGGGATATGGAGTAAGATATGGAGTAGATTAAAAAAGAAAAATAATTTGAGATTTAACATTAACAATTGCACAGTGACTAGGGGAGTGAAGAAAGAGGGGTTGATTAAATAGTTGTCAGTTTGATTGGGATTCACATCAGTGGCCTCAGGTAAAGCTCACAGATGTCTCTTCTTTGGGGGTAATGCTGAGTAAAAGGGATCCTGAAGGGAAATCACAAAAAGGAAAAGTTATATGAGCGGTGGTTTTGATAAGCAATATTAGTTTTAGTCTGATTGCATTTCACTGCAACAGTGCTTTAAAATGTCGCATTTCATTTCCTCTGTACCTAAATAAAAGTTTGACTAAATTCATGTTTTAGGAAGTCCATGTTATACTGAACATGGTTAAATCCATGTTTTCTTTGCTCCCTCTCAGAATAAACCAAGTGAATCTCCCCAAACGACAAATCAAGCCATGATTGCTGTATCTGGGACACGTGGAGTAAAACTATCATGAATGATGCTGAAGAGCATCAGGAATCTTTTGCATCTCAGAAAAGGGCAGGTTCTTCACTGCTTGGCAACTTAGTTTTTCAAAAAACAAATCTGGTTTGAAAAATATATAATAATTCTTTACTTTCCAAGATGATTAGGTGTGCTCTGACTCTCTACCTTGGGTATATTTGTGCTGGCTTTAGCATGAATATTTTCCAGGAGAAAATGCCATTAAATATTTGGCTACATTTAGGAGATCATGAAGTATTTTTTGCCTCTGAGGTAGGAACTTTAGTTCACTGGAGACCTAACTAGAGAAGAAACTGGCCAAACTTGATTTCTTGCATGGGTTCTCTGATTTGTGTAGAATGTCCACCCAAAAATAACGCCTATTTAATCTTTTGCCATAGTGCTCTGTTTAATTTGATCAGGGTATGTAATTCACAGTTTTCAAGGCATTAAGAAATCTGCTGAGATGTTCAAACAGGATAGTAGGAGAAGGTTTAGGGACACTTCAAATCTGTGTTTGTAGTGTCCCTAAACTGTCTTGTGTCAGTTTGTCTCTCATGCTGAAGTAGCAGAGGTTGTGATTTCTCTGTAGGCAGGTATCTGTTAATAGAGCATGAAACTCTTTGGTTTCACTGGAGTTGGAATTTCATTAGTGAAAACAAGTATTTTGCAATTTATTCCTTAGTTTAGACTTCAGTCTTTGGTTGCATGAGGTCCTGTATTTTTTGAGTTAATACTTCTTGCAGCTTGAAGTGCAGGTCAGATGGTAGGTCATTAATGGAGGGAGAGGAGAATCTGAAGGAAATTACCCTGAGGAGCTGTTTTACTGAACTTTTGTATTTAGTCCATGAATGCTAAGTGTGAGTAAATATGTAAATGCTAATGAAGTGTTTCCTTGAAGAGAGGGATTATGGTTTTTCTTTTTGAGCTTTAGAAGCAAAATTTTAATTGATACTGCATTTCTTCTTTTTGCTGCCATAAGGTTTTGACTGAATGATGCCTGGAGACACATCATTGTTTGCATTGTTAAATCACCTGTTGTTCCTCTGCAAACAGTGTGTTGTGCAGAATTCAGAAAATACATTTGAGGGCATGATCAAGCTTGATATCTTTAATTGTAAACTTTAATGAATTTCCAGTTGAACATTCGTCCTCTCTTCAGTACCTAGAAACTCCTCACCCCTTTGAAAATGGCAGTAAATTTGCATGCAAGCGTGTTCTATTAATTGCTGTTTGACTCATCTATCATGGGCTAAGCTTTATATTCATACAGCTTAGACTTTCAAACCAATTTCTGGAATTAATTTAAATATTTAATGTCAAAACCCTAGGACAAAAGAAAGGAAAAATGTTTTGTATGCTTATTGATCACCTGTTTCAGTAGCAGTAACACACAGAGGAAACTTCCAATGTTATAAAAGCAGAATTCAAACAGTTTTCCCTCTGAACAGTATCACTGTGCATGCAATAACATTTATAGGTACCAAAACTCTGCATGCAATAAGGTCTGTAGGTACCAGAACTCTGGTGGAGGTACCTTAAGTAGGTTTTCCATGATACTTAACACTTCACAGTTTCAAGTTAGGTACTGAATGTTGAATCTGGTTTTGCTTAGGTTACTTGTCGGATAAAATGTTGGATTTTCTTAAAAATTGGAAAGAAAGTCACCCAGAACTGTGTGCTTTGTATGAAAAGCTGGTTTCCTTAGTCAACCTTCTAAGGAAACTTCATGCAAAATTACTTTGTTATTTTGAATAGGCAGATGAGTTTGCATAAGAATTCTTTTGATAATCAACAAAGAAGATTTTGTGTTTCATTTTTATCATTAATCTGGAGTCTGAAATGGCTAATATGCCTGGCCTACATGTTCACTTGCTCCTTCTACCTTGACCCTTCTTCAGTGTTCATAAGTGGCAATTTTGTGTTTTATTATGTCTGTATTAGCAAGTAGTGTGAATTAGAAAGTGGTGGATCTGGAGTAAAAAGTAGTTCTCAGCATCTTACATCCACATTAACCCCTTTCCAGAGTGGGGAGGGGTTTGGTTTGGTTTGGTTTGGTTATGGGTGTTTTGTTTGTCTGGGTTTTTTTGTCAGATTAGCTGTAGTCAAGACCTATGGACTGAATACCATTTGTGTCAGAATGCACTAGGTGAATTCCTGGTTTGAGGCATCTTTGAGTTTGCTTAAATCAAAAAAGTAATCCAATTTGTTTTCTCCGATAGCACTCCATGGTGCAGAGAAAGTGCTAAGTAGCATGTAAATTGTGCATTACATGAAATTAAGGATAAAAATGAGATAATTTTAAGAAAGAGAATGAGATTTATTAAAATAAATAGGGAAGTAAAAGCTATCAATGTTCTTGGAGAAAGTATTCTAGTATGGTTGTATTCAGACTTTTTCCTTTGAAAATTATTAGACTACTTTATATGCACACTTTTCAGGTGCCAATTTTTGTCCTGTCATCAAGATGTAAATGAACGTGGTTCCTTCAAGGAGAAATAGGTTTCAAACTAGTAGCATAAATTGAAAATAAAGTAATATACAGAATGAAAAGTTTCGATTTAATTTGTGCAGTGGAGAAATCTTCAAAGAATAGCAAGCAAACTATATTGCTGATTGTGTCAGTTGTACAAAGTCAGTAATTGACTAAGAGTGTTGTGGGACATGGAGCTAAGAAGAATGAATAGAGCTACTTTTTGTTGACTTAATTTATTTTTATTTCCAGAGTCCCTGAGGTGAAATATTGACCTCTCTTCCAGCAGTGCAGTACCCTCCACAGTCATCCTTATGATTCAGCATGTGTGCTAAGCTGTAAAGAGAGGAGATGAGTAAGGCAGCTAAAGTCTAGCAGTAACAGAGGATATAAGGAAAAATTACTATGATGATGACAAGCTGATTATTCATTTTCAACAGAATTGTAGATGATTGGGACTGAAATTTGGGACTTAAAGATCTTTTTGTTAGTTCCATTTCTTCCTCTTTTTTTGTCCTTTATCAGGACACACAGGCAGTATGTACTAAAAGGTACACCTGTAATACCATGATTACAATATCAGAATAAAAAGAAATTTGGGACTTAAAAATGTTTTTGTTAGTTCCATTTTTTCTAGATTTTTAACTATTTTTAAATAATCAGGTAACAATTACCAAAATGGCAGTTTTCTCTCTTGGCTTGGTCTGAATATCATGACCTTTTTTTTGATTGTGAAGCTGTTAGTTAATTTTTCCAAGTCCTTAGGCTTGATGAAATTATTCTACATATTCTGCCTTAAAGTGTATAGTGATCCTGACAAGAAAAAAAGGCACAAGAAAATCTATCAATATTCTCTTTATGAAAGAGAGATTTCACAGTAGCATTAACTTATCTTTGTCTGGTTCACCAAGTATGTCTACATTTGTTTGTTGTATGGCTTTACTATTTCGTGCTTCAGATTGTGAGTATCTAGGATTTAGCCTCTTTTCCATGTTCTGTTTATTCACTGTTAATTATTTTTCAAGCTGAGTTGCTTGAGAACAAGAAAAATTTAGCTTCCATTACCCTCTATTGCAAATGAAGGACAGGCTTTCCTACTGCATGTAGTCTGCTTGTGATTAAGATGCTCTAGTAAGGGAACTTTTTAATGTGTTCTGATGTTAATGCTTTGTTGTCATTCTTTACAGTCATGTTTTTGATTTGCTGTTAAATATGAAGCACAAAACATAATTTTCGTTTATAGTTTACTTTTGTATTAAAAATGCTTCTTTAAATTACACAATACAAATACGTAGAAATACTTAAAGGCCCTTAAGAAGCTGTGACTATGTAAAAAGTATACTTGTAGCTATAACAAAAGAAAAATTATCGCAGATGAAGAAAATATTAAATCATGCAAGTATGACAACTTTTTGCAGTTCTGGAGTTGTTATCAGAAATACAGAATGCAAGTGTCTAACTACAAAGTATTTAATTGGTCTAAAACATTGATGCAGTAATGCTTATGAATGTGCATGTTATATTGTTAATAACAGAATTGATAACTATCTTTTGAGAGAGAGCAATTTTAACATTACCTATTATTTATTAATTACTACCTATAAATATGTACATATAAGTTTTTATATATATATAATGACATTTGTGCATCAGTAATTGGTCATCTTTCAGTTATGCTGTTGCTTATTTCTTAATTAACTGTAACATCTTTCTCTGCTATCTGCAGAAGTATTATCAAAGATTAGAGAAACCCCAAAATACAGTGTAAAGCTCTCTGTCAAAAGAATGGCTATGAACACTTTACTCCTCATTGTCTCTTGAGATGACTTTTCACCAATAGATAAAATCTCTTTCAAGTCTTGTAAGAATCATGGTGAGGATTTTCTTATTTCAGAGATGGTATTACAGATCCAAGCAATGTTAGGAAACAATAGTTTTCACTATTTTTTTCCTGAAAGTGATCTGCTGTCTTGTATTCAGTATGGGAGTGAACACCAGGCCTCTCTGTGAGTTTAATTCCTTCATCTTTAAGACAAAGTTTTTCTTTCTTAATCTAGAGGCATTCTTTCAGCCTCATTGCTTGGGCTTCTATTCACAATCAAAGTGTTAGGACTTCAACTGAATCTTAGTCTGAAAAACAAGTCTTGAAAGACTCACTGTGAAAAGGAGAGCATCCAGTGCCGGCCTTTAGGAAGAAACACCAAAATTATGGTTAATACCTTATGCTAAATCATTCCATCAGCTGGCCTTCTACTGTTTGGCCAGCCAGCAGCTGTGTCTCTCCTTACATGTTCTCCTTATGTCTTGTATGGTGTCTTCTATGGTACCTCTACTCTTCTCAGCAGTAGTCATGCATTTTACCCGTTTTGTTTGTTTTGGCAAGCAGACCTATCACTTTGCTTTTAGATGTTCTCATAACATTCTTCTGTCTTTGTGTTTTTCTTAATTTTTTTCTCCCCTCAGGGTGTCCTATCCCCTATACATGAAGAATGGAATTGCGGGATGAGAGCAGTGTTGGTAATTGCACAGGTCAAAGCCAGCTGATTTTAGGTTTAAGCATTTCTTGCTTTTCAGTAACATATCTGAAAGCTTTTAGGTGACTGTTATTCAAAGCTACAGAATCAGCCCACTTGAGAAGGTGCATCTATTTGGGTATCTAGTTACACTGATATCTATAAAACACCTTGATGAAGCTAAAGCTAAATTTTGTTACAAAGATAGTATCTTCAGATTTAACTGCTATTTCATGTTTGCAAAGTCTTATTCATATACCAAAATCATACAGGCATTTCTCTGTATTACCAAAGCTCAGAAATATATCATTTCTAAATGTGTGGTTTTGTTTTAGTTTTTCAGAGCTTTGGTTTACTTTCTTGAATCTTTCTTTGTGGGATGCCTTTGTATTCTATGTATGATTTATTTAAAGTTCATGCAGACCTGATTAATTTCTTTATTTTTTAAAATTATTTTCATTCCACTAAAAAACCTATAAAAGCTATCTAGAATACAATTTATGCATTTTCTGTTACCTAGCTCTATTTGCTATTACTTTGTATTAATGAGACAGAAAGTGTTTTCACAATGACATTTAAAGATTTGTAATTAGTTTCTTCATTTTTCACCCTTATACTTAGTTAAAACACTGCCATTAATATTGCTTTCTCATAGTTACGTCCTTCAGTATTCAAGTTTCCTAAAAATCCATAGAAAAAGAACAAATACTACAGATTGGGATGATTTATTTGAAAAGTGCCTGTTGTCTCTGACTTACCTACAGAAGTTTGTGTTTTCACCTACCTACTTGTTGTTTTATTTTGTAATAACCTCTAGTTTAAAGTAGCTATTATTACATGTCAAACAAGTTTTGTGTGGACATATTATGCATCAGAAAATATTAAAGAATTGCTACTTAAGCAACTGATGGCTCAATTGAGAGTATGAAATTTACCAGGATAAACAGACAGTATCTACTACAAGATACACCTGCAATAACAGAATAAATAGCAGAATAAAAAGATTTTAAAACTCTGCCATCTATACAGTGATCCATGATACTATTTTCTTGAAAAATGTGATGATATTTAAAGATGGACCAGAAGTATTCCTGTCCTTTTGTGCAGTAAATGCCAACTTAATGTTTCAGCAATAGCTTTGTTTGCATATGGATTTTACAAAAATCCATTGAAGATTATTTGAAAACCAGCTCATTAGAATGACAGATTGCTTACCAAATTTTGTTTTCTTGTCAACTAATATTGGTTACATTCAATTAAACAAGGTTGTATTTCTAAAAAACATAATCTCAGTCTGCAGCTGAGTGCCTTGCCTATATTGGCAAATCAGATTCATAATTTCTAGATCTAGTTGGAAAAGTTGGAAAATGTTTCTAAAATTTCTCCTATTCATGCAGCTTTCACATTTTCACTACCTCTGTTCTACTATATACATTGTTTGAGTGCCAGCACTGCAGATTATTAAGTGAGGGTGAGGGAAAGGCTTTAAACAAAAGCAATTGTCAGCTTTCTGTCATGGTGTGTTTGACAAGCTGTCTCTTGGCCACAGGCTCTTTGGTTGTAATGGTGCTGACTGTTCTGAGGAACCAGCACAACATGTGGCCACATGAGGCAATAGCTCCATGTCATTTGGTCAGCTCAATAAAGCACAGGTTTGGGGTGTAGTATTCCCAGTTCTGACATGATCTTGCTAGTTGATTAAGATTCTTAAACTTTGTATGCTAATTTGTCATCCCACAAAACAAGAAAATGCTATGTACTAATTTGATTTGAGTGTTGGAAAAAGTGAGTAGTCGGTGTTTACGAAAAGTTACAACATAATTATTTATGAGTATAATTAAGGACAAGTCGTGTAATAAAGAGCATATGTATGGTAAAAAGGTGAAGTAAAAATGTAGACAAAAAATGAAGTGGTGTAGTGAAGTGAACCTTATTCAGGCCAAGACAAGAACTGAGAATTAGAATGTACATTGGATGTACATTCTGCCGTGCAAAAAAAAGGAACAAAGATGTTGCATTTGAAAGAGGGAAAAGCTAAGGAACTTGGAGAGGGAAGACTTATGCTTCCTCCTTTCAGCAAAAAAGGAGGAGAAGTAAATTTCTTTTTTAAAGTTATTTAAAAATATAGTTTATGTCTTTCTGAAATTTGTGTTCCATCCATTAGTAACACATAATCCTTGACCAAAACTGCCTGGCAAATGAGTATGTGGGATTTGCATTGATTTGGAAAATGCATGCTAAGACCATAAATAAAATAAGATCAGAATAATACTTTAATATTCGCATGCTTTGACTTGCTTCTTGGTGACCTTTCTTGCAGTACTCCTTAGTCCTTAACCATGGTAGAAATTATTTCAGGTAGTCAGCAGGGTATTTAGGTCTTGGTTTTCATGTAAGAGGTATATTAATGCATGTTCTGCTTAAATGGCAGATTTATTCCAAAACCTCTTGGGTGTTGTGTAATTTTATTCTTTAAAGACATTCTTCTTAAATGTCTTTAAAGATGTTGAAGTTAATTACTCTGAATTATTTTCTATGCAGAAGTTTCTTCTCTGAAATCTCTTGTATCAGTATGCTGGGCTTACTAAATGTCCATTGAAAGCAAAACTGATCCTAGTCTAACTGTTACTATACTTGCAGACCTTTATTCAGTGATTTAGAATTTAGCTAGTTGAGATTCTTTAATTTTTTGACATTACTTTTAAAAGATAATCTTGGCTAGTGAGTGCTCTTTTGCTCTTGCGATAAAATTTAAATTAGTGTTTTCCCTTTCCTGAATTACTTGGGAGTATTGGTAGTTTCCTTTGCTTTTAAATATAACAGTGACATGTGAATTATAATGTCATTGTACTGTGACAGTGTCTAGTCTTTCTAAAACTCTGCAGTGGGGCGTGAGCAGGCGTCCTACTTGTGTACTACTCATCTGCTTACATGCTTAGTTTATACATTATTTATTAGACTTATAGGCATGAAATTAAAAAATTGAATTAGTAATGTGACTTTGATGTAAAGCAGAAGTTGCTTATTTATATATGACAGGCAATTAGGAAAAAAACACTCTTAGTTTAGTTGAATGCATTTTTGCTTGCTTTCAGACCCAGTACAACCTCATGAATAAATGTTTGACACCAGGTTACTAGGTTTGTGTTTTGATTAGAAACAACTCAGAGATGAGGTAAGTTTGTTAACTTATATGCAGTGGACACAGGAAAATGTGAAGGTGACCCAGTTATGTGGCTTCAGCAGCTCCTGCTTCTGTTTCCTCCTGCAGATCAGGTGTTTGTCAGCAGCCCCTGTTAGCACAGGCGTGGTCATCCAGTGCACAGCCAGCACAGGAACCGTGCTTGAATGACCTGTGAGTCACACACAGCTCAGGAACGTCACCTTTTCCTTTCTCTATTTCTTTCACATTTTTATGATGAGTTTCATTGATCAGGAAAGTCTGTGTGTGCTGAATTCACTGAAAAGTAGATCAGGGTTGTTTTGATCTTTGAAATATCATCATTGCAGGGAAGTAAGACTATGTAGAGAATGCAGTTGGGTGGGTATCAGTGCTGCTCAGTGCTGTGGAATCACTGCACGTGTAAGGATGGTTCACATGAAGGGTGTCAGCAGTTAAATTTCATGGTCTAAATTTTCTGAATTTCTTACTGTACACTTACAGTTCCTTTAACCATTAAAACGAAAATAAATGAGAACTTGTTTTGCTGCATTTGAAGTGTTCAGAAATAGACAGGGAGAGGAATGGTAGGAGGAAACCTAGTCATGGTTAAAGCACATTATCTGCCTTAATGCTGCAGGTTGCAACTGGCTCATAGTGACAAAGAAAACAAAAATGTTTTATTTGTACTTTGATGCATTTGTTTTTGTAGCTTTTTGAAACAAGACACCATTGCATTGCTACCAAAAAAACAAAAAAAAATAAAGGCAGCATTTAGATCTAAGTGTTTCTCTTGCTAATAGAATATAACTTTTTAAAGATGCGTGTGTTTCTGAGGCCTAAACTCTACAAAAACACTTTTTTGTCTTGAAATTCCAGTAGTTCTAAGCTGCTGGGCATTGTATAAATAATCATTCAAACACATTTGTTGATGGTTTGCCAAAACTTTGAAGTGAAGTATTTTTTCTCAGAAGTTAGAAAACTTTAATACAAAATCATAATTTAAAGGAAAATTTTTCTAGTGATTATTATGTAGAAACTATTTTATTTCTTTATTTCTTTTAAAATTATTACTTTAGAAAAAAAGGATAAATTCTATTTATATAAGTGCTTCCAAACATCTGCAGTTCAAAGTACATAATTCACAGTGACACCAAAGGTTGGTTTGTGTTTTGACTGGATGACTTTGGTATTATTTTTGTCTGCAAAGGAAAGAGTGTATAGCATCCAAGTGGTGCAAGATGTTTGCCTCTCCAGAAATTGTGATGAATTTGGGACAAGGGGCAGACTGTTAAAAAAAAATACTGAGGGGAGGGGGAAGAAGGGCAGTCAGAGTGAGAACGCTTTCGTTCCATTTGGCATATTTGAGCTGGGAGCCAGTCTGAAGTACAGATCATTATACACAAAGTAAGAAAAGGTGAAACAAAACAACTGACTAAGAGAAGGATCAGTTGAATTGGTTTTGTTTGCTTCACATGCTTATTTATTGCATTCAGGTTTCCACAGGTGAAGACTTCAAAATATAACAGGTGAAAAAGTAGCTTTGTTTCTTCATCTTTTTCATATTTCGTGTCTGGAATAATTATTTTTACTTCACTTGTTCACTGTAATGAATATGTGTTAACTAATTTCAAAACATAGATGCACTTTATCACTTCAGGAAGTATTGTGCTGTGTAGTAGTAGGATCTCAGTACCCCATAAACTTATCTTTCAGTGGTATTGATGCATTTTCCATCAATGTATGGTGTGTCACTTACTTTGCCCATTGAGCATTTTATTTAAAATGCATAAAGGAAAAAAATGCATGTGGGAAAATAGTTCTGCCGTTCAGATGGACTCTGACTTTCCCAGAATTTGGAGAACCTAAGCCATTTTCCCAAGTTATTCAGTAGGAGCTAGGTTATTTTTATTTCACACTACTTCAGTAGTTGAGAATTGCAGTTGAGCAAGGTCTTCGTGCATAGAAGTCCACAGAATGTGGCAGAGTACTCAGTGTTTGAAGTGAAGGCACTGATATGCAATCAAGTCATTATGCACTGGCTGACCCAGAGTGAGTGACTTAGCACTCACTTTTGATTTTTGCATGACTTGAATAAAAATATGTTACCTTAAGTTTAATGACAGAATTAAGCTATTGGTGGGAGAGTGAGGTTATGTATTTTTAAACTAGGGAGGCCTCCTGCGACTGACTAGTGCGATCAAATTGGACCAAAGATCCACCTGCCTCACCAGCCTGACCTCACTCAGGTCAGCAGAGGAACAAGCACGTTACAGTGCCTCTGTCTGGGCACTGTGGCTTTTTTCAGCTCCTCAAGTGTACTCTTCTGTGTTTTATGCCAGTGATGATTTTCAAGTTTGTAAGCACTGCAAGTTTTGATAAGGATTTTAGATAAGCAAATGTATTCTAATGAAATATTATCTTTCCTCTGTACTAATTGAATAAGATAATCAAATAACATTCAGAACTGAGGAAAGAACTTAGTGTAGAATTTTGCCTCATATTGGTACATTTGTTTCATTAGACTTTGACCCCCGTACCTTTAATAACAGAGACAAATCAATTCCTTTCCTTTTTCCCTAGCATATAAATGGCATAATGTGTTGACTTTTTTCCCCTAGCATATTGCCATAAGTTCAGGAGAGGTTTGTTTGGATTCCTTTTAATGAAAGGCAATGAAAAATATTATATGCCATACAGTAATATTAAAATCAAATATAGATGTAATGGGATTAAATAGCCACCAGGACTGCATTTATAGTAAGGAAGTGTTATGGTTTTCTGTTATATTCAGTTTTGGCTGTTGCTTCCTGAGCCAGGTAGTGTCACAGTACCCTTTCCTGGGTCAAATCTGTGCTGAAATACAAAATGAGAAATTCATCTGACATTACCATCATAGTTCAATGAGATGAAAGCAAGGGACCCTGGTGTAGCAAAATTTGAACATTTTGAAAGCAGCCTGATTGACCTAAGATGTGCAGAGTTAAACAGGCTTCTGCATGCAGCCTCTGGGGATAGGTGTCTTCATACAAACTACACAAGGGACCACATGGGTGGGGACAGGAGGCCCCTCTGCTCGATGTTTTGCTTTGCTGTATTCCATCTTTGTCCTTACTAACGTTATTTCTCCAATGGCTTGCAGGTTTTTCTTTACTTTTGTGTAATGTCTGAACCTTTTACTTTGAGAATACCTCACTGAAGGATCATGTTAAATAACGATCAAAAAATAACTCATCAATCTGTGTAGATGTGGCAGGCACTGTAACACTATGTTAACATGTTACAGGTACAAGTTGAAGAAGAAAATGCTGAAAAGCTGACAGCATGTTAAAGATGATTTGTTTATACAAGTGCTAAAGTTATGTTTGATATGTTAATGCAACCTCATTTTCTAGTAAAGGCCAAACACTATTAAGTGGTTATTTGCATTGATTTTTCTATCTTCTGAAATACTTGATTCAAGGTAAACCATCTTTACTCCTTTTGTATAACTGGAGCTGAGGCTGTCTTTTAACAGTCGCTTTCTGGGTGGGCCTCATGGATTTTACTCAGTGATATTCTCCTGGTCCATTTCTTGACCTCTCTATCAGTGTCCCTTTTAGCAGATGCTCCTTTTTCAATTTGTCTGGATTTTCCCTTTGGTGTTCCAACACTCCCACCTGGGGAGTCGCTGAAAGGGGTCAGCACCCACTGCAGGTTGAGCCAGTGCCTCTCACAAACATCCTCATTCTGCTGAATCATGTTACCTGATGCTCATTTAAAAAGACTCAACAGTAGCCTAATCATTTACATTTTAAGATGGGAGGGAAGGATGTGTTTACTTGCTTTCTATCCTTGCTTTCCTGGCTGAATCTCTTCTTATCCTTTTGGTATGTTACCTGCTTTGCTTTTCATTTTGTCTATTTGCTGCTTGTGATATATCCTATGGTGAGTACAGAGGTATTTGTTTCAAGAGACTGCATGCATTTAGAAGAGTTGCATGGTGGAAATACAGTTAAAGAGAAGATTGAGGTCCTGTTGCTGGGAATGGATGATGTTGTACTGACAACTGTCAGCTGGGCAGTGATGGTTGCTCAAGGAACACTTGGAGTAGGTTTAATGAGGTTCACTGTCTGTCAAGTACATTATCACCTGATTCAGGCTAGCTAAGGAGACTTTTTGGGAGAAATACTTTCAGAGAGGAGAACAGATATGTGGGTTTGAAAGAAGAGAGGAAATTTTTGTCAGGATTGATTTTGTGGGTGGGTTTTTTGTACCTTCAATTGTCTACATTGCCTCTTCAGCTACAGAACTGTGAATGCACACAGTAGACCACACAGTAAAGTTAATTCTTAGTGAATTGTTTGTGTGATACTTTTATAAAATTATGTTCCCATTTCTGAGGCTTTAATATCCTTTACTTGGCAAGGTCATCAGTGTTCTGGTCAAGACATTTTCTCATTGAGATGTGTCCACACTGCTCCTGTATTCCTTGATGTACTCAAAGTATCTGAGGTAGAGAAGCAGTTTTCTCAATTGACAGCCCATGTTTCATAACACATTGAACTCATGGGAATTTGCATTTAGGGGCGCAATGAAACCTCAGATCTGATGTTTAGGTAACCTGTGTTGCACAAAATATATTCTCTGTTTGAAGTTTTCCCAAGTGTGAGTTTTTGCAAGTTTGAGATAACAGAATTTAGACATAGTATCTCAAATTAAACACTTCCTTTAGCTTTCAGCTTTCTTAAAAGGATGCATCCAACATTTGCGTTTTGTCAGTACCAAGTTGGATGAGGTCTTCTCTTCACTGTGCTCCAAAAAGTATTTTTATATATGTTTTTAGAAGGAAATTCAGTTTCTTACTTGCAGCTGTTGGCATTTTAGAGGCCTAGAGTGAACCAATAAAAACACATGTTCTTTTAAAGAACATCTATTTTTACTGGACCTTGCTAACAACTAGTGACACAGAATTCAAAAAATGTTGGCTCAAATGAATAGAAGGGCTGCATTGTTTTAAATTCTATTTTTAAAACTTTTCTTTACAGCAAGGTTATACTAAAATTTCACATGCTTCTGCTCTTATGAAAAGGAGTGCTTGCCTTTAGAATGCTGATTTAATATTTCCAAAGTAGCTCAAGTATCAAAGTTGTAAAGTATAAAATTTTATTGAGACATACATAGTGTTGCTGTTTAAGACTATTATTATAATGCATTCACAAAGAGGTTAATTGAAGGTTTTTCTTCCTAGACAGCCAAGAATAAAGCAGAATATCTTCTGTTAATGCATTGTTTCCACCATAGTAAAACGCTTAGGTGCAAAGGTCAAACTAGATCACCATTTCTTTCAATGATGTACCAAATGGAATTCAAGCAGTATACTAGTTGAAAATGCCCTGGGGTTTTTTTTCAGATATCAACACTCTCAGTAGAAATGAAATGAAAGAGAAATTACAAAATGTTCCCAAGTTTGATGTAAATGTAATCATATCAAGGTTGACTTGATGGGAAGGTTTATCCATTTAAGTTACCTGTGTTGCATCTTTACTGTATCTTTACTGTGTCTTTACTGTATCTTTACATGTTCTGTGCTCTGCAAGATCCTTGAGTCCCCCCTGCTGCTCTTTATTTCAGTGCCCTGTCTTCACAGGAGTGGAGAGCAGAATTAAGATTGCACCCATGCTCTCAGTGGTACAATCTGCTCCGTACACCAAGATCTTTTCTCATGAATTCATGTTGTTAGGTTTTGCTTTTAGCATATTTTCACATGCCTTTTGGAATCAAGACAATAACATGATTATAAATTCAGGTTTTAAAGGTGATTTGAGATTTTAGTCTTTTAAATAATATTTACTCTACATAAACTTGCATTGTTGTCAAATTGTGGATTTCAAAACACTGTTTTGAAGAAGAATGTTGGCAAAGCAGAGGGGTGTCCTGGTGATCAAACATGATGTAATGTATAGTGCCTGCAGTGGTTGATTGATTTATTTTAATGGTGTTTAGATCACATATGCCAAGGGAAAAAATGTTGCTAGAGAAAAAAACCCCATAGTCTGTGTTTAGTTCTTCAATAGTTTTAGCAGCACCTTCATGTCTGCAAACACATAGTTTTCGTGCTGGACATGGAAAAAGAGTTACATCTGGGATTCTGTGATTTGTGATTTTGTATGTGTGTGTGTGTGTGTATGTGTGATAACACAGACATTAAATATCTTGAGTATATGAAAATACTTACAATCAAATGTATCTTAATATTTTTTCTGTATTACCCTATCTGTGGAAAAATGTATTTTTTCTTGCAATAAAAGTGAAACTTAAGAACATTAAGTGCATTAAGAATGTTAAGAAAGTTTACAACAGACATTGAGAGAATTTACTAGGCCAGAAAAATTCACTGCCTTTAAAATAGGCAATCCTATTAGAAATAAGCTGAGATTTCTAACAGAAGTAATGAAATATAACAGATATGTTAATGGATTTTTTAATAGTACTTTTGGGCTCCTACAAATGTTTAAAATTTATTCAAATAGAGGATTGGATCATTCTGGTTTATATACTATACTGAATACCTGATGAGCAGTATATTTTTAGGCCTTATTTTGTGTTTAAGAATTGTATGTGTTGGCATGTCTTTAAATTTCTGTCTCAAGATCCTGTAGCATTCATTATTTTATTTAGACCTCATTTGTAATTTTTTCACTTCTGATGCTTTCTGTTTCACAGTTTGGTTTTTTTAGAGTTTACATGAGCCAGGCTTCATTGTCCAATATACTGAATTGCTCAGGAATAGGGTGCATATATATGATGGGAAGTTCAGTTCTATGTTGTCCACAGTCACCAAGACACCATGAGAGACTGACATTTCCAGGTCTTTTGAGACAGCAATGCTTACATGGGCATTATAGCACAATTCTTATTCTTTTTATTTGCTAGTGTTTTCAGAAAGTATGTATTAAAATATTTTTTATCAATTAATTATCTTTCATCCCTACAGTCTACTAGCTGTGGGCTTTGGTGATCATATTCAAACTACTGGCTTGTAATACATTTTTGTAAAATGCTTCTCCTGGTACTCTGCTTTTCCCTAGTTCTAACAGTTATTCCCATATGTCTTCTTGGTACTTTGTCTGCTTTTTTTTTTTTTTTTTTTTAGAACAGGGGGGGTTTTCTAAGGTAAAGAACTGTCTGCAGACAACTAATTGCTCTTTCAAACCAAGGAACTAGGCAAGACCTTTTATAGTTAACATAAAAAAAGAGCAAAATATAATTTGGTTTTACTTGCTGATTTTTAATCATTAAAATAAATGCTCAGCAGACAGCAGTAAGTCTACATGTGTAGGCACACAGTAGCAAGTGCTAATTTTCTCATTTTTTGTCATTAAGTTAAATATTTAAAGAAAACAATCTTGGAGAATTAGTGTAACGTCTTAGTATGAAAAATACAAATCTAAAAATTTCATCTATATTTTCTAATAAAAGGCTGGATCCTTGATTTGGGAGGAGGGTCTTTCATTTGCTTGCATTTCAAAAAGGATCAATTCTTTCCTTTACATCTACTTACTTAATACATAAATGCCAAAATCTAGCCATATATTGGCATAACTAGGAGCAGAAATTCAACCCAACATTCTGATAAATATCTTATCTGATACATAGCGTTTTTGGCATACTTTTGGACCAGGAAAAAACTGAATAATGATACACATTTTAAAAATGTAGCTTTAGTTCTGTCTGGGATTGTAACTTGCTTTTGTCTGATGCTTTCACTACTGCAGAAATGGTGATGGGGTTATTTACGGTAAGTCTTTTGGCTTGTTGAAAAAAAATATGCCCACACTCCTCTCCTTAATGGGATTCTTTCCTCGTTGCAGTGCAAACGGCTGGAGCAGGAGCTTCATCATCTGAAAGAGCAGAACCAGACTTCAGCAAACAACACGAGACATATGACTGCTGAAAACAATCAAGAACGTGCTCTGAAGGTAAATCTCCATTTCTTCTTGCAGGCAAATTAAGGTTGTAAGCCCCTGGTGCCAGCTTTCTGGGCTGCATATATCAGTTGTGTACATTTCGGCAGAAGTGAGCTATGGTGTTTGCCAACAACTGCTTCTTTAAACACAGATACAGCACCCTTCTGTTATGGTTTTATTTTATTTTGCGTTTGAAAGCAACAAGAAAAACATAACATATCCTCCAAATTATTGGGCTGGTAATTAACACTAAATTCTTGAGATCTGTCTTTGCAATATTACATTGTATAAGGTGAAGAAAACTGCAATTATTTGCTTCGTGGTACCTTTGCAAAACTAATATTTTAAAGCATGGCTGTTTGATCTGCTCCCAGCAGTGTGTGCTATATTAATAACATTGTTGACCGATACTACTAGTGACCACACAGTTGATACTACTATTTGCAAAAGGGTAGCTACTTGGAATTGGGAGGAGGAATAATAAGTCTTGTCAATAAGAATAAAAATGAGCAGAGAGGCGGGAGAGGGTCAGAGAAAGGACAGTGTAAAGTGACAGGTTATTGCTGCTTTGAGAAAGGGAAATTGTAATGTCAGTGGAATTGATAACTACATAGCCTGCAATCTCACTGCTAGCCAGGATGAGAGACTATGCCAGGTAAGATGTGCAAGCATTGTGCACACCTCTTCAGCCACTTTATTCTTAAAAATCTCTTTTATCGGTAGTGGAGATACAATACAAATACAGAAGCTATTCTGTTTATACTGTGTTGTCATTTTAAAACTGTTTCACTTAGACAGTAAGATCCAAAGGTATCTCACTTACAGATAGATTTTCCTCTGCCTCCTTTTTTCTATTTTTTTTAAATTTATTTGGGAAACATCATTATACATACAACAACATGACTGAAGCAAAGTATAAGAATAAGTTAAATCCTTGTGTAGTTTGACATTTCTCACTAAGAAAAACAATAAATAGAATAATAATAAATTGAGAAAGGCTGTGTGCCACACAAATGCTATATATTCCATGGGTTTATAATTGCCATCAAAATCTATGGTGAATATTACAAAATCAGGTGTGCAATCAGATGACTAGAAATGGAGATCATGAACATTCAGGGGCTATTTCTGACTGCAATAACAGCATTGTTTTAAATCTGGTGTCACCAAAACTGCCTGCCAAGCATGCTACTTATTGAACATAGTATTGTTTTTCATTAATTGCAAGCTGACTTGTTTTTTCTGTGTCATTGAAAATATTGTGCAGAGAGCCTTTCTGCTAGAAAAAAGTTTTATTTAAGCTATCCTTTTTGCATTTAATATTGTCTGACATAACGCTTACAGAATAATTATATTTTCAGAGCAAGAAGTGATTTGATAGTTCAGAGTGTTACTAGGATTTCATTCTAAGCCTGATATTGCTCTCCCAGCACCTATTCTTTAAAGAATTTCATTTCTGACTGTCACAGGAATTTTTTTATTTTTCAAAGTTAAAGGTTAATTGATCATAGTCTCTTAGAGATGAGAGTCTGGGGAGGAAAAAAGACCGCTTTTCAATTTTTTTAAAGTTGAACTTTTTGAATATTGTAGCTCTGTAGAGTTAGTCTCAGTTCAAATTACTGTTGCCTACAGTGAGCGCAGGTCCTTTGGAATATTTTTTAAAGGCCAGGTTGTATTCTTGACCTCCAAAACTTTAAAATGCCGCAATGAAATATTGCCAATGGTAGTTAGCTTTGATATACAGCACATGAGCACAATCCTGACCTCATGTAAATGAAAAGCTTATCACCAACTTTTAGTGTAGCCACAGCCTGGAAGACTGATGTCCAGTAAGGAGGGAAGTCAGGTCAGTGACTCGCTTAGGAGCAGGTTTGGTCAGGGTTCTGGGGCTGGCTGCAAATGGCTGGGGTGCTCCTGCTGCTGTCAGCAGCACAGCTCCCACAGAACAAAACAGCCAGCCAGAGCCCTGTAACAGCCACACACTGCCCCTGTGAAACCCTCGTGTTCTTGGCTGTCACCTCCTGCCTCTTGTATCCACTCAGTAGCTCTTGCACGGCTGCACACAGAGTGCAGGTACAGACCCAAGCATCCCGTCCTGTCCCCTCTCCACTGCAGAGCATCTTCTGGACATTTGTCCATTTTTAGGGAAATGGGACACATCATTTGTTTCTGTGGTACAGGGTAAATATCAACTCAGCTTTTATTGTCACCATAATGCAAGGAATTACTTTTATTTTAACCACCTCCACATGCTTACTGGGGAACTGTGCTATGTGTTTTTAACCTGTCCAGCAGAAGGAATCCAGGTATTTCTTCTGAGTCTGTCCAGGAAAGTTTGTATCAAGGAATTTTTTTTTAAAAAACTGTCATTTTCCTTATTCTCTTATACTTAACATTGAGGCAATCTGTTGATTCAGTTTGGCAAAAGATGTATCCTCTGGACGAGGAGTTTGATCTGCTTCGGATTTTCTTAAGGGAGTAACAGAAGTGTAAACGTCAGTTGTGGTGCAGGGATATTTGCAATCTTAACTGGATAAAAATAAAGTAATCACGATCAGCTAGATTAGGGATGGTGTGAAAGTTTGTGATAAAAGATGAGATCATTACCTCTGTGGGACCCTGAAATACACTTAAGAACAAAACCCAATTGCTATTATTTCTTTTTTACTTTTTAAAATCATTTCACAGTAGTGAGTTGCTTGGAAGGAAAACAGTGTAAGAGCAATCCACAAGCAACCAATTTCAGTCCACTGATATTAGGTCTATTAGGTAAAATAATCTGCAAGCTTTCAGATTTATTTTTCAGTATATCAGTTCACAGGGCTATGCCACCCTTCTTTGAGACAGTAGCCCTCCATTGTCAGGAGTGAGGCAAAGAGGCAGGGAGACATTATAACTGTGGGAGATGTGCGGTGGCAGGAATTTGGCTGGGTTTGAGATCTGGAAATAACAAGGATGATGAAATCACTCTTTTGCAGATTTTTGTTTTTTACACATTTAGATTCCATGTCACACCTGAGGATAATGTGACAAATAAAACATATGGCACAGGTGGCATGCAGTGCACATTGTAACATGCTATTGCATCTTGCTGTGCCATATAACATCTGCACATCTTGCTAAGATATCTCTTCTTAACTAACCTCTGAGTACATGTTAGTAATATGTGATTTAAAGTTTCCATATTTAAGGTATTTATTGCATAGAAAATTCCTTATAGTATTGTGGGCCATGCAGCCCCACAATACCAAACTGGCACCCCTACTTTTTGTAATATTCTTGTTGGTCATAGGGCATTGTATTAATTGACTGAAAAAGCCAATTTCAAATCTTCCCTCCAGACAATGCCCACAGCTGCACAGAGGTCATGCAGAGAAGCATGTGGGCCCCTATTTCCATAGTTAAAGTAAAATAATCCTCTTCTTTGTGAAACCATTTTTTAAAATCTCTTATTATATTTCACATTGAATTATAGCTAAATCTTTTTGGGATAATTGCTTCCTAAGGGTCTATACATTTGCGCTCTTAGTACATTTTCATAAAATAAGATCTGAGAGTGCTTTGCAGTTCTAATGTGTTAAGGTCTATATGTGAGATTATTCATTTTTGCTTGGCCTTCATAATTAACATTTGGTCTCTACTGATTCTGGTAGATGTATTCCCATAATACACAGACACAACTGATTCAATTAAACATAGGAAAGTGGAAGAATTGCTGCTTCTTCATTATTTTTCAAATATTCATTCATTTTACTATTGTTAGCTTTGTAGTGTGTAGTTTTCAAATTCAGAGTTTTCACTAATACATTGTTTCTAAAGAAAAATAAAAATTTTGCCAGTGTACATGTCTTCTTTACTGAGTTGAAGGAGAATAGGAAATAAGTCTTGTGAAACCAGTAACTTAATGTGAAATTTCATGAAAAATGTTTAACTGGATTTGACTGAAATAGAGAGAAGAAACTTTATTTTTTTCCACAGCCCTTCTCTATTTTGTAATTTCTAATTAGGTACTATACTCTTCTCAAACCAGCTATTAAGCTACTTTAAAGATCAGAAAGACATACTAGTTTTATCTTTAAGGCAAACTTTTGAAAAGAAGAGGACTATTTCATGGTGATATACAAATCAGGTGACCTTTACTGACTAAATGAGGTTGCTCCATTGAATTATGATGTCATTAGAACTTGTAAGGGTTATTAATCTCCTTCAGGCTGGTTTAGATGTTACATCTTGTGTTATGACTGGGTTTTATTTTTGTAATATCTGCCTTTCTTTTTAGTCGTTATTTTTTGTAGAATTTAACCTACATGGTTTCATAGTTTTATTAAGAATATAAAAGAGTTAGAGCCCAGAAAGTGACCTGAAGGAGCCATCAGAAATTTGTCTACAGTAGTGTTGTAAAGCAACTGTGCCTGATGTCATCTACTTGCTGCTGACACATAAGAATCAGGTCAAGGGCAGGAAATCTCAATGCATAGCAGTTTGGTAGTTGTTCCAGTGATGATGACTGTGAAGAAGCCACTTTAGAATAGTTAATTTAAGTATTCCTTGATGCCTTTCATAATTTTTATTAAGTTCTTTTTGATTCCCAGAATTTCCCAGATTCTTCGAGTAGAAACCATTTTTCCATACCTATTTGACAGCATCAACCACAGAAACAAGTTGAGCTGACTGGTCAACCTGTCATCCATGAAGGGCATCATCACAAGAGATTCTGATGTTATAAGAGCTTAAAAAAATTTTCAAAACCCTTAACATGAAGTATAAAAGTTTGCTATGACATGAGGTATAAAATTTTGCATATAACATGAAGTATAAAAGTATATATGTTTGCTACTGTTGAAAAGCACATGCCATTCGTGCTATTGAGGCATACAATATGGAAAAAAGTCCTTCCAGGTGATGTGGTCTTTATTTGCAAAAACTAATTCTAACTGGTTTTAGGTTGGTGCTTCAGAGCTGAAGTTTCATAAGTTTAATAAGTTTAGAGCTGGTTTATATATAGAGCCTCTTATTTCAACAGAGACACATGCTTTTGAAATGTAATCCAGGGAAATTTGTCTGAATCAGTAATGGCAAACCAAGAGATTTCAATCTCTTGTATTCAAATTCCAGTTCAGCATACAATTTTTATATTTTAATAGTTATTAATTTCTTCCTTTCATAATAGTTTTACGTGGGGCAGAGGAGATGACATTAATTCACTGGACCACTGGAATGTGAGTTTGGGATGCGTCAAAGCTCAGCCACATGCAGAACACCCCTCTGCCACCCTCAGCTCTTGTGGCTGTTGTGCTGTAGTTACTGCAGTGCTGTGGGACTGATGGAGAAGAGCTGCTGGTTTGCCTGTATTTTGTAGCTAGCAGATGAATGGCTGTGTTGCCCACTGGTGAGATGGGTGTTACACCTTTTTTCAGCTCCTAGCTACAAAGTAACTAGACACTGCAAAGAGGTTAAAACTTGCTACTGATCCAGCTGTCACTATGGTGGTGTTGTTTGGTACAGGTTGCTTTTTATTTAGGGTGGTTGGTTTTCAGGTTTTTTTTCAATTAATCACCACAGCAATATTCATACATTGGGCAATCCACCCTTTTCTCAGACATTTTGTTATGAATTCCTCTGACCAATGTTCATTGTTGCCTCTGTATCTAACAAAATACCAACCTGTGAAAGCTCAGCTCAAGAGCTCACTCTGTGGAGTTAACCCAAAAGCAATCATGCTTTTCATCCTGATATAATGTGCTGCTATCTAGAAAAAAAGACTGCTGTCACATTTGCAAATGATTTTATAGGTGTGTTTGAAGACAGAATACCAGCTTCATATTGGAAATGGAAGGGGTGAAGTAGATTGCAGATATGTCTCTCAGTGAGAGGAGATACACTGTGCCCTTGGATTTACTTATGGCCTGTATCTGTTTTTCTGAATCCAAAGGAACATTTCAGGACCAATGGGAGTAGTTAACAGGCTTCTAGGAGGTTATCTCCAGCAAATAATATGTTGTTACAGCTAATCCTGAAAGGTTCTTCATGCTATTCTTCCAATAACTTCCATGGGGATAAAATACTACAGGATTTGTCAAAGTAAGCAGCAATTTCTAACTTTGTGCAAGGGCTGTTTCAGTACTTCGGTTTCTTCTTCTAAGAATGATTCGTCTTACTCACCTTTCAGAAGAGTTGTTCAGGTTGTAGAAAGCCATAATGAATTCCTTTTTCTCATCAGTACCTACCCTAACACAGGATGTGCCCTCATTTAAATGCCTGGGCAGTGTGAGAGAAAATTTTGCTACCCTGTCAATAAAACTTGTTATAAAGCACATGAGATCACTATTAATTTTTAGAGTGGATGTTTGATGAAGTTTTCATTATTAAATTGCTTTTAATTGCATAGTGGAGGTGAAAATAAAAGACTAGTAGAACTTGGAGCATGCTGCTGACAACCTGGACATGAATAAGAATGCGCAAACATTTTTCTTCCGTTGCTGCTTCCTAGACTCTTTATCAGACAGGGTAGACACAGTTGCAATCTTAATTGCACTGAACAGAGCCTTTGCTTTTGCTGCACCCAGAAACACTTAATCACAAGGTCTTAAAGTATGTCACTGAGGTTAGACACAAGTCTGTTCAGCTCTTATCCATGCTAGAAGAATGATTAGTCACTTTATGACTTGTTGTTATTAAATAACACCATACACCTCAGAGGATATCAGTGTGAGCTGTTGCATTGTACCATAAATGAACGCTAAAATGAGGCCACAGAAACTCCTGCAGAAGTCATTCTGTCCATGTTTCACTTCCATAATAATCTTCTCTGTTCATTTATCTTTAAGTTACAGTGTCTCCAAAAGCTGTTGCTACATACTCTGACAGTTAGCCCACCAAGTTAACTGAATTTCTGGAGAGGGAGAAAATAACTCATATAATCCTGCAGTGACCAACATGCCCCCTCAAGCCCAGTGGAAAAAATGTGAGCGCTTGTTGACTGGTCTTTAAAGCAGTCATTAGAAGTTTCCTTGGACCCAGTTGTTCATTGGAGCCAATTTCATAATTTACGGCTGGAGATCCTCAAGGGATGCCTCAAAGGGTTTCTCCTTCATCTGCTGTCATATATTTTAGGAGTGTAGCAGTTTGCTTATGTGTATCCTTTATTGGCAGGAAGTAATTTATTTAGTGTATGTATTTGACCATGAATCAGAAATCTGATCTACTAGTATCACAATCAGTGACCAGCTTTATTAATTGGATTTTCTTAGCCATCAAGACTAGCTAGTAGGCTTTATTTAGTTATGAAGGTTTTGACAGAAAGTTGTTCACAAATGCAGTAACATTGTTAGTCTCCTCCCATCTGGTAGCTAATTTTTTAACACTGATAGATGTTTTTATTCATTGACCAAAAATATCTGGTGTAGGAAGCTTAAATTTAGAATAATTGCTTAAGTGTACCATAAGCAAATAGTACAATATTTTTCCCTGATGGAAAACATGAGAATAAAATTATGAGATGTTTGCCCTTCACTGGAAGGGAAGTTGCCCAGAACACAGGCTTCCAGAGTTTGATAAATCTGGTTTATATGTCTACCTGGGAGTTGAAAAGAAATTATGTTTGGTAACATTGGTACTTGCATGATTTTCAGCTTTTGATGACATTAAGTGGTTGTGTGGATAGATGGCAGGGACATTTGTACAGCTCTTGGTTCACTAAAACATTGCTGCAGGCGAGAATTTTGAAAGCATTCAAGCCTTGGGTTGTTTTCAAATAGAAGGAAACAAATAGACATACCCAAGTTCATGTCTTCACTTCCTTGGTTGCACTGGCCATACCACCTTCCTGTGCCTTTGAGGCTGTCCTTTCACTGACTGCACATCTGGCATGTCAGCCCTGTGTGTACAGTGTTCTCTGCACATCTGAACATCTTTTAACCACAGCAGGTATGTTTACTGAACTTTGATTCAGTTCTAACCATTAAGGAATTCATTACTCATCCACACTTGGTGTTTGATGCCAGCTTTCATGTGTTCCACTAACAATTCCATGCAGATCTGTTGCTTTTTATTTGACAGCTTTCAAATCTCTCTTGGCACCAGATTGTTCCTGACAATCTCAAACATCAGCTGTTTGTATATACCACATACAGCCCTCTTTCTTGTTGGTGATGATGTGGTCATTCAAACCTTTTGGCTGAGTCTTCTATTTTTTGGCTTCCATTTGATAGGGAGAAGTTGTCCTCCCATAAGGTCAGTCAGTGGTACAGCTTCTGATTACCAGAAGTGTCATTTCTGATTAATGCAGCAGGTTCTTGGAATGCGTATTGTGGTTTCAGGTGATCAAATCTGGAGTATCATTCTCGCAGTCATTTAGGCTGCTTTCACTTCATCATTTGTGGTATGCAAGAAATCATCCCTTTCGTGGTGGTAGGCTTCTATGACCATGTCAACAAGAACCTCTCATCCATGTTTTTTAATTAACCATTCTGTAGTTGTACATATTAATTTAGCATTTTAGAAATACTTAACGTTTTCACCCATCTGTTTTTCCTTATAGCAGAACAGATCCCATTTTGTATGATTGATACATTTGACTTCCTGGTAGCTTTTTCCTTACTGAGTTACACTGCCACATAGTCTTACAGTTTGAAGGGTGCCACATTTCAGTGTTCTGCAGGGTTTTGTCTAAACTCTGTTACAGGACCTCAAAACTTGAACAGTTTATGGGCCTGGGTCAGATCTTAGATATATGTATTCCAGAAATTTGTATTCTTAAATAGAGATCTTCTGAAGTTGGAGAAGATGAAACAAACTATACAGGCATCCTATAGCCAATAATGAAGCTGTCTGCTACCTGGTCTTTTACTCCTTATCTCCATAGAGGTGACAGCCATGCCTTAAACCTGTGATAAAAGAATGGTGTGTTCTAAAATACACTGAAATTCATCAGTATCTTGCAAATTAGAATCACAGACTCTGATACATAAGCAAAACATACTGTAGAAACCACAGTCATGTTAGGAAAGCTGCTTATTCAAAACTGTGCAGATGTGGTCCTTAGAGTCATGGTTTAGTGGTGGACTCAGCAGTGCTGAGTTAATTGTTGCACTTGACCACAGATATCTCTTCCAACCTTTATGATTCTATGATGATTCTCTGATTATAGGGAAAGCAGAGTTCTGATAAAACCAGAAACTCTAACTGTAGTTATAATCTTTGTTACCATCTCAAATGGTATAATTTGTCACCCCAGTCCTGGGTTCATTTTTCCCTTCCTTCTGCCCAGTCAATGTCAACAGTAATGCCACTATGAACCTTTCTAAGTTCTGAGGAGGTGTCATATTGCTGCACTTCAAACAGTTATTTAAAAAATTCTTTTACTTTCCTTCATTTCAGAATTACATGGATCAGGAATTAAGGCCATATGTTCATCTAATTCTAAAGCAGTCATGAAGCCTAATGTATCAGACTTACTATAAGAAAACTAGTATTCCTTCCTTTATTTGCCACTTTCAGATGCTATAAAACACATTTCCAAACTAAATTCAGAGGTTCTGAATCTGAATATACTTTTTACATAAAAAGGTAACTGCTTTCTGCGATGTTTAAAGGTAGCCTTAGCATCACTTTCTATTAACATTATGCCTAATCTGCATTGGCACAGCTTTCAAAATATCTATCAGCATTGTACTATAATAAAATTTTAAAATACCAAAAATATTTAGCCAAGTTAAGTATTTTTCATTATTGAAGGTATTAAAGGATATTAAATGTATTAAATTATGCTGGAGATGAGATATCAAATTTCATTAATGAAGAGGAGGAGTATCATGGTTATGTATTATATTTTATTTTGTAAATTTTATTGTTTCTCCATATGAGTTCTGTTCTCCATGCATGCAGAAAGAAGTGTGGTAAATCTTAACTTTCAGTATTTTTTTCAGTGTCATACCATACACTGTTGATTTTTTATGCTGCACAGGAAAATGATCCTGTTTTGTTTGAACAGCAGCTGTAAACAAAATCTTGAGCCTGGATGCATGATGACATGCGAGTTATTTGTCCTTCAATAAAACATATAAAAGGTAGTAACCTAAGCTCTTGTGCAAAAGACAAGCTACAGGGTCATTAAATACCAAAGGTCTTGCTCTGACCCATCTATGACCTCCTTATCTGAAGCACCTCTCAGAATTGATAGAATCTACTTTAGATCTTGGGTACAGGAAACCAAGGATAGGATAAAGGATCAATATAAACATTTCAGAATTTTTCGTATTTACTAAAAAGGAATATTTGGCCTTTGTACCTTTAAGTGTATCCAAATATCTGTTTAGAATTGGAGGAGGACCTTTTCCTAGCATTTTGTATACAAGAAATTGTATGAAGTGTGCTTCAGAGTAGAAAGGGGGACAGATGCTGAAAGAAGACACTGAAACATTAGGTCTTGGTATGATTGTAAAGCTGCAGACTGGCCTTGATTCAGAAGCCTCAAGGTCCAACATGTTTGTTGTTATTTCTAGTTTTACTGCAGTCTGGATGTCTCTCCTGTTCCCAGGTGAGCAACTTCAGGTTTTAGAGTGAGATGAATTCAAAGGTGTCTGTGTCTGACAAGTGCAGCCTGGTGCTTAACCATCACTTACTCAGAGTCAGGAATTATTTTGCCTATCATGTTTAATTCCCATCTGTTAATTTGGTCTGGTGCAAAGGCACATTTTTGATGTTAGTGCACTTGTGCTCCTAGATCACTGAGGAACTTTTGAAAATCCCTTTTGCCCATAAATAAGAGGAAAGTTCTGATTTGACTTCCATGACTGTGGCCACACAGAGGTGTAATGGAAAAGTGAAATTTGCTGTTCACACACTCAGGTTGCCAGAGGGAGAGATGTGCTCCTCCTGTGCAGCAGGTGTGCAGCTCTACCCGAGCAATATGCAGGTCAGCAGGAAAATGCTTGAGGACCAGAAGTAAAGAATAGATGAGGATTTATTTTGAACTTCTTTTTCCTTCCATGAAACTGGGCTTAATGCAGTAAAATCTTTCTAATCTGCCTTCCAGTAGATCTCCACAGCTTTCCTCATGGGATTTTGGAGTGGTATCTGGACTTGGACTTTTCTCTAGGAGTCAGCTGTAGCAGAGCAAGCTCTGTGTTAGGGGTCAAGTAGTAAATTTGATAATTTGCTAATTCTGAGTTTCCAGACCTTAACCTCAAAAAGCCCTGTGCAGGTAGTACACCCTGGTGTACTACCTATTTAGGATTAACACAAGCACAGATAGAACTGGACATATGATTTGACATGCCTTTTTATTATTTGAAGTCTTGCAATGTGTAAAATAAAGTTTTTATCAGCAGAAGTATATCAATGTATTAGGATTTCAACTCAGCATATATTAGGTTTATCTTAATATTTAGAAACACTACATGACTAGCTCTGTCATGTAGCTGAATCAAAATTGTTCATTACCATTGCAGGAAAAAGGAATTGTTCACTGAAAAAGCTCAAAGAAGGTCTGATTTCTCCTTCAAAATGTGTTTGCAATTAAAACTTTGATCTTTTTGTGCTCCCAAAATTCAGTCATCTATGTTGTTACTTCCAAAATTCAGCCTCTCTTAATGGTAAGGTAAATATATCTTACAAAGAAAAAGGAATGGAGGGTAAAATGAGAAAAGAGCTTTAAAGTCTCTAAACTTTGGGTAGGAAGCTGAAGTAACCAATGCAATTGTGTAAGTAAGTGTATATCACATTGCTTGAACATGGTATTAATGTCTATTAGTGATAGTATTAAGCTGCTGAGCAGCCAAATTTTCAATTTAAAATTAAACACAAAGAGCAAAATGTCATTTTTAGTTAGATTCAATATGTAAAGAAATCTTCAGGGGCTTCATTTTCTGAACTGTGTTGATTGATACTGGATTTTTCATCTCCAGAATTGGTTCTCCACTGAAGAACAGATGTCATCTTTCACAGTTTTACTAGACGCATTTAGATTCCATACAGTGTCACAAATTCCCCATTTACTTGTGGATCACAGTCAAGATGATTATTTCAATGCTAGTTTGTTTATTAAAGAAATACCTGCTTTGCTGGAGGGGTTATTAAGCTGGTCGTCATGGTATGAGTAGCACCTAGAGTTCATTGTTTACAAATACTTTGACACATATTTTGAAAATTGGGAGGTTTGTTTTTTTTAAAAAATCAATACAATTTCAACTATTTTTTTGTATTAGAAGTAGAATTTGGACCAGGTTTCCAAACACTGAAGCTGATCTTGTGTATATCTGTATATGGGCCAGATTCTGTGCACGTGCACATGTCACAGTGACTGCTGCAGTGTACTTCTGCTGACAGTAATAGTCATTGTTATAGCATCTAAATTTTGAGAGAAAAATGAAGCTTTTCTTGCATTGACCTTGAAGCTTGTGAATTCCACATGTACTTAAATGGGACTATGTCCCAAATCTCTAAAGCCTTAAGTTGTTATACACACATATGGACTAGTAAGAAATAGAGATCAGAGGAAATTCTGTTAAAATTTGTTTTCATAAACTAGCTGTCTTATATGATACAACAAGATCTGGTGAGAGTACCTTGGTGCTTTGCTAGTTCTTTCACAAGAGCTGAGGCCAGGAGACATTTTAACAGGAAAAAATCCTTGATGGTAAACATTAAAAGAATCTATTATCCTTTCTCAGGATAATAGATAAACATATCCCTTCAAAACCTTTCCCTACCAAAGCTCATTAAGATCATCTCTACCTTAACTATGTTTCTTAATGAATTCTTTGGATCTGTAATCCTTCACCCCATCTTCTGAAAAGATGAAACTATTTAGCACAGTTTCTAGTTTTAAAATGGAGCTCTATTTGCCCCACTTTTCAGTGGTGCTTACTCTCAGTAAATTATTTGAATACATTACTTGTTGTTAGCTAGATGCATTTCAAAGACCTGAAGATTTCAAACCTTTTTCTTGCACATAGTCTGGAGGACAGACTTAGCATACCAAGCATCTTTTTTTTCTTCTTCTTTTTTTTTTTTGTAAGATTTTAAACATTTAAGAGTATAACATAAAATTGACTGGTTTTAGTTGGTTATCTGTTCCTGGTTTTGACAATTGAGCAGCAGTTGTTGGAGGACAGTGGCTGAATGACTGGGAAGCAAGTGACTGAAATCTGAGAAATGCTGTTGATAACTCCTTCCCTTTGGAATTGCTATGTAACAGTAACAACAAAACCACTCATTTTCCAAACTAGATAAAATAAAATCTGTTTATCTAGCCTGTTAAATCTGGGTGCCAGCTTTCAAGCAGATGACGTTTTAAGCTCTGTAGATGCTAAATCCTGAAACATTTGGTCTATAAACAAAAAGCTGACATCAAATATAGCATCACTGCTACACATAGTAATGGTGTATGTATGCTGCATTCACACAAAATAGGGAGATGATTGCTTTTTTGTGTGTTGCTTAGGGTTTTTTCTTATGTTAGAGTATTAAAAGAGATATTAAATTTTATCATTAATGCAGTGCGTGGTCTCTCTTCAAATCCCCTTAATTACAGATTGACTCCAAGGATTACACAGCATGGATTTTAATTTTAACTGAAACAAAAAGAAAAGCTGCTTAAAAATTATTCTTGCTGAGTGACTTGTTGGACCACAAAACAATTTTAACATCTTTTGACAAGTGTTGTCAAATTTTAAATATTAGAAGTGAGTTCACCTTCAAACTCCAGTTGTATCATGTCTGCTTCCTAAATAAAATGTTTTATTAACTTTGTCCTCACAAAGGAATGTCTGCTTCTGATATTTTTGTTTTTCCAGTTATTTTTTAGGAGAAAAAGACTCACAGTCTTGCTGAGATATGTTTATGTTTGAAGAAAGTTACATCAGACATCATATTTCTTTTCTTTGGTAATTAGAGAAAAATTACCGGGCAGAGTTGATGTAGCAGCAACAAATTTATTTCACACTCTTACATTGTTTCCTTTCAGACCCCTATCTTTAGAACTTAAAGCTCTAAAAGCTTCATTCTGTCCTGAAGCATAGAACAGCAGGTCTGAGTCCAGAAACAACATTTTTATAAATTGGGGCCTAATCCAGTAAGCCTCACTCAGGAAGGTACCTATTGTTCCTCTGAGTAAAATCAGATGATCAGGAATCAGTTTTTTATCAGTTTCTTATGGGATTTCTTTCCCCCATTTCTTAAAGGACAAAATCAGCTTCCCAGTTTGTTTCGTAAAGTAGAACTCACTTGTCACAGTTACAGCTTACTAGTATTTTTTGTAGTTTTACAGTATATTTACTCCTGTTTTTTTAAGACACACACACACACACACAAAAAAAAAAAGTTGCTCTCCAGAGCTGCATCAAATAACTGCCCAAAGCTAAGTGTAGACAGCTTCTTGTGAAGTAGACATAGATGAAAACACTGTCCTGTCTCAAAATGGGGATACAAGTTTCTTGCTTTAAAAATCAGCTTGTTTTGTGACTGAGTAATAACTTTGAATACAAAAGACCGGAGGAATGAGAAATTAGCTTTTGGCCAGGGGGTCACCATAGTGCTGAGGGATAAATCTGTCATTGTTGTTTAATGGTAGTTCGTTAGTGGTTTGATAAAGTTCCCCCAACTCAGTTCGTTTGCTTAAAGCATATTTCTAAGACTTCACAGACCTGCAGGTAAACAACACCATTATTGCTGCATCTTTTTACGGGGTGAAATTTTTGCACTCAAAAGGGTTTTTTCAATAAGCTTTCTTCTCCTTTTTTAGCTGTCTCTGTATTGTTGCTATGAGAATGTTCAATGGTTTTCTCCATTATTGTACTAGTGCACTTTTTTTTTTTTAATGGTTCAGATTAAACTATGTTGTTTTGCCAAGCATAAATCCCTCCTGTTTTAGCAGGAAGGTATTCCTAAAGCAAGCCAATGAACAAGGTAATTTATACACATTATTGTTTGGTTTAATTTGTCTATTATGTGTAATAGTCTCAATGGTGTATGATTTTCATGTCATGTGTGCTTAATGCAGATAGCAGAAATAGCAACAAATGAGGCGAAATAGTGTGGTTTAATAAGTGTGTTTGTGTGTGTGATTTCTTCTAAGTATTTGTTAGGTAATGCACAGCACTGTGAGTGATGCTGGCAGCTGGCAGAAGTTTGATGCTTTATATTTGCTATGGTTGCATTTTCTTGGCCGAGCTTTAAATGCACTATTGCTTAGATTTAATAAAAAACTACACAAAGTAGTTCATAATTTTGGTCAAAAATTAGATAAAATGGCTTAAAAGAAAAAATGATAACTGATTTTTAGTACAAACTTCAATTTTGCAAGTCACCTTTTGTGGCCTGTTTAATAAGATTGTGAACTCTTTTCAATGCCTGGTGAAGTTAACAGGGGATGAGGCAAGCTGTTCAGACAGATCCTTTAATAAATAACACCATCTCTTTACCACAGTGGACAAAATCTGGAAAAAAGAAAAATCTCACTTGTGTCCTAACATAAATAAATGTATGCGTGAGCGCTGTCTGTCTTATGAAGTCGTTTGTGTTTGTTTAAGTTGGAGCACAGAACACACAGTAAGTCTGGTGTCTGGTTTTTGAAACCGGGGTGTGTGTAAGCGTCTACATCAAAAAGAAAATCATTCTGGAATCTGAAGGCTGAGGCTGGAAAGAAAAATCATCCTTTACAATAAGTAAGACCTGCTTTTGGCATATGTTAACTTTTCAGCAATGTTATACCTTTGCAATACATTCGCCGTTGGTATAGCTCTGAAGGTTGCGCTGCTTTGAGTAGAAGATTTCAGGATTTTTGCTGGAGCTGGATTTTGATATTTAGATTATGAACCAGTTCTGTATTTTGGGGCTAGGAGTGTTGATAGGGTTATTAGTTTCAGCCCAAGTGTAACCATCTCTGTGTTGTTTACCAGTTTTTCAGAATTAAATTGTAACTGACGGTGTTTGCTTCATTTTTTTTAATGTATTACTTTTTTCTCCCCACACTCCCCAACTGCATAAGTGAGTAGGAGCTGCATAATTTCTGGGGACTTGTTCTGCTTTTGCTTTCCATACTTTAGCTAGTCAGTACTTCATGGCAGTTAACAGGATGGGCTCTTTTCTGGAACAGCTAATTTACAAGCAAGTACTTTTCCAGTTCTGTATATATTCTTGCACAATAATCAAAAAACCCAAGGTTTTTTCTTTTGGTTTGGGGGATTTATGGCACTGTATTGTTGTTGTTAATTTTTTTATTTATTCTTTTATCCACTGGGTTAAATCTTGTTTTGTTATTGCAAAATCCCCTCACTGTCTTTTTAGTTGAACCTCAATCATAAAAACAAGGAACCCGAATTACATTTGAGGAAGGATATGTTCAACTTGAAACATAGTGCTTGCAGGTAATTCGATGGACACTGAAAATAAACTAATTAGAAATAGAATGGCTCTTTATTTTATGTGACTGATTTGGAGTTGGCTATAACTGAAAAGGAATGAAAAAATGATCTCTTTGCTTGAGACTTGCCAAACAATGCTATAAGCTCCAAGTTATTTTGAGGTGGTGAAAGGTGAAACATTTGACATGTTCTTTTTGGGTAATGCTTTAAAAAAGAGAGGGCGGGAAAGAGGCGTTGCCACATCAGAGTTAAGGGTGTTTGTGGTTGTCCATGACAGCGCTCCAGTTTTAAAACACCTGTGTTTACTTTCCAGCTTTTCTCAATCGGCCTGAAAGTGGCCTAAGAATGGCACAGACAGACCTGCAGTGTGTCTGTGTTGCCTTTGCAACACACACACACACACAAAAGAAAGGAAAAAAAGACAGAGATAAATCTCTTGTTATGCAGCTAATCATTAACAGCATTTTTGTGCCTAGCTGAAAACATTTTGAACTTTTCTAGATTTTTTTAGTCTATCAGATAGTGCCTGTATTTTTCCCTAATCTATTAAGCTACATTTTTATCTTTGCTGTCTTATTTTCTAGCAAGAATAAAATAAGCTTAATGTTGGTTAGTGGTAAATAATAATACTGGTAAATAATAACAAAAATCAGTGGTTTTGTTGCAAAGTGATATTTCATTCCAGTATTTGAAATATGTTTACCAGTACTCTACTTTGAAAGCAAACAATGAAAAAAGAATAAAAAACTATGCACAGCCCTCCCTTTACTACCCTCCCTGAAAAAAAGAAGGTTGTCTTACAATTTTTTCCTGTGTAGAGTTTTTCATAAAATCCTAGTGTTTGATGTGTGTTGACCTTCTGCAATGTTAATTTAAGACATAAATACAAACTAAGATATCACATTATTTCAGTGCTTGTTTTGAAATTTGAAAATCATTTGTGGATCAGTATTTAAGATATTCATCTGATGAGAAGCATATTTTATACTAGTGTTCCAAATTTATTTATTATTACCTTTTTAAATTGTTCATGTTTTACAAACTTTCTTGGTTTTTTAAAGAAACCCTCATTCGCTTTTTCTAGCATTTTTTAAATTGATGCAATATTTCTTCTGCCTTCTACTTCAGATGATGTGTATTCCATTCTTGTTTATAAAAATACATCTGTTTCATAATTGCATTTGTTTTTCTGGGTAGATCACTCCATATAGGTCAGGTTTTGTTTCCTGAAAGTGGGGAAAAAGGCAAAAGAAAATCAAAGGAAATATAGTGCTGATACAGGAGCACAGGTGATTTCTCCCTTAGACTGGTTTCTCTTTCAAATTGTGAATTGAATAGATTCAAAGTCAGTGTATGGGGATCAGCAATATGAAGCCCCTTCACCAAGATATATAGCCTAACTAGAGCACAGTTCATTTAATACTGGTTGGTCTAACACAGTGACTCAACAAAACAAACTGGGAATGTGCCAAATCCTCTTCAGATCAGGAACCTCTAATAATCTGAGAAATTATACCAGACTGATCTCTCTTGGCAAAACACAGCAGGGCACCCACCTTGCCATGGCTTTCCCAAGGGGCAGGAGCAGCAGTACAGGTGCCTGCTCTGACAAAGCTGGCTCCTGCAAAACACACAGTGCACTCTCAACTGACTGCAAGGGAAGGTGTTCAAAACATAAGGGCATTAACATTCCCTTTTTTTCAGTGATTCTACAAGGAGATCTGGAGGATATTCACCTGAATCTGCTCTGAGCACAGGGAAGAGCTTGTGAGGTAAATCCTCACCCGAGTATCTGCACAGTTGTGTCACTGAAATTCTCACAGGAGCAGCATTCTTTCATATCAGTAAAGGACGTAAACCAGTACCTTGGCAAAAAAAATGGGGGGCATAGGAGATATAAAGAGTTCACATAATTTAATCCAGACTGCCCCAAGTTATATTTCTAAAAGATAAGAAAGTTGTCACATTTATTAAATTACCAGGTGTAGCTGTGTGTGGATGTGTTTTAAAATCAAGCTGGATAATGTCAATATGTGAAAGGGGAAGAAAAGGCTTTCTGCATATAACATTTTCTAGAGGCAATACTGCAGTATTGGTAAGAGGGAGACAAATATGGTGTTCAAAATATGTCTAAGTGGTTCAGATACCTACCTCTCAAGACTTTCAATGATTTTTAGGTATCCAACCCACTTATGGTTGTTGAAATCCCATTAAGTACCTATCTTGATCTGCTTCAGGACCTCTATAAATCTAATGGTCTCTTTTTACTTTTTTACATGTCTTAAAATTACTCCCTGCTCCTTCTAAAGGCTGATGGTTAAATAAAAGCAAAATTAAAGACAGACAGTTTCTGGCAGTTAAAATTTGAATGTTCTTAAAAAATGGAATTGCCCTAATGAAATATATTTATTCAGTATATCCTTGTGACCATCTAGTTTTAGTATTACTGGACCAGTGAAATGCCACTTTCATTACAAATGTAAGACAAAATCAGGCAACTATCCAAGAAGTCATAATTATGTGAGCTGTAGACCAATTGTCCTGCAAGGGATTTGTACACAAATGGGTACACTTGTGGTTGTTCAGACCAGCCATAGATGACTTGTCTCTGTTTAGCAGTGTCAGGGTGTTTGAGTTATAAATACATTATACCTAGCATGTCTCCTGGGAATACTTACATATAGATGCTTGAAAAGGGCTTGTGTGGTCATTTGTAGTGAGTCTACAAAAAGGGTTTTGGGATCCCTCCTAAATTTGCCAGACTTTGCACATGTTCTGTACCTGTACTGTAATAGAATCAATAATGAGAGAAATCTTCTATCTTAAGACAATACAGCCAAAAAGGGACAAATTCAGAAGTTACAGTCTCTTCATCTTTGAGGTTTTTCATCCTACTCAAGAGTGCATTTGATACTACAGGTCTTGTATATCTTGCTACCACTGAAATATCACTGGTCACACACTTCTGTTTTGTCAAGGCCTGTGTGCTGACAAGACTGCTTGTACCATCTTGCTTTTGGTCACTTTACACCTGTCTGATCCAGGGATAAGGAAACATCTTAAAAGGTAGGATTTACTATCATCAGCTTCAGCACCACATTTTACCATTTTCCAGGGATATCACATCCTCAGAGGAGGAATGTCTGTTTCTACATGGACCACATGGTGTTGTCTTACCTGGCCTTAATCAAGGTGCAGTTGGAGGGAAGCCAGACAGTTTATTTGGCTTGTTTTTAAAATATGTCATTATGTGAGATTTACAACTCAGATCTTATTTGTAAACATCATCCAGTGGATTTGGTTTCTCTGTTCAGCACTTGATTTTGGGAAGTTGCTTTCTTAACCACCTGACACATCAGCTGGTACCTCTGATACTGTCCAGGAAGTTGCCACTTGCAAAGTCTTTAGTGATATGTATACTTAATTTATAGAAACTGTGGGTCTTCCTCTCACTGTAAAAACTCAAAAATTCATCTACCTTTTTCACTTTTCAATCAGAGACTCTCAACATGAATGAGAAGAGATGGAGATGTTCATGTATGCTCATTAGGCCTGTGTTTGCAGTAATCGTATATATAATCCATGGGAAACAACTGTTTAAAAATGTCCTGGTTTGTAAATATGAGGCTCATCTTCATCTTCTTGATGACCTTTCACTGTTCTGTTCTTTTTCTGTGTACCTATGTGACTAGAAGCCTTCTGTGGTCTTTAGATCTCAGTCTTCTGGAGAGAAATTATTTCTCGAGAGAACAGTGCATGAGACGTGCTTTAATTTTAATGTACTTTTAATATGGAAAAATAAAGAGAACTTTAAAAAAAAATATTGAGGAAACGGGGTTTTAGCCACATTTCCCTAAGAAAATAAGGAATATATGATTATGCAGTCCTTTTTTTTTCTCCTTCTGATTTTTGGCTACTTTCAGCAAAATGTGACAGAAGAATAATGACTGGACCCAGAAGTGGGTTTCTCTCTTCTACTCAATTGCCAGTTTTTGTGTAACTCCTAATGTCCCACTCAAGGGGAAGTTCAGGCAAACTTTATCAGTAGGCATTACCGTTTGGTAGAAGGCAGCAGTGCAACAGGTTATCACTACTGTCCAAATGATGGACCAAAAAAGTTACACAGCGTGAGCTGGAGGTATTGAGCTGGAGGTATAGCAGTAGAACATTGTGAAGTGTATGGGTAGAATCCATTAATTTTATGTGGACATTGGAAGGAATATGAGGTTGGGAGAGAGAGGCTGGTACAGGATAACTTACTTGATTTTTACCCTGTTTTTAGAGAGATCCTTTTGCCTATGGAATTAGAAAAATTTTAATGTCATTACAAACTTTTTGGTTGATTGGTTGGTTGGTTTTGGTTTGCTTGTTCTATATAGGGAAATACTGCCTCCAGTAGCGGAACTGCAAATTTTAAATCTATCAAGGCTAGTACAGCCACGAAGAGCTTCAATCATTTCTTTCCATTACTCTTTTTATGCTACATTTAAAGTGATGACATTAGGCCTTGAAGGAGTTTTAACTTATCAAATTAAAGTCTGTACCTTTCATTAGTTTCTAATGACATGAACACTAACTGATCCCTGGCAGTTTTGGGGGGAGTAGTGAAGATTAAAAGAGGTGGCACTTGAATTAAGTTGATGTTGAAAAGATACTGGCACCAAAACCACCTTTAAAAGTTTTAGGCTCATTCACCTTTGTGGTCAAACATTCATTCAGTGGCATTTCTGACTTTGGAAAAACATCTTAAAAATAATTTAAAAGATGTTAAAGTCAAAGAAGTGAGTATGATTTTCAAATCTCAGAATAATATCACTTATTTGTCTTTAGAAGAATATCCCATTTAATATGGGGATACATGCTGTTTAAGACACACATTGTTTAAGTAAGTACTTTTAAACAGAAACGTTCATAAAAGTGAAATATAAAAATAAATCACAGAAATTCTGTCACACAAAAGAAAATGGGATATGAATAAATATTTATCTTTATTTTTATTCTTGCATTATGTTCTGCACTTTCCATCTTTTGACCTACCTCTGAGAAGTACATTGAGATGCATTCTTCTCTTCCATGTTTCCATACAAATCATTACTTCTGTCTTCTCACTTTTTATACCATACCTTCAACATCATGTAAGTTTCTTCTATTCCCCATTCTCAAATTCTTTTTCTTTTGTCTTTCTTCATTGTTTTCTTAACTTTATCCTTCCTTTTTTAGTCTGGATGTTTGTTTCTTCCTCATCTGTCTCAGCCGCTTCACTAAGACACCAAGACCCCGACCATCCCCAAAGACCTTTGTCCCTAAGAACTGTACCTAGATACTGCTTTTTTCCTGTGTGTTGGCTTTAGTTGTTCTGTGAAGCAGAAAGATTACTTCAGGTCTCCACTAATCAAATGGAAAAGGGATGACATGAGCAAAATGTGAAAAGCTCATTGGTAGCCTCTGGAGAAATATTGTATTCAAAGTTGACAAATTGCAGGGGATTTAAGGAGTGCATGATAGGGCAAGCAAATGGCCTTGCTTTCAGCAAAGTTAGTCATCAGAACATTTTCCTTCCTTTCAGGAAGACAATAATTATGAGTATTGTGTATTTGCGCAATTGTACAGGGTTATTTGGTATACATGCAAAATGCTACACTGAGGTAGCCAGTTAATCAAGAGTTAACCTCAGTTCTGGCATTTCTGAAGCAAGCATCTTCATTTACTCCCCTTTCCCCTGAAACAGTATGTTAACATTTTTCATTACAGGATCATGTGTGCTTTATTTCACAGCATTCCTGCTCCACACAGTACCCAGAGAACAGCCAATCAATATATTTTTTTTATCTTCTTTGTTCATTATGTGTGCCAATCCCTTGTTTACTGGATACTGTTCAAACCTTTCCCTGAAAACAGAATTTTGAGCAACCATCATGGGGATTTTCTCTAGTATTCAATGTTACAGAAACCAAAGGCTTAATAAACAATGATTTAATGTATTATTGCAGAAATGCTTTCTTCGTGCTGTGTGAGAAAATCAAGGCATGAAAAATCCAGGGTCAAAATTACCCACAAATTTTGCATGCCTGTTTAAGATGTATAAGATTTACATTTTAGAATATTTATCATTTGTAAATTCCTGACACTTAAGGCCAAGACCAAAAGATATTTTTATGTCATTTAGTTGGCCTTCTGAATATCATAAGTCATTGATTTCACCTGTTGTCACTGTATTGAGCCTAGGAATTTATGGGGGTTTAAAACCTGCTTTCCAGAAAGTTATCTAGGTCTGGTGTAAAAATTTAAAGAAGTGGAGACACCACCATTTCCTATTGATCATTTGTTCCAGTGATTCAAGTTGCCCCTACTCAACCTGATTAAAAATTCCTTTACACACTGTATTTTCTGTCCATTTATCAAGGGAAAATGAGAATCGGTAGCAACATAAAACTATTCCATTCCTGATACTTGTTCAAAATTAGCACATGTCCTCAGGGGTTTTTATAATCTGAACAGACAAAGTTCCCTCACTGCATGCCTTTTTCTCTAGTGCTTGCATTACTGGTGTGGCTCTTTTCCACATCTTCTCTAGGTTTTTATCATCCTTTTGTTTTCAAATTTGGACACAAATGCATTTTTATGTCTTTGTTTCTCAGTGTCATACATAAAATCAAGTCACCTTAATTGCTTCGTTGTGATACAATTTTATTGTGTATACATCAAAAAGAGATGCTTTTTCCCAGTTTTTCCACAGCATTATACCGTCATCTTGTATTGAAGTCTCATATCTATATCAGAGTCAGCATTTTAAGAATATAGTTGCTCTTACTTTTAAGTGTAGCCTGTGTTCACTGTTCTCAGACTGGGAGTTTTGCATTTGATTTTATTAAAATGCCCTTGATTTGAATACCCCACCAAGTGACCCAAAACATTGTTTCATCATCATTATTTACTTATTTTATGTTCATGAACATTTCTAGCTTTGTCTACCTGTTTCCAGATTATAGAAGGATATGTTGAATAAGGGAATGGTAGTACTGATACCTGTGCAACCTTGCTAGTATTCTAGTAGTACTCAATGACAGTTGCCTCTTGGAACATGGGGGCTTATAGGATTTTTAACTTTCAGTCCATTCAGAACCCACTTAAGAAACTTTTCTTGATGCTGCGTAGTTATTTTTTTATCAATTTATTACATCTGACAAGTGAAAGCCTAAAACACCACTATGCAATATCCTCTTCTAATCTCATCCAAGGAGATCAGATTTGTGTGGCAAGACCTATTCTACCAAAAATATGTTGACCAGGAATAATTATAGTCTTTCATTAAAACCTGTATTAATTGAATCCAGTGTTTTCACTCATATGGCCCAGCTTTAATCCCACTAGTCTTTTTTTTTTTTCCCTATTGACATGTTATTAGTGCTCTTCCAGTGGGAATGTCCTAGTATTTTAACACTGCAACACTTAAAGTGAAAATTGTCTGAATCTCTACGTGTAAAACTTATCCATCCTTAGATTCTAATAAACTGAAAGTTCTTATTCATTCTACATCAACTGTAACGATACCATCCTGATTTTTCCAAAGACAGACAACATATATACTGAACATTCCTGGGTTTTTTGGGTTTTTTAATCGTAACTTTATTTACTTTCTACATGAAAAAGGAGCTGTACTTTTACTTGATTGTGAGATCACTTTTTTATAGCCACCCTTAAATGACTCCCCAGTTTTCTATGACATTCTTCTATCTTTTTTTCTCTCAAGTACTTGAAATACTTGTTTAAATATTTCTGAGCATGTAAAGATTCTGGTTGCTTTATTCCATGTGAAATTCAATCAGTTTATTATCACTTATCTCCAAGTAGATATCCATATCCATTTCAGTGATTGATATTTCTAGTTTTATAATGAGATTGTTTACCTCATGCTCATAAATAATATATGGTTTTTGAAATGTATAATATTAGTTTATAATTGTCCACTAAGGACTCACAGAATATATGTCCTAAACTGGCCCTGTAGCATAACTCTTTTCCTTTCCAAAGATTATGAAAATGTGCTGAAGAAAAGCTTGTTTTGTGCCCTAGTTAGCTGACCAGTAAGTCTTTCTTAAGTTATTTTAGTTAGCATACTGACCTCTACGTGTTCAAGAGCTGTGGTCCTGTGTTACTGATCATTCTGAAAGGAATAATGGCATGGTGGGGGAGGGCTGTGTTAAGGCATCCTGCTTCCATTCTGCCTCTCTTATTCTTCCTGTTAATCAGGGACTTCAACGTGCCAGTTGCCCACCAGATTTTAGTAATATTGCTTATATAAAATTTATTCCCATCAATTAGAGTTTCCTATTGCTGCTTACCCAGATTCCTGGGATCAAAGCATAAACAATTGAAGAGATTCTTTTCATTATATTCTTTGCCACATTGGTTCAACTTGCTCGTTAGATACTGAATTTGAGCATGTACCTCATTTGCCTTCCAAATAATCTCCCCTTGTGTTGCTGATTTAATATCCTGGCTGCTCCAGCTAGTTTCCAACTGAGAAGATTAGCCTCCTACTTGTGTGGTGTAGTCTGTCCTGTTCATACAGTCCCTTCTTTCACTGATGTGCTGTTTCATGGATTAAAATCTGCCTGGTTTTTCAGTTATGGATAACAGACAGAAAACACTGGAAATAAACTTTCTCACTTGTGATAACTGTGGGTACCAATTACATTTTAATTTTCCTCTAAATTGTTTTCAGTGCAGTTGAAGCTTTCAGAAATTTCATCTAAGTTCTGCTATGAAGGCCTTATATAGCATTTATGTTCCGTTTCTCATTCACTCCAGTTGCAGCTGTGAGTGCAGGGTATTTTGGCAGATTAGAGACAAGGGATTTATCTTGCATAGTCAGAAAATGGGTAACATACTATCAATCCCTCTGAAAACTTTCAGGAAGTTCATGCTAAAGTGCTGTCACCAAAGGACAGATACATTCCGCAACTGTGGAGCAGCATTCAACTACATTAAATATGAAATGTGATGTTTTCTTACTGCAGTCCCATCCCATTGGCTAGAAGAAAAGATACAGGAATGAACAGGTTACAGGCTCTTTCACTGGTCAGTAGCCATTCATGCAAAAAAATGACCATGTAGTTAGAAGTAGCATGATGATGTGTATGTCCTGGTAACCTTACCTCTGGTATTTTCTAATGTCTCTGTACTTGACTTCATGAGCTTACTAATGTTCTGCCAAGTAAGGAGTTAGCACACCCAGCTTTAGTTGTCACTTGTCAGGGATCCATTTGTAGCCAATGAAGAGGGGGATATATCAGCAGAAGGCAGTCTGTCCTTAAGATAAAGGGAGATGATACGTGAAATGATCTTTGCAAGTACCACCTCACTTCAGGTGGCTGAAGGAAGGGGAGATAAAGTGCATACTTTCTATGTGTGTACTATTTGTGTATAAATTATATACATAGGTCTCTGTTGAGAGGTACACTCACAGTTGTGTTCAGATGTGGGTGGCTGTATATACCTCACTATTAAGATCTAGCTGTACATAATACTTTGTATGTCTTCTACTTAAAATAGTTCTAAATGACTCTTAAATCAATCCTTAAGTGTGTTAACATTGCATTTGAATTGAGCTACTGAATTTGGATCATGTATAATTTCCTCTGTCACCCAAGAGAGGTTGTGTGTTCTAGATGCAGCAGCGATATGGAGGTGACTCTGGCTGGTGAACAATAGCTCCTTCCACTTCAAACGAGCCGAGAACTGCTTAAGGTGGGGGTATTCAATGGGCTCCTGTTAGAAGTTTGGTAAGGCATTGACAGTGAGAGATTGCATGGCTTCGTCCTTTATTCTTTATAATGAAACAAAATAAAGATGTGTTCCATGGAAATGGAGGGATATACCTTCTTTTTGTTCCATCAGTTGCTAATGATACCTACTTTTTTAGATTCATGCTTAGGAGATGAGGCTGGCCTTGAGACAGATTGCCTGATGTTGTCCTTCCATTTCTGGTTTGTAAAAAACAGAAATTGTAAAAAAATTTGTAAAAATTTAAAAAATTAAGCCATTACTTACCTTCTTAACAAAGTATTCTTCATAAAATTGAATTCCTAAAATTCATGTCAGTGTAGGAAAATTTTCTAATCAATATTCTTGATTTAATCTTTGTTCCTTAGAAGTGTTTCTTCCTGTGCTCTAACAACTGCAAAATGTGTCGGTTACAATTATACTGAAGGAAAGATTAAGAATGGTTAATTTAAATTATTGTAACTTTGGTGAACTTGAGGAAAGTTCCATTCTGTTACAACAATGATTTAGTTCCATGCAGTAATAGTGATATAGCAAGATACTCATGTCATCAAATATACTTTGAATTTGTCAATCAATATTTACTTACTGTGGGCTTTTTACTGAGTTGTGAAGTTTATTGTGGATACCAGCAGTTAGTTTCAATGTTTGTAGCACAAATATTTCAACCTAAAGGCTATAATTACAATAACAATGAAATTTATAGCTACTAGGAAGCAATTATCCCTGATCATAATTCTGCAAATTATAATATAAGGAGGGTTACAAAAGATTCTTAAAAATAATATGCCTATAAAATAAAAATTTTCTAAGAGGGTAGGACAAGCAAAGAGTTAAGCTAGTAACCCTGTCAGTGAAGTAGTTGCCTAGGATTGAAAAGCCATTGTTGATTACAGATTCTGACCTAGCAGTTTATCTAAGATACAAATTTTGTTTTATATAAAACAGCTTGCTTCCAGAGAAACTGGCAATCAAACTGCCATTTGGTTGATGTTAAAGTAAGACTTTTTGTGGAAGGTTATATACCACCTAGATGCTGGATAAAGTTCTCAGAATTTTTCAGAATACCACAGTGCAGTAAATTAAAAAGAAAGCTAAGTTTTATAATATGTTGTATTTTAAATTTGTGTCACACTGTGAGGCCTCAGCAGACAGCCCAAGTATTAAATAGTGCTTTTTTGACTGTAGAAGTATCATTTTCTTGAAGCCTGAAATATTAATTAATCTTCATAGGAAAGATGAAGTTTATTAATTCATGCCAACAGTAACAACTTATTAGTGACTAGACCAGAAAGAAACCCCTTGCCCCTACTCTGACAACTTGTGTTGACGTCAATGGAAGCAGCTTTGGGGTCTAAGTAATTAAGTCCAGTGAACTGCAAAGACTCATGTGACATAATTTTGACAGTTGTCATTCGTCTTTAATTGTTTCCATTTCATAAGGTACCGCTAAAGCTTTGCTGGAAGATTGTATTTGATTTTTTTTAAATTAAAATAAAAGAAGTTATATTGATGGCATCTCCATTGAGCAGCTACTGATATGTTGCTAAGAGCTGGTATGCATTAGTGGTTTCTTTCCCCTCAAAAGGTGGAGCACATCTGGATTTCCATCTTTGAGTAATGGTAGAACTTCAGTGTATCTTCACAGATCATCACTGAAAAACAGTAGTTTCTAGGCCTGAACTTGCAAACTCCTTAATTTTGCGTGTCCACTCTTTTGAACGATTTCATTTTACTGAATGAGTTCTTCATTTTGTTAACTATGATACTTCAATAAAATTTAGGATATATCTTTTGTAGAAAACAGTTAAATTTTACCAGCTGCCAGGATTCTGGGCCAAAGGGTAAAGTAATATTGGTATGAATGAAACAAATGAAACAGTGATAATTTACAGGTTTTAATATAAAAATCCAAATTTGGTCATTATGGACTTAATTATGAAATACAGAAAAGATGTGTTTTGAGAAAACAAATCTTGATTTCTTTAATTTGTAGTCCCAGCACCTTTTCTTGCTGCTTTGACCTCTGGCAGTAGTAGTGGTGGATATTAAGACAGCAGTCCATTTCACCCAAGGCTGTTGATAATTTAGTCATCAGAAGCTGTTTCTTCTAAACAGTGTCTCTAGGATGTAGTTCCTCCCTCCAAGGGGAGTGGTCTTTTGTTAGATTATGTAAATGGGGAAGCTCATTCATTACCACTGTGTTGCTAATTCGTGCCTTAACCTGCAGAACCAGGCATTGCATGACTCTTTTCCTGCATACAGCAAACATGAGAAGCCACTGTTCCTGCGTTTGCTTTAGTTTCTGGGGAGAATTGAATGAAAGTAGATTCAAATCAGCAGGGGATTTGTTTGTCAAATTTTGCAAATCAGGCTGCAGAAAATGGAGTTTTACAAGCCCCATTCAGCAGTCCAAGATATCAAGCTCGCTTCAGCTTTCAATATAACATTCATACCACTCTTTCAATCTTAATTTTGATTGATTACTTACCAGCAGAAGTTTATACTGAAATCTCTCCTTTGTCCTCTTTATCCCTTCCTCACCTTTTCATTCTTTCCATGTCAATTATTAACACTGTGACGTTACTTGTTGCTGCAGTAACTTTGTTTCAATGCAGCTGTTGCCAGGTGAATTTTCTTGAGGGCTTGATTGTCACATTTACAAAGACTTTATGAGATATCAGAAAAGTTTTTATTTGGCCAGCAGTCTTCAACTTTACATTCTCCGGGAACTGGCCTGTGCTGTCTCTAGATGTTTTATTTGAAAACAGAATACAAAGGGAACACAATATTGGCTCATGGTTATGTATGGTAGGTTTTGTTAGCAAAACCTAGATAGATACCAAGAAATTGAAATATATTGGATTAAGTTCACTGGGACAGATTTGCTGTGGCCCTGGTTCAGGGGAGGTTCACAACGGCTCAGCAGACAGAATGTGTTCGATTCATGTGTTAATTCAGATCTTAGGTCTGTTTTTCAGCTGGGAAGTGTTGCTGTAATTAGGTGGTGAGTCAAAACTGTGTGTTTCCAGGCTGTGACTGTTGCAAGACACGGGACCAAAGTCCAGGTGCTTTCAGCTCCCTGTCAGCATGCCAGTGGCCACACAGTACACACCCTCAGGTGCTTTTCTGCTCTCAGAGCAGGGGCTGGTGGTTAATTCTGCAGAGATACACTTCCAACTGACCAGTTCAGAGGCCTGAACTGGCCATCTCGACTGGAGGATTTAGGCAGCAGAGGCCCTTGCTGAGTACATGCAGTTTGAAAATTCCCTACAGTATGTCTTGGCTGAGGTGAATGAAACAATGCTCATCACCATTTTCATCTGTAAGGCTTCAACTTCCTGCTTGCTTTGTGGTAGTTTCTGCCATGGAAATCCGTGCAGAAACCAGCTCTGAAGAATTTCCCAATTCTATCCTGAATTATCTGTTGGATCCATGTTGGATAGAAACCTTTTTCAGATCTCTCCCTAAGGCAGAGGAGCTCTGTCATTGCTCAAATTATCCTCATTGGCACAGTCTAAAACTGCATTGGTAGACCAAAACAGAGAGACCAAAACTTTCCTCTGTCCCCAATCCCCCCCGCCAACTCATTCATGGATGACAAAGAAAAGGCAAAGAGCCAAATTTTGCCTTCTTGGGGAAAACCCAGTGCAATGGCTTCAAAGCACTGCAGAAGTAGAGAGAAGCAGCTGGAGAACTAAGGGGAGAATGAGAAGCAAATTAAAAGCCATTGCTTAAAACAATTCCTTCTCCTTTTCTTTCCTCCTTATTTTTATCATTCTTCCAAAAGTAGAAAACTGACAACTCAACTCAGTTTTTCTGTTTATTTCATAGTGTGCTGTGGATTCCTGATAATAGATGAGAGTATGTGTGTTGAAAGAGCCATGTCGATTTTCTTGCTCTAATGACAGGGTTTTTTTTCCTTTTGAATCTGAAGTGGGAACAGAGAAGTACATTGCTTTGCTTTATCTCAAAATAACAGTGTACACCGCAGTGTATGTTTCTTAAAATATAGCTACCGTGAGAATATGTGTTTTTACTCATCCCTGTTACTGAAAAATCTGACTAGCTAATTTTTTCATGTGTCCCTTAAAATGTTGATAGTTCCGGTTAATTGCCCCAGTGCCTACTGATGAGCCCAGAACTGATTTTCAAGCTTCCTTACTTAAAGCTCAGAGAACAAGCTGCTTATGATGACCCAACAGAGACATAAGGGAGGTCTATGAAAGGCAGAGTATTCAATCAGCCTTAATCCCTGCTTTCAGTAAGGCAGTGTCTTTAAGTACAGACTAATTAGTGAATAGACATGGTTGTAGGTTCTTGTAGACATATCTTTTGTTGGCTCAAGATGAACTGAGAGGCTAATAGAAATGGTTTAAAATCTCTGCTTTGCTTTTCTTTCAATGCATTTAATAGGGTATCGAGATGAGAAAATATAAATCAAAGCAGGAGCAAAAGTAAATATAAGCTATCTGACTACGTATGTTAGTATATTCCATTTAGATATTATATCCATTTAGATATTGGGACTTACACTTGTGGCTCCCAGTCCTGGCCTTCTTAAAGAACTATTCATTTTATAACCTTTGACATATTGCACTATGAGAAAAGCATGTGGGTTTTTTACTGTTACAGTAATGTATTATGCAGGCATTACTTTGCACTTAAATAGTATGTTAAAGTCATCAATCATAAAGTGATCGATCAAGATAAACATACTTCCCCCATTTTAGTGCTAGGGAAACTTAATTCCAAGAAGTGAAGTGAATATCCTTAGGATTTGATTACGTGCCTGAGACTAGAATCTAACTCTCTAGAGAGATGGCCCCCATCTTTAATAATTTCTTTATTACATATTGTATAATAAAATTTCCCAACAGGTAGGAATAGCCGTCTGCACATTGCAGTCATTTATGGTAAAATTGAATGCAAAGAAAGGCATATGGGTGAAACTGAGTGAATGATGACTGACATCTAGTCATAGTCACCTGAAAGAGAAAGCATTTCTTAATCAGCAAGACATTAAAAATAAGTAAAAGGCTTAAAAAATTAGAAAAATTGTGGTGTTTTGGGGTTTTTTCCTGATTATATTTCCCCTACTGTTTGCATATTAAGTGACCTTGACACAATGCAGATAGGAAGCAGACATAGCAACTTACTGTTCTACTCATTTTCTAAAATTAACCATATATTCCAATAATATTCAATAACAGTACCTTGGTTATTGAAACGCATAACCTTTTTGCTGCTTTTATCACCTGTATTATCCATAGGAGATAATTACTGCAAAGCAGCTGGCTGTTGATTTTAGAGAGCATCAATTGTTCTCCTGTCCCAGCTGTTGGCTAATAAGGACAGTCAACACATCTGTTTCAACAGCTGGTAATTAACAAAAGCCTAATTGCTGCAACTCTTTTAACAACAGATCTATGAAAGAGTAGGGATGTGGAGGAATATTATTTACTCTGTTCTCGGCACTTTCTGTGACCAGTTTCTTTTTCCTTTTTCTACTTTGAACACCACTGCCTTTGTCTGACACACTGAATGGCAGGACAGCACAATATGGTAATCCAGAGCTTAAGTTTTTCAGATCTCTGGTGCTGTTTCTTATTGCAACATTTCTTTGCTAAGTTGCAAGATGAAATGGATCAAAAGCATTTTGTGGAGTCTCATACAACGGAGATAATTTACTACAGTATGCTTATGCAATAGGGCTGCCAATCCAGCAGCTTCCAAAAGAAAGTAATGGGTTTCCCTGTTTGTGGATGAGTTTAATAGCTCTGCAGCCCTTCCCCAAAAAAGTGTCATCATTCTGAAATGATAGTTATTTAAGAATTCTTTTACTGCTTTTCAGATGCTTTGTAAAATTTGTTGTACAGTCTTTTTTCTTTCCTCTGATGAGACCCACATATGTTTTTTAGTTTGAAAGTAAATGGCAGGTGGCACCTTGCACTGCAGAAATATCTCATCATTTTATTGCTACAGAATTGGAGAGGGATCTGCACAATGGTTGTCTAAATATCTACATTTATAGTATCAGTCGTCAAACACTAATTCAAAGACGTTTCTCTTAATTAGACTTATCCTTGGGTACAGCACACATGTAATTGGAATACTTGTCACTAAATAGAGAGAATGCATGTATACAAATACAGGGAAATGTTAATCCCATTGAAGTCAACAGTGAACTTCTGTTGGCTTCAATGGGTCAGGATTTTCCCTGAAAAAACCAAATTTTCTTAAAAGCCGGAGACAAATTTGGCATTCATTGTGCTCCCCATGAAAAGAAAGTATTCAAGCATTAATGGATCTATGGCTGAAGTATTATGCAAGTCAGGCATGTATTACAGATTGTGTGAAAGACTTGAGTAAATAAAAATTTCTAAGAAATAGCATTTAAAGTGGTATTTTGAAATGATAAACTGATGATGAAAATTGTGATTCTTTGGTAAAAGTTAGTCAAGATCACTTGATTAAACTTGTCTTACTAACATTTCAGTTGGCAAATATTTCTGTACACTGAGTTCTTAATTGTCTGCTGGGCATGTTGAAAGGTATAAAAGAAATTCTCCTCAAGTGCTTGCCATTGACAGAATACAGATTGCATAATTAAAAATATTCTGGCAAGACGAGTTTAGTTCAGCAGGTGTTCAAGTTGAGAAATGTCTAATAGAAGAAAAACTAGAATATATACTCTGAATGACTAAAAACAAAAGCATTGGTTAAAATTTTAAGAAATTAACACAGATAAGTGTTTACTGTCTGGGTTTATCATGAAGATTTTTTGTACACAACAATCTTTGTTGATCAAAATTATGTTTTCAGTGTTGCACAAAATAAACATTCTCTATTAGATTATACTGTTGAAAATTGCTGAAAGATTTGATAGTTGAGAAAAATGTTTATCTTTTCAGTGGATTATAGTATTTTATTTCACATATTAACAATTTTAAAGAAAATTATCATGGGTAATGTATCTCTTTTCTCATTCACTTCCCTTACTCCAAAGATTACAATATTACTTTTTTTCCCAGTTGAAATGTAGTTGAGTCTGAGTTGCAACAGAAATTCAAGCAACTAAGCACCAAAACGTACATAGAAACAGAAAAAAATGTTTTTGCCCAATGCAAAGATCTACTAGAATGTAGCTGAATGTAGAAGGTAATATGATTACCTTATAAAAAAATAGTAGATTTTTAACAGAAAGGACCAAAAATCTGTAGTATCAGAACATACTTTTGAGTCCTAAGTGAAGGTAACTCACCTGTATCAACAGATCTCTCTAACAGTATAGCATCCATAACAAACCATGGATGGATCCATTGCCTGCTGATTTGATAGGAAAGTGCCCTCTATGGAATTTTCTCCTGTACTATTTTCAAACAAATGTTTTCTATAAATACTTAAATGTATGTTCTCACAAACACATCCATTTGCTTTTCTTAGTTTAAGTCCTTTCTCTGAATTCTACTTGGGTAGAAAGCATTGCTGTAAGATTGTGGAGAAAGCAAGATTCAGGGAGTTGTTCTGTTCAGAATCAACTACTCAGACTCAACATGACTGATCCCTTTTACATGGGTAACATTGCAACAATAGAGACTGAAACTGTTCTAAACTATCTGTTGAGAATGTTTGCATCACAGGAGACATGATGGTGGCTTGTTCACAGTGTCTCAGAAATCCATGGTCACTCCAGTTGCGCAAGTAGCTCAAGGTCATGGTGCCTACAGCCAGCCTCAAGTGCAGACATGGTGCTCCTGTCTTTTTCCCAAAACTGCTAGGCATGACATAATCCAGCTGGAGAAAGAACTCAAACTGTCTTGCTCAAAACTGTCATATTGTTTGATAAGAAATCAAATGAGAAGTACTAACAGACTTGCATTTGATAATGTCTTAGTATTTATGCTCTGCATATGTCAGTGTGGGGCATACTCATGGATTCTTTCTTATTCCTAAATTTCCTGATAACAGATACTTTTATTCAATAACTGGGTTTTTATTCTTTTCTTAGATGTAGCAATTGCTTTTGAACTCAGCACTTTGATTCTGTGTTTCTTTGTATACAAAAATATCAGATTAATTTGAGTATGTATACCTGCTAGTCATATGGTAAAGACCACAAGGTGAAGTAATAAACACTAACTCTTAATCTCTTAGCTGACTTTCCTTCCAAATCCTGGAAGAGTAATATGATGTAACTGGGCCAATTCATATTTATAATCCTCTACAGACTCACGACTTTTATGAAAGAATTTTAGTTAAATTCTGATAATGTGATTAGACACTGCTGCCTTCTTGAAGGCATCCTTGCCTTCTTGAAATGGAGATGTGGATGACCCCTGTTTAACAGCTGTGTGCCTCACCAGCTTACTGGGAATGAGAGAAAGTCAGATTTATCAACCTTAATCAAGTTAATTAAGCCCTTATTAGTTGACAAGACTAGTTATCTGAACATAGACTAGTAACAAAAATAGGATCACAGCATGGACGTGCACAATGGCATGCAACCATTCATGCATTATTTTAGAGAAATCCCTGGCGTGGTTTTAACCCACTCTCCCAGATGATGCTTTTGAACCATACTATGTGCTAGGGCCTATGGCCCTTTGACAGTCTGATGTCAGCAGCCCTTCCTTTTAGGAAGGTGAATGGGAGAGAACTCTTGACCATTTTTTAACATGAGTAAAGTCATGCCAGTAGATCTCAAGGTCGGAACATAATTTCTGGTCTGTTCTTTTTACAGCAATAGAGAGTTGGGTGCTGTGGTTAGTTCAGGGTCTGTTAGTGGATCCTCAAAAATGTTCCAGATGGAGAGTCCTGAGAGCACAGAGTTTCTGGCTGCTGCACAGATAAAACATGTCTGGCTGTAATATGAACTTTTTTCTGTTATTCTGCCAGTACAGTTCTGCCCCAAACTGGATAAGACACTTTTGGGGCTGAGGGTAAAGTTGTTTTATTGAATAGGTCTTTGTTACCACAAAGCTTCTGAGACAACATGACATTACGTTTTGGATCATGTGCTGACAATTTGCTGTTTGTGGCAGATACTGACATCAAATCATAGGTGGCCAAAGTAATTTTTGTGGACAAAGGGTTTATCATGGTTGCTGACATTTGAAGCTTTCCCAGAGTAACCTGCCAGTAGGACTCAGACACCACCTGGAAGGTTTCTTCAGCTCACTCCACTTACACAGTTGTTTCCTTCTTGATATTCCCTAAGAAGATTGCCAGTAAAATTTCATATATAGTGCAATCATCTTCATGGTATGAAGTCAGGCCTCTCAGAGTTGAAGGAAACATGCCTATCCTTAAAGTAAATCAGGAATGGTTTTTATCCTTTGTTTTAAACTTCTATTTGGTAACCTGATATGTCTTCAAGGGACTATCTGTTTTCCAGTCCAGTTACCAATAGAGCCATGAAGAGGTACATGGTTACACCATGCCCAAAGCAATATCCTTTATTTTACTTTCAAATAAGAGAAGTTTCTCTGTATTGCTGATGTTTTTCCATTGTTTATTTGAATTTGCTTTTTCCAAATAGATTTTTAGATGAGAAAAAAAGTTTGTGATGTCACCAAGGCCAAACCTGAATTACAGAAAATGAAGTAATGTTTCCTTTCCACAGGTCCACAGCTGTAAATGGTATTTAATCTGAGAAGTAAAGAAATTAATTGACGTGTGTTATTTTCATATAGATTGTAAATCCATGACTACTGTGCAGAAATTTCAGTCATGAATGGGTTTTTCTTTCTCTATTAAAACAAAGTATTCTTGATTGTTTTCTTTTTATGTTCTTTTTACAGTGTACATTGTGATTTAGTAGTGAGTCAAGCATCTACCTACCTGTATATAGAGTCCTATCTATTTGCTCTTTAAAGCACCCCCAGATTGTGTTCTTAATAAAATCCCTCCTACCAAAAGGTCAGTGTCTCTGCACATGGAGTTACCGATGTGCAAAGCCCAGTCCAGCTATGAGTGTGTATTTTGGAGCTGTCATCCTTGGAATTTTTCAGGGGCCTTTTTGTCATCCACTATAGTTATATCTTACCTAAAATAAGACTTACAGTGTCATTAGATAGTTATCCATATGCACAGTAGGCATGTATGATGGTATCTCTGGGGTTTTTAACCTATGTGTGCAAAAGAATAGAAACCATAAATGAAATCTTCACCCTGGGAAGTCAATTGCAGTTTTGTGTCAACCTCACAAGGGCAGAATTCCAAATGAATCGTCCTCATTCCCTAAATCATTCTTTAAAACGAAATGCTTCCATGTATTCGTCTCACAGTCTTATCAGGTGCCTTGGATTGTCCTTTGATTTTTCCTGCAATTTTCAGTATATCAGTATACTGCTTGGAAAAAGTATAGCTTATTACATAATAATACTCCAGATGATGAAGAAAATTTGTCTCATCATATCTAAGGTTAGATGAGCAAATCCTTAATTCTCACTGAAACTTATCATGAGCATTTCATATAGATACTTTCTTACATAATGTGGTAATTGATGAATTATGGAATCATAGGTTGGAAGGGACTTTGAAGGTCATCTAAGTCCAATCTATCTGCTATGAGCAGAGACACCTTTCACTAGGCCAGGTTGCTCAGAGCTCCATCCAACCTGGCCTTGAACACCTCCAGGGATAGGCCTACTTCTGTGGGCAAATCTGCATGTAATATGTGCTTGTAAAGGAGCAAACTGCTTCTTAAGTACTGCTGGCACAGTGAGCTTCTTCCCAATGTGGTGTGATCACGTAGTACAAGAATAAGGCATCACATGTCAGGCATAATGATATTGTTTGCTTTTATTGTAATAAAATTAACCAGATACATATCTAGTCTTAGCAAAATTGCTATTGTATTCTTTCGTTTTCTTTCTCAGAGCAGTCAAAAGCTATTTGGTGATTTTTTTTTTCCTTCTAATTGCACAATCTGTGTAGAATTTGTTGTGACCCGTTGCTAATGTCCCAGTCACAACAGGATCTCTTAGAAATGAACAACCATGCAAGCAATGTTGATCTGGTATGATAATGTATTCTCACTGGGGAATTTGTTGTGATGGAGACAAGAGTGTAAATGTCAGATAGTGGCATCTCTTACAAGTCGTCCGAAAAACTCCTTAAAAATATTAAATTAGGGGTAGCATAAAGGCTGAGTTGAGGAAAGTTACATAAGATGGAGGTGAAGCACAACACTTCTTGAAAATGACAATTCCATTTTTTCTTTTAAAAAGAAGATTTCGGGGTTAAAACTTTTAATTACAATAAGAGAAAACATTAACATATTCTTTGCAAGGCAAATGAAAATCATACCATTTTAAAAGCCACTGTTGATGTTCTCACATCATGTATGGGAAAGCCCTTATTTCAGCTCCCTGATCCAAGTTTGTCACCCTCAAACATTTTCATGGCTGAATTCTGGAGTTCATCTCCTTTTCCATGACGTATCCCTGTTTGGATCTGCTTTTCACATGTTTAGCCATTTAAAAAAAATATTTTTGTCAGTTGCGGAGAGAGAAGCGAGACAATGATAGTCCCCAGAACCATGGATAATTCACATAACTTTGGAGCAGGGAAGAGTCTCACTGGGAGGAGTCCACCAGGACGCCCAGAGTGGGTTAATGCAAGAACCTGGGAGTCAGCTTAGGTTTCTGCATTCAAAACAAATAACCTAATCACAAGGCTGGGGAGGAGTTCTCTCTTCTCTCAGAAATCCTGTCTGACATTCCTCAGAAATACTTCCATCTAAACCAGTGTATCTTCACAATGCAGTGGGATAATGCTTTTGATTAAAAAAAAAAAAAAAGTTTCATTACAGCTATTTATTTGGACCAACAGTAGTATTAGATTGTAGCATAAAATATTATGATTAATTGTTTCATCCTGCTGCAAACTCATAAAGGTCATGTTTGCTGTTGAGATGCCTTTCCTTTGTGCCCAAAGGGAATGTCAACCCGGGTGTGGTTGTGGCAGAGGGTTGGTGAGGGCTGCAACTTAAAAGCTGTAAAGAGTTCCCACAATTGCCAGCCTTACCCTGAAATTCACATACACAGATAACCCTCAGCTGGTTCTTTCTTGTGTTTTTTCTAGCTGTAGTGATCCTCCACAGCAGCGCAGATCCAGCAGGGACCAGTAATACAGTTCTCCATTTACTCTTAATTTGAGACAGGTTTAGAAAAACTATTTCTGTTAGAAAAATTGTGTGTTGAGAAACAACTTCGCATGAATTTCTAATAATTTCAGTTACAATTCCAAACTTTTCCAGCTCAGTTTATCACCTAGAAGTTTTATTTGGTGAATATTGAAACCTACATTTCAAACTTCAGAAGTAAAACATTTAATTCTTATATTTTAAATTTGGACTTATTCTTGTTAACGGTGTATTTCATGATGTGTCAATATTTTCTAACAACTACTATAGTAAGTTCTAATTTTACCTTTTAATTTTTAAAGTCATCAAGGCCAGCTGATACTTAAATGCAAGTTGAAACATTTTATCTAATTTTCTAGGTCAATGTGTCCCCTTTGTATTGTAATGAAACAGTTTGACACTTCAGCAGGGTGATTAAAACAAAAAGGAGATTGCTTAGTGTGTTATTAGAGTGCTAGCCATTTTCAGTCCTCTCGTTAGCTGGAGTCTTTTCCTTGACCCTGAAAACCTCTGATCCCCTAATTAATGAGACAAGTGCTTATATTCCTTTCTAGATCAAAGCATTACCTGCTTGTATTGTTGGTGAAACAATTTGATGTGTTGACACTTTGATATAGAAAATAAGATGAGCTGTTGTAATCTGCACTAAGTAGCAGCTGCTAACGTAAAAATAACAGAACGGTTAGAAGTTGGATCTCATATGTGTCACAACATGACCTGCTCTATCAGGCACTGTGTATCTCTATTACTGACATGATGTGTAAAATGTAGAAGCGTTAAAAATAGTGTAAGATTAAAATATTTCATCAGGTTTTTTTACAGAGTTGAGGGGGTTTTTGCTCATTCTAATTCAGAATGAAAGAAATCTTTATTTGCCTTCCCAATCTCCTGTTGCCCTGAGTAGACACCTGAGCTCTTCCTATCCAGCTAGCCTCCTAATATCAGCAGAAACATACTTCTTCCTCACAAGAAATGGGAGCGATTCTCTGTTGTCTGTTTGAGGCTCCATTCCATTTCAGACCCCAGATGATAACATAGGACCTAGAGTGGAGAGACTGCCATTTTCCCCCTTTACTGCCATTTTTCCCCTTTCCCCCTTTGCAGCTCTACCAAACGTATATGACTGAGACCATAAATTGTAGAAATTAACTTGGAGATCCTCGGATTTCTCACGCAACCTTCTTCTAATCCATGGGAAAAGCCTGTGTCAGTAGAAAGCAAAATGCTGGTAGTGACTATTACGGAGTGAAGGAATAGTGCATTAAACTCATGCATTAACATGTATCTCAGTCAAGCCAAGGGAAATTGTACTAGGTAGAAAGGGTGCCCATTCTAAATGAGTCAGTTATAATTTCCATGCAAATAAAGTACAAATAAGTTGTCCACAAGAAGGGTACTTATTAAGCAAGGAAGTTATGTCTTAGAAAACAGGAGATATAGAGACAAATGAAAATTGCCTGAGGTTAAGCTAAATTTGCCCTTGAAATGGAAATTGAAACAAACAATAGTGTAACAACTGAAATGAGAACAAGGAAAGAGGAAATATGCCACTGGTCTGAGAATGGCACGGAGATCCGGGGTAATTCTGGATTAGGTCTAAAAGTGTGTGATTTTAATTTTTGTTTCTCTCAGCATTGAGCAATGAAGATGCCAGCTGTGAGGACAAGGATTAAGAAAAGTGAATGTATGCAAATGGAGTACATGGCAGCTGTTCAATAGATTATTGTGCTTGCATTGGGTTAATGCATGGTTTCCATCCCCAGTTCTGAAAGAGCTGGTACCTGAAATTCCAGGAATGATAGTAAAGTTCTTTAATAAATCTTATGAGGCTGTTTGCAGTGTAATATGGCAGGGAATTAGCAGAGAGCATCTATATTTAGAAGGGGAAAAATGTAATTTTGACAACAGTAGACCAGTTAGTCTTTATTGTCCAGTCTTCAAAGTAAATTTAGGAGGAAAATATTTTTAAAGCATGGATCCATCAAGAGTGAATTGCTGTACAATTTTCACACAAGCATGATCATGCAAGAATTCTTTGATATGATAACTGATTATTTAGACAAGGAAACTTTTTTTAATATAACCTGACACATAAGCTTATAGGTTGTGCCATATGGAAAATTATTAATTACAGTGGGGAATGCGTATATTGTTATTTTACAAGCAGGCACAAGCTTAATGTGGGAAATGCTGCTTGCTGCTCGCTGGGTTCACCCAGCATCTCTTGTTTGGAAGAATGGGCACATTTAGCTCATGTCTGTCTGCAAAATGTCATGTACCCATGAAGGAGATGAGGGATTAGTCAAAGGCAATAAGGAACTAGTTAGCAGGAAGGCAGCAGCAAACAGATTTGAAGGAAGAAATGTTAAGGTCCAAGGATTTCACTAGTGGAATTTCTCTCCAATTTCTTACCAGCTGGTGCTGAACCAGTTTTCTTTAATGCTGTCATTGAGAACCTTTGGCAGGAAGAGCAGCAATGCGCCAACAAAATTGCTTGATGATACAGAGCTGGGAATTGTTTTTAATAAGGCATGGAGATATTATTAATACAAAGTAGGTTCAAGCTGTCTTGCAGAAAGATTGGGATGGCCTCAAGTACTGGAAAAACAAAAGCAGTGGGGTGGAAATTCGGTGCCAAGTGTAAGGTATTATCTTTTCAGGATGAATAAGAGTTTCCATTGTCAACTGGGTAATACCAGTGTACAGAACAGGCTGGAGGGTGACTGGGAACAAAAAGAGTACAAGAATGTGTCAGGTGAGAGGTTTCCACTGGCATGAGTACAGAGTACTGAGGAGACATGCATTTAAATTGATCAGGGTAATGAAGAGCCTGCTTAGTGAGAGGTAACAGAAAAGGTTGTTTGTTTAGCCTATCTCAGAAAGGAAAAATAAATGCTTATTATAAATATATATATATGTTGTCTATAAATGGATGAGAAAATAAATAAATTAAAATAAAGCTATGAAACTTTATTAGTGAAGTTAATTGGATTTTTTTTCTTTTGTATTGGATATTGAAGAGTCTTACAAAAGCCATCTCTCACACAAAGGTGAGGTTCCAGAGAGAACCTGACAGCATAGGAGGCTGTGTGTTCTTACCTCTTTCAATTTAGATTAGAGTTGAGGGGGCTCGTGTTCGCTCTGGAGGAATTAGGAAAAGATAAATACTAGTTTTGTCCTATGTTTTCCTTTGCTTATGTCTTGTATTTTTCCAGATGTTGTGGTAAGAAAACGCATGACATTGTTCCTTTAAATGTCTTGAAGCAAAAGCAACAGCAAAAAGATCAGTACCAAGATTTTCTTTAGTTGAGATCAGCTATTTTAAGTTTGATAGGTAGCAATTAGATTTTATATTTAATTGGAAAATTTAAATTTTCACCAAAAAACTGCTAAAATGCAAAATGGGAAAATAAAGAAACAACAATTCTTATTTGCAGGAAGGTGGACAGAGAATGGGTAAGGACTTATCCACATTAAACCAAATATGAAAGTGTAGGAACTTCTGGACAAAACAAAATCTTCAGGAATATTTTTCACAGTATCCAAGTAATCAGAATACCCTTTCAGGGTTGAAAAGGAGCTTTGCTGAGAGTGACACCTATACCATAAGGTGACCAAGCTCACCTCTAAAGTGACCTTTTCATGGGAAACCACCACTAGAGGAACCTGTGTATAATTCTTCTTCTTTACCCTACCTTCCAAAACAATTTAATCAAAACAAATAAATTTCTGTGAAAAGTTCTGATTTCCACAGCTTGACATTTTCCAGAAGAACAATATTTTGTTAAAAAGTTCTCAAGCAGCTATTGTTATTACTAGAGGTGAGCTCATGCAGGATTTTTGCCATATGCAGTATGGATGGATTTCAATATACATTTAGGAGTCTTCCAAATTCTTTATTGTAGAGCAGATGCCATTATTTTAGTTAGCAATTTAACTTTGTGATGAGCACTGCTTTGCTTTCCTTCTTCTAGTGAAGGAAGACATCTCTGCCTTGTGAGGATATTTGACTCTTTTATTTGTGTTTACCACCCTTCAGGGCTGTGAACAATGGGTCATTTTGTCGCATGGCTGCATGCTGTGCACAGCGACTCTTGTGCTTGGATTTTTGTTGGTCTCATGAAGCTCCCTAGTATCAACTCCACTGGAAGTTACTGAGGAGGCTAACAAATGTCTGTTTTTCTTCCCTTCACTTTTTGTAGCTCTTGGGTTTGTTGATTTTTTTTAAATCCAAATAACCTGATTTTGTTGATATTTTTATTGGTACAAACCCAGATGCAAACCCAGTCAAATCAGTGCAGTTTTTTTCTGCTGAAAAACTGACATAAATGGTAGTCTTAAGGCTCTAATGCCTCTGACTCTTGTCCTGAATGGCAAGTGGAACATGAGGTGTATTTTTTATGATAGTTCTCCAAAGAGACTAGCCGTTAATCTCTCTGAGTAGGTGTGTCAGCTGCAAACATTTCCTTCCAGTCTACCATTTCAATCACACTTCACAGTACACTGAAAATTGGCAAGGATGTTAATTACTGGCCTCTAGAACAAACCACCTACTTTGATTCAAGTGTGTTTTCCAATTTTTAAGAATGTTGTTTCACTTACAGAACAGTATAATTACAGAAAATAGCTTGGTTTGGCTAACATCTTGTGTTCTGTGAGTTCTGCTTGCAAGGCAGCAAGCTGCACCAGGCAAGAGGCTCACCTGCAGAGGATTTTAACCTCCTTCTGACAGAAGTTAGGGCTTGCCAGCATGCAGTACATTGTTTTCAGTATCAGAAGCTCAAAACCACTGTCACTCAGATGTTAAACATTAACGCTTTCTGCTTTTAAAGCTGAAGGAACGCCCCCCATATAGTAAGAAAGTTTTTATTCACCAAGGAACTTCCTGTTAAAACTTTATGGAAGTCTCTCACAGGAGCAATTGCAGCCGTGGGTCCTGTACCTGGGCAGTGCAAAACCCTGGGTGCAACATGACCCACCGAGCAGCACGGTTCAGAGACTGCTTGTGTAGCTGCATTTGTGCAATGCAGTGTTCAATAAAATTTGTCAGGAATCAGCCAAGTATCCAGGACATGATTAATCAACCAGCAGAATGAATTGCCCATAGATGATTGGGAGTTGACAGTAAACAGTAAAACACCTGCCTTGAAGACTTACAGACAAACAGGAAACAGAAGCAAGCAGGAGCCCTGTTTTAGGAGAGAGATTTTGAGGCATACAGGCAGAGTTGTTCATGATTATACAGTGAGTTTGGCAGACTTAGAGGCTGAACTATGTGCATTCCCCTTCATGGGTTTGTAGCTCATATAACAGGTCTTTAATTTACCAAGAAACTTTTCCGCAAGACTGTCCTGAAGAGTTGGCAGAATCCACAGTTGACATTTCTCACACATGTGCCTCTTGGTTAAGGGCCCTACAATTTGTACAATTAATAACTTACACCATGAATTAAAAACATTGGAAAACAGCCCATTGCTCAGGCTCATGAGTCAAGGAATTGCTGTGGAAGCCTGATCTTATTTGTTGTTACAATAATAAATCACCCACTGATTTATTTATATGGTACCTGGGCCCTCAAGGCAGTCCTGCAGTGCTATTGAAACCGGACTTTTAAAATTAATGGTGATTAAGCTATAGACCCATATTAAATATGCATGAATACTTATTTCTCCCTGCCTCCTCTTTAACTGTAAGGCCTGTTGGGGCTGGCTACCTTCCTGAATTACAAGCCACATGCTGCAATTTCTATTATGGTCATGAGTGAATGATTCACACTCCCTTCAGTGTGAATCAAGGATGGGAGGGGGAGTGTCCGGTGGGGCTCACAGATGGGAGATGAAGGTGATTGCTCAAGGATTCCCTCACCCCTCTATAAACCAGATCCTGGGTAAGAATGCACCCAGATCCCAGCGTGTACTGTCGGTGCCAGTCTCTGCAGTCCCTGCTGCTCATTGCCTGCCACTGCTCAGGGTCCTGGTTATCCAGCAGCTCTTCTGCTGCTAACATCAGCCAGGGGCTGTTACCATGGGAGCTGCCCTTGACAGCCAGGGAGCCATGTGCAGACCAGAGTCCTGTGTCAGTAGTTCATGGCCAAGGGCCTTGCTTCAGTTTCTATATGTTGGTCAACAGTTTTACAGTATAGCAACACATATGTATCATATGAAATGTGTTTGCTGATAACCACTTGGCTGAACTGAAGAGTTCTAACCTTAGATATTCAAAAAACTTACATGGGAGAAACCATTCAAAACATGATCCTGCTAGTGCAGAAATCATGAAAAAAAATAGAAAAATTTCAATGCTAGAAAAAGAAAGAATATTTCATAATAATTAAATAGGCTGGGGTAGTGCTAATTTGCTTCCTGGTAGCTGGTACAGTGCTGTGTTTTAGATTTAGTATGCAAATAATGTTGATAACTGATGTTTTAGATGTTGCTAAGTGGTGTTTGCCCCAAGTCAAGGACTTTCAGTGTGTCCTGCACTGCCAGTGAGGAGGTGCACAAGAAGCTGGGAGGGAGCATGGTCAGGAAAACTGCCCAAAGTGACCAAAGGGACATTCTGTGTGATAAAACATCACACCCAGTATATAAAATGGGGGGTGTTACCAGGAAAGGGTGTGATCACAGCTCAGGGACAGGCTTGGCATTAGTCAGCAGGTGGTGGTATCAGTTGTATCGTGCATCACTTGCCTGTCTTGGGACTTATCTCCCTCTGTCCCTCTCCTTTTTATTACAATTACTATTATTATTATTATTATTATTATTATTATTATTATTATTATTATTATTATTATTATTATTATTATTTACTTTGTTTCAATTATTTAACTGTTCTTATCTCAATCAACAAGTTTGATTTTCTTTTCTTTCTTTTTCTGATTCTCCTCACCATGCCATCAGTGGGAGGAAGGAGAAGTGACCAAGCAGCTGCATGGTACTTAGTTCCTGGCTGGGGTTAAACCACAACACTATGTTACATACAGCAGTATAACTCTATGTATGCAGTTATAATGGTTGAAATTATTGCAGAGATTGATGTGTTTTCAAAAAAGTATGGATATTCTGAATAAATTGGTTATCAATTGTTTATCATTCCACAGGCAGAATTGATAGCTTTGCAACAAGAAAAGGAAGCTGCTCTTCAACAGTGCAAAAAACTAGAAGAAGAAATCCAAACATTGCGTGTTTATTACAGGTAAAGTGATTGATTCTAATATGAATGAGTGACTCATAGGGGAAATTTTCTGTACGATGTCTGACTGAGTGAGGAAATGGCCTTATCAAGTAGGTATTTGTTGGAAAAATGTGAATACATCAATGAATCAAAGCCTGCATTTCTGCTTTACTGCTCACCAACCACCTCTTTGAAATAGGAGTCCCTTTCTTATAGCCTGAATTTTGTATTAGTTTCTTCTAAGGGAAGTGAAAAGTTGGTGGTTGATTTTTGCATTAAAAAGCTGTGCTATGGCAATATGATCATTTAAAAACACATGGACAAAGGAACCAGATTACATAAATGCTTGTTTCTTCCCTGATTGTTTGCACATACCTAACTTACTCAGTATAGATTTTAAAATAATAAATCTGTAATTCTAAAATACTGGTTTCTTCTTCAACCCCAATATATGTGTCTTTTAATTCCTCATGTTCTGTAGCAGTATGGAGAATGAGAGAAATGCCCATTCTCATTAATTTAGGTGGGCTGCACTGAACATTTGCATGGATCAGTGGGTTTTAGTCCCTAAGGAAAAGCTCTGTGTGGTCTAGTGAAGGAGTTAGGTTGTTTTATGGAGTGATGTTGGGTTACAGCTCTCATTTCATCCTGACCTCCTGTGTGAGAGGGGATACAGAGCTGCCAGCAGGTTAAAGGCAGGAGAATTGGCATCAACACAGCTGAAAATTGTGAATCTGAAGGCTGAATGTCTGTGATGAGGGATGTGGGCTACAGAGGTAAATAATAAATACAGTGTGAATACTATACTCATTGGAAATAAAGAGGACTAGTTATTTATGTCTAAAAAGCATTTGAAATAGCAGAACTGTGTATGTTTTCAGTGTTTCAGCATTCAAAAGTGAAAAATACTCAGGTTTCTAGAGGTTTTTCAAGTTTCCCCTTCTCATTAAGTTTATTAAAACCTTGGAGGGAAGTTTCAAGAGCAACTTTTGTTCCTAAATCTCATAGGCATTTATTTAAAGCCTGTTAATAGTGAATAGAAACCCCAAGCAATTTGTGATTATTGCATTTAATGAATTTGGTCAGCATTTAGTGTGTGCACAAATTATGGTATGATTTACCAAGCTGGAAAGAATTTATTATGGTGCCCCTATTAGTCGTTTAAATGGGGTGGTTTTTTTGAATAATTTAAAAACTGAAATGCAATTTTTTTAAATGATATTTCAGAAATTAGGAATTTGCTTGTGTTGGTCTATAGACATTTTATGAGATTTTCACTGATTTTTGAGTCACATTTTTGGCCTATGCTATCAAGTTTGCACTAACATTTGATGGTTAACAAGTACAGTAGGCAGCAACAGCCATTTACTTGTTGAAATGCTTTAAATTCCAGAAATATCAACAATAATGACTTGCAGGAATCAGCATTAGAATGTATCATGTTATTAACTTATAGCTCTTAATTTGATCAGTCAAAATTTCACTGTAAGTTGGCTGACAGCATTTGCAAAATCTATCCAGAAGGTGTGGAAATGCTCACCTGATTATCCCCTGGAGCAAGAGCTATTGTAGCACTACTGATTTTTACAAGTTATAACATCTAAAGTAGAAGATTTTATCTCCTACCTACCTCACTGTTCTAGAGGCTAATGTGTTCCAGAGTGGACCCACAGGGTGGCTGATTGAGGTTGGCAGGGACCTCTGGAGGTCATCTTGTCCAGCTCTGCTCAGGCAGGGCCACTGAGACCTGGTTGCCCACGTCCACATGCAGAGGGGTTTTAAATGTCTTTAAGTATGGAGATTCCACAACCTCTCTGTATGGAAACACTGTCTTAAGCATACAAAGACATGACTTGAAAAGCCAGAGGCCACCTGGAGCTGAACTTGCAAGGGTTGTAAAACAAGGATTCCTATAAGTGCATAAGCAGCAACATTTAATTTCTCAGGCCTGTCTTTTGATTTGGTTAGAAATTAATTGCACCATTGTGAGGCTTCTTATGAACTTGACATTTTGGTTACAGTTTCCTTTAAGTTACATGAACATCTGCAGCCCTTGTCATCCAATAGTGTGACAGTACTTTAAACACATGCCAAATGAAACAGAAAAGAATATATGTCACATGTGCATAAAGCTTTGGGAACTGTACCAGGCCAAGGGTGGGATGGCCACAGTAATTATGAATGACAAGGTAGACAGTGCATTTCCCAAGCCATCCCAAATGAATGAAAATTTGCACTCTGATTTGTATGTGAAAGGGACACATGTATAGATGTCTGCTGGGTCTTTTTATCTCCTCATAGTGCTTGCCATGCTATGGTAGTCTAGAAAAAGCACTGGGAGTGTTTTTAGACAGTCTGTTTTGAACTGGGGTAGAAGTTTGCTGCTTTGATCCAAGTGAGTTAGATGTATGATTTGCTGTTCAAGACTGTATTCCCTGAAGTTGCTTCTCTTTTTTTGGATTTCATAATTCCCCAGTGAGCAAAATATAGGCTTCCACACATGCTCCAATCTTCATGAGAGCTGTCAAACTGCAATGTGACAATGCCAGGTGCACATTCCCTTCACCTACTGTTCTCTCATGTCTTCACCAGATTCTTACACTTTCTGTCATAAGCCCCAGCATGACAGGAGCTTAACAATTTTGGCTCATTAGGTGACTTCTCCTTTTGCTACTAGGTCTTCCCTGGCCTTCCAAAAAGCATTTATCCTACTTTATTCTTTTTCTCCTTTTTTTAACTGAGATTTCTATGAGTCATGGTTTAGGAATGGTACTCCCCAGTTTAGTGGTCTTGCTGAGACTCTCCAAAACACATGCCACTCACTCATTCCCCCTTCTCCCTCCCACTTCTTCCCCTGCAACAGGATGGAAAAGAGAATTGGAGGCAAAGAAGGTGAATATCAGGAGTTGAGATAAGAATAATTTACTGCAAACAGCAATGAGACAAGAAAATGAACAGTAACAGCTACAATATTAATTTTAAAAGCATACAAAAGAGAGAGAGTGATTCACATGCACAGTTCTAACCCCAACCCAACCACAGCCACACTGTCCCAATGGGAAGGAACCCCTTCTCCCCAGAAAAGACTCCCTTCTCCCCCAACTGGAAAATGTCATGAGATGGTACAGAATATCCTCTGGGTCATAGCCATGCTCCCTCCTGGCTACTGCAGAAACTTACCCTGTGCTGGCCAGAACCAGGACACTACATCATCCTTTAACTTAGAAGAAACAAATTTAAGAAAACAAAAACAAATAAACAAACAAAACAAAACAAAACAATCCAACAACAACAAAGAAAGAAAACAAAACTAGAGGCTTCCATTAAAGCATACAAGTAATACCTACATCACTTGTACTTGTGCCTTAACACACAATAACATTTCAAGGATTTGGTCACAAAAGTAATGACTATGTGTGTATATTAACTATTTTGTATGCATACATGTGTAAACAATGACATTAAAATGTGCATTTTTATACCAACCTGACTTTCACTAACATTAGCATAATCCAGGAAAAGCAAAGTGTCATTTGATCATACAAAATCAGGGGAGAGAAACTTAGGTCCAGACTATCTGCATGTGTAAGTACACACAGACATGCCTATAGGAGGGAAACAAGTGGAGACCTTCAAGGGAAAAATACAAAATCCCCTTCTATTATCTCCACAGGAAAGATTCTAGGTATCTAGGATACACTCTTCAGATTTGGGTCCCCAGTAAAAGTAAGACATCTATAAATTGGAGAAAGTTTGACAGAGGGCAACTGGTACAGTCAGGAAGCCATAGCATTTGCAATGTAAACAGAGACCAAGGGTAGTGCTCTTGTACATCCTGGGAAAGAAAAAATACTCCTTTCTTTGTTGGCTCCAGGGGGACCTAATGGCAGCCTAACAGAGTCTGTGCAGAGGTTGTCAAGAAAGGCGACCTCTTCACAGTGCTCCATGACAACAGGGTGAGGAACAACTGACTTGAATTGAAACAAGAGCATTTCAGACAGGTTACAAGGGAAAACTTGTTCCACAGGGGCTGTCCATCATTGGAACAAGTTGCCAGAGAGGTTTTACCATCTCCATCCTTGGAGATTTCCAATGTCTAACGTCAAAAAGTCATGAGCAACATGGGGGGATCTCATATTGATATCACTTTGAGAAGAAGTTAGATTCCACTGGAGACTGCCAGTGGTCACTTCCAACCTCATTATTCTACAATTCTCTGATCTGGTAGCTGCCTGTGTTTGAAGACATTCATTTTTTTTCCTCCAATTGTGAAAGAAGTAAACCGCACTTCTTTTCAGGTGAAGTGAAAAGCAAATCCTAACTGAAACTGGAGCTTCATGGAAATCCGTAATGGCCTAACCCAAAATTTAAATTAGCTTTTGCAGATATAATGAGGAAACATTTCTTTCCCTCTGACTTTTGACTTTTTGAAAAGAAAGTATATCCCAGAACAATTTCAGTCTTCTTTAGAAGGGACAGAGAAGTGAAATGGAATTAAAAAGGGGGAAGAAGCTAATTCAGATACATAAGGGACAAGAAGCTGGCTACAAATTCAGTTTGGCAAGTTCTGTGCTTGTGTTTGTTCTTCTTGTGTTGTCTCTGTGTCAAGTTTCAAAAAGAAAATTGTGTTTTCTGGATGCTAACTCAAAAATACATACCAGGAATTATAATTTGCATAAGAGTTAGGAATAGCATAGAATTTCTCTCTTACTAATAGAATTGTTTCCACACAGTGCTCTTTAAGCTAGAGATTAATGCAAATCATAAGATCCTCAGGGACCAAAGAAGGCTATATCCAAATAACCAGTTTTGAAGTACGTGGCAGTGTTAATCCCACTACCTCTTTCTCATATACCTCTGTTGTTTGAACATCATCACAAGTTTTTTATTTGCATATTTTCAGTTATGTGATCTGGAAATTTTATAATCAGGTTCCTTCTTCCCCTAGATTTATATGCTGAGTGTGACACCATATTGGTGTGGGGTATGCCTTTGGTCAGTTGTAGTCAGCTGTTCCAGCTGTGTCTGTATCCAACTTCTTGTGCACCCCCCGCCTGCTCACTGCTGGAGTGGTGTGAAAAGCAAAAAGGCCTTGACTCTGTGTGAGTAATACTCAGGAACAACTGAAACATCCATGTGTTAGCAACACTTTTTTTCAACACAAATCCAAAATGTACCCTATACCAGCTACTATGAAGAAAATTAACTCTATCCCAGTCAAAAGCAATATAATGTTGCAAAGTAATGGGAATATGTAAGTTATGGTGAGCATGGGAGCAAAAGATGCCTTATTTTACAGTTATGTGATGGTTCTCAGCAATTAAATAGAAGATTAACTTCAGTAAGGCTCCTTGTACTAATAAGTACAATTACCTGAAATAAGTATTTTTAGATTCAAACTTTCAGTCAATAGGGGTAGTTTCTCTGCATGCAATGTCAGCAGTTTTCTGGCTCCCTAACCAGTTGTAGCACTTTATAAGTTAAAAACTATTGAAGAGATCTAACAGAATTTAAGTCTACAAGTTTCAATGCTTACAATACTTCAATTGGAATACTTGGAAATCATGTTTAAGTGGCACAAGCAAATGGTCTAAATAGCAGTTAGTTTTATGGAGGTCCATATATTTTTCCCATGAAGTCTCTTGTAAAATGATATGGAAGTTCATTTTTTTTTTAAAGACTGAGATTGATAAATGTGAAAGTAGAAAATCAAGAAGGTTTTTTATTATTTCCCAAATAAAGAACTTATAGGCTCAGGGGCAAACTCAATTTTCATCTTAATTACAGAACTGAATCACCCTGTAACAGGCAAAACAGATGAAGAAAGATATTTTGTAAGCCATTACTTCTAGTCCTGAATAAAAAGACTTTTCTATTCAAGCTTTGGATACAGTTGTGTGTGTTTAATTTACTTCCATTCTATAGTTTCATGACTGATGTTATGGAATATAATACTCAGATGGTGCCATTTCAACCATGCTCCATGGACTCTGTGTATGGATATAGAATGGTGTAATTCTTGCTATTAGAATGTTGCTTTCATTCCAGTTTTAAGGGCTGTTAAAAACTATAAATATTTCTACCTAAAAGTCAATATTCATCTTCACAGCCACTGCAGTAGCAAGTCAGAATACAATAAATAGCCTAAATAGTCAGATTCCTGTACTCTGACTGACCCCTGCTCAAACATTTCAGCCTGTTTGTTCTGCCATCTCTCAGTTTTCTTCAGAGTTCTCTCAGTCTGATTTTCCTCAGGGAAACACAATGTGTAGCAGAAGGTTAGGCTGCTCTACCATCCAGTTTCCCAGCCCAAATGAACTGGAACCCATTTACAGTGGGATTAGTGAAGCTGCAACCACTAATGCAGAGTGGTGATCTCAGTTCTTCCTCTGACGTAATAGCAGGCTGCCTTAAGCACCTGTCCTAGCAGTTTACCTCAGAGAACTGGTCTTTTCATACCTGGGTTTTTTTTATCTCACTTTTTCAGTTATGGCCGTTGACTCATTTTCCTGCTCGTTTCATCCTGTCTGCTTGCTTCTGTTCTGGCAGTTGTTGTCATTGTGTCAGTACTAGTTGCTTAAGACATAACATGTTGTAATTACAGTCATTAAGAAGAATGACCACGCAATGGTATCACTGTAAACCACACAGTTCTTTTTGAAGAGCAGTTTTGGATCATGGAGAGGACATCAGTTGTGTTTTAAGTATTTCCTGTTCTTGCAGCAGAGACTTCTATTTTATTGAAGAGTTTCAGACACCTGACATTAAACATAAACCTTCAGCTAATTAAATTTCCCACTTACAAGCACAGAATAGGTTCTTTTTATATACCAAAGAGATGAGGGGCTTGGACATGCAGTGGGAGACCATGTAATGCATGTTTTGGAGGAACCTAACCTGCTCCAGCTTGATCCAGCCAAGCATATAGAAAGCCATGAATCTGTAAGGGAACACTAGGGTTTTTATTTGTCTTCTGTTATAACAAAAGAAAGGCAGGGACTGTCTCTCTGTTTGTTTATTGAACTGAGTGTTAAAATTGGTAGAAAATTGGGGTGGAGAAATACTGCTGTCTTTAAATCAGATTGGTTAAAGACACATTTTCTCTCAGCAATCCAGGGAGGTTTCTGTGAATCTTTGGTCAAATTGTGGGGTTGAGGGGAGCCAACACCCTGATTATTTGGAATCTATGTGTTTAGTCTTCTCCTCCTCTGTTTTGTGCCACTTTGCAGTGAGGTGCTGCAGCCCCAAAAGAATCGGGATTTTAGGTGAGTTTTTCTCACTCTGCAGTCTCATAAGCATTTTCCCACTAGTAAGCCCCGATGTCCTCTGTGACTTCTTTCCTTTGTCACTTTATTGCTTGTGCAATCACAGCTCTTGCTGGTGTCACAGGAGATAAAAGTCCAAGGTTTGGGGGCTGTTTCATGAACTGGATCAGACAGCCGAAGGGGGGAAGACTGATGAGTGAGCTGCTCTCACTGGAAAGCAGCTGCATGAGGTTTTGCTGGTGCTACTGAGATGGCTGTATTTCTCAGTGGCTTGGTGCAGGTGAGCAGTAAAGGCAGAGCCCTCCCTTGCTATTCTTGTGTATTTCACACTTTACTGAATTTATTATCCTCCTGTCCCTGCCCCATTCCCAGACTTCTTGTTCTCCAGCTTGGAATTGATTATGGTCTCACTTGGTGCATTTGTTCAACTTTCTAACAGTAATATAGTCAGAGACACTGACTTTAGAAATAAATCTGTGGATAGAAAAATTTATTTGGAACATGGCAGACCAGACTCACATCCATTCTCCAGTTAGTATTTGACCATTTGCAAAGAAAAAGGATGGTGGAGAGAAACTCCAGTATGTACCATAGGCTTGATGCTTACAGTGGCAGTCTGGCAGGCAATGAAAAGGCAAAGCAGTATCTGAACCTGCTGTGGGCTTGTGGGTATCTAATTTTTTTGCCCTCCAATGAAATATTTTAGCCATCAGCATGTCTTTAATCTTTCTGTGTCTCTCATTCATTTAGAAACACACAAAAAAATTTGAATGTTTTGCTTCTTGCCCTGACATGACTTTAAAAGTTTTCCTATCTCACTGGGAAAAAAAAAATTTAGCATGGAGAAACACTTTCTAACTCAGCTTTAGTGATTTATGAACTTTGAGAGAGAGGAAGCACTGAACTGTCAAAGATCCAAGGCACCTGATGGAATAACAAACCACCTCACGCCATCCCTGCAACCAGAATGTAATACACTCAAATTGCCTTGTGCTGCTGTTGGATTGGTCTGACTGACACTTCATGAAATCTTTGTGCCTAATGTTTCCAGGGGCTGGCTCTTGGCCCTCAGAGGTGCCTTGCCAATAGAAACACTAAGCAGCAGGACTGAGGAAGTGGCATGAATATGGACTGGAGTGCCTAACACGCTCTGTGATGCAGTTTTAATTTGCACCCTATGCTGTGCTACGTCCACTACTGCTCCTGCTACTGGCTGTTCTAGTGGCAAAGTTTCTTGCATTTTTCAAATTAGTTGAGGACCAACAGCTTTTTGTGCCAAGTACTTTAAGGCTAGAAGTGCTGCACAGGTCCTTACACTGTATTGCACAGGACTTGAGCTGACTTCTCTACTTATTTGCTGTCGTGGGGTAATGTGAACTAAAACAACATTTACTTTGTCGTTTTTGCTGGGATGGGCCTTTTCACATGAATTTCTGTTCTTCTCTAAGAGCAACGATTTGCTTGACAGAAAGGAATTCCTTGCCACTGGATGCTGATATGGTCTCACGACTCTGTATGCAGGGCCCTGCTGGCATTATGTTCACAGCTGTCCTTTGCCTGGCTGATTCCCTAACCTTCTTTTTTAACTCTGCTCTATGTGGTTTTCTGTTATGAAAACCTATTCCTTGGTTTCTCAGTGAGCTGAAAAGTCTGGGAGAGGTGTAACTTTGTTCCATGCTTTTGAAATAAGCACATAGTTAGAGATATCTAGGAACCATTTTTCAAAGTCAATTAAAGCGTAATAAAATTGAGTTCTTGGAAGGTTTAAAGTCTCTGGAAGAACTACCTGCAATCAACCCACTGACTGCTAATGGTAGTTTGGAGTAGATAGCAATACAAAGTATGAGACTCCTATAGAAATACTTGTGAAAATTAGGATAAGGAGATCACTAAAGTTGATATCTATTCTATACAATGTAAGAATGCACAAAATCAAAATTGGAGAATCTATACAGAGTATATGCAGGATGATGAAATCTGTTATCTGGTAGAAAGGGTGTGTAGACAAAGGCTACATATTCTAATTCTACCATTGAAATGTTGAAATGATGGATGAATATAGATTAATCACATCACTAAATTCTGCTTCAGCTGCTTTATTTGTATAAACTGAATAAGAAGTTTTACCCTTTTGGATAACACCTTTAGAGACTATGAAAATGCAAGTACTCTTGCTTTAAAATGAGAGAAGGAAAACAGATACAGAATAAGAAGCAGCCCTCTCTAGAGCAAGTTAAAGAAACACAGGAAAACCGTGTGTGTAATAAGAGCTATTTGGAAGACAGATTTTCCCATGAGAAGTTAGGAAGAAAATCTAAAAGTGTAAAAAAAATTGTCTTGCCCTATAAATATTGTATGAAAGGGAATTCTTTTGTTATTAATATGATATTTAGAAATATAGTAATAACATTGTCAGGAGGACTTAAAATGCCATTTCATTTTCTGTTGGTTTTTCCCAGGACATGTTTTTATGTTAAAATGTCAATTCAATTATTTTGAAAAATCATGACTTTGATGTGTTTCAGTTCAATTCTCTTCAGCTGAAGAGCTGAAATCAAATGGCATTACAGTTTGAAATACTAAGGTGAAAGAAAACTTTTCACTTACAAATGTGCTACAGTAGGACATCATATTTTTTTTTATGTTGGATTTTATATTTCCCAATTAAAAAAAATCTTTGGTGAGAAGACCTTCTACATGAGCAATTTTCAGTCAGTGCTAAACATAACATTACTTTTCTTGCTCTGCATTTAACACTGCTCACAGTGGAAAAATGTTAGGGAGTATCTAAGAATGCAGGTGGCAGAAGAAATACTCTGCCTGTCACAGAACACAAAACAAAAGGCTGCTCATCTGTTTTGTTTACAAAGAGAGAAGTCCGAGAGTAAGGTATTTTCTTTATTCAATTTCCATCTAAACTTAGAGCTTTTGTTAAACTGATAAATGCATGCCATGCCTTTTACTGGAAAAATTTCCATTTTAACTTCCCACTCACTAACTGCTTTTCTAACTAATGTGATAGAGGTCGTGTGTTTTGGAAGGTTTTTAACCTGTGTCCAGCATTCCATAATGATGTGTTACTCATCTGGTATGGGTAGTTTTTCCAGCATAGGTGTGAAAACTGTCATTTTCAGGAGAATAGAGACCAACTTGGAAGCTTCAGCCACAGTTTTCCAGTGAATAAGTGGGCCTGCTGGGATTTGCTCAGTTCTGAGTTGCTCAGATATTTGAGTAAAGTGTAACATAGTAGTAATAGTTTGCTCTTAGAAGCAGCCATTTACACGGTCATGACAGGAAGGAGAACTAGCACAGAGCCACTTGTCTTTTTTCCTGATGCCTCAAGACAGGCATGTAACCAGTGGTATGGGGTTGCTGTCTCACTAGCAGAGGAGCTTTTATGGCTCTGAGTTTGGAAGGAAAAGCCACAGAAGGAGAGGGAGGGAGTTACACTGAGTGAATCATCAGTGTTGTATTTTGCTTAATAGCAAAGAGTTTAGAGAAGCTCTTCCACTACCTGAGCCTTTCATGTTATGGTTTCATCTTTTTTTCTCTTAATCTGTACTGTATCAGCAGTACAGAATGGCCACCCAAAAATGTTTTCATGAATGACAAAGTGCAGGGTCTGTTTCTTATTTATTTATTTCACACTGCCAGCAAGTCACACTTGGTATGACAGTCAGTGAATTGGAAAGTATAGTATTATACTGTGCAACACTACAAGTTTCTCCTGGTTACTGGTGGGTAATGTCCTGAGGAAGAGAGCCAAGAACGAGATCTCAGAATGAAAAGGAACCTACAAGCACTGTAATCTCAGAGTTGAACTCGCTGAGGTTGCTGACATTTGGAGCAAATAAAGTCACGCTCTGTCACACAGGTTCCACCACTGTGTCTCTCCAGTCATCAAGAGAGATATTTTTATGCAGTTTTTACCACTCTCTTAGGGCTTCTGCTTTGATTTTTGAGAGCAATTTCTTGGCTGTGGTAATTAAAGTAGATTTTCTTCATGCCTGACACTGTCATTGCTGCCAAGCTTTCATAGTTCATAGCATGTGTCTGTACCATTCACAAGACACCACAACAAAAAATACTAATGACCACAAAATAAGCTTGTAAATTGGCCAAATTGTTTCAAAAGTAGGAAATAATAATGGCAATTGTGTAAAATTTGTTAAGAAATGTTATAATGTTAAGAGCTGTAACTGTAATGGATGTCTCTCTTTTCAATGTAAATTTGTATTCAGTGCTGGTCAAAATAGGCTGGTATATGCAAGTGGTATCTGCCCAACAGTCAATAGTCTAAACTGTAAATTATTTGGGATTTCTCTGCTTCTCTTTTGTGTTTTTTTGTTTATTTTTTTAACTAAGCAGGAATGTATTAAAAAAACAAACCCCTAATATTTTGGGGGCATTTACTATTTCTGTTGTTTGCAGCAGGAAAAGAAATCCTTTTGTTTCATTTAACTATTCTTTTGAAATAGCATAGTAGGTAACAAGTGTTGGGTAGAAACAAAGCAAAGTCACAGTTGGATGTTGCTGTTATAAGATAGGCAATGACAATGGTATCTTTTTAGTGCATCTCTTATCTGTGGTGTCATTAAATCTAATGATGTGCTAAATAATAAAAGCAGCCTTATCACACTGCAAGGCTTTGAATTGTCTCAAAGTTGCCATGCCTGCGGGTTCCCTTTGGCTTTTGGACAGGGTTTGGAGTCGGAAGGAGCTGCAGTTCAGAGTGCATTTATGTGATCAAAGCTCTTTAGACAGATGGCTGCTAGCACTCCAAAATGATTAAAATATGTTCCAAGCAACATCAGTCTGTGGGCTTGGGGACCCAACCTTTCATTAGTCAATAAAGGGTCTTGAGTTCTTGAAAATGAAATCTTTAAAGGCTAATAAGGCTGCTGGTTTGCTCTGAGCTGTTTCTTTGGATTTGCAGTTGTGGATTGGAATTGGGCCAGTATCTGTCCAATAAATATGAAGGTTTAAAAAAATCTGGTTACAAGAGACCTCCCAGCAGATCTGCCTGTTAAACAGTGTGGCCAAAATTTTCAGTCTCATATATGTAAATTTAGACACCTGAGTTTGCATGTAGGGAGCTGGGAAGGGACCCACAAGTGCCCCTTTGAAAAAACAGTAATTTTCTGGAGCAATAGTTTAACTGTAGGTGCCAAATCTGGATCATTTTGACCTGTATAATTTTATTTTTAAATGCTTATGTGTTGACTAAGGATAATTCTAGAATACTTTGAGGATACAATAATGAAGAGCATCAAGCAAGTTTTCAGAGCTTTAAGAAACCAGCAATATTACTTACAGCATTCCCAAGTGTTACCAGTACTTGCCAAATCTAAATGTGTGATAGTATAGTTGGGTGCTACAGTGTGTCTGCGTTTATTCTCTTGTCTACACCTGGCTTGTGAAAGAGAGCAATGGGGGGCTTGTGCAAGTGTGAGGTGTCTGTAACCTCTGCAGATTTATGTGAGGGCAGCAGCATTAAATGCCTGTTTAATAAGATACATGTTTAAGCCTTCTGTTTCTTTTTTTTTTTCCTTTGTCTGACAGAAGAGAATCTGCTCTTACAATTTGCAAATTTCTGAACTTGAAGTGTTCTTACCCAGTAGAGACTTTCTACACAAGGCTAAAAAACCTGAAGATATGTAAATTGTCTCCAAAATGCCTCAAGATTTAGCCTGCTGCTGTAGAATGTATTTTAAAACACATCAGAGTTTTGACATGCACCAACAGAAGTAAAACAAGTCGTGGTGATCCCATTAGCTCAATGTGATCCCATTAGCCACATTGTTCAGCCTGTCTTCTTTCACCTTGGGAACAGCTCTTGCATTCCTTTTGTCAGGACTTGATGGGGCCAGCAACTGAAGTTCTTCCCCACACACACCATATTTACCCCAGGAATGTCATACTCCATTTCTTTTCCTCAGAGTCTCTCTCTGAAGCATTGCCTGCTCCTGAACTGCCAGTGAATTTTATTCATCATAAACATAAGCAAGATGTAACTGTTTTTTGATAAAGGTACATCAGACTCCAGGTTCTGATTATTTTGGTGAGCTGATTTGGTTTTGATTTGTTGTAAAATATCTGGTTTTTATGTCCCAAACCTTTTTGTCCACCATCTAAAAATCCTGCCATGTACTCTGCTCTTACAAATGGCTTCTGAACTGTGTCACATTTTCCCTAGCTCTAGACATAAGTATTTTGTTTCTGTTCTTCAGATTCCTGCAAAGTATTTTTTTTTCCTCAGAAAAAACCTAAGAGCTCATTTGCTACAAAGTAGGCAAAACAAGACAAAAGTCTACAGTAAAAGCCCAGGATGTTGTGCACATGCCTGTTTCTCTTAGTGTCTCCATTTCTGGAGTTCCTTATGGACAGATATATTTACCTTGGACTTGAGAGTTCTCACAGTGACTTAAGTGTGCTCTGAAGTGGTCCTGTTATTTTATCTCTGTTACTGTTCTGCCTCCTAATCACCTAAATGAGTCAGAACTTCAGAGTAAGGAAATGCACAAAGCTTTCATCAAAGTGATATGATTATAGGGCTCAATAGATCATGAACAACTAGGACTGGTAAAAAAAGACTATAAAGGGCAGATTCACAATGTCTTGAGAGCAAACAAAATTTCTGTCCTTAGGAATTATCTCTTTCTTTGTATCTCCTAATGTATTAGACTTTACATTAATCACTTTTCCCTCCATTCCAGGACATCATATGAAACTTTTTACTAATCAAGCCAGCATCCTGTATAGTCTGTTTTTTGGGGGTTTTTTTGGATCATTTTTTCAAGCTTTGCAGAAGCTCCATTTCTAACTATGCTATGTAACAAGCAACTGCTACCAAGTGCTTCACCCATATTTGCAGGTCTGAGATTTCCAGAGAACTGAGCAGGACTTCAAGAGCAACATGAGTCTGAGGAAGTGGATGATTTTATATGTGCTGCTTAAGTGCTTGAGGGATTCCTGCTTTGAGTGTTCTGATTTTTCATTGTTTTCATCTGGAGTTGCAAGTCCCTGTAAGTTGTAAACACCAAGTCCTAAGGGTCTCCATTTGAGGAGTGGAAATTAAGGGCCTCCTTTGGAATGTTTTTTCTTTGCCTCTCTATTCCCCTGGCTGTAAGATGTAAATCATGTGCTACTCATGCATTTCTTGGAAAGTGCATTGATTTAAGTTTTCTTTATTAGATTCTGCTAAATATAAAGTGAGATAAACCTAAATTTATCACAGTAGCTATTGTATTGCAGCAATCCTTCTGAAATGCAAGTACAGAACTGCCTTTTCCAGATGAGTCATACACTGTGAGTACCCCATTAATACATTTAATGTTTAATGACCAACTGTTTCTCCTGCTTCCTCCAAATTACTGTAAAGTTACTATTCCAAGGAGAGAAAGTAGCTTTATATTCTGGAGAAGACTGTGGCATTCATTGCTTTCAGTGAGAATGTAATCTTAAACAGTTCATAGTATTTCCTCTGCTAAAAAGCAAGCACAAATTTGGAAATCTCTGAAATAGGAATGAGGCTGCAAGAGAGAAAAAAAAATAGGTATCTGCTGTTGCATTAGTTCAGTTTGGGGCATGTATGTGTGTGTGTGATCAAATTAATGTGTATATATACAACTTTGTTGTAGAAATGTTGCAGCATTCCTTTTTTTCTGTTTGTAACAGTGCAGCTCTTTATGATTGAGGGGAGGGGAAAATCTGGTTTTCTGAAGGAGGTGTTGAGCCTGCCAAAGTTGATGGAGGTGAATTTGGACAGCCAATTAGTGTGGGACAGCTAGATGGGAACAGAGAAGAATGTAAAATTACTAGATTGCTACAGATTTATGCTTGCCAGAAACGAACAGGCAAATTGTTTGTGATTTTAAAGACCCTGAGTTTGCAGACTTAAATAAAGACATGCCTTAAAAAATCCAAGAATATGTTGGCATAATGATACTTCTTTTGAACATTACACTAGAGAAAGGGTACAAGAATGTCAAACATTTAAAAATTATTTTTGCTCAGCTAATTCTTCCATAATGGACGTTAATACTGTTGACATTACTCATGGATTGAATGCAAGCAATTTAGACAATAGATAGTATCAGGTGCTAATAGATCAAATGTAATTATTCTTTGTGAAATAATTTTACACAGTTTAGCAAAATGGTTTCAATTATGCAGTGCAAAGGAAAACGCTGAGTAAAAGTGAAAATACTGAGCTTTCTCCTCTAGGGGCATTATATGCATTTCTAAGTCATATTTTGTCTTCATAGCAAACTTTCCTCTATAGCAGCTTCCAGTACAAGTTATTACAATTCTTTTTGCATAAGATAGGTCATGTGAAGTTCAGCTGTAGGTGGGGCCACTCTGGTTGATTGGGGGACAGTCTTAATAGATCCATTTCATTAATTAAGTCATGCATTTTTTTATTAACAAAACCTGTATGTCAGGTTTAGCCAGCTGGGAGCCATTCTTATGGTTGTTATCTTTGTCAGAAGGAATATTGTGAAAATAAGGAATTACTGTACACGCATTAACTCCTGATTAAACAGAGGAATGACATCCGCTCACTTGCTGTTCTCGAAAAAATATCTTTGGGGCATATAATGGTGTTGATTCATTGATCCTGATCTTACATATCTCATTAAGGTAACAACTATGTACATTGTATTGAAAATATACCGTGAAGGATTTGTGTTATACCCAATCTATGTCATTGAAACAAACAAGGTTGAGGCCAAGATTTCAAACATCTAGATTATTTATTGTTTCTTTTTATTCCTGAAGGAACGTTTTCGTCTTGCCCATATTTTTGGCTGCATTAAGTAATATTTTCTTGCATTTTTTCTCTTCTGGTCTTCCATTCACAGAGATCAGGAGGAAGCAGCAAGGTTTCCAGGAAGTATTTAGTTGTACTAGGCAGCCAGAAGGTCGCCTGCTTATGGCCACAGCCTTTAGTTTCTTGATACAAAGAAATTCAAAGCAGTGGGAAATGCACTAATGGCTTCCACTATCATTAAAGAAGATTGAACTAGGAGGAGCTTTCACCAAAGAGGAAGAAATTCTGTTAATTTGTCCTTCACCAAAAAGACTGCAAAGGATGGATAACAAGGTTCATGTTATCTGATTTATCTTTCTTTTGCTTCTGAGGTAGGCAGGATCTTAATGTTATCCAGATAATCTTCTGTTTGTTTCAATCATATTCTGTAAATGGGACTTCCATCCTAAGGGTTTTGGTGGAGATAGAGAAATATATATTCTTCCATTTAGCTCTTCTTCTCTACTGTCTGTACCAAAGGAGTCATTTTACCATACTTTTACAGTTGTGACAGTAGAATGAGGAATGTCATGATGTAGGAATTTAGTTTTCCATCTTGAGCAATGTTACTGCTCATATCAGAGGAGGATATAATATCTGTTGCATATGTATAAGCATAGTAGGCAGTATTCATACCAATAATTATCTTGTCCTGTTCAAAAAATAAATAAGGAATTGAAGAGTGTTGAATTCCGTGTTGGCCAGATTTCACAAGAGCTTTCATATTCATTCAGTTTCCTTGTCAGGTCCTGAGAAAATAATTAATTCTTTGGTTCAGTGCAACTAATATATTTCCTGCTACAGTTTTTCACTTTACCTGCTGGTCATGGAGAAATGAAAGAAAAACTGCAGTTTTTCTTGTGAAATCCTGCTCATAAAGTGAAAAATGTTATTTTCCTCTTCAACCAAGCTAAATTAAAGTGCACAACTATATTAATTTTTTACACATTTTATTTCTATAACTCAATGGTCAAAACTCACGAGGGTAAAGGAAGAGAGAGGTGAGGGAAGCTGATTTTAAAAGTTTAGGATACAGAAATCCATTCAGCACTGTTTATAGCCTCTTTCCAACCCCTATGCTTGAGAGCTTCCCTTCACTGATTTTTCTCCAACAGCCACCAGTCTAATGTCTCGCTTTTCAAGAGGTATGAAAGTTGTGTGTTTTGGCTTCCAGTCATGTGCCATATCCAGCTGATGGCCCTTTTCACTGGGAGGAAAGAAAGAACATCTCAGAAAACAAGGATGTTTGTGCTTGGGGCAGATCAACAAAGTACAGGAGGCTTCTGTCACTGCCTGTGCCCCGTGGTGACAGTGGCGGCTGAACTTGCAATGGGGAGGCAAAAACTTGTGAAAAACTGTTTTTTCCATTAAGTTCCCAAACCTGGATCCCAAACAAGTTCCCAAACCTGTCTGCTGAGGTTAACCCCATTGATGTGCATTGTTAATGCTTGCATACTGTTAATTAGCTCTTTAGTCTTTCCATGAACAATAATTGGCACTGAGACCTGAACCAATCTGGGCCTCAGGTTTCCAAGATGCGGCACATGCAGATAAGAAGAAGAAGAAATCCAGGACCCCAAAAGCTTTGATTTTAAAGAAAATTAACTAGGGAAAGTGTCATGGTTTGACGTCTCAAACCACGACAGAAAGGCACTTTATTCCCAGTTTCAGCATGGCAGGCTGAGTTCTGCATGTTGTGACTTGCTCAGTACCACACAGAAGACATGAAATAGAAGACGGAATTCAAGACAGGGCTCTTATCCCCAATCCACTAAATCATTCCCTTAGCATGTGCCCTTGTCTCATGTTAAGGAGAATGGCCCAGACAAGTCTGCCCAGTTGCTTCAGTAAGCTTTGGTACAATAGAGAAGCAGACTTCCCTTATATTAAATTTCCCAGGCGCTCCCTTTATCATTTAAGCCATCATTTTAACTGCCTTGTTTCATAGTGCTTAACTGTCCATGGAGCTGTATGATTTATATGAGCAAGGGTTTGGCAGCAGCAGCTAGGTAAGACAGGACTTACTGAGTAGTGATATGTTGCCATTGTGTCATTTACATGGCGTTCAGGAGGTAAGTTGCTAAGTGTGTATCCACACAGCAATCCCCAAGCCAAGTGCATTTTTGTATGGGAGAAGCCATGATAGCATTAGTCGACATTTTGGGTGTCTTTACCCATGTGGAGGACAGATTTCAGACTGCAGCCCATGCAGTCCTCCTAGTGAGTCAGCAGCCATTGCAGAGTAGTTCATGTTGCTGGGTACAATACCAAGAAAGTGGGGAAAATGCACTGGGCACACTCACCCAGAGTTCATCAGTACCTCACTTACTGGCAGTCTGGTGACCAAAGCTGGGCATGGGCTGGACACAGTACACCATGTTTGCTTTTCATCAGAGTTGCATAATATTTTTCAGTACCACCTTTGAGTAAGATCAGACAGAACTGTTCAAAAACTCTGTTTTATTTTCTTGGGACAGGAAAGGAGGTATCCTCAAAGTTTAAAAGTTACATTTTCTTTTTCTTTTAATCATGCAAAGATTTTTTTAACCCACTGAATCATTCATTCAGCAAGAAAGTAGGGACAAGGAGCAGAGCCTCATGTGATTCCCCTTCACAGGTTAGTCACATTGAAGGCTAGCTTTAGGGCTACTTTTTCTAGCTTTAGGGCTACTCAGCTCATCCATGAGATCATCCCTCTCTGAAATACCATATGTATTCAATTATTCCATCTTTGAAACACATTCTTCTAATTGCCTTCTCCTGGAGAGACTCTTCTCTTCCTCAGCTGGATGTTCCTGGCCATGCTGGAAAGCAGGGCTGGCTTCCAGCTTGGGGTCCAAGACAATTTTGTCTCTTGCTTTTCTGATTCAGTGGAGGAGTTAAGCCAAGCAATCACAATAGCAAATCAGGACAGCCATAAAATTCACGATCATGTCTGATTTATAAAGATAACATTGTATTAAGTACAAGAAATATTCTGAGGTTTTTAGTAACAGGCTTTCTTCAGCTGATCATTCCTAAATGGTGCCATGTACTTCACTGCTTGATTAATTTATATGCCTTTATGATTTTAAATAATAGTGTTTTCACCAGAGGCAATTACTAGTGATTAGAAAACCTCAGGCTGTTCACTTTATCTATGCCAGTGTTTGGGAATTATTCCTGTGATCTTTATTTTTGAAGACTATTGAATGGCATCAAGAGCACAAAGGAGGCCATGTAAACACTGGGGAAAAAGTAATGCTTATTCTTCTGGGAAAACATTTATGGTGATTCACATTTTGGAAACTGAAACACTATCAATGTTTTATTCCCAGATTATTTTCCAAGAAAAATCTTGGATCCATTGCTGAATCAGTTTCTTCAAAATGCTTAGGCTCATATTGAAGTTGGATCATACAGAAGAGGCTGGAAAACTGTGCTGTGGGAGAGAGTCAGAGGATTCCTCCATTCTCTGACATTAGCATAGAGGCATGGAATAAGCTCATCTAAGTGTCTAAGGTGGTATTTGGATCCTACCTGGCTCTAGCAGAGGGATACCTGCATGATGTGAAAAGATCAGGACAAAAGTTTCTTTGTTAGGGATCTAGACTGGCAACTTCGTACAGAAAAAATAGGAAATGGAATTATGCTTAATAAAACTTATCACATGAATATATCCACTTGGAGATGGGAATATTCAATGTATAGGTACAAAAAGTCTCTGGATCCTAGTATAACTATTTTAGAGTCCGGGGGTTTTTTTCCCTGTGAAAAGAAGCTAAAAATCCTACGTTGTCTTGATGTGAATAAGAGCTAAGAATTTTTCAGAAACTGAAGCTTTGTAAGAAAATCTCAAATACGCACTTGTATAACAGGTTTTGAACGAGTTTGGCACAGTATTACTAGTACAGTATAAAGGGCTAGGTTCCTTGATGTATATTTCTAGTTGGCATTTTATCAAGGAAATAAACTTTGGGTTTTCTTTATATTGTGACATGTGGATTGAAACTACATTTTCTGTGTCCAAAGCCTTGATTTAAAAGCATTAGATCATTAAATTCAGTGCTTTTGCATAAGACTAAAATTGTAACCGAACAAATTATTTATGCAGATAGAAGCAAGATAAAGTTTCTTTCAAGAGTTCTTTAACATATCAGATTGATAAGAGTCAAAACACCTTTACTGCCATTAAATATTTACCAAGACTTGGCTTTTGGAAGAGGGGCAGTTCAGTGCAGTGTGTTTGGCTCCATGCAATGCTATTGATTAGCTATCAGAAGGACATAGTTAATGGGTAACTGGAGGTATTACAGAGCTCTCCACATTCTTGTCAAGTCTTTTCTCTGAAGATGACCTAAAATAAAGTCAGTTACAACTGGCGTTCACCTGAGACAGATTGCACAAGTTCGCCTACGGTATGAACAAAAGGTTCACAAGGATCAGTTGACCAGGTCTTAGGCAATCCTTTCTAGTAGTTGTCATCACTGCTGGACTTTAGAACTGCACGTGTTTACATTTAATTAGAAAGAACACACAGTTTACATCGCACAGTAGCTATCGGCATCGAATCAGAATTGATTTCCGCTCTCTTTCTCAAATGGCTATTTCTTTCCGACTAATTAAAAAAAGGCACATAACAAAATGACTCATATAAATTTTAAAGCAAAGTAAACACTATTCCCTGGAGACAAAAATAAAAGTCAACAGCACATAGTCATTACATTGAGCTTGTTTTCAGGTGATTCTGATGCCTGCATTATGATACGCATCAGTGCCATCAGATTTCTTTTATATAGATTTATAAATGGCACGCCCCTTTGCGCTGAGTGGACACTTCATTGACTGTTTCAGTTTTCAGGGTCAGGATACTTATTTATTTCAGCTGGATTGTTGCAATTTATCTAATATAAGTTGATTCACTAATATTCCTGCTTTTTGCCAAAAGATTTTATTAATTTGAAATAAAATTGTCTGTGTGTAGGTCACTCATGTAAAATAGAAGCCAGATGCCATTATCTTTACCAGTGAGAAGCTGCAAAGGAAACTAAAGGCCCAAGCCATATTAGCATTAACTTCATACCTAATTTCTAACAAAGAAATCTCCATTAGATTTTATTAGCTCTGCAGGCAAATCTAAATTCAAACTATGATGACAGGCATCATCAATTAAGGCTTCTGGCAGAAATGCCTGGCTCTTGAGTGCCCCCATTCTTTGTCATCAGGGAAGATTCCCATGGCTGGTGTTTTGGAGAGTAAATGTTCACACCAGCAGTACTGTCAAGCCTGTGGGAACTGAAGGGGTTGCTGAACGTCTAGACTGGGTTGGTGGGTGTGTGAGGACAGTAGGAGCTGATCCTGAAATGTCTGGTCAGAGGACTTGATGTTCCTTTATGCCCTGGTTTTCTTATGAGTGACAGTGTTCAGGCTGAAGTTCTTGGCAAGGATGATCAGAAAAAGACAAAAAGTAATCCACAGTGTTTTAAATCACAAAGTAGTACATTGTTTTCTACCAGTTTTTGTTGGTATGCCAGTGGTTGTTATTTCAGTGCACCTCCAAGAGTTACTGCTTTCTTAATTCAGTTTAGATTTGAGGAGAATGGTGCACTGTTCTTTAAATGGTTGTCAAAAATGTTGTTGAAAACATAGTCTCAGTATAAAAAATAAATCGCTATGACCTTTAGGACAAGATCCTCTGTGTCTCTTCCACCAAGTTCGTGTTTCTGCAAATCCCTGACATCGGCAGTTTCCCTGCTGGCCCCAGGCCAGAGCTGCTGGCTCCACACCACCCACGTACACACCCCTTCAGTGATCCATGTCAACCCAGCAGCCAGCAGAGAGGCACAGGTGCTGCCAGCTCAGGCTGGGCAGGGGAAGGTGGCCTTGCCTCTTGTCTGTGAGCTGGCTGTGCCCCTCCTCTTTGCCTGTTGCCCACAGCTGAGCCAGGGGCTGCTCTGCCTCTGCTAAATGCTTGCACCTCCCAGGGAGAGCAGACAGGAGGTTCTGATACACATTAAAACATGGAGTCACTGGCACCATCTTAGATGTCCATTATATTCACATACTGAGGTCACTCTTGGTGCCAGCTCTGTCTTCGATTAATAGATAAGGTTCCCTCTCTATTTGCAGTGTTACCTAAATAATCCATTACTGTAGGGAATAACTACAGTATTACAAATACTAAGTTAAAGTTATTTTGTTAACTAAAGCCATTGGCAAATATTTAAGAATAGCCAAAGCATATGAATTGACAATAAAGAACAGATACAAGATAACAAAATTCTTACTTGTAGAATCTAGTGGAATAAAGTAAACACCTTACAATTTTTTTTATTTTTCTTTTTTTAATTTTGGGTTAATTTTACTTAGTTAGGAGCAAGCCTTCATGTGCACCCAGTAAATGCTTAGGCTAAAATCTGCTAATACAGCCAATTCTTTGTCAAAACATGATAGGAACATTTTATGGAAAGCTTGGTTCTAGGAATAAAATAATTTGGGAAAACTGCAGAGTATTTGCAATAGTTTACTGTATTGCAGTCCTCTAATTCATGGAAAAATTTGAGAGCCTGTGAATACGTGTTTTGCAATTAACACAGATACCTTGCGGAACCCTGAAGATGTGTAATTAATGTTAACGTGTAGCAAGTAATATTTAGTATTAAAGCATAAAGTCTACAGTAGAGATTCAGTAGAGATACAGTAGATATCTACAGTTCTCTTATGTCAACTCATGCGCACCATATCCCTGTGTGAGGAAAAAGATAAGTTGCAATCTTCCCATCTCTAATCAATTAGAGATAGCAGAGACCCCAGCCCCAGGTGCATCAGGTACCCAGGGAATTCAGGTGGATTTCTTAGCTATAAGCTAGCTCCTTGGCTGTGGGTCTGTGTCACAGCATAAACCACAGCTGAGACAGCTCCAATGCACAGGGCATCACCATACAATTTCAAAAGGCTTTAAGCATCCACCCATACAGAGCAACACCTTACCATATCAGAAGGCTCCAGACATCTGGCCTTCTTATCCTTTAGCCCAACCTTTTATACCCCTCATGTTGATGCATTGCACCTGTGTGCCCTCTGTTCCCTTTGGTGATTGGTTAGTGCACCTGGGCACTCCACGTCCCTTTGCTGTCAATGCTGTTCACCTGCTTCTCACAGCTGTAGCTCACTGGGGATGGGGCTTGGCCACAGCCCCATTCCCAATTACCACAGGCCTGTGCTGTAGCTGAAGGGAATGGCACTATAACTGCAAACATCTCAAAAAGTCTTCCTTCTAGTCATCAGTCCCATGCATGTTTTGCTCTGTTTCAACCAAACACTGTTAATCCAGAAACTATTTTTGTGGAGGTCCTAGTCTGTTTGATGGCATGGTGAACGTGAGGAATGATAGGTGGTGCTGAATGTCGTGTGCGTATCACTCACATGAGGCTGTGCTATCTGAGCAATTTGCCCAGGGGCTGCATAAAGTGAACAGAAGAGATTTGATTACTGTTCAGCTCCCTAAATAAAGAGTTTGTAATGGAGGCATGATTTACAATTATGTCTTGTTTGAGAGCATATCTTGGTAGTCCTTCAGCTTCAAAAAAGGCTCAGATTATTAATTCCGTGTCCTACTCCCTCTCCCACGCTAATCACAGGGAAATGGAACGGGTACTTCAGTGGTCCTGGACAGTAAAAATGAAGCTGAAAGGAATATGTTTTCTGGTTGGCATCACCAGAAGACCATCTGGATTTAGTTTTGTCCTAAATTCTGATTGTGCTGCATCTAACTTAGCTCTTTCAGCAGTGATGAGTCTCTTGACATTAGTGATGCTCAGAGCACTTTGCAAAGGTAGCATTGTGATTGCTCTTATTTAAAGATAAGAAGACTGAGGCTCAAGGAAGAGAAGTGTGTTTGCTAGTGGCCTTTAATTGCTATTTGTTGAAACATAGAAATTCTAAGATGGATAGTAGTCAATTCAAGCTTTCACTGTAGCTAATGAACCTATGTTTGAATCATCTAGTGTGCAGGCTTTTAGGACCCTGGCAGAGGTTGCAGATTTCTCTAGATCATTTCAGGACCAGAGGCTGGATCTCAAGGTGCCACTCACTGTTGTTCCATACTCACATGTAATTGAGTCTGGGCATGCATGATCAGCACCAATCTGTCAGCATAGTGTCCTGTGAAATCCTGAAGTTGTATGCCCAACCACCACAGAGAAGAAAATCAATGGTGGCCTCTGTTCAGCTGTGGTTGAGGTTCCTGAGCTCTAGACTGTGAATGCATGGGTACATCACACAAGAGAGTGACACTCCGTGATGGACTGTGACAGTGCAAAGAACATACTCTGCATTGTGTGCAATGAGCATTCCCACTGTAACATGGTCCATGGCCTGCGTGCCAGAGTCTGCCCACGGCTGGTGCCTTCGGATAAATTAGTGAGCGATGGTTTGTTGTACTGGGAAGAAAACACAGTCCTCTTACCTTGTGTAAATGCAGGCAAAGGAAGACTAGTAAAATATTTGTCTATGGTAGGGCAGTGTCATCTAGTTACCAGCCTACCAGCTGTCAGGCTCCTGACTCACATGTAATGCAAACTCGACTATTTAATATCCTCCACTTCACAGCAAAATTTCAAAGTCCTTTTAGGGCTTATGGGCTTTTTTTGATACCATCTTATTGCAGTATTTCCTAAGAGCACCTTTGAGGTAGTATTTTCAAGGTATTGATGCTGCCTGGCCCTTGAGTGCACTCAGCGGCATGAGGGGACGCTCTTCAAAGCCATCCTGAGTGCAGGCTGAGGCCTGAGAGGTCTCCAGGACCTGTGAGAAACATTTGTGGTGAAAACCAAGGTCAGAGCTACATGCTTTTGGGAACATTGGATATGTTTATCACTGGGGTGGAGGCAGTGGGAGGGAACGGGTAGGGAATGTTTGGTTTTTTGCTGGATTTTTTTTTTTTTTTGTTCCTTTAGGTGGAAGGTTTTGCTATGTTGTTCAGTTATTGCTTCAGGTGGAAAATCATTTCCCACCTAGCAGCAAAAGTATGCCTGGCAAGCTGAGAAGTGTTTTAGAAGCAGCACTTCATAAAGTTGATTTTCAGCCAAAGTCAAGTCCTTCTGGGAGCTGTTACAACTGGGGATATTTCTTTGCAAGGTTGAAGCTACTCTGACTTTGGTGACTGAGAAAACCTCTTACTCTTTACAGGAGCTGGACAAGTGATATCAATTCATGTCACTTTTTCTTCTGGCTAGACCCAGTTAAGGCAGGTTCCTGAAGCTCTCAGACCCAAGCTGGAGCAGGAAAGAGGCATGTTGCCATAGTAAAGCAAAAGGCTTACTAACAAGAATATGTGAATTACTGAAATTCAGGAACTATTTAAATACTTCTGTGACCCATTCTTCAGGCCTAGAGCTCCCATTTATTTTTTTATTATAGCATAGAGAAATAATCTTCAAGTGAATGAAGGAATTTCATATTAGTAAATTTCAGAAGGGATGAAATAAAAGTATTTTACCAAAACACATATTGATAAAAGTCTGGAAATTAAATGCTTTTGAAAAAAAAAAATTGTTAAAAGATCTGTCAATCACAGTGCCTTTATCTGGAGGAATCACACTGGTTACAAAGTGTATACATCAGAATCTATTGGTCACTCAGATGCAATCATTATGAGTCAAGACATGTAGTATTATATTGCAATTGTAGTAGTATATATGTGTTTTTCATGGCCAGTCTTTGAAAACGGGCCTGGTTGTCACCACAGAGAGCCAGTATTTTAGGATCTAAATAAATTATTTTATTCTTTGTATATTCTGGGAAAAAAACTCTGAGCTAGTGTGAACAAGGTAGAATATTTAGTCTATCCTCCAGTTTTTTGACCATATATTTCAGACCCATATATTCACTGAACAGTTTAGCTTCTCATCTGTCTTTTTTTTCTTTTAATCTTGTGCCAGGTGTTTAAGAAGCGGGCAGCAGTGGTATTTCAGTAACCTGCTTTCGACATTATTTGCATACCTTTGTGTTTTTCCATGGTGATCAATGCTCAACTGTAGTGGAACTTCAGTCAGTAAATTTTATGTGCAACTGCTAGAATAATTTTTTTTTAATTAGTCCATTCTAGGAATTCTAATATCCCTTTATGAATATTTATATTTTCAATATGTCTTCATTTAATTGAGAAGATTTTTCACATTGTTTTCAGATAATCATAGGTAGTATGCATGATGATAAGTCAACATCTGACTCTATTTCTCTTAGTTCATCCACATTTTGTTTTTCCATGTATATTATATTTTAGTTTATCTATAGTTTTCCTTCATGGGCTGTTGGAACAGTCAGTGTTTTCCATGCAAATACCTTAATAAACTGCAGAGAAAGAAAATATGCTATTGCATACTAGCAGGTGTCATATAGACTGTCTTGAACACTTTAAGCAGTGTGTATGGCTACTAGAAATCCACACTGAAATAATGTTTGATTTGTCCAGAACTTTCTGACACACAAATACAAAGCATTTAGTACTATATTCTGGTTTGTTCATTGAAAGAGTGTTGGGTCTGTGCTCTTGGATTTGGAATCTCTATGAACTTACCTCAAAATCCTGGATAAAACTGAATGGAGACATTTAGAATTGATTAGCATGTGCAAATCATATTACTAAGTAATCCTGCTGATTTACTGATTTTAATTTTTGAATTGTAGTGGTTTTATTCCTTTCATTTTATTGAAAAGTCTTCTTTTGCAAATAAATCCCCTGTAGCTGGTGGTTCTGCTTGCTAAAAGAGAGTCCTGTGTACCACAAGTTATTAACATATCAGTAACTTATACTGATTAATTCAACTTCATGTAAATCACAATAAAAACTTTTTGCAGCTCAGAGGTGATCAACAAGATGCTACAGCTGGAAAATACTTCCTCTTGAGTTTTTGCTGAATTTTTTTTTTCACTTTTTCAAGGTTGTTACATACTTCTAGAAGAGCATTGCAGAAAAGGTTTATTCTTTTTGTTCTCTGTCACTTCTGAAATATAATTTGTTTTGCTACTAGTGCATGTGAGTCCAAATATATGACATATTGAATGTATTAATTAATTCTTGCAGCTCAGCCTTAGACTGAAATTTAATAACATGTATAATTTGTTTTTCCCAGGTTATACAAGTCTTTGTCTGAAGGATTGAGTCTGAAGAACCAGCCTAGCTGTGCTTTCAGTACTTCTGAAGAGGGACTGCAGGGAAGGGAGGATGTTGTGACTCTAACCTATGGCCAGATTGAGGAGCTGGCAGCTCAGCTGCAGCAGACTCGATCCGAGCAAAAGGACACCGAGCTGAAGCTCCAGAAGGCCCTGGAAGCTTCACAGGAGGCCAATGAAAAAGTTCAAAAGTGAGTCACTTGCCTTCCAACAAAAATTGCAGTTGTAATCCACAGGAAGCATTTTTTTTTTGTATTTTGTCTATAACTGAAAGTGTGGCAGTACTCAGAAAAGGTCCTTTAAAATGATTCTTCCTTTGTCAGCTCATTTCCTACTCAGTGTGAAGCTGATCATTTTAACAGTTTTGTGCTATTAGGCAAGTCAGGGTACCTCTCATTACTGTTAAGGAAATTGCTTCCTACACGTGCAAGGCACAGAGAAAGTCTTTCCATCTCCTATGAATGGTTTTCACTGTTCTTTTACCCTGTGGCAATCCTATGGCTACAGAGTATTTCCCTTTTTAATTGCATGGTAGAATAGTATGGTTCTCATTTTTGGTCTGTTACACATCTGGCAGGTTTCATGCCACGGTAAATGCTTATGGGGTTGTTTAGGGATGGCTTCAAAATCTCACTGAGAGCCACAGGAAGTCTCTGAGTTGGTGAACAGAGATTGTATTCTCTTTGCCATCATGAGTTTCCCTGTTAAAAGGTTACTGAACTCCAAAACCTGAAGTTCATCTCTAGTGATGTACTTATTGTCATGTTTGTTATTAGTTGTGCCTCTTGACAGTCCGACACTTCTCATCTCTGCATTACATTCATCAACTGCAAAATTCTCCTCTCTCATCCTTCCAAGGTGGTCGATGCTGAGCTGATGCAAATTGTCCTGTCTGTCCATATATGTCTTCAACTTAAATGTCTACAGCATATTTACAGAGTAGCCAGAAATTGGCTTATAATATATTGCAAGGACCTAACAAAAGCTTTTCTTTAAAAAAAAATATGCTGAGTTCTTCTATTTAAAAATAGTTATATTCCTATATTTTTAATTTATTCATAGCTACATGAAATATAATTAAGGTATTTATCTATGAAAATGCATCTTTTTAGTCATCTCTTTAAATCCTCCAGTGATTGTTTGATAATCACTCAAGTCTTTATTCTGAGTGCTTAGACATATTTGAAACTTTGAGAGATGTGTGCTTGATAAAAATAAACCTATTTAAAAAATTAAGTAATGGTAAAGAGAATATTGGTAGAACCTTTTTAACTTTTTTTAGTTGTTACATCTAGTTTTATTTATAAATGTTTAATAATATAGCTATTTAAGCAGAGGTTGGGTTTTTACTGGTTTGGGTTTTTTTTTTCCTAAAGTGAAACAGTCTTGTTTAATCCCATGTACCCAGGGTGGCTAAAGTAGAAGTGCAGCCACAAACTGAATTAAAGTAGTGGTGGTGCACCACTATAGTGAAAAGAATTTATGTAATTTAACATGCTCAACTACTTGGGAAAATTTTGGTCAGGTTAGTTTTCATTATTGTTAAGATCAGACGACTGAGCCTATAGCAAAATCAAACAATTGGTTGGAGTCTTTTGATGACAATAGCATGCCCTTTTTACCACGAAACTGTGGAAATGCTCTGCGCGTCTTCCCAGCACCCGGAGTCATCCACCCCCATCTTATAATTCAACCTGCAAACAGATTAAGCAGCTGAGTTTGTGGAAAGTGTGTTTACTTTGAGCTAAGAACCCTTGTGTGACACTATAGAGATTCCTCTGACACCTCTGGGAGAGCTACACAGACAGTTCGTACTCATCAGCAGGGAAACCGGGCTGAGAATTCCCAATTTCTTTGTAACCTCAACTGCTTCATACAAATCAGTGTTTGGCAATTAGGCAGGAACTCATTTGTTAGCTTAGCATTTTATTTAGAAGATGTAGGATGTTCTACATTTCAAAAAAGGACTGACAATTTATAAACCTGTCAACAGAAAGGCTTTTTGGTATTAATTACAGTAGTATTAATTATTAGCACTGCCTTAAGAGGATGCTTAATGTAGTTTAAAATGTGTCACTAAAATTCATAGACTAAAGACTGTTATAAAATAATCTGTTTTCTTGACTTTTTTAAATGCTCAGCTAAGATTGAATTCTGACATATGAAGGAAGTAGTTTTGTCAGTTGCATAAAGTAGTTTCTCAATATTATTCAGTAAAATAGCAACAGTTGAAAATCAGAATAGTGAAATAATTATGACCTTCATTAAGAAAGAACATTACTGCAATTAAGAATGTTGAGAAAAGATGTACTTTGTATCTTCATACAATGTAGTTTACTGGTTTTACACTGCCTTTGCTAATCTGTTCTCTGGCAACACTAAAGAATTTTTTAATATTCTTAAAAACTTCAGTGTTTGCATTCAGCATGATATACAGAGCTTAAAAGAGAGTTGTAATTCTCCACAACATTTGCATCATGTCAGCCATTTGTGTACCCACCAGTAGTTGCTGCTTTCTAGAGGTGAGACCTGAGTCAGAATAATGGTCCTGTGCTTTCCATCAGGACAAAAAGCATCTAAAAAATTTCTTGATCCTATCCCACACAAAACAGCAGGGGGATGTGAACCAGAAGTGAGATGTTTTGGTATCTACTTACAGTCAACTTGGGTGTAGTAAACATCTGTTTATACTGAAGTAGGGTGAGCATCTCACATTGGCAAGCTGCAGCGTGAGATATAAATTGAGACTGTCTGCTCTTGCCTGTGAAGATGATTCACCATCCTAACAGGGGTGCTGGTGTAAAACAAGAAACATTGATGCTCAGAGGGTGGCCACATAGATTTAGCTGCATTTGCTTGAATCTCTTTTAATTTTGAGACACTATCAAGATACACTTAGACTTTTAAGAGAGCGCTATACTTTATAAAGCAAGTACATATTCTAACTGGGGTCTATGTAAATAAATACATGTATGTACACACAAAACAATACATATTTATTCAATATACTATTATGATCTGCACAGTAATATTTTTAATCAATACTCTGGAATGGCTATGACTATAATTTTCTATATTTAATTAGTGTTTCTATTTTGTGGTCACAAAGAATTAGGACAGGAGCACAGAATTCACCAGGAATGTTGGTATAGTACCACAGGCCCCCTGCAAGTTTGTCCTGCTTGAGAAGCCAGGAGCCAGCTGGTGTACTCCCAGCAGGGAAATGGGGCTGACCTGGAGAAGGTGGCTGGGAGAGCCTGTGAATTAATTAATACCTCTGCCAACAGAGGAAGCGAGGCGTTTTAAAAATGTCCTTCCGGCTGGAACCTCTGGGATTGTGGAGTGGTTGCTGATGTCAGTGAGATCAGAGCAGGTTATAATGTAATACCAAATCAATATTAGCCAATTATCAGTAAAGGTTGAGGCCACTTTTGATGTTTTTCCAGGAAATGTTCTATTTTTCTGCAACAGCTTTGCAGCTGGAGTGAATTTTAATGCAATTTGTCTTTTGGGGGCTTCTATTTTTTTTCTCATAATTTAATGATTCTAGCTCAGTAAAGCGCAGTTCTGCATGTGAGCACAGCTACACTTGCATAGTCATGTAGCTGTGTGAAGTGGCAGAGGAGGGTGAGTGGGTAGAATTTCTATGTAATCCTCTAAAAATAAACACAAATCCACCAAGTAGCAGTGCAGTACTAAAATATACAGGTATGAAAATAAGCATAAATGGTGAGTAGCTTGTGTACTTCGCCAAGATAGTTCTGACTATGAATAAAGTTAGTATAAAAGTGATGTAAACCAGAAGTCATTGCTTCATTTGTCCTTAACTGTTTATTAGAGACCTTTTCAATTTTCTTTTTCTTTCTTTTAAAGAGGAATTCGGGAGAATTACAGCTTTGGATAAAAATTTTTAGTTGATTTAATACATAAGAAAATTAAGTGGTCTTCTGTATTAAATTCTATCCTTAATAACATTGCTTTACCCCTAGGGTCTGATTTTCTTTTTTGACCACCTAAATTTCATTGTGACTGGAATACATCCTTTATTTGTTTAGTCCTGAATTCCCCTCCAGCCTTTTTGAAAATGCTTTCTCTGCTTTTGTACTTTTTCACTTATTTTCTTAGCTGATGCTGATATATAGGTTGATCAATGAAACAACAAAAACAAACAGTTGACATGGATTAAAACAATACAAAAAATGTAAAGAAATAAAGAAATAAGAAACAATTAAGTAGTTAGTGTCCCCCTCTTCTGCAAGTAAAACTAATCTGCCTTCTGAGTGCGGGAGCTGTGTGTATTTCACATCAATGTCCAACACGTTCTTCAGTGCTGGCTGGAGGGTCTAATCTTTCCCAGAATGATCAGAGCAGTGCAGTTGAAGAGCAAGGATGAATATTTGAATAATCACACCACAATGTGAGGTGACCCTCCGACAGGGGACTGACCACATACACATATGGATTTTGGGAAGAAGCTCTGATGCTCTTTTTTAACACAGCTGTGAGAAGAATGTGGCTAAGACCCAGTAGTCTTTCTTGAGTATAGCTGGCAAAGGAAGCCATGAGGAGAAGAGAATTTAACACATGGGTGTAAGGGAGTTCACTTCATTGATGCGATCTGAGGGGAATGTCTAATGACTGGAAGAATCAAACTTGGCAATGAAAACACAAAGCTCTTTTCATCAATTCAAATGCTGACTCTAAAGCTGCAGATGGTTACCTCCAGCCTTGCCTATTCAGTGTGGGGTTGTATAAAATGGCACTTTGGTGAATACTAATAGATCAAAACAAAGATTTAATAACATAAAGATGTGGTGTTCATTTTTAAATGAGGATACAGGTCAGTGTCTCAGAAAAGAGCGAAATGAGTATCTTTATGTATGGGTCTAAAGTCTCTGGAGATTTTTAACTGCAAACATATCTTTAGTGTGCAGATTGTATTCAGTACAGGGCAGCTATGCAAGGAACAGGCTAAAAGCAAGATTTCAGAATTATTATACTAATTGAGCCTCTTTGCAACATGCAAATGTTGTTAACTAGTTATCTCCTTTTAAAATCATACCTACATATATTTAGCTGAAGTATACATTGTAGCTTGTGTGCCTTGAGCTACTTGTTGTAGGAAAGAATGGAGCAGTTAATTAGAAATTGCAGGCAGAAGCACTTCACAAAAGAAACAAGTTGTACATTCACTGAGACTTAAAGCTGTTTGTTTTGGAGGAACCACCAAGTCTTAGAGAACTCAGTTGGCTTTATTTTAAATTTGAGAGAGCTATTTCTTTCAAAACAATAAATATGATTTAATCTCTTTCTTTATTAGGATGTTATATTTAGATGTTGAGACTTTTCTATTAAAACTAAACTGCTTTTTTTGCTGGTTTTTTTTACTTACAAAATTGTACTCTGGTGCATGTCAGATCAAAACATTAAATACTGGAGGCTAAGAGTACAATTTCATAGATACTAATAGTTTCACTCATTTGTGTCAGTAAATAATTTAGCACATGTCAAAAGTGATTTTCCTTTTTATGATAACTACTGAGCTGCCTGCTGCTGTGAAATTCTGCTGAGTTTGAATAGTTGGTAATCTTTTAATATCATATGGGGAATAATTTAAGTGGTGCTGGCGTTTTGAAATGTAAAGTAAGTCCTGGTGTCTTGTTGAAGAATGTAGATACAGAGCTAGTTTCTTAGTTACAGCAAATTGACTTTGCTCTGTCACACTAAGTTGCATTCATTTGTCCCAGTTAAGGGTATGACCTGTAGTTTACTGAGAAACAGATGCTGGTGGGTACGTTCAAAAGACAAGTGAGTGAGGGCAAGGTGCTAAGAATCTTATACTTGCTGTAGCAATCCACAGAAGTCAATGGATATCAGAGTTTGTATGCAAGGAAATGGAAATCAAAGGAAGACAACTTTTGTAGCAGTTTAAGATACCAATGCAAAATTAGCAAAGATTCTGGTTTTCAGATTGGATCAAAACTTATTAAATGGGATTCAAAATGGAAAAAACTCCTTGATGAGGACTGATGTGTTGGCTGTCTCATACAATGATTAAAAGCAGATTAAAAGCTCCATGGGGCCCATAAGAGATATACAATCTCCACAGGCAGGGTTTTATGGTGTTTAGGAAACCCACACTAGCCAGATGGAAGATTCCCAGACACGCAAAACTACTACATACTCTGAAGAATTCTGCAGAGCTGATGCAAATTTTTTTGGCATACCAGACATTAATAGAAACATGAGAAAGTTCAAAACAAAATCTAGTAGCTGTAACTCATATCACATATGAAATTATTACCATACAGTAGCAATTAGAGGCTGTGTGAATGTACCAGATTTAGGGGCAATAGGCTGGAGTAGTCTGCTTTAGTCAGTGAGGAAATAAGACTAATTGAAATGTGTGAAAAAAGTCATGCTTGATATAACTGAAAGCAATATGTAGCAGGGTCAGGATTTTTTAAAATACTTGGAATTCTGCACTAACACCAGTGATTCCTCTCAGAAAAATTCCCCTCAGACTGCACTAATATTCCTGGTGAAATGATGAATTAAACAGTCTTGCAGAGATACCTGTTTGTTGTAATAAAAAAAAAAAAAATTGAGTAAGCCAATGGGGTTATGTGCAGCCTCATAGAAATTCAACATATAGACAGAAATCAATTTTCCAGGTCTGAAGGAAATAAAATATTGAACTTATATTCAAATCTAAGGTGAGCTGAAAAAATTCAGTCATCATTGGCATATTCTCTGGACTGCTGTTGTTACACATTTCTGTATCACTAGGCAGATCGTTTTTCCCTTGGTAAGGCTAACATATTATTCATACTGTACAAAAGGAAATATGTAACTTTTGGAAAGCTGGAATGAAATGTATTTTCCTTATTGGATTATATTATCTTTATTGAATTACACTAGTTTTTTAATTGGGCACTTCATGTTGCTAGAACTTTGCAGGCTGTGATGGCGGGAGTGCCTAATAACTCACTACCACTAACACTGTTAACTTCTCTGCCCAAGAATCACTTTGGATAAGCACTTGGGATAGAAGGACTTGGATAAGCATTAGCAGAAAACTTCTAACTGAAAAAAATTATAAAACAATTGACTTTTTGTCTTTTCTGCCTGCTTTTCCTGGAGACCCAAATGGAGAAGCACATGCTGAGACAGAGTGAGGCATGCTGGTTTCAGAGATCCATGCAGAGCAGTGTGACCTCAGACATTTCTTTCAAAAGTGTCCTTGGCATCTGCCCCCATCCCACCCTTCATTTTCTAAGTTGTTGTTTGGGAGCAGGGATTCTTCCCCAGGGTGTGACAGAATGGATCTCAGTTTTCTCCTCCATCTGTGGAGATTCAGATATCCTGCACCTCGGAGAGGCATTTTAGCCACACAGGTCTGGTCTGGATGCTCCCTGTTCCTTGCTTTGAAGCAGTGCCATGTAGCAGAAAATAATGCAGGCTGCTTGGATCAGAGAGGAGCAAATAGTTTGCTCACCTCTGAGAAATAAGACCTGTTTCTGACACTTACCTTTAGAGCTTTTTCTCAGTTTAATTCAATGCCTCTTGAACATAAATACAAAACAAGTATCAGGACTTGCAGCTCCCATTTTCCAGGTGTGCACCCATGATCACCTCCCACAGAATCACACCTCCAGGTCTATTAGCATTTCATATGTTTCTTCTGTAGAAATTCACAGCTTCAGAAAGAAAAATATAAAAGTGGCTTCAACCCTGGTGTGTACTGTTCCCCTAAAAAGTGGCAGATGTGGGTTAAAATCAGGTTTTCCTTAGCTTGGCTGAATGCTCTAACTGGAAGTATTATTTTTTATGTTTGTCTTGAAAAGGAAAACTGGTAGCACTGCTGTTGTCTTTATCACCTTCAAAGAAACTTGTGGCCTTAATTTTAGAGAAGGTAGCTTGAGGACTTCTGAACAGCCTGGAGCAAGACACTAAAAGTTAGGGACTGTCCTTAATAGAGCAAGTTGTAGTATCACTACTGAAAGCCTCATACAATTAAAATGTGTGCTATTGCCAGAGCAGATTATAAGATATCCTTCTGCCAGGTATTTTGGGTTTCATAAATTATAGTGAGGCCTGTAGCATCTGACAGTTTATGATCAGTGCCAGTATTATGCTCAGTGGTGCACTTAACAGATGAAGACAAAAAGTCCCAATCAAAGGAAATGACAGGTATGCCTTTTGTGCATTCATTGCACAGCCAAGATATCCATTGGCTGCTGGGAGTTTCACATGGATGAAGAATGCAAAACTGCACATACAGGCAAAGTCAAGTATTTATTTTCTTTTTGTAGTCATGGTTTACTTTTACTTAACCTCCGTACATTGTGGATTGCAGTGCAGACATTGTTTTGTTAAAGTATGGGTAGTTACAATATAAACACAAATATTTATTGTCATTTGAATATTTATCATCTCAGCCTTTCACGAAAATAAAAGCAGTGCTGAAACTTCATTCTCTCAAACACTAAAATGTATTCTATGAAAGTCAAATGTTTTCAGAGTCAACATAATCACAGCATCCCAGTTTTTGACCTGTGTGTTCATTTACAGTTTACTTATAGCTGCTTCAGAGAGATGGAAGTTTGTAGATTACAACATGGTTTTATTGATTTATCAGTAGCAAAATACACTAAGTATACACTCAGTAAACTGGATCAGCTAGCTCTTGGGCTTGTATTGTATAATATCAGCTTGTTGTGGAATACTTCAGAACAAAATCAGAATGTTGGCATAGTTAACTTCAGTGGTGTAAACCAGACTTGCAAAGACTAATATTTAGTAAGACCAATAACACAAACAAATTAGATTTTGAAGTTGTTTGCCCAATAGGAAGAAGCACACTGACACAGTATTTGTAAGCTTATAGTTAACTATTCTATGACAAATTATTAAATAACTTTGAACAGCAGATTGAGTGCTCCTTGAAGAATAGCAAGAAAACTTTTTCTCAGACTTGCTTTTTTTTTTCAAGATGATAAAAAGAGTGTCACAGCAAATACTCATTTAATTTAATATTTTATATCCAAATAAAATAAGTCCATGGCATTTACATTGCCGTTACTAAATAGTATTTGGTTTGTTTGCTAGAGTCATTTATTTGTGGCTTGGCTGAAGGAATAAAAATAAATTTGCGGTTCTTTCTGTTAATACTCATACTGTTTCTTAACATATGCAAAAGATTGAATACTGTAAATGTATATGCAGAAGCTCAAAAAGAAAGCCCAGACTTTCTGAAGCTTCTGAATTACGTATAACCTTTTAGAGAATTGCTGGGACAGTTCTTTACAACAACAAAAAGAAATAACCGACTAGGCCAAAAAAGTATTTTATTTTAAGCAAACTTGAAATCATTTAAATTTTCCCACTGCTTAAAATTAAGTATACCTTTACTAAACCAGGGGCTAGTTATCTGAGGAAAAAATTACAGTTTGTGTTTCTGAACTACTACTGAGCCATTAATTAATAGTCAGATTTTTCCATAAAGTTGAAGTTTTTTTAAACAAGGTTTTGTAGAAGGGCAGCATCAACTGCGTTTCTGAGAGCTAACAATAGCTATAACCCCATAATCCCCACTGTTGCTTTGTTGGCAAGTTGCTCAACTTTCCTGTTCTACATTTCTCCTATGATCTGGATATAAGGATACAGATCCAAACACTGAGCTGTTGGAAGGCATAAATCTTTAGGACCAAATTTTATCATTTTAGCTTCAGATCATGGAATTCTTGCCCACAGAAAGTAACAGAATTCAGCCTTTGAATGAAAGACATTGCAGGTATTGTGTATTGTGCAGGTATTGAAATGCATACAATAAAATTATTTTATTTAGCAATTTACTTTGTGCCTCATGATATATGTATTTCTATCATTTCTCTTTCAATCCTTGATAAAATGATCATAAATTATTTAAGGGATATAACATATGCGCATCAGATAAAAGGGATATCTAAGTCATGCACTCGACACAAAAGACATTTTGTAGATTTTACTCCATGCTTTTGAAGAATTTTGTAACTCTTTACGTATGCCAAATTTTTATGCTTTCGTCAACAGAAATTAAAAGGCTTTTCTCCTACAATCAGTCCCACTCATGTCATCACCAGGCAGAATTGCCACCAAGGGAAACATTAGGAGGAAGAGAGGATGTTTTGTCCGTGGATTTTTTGTTAGTTTTTGATGGAAGACTGCCTTTTTTTCTGGAAATACTTTACAGAAGTATGACCAAGTGTGAGTTGTCCTGAAACCACCAAAGGGATAGAGTTCACCTGCCAGTCTGAGCCCATTATGAAGGACTTATCACTAGTAAGAGCTTAGTAAAATTTTTTCCTCTTATGTCCATACCTGTTTCCATTGCTACTCGATCTCTAAGTGCTGTGGTGGGCATCATTCCAGATTGGGCAATATCACATCGGTGATAAAATACAACAAACCTATGTAAAACCTACATCTCTCTATTATCAGCTCTTTGTTCAGCACAAATCCAGAACACAGCCCCATACCAGCCAGAAGAAAGTTGTCTCTACCCCAGCCAAAACCAGCACCACAGCACATTTACAACTGTGCAAACTCATTGTAAACACAACTTGACCAGAAGGCGTCTGAAAGAAGTGAGGCTTGATTGGAATAGGCAACTGAGAGGTTCAGACTTGACTTTACAAGTCTAACATGCAGAAAGGTGTAATATGGTGGTTTCAGACTGGTACTTTCAACTTCTAGAGTCTTTTAATAAGAAAGTATCTCTGCAAATCTGTAAATAAATCCTAACTGTTCATTCTGAGCAAATTTGAAATGGTTTGTTTTAGATAATAAATTTTTGACATTGCTTTTAAATTTTCCTGAAGATGGATTTAGAACAAACCAAAATCCTCAGTAAAGGAGGTCCTTTTTTCATCTCCTGAAATACATTTCTGTGGAATATAGTATAAGGAAGCTGGCGAGCTGTTGCCAGACACAGTTCAAAGCCCAAATTGAGAAGCATAGAGAAAAAGGCTCTATATTCAGCAATTTTAGTCTCTAATTCAGTCGGATAATTTTTTATTATTATTATGTTTGTAGACATAAAGAACCCAGATCTGAGACTGTATTGTTCTCAAGAATGTGAGGAACAGTTCAGAGACACAATAAGATTGCCTGATTCATGGCACTCTAATGGTATCAAACATCATTACCAAGGGGCAGGACTAGTGTTCATCAGGAGTTTTCAGGAATTAATATTTCATTAATTATTCAATATTCATTATTTATTCTTTGAATTAATACTAGGACAGAATATTTTCTGTGGGGAAGACATATTACCATAAGGTAAAACTGCTAGTTTTCCATAAGCAGGCGACACAGACTGCCAGAAGGTATTTGACAAGAAAATCTGGGAGACCCTTGCCTATTCATATCAGCACAAACTTCATGGAAACATAAGGAATACACTGTAAGGAGGAGGTTCCCATGTCAAGATTTCTCCTAAGAAAAGAGAACAGCTGTGACCCCAAATGTGGGGAAACAGTACTTGTCAGTGCTAAAACTAATTCAAGTTTATTAAGAAGGTATATAAAAAGTTTTTCTAGCACAAATATAAGCTTTGCATAAAATTGCCATAATAAACTGTTGAATTCAAGCTGGAGTGATAAGGGAAATTTGAAGATTTGTTTAAATAATCTGTTGTGTATCATTTGACTTTAAATATGCCAATGTATCCTCTATGTCAGCTATTGTTCATTTTTGATCTCTAATATCAGCCACATGCTCAGATGTGAATGGTCCATCCAATAATAAGAGCCTAGTCCCTATGATATATTGTAGATTTTGTAGATTTCAATGTACTGAAATACAGCATAGTTATTTCAGGGTTTATTTTTCTTTCTCAGAAGCTCTTTTTTTTTTTTTTTGGCAGTCAGTGTATGCTGTCCTGAGCAAGCATTTGAAAGTAAGGGAGTGATACCTTTCACAAGGTGGCATTAAATCCAGCATAGAAGCAAAGTCCTGATTTTGTATTATCCTGTAATGTGTAGCAATCTACATCAATGCAAAGTAGGGTGAAATGCTGTCAAAATAGACCAACTGTGTTTACTGCTCAGTTTTCCTGCTGCTAGTGATGGCACAAGGTGAATAGTAATGGTGAGCTAGCTCATAATCTTCCAAACAGAAGGTAGAGGGCAAACAGTTTGACAAGATTAGTTATTGTGGACCACAGATAAAAGCTTAATATTTTAGCCAAGGCCTTTGTAAGCCAGGCTTATTTTAAAATATGTCTGCTGTCAAGTGCCCAACTGGCTGTATTTGCTTCTAAGTTTAATCATATACAGAATTACTCTTCTGGGTTGAGAAGATGCTGAAAGGGATTTAATAGGAATGCTTGTTTGGTGACAGTGCTTTTCAGGGGCAGAATGATTTGCCCTGCCAAATTTAAGGCCAGTACATTTAATGGAACATACTTTTTGGAGTGACTTTACAAACAGTGTTGGGCAGGCAGGAATTGGCAGCAGTGCCTGTAGTGATTTGATTCAACACTGTGGTCTACCATGGTTTAGAGCTCACTGATGCTGCTAAATCAGTCTCTGAGATGTGTGTTTTAAGACCAGGAAGGACCATTAATACCAGTCAGTCCAGACACTTGTCTGACAGAGGGCACTGAATTGTACTCAGCATCAGTTTCAAAACCATGGCTGAACTCCAGCATTTAGAAAGACACCCAGACTCTGATCCAAAAAAATGTGGAAGGAACTTGGTTAAGAAGAGGAAGGCAGCCTGTGCACTGGAGCCACATGTAGTCTTTATCACTGTGATGGTTTATGAAAGAATTGTTACAGACCATTAAATTCAATGGGCAGTGATTTTTACTAAGATAAAAAATTATTGTTAAAAAAGCAGGCGTTTGAGGTAGTAAAAATAATACCCGAATTGAGGAATAAGGGTAATTAAAAATTAGCTGAATCAGCCAGGAGTAAGAGGGTGATGGCTGTGTAGCACGGTAGATAGGTCATGCACTGCAAAGTCATATCCTTGACACCAGGCTTCAAAACAGTGAATATTTAAGTATTTTATTCAAAGCAGCCTAAAATTTTGAAACTGAGAGCAAGCCACCCCAACACCCAGTGTTAGCACAGTGCTATTCCCTTGAGAGGGAAGCAGCTGGGGTCCAGTTCCCTTGTGCAGATAATAGAGCTGAACCAGATTGCTCCAGCCTCCTGAGTAAATGATCCTATCCAAGTGACTGGTGTCTGGGCAAGACCAGTATCACAGCAGCCTCTCTTCTCTTTGTCATTTGTTTCCTTGAATTGACAGAAAATGCCTGAAAACAAGTATGCCATTTAGAATTTTATGAAGTTTATCTGAGAGGAAAGCTGAAAGAAAGGAGAGGAAAAGGAAGGAAGTTACTTTATTCTAAATGAATTTAAGTGAATTTGTTTGTATGAACACTCACCAAACAACCATTCACTGAACTCTACTGCTAAACTGCTTGCAGTGCTTTTGTCCAATGCATTTTATTTATCTATCTAATATATTTTCAAAAGCTTGGTTTCTAAAGGGAATTAGTGTCAGCAAAACACATTCCACAAGAAGCCAGAAATCATGCAAGTAAGGCCATCTTCATAGCCTGAGCCTAATCTTATCTACTGGAAAGATAACCAAGGGCTATAGCTTAGGTTTATAAGCCTTGATATAGCATTTCAAAATCCAGGATGATTTTGTTTTTATCACTTAACTCCTCCATTTGCAGGTAGAAACCATTGTTTTTGGCTAGTCTGTATATTGCTTTGCAGATTAGGACATGGGCTACTTGAAGGGTGCCCTTTTCTGTCAGTTGGGTGTCCATTTTATCTCTTCCTGGGGCATGATTCCCAGGAAGGTCACTCCATGACTGTATAGCTGTCATATTCAGAACTTGGGAGTAAAGACCACTGTTGTCTTTGGGGTGAGTTCCTTTGGCCAAAGGTGGAGCAGCGTGGAAGGATGTACCAACCCATGTGGATTTATGCAGTTGCAGTTTTTACTGATCCCAAGCCACAGGTTAGAGCTAGACTTATTCAGCAGAATGTGTGAAAGAGAGAAGCAAGCCAAAAATGTGCATAGGAGTGGGCAGTAGAGAGTAGTAGGGAACATACTTGCACTGATCCGTTCAGTTTCTGGGCTCCCAGAGCAAACTTCTCTGTCAGTTAGGATTTTAAGTCTGCTTTATGGAGACCAAGTCTAAAACCAAAATTGTTTTTACTCACAGGAGTAAAGCTTTGCTAAAAGTCAGAGCAGATTGTCAAGCAATTCGGGATCTGTGTAAGAACACTCCACATAACAACATACTCTCCATCCAGGCATTGACAGCTGTGTGCACAGGTGACAAGGGAACACAGTTTGAAATAACTGGAAGAAAATTTGAGAATGGTTGAGAATTTGTCTTGGGTAAGACTCACCTAGTAATGATCCTGGTCATGATCCTGTCCAGGTGTTCCTGTTCTTTCCTCTGAAGATGAGGATCTTCTTAAAGCTTAGCAACATGTTCAAAAGGACATAATGAAACCTGTAACATCATAGCAGCAAGCCCCTTATGGAATTCTTTTTATTTCTGTATAGAACACACATTCAACTGCTTAATTCCAAATTTGTTTGGAGAAAGCATTAAGCCACTGCAATTCAAGACTCTTAACATTGTGTCTTTTGCTAACTTAAAAATAATGATGGATTGGGTGTCCCTTTCCTAAATTGTGTGTTTTATTTATTTTTTCCATTTCCTGGGAGCATTACAGAAGTATGTAGTGTAGATAAAGAATGTTTCTAGCATTATCTTTGTGCTTTTCATCAATGCAAATTCCATCTATCTTGAAAAGCATTGGACATTTTTACTTTTTATTTTTGGATATATGTAAATCAATAGAAATAAAACCAAAGTTGTGCCTATCCATCTGAATCCATAGATTTTTCCTGTATTTTATATGTCCTTTTGTACTCACTTTGCATGCGTGCATAAAATAATTGTATAAAGAATGCTGATGGGGCATTTGTTGAGAGAATTTATTTGTTAAGGGACAGATTTTCTAGAAGTATTTGAAGAACCAAGGAATAATGAAGGTCATCTACTGCGGTTTTCAAAAATTTCTAAGGAAGAAATTGAAATCTGTGAGAATGGGGAGTGAGCCCTTAAGAGGCTTTGTAAAGCATTCCAAAAGGTATGTGTCTGTTCTTGCACATTTGGACCTTCAGCACTACCACAGAATGGCCTGCCCACCTTATCATTCTTCTGTCTGATCTAAAATAAGAACTCAGATGCTTTCTTCTTAAATTACTTATTTAGTTGCTTCATGAGATGCAAATTCAGTGAGTGTCCTTGCTTACATCTCAGGAGAAAGTGTAATGTTGCACATTTAACTTACCCTATGAGGACTATTCACAAGCAAAAAGGCAAATCTCATTTGTTAGAATGTTGGAATGGTTAGAATTTGTCTTAGAATACAATAAAATGTGCTGCTTTCAGTTAAATAAAATTCTATGAAATTACACAAAGTAACAGAAGTTGGTTTTTTCATGTCTTCCATATTTTGAATAAAACCCTGCAAACATTGAGACTAGTTCCCAGTACCTTCCATTCTTCTAGTTAAATTACCTTTGATCTTGAGGTATAAAACTATTACTGCAGTTTTCCACATTAAAATGCTCAGTCTCCAGAGGGAGCTGCCTGCAGCATCCCACTGGGCTGGGCACAAAGCCTTATCAACAAGGGCTGGCTCTGCCACCCTCACCCCTCACAGGTAGCACCTCCCTGGCACAAACAGCCTTTTTAGCTGCCTTTTCTTACTCACAAAGAAAATGTTTCTTAGTGTGAGTTGGGATGACAGAGTTGGGCCCTTGGTGAACAAAGAGTCCAGGATTATCATTCCAAAAAGCCCCCTGAGGCCTGTATCAAGAGTTATTAACCACTGATTCAGCGCATAGCATTATTTTGTAGGCTTAAGTGGGATTTCAGAGGTATATTGGGTCTTGTGTCTGTGTAGGGGTAAATTTTGCCCTCTGTTATTTTATCTTATAAATAGCTGCTACCATTTCTCTTTTATGTTGTTGCTTAAATCTCTTTCAAAGTACAATATCTTAATTCCCTGCTACCTTTTTTTTTCCTCCTGATAAAGAATAAATAAATTTGAAAATCCACATATGACTGAAACAAAAGGCAAATAAGCTCTGCATGGTATGTATTTGGTGAGGAATGCCTCATTTTGATGATTTCAGTCATCATTCGTTTGAAAAGCAGAAACTATGATTGTTAAGCCTCATTATTTTCAATGAAGCCTGACAGTTTCAAGGTTAAACAGAAGACAGCTACTTTCATCCCAGTGGTATTTCTCTTCAAACATGGGCAGCTCTTCACTGACTTGTTCTGCTCTGGTGTGCAGTGCCATTGCTTGGTCACAGAGTGGTGCACATCTAAACCCAGTTGTAGGACGATGTGTAAGCTGTGACATCCAACTTGTTTTCCCCAAAAGGAGCCTCAATTACTGAAGTCATTCCCCCCCACACACACCCCCTGCCTTGTATAAGCCACACAATATTTCTTTTTAACTGAACAGTGATTTAAATAAGCCATGATCTCAGATTTTACAGGTTTTATGCTGTCTCCCAGAAAAACAATTTTCAGCCCAAGCCTTCTGTTTGTCCAAACAGTTTGAAATGTTTTCCATTGCTTTTATGTCTCAGAAGTACATTAGAGAGGGTGCTAGTGTGAAAGAGACCTCCAGAAAGAGTTAAAATGGCTGAGAAAGCTGCTGTGCTTCTGAATACACATGCTAGTGAAAGAGAACTAATTGCCATTGCTTTCTGAAATTGCCCATGGACTGACAGCAGATGTAACAGGGAAAATTCCCAATAAGAGAGGCTGACAAAACTGACTGATCAGTAACTGAGCTAAAATCCTTAGAACTCAGAAAACATTGATGTATCCATGTGAGAAAACTTACAGGAGCAAATAACTTGTGAAATCCCTGACTTTATACCTGCATGGACGGACAGCACTGAGTTATGGCTGTTTGGGTGCTGCCTCTATAAAGACAAAGTGCAGTAGATGTTATTTTGCAAAACCGGGGGAAATGCACTAGTTGGTTAAGAAGGAAAAGTGACTATTGGAAAACTGAAGGGAGAGGAGCAGTTTTTCAGCAGTTGCTACCTAAGCAGCAGCTTTTTACCTGTGCATTCATTCCCTCAGAGTCCCTGTGTAAGAGCTAGAATGAGCTGAACTTTCCACATACTTTTCCTGCTGTCTGATGATTACATTTGGGTGGTGAATTCTTAATCTCATTTCAGGAATTAAGTCACCTGGTGAGTACAATGAAAGGTGTAGCTTCATCGTGCTTGGTGGTTCCTGGAAAACAAGAGTGTTTCAATACGTACCAAGCACATTAGTCATGACTTGTGGCAATAAATCCATGTTGACTAGTTTACGTGCACTGAAGTTACTAATGCATTCATGAGATAAAATGCATTTTGCAATTTTGATAAAGCTGTGTTATTTTTATTTCCTATCTGCTTTTCTCATGTTGTATAATTTTTTTTTAATTGTCTTTCAAGATAAGAAAAAAATGGTCAGCTTTGTGACAATGAATACAGCTATTTGAACTTACAGCTCTGTTTATCCATTGTGGAAGCTGTGTGTATAATATTCTGGACGTGGCTCTGAAAGTGTTCTGCTACACACTGTCTGCTTTTATACAGGTAGTTTATTTGTGGGAGAGTTTTCATTGAAGGATACCATAAAATACAGACAGATTGAAAAAATAGCTTGAATACATGATTTCTGGAATGCTGAAGATAAATGTGTGTAGATACAAAATGATGAACAAATTTAGTCCTTTGCATTTGTCTACATACATTAACAAAAGAAAGATCAAATTAAGCCAGTGAGATTGAACATGTTTATAGTGCCTGTGCCTTAAATGTAAGAGGACTGGGCAGCTCTCTGTCCTACTTACTTAGACTGTTAATTTTTCTGTAGTAGTATTGACACAAGAATCACGCAGGCCACCTTCAAAATATCATCATCCACATCCTTAGAAACTTGGCTTGTTGAGTGTTTTGAAAAATTTTTTACATAAAACACATCGGCTTTTAGACATAAATTTATAAACTGGACAGTAAAAGTATCTGTTGGATAATAGGCAAAATATTATTTAAGGGGAAACAATACTTAAGTGCTACATTTAACAAGAGCCATGGACAGCTCATATTTTTTAAAGTATAAAAATTAATTGTCCTGCTTACACCAAAGTGTATATTGTATCACAGGATTGCTGCACAGGGTTTTGTGTTAATGCCATACAGGGACCTCAGACACTCCATGCACTACAAAGGAAAAGTGAGTTGATATATATCACTGGCTGCAGATGGGTTGGGTTGTAGGTTAAAAAGTTTTTCGCAAGTTGTCTGCATTTTCCCTTAATGTCTGTCTTTTACAGTAGTGCTTTGTTTCTGAGCGTGACCACCACCAGGACAGCTTGGTTCAGTGCAAACACTGTCTCTTTCAGCCAGAACATTCCTAACATTAGCTTCCTTTTTTTTCTCTCCTCTCCCTCTCCCCTGCCCCCTCTCAGGTTGGAAAGGCTGGTGGACGTCCTGAGGAAGAAGGTTGGAGCAGGGACCATTAGGACCGTGATCTGATTGAAAGCTGCAGTCTAAGGAAGCTTTCACATCTGGTGACCAGGCTGCTTCATTCAGCACTGTGTAAACACTGAAGCCTTAACTTAGCAAACAGTTGTTAGAAGTGGGACACTCCAGCGACATTCCAAGCTGAGATAAAATCAAATCATAAATGTTTAACTACTTTGCTGCTGAGTTCTGTGATTTGTTAAAATGTTTCACTGCAAACATGTGTTTGTTTTTAACCAAATGCATTGTGGCACACTGTATTGTGAAAAATTATGTAGATGCTTATTTTAACAGTCTGTCCTCTCCATGTTAGACTATAGTCTGCTGTAAGGCATAGAATTTTTAAATACTGCAGGCTTCAGGTTCAAAATGCTGCAAAGCAGTTTCAAGATTTAAATCCCTTATTTTATTTGTGAGGCTGCAAATAGTCCAGTATTTGTATGTTAAATGTATTAATTGATAAAGTAGGTTGACATTCAAGAAATATCTCTGGCTGGTATAGTGGATATTTTTTCCTCCTTACTCATAGCCCATTGAATTGCAGGTAGTAACTGTGGCTACATCAAAGGGCAGGATAAATGCATACCTTTATACAACAGTTGAATAGCTTCTGCTAGTACATGGCATTTTCAGTGTACATTAAAAAGAAATTTACATTTAGGTTTCACTGGAAGTACAGCTTAAAAAATTGCAACATGAAAGCCTTGTGACATTGTACAGTATCTCAGACAGTGGAAAAAGTTTCCTGTATTGTTTTTAGTCACTCCTCTGTCCTTTTAAATGAGGGAAAAGCTCTCAGATTTCAGAAAACACCTTATAAATTAAAGAGTCACCTTTTCAGTGTTTGCCTCTTCTCGTCCCATTCCTACAAGACTCTGATTGCCCTGCAGTGCAGGAGTACCATCCAGGTTGGGTTTGAGGCTAAACTGCCAATCCTCAGCTTTTTGTACACATGAAGTGCCCTAGGACTAAAAGGCTGAAGCACAGAATCATACAGGGAGGGGAGAAACTGAGGGCTGAGGAGGAAAATTTGGGGTACACAGACATTATAGACTCTATGATACACTACAGTTGAACTTAGAGTTATGTTTGTGATCCCACCATCTCCCGGTATGAACAGTCAGGCCAGTACTCATATAATCCTGCTCAAGAAAGCAGCTGTAATCTCTGAGAACCCCAATTCAATAAAGAATCTCAGCAGCCAGCTGGGCTTTTCTGTCTCCTCAGGGGCAGCCAACTCAGGCAAGGTGTATGTAGCTCCTGAGGCTTACACTTGTCTGCTTTGCTTTGTGTTTAATGTTGTTACATGGTTTTACTTCTTAATGCTTGCTTGTTCAGATGTTGTGATGGTGCAGTCTATCTGGAGAAAATGAAATTTTAATTTTAGGTGTAGGTGTAGAGAGAAACATTTTAATGTCTGTTTTTTTCTTTCTAACACTTAAACCTTCTTCAACTGCAGACTTAAGCCCCTCCTAGTTTCAGTTGACCAAACCTAACCTCTTGCAGGGAGATAAGTAGCATCCCTCCAAGCCCCGTTTACCCAAGTCACTTCTAGAAACTTCTGAAGTGCTCCTTTTTGACCTTTGGTCAATCCTAAGATAGCCAGTGAGTCTGGAGCCTCTCCCCCACACCTATTCAGTGGGAAGAAATTTTAATGCTTCCAAACCAGAGGATTGCCACCCCCCAGATTCCAGCCCCTTCACCGTCTCCCGTGTGCTGCTGTTCAGCTCTTTGGGTGACTCAACAGCTCTTTGTCCTACTGTCCTCACTGAGCTTTGTGCACAAAATGGATGACAAGATCTCCTGAGCAGTCAGTGCTATTGAACCACTTCTGCTGTAAGGAGGTAGTGAGAAAGAAATAAAGACAAAAATGTAAGGACTACCATGCCATGCTAGACCAAAGCCCAAGGACTACCTTTGGCTATAACAAATAGAAGATGCCTAGGAAAGGGTAAAAAGTCAGGCCAGCTCTAGTGGCCACTCTCCCAACTGGTGTCCCAGCAGTTTGTTAGTTAAAGGCTTTCTAAGCCAGAGATGGTGTCTTTGTATTTAGCGGCATTTTTTCATGACCTGTTTTTTAATCCATTAAAATTGTTTGTATCTACTTGTTCCTTTCACAAGGTCTTATGCAGTTAATGATGCATTGAGTGAAAAAATACTTCCTTTTCTCTTATGAACCAGCTCTATTCATTTGCTATCAGCTAGTTTTTGTACGTGAGAAATGGTGAGGAACCATTCCCTGTTCATATTTCCATGTCCCATGTGATTTTACATATTTGGCATCATTTCCCCCACTCTCTCTTTTCCAGAGAGAATCCCTAGTCTCATTTAAATGATCTGTCCCGTGTTTTTAATTGGCCTTGTCATACTAATCTGTTTTTTTTCCAGCTCTGCAGTGTTTTTACCAAGATGCAATGTGTTTTGTGCCTAGTGTTCAAGATATAGACAAAATGTGACTTTAATGGTTGTCACAATGATATTGTCTGTTTTATCTCTGCTGTTTGTAACCATATTTAGCATTGGACTTGCTTTGTGACAAATCATTTATTGGTATTAATATTTCTGCAGCAAAATGACTACTCTAGATCTCCTTCCTCAGTTGTAATGTTCAGAGTTCATTGTAGCCTGTATGAAGACAGAACTGTTTTCTGAATAACTCAGGATTTATGGGTACTGAATGTCACCTGTTGATTTAGCATTCCCTACTGACCATGAGCTCTTATTCCATCTCTTCTCACAGCTCCTCTTTAATACTCAAGTAGCAAAGTATCAGCAGCATCTCCAAGCTGAATATGGTGATATGAAATACTGCCATCTTCAAATTAGCCCCCTCTTCAAGGTGATTTCTTAGTTAAGTTAAACAGGGCCTCTGGGACAAAGATCCGTGTAAGGCAATAAGGTATCTTTTCCTTCACTGTGAGAATGAAACATTTTTTCTTAAACATTGTTTTAATTTCACTTTGAAGTACTTATTTCTCAGTGTAAAAGTATTAGTTACTGCTTGGCAGCTTTTATGAGGAAGTTGTTTGCTACTTTGAAAATGCAAGTTTACTAAATCAGGGCTAGTGCTCCACGCATGAATGTGCTGAGTTCCTCCTTCCCCTTGGAGTGTCAAAAGCTCCTCACCTTTCCCCAAGTTTTTCTGTGTCCAAGTGAATAATCTTGTGAATGCAGGCTTCCTACAGCCAGACTGTATGACCTCCAGCCTCTTGTGTCCATTGGCTTTGTTTGGGAAAGTAGGATGGGCCATGCAAAAGCCATCTAGCAGGCTTGATGTCAGATACATCTGATTGCAGGTAATACTTGATTCGGTAAAATTAAGTTATAGTTATGCTCCATAATTTTCCTTTCGACACATTATACCCAAGGTGAAAAAATAGTTCCTGACTCTGTCTTTTGTCTTGCACCAAGCAGCCTGGAATTCAGTGATAATTTAGGTTAGGGTGTTTTGTCATAAATTACAGATGTGGATAAATGTATTTTATTTGTAATTAAATCAGATGTGTTGATTTTTAAAATTCAGCTGGAAATATTTTTATTCTTTGGAAAGGACCATGGGAAATTTGCTATGTTGAGAGTAGAAAGATTCAAAACCAGTTGAGTTCTCCCTCTTCCTTGCTAACAACCTGGTGTGTGGTCTTTGGCAAATTCCTTAGTGACTGTCATTAAAGGTATGCAGTCCCTGAAGAGGTTCCTGGGCTCCTCCAGGGTGTTTGCAAAAGTATCTATGTGGTTAATGTCAAAACACTTTCACTTCTTCACCTGCTGAAGTGAACAGCATAAATCACATAGGTCTGGTAGGGGAGGCCCAGCCTTTAGTGCCCTCAGCAGAACTTCTGGTCCTGTTGAGCCCAGCTTAACTTTAGCCTCTCAGTGTAATGAGGGCAGGAAATCTGCTCTGGTCACTAGAAAGAGGTGATAATGACAACATGGGTTAATGGGCTTATCATATGCTTTATTCATTGAGAACTGATTGATGCCTGTGCAGAGCTCTGAAAGTGAAATGAAGCCTGCTCTCATACAGCAGACAAATGCAATTGTCACTTCTGTCCTAATATATGTGAGAAAGATGAGATTGCATCCAATTATGTACCAGGAGTAGCAATTCATTTCCCTCCTGATGGAAAACAGTTCATGATAAAAGGTGGCTCACCATAGGTGCATCTTACAGTGACAGCTGTAATTACTGGTCAAATTAGGGTCCCCGCTGTCTTGAATAGAACAGAGATATTCAGAAATGTTCTTCCCCTGTGAGATTTTGTGTCTTTCTCTTGATGATCCTGCAGCACGTTATGCATTGGGAGCCATTTCTGGTATATGCCGGGGTAAAATATGTAAATAGCATCATGTTGGCTCGGGATAAGAGCATTATTAATGCTTTTCAGCACTGTAATTATATTCCTAGTAAGCCTTCCCTAAGCCTTCACTAATTAACAATATTGTGACAAATCAACTTTAACAGAAAAGAACTGTGGACCTTTAGTCTTTTAGTACTATTTTTCATGCAGCCCACAGCTGAAAACTGGTGACATGGCTTTCTGCACTTGTGTTGAGAAAACTGCTGATACTGAAAAGTTTAAAGCCAGCTCAGTCTTGTTAGTGGAGTCCTATAGCTGAATTCTGTTTTGTTCCTCTTTAAATGCATTAATGGCAAAGTAAAATTCATTAGTTAATCATTAATGTTAAGGAATATTAAAACTGTTTTTATAAAGAAGCTATCATATTGAAATGGTTTGTTGATGTCAGTATGTTGTCATATGCATGTTTATTTATTTGTTTATTCCAAATCAGGAACATTTTACAAAACTGATTTCATATATAGTCTTACCAGGTGTTGTAACATCTTTAATCCATGTACACAAATGAATTTACCGTCCAAATGTCAGGATTTCTCTGTGCCTTCATTTCTTTCAATTAGAATAAGCCTGTTGGTTTTGTTGAGTTTTCTTCTTCTTAACTTCTGCTGCTGAAGGTTTTCTCCCATGCAAGAATCAGCTGTGAGGCACATGAAATCAGTGCTGGGCAGTTTCCCTTGCTGCGATCGCAGCCTTTCATGGGCTGACTCTTATCGCTGTAACATTTCACATCAGGTCTGCACAACTGGACTTTCTCTGTTTGTTCTTCTCATGCATTGGTAAATAAAATGTATTCACAAGTTCAAAAAGACAAAGTGGTGCTCTCATATTAGGTCGATTATAAGTCAGCTGTTGAGCTTCAGTGTTCTAAACATTTCATTCTTCAGTTTTGTTGGGAGCCCACGCGTTCTGGGAGGCTTTTAAACAAATACTTGAAATGGTTGAAAGATTTACATTGCCAGTGCCTAGCTAAATATGTAGTCTTTAGAAAAGACATGGTTTATTTTGGCACCATTTGACAAACTCAAATATTTTAAACATTTGTTAAGTTTGAGCTTGCACATTTGAACTAAAAGTTTGCATTCCAAAATTGCATCTCAGGTTACCTGTCTCTCTCTCTTTTGTATTTTATAATCCTTTTATTAAAATAGTCTACAAAAGAAGTTGGGTACAGAATGTGTTTTTTATTGTTAATTATAAAATATTGTCATTAACAATAAATTTTAAGGTAACATGTACCTGGTAACTCTATTCAACTAAATGTCAGAAATATAAAGCCAGAAGTGTTTTCAGCATTTAGAATTTTATGTTGGTAGCCAAGACTTCATTGTAAAATTAATGGAGCACAGTAATAGTGGAACCAAATCCTGCAGTGCTTTTCTCTTAGTCCTATTATGTACTGTGATGAGTAAGTACTGACTTTGCTGGTGAGTGCAAAGCCAGGCAATAAAGAAAATAGACTGAAAAGCTATGAAATAGAACAGCTTGAGGAAAAGGAAAAGCAGTTTTTTACTTGGAATTGGTTTTCTTTTCCTTCCTTTGTCAGAAAGGAGGAGCAAGGGCAATGTTTAGTCCAATTGAAAAAAGTCAAAATGAAGCGAAAAAAAGAAAAAAAAAAAAAACAAAAACAAAACAAAACAAAAAAAAGAAACAAAAAAAAAAAAAAGAAAACCAAAAAAACAAAAACCACAAAACCCCAAAAAACCAGCCTCCAAAAGAACACCACTTTTATTTTCCCGGAAGTTTTAACCTGAAACTTGTACTGAAATGTAAAATGTTGAGAATTGATTCATTGAAATCACCATATTTTGTCCAAACCTGCCAGTCCCTGCTCAGGAGAGCTGAGCACAGTGTTACAGCTGTGTCTGCTCTGGCGTGCTGCCCAGCAGTTGCCAGCTGCAGAGGGTCACTCTCCTTTCTGAGAAGCTCTCATCAGGGGCAGTTGGGCAGTTCCCTCATGGTGACCTTGGGCCAAAAGTCCATGCAGTGCCACGTTGACAGAAGTTCACCATGGTTTGAACAGCTTCTGAACATGATAGATGCAGATCCATTTCCATAGGGTAAAACAGAAATAGAACCAATAGAATTGGTCACAACTGGTTCCCAGTGGCCATGAAAAGAAAAGGTTAGGATTGCCCTTGCAGGATACATGACATAAATTTGTGATGATTGATACTCTCACATGAATATGCACGCTACATGTCACACACTCTTTAAAAATATATTGGTTTCCCAAAGAATTCAAAGGATGGAAACAGTTTTATTTGTTCATTAATAAGTATTAACAGAACTGATTTCAGTAACAAACCTATAAGAAAAGTCAAAACATTAGGATGCAAAAATGAAAAGCTACTTTGGTAGTACTCTAATTTATTGTCTGAAGCCACAGGACTTTGTTCATGATTATTTGACTCACTGATGTGGTGCCCCTATTTCACAGGTTTTATGATCAAGGAGATAAACATCTCAAAAATCAATCTATGAGAAATGAGGCTACTGGAGTGGATGTATGTCCAAGTGGATGTAGCTATCAATTTAGATGTACTCTTTAGAATCAAGATTTCACATATGTCTCAGTAAAATCAAAAAGTTTATTCATTTTTTCATTAGAAATAAAATAACAAGTAGTATGGTCTTCATCAATACATGCTCATAGCACTAAAATCATCCCATTTGGTACTTTAATAGGGTATATAAAATTAATAAGGCTTTGTGTCTTCTACTTTAGACAGAGAGCATTTTCCCTCACCCTAAAAATCTTCCAGTGTTTGAAGTACAAGATAATAATTAAATTTTGAGCAGAACACCAAAAAGAATTGGGTGAAATCCAAATATGCATTTGTGGAAGTTTTTCCTGCTTCAGACATAGAAGAGGAGAAAAATTTGTTAAAATGAGTGACAGAAATACTTTGCTATGCTTACATATGGAGTTTTAAAACTTCACAGAAATCAAAGCAAGACACAGCTGTTTAATATTTGAAAGTACATGTCTCAATAAGGTTAAAGTTGGTATGTCAGCAAAAGGCTAGGAACTTATTTGAAATTTGGGGTTTTTTCATTTTTTCACTAAATTTGTGTTTGATAGAACAAGCTACCTTGGTTCTAAATTTCAAATAAAACATTTCTAATTAACACTTACCTGTTTTGGTCAGTAGATAATCAGTATGAAAATCACCAGTGTCCCCTCTACTTCTGTTGTCCTATTGCTAAAGTTTACTCAAATTAAACAGGACACTAAAAAGTTGTATTTAAATACTAAATATTGAGTTATATTTAGTAGGATCTGAACCCTTCTACAATTTTCATCAGTAAATCTCAGAACACATTTAAAAGAAAATTTAATAGTATTTTGTCCCTAAGTTGGCAGAAGTGCCCAAATGAGCCTTTGGCTACATGACTGGCCAGAGGTGGGGCAGCTCTGTGTAGGAAGGCAGTGAAAAACAGCTTGAGGGGCTGCAGCCTTTTCAGTGGACCAGGCTGATGACCCCTAGGAATGTCTGGAAGATCTAGTCCTTGCTAGTTTACAGCTCTCAGGGATTCATTCTCAGCTATCCAAGATAATCAGTTTCCACTGTATGAATAAAAGCAAGGGCCCTGTCTATAGCAAAGTTGTCATTTGGTGCCATTTATTTATTCAGTAGTTGCTTTAAGACAAGCTATAAAGTCATATTGGCAACCAATTTTGGAATCTTGTAGTCCTTAACACAAATAGTATCCCTGCTGGACTGCTTTGGGAACTAATATTTGGCTGCTGTGCCAAAAATCTGGAAAAATCTCTGGAACTGTGTACCTCTTCCATAGACTATACTGGAGAGTCAACAAAACTGAATTGTACCATCCTAATTCACTTTGAGTTTTTGCTCTTGTGAATTGCAGCAATGTTCAGCTGTGCAGAAGGGAGTGTGGCTCCCTTGGAGACAAAGAGGAACCTGCGGAGTTTCAGGGCATCTGTAGATAAAAGTGAAAATGAATGGATTTCTGGGGGATCTGTCATGAAGAGTGGAGCTCAGAAAGGTTAGTGTGGTCTTAGGGCCGGACTGTTCCCACACAAGGGATATCATCCAGTGGGGACAGCTGTGTTGTGTGCAGTAATTGAGCTGCAGCAGCAGCACAATGAAGGCAGTGGTGTCTCTTCTGCTGGCTAGACAACCCACATTCCCCTTCCCCACGGGTGCAGGATTCCTTACCTGGTGCACATACACGCACTGCCAAGACAGACATCCTCACCTGGGCCTTTAGACCATCTCACTGCTTGGGCCCAGACATCTCCTGTACTAATGTTTTTCCCTAATTCAACAGGTCCCCATGAAAGGCAGCCAGATGAGTATTGATCAGCCAGATGTGGCCAAGAGGGGTGGTGCTGTACGTGCCGGTCAAGTGGGCAAAGGGAAGGAGAGGTCAGGACAGAAAGGGAGGGAGGAAAGGTAAAGGTGACTGTGCTTTGCAAAACTTTGTAGGGTCTTGAGATTCTGTCTGGCTGTGTGGTCCCAGCAGACAGGGAACCACTGGCCTGCATTTCCACAGAGAACTGGAAGCCAGTCTTTAATACCATACCCAGGCTTGCCAACAACCAAGGCCTGACTGTGCCCAATGTCATCGCTGATTTATACAGGCAATCAAGTCTCAGCCTAAGTCATTCACAGAATCTGCTTGTTGGACCACTTTCAGTGTTTCTGTACATGCTTGATAGAGTGAGGAACCTATCACAGATGCGTGAACCAGGGCTGTGCTCAGCTGGCAGCTGCACTTCTGCTGGAAGAGCTGAGACTAAGTCTGGATTACCAGGTCAGGCAGTGCAGGAGAAGCAGACCCCTAGAGCTGAAAGATGGCATGTAGCCCCCAGAGCCAACTGCTGTACCTTTGGAGCTGGCTCCACAGAAATCCCTGGGTTGGGCTGCCTGGTGGCAGGCAGTAGAATCACGTCTCTCAGTTTTGTGTCATTTCTGTGGGATCCTGAGTGCATTGAGACTGCTCTGGGACATGAATCAAAGCACAGAAAGTGAAGCCAGATGGGAGAGTGGCTTTTAAAATACACCCTGAATATAAAGAAAACCTTACTATAGATGCATCCTGAGTAAAATTTGCCTTAAGAATTTGCTCTTCAGAGATGTCTGTCTGCCTGGCCTTTTGCACAGAACAGGGCTTAGTCCCACCCTCTGTCCCAAAGGCACTGCATATGGGACTAACTGCACCTGTTTGTAGTATTTTGGGACTGCAGTTTACTCCCCTCCTGAGAGCCTGAAGTGCAGGAGGAGCAAGGACAAAGATGCACAAACTCACCCTGCAATGTGTTAAGCACAGGCTTGGCTAAGGGCTGTGCTGCCAGTGCCCAGGGAAATGTGTGGTCAGGGAGAGGGACTGCTCATATCTGCACAGCTGCAGCACCAAACCTTTGAGTACAGCAACAACCACCACAGCACATACTGGAATCAAGGTCAGGAAGGTTTTGCTCTTCTTTGATCACATAATGGAGAAACTCAGCTCAATTGCTTTTCAAGCAGTTAAATGCCAGGCTTTCTCCACATTTTACCTGTCTGCTGAGGATAATTTTATTTCTTCAAAGCTCTAACATCCACTAGAGTAAGTCTCTTATAAATCTGAACTACTTGTGCCTAAAGAAAATGCATTTCATCAGTGGGTGTTTTTTTTAAATCCCACAAGACTTTTCTCAATAGTCTTACACAGCAAATCCACAACTGCCTGTTGTAACAATCTACCCTGTTTTCCAGTAATGGCATTATCCTTGTAATTTTCCGTCATTGAAATCTGGTCTGCAAATGACCAGCTTTGCATGTTACGAGGTGCTTTCTCCAGAACTTCACCCTCACACAGCCTCATTTCCTGTAGAGCCAACTCTTGAGTGACCTGCTACCTACTATCTCATTAAAAGTCTGGGGTTTTTCAGTGCTATTGACATTTTATCCTCTTAGAGCTCTTCCAAAACCACCTGCTGCAGGTGTCTCACTAGGTGCTATGACTATTGCTTCCACTAGTGGTAAAGCAAGCTGAGGTCTGGCAGGCTGAACCACATATTACCCTCTTGACCCAGGATGTGTAGGAGATATACCACCACCTGTCATAGGCATGTCCTGTTCCCTCCTTCTGCCCCACCCCCTGCTTGCAAAACCTGTAAGTTATGTCTTTAGTTCCTATTCAGTTACTCTTTTACCTAAATGATTGATATACAGCACAGGTATCTAGCTAGCTGCCATGTCAATTTATGGTGATTATAATATGTGCATGTAGCATATTTCAACCCCAAAGAAAAAGCTTTTAAAAGCTTGAAAAGCTATTACACCTCATAAATGTGAGAAGCACTATAGAATCAACATACAAAAAAGCAGATGGCAGGCTCCTCATTTTTTACTTACTCTTGCTTTCCTGCTGCACTTGCCCTAGGAAAGCAGGATAACAACCACAACTACATCAATTCCAGCACTCCTTGGTTTGTAACACCTAAAGTCCCAGGCCTTCAGGTGGAACTACAAATGTGTGGGGAATTACAGATCCATGATGAAGGACTCCACAGATGATCTGTTGAACTTGTTTTCTAGTATGTCTTCTTTCAGCTTCAGACCTATGGCTCCCATTATGCTTCCTTTTCCTGAGAACTCAAAGAGCAACTTCCCCAAATCCTTCCCCATTTTGGTATCTGGAGACCATGAACAGATTACCATTAATCTTCTTTTGGATAAACTGAACAGGATGAGTTTCTGATACCATTTATTGCTCAGACAGTAAGGCATTTCTAATTCTTGGACATGCAGATGCTTCCCTTGTACACAACACCCTTTTCCTGCATTCAGATATGGTCTATATAGAGCTGATTTTTGTGTGCATTCCTGACTTCAAGGAGTGGGCTCATTCTCTAAGGCACAGCATCACCCCAGCACCTTGTGCTCCTTGCCCTAGACAGCCCTTCAGAACGTTTATTTCCATTCCTCTCTAAGAATTTCTGGATGTGGAAGAGACTAGAGAGAAAACTATCTGAGGCAGAAAACAGTAATAAAAGAGTAATACAAAAAAAAAAAGAAAAAAAAGGTAGTAAAATAGATTTAGGAAGCTGATTTCAGTGAACTCTGCTTCATTAATACTGATGCCTACATCCTGGATTTTTGTTGCTAGACCATAAATCTTGCCCAATAGGGAAAGAAATATATCCTTGTCACAACCATCTGAAAGTAAGAGTTGCTGAAGCCAGGTAGATGTCTTGTAAGGCTGCTGAAAAAAAAAATCCCAAAGTTCTTGTGTAGTTAATCTTGTTGGTTTAGTTGTGTTCCATGGTGATTTTAATTATACTGTAATTTGAGCTATGTCAAAGGATGGTAAGAATAGTGGCTGGGTAGAGGTTAGTGGAATGTCAATGGAAAGAAGTGATTTGGGGGGCAGATGTGATGGGCTGGAATATAGCTGTGCTCCCAGAGAGGGGGTGAGGCTGTTCTTGGCATGAGTATGACAGGGAGGGAGCAATGCCAAGAGGCAGTTAGGGCTGGCAGGAAGGGATGACAGCTGCTGAGAAGGAAAAGTTATACTACACTGTTCATGAAAAGGGGGTGAGAAACACTGCTCTGGTGCTGGTTAAGAAGGAGGAGGTCAAAAATAGGACTCAAAGATGTGGGGAAGGATATCACAGGAACAAAAAATCTGCAGAGCTGAATACTAGCACTGAGTATCCACCTTCCCTAGCAGACACTTCTCATCGGTGAGGCTGAACCCTGAATTCACTTGACTTTTGTTCTACCTGACAGCAGTCTCTGCCCTCATGGCTGGAAAAGTATCCAGCTGGTAACTTAGCTTTGGAGTCCATCAATAATTTGATCATCAGCTGCATTTGATGATCAGCTATGGCACTGATGGACTCTAAGCTACTACTGTTCAATTAAGCAATGTTTCGTGCTCTGCGACACTCAAATGTTGTTTAGATGGACTGACAGGGAATAGCTCTGGTTTCTGACCAAAGTATTCCTAAGAATGTTAACATACTGCTTAAAATACAACCAGCACAGCTACCTTGGGCTGCACAGCCATAAGACACGTGAAGCAATCATTCTCAAGTCCCTGCTGCAGCCTTTTAATGGTAATGAGGAGCTACTGAGGGTTAATATTAGGCACTCATTGTACTGGTAGGCCAAAATATTTTATTTTGGTAGAGGATAAGAGACAAAGTTCATAAAACAAAGGCTTGTATTTTGTGATTTTGTGTTGTGTACAGTGTATGAGGCATATAGGTCATACAGCTGAGAGGGAAATGGTAGTTTGTGCTGGCATATAACATTTTTTGATGTCTCATTTACCTTTAAAGACAAGAGCAGCCACAGGGAGGACAAATGCCCGTGAGCATGGCAGAACTGACTGCTTCTCTCTGCTTAGGCTGTGAGAGGAGGTTCTGTGTACTCCTTTGAGAGCCAGGAACTCCCCTACAGCAAACTTGTACTATCTCACAGGATCAAGACCACAGATTTCCCCATTGATTTTCAAGAGCTCTTGTCATACCAAAGAAAAGCCAGCATTAAATGTGTGCCACCTTTGCCCCTGCACTTTGGGGAGCTCTTATCGCAGGAGAGACCACTTTCTGCTTTCAAATTTTGGGAGGACACAGAATCTGTTGTACTGTCTTACAGAGCACTGAAATACCAGCTCTAAAACAGAAAAGTAATGATGGACAGATTGCAAAATAAATTCTGTGAAGTTTGCTTTGTGAAGAAGCTGATCCAGCTTTTTTTTTCCTTTTTACTTTTCTCCCCCCACTCCAAAAAAAGCAGGTCTAAGAGTAGCTACCTGGAAGCCCTGTTGCATTTTTCTTTAGTTACAGCACCAGGCTTCATAGATTTAATAGAAAAATTCATCTTCTAGTTCCTTCTGTTACATACTTTCGTAGATTAGATGTTTAATATACCTTTTTTACAAGGGTAAAGGTAATGATTTCTGAGCCACACAAATTAAGTATGTCGTTTCAGTAAAAATTACTTGAATTCTGTGTATTATTTCCATAATCCCTTTTCCCACTCCTGTATATCAGCATTTTTCTGTATAGACTCTGTGGCATGTAAGTGGTCTTGCTTTTACTCTAGCCATTTCTTGACAGCAGGATCAATCCTGCTCCTGCCAGGTGCTGAAACTGCTGAACTCGCTTTGGCTGAATAAAAGCTGTGGGTGCGACACCCGCAGCTCTTGGCTCCCCTCTGTGGAATGCTACATTTGTATTAACATGTATCTTTCTTTGTGATTTTTTTTTTTTAACTGAAAATGATGGCCTTTAAAACCTCTTCCTGGAGAGAGAGAGAGAGAGAGATTGAGAGAGGGAAAAAAAATACACTCCCCTTGGAATTTAACCTTAATTTGAACCAAGATCAGTGAAAGAAAAGCACTTTCGTGCATTGTTCACCAGCTCCACCCAGCCAGCCCCTTATCTAACCTGAGTCTCTATTGCCTATAGCTTTGTAACTTTTGCAGTAGTGCTCTCCACATGCTCTTACATGCTTTGAAACCAACCTGGAGACACTGTGACATTATAATACCAAGAAACACTAGTGATCCCATTTTGCAAATCCTTGGACTGCACAGTGCAGCAGCAGGGACTGTCCTTCCTCAGGTTTATAAAGGGCCTAGTGTGTATTGCAAATTGCAAATAAACAGCAGTGGCTATTTCTGACCCCTGTCAAAGGTGACAGCAGCTTCTGAAGCCCCTGACTCAGCCTCTCTGCACTCCCCAAACCAGGAGAAGTTTAAACATAAGTAACTCTTCATTTCAAGCTGATTCCTTGGACTTCTTTTGCCTTTTTGAGGGAAGCAGACAGTGCTTGATTTGCATGACATCAGCTCGAGGTCAAATTCAGCCTTAAACACACACATAAAAAAGCAAGCTTCCTTGTTTGCTGTTCAGAGGCGGACTTCCACTGTATGTCTCCTGTTGTCTGCACTGGGGGCAACAGCCAGTAGATTGCTTTCCTATTATTTTTTACTTCCTAGAAAAGGCAGACAGCTGCTCCAGGTGTGGTCCACCCTCATGTTGTCCCCTAACCCCTATCAGCCATCTGCTCTCTGCAGTCATCATGCCTTTCCTGGCACCCTCCGTTCTCCTGACTTGTGACCACATGGTCCACTTTTCCCTGCTTACAGTCTGCTTTATATTCCTTCCTTCCATGTCCTCAGTCTTTCTTCCAAGCCCTCATTGCTCATCATTCTCATCCCTGCTTCTGTCATTCTCTACAGTCACAGGCCACCTCCCCAGTTGTTCAGGGTCTTTGAACCTGAATTCCCCACACTACAACTCTTTGTGCTAAGTGCTGCCTCCCTCCACCTGCCTGCAGATGTGGCAGACATCTGGCTGAGGACAATGTCCAGTGCCACCCCTGCTAGCAGAATAGTGTCCATCACCTAGGGAGCAAACTCCTTAAAACTGAAGGCAGGAATCAGACATTCACAATGGCTTCTTGAAATAAAGACCAAATACTGTGCAGCTCAGAAGGAGAGGACACTGTTAAATGCACCAGTGGCTTGCCATGTAACCTCCTTTATTTTAACAACTGCTGTCTGCTTTTCTTTTAAAGAGGTGTTTTGAAAAAATGCCTTTTGTTTTTGTTCTAGATAGCCCAGTAATAAAACCCTTCAAGGAAATATTTGACTATAGCACTGTTATTGCAATCCTCGAGTGTTTGAAGGACCCCTTGGAAAGAGTGTCAACCAGGAGACAGGACAGAGGAAGCAGGAAAAGTCGAAATAAGAAATATCAAGGAGACACGGTCAAGCATGAATCATTTCTTTCAGTTGAGACTGAAGCAAGATCAGATTTCACATCCACCCTCGACGGGACTGGCATTTTCACACACACGACAAACCCGTTGGCATGGAGGTGGCTTGATTTCATGATTATAACAGGGGCCATTGGCATATATTTAAGTCCGACTTAGATAAAGGGTACTGGGGGAGGGGGCAGTCTTCCATTTATTTTGAGAAAACCACAGATCAGAAGAACAGTTAAAAAATAAACAAATAACCCTGCAGGCAGGTAGGCAGTTTTAGTGGACACCCACCCGCCAGGGAGCTGCGTCCCCGGCGCCCAGCGGTGGCTGGGAGCGCAGGCGGTCCCAGGGCAGCGACGGCTGCTGCAGCCCCGCGGGGGGAGCGCGGCCCCAGGGGAGGCGGCTCCGCGCCCCGGGGCTGCTGCGGGTGCCTGCAGCTCGCTCCGGGGCTCGGCTGGCAGCGGGAAGAGGAGGAGGAGGAAGAGGAAGAGTAAATCCCCCGGCGTGCGGACGCGCTCCAGGCGCTGCCCGCCGTGAGGGGATTCACTGACCGGGCGCTGCCTGCGGCTCTGGGCCGGAGCCGGCTCAGCAGCCGGATCTGGCGGGGCGGGGGCGCTGAACCCGTGTTTGTAGGAGCCGTGTGCGTGTGGCTCCCCACACAGCCACGGGTCGACACCTATGCCGAATCCCCGCACTCTGCAGCGGGAGGGCTGGAGGGGAGCAGCCCCGCCGTGCCGGGCATCGCTCCTCGGCCCGCCGCTGGCCCTGCCCGCAGTCCCGGCTGCAGCGCCCCCGTCCCGGGGCCGGTAATCCCCCGCCTCCGTCGGCAGCCCCACACGCCCGGGGCGGGGAGGGGGAAATCCCCCTTGGGCGGCGTGCGGGGTCCCACGCCCAGCGCGCTCCGCCCGGGGCGCCGGGGCCGGCGGCGAGGCCGCAGCGGCCGCCCGGGAGCCGCCCCGCCCCGGGAGGGGCCGCGGCCGCCGCTCGGACACGGGCGAGGCGCAGAGGGGAGGGAGGGCGCCGGGCAGCGGGGCCCGGTGCCCGCCGCGATGGCAAACGTCTGGTCCGCCCCGGCGTTAATTCCTCCTCTGAGCGTTTCGAGGCGCCCCCGTGTTTTGTAAGCCGAGCAATAAATTTGTAATTAAAGCGGTGTTATATTGAAAAAACTTTTTTTTTCTCCCTACGTAGATCTTTAATTTTCTAAGTGTCCCTCTCCCTCATTCTGGCTCAGGCTGAACTTGTGCCAAACCGCAAAGCCTATAGAGCACAGGTCCTTGCAGCTGAGGAGAGCTCTAGCCTGTGTCTTCAGGAAATTAAAGAGCTCTGTGTCCTCGTGTGTCTGTGTATTGACGATTTTCATAGGGGTTTAGCTGTGGTTTGCAGCTCAATATTGAAAGGCGTTATTGATACTTCGAGGGAAAAATTGAGAAATTTTTTTCCTCTTTTTTTTAATTTTTTTTTTTTTTTTTTTTGTGGTTTTCCCTCTTCTTAATTTTTTTTCCTTACTAATGTTACTGGCATGGGAACAGCACTGTCATATTCACCTCATCAACGTGTGCTGTGTATTTGTTGCAGTCTGGAGGACCTGACTGCTAAGAATTATTAAATCCAAAATACATATATTTTGATTATTTGTTCTTGGATTTCCCAGTCACAAACGATTCACCTGGTTAAGTACAGTGACCTCTCTCCTTCTTAAAAAGGTATTACTCCTCTCCACACGTAGCTTATGTAATTAATATATACCATTGCTTTTATTCTATTCCAGCATTTTTAGTATGACGGCAATATATACAATGAGAACATATTTATATTTATATTTATATAATTAATCTAATATATTTATATTTAGAAAACATATTAATATTTATTAAAGTCTTTCTTATTACCAGAAACTTAAAGGAGTTGGCAAACCTTTAAGCCAGCACAGTAGACTGAAATGTTCCAGCTTCTCAGTTGAATATGTGTCTGACAAAAACCTGGGAACTACTGTGCAGATAACCCTATTATCTGAGAATATGTGGAAGTTCCATCCTTAGAACAGCTATTATTTAATTAGGTCTTATTTACTTATTACATTCCAGTAACCCATAGATTGTAACCTTCTCCATAACAGAGTGAAACAGCAGTCCCTGATACAGAGCTGATGACCAAAGGCTGGAACTAGCTCTGAAGACCTCTTGCTTCTGGCACTAAGGTATTTCCAGCCTTCATTTGGCTTGAGCATGGCAGAGGCCCAGGCACTTGTCTCCTCAGGAGCCTGCATTAAGCAGGTGATCTCTCAGTGCAGCCCTCCCCTGGGGAAGCTCTGAGCCCAGTTCTCTGTGTGTGTGTGTTTGTGCTTGTTTGTGTGTGTGTGCTGGTGTGTGAGACTCTCCCAGTGGGGAAGAAACTCATCAGAAGGTTGGTCTCCCCCTGATTCCTGGAAGCAACAGAAGGAAACCTACTGAGCTATGCTGCTGATAATGGAAGAGAAGAAACCACCTACATCCCAGCGGCCTCCCAGCCATCCTTCAGCAACCTTAAACACCTCTTTTCCTCAATTATTGGTATTGAGAGGGTGATCTCAGATGGCTTTGTTTTAAGGACTGTGTCGAGGAAAGAAGAAGCATTTGGATATTTCAATCATTCAGCAGAGCATTGTTATGGTTGTCTCACCTATCCATCCTGGATCTTGAGTGGGTTTGACCTAGTGGCTTTCACTTATATGGGCACACAAAAGATGTTTACTGCATCAACTTGTATGTCCCTCTAATTTTTGAGGAGATTGTGGTCTGAGCAAGTCATTCCCACTTTCTCTGCTGTCAAAGAGCACCAGCAGCCTGGAAAGGTGAGGGGATGAGCGTGGACACCTGAGCATAGAAGGACATTGGAAGGAGCCAGGCTAAGACTGCCCATGTCTCTCCCCGTGGTGTCCCACACCCAAGGGGATGGTGGGAGCCCATGGGACACACACACCCCCAGGCCCCCAGCCCCATTTCATCCATCACTGGTAATGCCTGGGCCAGTTTTGTGACAGGCTAAAGTCATCACAAAAGTCTTGAAGCTCAGGATCCATTTGTTGTTGAGTTCAGTTTCAAAGATGGAATGTTCTGAGTGGCTTTGCCTGCCATGTGTACACACGTTGTTCATTCTGCTGAAACACCCAAGGAAACTCAGGTGTGTGTGTCCCCGAGCCACCCACTGCTTGGCAGAGGTGAGGGGTGAGGGTTGAGCCACCACAATGCTCTGCCAGTGCCCAGACACTGGGAAATAAAGGGGGTCTTTTTCCTAAACCTGTCAGGTTTTTACAGTTTCTACCTGAATTTGGAATACGCTGGTAATTGCAGGAGGGGTAAAAGTCAGCTGTGATTCCAAATGGAAGTGATAGTTTAAAATACAGTAACCTTCGTACCAATCTCAATGGGAAAACAGAATACTAAAAATTAGATCTGCAGAGCTGCCTTTCACCTCTCGCTGTAAAATCACGATTTTTTTTAAAAAATGGAATTCTGTTTAATTTGGCAAATCTCTAGTGTTTATTTTTACTTAGCACTGCATAGCATTTCATGCAACTTTTTGCTCTGGAAGGGATGAAGTGCATGAAGCCCTGGAGAGATTTAACCAGAAAGAAATGCAGGCTACTAATGGTTGAGTGGTCCAGGGAGCTGGAGATGGTGCAGTGTTCTGCTTTTTACTAGAAAGAAATCTGGTGTGAAAGCAGGATCTTTGTTGCCTAGGAATTAAGTTGTTGCTGCTGCTTATTCCTTACCTGAACTCCTAATCCCCTGTTTGTGCTATGGCACAAAACAAATTATTTCACATGGACCAAAGGACAGCCTTGTAACAATTAAAGTCTATTGTGTAAAAGTATAAATGGCACATTGATCATTAAGGTAAGCAGACTTGTAAAGAGTAATTCTTGGACATGAACTATACGGTCATTTAATGTACACTTTGGAGAAGTCATTATGTGTGGGGAGGTAAATTACAAACTGTAAAATGCTTAGTTAGCCAGTTAACGTGTATGCTTGGTCTAAACAGACCCCAGCAGAAATAATGTGAAGTCTGCTCCTACTTTTGCAGAAAGCACAATTATTTTAATACCACTTTCCCTGGGAGCAAACTCTTTATTCTAAATCTCTTCAAATTTTTAAATAAGGAGCCCCTTCCCCTCAAATTAAAACAAAAAACAAACAAACAAAAAAAAACCCACAAAAAAAACCACCCCAAACCAAACAAAACCCCCAAACAAACTAAAAAAAAAACAAAAAACCAAAAAAACCAAAAAAACAAAACCCAACCACCCACCTCTATGATACTTTACAAAGTGGGAAATATTCTAAATCCTTGAACCTCGGACTTTGCTGAGGTCCATGTAATCTCAGTCACACTCATTAGGAAAAGAAAAAAGAAAAAATCTACCCCCTGCCTAGGGAGTGTTTAAAAGGATGAGTGTGGATCCACTGAAATCAGTCCTGTGAAGGTCAGCTTTGTCTTGTAAGAGGAAAGGTGACAGGGTCAGCATTATTGCACATGATGGAACCCCCACGGGGGCTGGAAGAGGTCATCTCTCTCCTCCTGTCCCCTCGTTTGGCCAGTGTGTCCCTTCTGGGGCAAACCTGCTAACGAAGGTGATGAGATTCCCTATTGCCAGAGAGAAGCACTCGGCTGGCCAGCTTAAGGTCCTAAGCTCCCCGTTTCGGGTGGGCTGGAAAAAATTCGTGTTCCCCAGGGCGCAATTTGACTTTTGGGAAGTGTGGCGTCCCTCTGAGCCTGCGGAGAAGGCAGGAAGTTTCTGGGTGACCGATGCGATTTACTGAGCCCTTTCCGTGTGGCTGCCAACGCCTAGAGGGCATTGCCTCGGAAAAGCGTCTCTGGGGGTTCTGGCGGCTCCCACTTCTGCACTTGCATAGGCTCTTATGGGGCTCCTGCAATTGGCGCTGGGAAGTTTGGAAACACAAGCGGTTCGGTGGTAGGATGGATGAGTGTTTGTCGGTGCGCAGAAACGCGCCAGACACGGGGGTTTGCATCTCCAGCCCATCTCGCCGCCGCTCCTTGTGCCCGCTGACACGGGTGTAATGCACCCGCCCCGGGCCCCATCACCGCCCGTCGTACGTGCAATGACTTTAGCCTCTCATTGCTGTATTATGCTTGGCCTTGAAAATTAGCCTGTTTGGATAACACCCGATAGAAAACATTTACGCTGGAAGCCAAACAGGCAAATATTTTAATCTCTCATATTAACACAGCGGTTTTCCAATCGGTTGATTTTTGTGCTCTATTATTTATTTATTTGTGTATGCGTTATTCATTCATTCGCTTCATTCGTTCATTCATTCATTCATTCATCCGCTCCGTCATTCATTCATTCCTCCATCACTTTCCCTCCTCCGCTGGGCCAGCGCTAGCCCGGCCTGCGCCCTCCGCACTGCGCCCTTGGTTTGTTGCATTCCCGTTGCCCCGGACGGTGTCGGGGTGTGATGGCGCTGAGACACCCCACCCCGACCCCCGGGACAGGCTCCTGGGTATCCCTGCGGTCCCTGGAGGAGGCGGGGAACGCCGGAGCAGAGCCCTGTTTGCCTGCTTGGCTGCTCTGTGCCCGCGGAGCTCCCACCGCCGCTGTGTCCCCGCAGTCAGTGCGAGCAGCGAGGGGCGGCGGGCACCGCGCTGCGCCCGGGCAAAGTCCGAGCCCCGACCCCCGCCCGCGGCCCAGCTGGCACGGGGCTGGGCTGCGCCGCGGAGGGAGAGGAGCGGCCGAACCCCCCGGGACCGGGGCCATCCCTGGAGGGAAATGTCAAGAACCTCCAAGCCCACTGCTGCCAGCTTGGTCGGCGGAGGAGGAATGCGCAGTCAGACCACCAACATGCCTGGAGCCGTACAATCCGCCACTTAATACACTTCTGCAATTTAAACTTCGGGGGACCCCCTCCTTTCAAGCCGATTTGTGATATAGGTGTTTTCTCATTACACTCCTCCCCCCCCCCTTTCCTTTGAAATGCACCCCCTCACCACCCTCCCGCTCCCTTTCTTCTGAGCCCTGCTCTCTAATTCTAGATGAGTATTACTTTGCTCTTTTCGTTGGCCAAGCACAATTGTGTTATTGGAGATAATGAATTCAATCCCCATCAAAGAGTATTAGGAGCGCCTTGGCCCTGTAGTGCCTTTTTTCAAACCGGGAATGAAAGGCAGAGAGAAAATTCTCTGGGTAGCCTCTGCGCTGGCAGCTTTTGAAGTGAAGGGAGGCGGGCATTGTTGTTCACATTTTTGTCCATACGGCAGAAGAAAGACCGGCGGCTTTTGATGAGAAGATGAGAACCGCCTCGTAAGTTGAGCAACAAGTTAGATGGCGAAGTCTTCCCGCTGCCTACTGCCTGTGGATAACATATGTCCCGCATTAATAGGGGCTCAAGGGAACAATTGCCCGGGGGGTGGGGTGGGGAGAGCTCTGCTCGGCGCCGTCCAGCGGCTCCTTTTTTTTCCCGTCCTCTGGACACCGATGCCGCGATGGGAGTGTTTTTAAGGGAGACCCGAAGGTATTCTCCCTGGCTCTTGGCTTGCTCGTGTCCACGGGGCCGACCACGGGCTCTGCTGAGGGAGAAAAGGGGGCCCTCTGTGAGATGTGCTGGGTCACCTCTGCTCGCCGTTTTGTTCTGCCAGGGCTCCTGGTGGCCGTGATGTTGGGTCTGCTGCCATGTGTTTGGAGAGGATCCCCCCTCTCTAAACAAGAATCTGTATTATTAGTCTGCGGGGGGTTTGAGGGGGGGAGTGGTTTTGGGTTTTTCCGGACTAAATGTGGATTCGGGACTTGGTTTTGTCACTTGTTATTTCCTTTCTATTTCATATAAGTTAATGACATACCTGAAGTTGGTAAAGTATTTCCTTAGATAAAGCAACCAGGCAAGGAAAAACAAGAGGTAAAACGTCTGTTGTTCACATCCGATAACCTTAGAACTAGAAAACTTGTTGCATACATTTGAATAAGTTCAGACATGCTCTTATTCCAATCTCCTGCCCCGCAGTTCAAAGATTCCCCGCCCCCCGGGCTTTATTATGCTAAAGAGGTCATTACTGAGAGTCACTATGGAGAGATCCCGGTTTGCAGAATGAGGCCCACCTCCTAGTTACCAGCATGTTTACATTCTCTGTCGGTCATAAGCGGAGGAAATGTGTGTTAGCAACCCGCCGGGCAGGCTCGGGAAATCGAAGGAAGAAAGGGGGAAATATATTTCAGCTATTGCGCAGTAGATGGCAAACGTAGATGATTAGGGAGCACTTAGAGGTATCGGGCACAAAGGCGGTGTTTGCTATAGACGTGGCTGCTGGAGAGGGCCAGATCCCAGCCCCGGGGCAGGCTGCCCTGCGCCTCGGTGCCCGGGCAGGCTCGGAGTGAAGAGAGAGTCCCCGGGAGCAGCCTGCACCTCCGTGCTCTGATAGCCTGGCGGGGAGCGGAGTGACACGGGTCCCTCTCTCAGCGGCAGCTCCCGGAGCCCTCCCTTCACCGGAGCGGGTGCCAGCCCCGGGGGCACAGGGCACCTCCCCCTGACCGCTCCTGGCCAAGGGGCGACCCGACCGCGAAGGGGATGTCCCCCTCCAGATCATGGAGGTGGCTTTTCTACCGGACAGCGGCCAACTCGACACTCTTTCACTGCCAAGTGGCGTGTGAACGGGCCCGATTTCTGAGGCAAAAATGCGGTCCCCAAAAACATGCCTACCCGGAGACCCCCGACCCCCTCTATTCCCTCGGGCGACTCAGTGAAGGCAGGCGGGGGTCCCAAACCCTGAGCTAGGCTGAACCAAAAGAGGGCAACGCCGTCCGCTGGGGAAGGCTTTGGCTACCGAGACCGGGGCGAAGACCCGGACGGGCAGGGAGGTCAGTGGCATCCGCACCCCGCGCACACCGGGGCCCCGTCCCGCCCGCTCCCGTCGCCTCCGCGCCGCTGCAGAGCCTCCCCCGCTGCGGGGGCACAGCCTGGGCGAGCGCAGGGCAGAGGGGAACTCAGCAACGCTCCGGTTCAGCGCGTGTTCCGCCTGCTGGCTGGAATAATAATAATAATAATAATAATAATAATAATAATAATAATAATAATAATACCATGTCTGCTGGTAGTTCACCCTTGGAATAACGAGCAGGTGTAGGAATTTTTCATAGGAAAAATTAGGTTACCGATTGTACAATACTAATATCAAAGCAACTACGAACTTCCCCTCAAGTAACTCGCCCGAGCAAAGCCCATTCGAGCAATGCTACCGCAGCAGAGGCGCCATTCCAGAAAATGATCCTTTCTATGAATTCAACTAAATGCAGGAGTTTTAGCGTGAGGGGAAAGTGAGGACATCGCATCTTTTTTCCCTTGTAGAGACAAATGGGTTTTGCCATGAGGTTACATATGCCTTAAATCCTAATGACTGGAGACAAAGGTGAGCGCTGGCAGTTTGATCTGTCCAAAGTTCAAAGATCTGAAATCTCAATGAGTTTCTGTTTGAGGTGAAGGGGAGAAACAAACACCATGGCAAGACTTGGGCCAGAAAGTTGCAAGGTTTGCAAGTGAAATGCGACGCTATTGACACTAATCTATCCTTAACTGCTACTTTGTCACAATGGTCAGAATAATTATTAGAAAATAACCAGAGGGAACAAAGGCAGGTTTTCTTCTTATAGCCTCCCGTTTTCCACTCTTCTCTTCCCCTAATTATTTTTTCCCGCTGAAACAAACCTTTCGAAACTACAAATTGTAGAAAATGTACAAACTATCTTAAAAATATTATTAGTCTGCCTGCCTTTGCCAGGAGCTCAGAAAGCTGGCTTTGCATTAAGAAGAAGAAGAAAAAAAAGAGCCATTTTGCTGCACCACCCTTGACATGTAAATAATCAAACTAATTGCATTTTGATTTTAGCTATTAACCATTCTCCTATATTTCCCAAACAATATTGCAGCGTGGGAGATTTGCAGGGACTTGCATTCTTTACTCTGGTCACACTCTGTGCGCTATTGTGGTGTGATTTTTGCCTGGTCATTGTGTGTTATGTATATTTCCACTTGCCTCCCCTGGAAACAAATACATATTAATTATATGTATGTTAATATATACAATATAAGCATCTATATTCCTCTCGAGAGAATTTTGTACCCCATGTTTATATGAGGATAATTTGCTTCTTCGTGAATTAAATTTATCACGAAAATGCACACGGAATCTATTTCTTTATTAAGTTTCTGATTTTAAAATGTTATTTTCAGAGTGATTAAACACATATGCTCACAGATATATGCCTAGAATCCGTTTCATCAAAGCAGGAAAGAAGCCATACAAAGTGCATTGTTATCGCAATCAGGTGTTTTATCTATAACATTTCTGTAAAAAACGGAGACAATTGCTCTTCTAAAGACTAGTTGGCGTTATAGCAAGGGAATTAATTTATTTCGTGTTTATGCTGACGGACCAATTTCAATACCTACTCAACCCATTTCAAAACAATTTTTGAAGCTATGCCAATGGCTGAAGTGTTTTCTCGCACCGTTCTCTCACGATTTACTTATGGTTTATTGACGCTAATAGGATTCAAATGAAAAACTGTCCGGCAATTTTTTCTTTCTTTTTGTCTTTCAGCAGTCCCGAACATTTGGAATTATTCCTTCCAAATAATGTATATCCTCCGAGTGCTTGCCGATGTAGATGTCAGTGTTGTCCATTCACACCCAGGAAACAACCCAGCAGTTACTTGTTTTATTTCTCCCACTTGACTTGGGCGGCTGAAGTTGCTTTTATTCCACCGACTCTTCCCTTCTGCGAAGGGCAGGTGCTGCTCGCAGGTGCTCCGAGGAGGTGCCACGGGTGAGGGGCTCAGGGGCATCGTGCCCTCTTGCCGGGGGGCTCGGCACTGTCGGACCCCGCGGCAGAGGAGGCTCCGCTGCGCCAGGGACCCTTCCACGTCCCCTGGCCCCGGCTGCAGGGTCCCCGCCGCGCCGCCTCGAGAGCCCCTGCCCCGCCGGCGCACCCAGCATCTCCCCCTCGTCCCGGGCCGGGGGCCTCCTCACCACCCAAACTCCGCGTAAATCTTTACAGAGATCCCCCGCCGCCCCGATTTACTCCCCGCTTGTATTTAATGACGCTAAATGAGCCGTTTTCGCTGCCCCGCACGTGGCCGGTCGGAGGTAATTTGCCGAACAGGAAAAGACGAAGTTCCCCTATAAATTGAGGTGTTCGTCGGAGCCTGGAACCTGAAGCCTGGCGGGGTCCCGCTTTGCCTCTGTCCCGGGCGCGGGGCTAAGACACCATCTCTGATAGGAGCAAAAGCCCCGCACCGCACCGCCCGGTCCTTCCCTTCTAGCACAGAGCGACCGGTCCGACTGGAAGGAGACGCTCGCAAACTCCTCTCTACACATTGCGGGGCGGGGGGATGCACCCTCTTCTCGTGGATCCCATTTTTAGCTTATATTTGCCCTCTGGCTGGGGGTTCCCTGAGCACAGGATTAAAGCAGCAGCAGCAGGGCAGCTAGGAGCGGAACGTAAAAGGGACTCTTCGCCCTGCTGTTGATTTCCAAGTCTTAAAACGGATCACAGAATGTGCGTGCTTTGCGCCGGGGACCCGCGTTTTTAACGTGAGCTACATTCCTGTCTTGTCAGTGGCTCGTTCCCCACCGTAGACACCATTTGCCTACGAGAAGAAAGGGGAGGAATACAATCTTGATGGCGAGTGGCGAAAGGGCACACGCTGCATCCGTGACAGGCTCCGCTCCTTATCTCTGAGAGGTTTGGAGCCGCGTCGGTCCGCTTAAACCCTTTTATTACCCACGCCCCAAATATTTCCATTACACACGGTCTGTGCTCCTCAGCTGATATGTGAAACTTGCTGCCTTATCGCTGTCAGTCGATTGATATTTTCCGTGTATAAGCCCAAGGCATTAAATCAATGTCTCCACTCTGCAATGGCATATTCTCTATAGACTAGTCTGTGGGAGACAAGTGAAGTCCTGCTGAAAATTGGCTTCGTCCTGTCTCGATTCTCACGAAGCTCCTCTTGGCAGAGGAAGCGGGCTTTAAATAGGATCCGCCTGCCCAGACCCGGTGCCGAGCAGCCCCGAGCTGCCCCTGGCTGCGGGGGGTCTGTTGATGTTTGCCATTTCGGGACATTCAGAAGCGAAGGTGCCACACACTCGGGCCATGGGGTAACCGGCCGCACACGGCGACCGGGACAGACCCCGCTCCCCCCCGCTGCAGGACTCGCACTCGGCAGCCGGGGGAGGACCTGCGGTGAATGCCCGCCCGACCCAGAGCACCCGCACAGCACGATGCGGGAGACAGCTCCGTGTCACCCGGAGAGCCGTGCGCGCATCTCCGAGCGGGATCACCGCGGATCCGGCCACACTTGCAAAGCGGAAGGGCTCTCCCAAGATTTCTTTTTCCCTCCCGTTTTTAGCTGGGTACTAGTGCTGGAGGAATGTAGTGAGATTTCTGGGACGCTGGCTTGGCTTTTCTTTTCTAAGCCGAACCTTAATTTAGTTTGTCGCCGCTGTCCCTAACCCGTCAGGGGGCAATTATGTGATAATGACGAGAATTACACAGTTCTTTTATCTGGCGGCCGTGCACGAACAGGGCTCGGCACAGCGAAATCCGTTCAACACTTAAACTCCCTTCTCCCGACAAAGTCTATTGCTGGGGACCAGAGCTCTCCAGCGCGGCTGCTGGCGTCGTTCCGACGGATGGTTCCGAGCCGGAACTACAAAGCGGGATCTGGGCCTTCCTAGCGGCCCGGAGCGGCGTGGAGCCGCCCTGGGGATGCTCCCCGTGGGCGTCGTCCCGTCCGGCGGAGAAACGCCGAGCCCTGGCCGCAAAACACCCAGGAGCTTACATCGCCTCGGGGAGCTTTTTCCTGCCCTCCCTCAACATATCCCAGAACCGTGAAATAGAGAAAAAATTAAATTAAATTAAAATAAAGGACATTACCACACACTCAGCTTCACAGGCCGGTGGCATCGCAGCGCCGCACAATCATACCCTGCGGGAGCGTTCCCCGCCTTCCCTCTGCACAAGCCTGGCCGTACAAATCTTTCCTCTCCACATCCACGCTTAGGCACTACGTTTTGACTTTCTTGCACACGGCTCCGTCCTCCATAACCCGCCCCAGAAATTTTGTAAGAAAATAGCAGAAGTATTTAATTGATAACATTTGATTTATTTAAAGTCCTTAACTGCAAATGATCAAAAACATACTTCACGCATTAAATTCTCAGTTATCGTTTTAAATCAAAATATTTTTTTCAATTACAATCACATTTATAAAATTAACAAAATTTCTTAAATTCACGTGTAATTATTTTTTACGGTCATTTAAAGCAATTTCCAGCTGTAAAGAAAGAAAACAATATAAACCATGCAATAAATTAAGAACATTGAAACAGCGAACAGGAATAATAATAAAACCCGTCTGGCTATGCTAACACCGTGTAAAACTGTGGAAAGTGCAATAACACTGGATGAAATAAGCTAAGGATGGCGATAATTAAACGGCCACAAAAAAAAATTTATTAGACAAGTTTGAAAAGGGGGGAGAGACAGAGCTGTCCTCTTTTCCTTGCATCAGTGTAGTAGTCAATATTTCCTAGGGGAGGGGGAAAATAACCTGGTTATAGATACACAGTTCTAACTGGTACACAATGGATACACTTAAATTAAATAAGTATGTCATCCACATGTTGATGAGAGCTCCTGATGAACTAGAATCTTCAGTAACAGATGGGAAGGAAAAAAAAAATCCAACTGGCTGTGACCTCTTGTAACTTTATATTACATCCCAAAACAGGTAACACTTGGAAAAAGATAAGGGTCGCATCCTGCACTCCAAAGCTCCAGTTGGTCCCCTCGGGAGTGCAGGATCCGGCCCGCAGCATCTGGGTTTTGTGTGGGTTGTAGTAGCCGAAGGTTTATTTTGCAAGTATCAAAAGGATGATCCGAGAAAGTAAATAGTTCTCTTGTTGCTTAGAGATTCTCTTAGTGTTTTGCTACTTCACAGCAGTATTGTCCTTCAAAGCCTTTTTAATTAAAAAAAAGTCTTAAATGTCTACTCGCTTCTTCATCTCCGTATTGTTAAAGTATTGCCACATACCTGTAAACTTACATGAGATTATAGAACACATAAGGGAGGGAGACGAGGGGGCGGAAAGCACAAACAAGTAGTTTATACGCTCAACATTTTTTTCTTCTTTTTAATAACACCCTGCATAGGCTGGGGAGGTCTCCGGGGAGAGGGGCTGGGCGGCAAGGGCCGGAGGGAGTATGTACAAGCGGGACGCGGCCGGCTTTGCAGGAGGTCGTGGTGGATCATAACAACAGACAACGCATTGCGAGACAATTAAAAAGTAACAGTCCTTTGCACGCAGCGTGCGGAAACACCTTGGTCTGTCTCAGGGAAAGCGGGGAGAGAAGCCAGGAAGGGGAGGAGGGGTCTCGGCCCCGGCGGCGGGGGTTGCACAGCTAGGAGGTGTTTAGCACGGGTCTGGAATACACACCTTGGTAGTAGGAGGGCTCTAGGGCCGAGGGCTCGATGCTGCTCCGGCCAGCCATGGAGGCGCTGCCAAGGGGCAGCCCGCCGGGGATGCTGGCCCCGTAAGAGGAATATTGCAGAGCCTGTTCGTAGGCTTTGAAGTCCAGCTTGTGCTGCTGCTCCGAGGAGGACATGAGATTGTTGATGGAAAACGGGTGGTTGAAGGAGTAGTGGGGATCACCCTTGAGGTGGAGCTGGGGTTCGTGGGCTAATGAGTGAGGGGGGTGTGGGACGGAGGCCAAGGTGGGCACAGAGCTGATGGTGGAGGAGGCGGCCGAGGCCGAGGTCTTTAGCTCCGTGCTTGATCCACTGTGGTCCATAGACTGAGGGCTGGTGGACGGGTTGGAGCTGGAGAGAGAGGTGGCCGTATCCAGCTGCGCAGGTTTGTTGTGGCCTCTGTGCAGGGGGGAGTTGGAGCTTGAATTAGAGGCCCCGGCCTGATCTTTCCTGCCCTCCTGAGTGGCTTTACTGTTCGCCGGCTTCTCGCATTTGAAGCGCTTTTGCCGGCGGAGGTAACAGCCGTTTTCAAACATGTTGCCGGAGTCGGGGTGCAGGGTCCAATAGGAGCCCTTGCCGGGCTTGTCGGGGGACCGGGCCACCTTGACGAAACAGTCATTGAAAGAGAGCGAGTGGCGGATGCTGTTCTGCCAGCGCTGCTGGTTCTGTCGGTAGTAGGGGAAAAGGTCCATGATCCACTGGTAGATCTCACTCAGCGTCAGCATCTTGCTGGGTGCCTGCTGGATGGCCATGGTGATGAGGGAGATGTAGGAGTAGGGCGGCTTGGCGTGGGGGTAGGTCCGCTTGAAGGACTTAGCGTCCCGTGTCCTGCCGAGGTTGGACTGGGTGTAGGCCATGGGGCTCATGCAGGGGTTCATGCCGCCGTAGGGGCTCAGCCCGTTCATGGGGGCCGGCTGGGCAGACATGGCGTTGATGCCACCGGGGCTCAGCGCCGTGCCCATGGCGGCCACGCCGGCCGGCATGCCGTTCACGGGCCCCGCCGAGCCAGCCGGCATGCCGGCCACGGCGCCGGGACTCAGCCCAGCCCCCAGCCCCGTGTTGGCGTAGGACATGTTGAAGGAGCTGGAGGTCATGTTGCCGCTTGTCGTCATGGTGTTCATGGTCATGTAGGTGTTCATGGTGTTCATGGAGCCCAGCCCCGAGTTCATGTTGCTCACGGGCACCGAGGAATAGGCCTAGGGCAGCGAGACAAAGAGACGGAGTTAGAGAGGACAGAGGTGCGGCAGGACCCCGTGGGGGCCGGATCCGCCCGTCTGGCCCAGCCAGCCGTGAGAACGTCCTGCTTGCTGCGGGACGCCGGCCGCTTCCCCGACACCAGGGAAAAAGCTTCCCCGAAGCCGCACGGAAAGGCAGCTGCTTCCATGAAAAGTCTATTTCATATCTCTATACATTTATAAGTAAACACGGAGCGGGGGTGCTCTCTCCGGACGCACTGCCGGTTTACCGGCGTGTCGCAGCTTGCGCGGGCTGCGCCGGGATCAGCGGGGCGCACGGACCGACCGCCTTCCCCGAGCCGCTCCAAGCCCTCGCGGAGCAGGGCTGCGGGCTCAGACTGCCCCCGCAGGACGTGCTCTCTCCGGCGCATTCCCGTTTTTTTGTTGTTTATGTGTCCTGTCTCGCTAGTTAAATACTTAAACTCATCAGAGTACTGCAATTGGTGGGCATACACTGTTTGCGCTAAGGAGAAAGACTGCTTGTATTTTCTGAGAAAAATCTCACGCATGTCTCCCTTCCCGCAATAATTTAAATTTCTTTTCTAAAAAACATACAAGATGTAATAATGTCTTGTTGCAAAATAATTTAAAAAACCGCCACCCAAACCAAACAGGTCTTGTTGGCCTGTTTTATCTGTAGAAAGCTTCCCCTCCTCTACATTTTCTATCAAAACAGTCTTTAAATTAAAGTTAAAAAAAAAATCAATCAACCAACCAATCAAACACCAAAACTTTCCCAAAGTATGAAAACCCTGAACTTCTCCTCTCTGAGATTTTCTACAATTGCACGACGTGGAAAAAATTGAAGCACCCTAACGCATAATACAACTCTTAAAAAAGGCAGAGCCGGAGAGGTTGAATTTGTGCTTTCCACTGTGGCATCTGATTTAACAGAAGAGAGAAAGACGTCCCTAGTTTACTCGAACTACTGCTAATATGGCTAAGTAAAGGAGCTTTAAGCAACGGTTAAATATTTAAAACTCATTTCTGATCCCCACAAATTTCACGAACTTATAAACGCACTTTTGATTTAGAGGATCACATTAATTATTTGACATGGTAGAGCGCGGCTGGGTTTCCCACGTTGCATTCTTGCAGTTATTCAAATTAAATGGCAAGAGGTGAGGAAAGACTGAAGTTTAAAAAAATAGTAAAAGCGAAGTTCCCTTAACTTTGTGTTTGTGGACATTGCTTATAAGCGAGGAAAAATGAGTCTGGAAACAGCACATAATTAGGATGACCCTTGTTTGCCCTTAGCCGACTTTCCTTTATTAAAGGAGATGCCAGCCGGGTGACACGTATCTGCCTCTGTCCGCGTGGCCCTATGGGCGCGTGTGCCAGCTTCGGGTGCGGGACAAGGCGTGGGGACTGCGGAGCCGTGTGTCCGGGTGTGCTGATGCAATGCCCGGGTGCGCACACCCAGGTGCCTGCCTCGCTGCCGCACTTCCTCAAAACGGCTCCTTCCAGGGCGGGAATCCGCGGCGCGGCTGGCCGTGCTGCCGGGCGCTGGCTTCTCCGGGACCCCCGCTGCAGAGCCTCAGCGGCACAGCGCGGACCCAGGCCCCACAGGGCCGAGGCGCAACGAGGTTAGGCTCCAGGCTCTGCCGCGGCCCTCTCCTCCGCCGCAGCTGCGGGCGCTTGGGCCGGTTCTCCTCCACCTTATGGACGGCGCTGTCAAACGGGCGCGGGGGGCGGAAGCGCCCGCCGTGGTCCGGACCGGTCCGGGCGGGGGGCGGCGGGCCCGGGTGCGGGCCCCGTCCCGGCCCGGCTCTCGGCAGCGCCGCCAGCCGGCCCGCGGCAGCAGCGCACGCCTTGGGCAGCCCGTCCGCAAAGTGCGGACAAACGGCTGGTCTTCCCCCTGCTTTCCTTTCCCCCGGCCTTAACAGGTGAGGGCCCGCTGCTGGCGAGTAGAGAGGCCGGAGGTCCCGCCAAGAAGCTCGGAGAAGGCGCTGCCCCCGACCAGGACGCGCTGGCGTCCGTCTCCCTCGGCCCCTGCCATCTGACGGGAAGGCGGCGGGTGCCGGCGGCGCGGCGAGTGCTCTGCCCCGAGCCAAGAGTTTACGGGGTGCTTTTGTGCCCGCCGCGAGAGAAGATTACGCCTCTTAGATGAGATCAAGGGCTGCCCCCGGCCCCCCGGCCCTCCTGGAGGGCTCGCAGCCGCCCCGAGTCTTCCCCAAACGCCTCCAGGGCTCCTGGAAGCTATGTTTTCCTTGGGGAAGCCAAGCCAGTTTCGGCGCCGGAGGGAGGGGGAGGTACGTTTGCGTTGGCAGGATCTGGATTGCAAACCGATTCCTCCGATTGCTGCCCCCTCCAGACCCCTAGCCACCCCCAGGTCCTCCCCTCCCCTGCACAGGGGCAGCAGAGAAGCCAGACCCTGGGATTTACTCACCTCCTGAGTGTCGGCGTAGTAGCTGTTCCAGTCGCTGGTTTCATGCCCTTCCATTTTCACAGTCCCTAACATTATGGAGCCAACCTGCCCGGTGTAACCATCCAGCCTTCTTGCAAGCGAGCGACGGGCAGTAGGAAAAGAGCCCGAAAGCCCGACCTAGCAGGAAGCCAGCTCTCAGGAGGGGCGGGGGGTGCTGAATTCTGCTCTATAACCAGCCAAAAAGGAGGCAGGGAGCGGTGTGGGGCGAGACAGTTGAGAAAGTGAGGAAGTGCGGCTGGGATGTGAGTGGAGTTGAGCTGATGTGGATCTTACGTCGCAGAAGTACCCACCTCCTCCTCCTCCTCTCCCCATTTGTCCGCCGCACAAAGGCGTTCGCACCTACAAAGCCGGAGATGCACCTGCAAACAAGGCAGTCCCCCTCGCCTGCAACTCCCCCCGGGGCGGCACTTTATTTGCAAAGCTGCGTAATTGGTTTAAGCTTGTGGGGAAAGAAGGAGAGACAGAGGTGGGAGAGGGGGACAGAGGGGGGCGGGGGGCGGGACGGGATGGGACGGGGGACGGGCACGACCACCCTTTCAGGTGGACAGGACAAATGCTAGGAGGGATAGGGGGAAATGAAATGAGGCAGATGAAGGAAGGGCAGCCCCTTCTATTTGAAGAGAACGCAAAAGGCCATCCAGCCTTAAACCCCTGAGATTAGAGGCAATATTTACTAAAGGCCGGTAGATGCTCCTTTAACTTGATGGCCGGGACGTGCTTCAAAGTCCCGAGTCCTGAAGTCCACAGGTTCCCCCCTCTCCCGCCCGTCACTTCACAGCTGGTTACCGCTGTGAAGGGTCCCTCCAGGCCTTGCCGCGGCGCCCCAGGTTCCCATCGCCCTCGGGGCAGGGATCGGGTTGGGCGCTCCGGGCTGCGAGCAGGAAGCTCGGCTCCGCGCTCCCCAAAGCCCTCCCGACCCTCCCCTCACCACAACCTCCCCCCTCCTCCGGGCTAAACTAGCCCTTCAAACGGGGTGCCGTCCTATGTTGATGGTGAAAATGATATTGCTTTTTCGGGTGCCTTATGTTCAGAAACCATGTGAGTCACCGTGTTGAGATATAATACTACAGGTTCCCAATAAATACGGACAGAGGCCTGAATGCGGATCCACTGATATAACCCTCCACTTGGCAAACATCAGGTGAGTCACTAGAACCATTTTATATCTTTACTGTGGAAAGCCTTCAGCCCAGAAGGCTCATTTGGAAGCTTTCTCTGATGCCAGAAGCCCAGGAGCAGCAATAATAGGTAGCGAGTATCTAATTTCCAACTTCTTGCTTATTGACCTGATTTCTCACAACGAACAGGGGAGGAAGACTCTACACAGGCTGGTAAAAGGTAAAAAACACCGATAAAACAAACTGACATTGGAAAAAGCTTTTTATTATTATGGAAGGAATCTCTCAGTCTTTGCAGAGGGATCAAACATTTTCTGTCCTGTCCGGCTCTTCGAGCCTATGTCAACACCACGGACTTTTCTTAGGTTTCTCTATCCTATCCCTTGTGAGTTCGTTCCACCTAGCTACTAGAACTTTTATCACCTGATACTAGAAAACAAAAACCAAAAAGTCAAAACAAAACAAAACAAAAAGTCTACATCATCAACCAGCAGCTAACAACCCTTCCCCCCCAAACCCAAACAACTTTTCCAACAGTGGGAATTTGAAGGGGCAATAAAGCTTCTTGGGATTTTGAAAAAGGCTTGCACATCATACCACACAAACTATAATACACACCTGGGTATGAATTTCAGCTTGACGTGTTTATCCTTCAGCATGGCCACAGTTGCTTCCACCGTGATTAGTTCTCGAGTGATCTGTGGAAATGTCACCCTCACAAACAGGATTTTAAAGTTTCTTATAGAGGCACAGGATTCAAATGACGAGATACAGCATATCTCTGCCACGACAAATATGTTTTAACTTGTTCTCTAAATGCATTTTCTGTTACCCCTTTCTTTGTTCTTTCTCTCCTTTTTTAAATTTTTTTTTAAAATTTTTTTATCTGGCAACAGAATTAAGTCAAATCCTCGAAACAAACAAAACTCTGGAATCAGCAGAGGAGAACAACAAATGAAAATATGTCTTGAAGGAAATAAAATATATAAAAGCACTGGATTAAACCCCTGCTTTCTCAAATGGTCAAACTACACCCATGGAAATTGGGACAAACCTCAGTGGAATATCTAAGAAATATTAGAATTGCGGTCTTCATGTATGCACCCTTCCTCTTTTCCTAATGGAAGCGGTGTATATGTCTGAAAACAGAGACCCTTCGGTGGTGGCTTGCCCATTTCAGTGTTTGAGGTCTGTGGAGTATGGTTCCCCCCTCGCAGCCCAGCCGCATGCGGGGATGCTGGCAGGAGTGCAGCTGCCCCAGAGACCCCGCTGTCGGCACCCCCCCGCCGGGTGACCTCGGGGCGGTGCTGCCTCACTTTCCAGAGCCCAGCCCCGGGAGCAACAGCCGACGGGACGCCGGGCAGCCCATGCTGGGTCACTCCGTACCTGGAAAAAAGGGCAGGCACAAAGCCGGCCACGCTCATCGGATGCTGCTACAAACCACGGAGGCGTTTCACCGGGCGGAGCAAACGTGGAGCCGGCAAAGCCGCCCTGCGGGCTGGCCGCCTCCAGGCCGCCCCGGCTGGGATGCCCGCTGCCCGGGAGGAGAGGGGAGCCGTGGCTTGTGCAAAGCCTCAGCGCCTCCTGTTGTCCGGCTGCGGGCTTAGCTCCCTCCTGAGGTTGCTCCCAGAGGTGAGAGCACAGGCAGGATCTCCTCTTAATCTGCTTAGAGCCTCTCGACTTGATGTATAATAAGCAAGCCCTAGTCAGAGCCAGCCGCTGCTGGAAATTCTCTTCGGTCCGGTTGCTGTGGTGCAGCCCTGGTGGAAAAAATCCTCCCTTAAGTCCAGAAGAGGGTCAGAACTCCTCTGCCCACAGCCACAGGAAAAAGCGGGTATTTTGGTAGTTGCCCTTGCCCTGTACTTGAGCTTTTATGTGGTGAAGCCCTATGTAGGATGCTCTGCGAGTCCAGCGGGATTTATCAGTATCCTTTGCAGCAGGCTCAGCAGAGAAGCACTCTCCTAGGATGCGGGACGCTGTGTAGTAGCCAGGAGCTCTCCAGTCGCGCCTAGCTGATGGGGTTTTCAGGAGTCAGGTTAGTAGCACTGCCCCTAATTACACAGCACCTTTCCCCAGCTCTCGTTCGAGTAGCATCAGTTTCTGTACGCTTTTTGTTTGTTTGTTTCTTCTTTTTTTTTTTTCTTTGGTTTTTAAATTTTTTTTCAGGACGAGCTTTTAGTGCAACCTGGAGAAAGTGCAGGCTGAGGTGAGCTTTACCCGGCTAGATGGGATCAGGGTCTCAGCTCATTGCTCCACAAGTGCGCTCTGCCAAGGGTGCAAACATAGAACCTGACCTAAAAAATACGGAAATATGTTTGTGGAGCGGGGGCATGACTTCCAGGGGAGACCGTGTTACCAGCACTGTCAGGAAGATCTGGGCCCCGCAAAGGCCACTCAGCAAGCGTCTGGGTTTTGGGAATCGCCTTCTGGACGGGCCGAGTGGCCTCGCCCCTGGCAAGGGGCTTCCCGCAGCTGCTGGAGGACCGGAGCTAGCCCCGGCGCGGCGCTGCCCACGGGGCCGGAGCTCCTTGGCGCCCAGCGCCGCCCGGGAGCGCCGCCCGCAGGCTCTCTCCCACGCCTGGGCCGGTGCAAGCGGCGGGAGCTTTAATTTTAACGCGGAGCGCTGTTTCAGTTCGTTCCGGTTTAAGCTCCCCCTGGCAGCAGCAGCATCTGCCGGACCTTCGGTTTGACTTGCAGGGGCTTTTTATCCAAATTACCATCATCTTTTGAACGAGATTGTCTCGGCAGTGCTTGCGCGGGCCAGGCGTTTAGCTCGGGAAGGAGCTGTGGGGTTATATCCGCGTCGGTATGCATTCCCTGCCCTGTGCTTACATCCCTCTTTTCATTTGCCTGGATCTGTCTCCTGCAGAGGGTCTCTCACACCTGGCTTTCCAGACTGGCACAAGACTGTGCAGCGGGTCACCAAAAACACCGTGGGACTCCAGCCTCCCCCACGATGGGAAATCTGTCTTCCCGTCTGTTTCCAACCTGAAATCCTACCCCATTCAAGCGGGCAAACAGTAACAGTAACAGTAGAACTGATGCTACTCGATGCTACGAGTCTGGGAGCGTGCCTGTGCCCAGAGCGGGGTGCTTTGGACCGGGAGGGATCGTGGGTGCTCCGGGAGCGAGGGTAGGTGACTGCCGGCAGCGCCTCTCCTTCGGCGGGAGCCCACAGAGAAGGCGTCCGATCGGGGGGCTGTTTTCCCTCCCTGCCTCCGCCCCTCACACAGGCACGGCCTCCCCGGTTCTGTGCTCCTGTGGCTGAGGTCTCATTGAGAAGAGCCCGTGGGGGTCCCCCAGATACGGACGGAAGAGCCCCCGTCGGGGCGGTCGCTCCCGCGCCCCTGCCCCCGGAGCTCACGGACGAGCAGGCGGCTTTTCAGCCTCCTCTCGCTGGGGATCAGGGCCAGGGCAGAGAGGGCACTGCGTGGGGTCATCATTTGCTTCTGAGCTTTTGCTAAGTGAGAATATTCTTCCAATCTTCGACCGTGACGATCAAGTGGCCTCCTTCTTGCGGCCGGCCCAAGGTAGGGCACCCCTTTTCGTACAGCCCCTCTTGCTCCCCAGGAGCCGTGCTCTGGTTCTCCAGGGCAGGCTGGACGTGCCCTCCCCGCCGCACCATCCGCAGCAGGAAGGGCCGGGCGTCTCACCCCCTCGGCCGGGCCCTGCCCGCTGCCGGGCCCTCGGCCGCGCCTTTCCAGCCCCCTGGGCCGCAGGGGCTGCGGGGCCCGGGCAGTGCCGCCCGGGGGCCCGAGGGAGCGCGGCCCCTCCGAGGCCCAGTCCCGCCGCGGCCGCGCCCTCGGGGCCCGGGCGGCACTCCCGGGGGCGCCGGGCCTGCGGGCCCTCACGGGTCACACTCAGGGCCGCGCTCCTTTCATGGCCGCTCTGCCAGGCCCTGGAGACATTGTGTGGCTCGTTACAACAGTGATGTTCCGTTGCAGGCTTTATTATTTTATTTTATTTTATTTTATTTTATTTTATTTTATTTTATTTTATTTTATTTTATTTTATTTTATTTTATTTTATTTTTTTATTATTTTATTCTATATTTTCAGTGCAATTCATTGCATTTCATTTTCTAGGCATCCTGCAGAGCTGATATCATAAGACTTGAATGACATAACAAATAATATCCCACCATCTGAAAATACTCATGTATCTGACCAATTAAAGGTGAAAGAGGAACAAATAATGAAATGAATAATGAATGTTGATATCCAATGGTTACAGTGATGACAATAAGGGAGATTCTGTTTTGTGTTCTTTTGGAGTTTTTTTCCTATAGTGTAATAAAAGAGTTCTTAACTATGTAAATCATTACCCATCATAAACAACCAGATTATTTTTGCTAATATGGTTAGAGGTATGTATGCTGTTTCCAGAACTCCAGCTGGCAGGATGCCCACACTTCAGCATGTGATTGATCAAGTGTGTTTTACTTTAGTTTTTACAAGAATAAATCCAGTTGATAATTATAATTTGATTCAAGAGCAGTCATGTAGGTATTTCTTTCAGTTATAGTTTGTTTTACTTATGATATACTGAAACAAAATGTAAATGCTTCTGTCATGTATTTCAATCACTGTGTCTGTTCTTGTTCAATTACTTGATATATTTTTGAAAATCTTGCTTGGTTTATTTTGTTTTAAAGAGTGTTTTGTTTTATAGCAGCCACAGTACTATGGCATGGAAGAAACATTATCAGAGGAGATGGGAATATGATTGTGCACAGATAAATACAAGTACTTAGATGTCACCCACTTTGTCGAACCTCCCCCACATTCCAAAAATGGTGTTTCAGGATATATAGGGATTTTTGCTGGAAGCAAAGAAAGCAAACTAAGGCAGTGAGTGCAGTTAATCTAAACAAACTGGTATAAGAAACAATGTTTGATAGGAGATGCACCTATAAACATTATATACAGAATAATATTTAAAAATAATTCTAGAATTATTTCTTTGTTAAAGTTGCCTCAGTAATTTAATGGACCAAAATCTGCCTCCCCTGCCCCAACAATATCTGCCACTGGAATCAAAGGTATTTCCACTCTCCAATAGCCTTGTTTCTCCAAAACCTGCAGTGAGTTATCTTTGAGAATATCTGCTTTCCTGATAAAAACCAATATCTATGTATTGGACAATAGATTCAGAGATGATCAGCTCTTTGTAATAAACATCTTAATATACTACTCCAGTTCCTTTGCAAACAGACTTTCCTATGCAGAAGGTAGACTTGGTTTGGTACCTTTGAGTGATGGAGAGTGAAGGAATGCTACTTTCTTTCACTGCATATCAACATATTTTCAAATTGTTTGCTATCTTCTACTTTACCTGCAAAAACTATTCATTTCACTGTCTCTGTCTCTACAGTAGTTCTGCAGAAAAGCATTGAGAGATACCAGTATCCATTCTAGATGGCTTCCTTGCCTGACAGTTCTGAAGAATTAAATGTTCAAAATAAAGGCTGGCTTATTTAAAGCCCTCCTCAGGGAGCAGTTCCACAGTGTTATCCAGCTTGCAGTTCCTAGAGCATAAATTAATTCAAGCTGCATTCACTGCTCATTTTCTTGAGCTGTATTAAAAAGGACAATGAGCAATTGTGGGGTGTGTAGCAGCATTTTTACAGATATAGAAACACTGGCAATTTACTCCATTACAGGACATAACCTGTGTATAGCAAAAATGATGTTGGAAAAGGATGACCAGAAACTCTAACACAATCTGTCATTTTACTCTGAAATGTGAGAGTGTGAGTATTAACTGGTAACACCCAAAGTCATGAGATCCATAAAGTAGTATAGTCAACCAGTGCCTATGGAAAAGTAGAGGAAGGTCTGGATTTAGTAAAATGTTAGGACTTCCCAGAGGAAGAAGCTGGTTGAGTATTTTGAAGAGTGGTTCATCATTCCAGCAGCTGGTCTAAGCTTCTGCTGCTGCTTCAAGTACTTCAAGGGTGAATTTGAAAGCTGCTGAATAGTTTAAAGAGACTGACATAATGAAGATTATTTAGATCACCACATGGCTTCCATCACTTGGGTTCAGTTCTCTGTGCAGCTACAGGAGAGACAAGGTAAGAATCAGATTTAATTCATTCTGCCTCCATCCCTTTCTAGCCAACAAGGCAGCTGCTGAAATGTTTCTGCTGTGCATGTAGTTTCAGGTTTACTCCTTTTTATGTGTTAAGGTGGGATGATTGAGAGGGAATCTAACATCTGAACTTTCCTTCAGTTCCTCCTAAAGAGAAAACTCCTCTCTTCCATCCAAACAATTTCATAGGTCATCAGTTGGCTTTGCCATTATCCATTGAACAAGCCATTTTCCCCTTTTCAGGGGAATATGAATATTTGCTCCAAAATCTGTCCATTCCCAGAAATCCTTTAAAACTTTTCAAACATTATCCTTAGAGGTAGCTGGAACTTCAGCCTCTGCAGACAACTCTCCCTGCCCTTTGAGGCTCATTTCTTTTGTTGCTGTGATGTGAGGATTTTTCTTGTGATTAAGTGAGATTGTTCTGTCCACCAAAACTGAGTCTTCAGCTGTGAAACTTGAGATCTACAAACACATTGTATCTACACCTATGATGCTGTATCTACACTTATGATGCTGTATCTACACCTATGATTCACTACCAAGCTGTTGTCCTAAGAGAACATAAGTTGGACTGGAATGGCCAATTGGAAACCTGCTGTATTAACTGAAAGACAATGGAGAGTAGAGATGTATCTTTGATACCATCAAATATAATCAAATTTTAAAACTAAAGCAAGCAAAGGCCCAATCCCAGAAAAGACTTTGTCAGGTGTTTAGCTGTAATTTCTCTGTTTATTGCTTACAGCCTTATTCAAAGCCAGGGATGTCTCTGACCTTGTGCCTATAATAACAACCATGTGTGATGGCCTTCCAGAAGTAACTCATGTAATTTCTCTTGGGCTATATAATAAATTAGCATGCACTTGGAAACTTTACTGTCATGTCATGCTAAAAATAAATCTGTGAATATTTATCACTCAAAATGACCAAGTGATTTTCTCATTGTATTGATCTTCTCATTATATATATGTTTTATAATAAAAGAGCTTCATGTTGTTCTCAACTTTTTTATTTATATCTGTTTTTAATTACATTATATTATATTAGGAAATGCCAATGTTCTTAAATGGGGAGGGGAGAAAAAAAAGACAAAGCCCAAAATCCTAGGAGGAAGAAAAAATGTTAACTATTTCTGCTGGCATGGCACTGGCAAATACAGATATCTTACAATCATAATGGAGATTAGTAGAGCTGGGTGTGCATATTTGTTATGGATCAAAGATAGGATATAGTGATTAGAAGAATGACAATGCTTTCAACACTCACAAAGGGATTGAATGTGTGATTTATAATACTAATTCCACAAAACCTTTCCATGGCTGCTTACTGCACAAGGGATTCAATATAGATTGATCACTGGGAAAAAAAAAAAAGTATTTCCTTCAGCTCAGCTGGATGCAACTAACAAAAAGTCTTTTCAGTATTGACACTGTCTGATTTAAGAGATAACCCCTCTGCCATTTACTCTAGTATTCTGCTACAGATTACTGTCCCCACAGTGTAACTGTCAGGGAACTTTTTGTGCTACATTCCCAATGCCCAAAATTCACAGTTCAGAATTTTAGCTTATAATTAATCCATTTACTCTGATTATTTATGGCCATTTTATATATATACCTGGCAGAAATGTTAAAGATGTTGATGCCCTGGAAAAGCAAAGAGTAGCCTGTTCCTGAGCATACATACCTCAGATTTTCTCTTTACTATCAGTCAGAAGCACAGATTCAGTTACGAATTTACCACTGGTTCTATTAGGGGACTTTAGACAGTCATTCAGTCTCTCTTTGTTCTAATTTCTAAAATGGAATAATGTTACTTGGACGTCATGGTGAAAATGTATTTGTAAATATGCTCTTATCCTTCTTGAACTATGGCATTGGGGAATAGTTTTGAGCACATGTACAGCCGTTCTGAGGCAGACAGGATGGGTGCTTTGGCTGTAGCACAGCAGAAGGGAGAATGTAGCACCCCCCCGCAGGGTTGGGGAGCTCTGGACTATGGCATGGTCAAAGATTGTCACAGCCAGCTGGAAAAGGATACCAAGGTGAGGCTTAGCATTTAGAGTCAAACTAGGTGTGAGCCACAGAGTTGGCAAAGCAGTTATGCTCTTACTTTCCTTGAAATAATAACTGCTCATCTTTCCAAGGTCTCTCTGTGGTGTTTTCTCAAGAGCCCAAAGCAGGCCGTAGGTATTTCATAGACACTATGCTGTCCTGATTTCGGGTTGACTAGATGAAGGTGGCTGTTGGAAGCATGATTAACTCCAGTTGCCTTCCAGTGTCTGTGGGGCACTATGTGCATCTCAGTCTATTATGTGCTTGGATCCTGGAAGTGATGTGCACTGGAGGTGGGACTTCCTACATGACATGGACTCAGACAATGTCAGAGATGAGGAATTGCATTTTTTAATTTCTCCAACCAACTGAACAATTTTTTAATGATTGCTTTTCTTCCTAAGAAGGAAAAAACTTTCTTATAACATTAATAGACTAATAACTTAGATAACACAATTTATATGACATTAGAAAGCTTAGTGATCTGGTGAGGTCTAATTATGAAAAATAATAATGTGTACCCAGGGACTGAACTTGCAGAAGGTTTTCCAAATCTAGATCCATTTGCTAACTATAAAGATTCATCTACTGATTAAATTTTGGAATTTGCAATCTTCAGAGATAGGGCTTAACCTGTTTAACTAAATACTTAATGTTAATAAACCCCCCCACCCTCAGGCTTCAAGCATAGCTGTGATCATTAAGGGATGATAATGGTAATACCTGGGGAAAGGGGGAAAAAACTTTCTCTGTTTTCCTGTGTATCAGGGATGAAGATCTGTGCAGTTACCATCTCTGGAGTTCAAGCTAAGGGATCTGGAGGATATACTGGCAAAAATTTCTCCAGGAATGGCTGCTAAGCATCATGTGTGGCTTAGTAGGGGAAAAAATGTAGTGTTTGGGACTTAACTTGACATGAGATCCCCTTGGGAGTTTACTTGCTTTGCTTACAAGGCCTAGAGACCATTAACACAGGACATGTTTAAGAACCAAGGCTTGAACCTCTCTCACAGGGTAACTGCATTCCCCAGGAGCCAGCCTCTGCCCTTCTGCAAGCAGAAGGGACAGCCAACAGACATAGTAAGATAACACAGCATACTCATTTGCCATTTTATCACCACTATTAACCTAAAGAGGAAATTTGTGTCTAAGGTTTTTTCCTTCCTCCTAAGACTTTTTTTTTTTTTTTTAAATGCAAATCCTTCTTGTCATTCAGCAGGTTCTTACTGGAACTTCCTGATGCAAATACCTCTTCACATGCAGGGCTTTTTCTTCCACATCCCACTGTGACTCCTGCAGAGAGGAACTGTTCTAGGTAAACGAAATCATTGAAGCTTTACTTACTGTTTAACTAGTTTGAAATGAATCTGTTCTCTAGGCTTACATCTGCATTAAACTGCTAATAGGATTCATCTTCAATGTGGCAATCGAACACTTCATTCCTGTTCTGAACTGCTTTAATGGCCTGGACTGCTAACAGGAATCCTTCAACACAGAACAGCTGTTTGATATTCTACCTACTGCTTCTCCAGCTACTCTGGGATTCTTGCTAGACAGACAGAGAAGCAAATTAGGCACCAAATAGAGAAGCCTTCTAGGGCATATTACAGGGCTTTAATCAGTTATCTTGCTATCAGAAGAGAAAACTTGCTATTAATTGGCATGTAATGACTAGCCAATAACTTTCATCTTCAACAGGTTTTCAGTTGCATTATCAAGCTAAAACTTAGCCATCTAGCCTAGTGTAAGTTTCGCTCTTTGCAAGAAAGACACTGTGTACCCCTTGAACTCCAGGAATACAATTAGGCAGGAGAAAAAACCCACAAAAATGCAGCTGAAAGCTACAAAGAAAGGAGAAGATAGTAGGAGACATTTGCCTGTTAGACCATTGGAGCTTTTCAATCAGTTTAATGCCATATTTGAATCCAGTATCTGCAGTTAGTCCCTACAGTTCCTTGCGATCACGTGGGTGTTGGAGGTTCCAAAGTGGAAAAAGGAAAAAAAAGACTTTATTTTAACTCACCATAACAGACTTAAGTGGATGTCAAGCATAATTCTGTGAACTGTTACAATCCAGAGATTCATGGAAATTCCAGCACTTTGCATTCATATTATGTGCAGGAAACTACTTTTTTCCCCTTACTGCTATAATCTGCTTTCCTTCACATGTGTTCTAGACCATCAACCTTCTTGGGAACATGATCAATGTCACCTTGTAGGTTTGTAGGCCATGGTTATGACCATCTTGATAGATTCAGTTCAACTTTCCACATTTTCTTTAATTTATAAGTTAATTTTTAAAATTTATTTCCTGAAGTTTTGAAGTTTGATGATTTTTGGCATTTCCTATCTTTCCTGGATTTGTTGGACACCGAAACACTTTTTTTTTTTGGTCAACTTATAGTACATACTTCATGTGTGAAAAGAACTACTGTTAAAATTTAACTTTCACCAGACAGCTATCAAATATGTTCGACATCTCTGTTCTCTGAAGGTTTGGCTAGTAAAACTGCAAGACATGGTGCCAGGACTCCTCTCAGAGAACTGGTTTCAGATTTTTGCTCATTTAATACTGCAAAGCTGTTTGGTTTATGGACTCTCAGATGGAGTCTCTACCGTTGCACAACTGCTAGTACTGAAAATAAAATCCCAATAACAGGAACTTTATTGATGATGATGAATGAACCACACACAGCTGACTAGGGCTTTCATCTCCAAGCTGAGACTTTGACAATAACAAAAATTAGTTTTGTAAGAAACTAATTGCGCCCAGAAAACAACTGCAATGCATGGTGCACAAGCTCCCAGAAGTGCCGTTCATATGTTTGGTTCTCAGGGCAGAGCTGACAGCAGAGCAAGGGTTGCTACACACAGGAGAGAAATGGGCTAAGGTGCAAATCCCTTGCCCATCCTGTGCCTTTCAGGATCCCGCGGGTAAGCTGGAAGAAACAGGTTTCTAATGCCATGCCCAGATGAGGCTGATGCGTTTCAGCTCACTTAGGAGAGGAATGTCTCACCACTGCCCGACTCATAAAATCCTTCACGTCGCGGTCTCTGAGTGCGGCGTGCTGCCGGGCCGCTCGGTGGGGGCGGCAGCGGGCACTGCCCGCTCTCTCCCCGCTCTCTCCCCTCTTCCCCCCCGCCTCGGGAGCGCGCTGCTCGTCCCTGCCCTGCCCGGCTCCAGAGGCAGCGGCGGCGGGACCGCAAGGCCACCAGCCAGGAGGCCCTCGGGACAGGCAGGACTGGGACTTGGAGGGGCCCGGTGGTCACTGACTTTATTGTTTGTTTGTTTGTTTGTTTTGTAGGTGGAAAGGTATTTGTGTTTACTTCGAGAAAGTGTTGAGCTTTATTCTTTCTCATTTTCTTTTTATTCCTGTTTGAGGTTTCCTTCCAACTCCCAAAATTAGAAATTTCAGTTTCCTGATGTAAAATGCTGATAGCTATTGCTGGTGCTTCATAACACTTGCTTGGAACAATCTTGTTAACACCAATGGGACCCTTAGCAAAATGGAGGAGCCTTGCAAGGGGGTGCCTCTGTATGTGCATAAAATATGAATCCTCATTTCTGCTTGAGTTTACTGCATACAGTAAGACTGCATACAGTAAGAGAAAATGGCTAGAAAACATCAGTACTCAGGACTGAATTATGTGGAGGCACTGAATATGGTTAAGGAACATGATACTATACACGAGGAATCTCAGTGGGATAGTCTGAAGATCAAACAAGCAATAGTTACTGCTCTCAGGAACATGAGCATTTAGCCCTTATTGGAAGATTTAACACCAGATCAATTGCCTCAGTTAAGAACATTATCCTCTCCAGAGGTCGAAGAGTCTACATGAGCCTGTCATGAATATAAATAAAAATATTCTTAATTAATTCACTGGGTGTTCTGAAGTTCACAGAAAGTAAGGGTGTCTTCTGAAGCAAGAGACATGAAAAAACAAACTCCTGACTCAGGGTGATGATTAGAAGAAATAAATCTATAGAAAACAGTGCTGACAAAAAATCAGGGAAGTTGCTCTGGAAAAATCAACAGAAAACTTGCAACTTTATTAATGAAATTAAAGTTGTAACTTTTCCAGTAATAGCATCATTTGCAGGTACCACTAAAAAAAATTGTAACAGACAAACACCCAGGACCACCTTAGAAGTCATTACTCTGGATTTAATTTTCATGTTAATAGCTCCGTTATCTCATTAGAAAAGACAAAAGTTGTGAATAAAGTTAAGGATTGAGTGTGTATGCGACAGATGGCTCTTCAGAATTTAAAAAGAGATACAACTCAAGAAACAGGTATAGTCATTAAAGATAGCATTGAATTTAGCTCTACAGATTCTGATACAAGTGAAAGTATTTCAAAATAAGCAAAAATAACTAGGGAGAGCTGAAAGAAGAGACACACAGTGATTTCAAAAGCCAAGCAACAAGATTTAGGTGTTGAATTGAGAAGGATTCTGGGAAAAGGAAGTAAGCAGCGAAGTGTGAGGTCTGCTCAAGAAGAGTTGGAAGAGACAAGGGATGTAACTAGACCAGACATTTCAAAAATATATGAGAATAACTTCCAGCAGAGCAAATCTGAAGAGTCTACTTCCACCCCAGTGCTGCCTGTGAAAGTGGTTGCAAGGTCTATTGATGAAATAATTGCTTCCCTGCAGTCTACTTCTCCATCTCGCTCAGACCAGATGATCAAAGAACTCCTGGAGAGTGTTCTTGGCCAGAAATACATCATAAAAATGGAACTAGATGAACCAGAACAAGAGCAATATTTTTCTCTCGGGTAAATATTACTTTTATAAGAGTTGTATATTTTTTTTTCTAGCTCCTACAATGTGTTACAACACAGAAGCCAGACAAAACAAATGGATAAAGACATTAATGTATCATAGAATATTCTTCCCTTTTTCTTCTGCTAGTTTTTTTATGTCCCTTAAAAATGAAATTGAGCCAACATCAAAATACATTAAAACATTACCTCTTTTGGGGTGTTATTTTTTATTATGCTTATTGTTTAAAACATATTTTTCTTTATTCTCCTTTCCCTTTTTAAGCTGACATATTCCAGTATGACAGATGAAAAAGTGCATTATATGCATTTGAAATATAATTGGAAGTATTGCTTCTTTCAGTTATTGTTTAGCCTGTGAAGTCTTTGTAAGACAATTTCTTTTATTGTCAAGGTTATGTAAATCATGTAAGCTGCTGTAATAGAGTTCCTTCAATTGATTTCAGCAGGTGATATCGGTTATACTAAGTATCAAGTAGATGCTAGAGAAAACTTTCCTTGATTTTCACCAGAAGTTTGCCAATTCATTTGTTAACTAAACTGTTGACTTAGTATCAGATGGCTTTTTGTCCTCTCTAGGCAAGGCTGCTAATTTTGTCTCAGTTCCAAGACAGCTAAAATGTACAGTACTTTACATTCCCTAAATGTGAGATTGACTCTTTTTTTATTTAATACAAAAACTGGAATACAAAAAAGCCCACCTGAAAAATTTGAAAGTCCATGAGCAGCAGTTCTGCAGAAAGAACTGCATTTCCAGTTGATTTATGTCCTCTTGATTTTCTTCCGAGAGGTGTTTTGTGTGGTTGAGGCATTCTGTGTCTCCACTTTCTGTATATTTTATGGTGTATTTCAATTGGCATGGAAATCAGAGAATACTTTTCTCAGTGAGGCAGCATTGGGATGATGCCTTTTTCATTGCCTGACTTGTATTTTAGGGACGTAATAATTTGGGACTTTTTGGTTGGAATGTGTCAGTTGATTACAAAAATTCTTCAGACAAATGTGAAAAGGATTAACAAAGTATTAGACCTGGTAAACTGTATTTTAACTTACCAGAAATAATTGGTAGTGATTGGTAATGTGTGCAGAGTTGTATGGTTTTGTTACTTTTTTTTATAAATTTGTCTTATGTTTTAGGGAGCATTTTCAAAATTTGGCTTCTGCCAAGTCCTAATATGTAAACTGATTTTTTGTTTTTTGTGGTGTAAGCTGCTGGGCTCTGAGCTTTGAAAATCTGACCTGGGATAATGTGATATTTAGTTCTTTATTTCTAATATTTGATCAATCTGGTTAAAAATAAAATTAAAATTTGAACCTAGTGATAGCTTTCTGTTCCATTTTTTTGTTGTTTAATAGGTTTTTAGGTATGGACATACAAACATTAGTGAGGATGAATGAGACCCTTCTTGCTGATTACCTTCTATTTGAATTCAAATGTTTTTGCAGCAGGTGTCTTTGAACTGACCTTATAATTAGGTTGAAGACTTTAGCAATACTTTATTATTATTGTTATGATCATGATGATGATGCATGGATTATTTACTTTACACTGAACTTAATAGCTTATATTCTCAAATAAAGTAAGAAATGTATTGTTTTAAATGAAGAAAGAAAAGAATGGAACTGCTAAAATGAAAACCTACTCTTAGAATTAAATATGTTTTTTCATTCCTTACACAAGGGAAAAAAAAAAGAAAATTATGTTCTCTATCTTATTCTCCATCTTGTATTAATGATAGGTTAGCACTGATATCTTATGGTGCTGCTGAGGGGCTGTGTGCTGGATTTCCCCCTGCACTGAAATAGCATTATCTGGGAATAAAATGCCAGCTCAGTGGGACATCATTACTTAGACCTGTGTCCTCTGAAGGAAATTGGTTATCAGTTATACTTCCTATAGTATTTTCTATGAAAACATAGAATTTGTGTTATAAGAATAATGTAATTTCCAATGTGAGGAGTAATTTTTTTTTGCTTTGAGGCTCACTGCTAACTTTGAAGTATATTGTAAGTATATTTTTGGTTTAGTATCCATAGGAAGGTGTTTATATTTGTCTCAGAAATGCACTTTCTTGGTGAAGAACCTGCAGCTCCTCTTTAGCTGGTCGCTCAGAGGAGCTTGTGAGGATGGTAAGTAAATGAACATTTTTGTTCTCTAAGAATAACATCAAATTTGAATGCTTCTATCAAACAAGGACTATAGAGCCTACTGTACTACCAGCAAGACATCACATAATATACTTTAGTTTTTAAAAAACATCTCTAGCTCTTTTAAGTTAATCTCAGTAATGAGGCCTTCAAACTTTCTCTGTAATGCATTAATACTGACAAAATTGGTTTGATGGAGAAAAGTTCTAGAAGATATAGACTTGTATTTGCTTTATAAACAAAAATAAAGAGGTATTTGCTTATGACATTACAGTATCTCATTATTTGGTCAGCTGACATGAAAATTATGTTACAGATATACTGACGTTTAATAAAACTATTTTTAGAAGGCTTGATGAAAATGTTTATTTTTTTTCTTTTCACTTTCAATGCTATCATGCATTGTAAACATAATAGAAATAAGCAAAGGACTTCAATTTATTTAGCTTAGTTCTATTCAAGTGGTGAAACCCCTAACTTTTCCTATTGGTTTTCATATTTTTTGCTTACAGATAACGTGTGGAATTCTTTTTTCACAGTCTTAGCATCTGTTAAAATGTACCTAATTCAAGACTATGATGCTTTTTATTATGAGTTTGCAATACATTTTAAATTCAGGAAGCACACAGTATTGAATACAGTCAACATGGTTAATCATGGCAAAGACTGTGGGACTTTCTGCCACTTGCTGAAGGGAGCTGCTCACTCCCCAGGGGTGGGCTCCAGCACTTCTGGACACCTGGAGATTTTTTTTTCTTAACAGTTAACTAATTTTTTTTTTAAGAGATATTTTATTTTCAAAAAATTGCACAAAACTACCTAGGAACAGACCTTGGGTAGATGGTTTATGGTTGTGGACTTCTGAAATCTATCTGCTTATTTTCTCAAAGTAACCAGTTCAGTGTGCTACATCTTATCAACAATCATTTTACAGTTCCTTATCATCATTAGGCCCACATAATTTATGATTGTCCTAAAAATGCTACAGACTTTATGGTGCAGGGACTATCTTTTTACACTTGAGTCTAATAGAATTAGAGAGTAATCCTAATTAGGTCAGTAAGCTGCTATTATAATATGAAAACAAATTTATTTTGATCAGATATATTGTTTTTTCTCAGAGTTTCAAGCTTTATCAAAGGGTCATTAGCTATGTTTGTGTATGAACAACTTGTATAAATTCACCATGTTAAAACATATTTGCATACTCACACATCTCGAATGACTTTGTTTCGCCATTTATCAGGGTCGTTTCTGCACTTTCTTATTCAAAACAGAGAGGAAAATAATTTCCTACAATAGCATGTAACTATCAAATGAGGAATCAGAGAGTTACCAGATAAAAATATATAAATCAGATATATTTAGAGGCAATTATTAAAAAACAAACAAAACCCAAACCAAACAACAATAATAAATCCTTAGTTCTATTTATGTAAGGGTTCATAAACTTCATAAAAGACTTTTCAACTACAAAGGGTACCACAAACATAGAAAAATGGCTGGAAATGTTAAAATGGTTTATAATAAGTTATCAAAGTGCTGGAGATCCTAAGTAATTTTCTACACTTCTGGGAGGAATACTATGTCTAATTAAAGATTTTTTTTAAAGACACAGTAGAAGTTTTGATCACTTCTTAGGTTAAAATACTGGTGCAGGAACCATCTTCCTCAACGAGGGGCAGAACATTCAAGAACTGATTCCCACAGGAATTAAGAGTTGCCACAGTTCTTTTATCTCCCAAAGTTCAGATCACACCTCTTTAGCCTTGTTTTTGTTAATGCAAACACACAGCCCATAGTATGTATATTGACAGTACACATAATTTTATTAAAATAACACAATAGCTTTGTGCCTGTGATTCAGCCAGGGTGAGTGGACAAAGGAGAAAACACCACACCCAACAAAGGAAAGCAATCGCATACCATGTACAGGTGTCTAAAATGAAATTAAGATAATATTTGCTCATATAATTCTGTTGGTTTTGATAGAGCAGGAAAATTAATATGTAAAATTTGCATATTATGCAATACTTTAGAAACATAAGTTGATCCAGCCAGGTTGAGTGAAGGGCTTTGTGAAAATTTCTCTTTGCTTCCATGAGTTGGATAAATTGCATAGGGAGAGAATCACAGTTGGCTTAGATGGACTGTAATAATTAATTGTCCTTGGTAATCACCATGCTTGAAAACATGCATGTATTGCAAAGAAGAGGGAGGTTGATTGGTATAGCTTGAGAAGACAATGCTGAATCTCTTTCTTTTATTCCGAGTTGTTTCTCCACTCCTCTACTTTAGTGCATTGTTCTTATGGGGATGAAAAAAACAAGTAATATGAATTGTTTGTTTCTTAAGCTGTCTTTTCTGTCAAAGGTAGATAAATTACTAATGCTTTGGTTAAAAATAAGGCACCAACATGTACAACATGTACATGCAAGGCCATAGCTTTCTATGGCTTTCTAGTTTACATTTTTGTGGCTTTATATGCCACACTTCTTATACATCACTTTTTATTAGCCTACAGACTCCATTTTTCCTTTTCATTTTCTAATATACAAGAAAAATGTTACAATTCAGACCATTTTTACATGGTATTAAGGTTTTGCAAAAAAGAGTAAGCCTTGGAAACCAATATTTCTAAATTGATAGGAGGACAAGCCACTCAGTGGAATAAAAATTCTACCATGTAGAAGATTCTTACATTAAAAAGCAAGTGGACATTTATAGTGTCAGTAAACTATGATGTATCAGACTGTTTCTAATACAAGTTCAACTGGTAGCTTTACTTCATTCTTGCATTAGCTTGTGGCTTCTTTCCCCAGAAATATTTAATGTTTCAGTAGCAGTTTTAAAGATCAGTATTCTCAAATGAAATGTAGCTTAGATGTGATACTTGTTTGTTGTTGCTATCTTTAGCACCGGGCTCCTCAAGGCAGTGTGTGGCTCAATGGGTAAAGTCTGTGTGTGCTAACCAGGAGCTCAGGACACACACTGCCCTTAAAACTACCACCTGTGATGGGAGCTGCTGCTGCATTTTATTTCTTCTTCTTCTTTTTTTTTTTTTTTCATCCAAAAAGGGGAATTATTGAACCACTGCTTTGACGAGCAAGAATAGTATGTTTGTGAACTAAAAACAACTTTAAATTTTGTAATTGCTTTCTTGCTAGCGCAGGAATTATAATTTTCTCCTCTGGAGAAAATGATTAACTGAGAATTGCACTCAGCCTATAAACTTCCCTACTATGAGCAGTTCCATGGAGGAGTCATTTATAGTAAAGTGTTAAACATGTATGTAAATGTTTGCAAAAGATGAGCCTAAGACGTTTGTCTCTGAATGCACTTGTTTCTTTCAAACTAATTTGTGTAATGAAGGTTCAAAATTTAATTTACACATATATCTTCCTTTGATGCTGTTTTTTTTCTGTAAGGCAGTAATACAATTTTATTTTAGCATTCTTGTTTAACACTAGTTTTCTTCTCTTGCTTATACAATCGGCACCAATAGAACATGAGGAAATAAAAAATGGACCCCAAGTCCTGCCAAGTTTTCACCAAGCAAGCTTAGTAACATTCTGAATTATCTAGGAATGTTAAAATATAATAAGTTTATAGTGCTTCTATTTGCTAGTGAGTTGTTAAGATAGGTAGTTCATATTTTAAACTGATAAAAATGGAAAGGAAATTCAACACTCCTTGAAAACATTTTGGTACTTCATAAATCACAAGTATACTCTTATTTTTCTCTTTCTTTATTGTGCCTCTTGTTCTTTCCTTTTCATATGGGATTTGATTTTCCAACTGCTGGTTATAAAGAATTTGGCTTTTATTAAGTAGCATGCTCATTAGGGAAATGGAATCATAAGATATCCATCTATATTCATATGAATTAGTGCCCATCATTCTATTCTTGTCATTCAAACTGTTTTCAAAATTCAAATATTTGAACTTAGATATGTTTGGGGAATTGCTTAATGTTTAGAGGCATTACTGATTTATTTGCTTTAAAGGATCATACATCTGTTCATATAAATTTCTCATATATGTTTCTTCTTATATTTAGCTCTTTTTCTTACCAGTGCAGTCTGTAGGAGAAAAAAACCAGACTTTTGATAAGAAATTTTATAAATGCTATTATTTAGTGTTAATCATTGTAGGTCCTTTTCCTATTACTATGTTTATTTTTTGGAAATCTAATTAGCTGAGGAAATATTGAGGAAATATTTGGCTTCAGATAAAATTGATACAATGTTCTAGGTATTTTGTAGATTTTGAAAAAATAATTGCATATAATAAATTCTGTACTGAATTACCTGTCAGGGAAGACAAAAATGTTTTAAATGTTTTTTTACATTCATCTTTTACACCAATTATTTTTCTCTTTCCCTCAGAAGTTCAGAAAGAATCTCAAGCAGCAGAAAATAAATCTTGGCCTAAAGATGAGCTGTTAACACATAATAAGCAGGTGAAGCAGGTTTAGTACTATTGTGAGATGGTAGTGTTTTTCCCATGCTTAGGGTTCTGATACTTTATAGCAGAGGTCTGCAAGCTGTTTTCTTACCACCTGCTCTTTAAAAAAAAAAAGATTTTCTATAAAACAGGTCTTCATACTGGTCTTGCAGCTTAAGGTTAGAGGAAAAAACCAATTAAGGTTCATTCGGTCAGATGTTGGGTTAGGCTTTTCTTTATGAGATTGGAAAGAAGATTACACATGGAACAATGTATAAATAGAATCTTAATCTACATTTAACAAGTGGATACCTTCCTAGAAAATAGTTTAATGCTCAATATCCTTTAAGTTTTGTGATATTTCACATGACGAAACCTGGCATTAGTATATCAATTCCACAAAGCTTAGAATTTTCAGTAGAGAACATGTATCAAGTGTATGCAGACAGTAGGACACATTTGTTGCCAAGATGGAATAGTATCTTTTCTCATATGTTGTCAGTTTTTAGCATTCTAGTATTCCAAAACTATAACCAAACACTAAAATAAAACCCTAACTTCTTCCACGGCTTTGATGTAAATGATTACTTTGCCTTAAAATTGTTATTTACCCTTATTGTGAAACAAGTAACACTATTTATTACATTGACAATGATATAGTGAGAGAAAAACCAAGAATGGATTTGTTTCTACTAGGCAGTGTTATGTGCAGAAGTACCAGATAGCTTTGGCCTAAACTTAAATAAATGAGATAAACAAGGTTGGAAAAGCTACGTGGAAACACAGATACAGGTGTTGAGAAGAAAGAGATCAGGATGAAAAGAGGATGAGACAGACACACATGGAATGTTTTTTGATTGCCCAATATTTGTGAATTTGTTGTTTCAAGGTCTAGTTGTCATAAAGCAGAGGTCTAGTCAGGTGAGAAAACATCTGAATGTCTAAGGGCCTTGTTTCAGCTGCTTTTTTTAGCTCCTTCCACTGATTGTATTTTGGTCCTGATTGTGTGTCTTCAAGCTGAGTGCAAAAAGAAGAGAGGTAGGCATATGTCTAGAATTCCAGAGCATTAGCAGCCAATTTTCCTGGTCAGCCAAGAACCAAAGATGCACAGTTTATTCTGAAGAGTAAGGGATGAGGAATCTCTAGGAGTGAGTCACAAAGAGATGACAGAATTTCCCCATCAGTCCCAGCACTGCATTCTGCTGTGGGGCTACAGTGGACATGCAGCAGAGCCCTAAGTCACCTGAGCAGTTTCAGCTGGCAGGCATTATTCTACAGAGAAGGATTAATATTACCTAGAAGCTTTGTGGTAGCAAAATTACTCCTGTTAAATGGGTTAGAGTTCTGTTGAAGAAAATGGATGAAAATTAAATTATATTATTTTTAAAAATTCTTAATAAAAAAAAAATTCCTTATAATATTTTCTGTTTACATGTCAAAAATGTTTCCAGTACTTCAGTAGAAGTACAATATTTCAGAAATCTCATTTGCCATCTGTACTTGATTGTAATGTTTCATATAATTAATATTAATCATTCAGTTTTGAAAAACCCTCTATGACCATTGAGTTCAACCATTAACCTAACACTGCCAAATCCTTCACTAAGCCATGTCCCTGAGTGCCACCTCTACATCTCTTTCAAATGCCTCCAGAAATGCCCCTTCCCTGGGCAGCCTGTTCCAAAGACTGACAAACCTATCTGTGAAGACATTTTTCCTGGTGTCCAATGTAAACCTCCCCTGGTGCAACCTGGGCCATTTCCTTTTGTCTGAATGCTTGTTACGTGGGAGAGGAGACTGACTCCCACCTCACTACAACCTCCTTTCAGGTAGCTGTAGAGAGTGATAAGGTCTCCTCTGCCCCATATCCCCAGACTAATCACCTCCAGTTCCCTCAGCCACTCCTCACAAGACTTGTTCTCCAGATGGTTTGTGAGTTCTGCTGTCCTCTGGACACGCTCCAAGACCTCCATGTGTTTCTTGCAGTGAGGGGCCTGGAACTGGACACAGAACTTGAGGTGTGGCCTCACCAGTGTCCAGTGCAGGGGGACAATCACTGCCCTGGTCCTGATGGCCTCACTGATACAGGCCAGGTGCCACTGGCCTTTTTGGGCACCTGGGCACACACTGGATCATGTCCTGCCACTGTTGACTGGCACCTCCAGGCCCTTTTCCACTGGGCAGATTTCTAGCTACTCTGTCCCAGCCTCTAACACTGCCTGGGGTTATTGTGACACAAGGGCAGGACTGGTGACTAAAATTTAAGGCAATTTGCTTCATGGAACCTCATACAATTGATCCCTCTCTAGAACCTTCCTACCCTCAGGCAGATCACTCCTGGCCAACTTGGTGTTGTCTGAGAACTTGCTGAAGGTGTAGTCTGTCCCCTCATCTAGATCATCAATAAAGATGTTTAGCAGTACTGACATAATAGTGAGCCCAGGGGGACACCACTGGTGACAGGCCACCAGGTGTGCGCAACTCCTGTCACCACCACTCTCTGGGCTTGGCCATCAAGCCAGTTTTTAACCAGTGAAAAATGCATCAGTCCAAATCATGAGCAGCCAGTTTCTCCATGAGTGTGCTGTAGCAAATGGTGAAAAAACTTTACTGCAGTCCAGGAACACAGCATCGACTGCCTTTACTTCACACCAAACAGGACATCTCTGTTGTCACAGGAGATTAAGTGAGTCAAACAGGACCTGCCTTTCACAAACCCGTGCTGGCTGAGCTTGATCCCCTGGTCGTACATGCCACGTGATGGCATTTAAGATGATTTTCTCCATGACCTTTCTGGGCACTGAGGCTGAGAGGCCTGTAGTTCCCTGGATCCTCCTTCAGTCCCTTCTTGTAGAAGAGCATAACATTTACTACCTTTCAGTCAACTGGGATCTCCCTGGTTTATTTACCAGGACTGCTGGTAAATGATTACAAGCCACCTGGTGAGCACTTCCAACAGTTCCCTCAGTACTTTTGGGTGGATCCCATCTGTCCCCATAAACTTTTGTGTATCTAAGTGATGTATTAGGTCACTGATGTTCTCCCCTTGGATCATGGGGGCTTCATTTTGTCTTTCAGATTAGGACTCTTGGTACCTGGAGAGGAGCTAGTCTTACTGTCAAAGAGTGAGGCAAAGAAGGCATTAATAATGGTGTTTATAGGTAGTTTGAAGACTATACTCTGCAAAATCAGTTCATCTGCTGGTTGCTAATCTAAATATGCCAAATGATGTATTAACAATACAGGTTACAGTGTCATTGATGGTAATTTTTATAATACTAAAGACTATAATAAGATTACTTATTACTTCTAAATTATATAGTACTATTTGACAACAAAACAGTTTCCTAGTCATTTAACAGTACTGGGATACTGTTATGATGTTTTTTAGACAGTATTAAATATTTTGGGCAGCTTGTCATTTTGGTAATGTAGGGATGCTATTGCAACAACACTCATCAATGTGTGTTCAGTGATCTTACAAGAGAAAGTAATTTTCAAGATTGGCACCTGACAAGATAACATACATTTGGTTGTATTTAACACAAGTACTACATAATTCAAATCTATTATTGAACTTGAAAGTGCATGCTTTCACTTTTACACACAGAAAGATGAATGGAGATAAATTTTTAGAAAAAAAAAAGAGAAATGGTTTTAAAATCACATATGAACTAGCTAAATGCTCTAATGCATCCTTAGCAGAACTATTTTTAGAAAAAATAATGACAATGTACTATATGTTCATATTTCTATAGAAGACTATTCATTGGCATGTTGTTATGACGTATGATTTCAAAATTATTTTGTTTTGCTTGGTGACCTCCAGACCCCATGCAATTTCAAGAAAAACTGATTGATTGTGTAGATGAACTTGCAAATTTGATTATATACAAAGCAGTCAGATGAAAAATGCAGCTATTTGCTTTAGTCACTGTAATTTTGTGTTACATTTGTAACTGAATTGCATAAATGTTTTTATTTAAAAGGTTGTGTGCTAGTTCACTGGTGTTTCTACAAAAAATATTGAATAAAATATAAGATTATATAAATTTAAAGAGTTCATGTAATAGTAAGTGTGCTGGGTCATGTTCTCTGACTTTAGTTTTAAGGGAATTCCCCTCTGCTTAGTACAGCCTCCATTATTCATTAACAAGAGAGTGTTGAAGTCCCCTCTCCATGGTGTGTTTCACAAAACAGGTGAGATCACAGAACTTTGAATCATGATTTTAAAGCAACAGCTGCTGTAGTTTTAGTTTTGGCTGTTTCAATTAGCTATATTGGTGTCTAAGACATCAAATGTTTTTGAGTATCTTCTGTTTCTTTGGATGTCACTTGAGTAGTTTTTTTTAAAAAAATTAGTATCTAGACATTTCAAAAGCTGGAAATGGCAATGAATCTGAGTTACTTTTTTTCCTTTGAATTTGACTGGAGATCATGATGGAAACTTATGTGACATTCAAGTGAAAAGATCGTAGTCTTATACTTGGTGCATTTTATTGATATATTTTCAGGTAAACATATTACTTTAAAGCTTTTCTGTAGTCTAGAATTTTGTTAGCTTATTCTGTCTGTGTAAAATTTTGATCAGCTTTCTGTTTCTCTGCTAAACATTAAAAATCTGACTTTGTTCCTTTGTCTTTTTTCATGGATGTGCTGACATAAACAGTGTTGTTTGCTTCAAAAATAAACTGACAACATATGAAGCAATTTTAATTTTGAGTAAGACTTTTCACAAGGTAGTGACTCATTTAGGTATCTTCTGCAAGCCTTCCCAGACTTGCAGAAGTAATTACCATGGTGTAGTAGGAAGAGCTGGGCCCAAAAGTGGACCTACTTTTCATATTGAGATAGACTTTTTCAAAACAAAGCGCTTCAAATTTTATTTTCCCCACTGTGTTGTTCTGTTTCTTTTTGATTCTATGATTATACTTCTTTTTTTTTGTTCTTGAACCTGTTTTATTTTGTTACATATACAAGCTTTTAGGTGGAGTTCAGAAGAATCCTTTCTATTGATGGCACTGCTAGTCTGTCTTAAAGATATTTAAGAAGATGCAGGAAACAGAACTCTGAAATCGCTGAGGTTGGACGAGATCACTGGAGGTCATCACAACATGGCAAAAGCAGCACAAGGGTGTAGATTCTGAGGCTCAGTTTTGTGAATCAGATGCAGACACTTTGGCAGCAGTGACGCCTTCAGTAGTTCCTTTTCTTTGCTGTTTGCTTTTGATCCTATTTTACTGTCGGTATACTACCGATTACTATGAGCCGTACTGGGCAAAATTCCTTTGTGGGGGTATTCTACAAAGAGGATAAGAGATCTAGATGAATTTCTGTCTTTACAACTCTTTTTTATTATTATTTTTTCAACTTGTGCCAGTTATTTATTTTGCTGTGTGAAAAACCAGTTTTGGTGAAAGTAAGCGCAACTAATAATTAGGAATGAGCAGCTGTGGATGAAAACAGTAGGAATTCCTTACATATTCCTACTGGAGTTCCTGTATTTAGTAAATGTAACCTTGAAGAAACTTTCAAAAAGTACTATCCTTTAACTGTATGTATGTTTGAATTTGCTTAAAAACACAGCAAAAATTGCAGATGTGTTCATACTCTTTTAAGTTTATTAGTTCTGCATATTAGTATTATTTTGATGCTAATTTGATTATTCATATTGTAATATTATGAAATACACCAATCTTATATACTATTCAGAAAGAAAAATTTAGGTATAGCACACTGGAAATTTTGTTTTATTTCAGTTTTCTGTTTATTTCTTGTACTGAATAGCTGTGGGCACTGCTGTGATATGTGTAGCATTCAAACCACTGTAGTTTAGTTCATTTGCATTTTTCTGATGGTCAGAGCTGTTTGTGTGCCATTGCTCCAGAGTGGGTGTGAAAAACTGCTGTGTAACTCAGCAGTTGGTAATACTGTGTTTATCTGCTGTTTATGAACATTTTAGCTCCATCCTTGGATAGGCTACATATAGGAAGAAAAACAATGTAAAAAATTAAACAAGATGAAGTTCAGAAAGAGCTTCAAGAAGAGCACGACCTGCCAAAATATTTGGCTCCTCAGGCTTCAAATGTCAAGTAATTTTTAATACTAATTACATAATTATAAAAAAATTACTGAAAATATATGAAGTTATTGGTGCATAGCAATATTGCCAAGCGTGGGGAAGAAACAATGCCATCCTACAAGTTTGGATCTGAACACTTACCATTCCTGTTCTAAATGATCAGATTTAGTTTGGTATCTCAAGTTTAATTTTCTGTTTATCTTCTTGAAATAGTTGTGATATGTTTTTTAAAACCCATAGGAGCCATCCAGTCCTGTTATATGCAGATGAAACTTCTCTTGACTGCAGCAGAAACTGAAGTTGCTTATGTGGGGGTTGCTTTTGTCCATACAATTCCAAGAATAATCTAATCAAAATAATTAAAAACAAACAATGGAAAATACCACAAATTTAATATAAGCAATGCCAGCTGTAAGTCATCATCTTTAAATAGAGAAGATGTATTAAAAATTCATTAACTTGAATTTGTATTACAGTCAGTGCTTGTCTGAAATTCAGGAGATTTTACATGGAGAGCTGTAATTTAAGGACAACTGCTTATTACCTTGCTCTTGTCATAGGATGTATCTGTCATTCTCTAGTAGGAGTGTGGATTACAAAAGCAGTACAGACTGTGTCCTAATTTACCTGATCCTGTCCATCCCATGCCAAGTCAGACTCTTCAGTTTTATGGTCCCCACTGCTAATAAGATCTTTACAGATAGCTTTGTTTAGATGGACCATAGGTTACTTCTTCGCTTCTCTATAAGAAAAGAGGAAAAGAAAAGGAACCTTTATTTATTAGATTTTGTTGTTCTTAGGGTCCTGAAAGGTCTATTGGATACAGAAGAGAGCCTTTTTATGGCAGGCCTTAAGTTTGTAAATGGATAATACTTTCAATTAAGTAGCTGAGAATAGTCATGGGAAAAGAATGCTTACGTTTATGAAACAGTCAAATTGGCATTTAAGTGACCCTTTGCATGCCATTGCTTATCTGCATTGCTTAAAGATCATTTGGTTAGCAAGATTATATATTAAAACAAATAGTGTCAACAGACAATGAGTGTTTTACCTTCAATAAATACTTACTGTCAGATTATCAATGGTGCAGAAACTGCACAATTTTCTAAAAAACGTGTATTTAGTGCATTAAGTGAAGGTAATGTAGGCCACACACATAGTATTGTTTTTTCATGTCCCCTTTTCCAAAGAATGATAAATAGTCTGTTTTAGGAGAGTGTGTGCTGTAAAAACATTCACCTTTACCTGCAGCATGCCCCAAATATTTCAGTTTACATTGATAAAGCGTTCGTTTAGTTCATTCAATGAAACGATAACTTCTACACAAGAGCAGCAATGGTAATGCAATTAAAATAGTATTCAAATTGGTTTTGGTTGGTTTACATTTATTTAAAGTAAATGATAAAATGTAGAGAAAAAATCCCTAGAAATTTAAAAATTATTTGGCCAGCCATTGTTCACAGAAATAATTCTAAATGTTGTAAGTTCAAAGTTAAATTTTTTTACATTTTTATTTTTAAGTTTTAACTGTATGGTAATTGCATTGTAGGGAAAGTGATTTGTGTTAGAGCATCCTAAACTACTACAAACACTTATGAAGATTATATACTTGCTATTGAGTTAAAAAAGCAGTGGGAAATATTTCTTTCTAATTTTAAATTAATATGATCTACTTATTAAATAATTGATCTCTAATCTCATACATCAGAACAGTTATTCTATTATAAAAGTTATTCTCTTATTTCAAGTCATTCTGCTAACCTGTTCAATTATTTAAAAAAATTAATTCCTTTGCATCATATGGACTTGCTGTAAGAATGCCTTAAATCCTAATCAATCTAATGAATTATATGATTGATTTGATTATATGATTGATTTTCCTGTTTAACTTTCACATTTTATTTCACAACCCTGATTCTATTTTCATTCAGGCAAAAAAGCCGTTGATTTCAGTAGAGGCTTTGGATTGTAAAATCTGTGAAACTGTTGTGTTGACGCATAAGGTAGCTAGGCACTTTTCTATATATTAAAGTTGAATGACTTGAAAAAATTATTTTGAGTAGTTCTAATTAAAATGAAGAGATTTATTCACAGTCTTTCCCATAGGATGAAGTATATGTGCCCAGAGAGTATATGTGCCTATATATACTTCATGTCATAATTTTTTGACGGTAAGTCAAAGTTCTATTATATTACACTGATTTTTTCTTAACATATGTGACTTCTTTTCTTGCTGTTTCTTTTTATTGTAAGGAAATGTAAAATATTTTTATGACATGAATATGTGTTGCATGATAAATCAATCTTGTGTTTTTCTTTACTTCATTTTGTAATTGTTGCTGATTTCCTTTGTATAATATCTGTTTATAGCATAAGGCATAGGTCTTTATAACAAAAAACCAAGTTGTTGAAAGTGTCATTGTCTCAGGAGAACCACGGAAAAATAGCAAAACCTGAAAACTATTCAGTGTAATTTCAAAATGGAATTTAACCTGTTTAATCTGGGGTCTACTCCTAAAATATGAAGGCACTTATGAACTTGAATTAAAGTACCATATATTTCTGGAATAATTTCTGATTTTTTTTTTTTTTTTTTTTGCATCTCAGGCATTTTTCATATATAGCTCTTCACATTGTAACTGTCTGCACATTAGACATTTATTAACTTTGTAGAGTCCATACAGTAGCCGGAGACTGTTTTTAGAATTTGATCCATGGCCTGTGGAAGTCAATAAACTTTCATCACCTTTAGTACAACTTAGATGGAAGAGTTAAATAGCAGAATTTTTCAGTTATTAACTTTTCAAAGATAGTCAAAGACCAAGTATTTTCTCTGAAATCAACAGCTGAATTGAAAATCTAGGAAGAATTCCAACTGATAGCATATAATAAAAATAATTCAAAATTTTAAGGCTATTTACAAGGTATTCTGTCCTGAGAGAGTATTTAAAGTATTTATTAATGTGTATTTAATGTTTTCACAGAACATTAATTCAAATACCCAATTTAAGCTGTAAATCTGCGTTACTTCGTTTAAATTTTCAGTGCAACAAAGGAAAGACCTTCTTAAGCTGAGAGAGGAAAATTATGACTGCTGCACTTATTTTTTTCTTTTAGATTTATTACCAATTATTTAACTTTGTATTTCTTTTCTAAATAATATGGTCTTTACTTCAAATAGAAATGACCAGTCTCTTTATACCAAGTTTTTTTGTTTGCAGTTTATATACTATGGTCTGATGTATGTCATGATGCAATATTTGATCAACTAACATACATAAGAATCTAGAGATTAAGATTCTTGATGTATTTTTTTCATTTTTAGAGGTCAACATTATCTAGGAATTCATCATCTGCTTTTCTTATTTTCATATTGCCTCCTTATTTGCTTCAGTTTTATCATGTTTTAGAGAGAAGATGTTATTTACAGCAGAGGACATGAAGGAGGAAGAACCTAATTGATAGAGCAGGTTGAAAGAAAAAGGTATGAACTTACTTATTTTCAGAGTTTCTATGATTTAATTACTTTATTAATGTACAGGATTACATGTTGAAAAATAACGTTTATGGTGTTCCAGGATTTTGTAATTTTTAAGTGGCAAAGAAAAAGATTCAAAAATTTCCCTTATTTGGTAGATGTGTTTTAAAATAAGTAGAAGAAGGGTACTAAAAGACTTGTATCTTGCTTAGAATGTAAAATGTACTGTTTGTTTTTAAAAATAAATTGCACCTTGTTGACATATAAGTTATATGCTACAATTTAGGTTATTAATATATTCTACTCACATGAGGTCCCACTGAAATGAGAAGAAATACTAAACAAATACAGTAGGCTTTCTGTGAATGTAAAATTCTGCAGTAGTAAAAAGTTTAAAGTACACACGTACCAGCTCTTTATCACAGACAGTCTTACCTCAGTCCTGACTCTACAAACACTCAGGAACAGGCACAACTTTAACTAATTGAGTGTAGTTCTGTTGAGCTCCCACATGCACAAAATGAAGCACATATAGAACTGGGACCTAGAAAAACTTGTATTCAAAATATTAATTGCATATATAATAGCTAGTCATGTGGTAAGTGCAGAATGTTTAATGAATGAGGAGCTGAAGTAGAACAAAATGTACCATAGTTAATTTTTCTAAGGCTGAGGTAGCATTAAGAAGGGATCTTTCAAAAAATTTGTTCCACAAAAAGTGATGAAACATAAATGAATTTTGGAATAACCCTACCCCGTTTTATCATGTTATTATATACCAATTTTTATCTTTGATGGTAGTGCATTCCAAAATGGTTTTAAATTTTTTTAATGTGTTTTGCATTTAATAATGTGCATATGAATCAATATGAAGCATATTCTTTTTTTCATTATTTATTTCTTTTTTCCTTTTTTCTCTCTTTTTTGTTCACATAGTAATACCAAAAAATTCAGAATTGGAACCTTAATACTCTCAAGGTTTTCCTGATGGTTTTTGAGACTGGAAGTTTGCAACTTCTAGTTTCTATGCATGACCAGCTCCAAAAATACCAAATTATTGCTTATAAAATCTGTAGTGACTAAAGAATGGTAGAGTGGTAAATAAGGATAAGACTTGGTCAGTTTTACAAGGCAATTTGTGTAGCTTGTTAACTTGGGTTCTCTTGAAAAACACACACTTTAGTGCAGCCAAATGCAAGGTCATAAGGACAAGAATAGGCAATTAGGGTCATACTTTGCAGGAGGGGAGATTGTATCCTGAAAAGCAGTAATTCTGAAAGGAGCTTTACAGTTTTGAAAGATAAGCAAGAGAAGATGTCTCTGTAACAATCTCTGAACTTTAAATTAAACATGTGTATCTTAAAATAAAGGCTGTGAGACATTACCAATAATATAGAAAAGAAGTTTTGGGATTAGAAATATTATACAGAGCTTTCCTGTTCCAGGTAAGTGCTCAAATAAGTGAGATAGTCATGTCAGCACTTGTTCTCTCTCTTGGCTGCATGGCTTTTGCATTCTTTTCTGCTCAATGACACAACTTCCTGTACCCTGAATGGTCAAATAATCTAGTGGTGAGTTTTGAATCCTCAGATAAGCAATGAATTCTCTTACCCTGACTCTATGTTTCAATAATATCACAAACAGGTGGAAATACACATCTCTGCTCTTTTTCCTCTTATAAAAGAAAGAAAAATCACCGTGCCCTTTCTTGAAAGAATGGATGCATCAACCCTTAGAAGAGGGCTTCACATTCTGGATTTGAATTGGAGGGAAATATCTGCCTGCAGCCCCTGGAGGATCTAAGTTCTAGAGAGGGGCAGCTGCTTTCCTGTTGTCTGTGATTCTCCTTCCATAGGAATGTTTTCAGGAATGTTGTGCACTTAATGCACTTAACAGAGCATTCAAATAGTGTACCAGGGGAGCAAACAGATTGTGCCAATTCTTGTGTGTTCTATTTCTTGACTACCAGTTCTGTATTAAGATTTAAAAGAGCATTATGTAGGTTTTACACATGAGAGAGAGACAGAGTTGAGGTGAATATGGTATCTGTATGGCATACATCCTGATGCAACAGGATTTGCTAAACAAAAACATAAGAGATCCAGTAGTTGAGGCTTCAGTCTAGGTAAATTGAGAGTAGCTATAATATTTCAATGTATAGCAATGAAAGTAGCAGGTTCTGCAGTGATCCATTATTTACAGCCTTCATATCAAGGCTAGATTTCTTTCTGAGGTACAACCTGAGCTTCATCCAGCCAGTTTTGAGCTCAGTGCATGTATACTGATGAAATTTTATTATCTGTATTATTTAGAAGGTCATGTTTGCTAATAATGATGCTTCTCTCTGCTTTTAAAATTTGAATCCACAAATTGCTTTATGGAAGTTTTTAGTAATTGAATTCTTCCGATGAAGTCAAGATTATCCTAAGCATCAAGGATGGCATCATTTCAGGCTACAGGATTAGGCCTTGATGTTTCCCTTTGGTTTTTGTGAGATCTGCTTTTGTCAGCAATTTGGGTACCATAAAAACATAATTCATGGCCTTTGTTAGAGTGTTTGCTTTTGATTCAGCAGCATTTTCTGTCTGTTGGACAGATATATTCAGAGAATATAAGGACTCCATGAGAATAAGGACTCTGCTCAGCATTGTAAACAGGGATCTCAACATACCAGTTTCCCAGTCACTAATTATTTTGCAGGGCATGGTGGGATAGGAATTAGGGAAATTCTTGTGAGAATAAATCAATGGCTTTTGTGAGCATTTCTTGGGTGTAAGAGGCACTATGACGGTGGGCAAAAATGTGTTCAGAAAGGAATCCCCCAAACTTAGGAATTCACTGATGGACTTGGAAGTCACAAATGTAGAAGTTGTCATTTTACTGTTCTAGAGATGAAAAAAAAAACCCAAAAAGGCTGTGAAGATTTTGAAAGCAAAGGAGTATCTTTTTTAAAATTTTCTTTTTTCCTTCTGTTATTTCAAAGAATGGGATAATTGTCCAAGGAAGCACTATCATCTTTGTGGTGGCACTTTGAATAACTGTGAACAGAGCAAGGTGATGTTTATCTAGGCTAAAGAAACTGATGCTGCAGCAAGCAGGGTATGAAATGAGATACCTTTGTGGAGATATTAGAAAAAGAGTTTGATTTGAGAATGTTGTGAGTGATACTTGTGTTCTGATTCTGTGCTAGCCATAGTGAATGAAGAAAGAAAGTAGTGAGGAGGCCATGAATGTTGAAAAGGCAAAGGCTCATTAGATTATTTTCTGTCAGCCTTGCTGAGCTAAAAGTGGCAGCTTCACACCCCTAAGAAAAAGATCATCTGACATTTCTGTTCGTACAGAGCAGTGATTAATCATACCATAATTGATTACCATGGAAAGGGAACTTGTACAGGGTCTTTGACTAGACATTACTAGACACTGAATAGAAGAAGAAGAGTGAAGGACAGAACCCCTTAAAATAAGCAGGAAGTTGAAGGAGGTATATGGGAGTAGAACTAGAAGAGATTAATTGTAGAATCTATGGGGGGATGGGATTTGAAGTTGATGGTTTGATTTTTCAAGTAGTCAACAGGTTGAGGAAATGAAGGTGAGTTTAAAATTTATAAATTAGTAAAAATTCTGGAGAAGGAAGTTTTACTTTGAGAGCTACACTCCCCAGAAAGGAAGAGAAGTTTAAAAAAGAGCCCATACTAAAATCTTTGCTGAATTCGTTTAATCCTTGAAATCCAGAGAACCAAATTCTTTGGAGCACTGCCATCTCGTGGCACCTGCTGCAGTCACCGGCTCTCTTTTTAAGTACTGATTGATATATGCAAGTCTTGAAGGTCAAAGGGGTCGTTTACCTGACACTAATTTAATTCCGTTAAAGTTGTTCACATTTCATAACTGAACAATTCCCTGAAACTGGATAATCTCACAAATGCAGCAAATGATCTGTGTGGGGGCACGCATGGTTTCCATGTAGCAGATAGTAAAATTCAAATGACTTTGTTAATAGTTTAAACAGCAGCAGATCTATTCTTTTTCCCCTCATTCTGAGCTCTTCTGTGAAAGAATCTCATTTGACTGCAACAAAGTCCAAAGACACCTACAGTTGCAGGATTTTTTATGGTAAGTCAGATCAAGAAAGCAATAATTTTCTTGCTATAAAGTCTTGTCTTCCCTATGAAAAATATCCACAGGCTTAAAAATACATATAACTTTTCATTCATACCTGCAAAAAAACGCCTTGAAGAGCAGGATGTATCAATTTATCAAGACTTAAACTTCCCAAGGTCAGCTACAATTCTCTCCTGAGTCTGACTGTATTAAGTTTAATTAATCAGATAGCAACAGTGCTTTGTATTTGCACTCCTGTTTAATCTTGGCAGGCCTGCATGCTCTGCAGGAATCAGCAATCTGAGAGTTAAAAAGCTACTTCTTTAGCTATGAAAACCAGTATTAAACTAAATATATTTTTAATAAGGCTATATATGATTGTCAAACTTGTTTCTTGCAGATATCCTACAAAAATTTTAACTGTATTGGAGCTTCATGTTATGTTTGTTAAGATTTGTTCATATGGGAATTCCTGAGACTTCTAATTTTACCCTTTTTTGCTAGCAGATGGAAACAATATAAGATCAGTATTATTATCACCTGCAATTTTTCCTCCATGTTGTTTCCCTCTTCCAGAAATGAAAAGTCTGATTGTTGTTTTAGATTAACTCCCATTTGATTATTTAGGATAAACTCCTTGAATTGAAAACTATTTATGACAAAAGTGCCCTAAAAGAAAGCCAGCTCTTTTGGATTGTTGCCTCAAAAGTCACTTTTAACCAACAAATTGTAAGGAATATTTTTATTGTTTTATACCTTTTTGTATCTTGTATAGCTTTAATTGACGTTCCTCTTGTGCAGACACACACCTTGAAGAGTCAGAATGACCTGTGGTGGGCTGACCCTGGCTGAATTCCAGGTGCCCACAAAAGCTGCTTGATCCCTTTCCTTCTCAGCTGGGCAAGGGAGAGAAAGGCTCATGGGTTGAGATAAAGACAGGAAGAGATCACTGCATTTACCATCATGAGGAAACCAGAACTGAGCTGGAGATATAGAAATGTAACTTATTACCAATTAAAATAGGAATAGAAAAACAAGAAATTATCCCAAATCTTAAAACCACACTCTCCCCACCCCTCCCTCATTTTGGGTTTAATTTTACTTTGGAATTGCATATTTCTTCCACCCCAGTGACACCTCTGTGTCACTGGGGTGGAAGAAGGTGTAGCACGGATTGAGGTCAGTTCATTACATGTTGTGTCTGCTGCTCCCTCCTCAGGGGGAAGACTCCTCACACTCTTCCCCTGCTCTAGCATGGGTTCACTCCCATGGGAGACAGTTCTCCATGAGCTGCTCCAAAGGGAGTCCATCCCACAGGCCACTTTGTGTACTGCTCCAGCATGGGGTCCCCATTGAGTCACAAGTCCTGCTCCAGCACAGGCTCCTCTCCACAGCCCCCCAGGAGCACACCACCACCTCTCCACACCACCACCTCTCCACACCACCACTGCCAGGAGCCTGGTGCAGTGGGGGCTTTCCACAGGATCACCTCCTCCTTTGGGCCTCCCCAGTGTGTGAGGCTCCTGCTCCTCTGTGATCCTCCATGGGCTCCAGGGGCACATCTTGTCTCACCATGATCTACACCAGAGGCTGCAGGGAATCTCAGCTCCGGGGCCTGGAGCACCTCCTGCCTCTCCTTCTTCACTGACCTTGGTGTGTGCAGTCTCCTCAGCTGTTTTTGTCACATATTCTCGTTCCTCTCTTCTCTGCCTCCAGTTGTTTCTGCTCAGTTTTTTTCCCCTCTGTCTTCTTAAATAAGTTATCCCAGAAGTTATCCTACTGCTGTTGATGGGGTCGGCCCTGGCCAGTGGTGGGTCCATCTTGGAGCAGGCTGGCATTGGCTCTGTCAGACCTGGAGAAAGCTTCTGGCAGCTTCTCATGGAAGTCACAGTGCAGCTGCTCTGCTGCCAAAACCTTGCCACTAAAATCCAATAAAACATCAAATGTTTAGATATATATAAAAAAAAAAACTTGTCAGAAAAGTGCTTGTCAGAAGTTAAGGTTTCAGTTGTTGTTTCTCTTTTCCTTGAGATGTAGGTAAAAGCTTCCATTTGAAAAAAAGAACCTTCCAGAAAGAGTTAACAAACTAGACCTGCATTTTTCTTTCTGTGTAAGAGCTACAACTTTTAGGTTAGTACTGCATTTTAATAATTCCTTTTTAATGCCCAAATGCACTTCAGAAGGCATTTTTTTGTTAAATCAAATAGCTGGTTCTCAGTTATGTTGAGACAACCTCTCCCCTCTGCCACTTACTCAATATTCTGATCATTTAATAGGTCTTTAAATAGAAATACATTGCAATCAGCAGAAATGAGAAAATATAAATTCTCTAAAATATACCTCTGACAGTGAAATTTCAACTAACAAAAGTACAATTCTTTAGTTCCATGAATGCACAAAAAACTTCATTACTAATTTAGTGTTTGCAGAAAAACTACCCCAAACCTGACTAACACCAGTAGATGTCAGTGTTGGCATATTCCAATGTGTTGAGGAAAGTCAAACATTCCATTTAACATGCATTTTAACTTGCATACATGTACAAATAGCTGAATAGATGAAGCTGACTGTTTTCCTGTTCTGATAAATCATTGATGTTTTAGTTTGTACTAAGTAGTGCTTACTCTAAATCAAGGATCTTTCTGTTTCCCATGCTCTGTCAGAATCTAATTAAAATTTTTTCAAAATTATTCAATGCTTCATTTATTTTTAAATTTCTGTTAATTATTAGTAAGAAGTGTTTCCTCCTGTAAATTTCAGGCAGTTGACATGAAATTGCATTTTCATTTCTTTAACAAAGATGTTTTATGCCTAGTATTAAAGTGCAAGTTAGTGAACAGGAAATCACAAAAAGACTGAGAAGTGATACATTTGTTTTCACAAATAATATTGCTTAATAATTAATGACAATTAAATACCAGAGGATAAAAGTTATTTTTTGTTTTTGATTTCATCAGACAACTCAGGGATGGGGGCACAAAGTACAACGGTGCATAATTCCATTCAGATATTGACTATATTTGCATATAATACATGTGTACTTCTAAACATTACAGAGAGTTTTTCTGTCTTTTCTTCTGGTTTCTGAATATGCCTCAATTCATTTTTTTGTAAATGTCACCACCAGTGGCATATATTTTTTATTTTAAAATGTAACTTTCCTACAAAGACTAGGGTTATTTAATTCAAATTTCTTGTGACAATTTTTAAGGAAGATTGATTTTAGCCCTCTATGAGCTTCAAATAACTTTGAATTAATTTTCCAGATCCCTTTGTTTTGACACATATCCTGAGATATGCAGATCTTTCTTCCTATTAAATAATAATTTTTTTTCCAACAGCGTAGTCCCCATGTAATTCTTTTTTTTCTTTCCCTTTACAACTTTATATAAAATAAAATCCAGTCCATTAAAACTGAGGGAGTGTGATATATAAATCTTATTTCAAATGAACATCTAAATAAATTAAGTTTCCTTTTTTTAACAGAAAAGTTTGATTAAAAGATCAGTCTCGGCTCTGGAGATGAATACTTTCAAAGATGAAAGTACGTTAAATATGTCAGCTAATTTCAAAACCAGCATGAAAGAATTGAAGGTTATGAAGAAATGGATGCCTGAGACAGAGGTTGAGAGAGAGATCAGGAAAAGCTCCCCTACCAAGCATCTCCTGAATCAAGCATCTACTGTGGTCATCCTCAGACAACCCAGGCAGATGAAGAAAAAACACCTACTTTGACTGGACAGGAGGATGGTGAGAATGACTTTGTTCTTGTGAAATGACCTCAAAATGCAGGGATTAAATACACTGTTTTCTGAAGAAGAAAGAAAACAAAGAAATCAAAGAAAATAATAAACCCTAGAAAATTAGAAACTGTGGTTAAAAAATTAAGTCAAGCCTCAAAGATTCTTAAAAAGTGTTTTTTAACTAATGTGTATTGCCTTTTTAAAAATAGATTTTAATTGCTAACTATATTACATAATTACAGGTAATTTAAATTTTTTTAATATTGAAACTTCTCAGAGATTAAGCAATAAAAGTTTATTTCTTTGGAAATTATGTATTTTTTTAAATGAACAGAAAAAAATACATACTGTTCAGTTATCTTTAGGATATTTAGAATGTACTGCAATTTAAATGGAAATAGCATTGCTTCACAACATGATGCAAAAAGTTTTATCTAATGTAAAAGCATTGTTAAAATGGTTAAAACTTTTTCCTCTGAAAGATGAGGGGGAAAGTAATGCTTTTGCTAGTTTTTTGGTGTTACTTAAATACTTATGTTCTAAGTGTGACCTGCAAAGAAATCCCCCAATATTATTTGGTTTTGTGTGTAGTTACATGTGTATGTATTGTACTTACTCTGATGCTCAGGCCTGGTTCTTCAGGCCACTTTTCCATTCAGCTTCTCATTTTTTCTGCTTTTGGGGAGCTTTGAGAAGATTTATTGTTAAAAAATAAAAGATACTTAAATGGTAAGTATACTGATATGGTGAGTTGTAGCTAAGAGGAGAACTTTCCCCAAGGTCTTGTTTTAGACAGGAGTACTGTATGTTCCTTTCTGTTTAAAGCTTTTATATTAGCTTTGCTAAACCAAAGGAATTTCATCTTTGTACTATTTCGTATGTAATTTCTTCATTACCCTGTTGTATTTTCTATTTAATTTCCCTTTTTTTTCCCTAGTGAGACCATTTTGTAGAAAATATTATAAATTAGGTACATAGTATTCTAAATATATATCTCTGTAAAATATTTTCTCTCAATTACCTTCTGCTATCACTTTTGTATTAGAAGACTTAGTATTTTTTATGTCAAAGATTGTTTCTGTTAAATACTTTTCTTTCTTTCACTTTGACATCTCAAAGCAGATATTGAAATGCAATATATCTGAAGGTTCTCATGTTGGATTTCTTACAGATAACACTTTTGGAAATATCCTTGTAAATTCAAGAGCTTTTTTTTTCCACCTCTGGGTGGTGCTGCTTCTGTTTCTGTTCTCATGGCCTCTTCCTACTAACACTGGGATTTATCTTTGATACTTTCACCTGTCTAGGATTTATCATCATTTAGCCAAGTTGGTAATTGTCCACTCTGAAATACTATCCTGTCTTAAGTTTAGCACTGAGTTTGTAAACCTAAGGTAAAACCTTTGGAGGAAATAAACAGATAACTGCGAGTAAGAGCTGAATGTTTGGAGGTCGTGAATCATGAACCAAAAAATTCAGCTTACTTGCAGCTTCCATAATGGTTTTTGATAAATGGCTGCGAATTTAAAATATTGTCATTAACAAGAAAACTAACATTTGTGGATGTTTGCTGACTGGCAGATTGCAGTTTGATATTGTTAATTTGTCTGAGAACTTTTGGTTAATTTTAATGTATTTTTCATTACATCGGTATCTCTAGGAAGGCTTCCTATTAATGATAAATTCAATACCAAAGTGTTTTCAGCAACCGAACATTATCAGAGCCCCATCATCTCTTGTTTGTTAGTTTCTGAAAAGTTTGCAGAAGGGAGGGGATGGAATTCCAAAATAAACTTCTGCTTGCATGTGGATCAGCAGAATATGGAATTGTTGCCTTGGGGAAACTTTTCCTCCCACTGGGACTGCTTCTGGGGAGGAGGATACTGAATTACAGAAAGGAACTGAGATAATATATTCGCTTCCAAGAAGCAGATATAAAAGTAGAACTTGTTGATTCTATGCAGCCTGTTCTTCAAAGCGCAACAGTTTGTAGTAGAAACTTAGAAAAAGATCTGAGAAGACTGAATTTTTTCCCTAAAGAATGAAGATGTTCTTCTTAATAAACTGTCTTTATTTACCCTAATAATCTCCAAGCACAATAATACTTCTCCAGAGACCCTTGCTCAGGAAAAAACACTTCTAAATGGACTTGGAGATAGGATAAACAGAGAGGACAGAAAGGTTTTCATTTCAAGTTTTGCTGCTGGCAAAGTGGAAAAATGTATTTTCATATTCTGAAAAAACATAGCAAGCAATTAAATTAAAAAGCCATGTATTTTCTGTTTATAATGACATTATTAATTGATGCTGCAATTTTATACAAGAATGCTATTGTTTTTCTATATATGTCTATTTTTTCAACACCTTTAAATTTTCTTTCTAGTGCTACAAACATGCCATTAATTTTGCCCAAACTTTTGATCAAAACAGAATAAAAACATTGCTGAAAAACAGATATGAAAATAATATTTTTAAAGTCTATAATTTGAATGTGGAAGCCCTAAAGGCTTTCAAAGGAATTCTTTAATCAATGGTTTAGTTGTCTGTGTTTGTGAAACCTGGCTAGGGAAGTCCTGTGTTGTACTTCCCTATGGTATTTTCTTTAACATCTATATTACACACAGCAAGAGATAACCACATTGGGACCCCAAAGTACTTTGCCCTGTAAATAACATCACATGGTAAAGGTTAAACAACATCTCAGCTCTTAACCCAGCATTTGGTATTTGGAGGGGCAGTCCTCAGCAGCTGCTTTGGAGTTCATGAGCCTTGTACTGGAGTGCTTGATAGTGCAAGATTGAACTAGATTTTCTATGTCAATATTGCTCTTTTCCACGTTTAAATAATGCAAATAGCATTTCTTATGCTAAAATTCAGCACTCTTTTCGTTGGAACACTTGGAAATGTACAGAGAAATGAAACAGTGAAGTACAAAATGAGCTTGGCTTCACATTTTGGTTTCTGAATTCCTTTCACCTAGCAGTTTCAAGACACAATAAATTCTAAGGAGGTTCACAACATGTCCTGCAGTGAGATCCAGCCTTCAGATTTTACTCTATTTTGCTGAGTATGCCTTTACCAAAATGTATATTATCCCAGGGTGAAATTTTCGCTCATTACATCATTTCTGTTAAGGCTTTTCTTAGGGAAAATGTTATTTTTCACGAGACGTAGTACCTATTTTACCCACCTGCAATATCAGTACTTACCTATTGCCTTCCAGACTTCATAAATTATCTGACCAGAGAATTGACTACATACAGAAACTCAGAAGAAACTCAGTTATTATCTTGTGTCTATTTTATTCACTCCAGACTTTAGAAACAGAATGTCAAGGCACTGAAAGCCTAAAATTTCCACACCCTGGCAAAATGGATCATTGTCCAATGGGCCAATATCAACTGTCAAAATTACTTGCCACTGCTATTGCATATTTAAGTGAAAACACTGTTGATTTTTGTATTTAAGAGATATAAACAAAATTTCTATGCAATTTATGGATCCTAGAGATAGGTTATAGGCCAAAATTTGAGAATTACTGATGCAGCAGGACAGTCTCAGATTTGCATGCCTCTAATTCATTTCTATAGGGCTGTTAAGTTTGTGTTATATGCATAATGAACATATGTGAAATATAAGTATTTGTCAAGAGAATTTCGGTAGGGAATGTTAAATACTTCCCACAGGAATTATAACAGAGTAGCTTGAAATCTTACTGCTTTTTTGCAGGGACAGGTTAATTATTTCTTTCTTTCAAATACAGGAATTCTGACTTCTAGAAAAAAAATAACTCCTTTAAAGAAATCTTAAACCACAGTAGTATCCCAGTGGATTAATATTTTGTGCTGAATATTCTGGTAGCTTGAAGTCTGATTCTGCATATGTGTAAACATTAGTAAAATTTTTCAGATTTTTAGATTAAATCAAATTTTGTTGGTCAAGGTATTTTCTTAAAAATGCAAATAATACCTTCAAAAATGTTCTCATTTCCTGTGTACTATTATTAGCACATTTGAGAAGTTCCTTCTGCAATATAAGTAAGTTATTTACTTATTTTGTTTATAGGCTGTAAGCTTATAATCACTGCTGTTCAATGTTTACTGGTATAGGGATTTGATTTACCTCTTTTGAGACAGAGCTTTGGGTAACCTGTATTTTACAAATTAATAGAGCAGAAATAAAGCTGGTAACCATCACTGATGTGTAAGTTAAGTTTTCAAAGTTTTTTTTTTCTCTAGTTGCCTTTGGCCCCAATTTCACAAATGTTTTTTTATGTTTTTAAGTTTACATTAGTTACTTTATTCCTTATAAAGCAGACCTGGATCTTCAAAGTCTTGGGAAAGAAGTTGGCTTTCTATGGCAAAAAAAAAGTGCTTCAGTGTGTTTAAAAATAACCAAATAACTATATATACATACATACATACATGCATACATATATATAACTAGATATAGATAGATATAGATATAGATATAGATATAGATATAGATATAGATATAGATATAGATATAGATATAGATTAGATATAGATGTAGATATATAAAGGAGGACTGAAGCTGATAAAAGTCTGTAGTGGTTTTGGTTTGCTAATTTGAGATTTTGCTAATTTTGAGATTTTTTGGGTAATGTATTAATGAGCATGGTGGGTTTTAGTGTTGGTTAATTATTAGTGTACTTACTTTTTGTTGTGAGGTAGGACTAGGAGAAAGGTAAAGTATGTTTAAAACTTTAAAAGGGTATAAAGGAAATTTATTAACAGTCATTAAAAGAGTAATAAAAATTAGTACAAAACTTTCAGAACACTTCTCTTTACATTTTTTAGTGATAATGTAAAGAAATAAAACTTAAAATTTTAGTTTACTACTTCTAGAATAGTTTTTTTTAGTTTACTTAGGGAGAGAAGTCTTTTTTGTAAATTTTATGGAGACTTCTTTATAAGAAAAAACATATATTTTCAAATAAAATACATTTGAAAAAGTCAGTGCTATTTGAATAAATAAATAAATAACTTCTATTATTCCTGCTGGCTAATTTAATACATTACAGAATGACTACAAATTAGCAGCCACTAATGAGCTTGCATCACTACTTTTTAATTTCATTTCAAAGCTAATGGAAATGAAATAAAAATTAAAGGAGAAAGTAATTTTTAAAAATCTGAGAATAAAAGAAAATATTGTTTTTATGCTTAAGACTTTCAATAATTAGGACTAATAAGAATGAGGAATAACATCATGTACTACTGAATTTTTTTTCATTACAGGATTTTCAGTATAACCCCCCCAAAAAAGATGCACTTATTAAACAGAATATGTTCCTTTTACTGGTAAGTTTTTACATCTATTCAGGATTTTAGTGCTGTGATCAAGGAAAACCCCAGCAATGCTCAGGTGGGACAAAAGTATTTGAATTTTAGGTGGATTATTAAAATAATATTAATATATAGAAGACTGAATATGCATTAAACAATAACAAAGCAATTGCATTTGCAAAGAGGTGTGTAATAGAAATGTATTCTTTGGGGAATCTTTGTATTACTTTAATGACTTTGGATTAGTCCCTAGACCTTAATTTAACTAAGCACAGAACCATGTGTTCAGATCCCACTGGAGTAAAGCAAATATAGAGTCAGTTGGACTTAAGCATGTGCATATTGCTTTGCTCTAAAGAGATGGATTTATATAGATGCTCAAAGTGACAGATGCCCTTAAGGATTACATAGTTCTATGACTAATTTTCATTGGTTGGCTAGACACTTCTAATTTTAGCATTATGCTGAATTAATATTTTACATTAAAATTTGAATTATGAATAAGAATCATCTTTATTTTTGAATTATAAGGATTATTTAGAAGTTTGACTTACAAAGACTGAAAAAGTTTATATAAATGATAAATATATACTTACATTTCATAAGCATATACTTAGATTTTTTCTATATTCTTTTCTGTATCAATGAAAATAGATGTAAAAGAGAAAGAAAAGATTTCAATACTTGAATTTAGAAATATCTTCTTGCTTTGTCCATGGGATGCAGGTGTCTGAGGAGCCATTACCACCTAGGGACCTAACCAAGACAGTTAGTAAGCTCTAGGTAGATGGAATAAAAGAACAGCTTTTTTCTATAAAGGCTTTTCGGTATTGTGTTGGCATGGAAAGGTTCTGGCAGAGGAGGGGGCTACAAGGGTGGCTTCTGTGAGAAGCTGCCAGAAGCTTCATCCACATCTGACCTAGCCAATATCAGCTGGCTCCAGGATAGACCAAGGCCAGCCAAGGTAAAACAAGGCTAAACAGACAATAAGTGTATATTTTTGCGTGGAATTATTTGCTCTCCTCTCCTTGGATTATATTGATTAGATCTTCATCAACTGTAATGAAAAGGCAGGCACCTACCATTCATACACATCTACAAATTGACATCCTAATTCAAACATCTTATGCTGGAACCGATCCCTACCCAGCTTGAGTAGAAGTGGCTATGGAAGGATTCTTCTTTGTGTGTCTTCCACCTGCCAACCCATCTCCTTCATCACAGGGAAGCACAGCACCCTGCAAAACTTCCCTGTGACATTAGGTTCCCGTGCTGCTCAATTTCCCAGTGAGCTGCCTCTGTGTGTTTCTACCTTGGCTATAAAGGGAAGGCACAACAGGGCACATAAAGGCACTGTGCAGCTTCAGGCTGGGAGCACACAGCTTTGTTGAACTCTCTTTTTGACAAGGCATGTTTTCTGAGACAGTGCTAGCTCCTAAGTGTTAGAGCTCAGGTGTCAAGTCAAATTGAACTTGAGCAAAGAGTATTTGTGCTTAGAGGTCAGTTGGCCAAGAATGATGCCAATGGATAAAGAAAAATAGGTGATTACAGTGGCTGAATGTCAAGCTTACGTTGTGAAGACACTAGTTCCTTTATAAATAAGGTATTATAAAAGTTGGTTTTTGCTATCACTCTCCAGAAAAAAAATCACTTGAAGTACAAGCACAGCTGCAGAAAAGGTGTGTGTATTGCACTGAAATAATAGATTGCACACAGAGGTTATGGAGTCTCCATCCTTTGAACTCTGCTCATTCTCTACATCACTGTATTTTAACAGGGCAGATTTTGATAATGGTTTGAAAGAATATCAATCAGCTGAGAAAGGCTTTTCAACAGTTAATATTTATTTCTCTGTTATGATTATGTTTGGTTCCATACCAACAATTATGATAAAAATTTACTTGGTTTTATTTTATGAATCAGAAAATATGTGCATGTTTCTACCTAAATTGATCGGATGTTATGATATAATTAAAAAGATAACTAAATGAGCATGCTGATAATATGTGTTTTTTCCAGTCTCAAAATTGAAAGAATATGTCATCTAGAAGGTAAAATGTTTCATATAATGTGTATCATTAGCAGCTGAACAAATCCCCATTCTAAATAAAATTGTGACAGGAAGTTATGGGAAAGTATGACACTTAAAAAGTGTGAAAATTTTGGTGAGTTTTTGTGTGTATGGGTTGAGATATATGGGTGCCTAGAAAAAGATACTCAGGTAGCTTATGTTGAATATAAACATGAAATTTAGGAACATGGTCTTTGTGGAACAAACTTTGAAACTGTATTTGTCTTTCATAATTTTTCCTGTTGGGAATGGACATGATTCATAGAGCCAAGGTACTGAATCAAACTTTCATCTTCTTTTCAGTAAAAATCAACCCTTTTGTTCAGGCTCATAATTGCTAAGTTCTATTCCTCCATTGCTGCTTTTGTCATTGCAATTAACATGAGACTCAGCAGCTTTGGTTACAGAGGCAGATTTCTTCCAGAAACAAAATCTACCATTGTTTGTATTATTTTTATTGAAACAAAATTTCATTATGTGACTTTAACATCGGTTGATTGCACAGGTTATGGTTTTTCCTGAAAGGATTTTTTTGATTTTTTCTTCACAGTGGCTGGAATGGGGCTGTGTTCTGGATTTGTGCTGAACACAGCTCAATAATAGAGAGATGTTTTTGTTATTGCTGGGCAGAGCTTACACAGAGCTAAGGCCTTTTCTGCTTTCTGTACTGCCACGCTGGTCACAGAGCTGGGGTGCTTGGGAAGTTGGGAGGAGACACAGCCAGGACAGGTGACCCCAAATGATCAAAGGGATACTCCAGACCACACAACATCATGTTCAGTGTATAAAATGGGGGGAAAGAGGAATAAGGGTGAATGACTGGAGTGATGGCATTTGTCTTCTCAGACAACTATTCTGTGTAATGAGGCCCTGCTGTCCTGGAGATGCTGAACACCTTCCTGCCATGGAAAGCAGTGAATCTATTCCTTGTTTTGTTCTTGCTTGCATGCATGGCTTGCTTTTGTTTTCATTATGAAACTGTGTTTATCTCAACCCATGAGTTTTCCAAGTTTTACCCTTCCAATTCTCTCACCAGTCCAGCTGGTGGGGGAGTGATTGAGGGGCTGTATGGGGCATGACTCCTGGGCTGGGTTAAACAACAACGTTACCAGAAATCTATTTAGAATGACAGTTCTTCTTGGAATTAAAATAGAATATCTTACTATGGATGATCTGTTCTCCAGTAATTTGTAATACAAATTTCTACTAATAGCTTTTAGAAATATTAATTTCACCACATCACTATAAAAAAAGATCTATTATGCTGCAACACACAATGGGGAGAAATCCTTTGTGACTATGACATAATTCAAGTATCAGACGAGCTACGTCAGGTCTGATCAGACCATTGTAGTTTGTGTTTCTATGAACAGTTTCACTGTTGGAAGATCTTGCTTTTTTGCCTTTAATATTGACTGTTATATTACTAAAGCTAACTTTGTGAAGACCAAGGTGACTGAATATTTACTGGTTTTCTGCCATGTCTTGTTCTTTTTTCTTGTTTAGTTACCCTACTTATTTTTGTGGAATCATCCCAAGTGTGTCAAGTATAACGTTCAAAGTATAAATATATGTGTGTCTGTATTTCCATGCAGGGTTATCATGTTGATGAAATTGGGGAATGATTTGTGTAATTTTCTCCATGCACACAAAGTTGAAGTTTGCTTGCAGATTGTGTTGGTGGTATTTTTGCTCCCTTTCTCCTGCTCCACATGCCTTTTTCAGTGCTCTTTTTTATTATTGAAGAATTGTTTATTGATGAAGTTGCTAAATTATGCATGATTCTATGGCCTTTTCCTTTCTTTGACCTCCTTATGAATTACCTGCTGATGGGTTGTGAGATAGTGGTACCCTTATCATGTATAGTGCATCATCAAACTTAAATCAGAATGAAGAGTGGTCTAACCTTTCCCTTGGATCCTTTTCTTGTAATATTCACTGTAGATTTTCTTCAGCTTAATCTCTTTTGAATGCCATTCAGAAACAGATACTTAAAAGGCTTTTATCTTCATATTTAAAAACTGAAGCCAGATGCAATAACTTATGACTGTCAATAAAGTGACAATTTAAATAAAATGGGCTATACTAATCTCTTATCTGCTTATGCTTTTTTAACTATGGGCATGTATATCTATTTTTTTTTAATCCTTAAAACCCAATTATTTATTATTTCTATGGTTGGCTCTGTGGACTTAATTTTTTAGATATTTAAACTTCCACATAATGCTTAGGAAATGTCTAGTGTCCTGTTGTCTTTCCAATCTCAGCCTTCAGCATTGCTCTCATTCACAATTCAGGGACAATGTTAGATTTTTTAAAAGAAAGTGGAAAGTAGATGGAGGATTTATTTGCACAATAGAGCATGAAAATTTCAAATTTCATGATCAAAGCTAACTGCATTCTATGAAACAGAATATCACTTCCTTTTTATTGTCTTCAAATTTTTCTTCTATATTTTTTTTCTGACCTAAAAGAAATTTTATATTTTATAAACATTTGTAAAAGTGGTCTGAAATATTTTTATATTTCTTTAGTGGCTCTAAAAAATTCCACTAGTAAGTTGCAACTGCATTTTGCACTTGAATTTTGCTACTAATAGGGACTACAGTAGGTTTGTGACACTCTGAATTTTGCCCAGTTCATGATGTGTCAGGTATTAAACTCTGAGGTTACTTCCCTTGCTAGCAATAGATTCAGTAACATTTCACACTGGGGATTATCAATGCGCTTTTACTTCTCAAATGCAGTTTGGGGGGAGGTAGCTCTTGCCTCTTGCTCTGTGGTGGTATTAATTCTTTGTGGATTTAAAACATGATAATCTGAGGTCTATTTTTTATGCATTTGTTTCCTTTCAATCTCTTTTTCTAGAAAATCCTTTTGATAGGCTCTAGTTAAATATACTCAGTTCCTAAGGAATCTCAGTTGCATGCAGGTTTTTTCTTCCTCTGTAAAACACTATGTGCACAGCTGGAAAACAGACACGCTGGTTGACTAACAGAGAATGCAGTAGAGCACGTGTTGTCAAAAAAAAATGGAAGCAAGGAAGATATTTTCATTTGAATTATTTCCCTGTAAGGGAATGAGAAGTTATGAATAATCTTTCACGGAATAGTAAGTCACACACGTACACACATCCACTGACTGTTAAAGCATTTTCCTTCTATAATTTCGGGATGTAATGACCCACCAAAATGACCATGAAACACATCTTTTAAGTCCATTAAAAAGCAAAGTAAAGTGGTACTTTTTGAAACGAAGTGGGAAACTATTTTATGTTTAGGAAAATTATTTCGGGTTTTTCACCTGTTTTGCAGCAGCCCTTCACCTCCTGGTATTGATCAGGCCTTAGGTTTTACAAAATTTTTATATAAATCTGATTTACTTACCTCTCAAGTCATAAAATATTTGTGTAGTATTAGTATCTCTAGTTCAATGATGGAGCCTAAGAAAGAATGTGACAAGCTGTGGTGGTAGTGAGATGGATGGTCTATGAGAGAAGAGTAAAGGACTTTCAAAAATTATAATTGATGAACATAATTGATTTTGCCATATCTTCAAGATGTCCTCCTTTGTAAAATAAGTAGACAAAACCTTTTTTAAATTAAAAACCTCTTGAAAAATCTTTATATTCCCTTTGGAGTTAGCGTCAGCCATATAACTGACTGTAGCTTACAGAAGAATATAATAAAGAAAATTGACATTGAAGTGACAGATTGAAAATTTTAATGACAGTAAATAAAACAGAAGAAAAAGTAAATGAAAACGTTGTGCTCTCAGCTGAACTCTAGTGTCAGCCATTTTTCTGAGTTTTGGATACATTGGGTATTTGGGTGTATGCTATAGTGGCAACTGGGTTAAAAGTGAAATATTACTGAATGAAGGAAGGTTAAAAAATTAAATATTTCAGGTTGATGCTGCTTCTTTAAAAACACATATAGACCACAGTAGACTTGTTTGGTGTAACTCCTCTAGTTGCATTTTCTCAGATTTTATAACTGAATATTTCCCTGGTAAAGCTTGATGAGAAATTCCTCTGAAATCTGTGGTAGGCAACTAACATTGCCCTTACTGATTGGCTTACTCACTGTGAGAAAAATAATAATTTATTTTTTCCATAAATGAACCTCAGAACATACTCTTCCATGAGTATGTTGACATAAAACAAATGTCCTTGTTTTATGGAATTATGGCAGCAAATTTGTAGTATTAACTACAGCCGTAGGAAATGATGTCCTGCATAACCGTCATATCTTGCATAATCTTGCAAACCATACTCCATCAGGACAGGCTTGAAATGTGAAAATCACAGACTATTTGCCATTGCTTAAAACCCCACTTTTTAAGTGTTGTGCTTTTTAAGCTTTTTGCCTAGTTCTAGTTTATATTCTGATGACTCTGCTCAACTTAGTGTCCACACAGTTACCAACCATTTATTTTGTGATTTAATAAGAAATTCATACACAAGTTTAAAATAACCTGTTGTCTAGGAAAATTGATAATTATTTAACTTCAGGCTTTCCAAATAGTACTTTAATTCTAGTTAGAGTTATTCAGAAGCTGTGAAGTAAAGAAAGAAAACCTGCATAATTAAAGACTGGCTTTTTAGTACCTTAATGGTGTAACAAGCAGAATAAATGCACTAAGGTAGTCTCAATAGGGAGCTAAGCAGGAGCAGCTAAGTGTTGTTTTCTAGTAATAGAATGATCTAATATTCCATTCTTTTCTCCTAGTTGTTTTCATGAGCTTGCAGGGATAAAATACATTTTATTTTCCAGCAATATTAAAAACTTGTTGACTTGCCTAATCTCATTCAAGATTACAGTGTTATTATTACCTAACAGCAATAATAATACACGTACAGTGTATTTGTTTCTGTATCAAGGGGCAGTGATATGGTGTGTCAGACTTTACAGTGTAAATGTGAAACTTCTTCCACATATATTTTAAAAGAGTGGTAAATGAGACATACCTTTAAGAAAAGGGCAGGAAACAGAGGATTGCTATTGATAAAAAATTGGTTTATTGATATAAACCAAGCAATGTGGGTATGACTGTGCTGTATCTATGTGGGCTACTTTTTTTCAGCTGCTGCTCTCCATTTCCGGATGCAGTTCTTGCTCTCATGGCTTTGCAGAGGTTTGTGTAAAAGGGCAGGATCTGGGCAAAGGAGACCCAACATTCCTGTTTCTGATCAGGAGAGGACATCCTTTGCAGCAGGTGCAGGGGAGTTCAGGGAACTATCTTCTGAAGACCTACAAGGACTGCAACTTTTGGTGTAGCTGCTGTGCTAAGATAGGTCTTAGGAGGTCATGGGAGGTGATTGCAGCAAGCCATAGATGAGTCTGTGATCTGCAGTACTGCTGAGAATCCAGGGGACACTGTGCCACTTGCTTGACACTTGTGGCATTGGTGGCTTTAAACACCTAAATTGTTCCTTGCCATCTTTGTTTGACAAATGGCAAGTGCTGTTTTTCCTGTCTTTGCTACATTTTCTGGGATGTGGGAGTGTGTCTACAGTGGTGAGCCATACCACATAGTTGCATTCATAAAGGATTTGCAGTTAGGTACTATTTGGGCACTTGAAATTCAGAACCCTTTGTACTTCTCTTAGCAGCCCTTCCCTGTAACATTTCAGAGTGTGTTCTGGGAGAAGATCTATCCACTGCCACGTGCAGAAGTGCTCCTAACCCATCAGTGTGGTAAACTAAAACACTGCTGGCATGGCATCCTCCATGTGGCAGCTCACAGATTCTCCCCTAGAAGGGAGGCACAGAGCCAACCAAAGATTTGTGCCAGTTGCTGATGACCTTAAGACTCGTATTTTGAGAAAGGCAAATTAGTGAAATGGAAAGAACAGCAGTAGCTTTTTGTCTTGAGCAGGTGATGAATGCCTCTGGTGAGACAGTTCAGGCTGCAGGCAGAAATGCTGGGTCATGACAGCTGCTGCAGGTATCAGTGTGTGTACTGACTTATTCAAAATAAGATGGAAACACTGAGCGGTGGAGCTGCACAGAGCAGCAGAATGACAGTCAAATGTGAAGAACATGACTGATGGATGTGCTAAGATATACAGGTCAGTGAGAAAAATGAGGCCTGTACACATACAGGTAGATATCTCTTTCTGAAACTTGGCAATAATAGATATACACACTCCCTCTTTCCTGTTTTTTTGCTTTACTTCAATGTTTCTGGTATTCATTATTCTATAGAAAAAATGTAGAATAACATACTTTTGCTGCATTCAAAACTATTGAGAAGGTCTGAAATACTGCAGAAATAAAAGCTGGACCTAGACTAACAGAGCTGGCTATTTTATGAACTCCAGCAATATTTTCTGTCTCTTGCCAGGATTTGACATGACATGTAAAGACATCAGCTCAGTCTAGCCAGGGGCCTCATGGCAACTGCATCTCCCTAGCTCTGATTATTAGTTCCTCCTCTAAATTTTGGAAAATAACAACAGATGGATTACTTGTTTAGAACAAACAAGGCAGTCAGAGGGAGAGCAGAGCCAACTGTGCTGATATCCCAGTCTTTCTCTAATGATCCATTAGTCCAGCTACTGATATGACTGTGCTGTCAAGTAGGAATGACAAAACACAGTCCAACATGAATGGTGAAATTTTCCTACCCTATGTTCTGGGAAACATTTGCCAAGATTTCCCCCAACAGTTTTTCTTTAAGCAAAATATAATTAAGAAAATGAAATTGTTGAGTGCAAAATGAGAATTTTCGGCATATCCCCTTAGGAGGAAACAAGATAATTCAAAATGTGATAGCAAAATTAGATTTGAATTAATTTCTAAAAGGTGTCAGAAAGGATTAAATGGCTAATTTCCTTTTTCAAAAGCAGCAGGTACATTTATGTACTTTAAAACATTCCATACACTATCAGTATATTTCTTTCTCTCCATAAATATGAAAATCTGGGATGTAGCTGATTGTTAGCTTAACTTCCATTTAATGACAGTAATATTAGTGTAAATTAGAAACTTTTGGGCAGTATGTTTTTCATTAAAAGATGTTGTTTTTGTTGAACTCTGACAGTATAAGCATGCCCATTTCAGTGAATTCTTGTTTAGAAAAAAGACAAGCAAAATACATAATAATTTATTTGCCTAATGTTTTTACATTTACAGAATAGGATACTTTGACTTTAAAAGCTTTAAAACAGCTCTTTTCTGTTTTGAGAAGTTGTGTTTACTTTACTCAAAACCCTGACATGAGTTTAAATGTGGTAATGCCATGTTAATTGGTTTAAAATAAAATCATAGTCTGTTAGGAAAAAAAATTCATTTGGAATATTGCTTCTCAAGGGTGTTTAATTTTTCTGTTTATTCTCTGAACAGTAAAAAGCTTTCCAATTAGTTTTATTCTCTGCAAAATAACAAAAAAAATCCTTTTTTTCAGTCAATGTGAGTCTATTTCTTTTTGAAAAATTTACTCATACTTGTGATTTTTTCTTGGGACACGTTGCCAGAAAGTGATGAATGCATTAGTTTTCCTGGCTCAGTATTTAAAATCTGGAGTCTTTTTTTGTGTTCTTGCAATTATATCTAGAAAAATCAGTAATTTTTAGAAGTTTGTAATTTTACCATTTCTGTTTTCCTGTGAGTACTTTGTTTTATTGCAGAAGAACATAGGTGTGGTGAAAGATAGAAATTAAAGCAAAATTCAGCCAGAAGTTTAAGAATGTTCCTTCCTTTTCCCCTCTCATCCTCATGCTTCAGGTCTCCCAGCATGTGATCCAGATGGTTCTCTTCAGAATCAAGCTTGAGCTCAAGGTCCAAGTTAACCAGGCAAATTAGTTATAACAAGAGGGGGAAAAATTAGTAATTGGGTTTATATGGAAAAAGGAAAGATTCAGTGTCAGGAACAAACAAAGCAGTAAGTATTTACATTACATCATAGAGGAAATACCTACAGGAGTATGAAAACATACCAACTGAGTTGCCGTGAACACAATGAAGTGTTATGTTGATGGAAATATTTTTATTTATGGAAATAAACAAATAAAAGTCCTTCAGAGTGTAGCATGGTTATTTTCCCCAGCAACTGAATTTTTAATGTATTTTTTCAGCTGCAGTTGGTATTAAAATTTTATAAAGTTCTATGACAATGAGCAAATTTAAGCATTTATATAGCTTTAATTTCCTGAAAGCAAGGTATTTTCATTAAAATTAGTGAAAGCCTAAGACCAATATATTCATAAATGATGACTGCAAAAAACACAAATGTAAGTTGCAGTGAAGGTTGGTGTTTGCATCCCATCTTTTTATGCCATAATTTAGTATGCTTTTGAATGAGAATATAATGCATTCAGCTTTGGAAATGACTAAGGGAAGAATTACTGCTTTATTCTTCCACTTCCCAGGGTTGGTGAAAAATCAGGTGTATCAGCGGTAGTGAAAAGCAGGGAAAGGGCAAACAAAATGGAATTAGGATGTCAGATGTGTGAAAATGGCCATACTGCTGTGAGTAGTTTAATAAACTGATGCATATAAGGGCATGAATATAGAAGTTCTCCTGAAACCATGTGTAGATTTCTTCAGGTGAGTTACCAACACAAACACAGATTATAAACTCGGTGACATAATCCTATGTCAGTGATGTCCCAACAGCTTGGTTCAGATCCAGTGCAAAGCAGTAGCACTAGATGTAGGCTGGGTCCTGTATAGCCACACCTTTTTATTCACTCATCAGTGCTCTGAAAAAGAAGTGCAAAAGCAGGTGAAGCAATGAACACAAGCTGAATCGTGCTGTTTGTGACTGCATCTGCTGAAGTAAACTCATGAACACAGAGTTGCAAGGGAGCAAGTCAAAGAAACAGACTTCAGGGAGGCTTTGGGAATCACCACCTTAGAAATGGCCGGACTGATTTTAGACAGCTGAACCCAGCCATGCCACACAGAGCCCCTCCACTGTGCTTCCTAGCACTTCTATAGTAAGAAAGGAGTGTAGAAGTCTGAATAAAGCCTCTGAATCCCCCTGGTTCTGTCTCATTCAAAGGCATCTGTATTTGCAAAGCAATGTGCCTAAATTAAGCTCCACTCCCCTGAGCTGCTTCACTTTCAGGGCAGTGAGCTGCTTAACAAATGATGCCATCCCTCCTCAGCCTGTCAGGAGCATTGGAAGATTTCACAGCTTTGCTCTCAAGAAGTAGATGGTGAGAACACTTCCTTCACTACTGCAGGTAAACACACTCATTTCCTCTGAGTCATTCTGCCCTGCACAGCTTAAGAGGGCACATCATTACCCCTGTTCAAACAGAGCCGAGGAGATACATTAGCAAGGGCAGGAATAGTTTAATCCAGCTTGCCTGGGTCTGGGTGAGGATGTCTGGCCATGACAGGGAATCAGAAGCAGTAAGAAAAATGAGAGCCTGAGCTAATGGGTTGATGCAGTTAAGGTAGTTTGGCTGTTCTGACAGAAAGCACTCCTTGCTTATTCAGCTCATTTGATCTTCATATTTATTATTCTGGGGAATTTAATGCCCTAGATTCACAGAGATGATATTAAGTAATCTTTTCATAAAATCACAGTTTTGTGAATGATATTGAGTATAATGAGAGGTCACATTTTAACCTTTCCTTTACAATAAAACAAGACATTAGCATTTTTATGTGCAGGTCTATGCATGTTATGCATTTTGTATAATGATTGTCAAGGGTGAGTTTTTCACGGCCATTTAGGAGGCAATTATTTTGATGAATGAGTAGCTCTTGCCCTTGATAGCTGCTAAATGTGTCAGGTTTCTTTTAGATGTGAGAAACAGAATCAATGATGTTTTGCTGATGAACGGGGATTTTTCTTCTACTATACTAGGTACAGTCACTGAATACTGGAGTTGATATCAGAATTATTTTTCTCTGACATTCTTCCTAACCTTTGCTTTTCACTTAATTATAGGTACATGACACTACTATTTCTGGGTGGTCCAAAAAATTCATGACTACTGGTGTGAAGACTCATGCCAAAAGTACCCCTGCAGCAATTTTTATAAATGTTTTCATTTCCCTAGTGTTAGTTTTTTTCAAATATATATGAATGACTTTAAAAGTCTCAGAGGAGAAACAATGCCAGATAATAAGCTTATTTTAGATTTCTTTAAAAAAATAACTCATCAAATCACATAACAGCAGTTGTCCTTCAGATATTTAACATAATTGCATAAATCAAATCAGCATCAAGTATCTTTTTCTGAAGTTGTCAAAATATTTTCAGACAATCATTTCAGTATGTGCTGTTTGTTAGATGTTTACATGCTAGAAAAAAAAAAAGAAACATGCTTTCAGGATTTCCATATCCAGTTTTAAGTCCTGCTTATTTGCGCATACCCATTACCATTTATTCTGTGAATGGTTTTAAAAGGAATTGAGAAAGATGTTTTTCCAACAATACCTAATTACTTTTTAAAATACAAAGAACTAACTCTCTTTTTTTTTTCTGCTAGCTCCTCTAACATAGGGGGGTGATTTTCAGTGTAATGGCAGACCTCTAGACTGGAAGTTTCTTGAAAGTGTAAACGTGTCTGCATGACTAAAAAATATTACACATGCAAAAGCTTAGCACAGGTCATAACTAATGAATTTACCAAAGCATTTACTTATTTTTGCTCTTCCTTTCACAGGATGTTCAGGTATTTTGGATTCCCTATGCTCATGCCATGAGACATAGCAAAAATACCTTCTGTATCTCATTACTAGTTTTCATTAAGCCTGTTGAATTACCTGTCGACTTCTTAAATATTAATGAGGATTTGGAGAAATTGGCCAGAACAATAATTAGATGGAAATTGGAGGCCTTATCAATTAATACCTCTGCTATAAACAGTTTTGGGCTTTTAATTTAGAATATTCTGAGTCTCTCACATGCAGTCTTTCAATGAGAGGGCCATTGCCTTTGCAGAGAACAAAAAGAGGGTTAGGAAAGTGCAATTGTACACACAAGTCAATAAACATGATGTTGATGTAGTGTACAAAATGAAATTTTGTCTTTGACAGTTGAATGTAGTATTCCTCTAAATCTTCCAAGTTTTAAGATGTTACAAGTAGGCACAATGTAAGAGACTTTCTTCAAAATGTTGTTTCCTTCCTTTAAAATGCCACTAAGGTGATACAGCATATTTCGTAGCTAAGGCACTCTATAGCTGATCATTGGTTGAATGATATTACATTTTTGGTAGAAATTTTGCATATATCAAATGGAATTATTTATCAAAAAGTCAAACTTTGAGAATTTTTTGTAACGGCCCTCTTTTTCAGTCTAATAAAGCATTGATGTTAATCACATTCAAATGCTGTGTTCAGCTTGAAATATGTCAGTGACCTGGAGAATGTCTCTACCTGGGAAAAAAAAAGAGAAAACAAAGGAGATAAATCTTGTCCATGTATCATGTTCTTAACTGAATCTGGACATTTTCTCAGCTTTGGATGTCACAGTCATTCTCTTCTCGTCTCTTAACAGACTATCAAGTCTTGTGCAGTCTGTGTGAAATACATGAGACCTTCTACTCCCTTCCACTACTTCTCACGTGGTTTCCCTGCTGCTCCAGAGTTTCTCTGTGCAGAGGTGCCAGTGCCAGGTACAGTTGGCTGGCAGCTGGCTCCTTGCACCCCGTCCCTGGAGAGCCCCCCCAGAAGGCTCCTGCTGCTGCCAAAGCAGCCTGTCTACCCTGTGGTAATCACAGCAATAATATCAGGATAGATATTTCAAACAGGCTGTGAAAGGTGTGCTGCCAGAGCTGTATAATTGCATATGAAAATGTGTGAAATAATTTTTCCTGAGAGTGTGAACTTTTGGGATATAGATTTCTCTTTTCTGCATCGATTTCTCTTATATAGTTATAAGGAAAGCATATAAGGAGCCTGTTTCAACTGCTGCTGGGCTTTAGATGCTGCTATGACACAAATAAAATCATATCTGTCAGCAACAAAAGTCCTGATGAAAATCTGTTAATTGTCCATGTTGTAGGAACACTCACTGTTTTCTTTCTATATGGAACTGCTCACTAGATGTCCTCACAGGATCAGAACTCATGGAGTATTTTTTATAATGTAGCTTGGAAATTGTTATATTTGCCCAATCCTGAATGCTTATGAGCTGTAAAGGGAAAGTAAAGATGCAAATCTCTCTCTGAATCAACTGGAAAATTAAGACATACAGATGGAGATGGCCAACTTTATACCAATTTTTACATTTCAGTTTTAAAACTGTGGCAGTTTTTTTCTGGCTTTGTACAGAATCCATACTGGATACTGAGCAAATAAAAATGCTGGCTTAATATATAAGTAAAAGTTAGTGTAATCATTTTCTGATAGGAAAATGAATAGTGGGAAATTAACAGTTCATAAAAAAGAAGTTAATCAAGAACTTGAAAGCCTTACCATTGCATGAACAAACTTCAGATAATCATGTAGCATATAAGAATGATGATACTCTCAAATTAAACTTGTTAGTTTTCTATGAAAAAGTGTTATGATCCTCAGAGTTAAGTGCAACAGATTTATATCAAATTATATTTAATTATATTGAACAATATATATAATATATATTTAATTTCTATTGAATAATATACTAAATATTGAAAAAAAGTTATTAATGTCTTATGATTATTGGTTATTTGCCATCAATGTAACTAAAACTACTCCCACTATAAGACAGTCTGCCTTTTTCTTGATTTTATGGCATTAGTTATGCTTCTTATGAGACCAAAATCTGTCTTCTAAGCTAGCTTGTTAACATAGATTTTTTCAATTGTAACACAAAAACTGACCATGACATTGAATAATTTATCCTTCTCTGTAACATGGGCCATAAACATTGATAAGATAAATGTAAGCAGTTGTAGATAGTTACAACTGCACTTTTGGAGCTGATGCTTTTGAGAGCAGGGAATGTACCTCAGGCAGATTTTTGTCTCTAGCACATTGCAGACAGCTAAAGAATAATTTGATCCTCTGTACAGACTTGTGCAAAGATCCTTCTTCTCTTCACAGGACCTAGGAAAGGGTTGCTAGGGAGCTGCTAGTCTGTCTCATTATTATACAAATTAACACAGTTTTTCCGTTTAATGAGCATTTCTAAAACAGGGCCCTTAATGGTGTTCTGAATGACCACTTTGTATTTGGGACCATCTATCCATTATACAGCAAGGAGTAATGCAGTAGAATTGCCTCTACCCTTTGTGCTAATTATTTAAACTGATCAAATGGTTTTTCTAGTAACTTCTAGTTATTCCCTAGAAGTGTCATTAGCAAAACCTAACACACAAACTTTTTTAGTGGAACAGATGTTTGACATATTGGAGTAGGAAATCAATTTGTCCTTCAATAGATGTAACTGGACAAAACACAGTTTGTTTGGGCAAAAAAAAAAAGGGCAGAAATTGATGAAAAACACAAATAAGCAAGTATCTTTAAAGTCGGTGAAAGAATCCAACTCAGAATACTGAAAAACTTGTACTTTACTAGGAGATAACCTGCCTGATAAACTGAGGATGTGAACTACTCTGAAGCAATTGCTTTTTAGGTATGTTCATTTTTCTTTTCCTGAAGAGTTAACTCACAGATATACCTAACATAAAAATACCTGGCAAGTTACAAGCACTTATGTAAGTCTTGTACAGAAATAGAAGTGGCAAACGGGGGCAGGTACCTCTTGGAAAATATACTCACTGAAAAACGTCAATGAAATAGCAGCATCTGGAAGGAAGCTATTCTAAAGTATAAACTAGAATTCATAATGCCTGATATTTTAATTGTGACCATGAGTAAAAGATAAAAGCAGTGCCATATCTGAGGTGTAAATACTGATGCATCCTCTCTTAGTGCAGCAGCAGCAGCAGCACCACCTGTGTTGCTTGGCAATGAGAAGGTTTAGAGATCCAGTTGAAGACTGCGGAACAGTAAGAGGAAAAGATCAAAGGTCAAGCAGAGCTGATTTATACAGAAAATTATTTTCTGAAAGGCAATTGTACATAAGATGATTATGAAGCTCCCTAGGAAATATGGATTATATTAGAAAGTATTTTAGCTTAGGAAACCTCATCTACATAGGATCTTGCTAGGGTCAGATGGAGAGGAGCTTTTGCAAAGTCCAGTCAATTTAGCCTCATGCACTCATTACTTGCTTGGGGAAGCTTATCTTCATGAACCAGAGGAGACATCCATCTTCCCTAGCATTTGTGACTATCCTTCTGTGTGATGACATCTAGCCTGGTGCATATAAACATAAATTATTTGTCTAAATTGATGGAAGAGAACATAAACAGTAAAATGACAAAATCAACCAATCAAACAAAAGGAAAAGTAAACGAACAGCAAAAAACCCTCAAACAACTCAACACAAACCCAGAAAAACCAAAGAGCAACCCTCAAAAGAAATTTGGGCAAGCTATTAGTGAATAGTGTTATATTTATAGTGATATTGGTAATGTCCTGTACACAGGCAAGCAGTCAGCAGAGAGAAACAGGTACAATAAATGTAATTATAGCACATAACATTGAAAGAGGAGAAAGAGGTGCATAAGAGTCTGTTAGTAGGGTAGAAGTCTTACCTTTTACATATATTTTTTGTTTCCAAAATGACCAGACATTAAAGAAATAAAAGTTATTCAACTGTAGCATGACATTATTTTGCATCTTCTGTCCAGATGCTTCTGCTGAAAAGTCCCTTTCATTTTGTGACCTTCACTGTAGCCTGCAAGGTTGTTTAAAATTCTGACAGTATTTGTGTTTTGACAACAGGTGTCAGCAGTAAGTTGAAATGACAGATGAAAATCTGAAATAGGTCTATAGTTTAGAATTGGCATGAAGAATTAATCTGATGTTTATTTACAAAACTGTTACTGTGCTTATATTTTTCTTCAATTGGCTGTGAAGGCTCCCCATCTCACCAGCTGTAAAGCTTGTACAGTCTTTGATGACTATGATTGGACACAGCTAAGGCAACAACCTAGGCAAGATCACAAAGTGATCAAAGACAGTGGTGATGTGAATAAAAGAGATTTTTGTGTCCTTTTCCATTGGGCATGCGCGAGAATTGGAGTGTGGAGGGAGGGAATCGCTATCCAGCCTTGACCTACTCATCACCTTTAAAAATTTTATTTCCAAATAAGGCTAGATGTAAGTTGGTAATCTAAAAAATATACTATCTCTTGGTGTATTTTCAGTTTGAAATATGCTTAGCAGAAGATACAATATTGCAAATAATTTAAACTACCACTCTAATGGCCACATTAATGCTGTGTAAAATGGAATGATCTTTCCTCGGGAACTCAGAGTGAAGCTTTACCATAATGCTGATGTTTTGGTACAGTATCTAATTTGAGGTTTTCATCATATTTTTCTTCAGTTATCATCATTAATCTATCAGTTTCTCAGCTGACACAACAGCTCTTTTAGTATACTTTGTTCAGGGGAAAAGCTGACAGTTTGACACTTGAAAAAAAGTTCATTTTCAAATGGAGGTTCTCAAACATTAGATTTTTAATGTGTGGCTATTAGACATGCAGAAGTATTAACTGGTGAAACCATGAGATTTAATGCACAAAGATGCGTACCCAAATTTGAAAATGTTGATCAGTTTGGGTTGTCCAAAGCTATTCAAGATGTCTGTAGTCAAGATGAAAAGTGAGCTTGACTATCTCACCTCCCATTCCTTCAGCTTATTTAGTACAGCTGCCCCTTCCTGCCCTGACATTTTCTAAGCAGTTATTTCCAGCTGATTTGAAATTCTCATTGTTGCACCATCCTGTATTTTGCTAATTAGCCTCTATTTTTTGTCTGTAATGGTCTTTCACAGACAGTCTGAATGAGTCTGTCACATCCCTGCAGTCCTGATCCATGGGGTACATTCTGGGCCACTGGCTGGGAATGGGCTTCGCTGCTCTGCACATCACATCACAGCTGAAGGAGAGCTGGGGAGCTGCAGAGGAGCAAAAGGGTAGCTGGGCTGCTGTTTTAAGACTTGGCATTTTTTTATTCTCCTGTATATGAAGTAAATTCTGATTCTGTGGATTAAATTCACGGGCAGTTTATCACATTTCTAAATTGTTAATAAAGATAGCAATTTCAGCTCAATGCTGAATCATCCAGCTTCATCTAAGTGGGTAAACCAGATCAGACTTTCAAATGGGAAATGTCTGGAATAAGGTATTATAGAACTGTGAAGGTCAGTAAGGCCTCCTAAATACTTGTAAATAAAGATTCATATGTCTGTGATTTTGTAGATGGTTTTAAAGGATGACTTTGATTCTAGTACTTCTTGTTTTATTTCATTAATAATTTTGCAAAATGTCACTAATGTTACTAAATGTAACATTAGTGACATTTTGCAAAATTATTTTGCAAATAATATTTTGCAAATAATATTATTATTTTTGCAAATATTATTTTTTTGCAAATAATATTTGCAAAAATATTTTGCAAATAATATTTTGCAAAAACATTACGTTTTTTGGTCTCTGAGAAGGTTATTTTTGGAAAGATGACTAGAGTTGTGGGAAGAATAACTATTTGGGCACAACAGCCACAATAAAAAAACCCCAAAAATACACTTGGCTTGGTCTGAGATGAATTTAATTTTAGAACAATCCAAGCAAATTCTTTTGTTACTGGCTTCTTCATTTGGAGGATAACATCAACACTTCAAGACATATATCTTTAGAAAAAAACATGTTTTAAGTGCACCAGCAAAACACTGCATTTTAAAATAATTTAACATCTCTTGTTTCATTATGTCAATCCAGAATATAAATCCTGTCTTCCCCCTTTGATGTGCTGCTTACACTAAGGAAAAAAAAGATAGAAACATTGAAATAACACCAAACATTTTCCCCACTGGAAGAGGGAATAAATTAAACAGTGACCTGGTGGTAGAAGCACTTCTGGCAGGTCTTTCATATGCTGAAAAATCAGGTCAGCTTCACAGGTTTCTGTCACTTTACTATGACACCCAAAAGAAACAAGTGTACAACTGGTGGTGAAAAGCTGCAGATGTCACACACCCACAACATTTATGCTGTGGCCTTCCTCTCCTCTCCTCACCCCACCTCTCCTCTCCCTCCTTTCTCTTCCCACCCTACTTTTGGTTTCATGTGTGCTGCTGACTGAAAACAAATTTCTGAATGATTTCAGGAATGAGTGTTTATATGGGGTGTGCATGGAGGAGTGGTGAGGAAAGGCAGGGCTGAACTGCTGTGAGCATGCAGGGAAGATCCAGGATGGCAATAGCTGCTTCTTGCACTAATTATACATTTTATGAAATCAAGAGCAATCTATTTGTTGACTTAGAGATGGAACTGACTCATATTTTGATGGACTAAAGTTTTCTGTCAGTAGGGTTTCTTTGACAGGCTCAGTGTATGTTTGTTTGGAGATCAAACACTGAGGCCACAGCTTTAAAATGTAAACAAACAGGAAGCAGATGAGGAGAGGAAAACAAAAGTCTGTTATTTGGGAAGATCTGGCATGAGACAAGGACAGGACTTAATTCCTGTGACTTGTGAATAATCCATGTGCATTTTATTTATAAACAAAAGACAAATAATTTTTAATGGATAACTGTTGATTGATTCCTCAAGTTGTTCCAGACAGGCCCCAAAGACATTAGAGTCTGTAGCTGGCAAAATGATAAACAATGATTGTCTGAAATTCTATTTAGAAATTAGCCTTGTGCTGTACTTTATCTAGCTGTACTTGTTGACTGTCTGGGCAATGTACTTCACATCTTCTGTAGCCCAATGAATCACAGTATGTTATTAAAAAATCAGTGCTGCCTCTACCATCTCTCATCTCCTAATTGTATGATGCTGCTGAGAGGCTTGAGTAGACTCTCTGTTGCTGCTACACTGCATCCATCACTGGTTTTGATGTATTTTTGTATAGAAGATAAGGAAATAGAGATGTGACCCCTGTGTGTTTCACACAGAGCTCAGGCAGGGGAGATGAAGAGAGAAACATGATGCTGAAGGCACTGTTCTGGCTATTTCAGTGTAGACTTTTCTTTTGGTATTGAGATGAAAAAGAGGGAAATTTCTCAGCAGATAAGGTATGTGAAGTACACAAAGGAAAATTCCAGGCATAGGGATGAGCCAAATGTAAGAGAAACATTGGGAAATGCATCTATGTACATATATATGTAAAAAAAATGCACATATATATACATGTAAAATAAATATATAAATCAACTAGATGTGTGTGTGTTTATGCATATATATATCTATATTTATAACATACTTGCAATAAGGAATAATGATAAAGATCACATCACATTAAAAAAAAATCTTATTATCTCAAATATTTTCCTAGTTTTGAAAATTTGAAAATTTTTCAGAGGGAGGAAACTGTGTAGGTCAGGATGTTAGGATTAGATGCTGACACAGAAATCTTTTAATCTGTGGGATCAGGGAACTCAGCTGTGAGCACAAAAGAGCAAAGTATTTTCACACAAGTAATTCTAACCCTCTCAGGAGAGCTTTAATCCTGTGACTAAGTCCTAGTGAAGTCTGTGAGATCTGTCTGATAATGATGATAAAGTTTCTGATTCTATTCTAAGCAGAATAAATAAAATGAAATTCAGCATTGAGCTGTGGAGAGGTTTCCTTGTTTAAATATGTTTGAAGAAGTATGAGAAACATTAGTGAATATTGCTCATTAAATCCACGATTAACAAAAACAAAGTTATTCTATGCTATTTCTCGAAGATTTAATACATGCTGTGAAAAAATTTCCAATGCTTGTTCTGGTTTTGTGTTAATACATGCTGTGAAAAAATTTCCAATGCTTGTTCTGCTTTTGTGTTCATAATAATAAAATTGGCCAGTGATAAATAGTAAAATAGTAAATAAAAATAGATAAACAGTAAAATGATGTAAACATCAGCATTGACATAGCCACATGAAGAGGGGAATCAGTGACGTGAAAATAGAAAGATATTATGTGTGTATATGAGTTTTCTGTTCAGTAGTACAAATGGAGAGGTTCAGGAGGTGAATAGTTTGGTCTGAAGAATTCCACCAACAAGAGCATTTGCTGGTGCTGAAAACTGATCTTTTGCCATAACTCTGTAGGTAAGATTTCAGGAGAGGAATAAAGTAGCTTACATGTGGCTTCCAAATCTAACTGAAAGTTCCCCTCTATTAAAAATTCCTGACTAGATCAGTATAAACATATATGAGTATATCTGGAAGCACCTTTTCAAGCTCTGAGAAGAGACATCTCCTGATGTCTAGGGGAAAAAAATTACTGGAATGACAATTTTGTCTTGAGGTACTCAGCGGGAATTCTTGCTCTTTTTTTATTTACCTTTTTTGTGTACTTTTTGTGTCCTTCATTTGAAAATAGAAAAATTGAAAGTGACACACCAGTCAATGAAAAAAAAAAAATCTATGCAAGAATTTACTTCATACCTCTCATCCAGAATCATTTTACATGTGTTCAACCTTAAAAGGTCAACCTAAGTAAGAGTTGTGTTTTAAATGCATATTATATGCATTAAAATGTATATAATGCATATTCATATGCATAATTTATATTTATTCTATCATTATTTTTCTGTGAAAGCTTTTAAAACTGTTCTTTGAAGTGAGACAGACACATAGAGAGAGATACATGGTGCATCTCCATGATGAGCACATGCACATATTGTTTCCACAATGTTGTCCCTGCCCACTCCTTGGTTAATGTCATCTATGAGGCAGACAGGTTAAGAAAATCCTTTTGTACTGTAAATGGCCTCAATCTGAATATTCCACTCCCAAAAATTAGCCTTTCACTTCATTTTGGTGATGATGACAGCTCACTGATCCTTTGGGGGCTTACTCCAGACCAGACTCTGCCTGGAATATACAGGTAAAGCGCACAAAATAAATTCAGAACCCCTTTTGCTGACTTTTGTTGATTTTCACTGTTTTAAGAATGAATCACAGGAAAGAGTCACCCAAATGTTATCCTGTAAACTGATGCTTTTGATGCAATCAGGTGTTACAACCTTCCTTCTCTGAATGAGGTTTAGAAGGGAAATTTACTTTAGAAAGAGAAATAGATGGCCAGCATATTTCTGACACTAAAAATTCCACTAGCATATTGCTGTATTATCTGCAATAAAACACAAAATATGCAATATTCTGCACTTTACAATGATTATTATACTGATGCCAACTACCTTATTATCCTGTAATTTTCCTTAAATAATTTGATTTTACAGTTGGTTGGTTTGCCTCAGCAAATTAAGTAATCTGCTAAAAATGAAGATAGGTAATAAATTCTTCTTCACACATGAATCAAAAAATTAATTGATGTTCTGAAGTAAATTGCAACTAGAGTGCTTTTTGTAAAGCTGTCCTCTGAGTTTGGTGAATTTGGGAAAGCCACATAAAGGCAGATTAAAGCACATTAAAATGTAGGTGACAATGCAGCACAGGCTGCTTTCTGGACTCCTGTGTAGATTGTACTTATGTAAAAGGTCTTTATTTTAGTGGGAATTTCAAAGATTGGGAAAAGGCAAAGAAAAGGAGATCAAGGGGATGTGATTTCTTGGAAGCCTCCTGAAAGCTACATTCTTGCAGAGGATTTTCTCAGCTCTCCACCCATGCATTTTGCATTGTGACAAAAGATGTGTTGATGTCTTCAGGCTGGTCGATACTTATTTTCTGGTTTTTAATAACCAGTTTGCTTTTAAATGAGGTTCAGAGCCCTCAGGACAGCCTGCCATAAACATGTGGTCACATCTTGCACTTTCAGTGTCATCATCAGAGGAAGTGTAGAATGTCATATTTCTCACTTTCTAAAACAATCATTTAATCATTTAATCACCTCTACCTAGGCAAGGATCATCATCCAATTCAGAGCATTAATAGTGACATAAGTAATTTTCATGTTCCCTTACTTGATTTATGGGATGAAGGTGAAATAGTGAGAAGCTGAATAGGGTTTCAATCTATTCTGTCCATCAGCAGTCAATATACCCCTCACAAGCACACCACCTTAATTAAATGAGGTTTTTGTTTTTTCCTTGGGTATTTTTTAGGCTTATTTTTTAGATGTTTGGTTTCTGTCTTGTTTTATTTTCTTTTATTTTGAGGAAGGGGAAGCAGAAGATACAAATGCAATAAAAGTCCTTTGACACTGCAGCCTTAAGGGGAATTTCTTGCCAACAGTTTCAGGGGCTGCATGCCAGGCAGAAGTGGGGTCTTGCAGTATGGCTTCCTCTGTGGCTGGCAGGCAGGCAGGATGCTTGCATTTCTTTTCCCATTTTGGTTACAGTTGTGACTGAAATTAATAATCCAATCCTAAAAAAATTGATTGGGGACTGAAACATGGAGGTTACTGCTCCTGGTACCTGCCAACTGCAATGATCAGGAAGCCCCAGAAGACAACAATGTGCCCAGGAAAATCTGAGCCCTGCAATGGAGGAAAAGCAAGCTGGGTTAGGGCAGAGGTCACAGTCTGAAGGAAGGGGTACATCTCTTGTGTGTTGCTAGTTTTTGTTTTGGGCAGCAAGAAAATGTTTATGATTCCTACTCTGAATTAATTTTAAATTGGAACATTCCTCAAATATAGCTGGAATTACAGGACTAGTCCAAGAAGGGGAAAAAATGGATCCTGAGTTACAGAAATGTACCAACTTATATATCTCCTCTGATAGATTTGATAGCCTTGCAGCTAATTTTCACTGTGAACTCTGATTTAGACAATAGGTTTCAAAGACTCCAAGGTCCTTTGTGTGTATCTACTCTTTGCCAAAGATGGCTTACTTGAATTCTTGGATGTGTATTTTAAAATATAATCTGCATACTTGAATTTTTGTTATTGTCTAGCAATACTTTTGTCATCAAGTAAGAAAGTAGTTTTAATACGTTAGCAAACAAAAGGAGGTGCTATGAACATTTTTGGGATTGCTTTTTTTCTGTGAAACTGCCTTCTGTATCATATTATTTGGCTTGTTTTTCTATCTCTTCAGGAAAAAATCCACAACCATTTAAAATTCTGTAACATAATTGTAATTGTAATTTTATTGCTCTCATTGTGGAAAAAAATAACATTTATAAATCTGATTTTTAGATATTAAAGTAATAAAACATGGTTTGCTATTAAAGGAATAGTTAAGACTGTGTATATCATCATCAACTTAAAATTTATACCAGTTGAGAGGTTTTGGAATGCGACAGCTGAACCTCAGTTTCCTGCAGAGAAGGATTTATGAAATGCTACAGGGGGCAGGGAAGGATGCATTACAATATGGCCTTTCCCACAGAGAGGGATCTTACAGAAATCTAACCTAAAATTACCTGGCCTGTATATGCATCTAAAATGAAACACACCTCATTTACCTGCAGCAAGTGCCTGGACTCTGCTTTACCTCAGAGAAGCCACAAGAAAAACTGGAAAGAATTCTATATTCTTCATATATGACTGGCTACTTTGGAATGTACTAAATTAACCTAAGACTTTTCAGTGGAAATCCTGACCTCTGCTCTATTTTTGAGTCAGTCTGTTTCTGACAGACCTTGTAGATAATCTATTCCTCTGTGCCTTTTTACCCAAATAGTACACATTATGTGATCACTGCTTTAGCTTTTCCTGAAGCAGCTGAGAAAACGTGGTGGGTTTTTTTTTTTCTCACAGGGAGAGTAGAACTGCAAAACCATTAAAATGGCAAGATATTACTTGACTTGTAACCAATCTCTTTTACATGTAAATTATTTTAAAAGAACACCCGAAGTAAAAAAAGCTTGTAGGTAGGATGATATAACAATTCTTTCCAGGGACATGTAGAGTTTGCTCCTATGATTTCCAAGTATATGATTGCTGTGTTAAGACCTTCAAATTATTCCTGGTACTGTGTGCATTTTAGGAGACTCCTTACTGTGGTTTCAGCTTGACATTTACCCTTGGACTTAGGTCACTTATGTCTGCTCTCTCAGTGCAGTTGTTCTCATAGGGGAGACCCAGCTGCTGGTACCCAGGTGAAATCCTTCATGATTTGAGTCTTGTTGCCCTCCTTGTGTCTGGGTGCTGCTGTCAGTTGAACACAGGTGACTGGCAGAGGGAAAGGGGCCACTCAATCTCCCCCTGTGCTCTAGATTGGCTCTGCCTCAACCCAGAGCAGAAGTGACCCAGCCTGCAGAACAAAGGAAAGGAGCCTTGAGGATTTCTGTCAGGGCAAGGATCTGTCATTACAAGTAACAAATTGAACAGATGATGACCACTGCCTCCAGTGCTCATCCCATCATGTGGGACTTGCATTTGACATACTGGGCTTGAATGTGCTGTTTTCAGCCACCTGTAAGCAAGACAAGGTAGTTACTCTTCAGATATGAGTTCAGTATTTCATTGTGCAACACTAAAAAAATCACAGCTTTGAAGACAGAAAGTAACCTGGCTAAGCAAGGTTACATTTTTTAGGGCAGAGGGAGGGACATGGCTGTAGGAAACTTGAGGAAGCCATATTTTACTCACTTTCATAACATTGTCACGGCAAACAAAACAAATTTTGCATTACCATCTGGTGTCAACTACTTTACAAATTTGAGATTGAGTTAGAGAGGAAAAAAGAGGACACTAGCAAATTCAAAGTGTTTCAGAGAAGGATTTCTTCTTGAAACACAGAAGCAGATGGATGCCCCAAAAGAATATTATGATTTTCTTTCAGCACTTTGCATAACGTGCCTGAAAGCACAAATAAATATCCATGAATTTATACATGCCTGCAGATGTACAGAGGAACCATGCCTGTTGGAGAGCAAGAAATAAACCCTTTATGTTATTGTAGCAGTAGTGCCTAGGAATAGCCCAGGAGACTTTTACAGGAAGGGTGTTGAGACACTCTCATCAAAGTTTATGGGTGGGTACAGTTCACAGTTGGTGGATATTCTGATTAAGGGCACTCTTGGGGACAAATAAGTCAGAGAAAGACAGAAAATTAAAAAACAGAAAAGGGAGAATTCTCCTCAATGTCTCTCTGAGAATAGCAGGGACAGCATCCCAGGCAAGTATCCTCCTCTGAGGACTCTGAATTGCGGTAAACTGTGGCGATGATGATTCTGGTGAGTTTTTGACATCTTTCCCCAAATGCTATGTATATTTATTATTAGGACCCACACAGACTCCTTCTGGGCTCTTTTCAATTAGAATGTTCTTAGTGTTAACTGAAGTATGCTGGTAAGGTGTCAGTGTTGCACATTGATTAGTAGTTATGCTTCTGTACACATAAAAAATGGAATAATAAATTTTGAGGATTAAGATGGCTCTTAACTGCCTCCTTGTGCCCTGTGCTTTGTATTTTTCTTATATAGATATAGATATATAGATATACATATATTATATATATGTATAAAATAAAAAAGGGAATGAAAGGGGGAAGCTAGGAGAGGAAGGAATCACATGCCAGTGATGCCCATGGTATTGAAAATAGAACCTGTCATGGCACCACCATCAAGCTTTGAAAGTGCAAGTCTGTCAGAATAACAATAAGACTGTAATAGGATGGGAAGAATAAGGGGAAGATTTTGACACAGAGGCCTTGGAAATGCTGCCTCAATGGCTTAGGTATAAGATTACAGAGCTGTAAATAGTAATTTCTTACCATTACTATGACTAATGCACCACAGTACCAAAGACACTGGAACAAGACAGATTTTCAGCTCCTTCAGCATGTCTCACCACGGGGACAAACCTCTGTGTTTTCAGGATCAGGAAGATGAAGAGAACATTCCTGTTCATGCTACCTAACTCTGGGGTTATTTTTGCCCCACTTCTCAGGACTGGGAATGTCTAGAAAGGTCTAGATCTAGGCAAATCTAGAAACCACAAAAACACACAGAACAAACTGGGGTCTGGAATTGCTCTTGTATGAGTAAGTCCTCTCAGGTCCAGTGTGTTGGGCTCAGAGCTGGTTAGCCAGGTGGACTCAGAGGTACATTTTCTTGGTTCACTCAGTGCAGAGAGACCTGTAAGTTTCTCTGCTGAGTTTCCCATCTCTTTCCTAAAGCCCACGGTGCTTCTCATCTCTGGTTTGGCTCCGCTGGAATAGTGAAGACTTCAGATTACTTGGGGATTTTTCATGGCAACTGCATTAGAGCTAGAAAGCAATCACCCAGATTGAAATATAAATTTATTGGATAAATCTCAGAATACAGGACGACGTTATTTTAATTTGGAAGTGTGAGGTGACTCTAGTCAGTGTGCTTCAGAAAAGCACACCAAAGTATTTAATTTAACAAAGAGTATTTATGAGAAGAAAATATAAACAATCATACTGGGTTTTACATAAATAGAAATTAAATGTATTAAGGTATTTAACATTTCATATTTTATGTTAATGCATAAGAGGCTTGTTCCTAAACTCAGTGTTTCCAGCCATAAATGGAACATTAGGAAGAAATTTCACAGAACAATTCTAAGCATGTAGTGAAGATAAGTTTATAACCCCAATACAAAATAATGTAAGTATTACACCTCCTGGTAAATCTTACTGAATTTAAACTGGATTTAATTTAGGTAGATTCACTGTAATAGAAGATTTCAAGACTATATGATGTATTAGTATCCATCTGTTTAAAGAGAATTTAATTGTCATAAACCAAAAATACAGTCCTGAAAATTACATAAAGCTACTGTAAATTAATCAGAATTTGTTTTAAAGTGAAAAGAAATTGGAAATTGTTCTAAGAACTGTTCTTCCATGGACACAATAGAGCCAAGCTTAATTAAAGGCCAGAGAAAGAGAGAAATTAGCACTACACCTGAGTAGCTACAAAACTGAGGTGACAGGAAAAGGCTGTCATGCTTTATCAAAGCATGTATCTCTATTTAAATTTGTTTAAAAGAGTCACTCTATTTCCCCCTTGAACTAAAGTATCATCTTTAAATAACCAATGAGATGCACAGAACATCAAGAATGCATACCTGGTCAGGAGTTGCAGGGAGATACAATGATTAGAAACTGTCCATTAAAAAAGCCCAAATGAACAACGCTTCTAATTCCCTCAGGCATGGCAAGTTTGCTTTAAAAACTGGACTCAAAAGTCAGTAAATTAAGAAATCAGATAGAATACCAGAATATTGGTGTCATAAAGAGGCTAGTCAGGTTTTTCATAGGGAATATTTCTTTCATAAAACGCAAATGTATAGGAGGTGTCAAAAAGGCTTTAAGGCATGCCAGTCTGACTTTGCTTCTGCACAGTTCTCCTTGAAGAAATTTAATTTTACATGAGATATTAAGACTCAAATCAGAGTTCTTTTTTGCTAATTTATAATGCTTTATCTGCCTGACCACCTGCAGGAAAACTTTACACTATTTTTGACATATCATTAGCACAGACCTCAGGTTCCTAGCTACTAACTGTGTCTATTTTATCTCTGCTGTCAAACTTGTTCACAGTGTGAGCAGTGTCTTTTGGATCTTCAAGGATAGCTGGGAAGTGTTTTATTGCCCCTGCAGAGCTCAGTATTGGCTCTTGTGTTGCTCAGGGTTTATATGCTGGCTGCAATATACTAACAAGTCATCTAAATTTTGTGAACACAAGTTCACTTCCCTGTGCATGTTCTCCATTTTCTATTAATACAATCTACTCCAAGGAAATTATAAAGAGGCAGAAAAGGAAACAGTGAAGCAACTCTTTCCAACTCTTTAGATTTTCTCTTCTTTCTCTAGAACAGATTTTCTTCACATATCAGAAGCCAAGTTTCTCAGGAACAGGTGTAAACTTATTACTCTACATATATCCATGCTGAGACGTATAAAAAGTAGAACAGATACATTAGCTACAAGTTGTGTCCAAGCAGAAGTTTTGTTCATAGAACATTTCAGCTGTGGATGCTGCTTCTTTGATAAGAACTTCAAAAAAAGTGCTTCAGTATTCACTTAGCTCTTCGATTTCCTTTCAGTTTTACTGGGCAGTGAAGTGGATTTGTTTCCAACAAAACCTCTAGTAGAAGCCAAGAGCCTGAAGTTGTGCAGAGCTTATGGGTTGTAAAAGGTTTTTCAGTGTATTTGTTTCCTACCTGTGTGGAACTCTGGAGTCTGAGTGCCTGTTTTTCATTGCTCTTGGTGTACTTCCATAAATGTGGCATAGGTTCATAGCAGAATACTTTTGAGACAAGTGGATGCAAAGGGTGAGTATTTCTCAGCATTTGGGATCTTATTTCTCCAATGCTGCATGATTGAGTGTGTGGTGTTTAGCCAGCAACCAACCCTGTGGCAAATAAATCTCTCCTTCTCAGCTTTCATCTTTTAACTTTGTAAAATATTTATTGAAAGTACTTAAATGTATTATAGGCAAACATTCCTCCTTTTTTTTGGAGTGGGATTGCTCTTGTCTTGTAAGGACATGGAAGGAAGAGTAAAATGAAGGATCACACCTCTTACACATTTATAGAACTGTGATATGATGAGTTTGAGAACCCTGGAGCCTGGCTTCACTGAGAATTTTATAGAGTTGTTTGAATTTCATCAAGCATAATAACTCTAAGAAATTTGAGGGTTTTTTTCTGGCTTCCTCCTGTTAAAAAGTCTCTACACTCTACAGGCTATTTTATGAATCCTTTTCTGCAGCTGTTCTTAAGATTTATCTATATTGAACAAAATTTGCTTATGTCTAGTGAGAATGCTTCATCTGAGGTATTTCTAAATTGCAGGGTTTTTTCATAACATTGTGTTGGTGGCTTATAGATGCCAAAACCAGCTAGCTTGGTTTCCATCATTCCAAATCAATGAGCCCCAGAATTTCTTGCTGTTAAGTCCAGAACACATGCTTTAAAACAAGAATGTATTATTGAGTTCTGTATGCTCCCATTAAAAAGTGCCTCTACCCTGAGCCACAAACAGTTCACACCAGGAAACAAGAAGCAGGTTGTGCAGTATAAAAGTAGTGTCTCTTGTTCTGTGTTAATCTGGGTGTGCCTGTTTGCAACAGCAATATGTGGCTTATTAGTGCATGTCAGAATTATTTGTAACTAGGGACAACTGGAAGATAGATGGATATTATGCATAGTCAATTAAACAGCTCCATACTTCAAATTGAAGTCCTTCTAGAATACACAGCAACAGCAGTGTTCTGTGACTGCCATGACCTCTTTTGGTGTCACTTTCAGGGCTCCACAACAAGGTTTCAGAAAATGTTTGTAGCTTTAGAAAAGAAAGTGAGATTTCTGAACTGCCTAGATTACTTAATACATATTTTCCAGATTCTTTGACTCACAGCTGGCAATTGCTATGGCTTTCCTTCATGCTAAAACAAATCATCAGATACAATAAATGATTAATATGTGGGGTATTTGTACAACAACGGTGACTTGAAGTCTGTCCTTGCAATTTAAATGGTTCTTGCAATTAATTCTGTTTAGAAGGATAATAAATAATGTTTGGCATTGTAATACAGGAAGACTAAATTAGAATTGTTTGCTGAAATCTGCTTCACATTGTCATATCTAAGTCTGCAGAACAGTTGGTAAGTGACAGAAAAGGTCCTGCAAGGTTCCTTATCATCATCTCTCCAAGATGATGTGTATGTCCCAGTCACTGTATCAATGAGGAGCTCTGTCCTTCAACTCACCCCTTTCCAGGGTCCCAGGAGAATACAGGGGGGCAGGAAGGGAGCAGAGGATCTGAGTTTCCTGAAATGCTTGTGGGGTTCAGCTGCCTGATATGCACATTTCAGAACTTGTCTCTTCTTACCCTGAGCCTCCCAAGTATTAAGCACATCTTCTGAATGAATGAAATTTGGGGCTGTATTTCTCCTGAAACTATTATTGTAAAATTCTGGCTTCATTTTTGCTCATTTGTCTTTGAAAGGAGTTGGTAATTCCAAAGAAGAGGTTATTTTCCTATTTACACCTCCTTTCCCCACTCATATTTAGAGGACCATAAGTAAATACTTAACCAGGCCTTCACAACTGTGCAAAACATGATTTCTGGTGTATTTCCTGGTCTGTGGTGGACAGCTTACAGTACCTTTGTCTCTTCTGCCACACTGCTCTGGCAGTAGATTCAGAGAATGTCACGAGTGTGACACTGCCCCTCCAAGAGGTATGTGGAAACACCACATGGCAACTGGCATTGAGTCTCAGGCAAAGTGTAGGAGAGAGTGGATCTCTTACTGTAGCCAGGTTCCTCCTCTGCAAAACAGCTTTGTTGATGATAAAGCATTTGTCATTTTACCTGCATAGCTGCTGTACAGGTACAGAGGAGGTCCAGATTTTAAAACACATAGTTACAAGGAAATATCTACATAATCAATGACCACTGCAGACAGGGTAGAGAAGTATTTATGGCTTGTCAGAACTGGATGTGTTCTCTGAATGGACCTGTTTTGTTTAGAGCTGGTATCATTCCTTATCTTGCTGTGGAAGGAAGTCAGAGGCTGTAAGGTAGTCCAGGATACTTAGACCAGCATAAATATGTCATTACTTCCATAGCTTACATGTAGGAAGATTTTTGCAAGGGATTTAGAATTTTTTGGCTACTCCCTATCCAGGCATTCTCATGAAATTACTTTCCCTTGCCTGCTGTGCTGAGGATGAGCAGGAAACCTGGAAATGTGCTAAGGCTTTGCTGACATATGGAATTCAAGTTGCTCTGAGAGTGGAGATGGAAGGAGCCATTCCTGGTCACAGAAGGGATCTGTGAGTAAGATTACTGTAGCTGCCTAATTTCATTCTCATGGGAAGCCATGAATCTCTTGCTGTAAGATACTTACTAGTACACTATATAACATATAAAAATAGTAGATTAAAGCATCTACTTCAGCCACGTGCCAAATTTTAAAGCTCTTAACTAAGGAAACAAATTTGGCAGTTCATAGACTAGGCAGACCAGTGGAAAAATTTAATGGTCCCTGGAGCAACACTATTTCTCTGCAGTGTGGGACCCTGAATTTAACAAAAGTACTTTCTGATTCTTACAGTCACAGGAATCTAGGCAAAATCCAGTCAGAGCCAGCAGCATTTCTTTCTCATCTCATATATTTGAAACAGGAATCATAAATCTGGGTAGAATTCTTTTTGGGTCTATTTTAGCAAACATTTACAAGTATACCATATATGAGCAAATATGTATATTTTAAGAAGTTTGGCTCTGCTGACTGGTACTTTCATAACTAGCTGGAAAGAAGTATCAAAGAGCTGCTGTGTGGAATCCTAACATTCACTACTGTTGCATTTTAAAATGCCTCTGTGTTTGTGCTTTTGGAAGAAAAAAGTCTTATTAAATATTTTACCAGTTGTCTCTGTAAGACCTCAGTGCAGAGGCTCTTAGGCTGAGAATGTACATTTACAGGTAGAACACCTCCCATAGTCTCTGAAGGTACCACTGAGTTAGACAGCCTACTAATCATGTTCTAGATCTTCAGCAGTGGCTCACTTTTTCCTGACTGAAATTCCTGAGGTACTTAGGCACTATTTGGAAATATATGCCACAAATTACAGTTTTCTGTGTTCACAGATCCTAGCCTAAACTGTGACTGCATGCATGGGTATTGCTTTTAAAAAGCCATTGTGAATGCCCTCATTTCCCCCATAAATTATTTCCAAATAAATATACTAAGAAATGGGCTTCCTCAATTGCCATTTAAATTTCTGAGTTAACTCCTGTGGTTTTCTAACAATTTCTTTTCAGCTTTTAACCCAGGGTAGTGTTGACAATTATGAAGTTGTCTTGTCTTACTAATGTAAATCATTAAAACAGTGCCCTTTCCTGCCACTGGTGCAGTGGACAATCACAAAATGTTTTCTTGCAATTACATGCCCCACTGGGCCCTTCCTAATTTAAATATCCTCTCATGTTTCTCATTTTTCCTTTGTTTTAAGTTGTCAATATTCCTACTTGGTGAAGTCAAGCTGTGTCAGGAATCATGGTAGGTATTCCCAAGAGATGCTGTGCTTTTTGAAATGTTGAAGTCTGAAAATCAATTGGTTTTACAAGGGGATAACAAGGGGTTTTGTGTGATTCTTCACCTCCTGGCAGGGAGGCAATGTATAGCTGCAGTCTGGTTTTGATGTAGCTATAAATGTAGTTACTCAGCAACGCAGCTTCAGACTTACTCTTTAATTTTTGTCAGTGTTTATTGCTCACAATCACAGAGAAAGGTTTTGTTCTACTGGGAACTGTGCAAATAATACTCAGGCTCCACAAATGTCCCCATCCCTGTCTTGCAGGTGAACAAGAAGCCAAGCAAAGGCGGAAAAAATGTCATCTGTGAAACTTGATTGCTCACTATTAAATTGGCTAAATTCACCTGAATGTCAAACAATCAAAAGGTTTAGGAAATATTTGTACAGCCCACATACATCAAGGGGTGTTATTAACCTAGAATTAATAGCTGATCAGCTAATAGCTGAATAGCTATCTGCTCTTAAGCTCCTCTTTCCAGGGTGACAGAGCACAATGCATCACTTCTGACATCATTAAGGGCTGTGTCTGAAAGTGATATATTTCAGTAGAAAAGTTTAAGCAAAATAGAGGTGAACATCCTGAAAAAAACTTCCCTCTTTCTGAAGTTTTTTATTACTGAACTGCAATTGAAATGCACTGCATGGGGTAGGATGAGCACCTGCTTCTGCACTGAGCTGCCTTCTGGAGGGGATTTTTCACAGCCTTTCCATGAAGGATGGAGCCTCATTATGTGACTGCTGTTGGTCATAAGCTGTGGCAGAGTTTTGCCAAATGCAATCCTTCAGGGCACACAGTAAATTTTTTCCAGCACGTTGGCTCTTGCCCCATTGCATAGGCTGTGTCTGGGCCCTCTGAATTTTGCAGCCATAAAAGGAGAGTTGGACTTCAGACCTGCCTGCAGGGCAGTATGTAAGGGCTGATTCCAGGGTGGCAGGGTCACCTCTTGGTGTCCTAGACTGGCTTGTGTGGCATGTAGGAATTACTGCTGTAGTCTCCAGGGCTCTATTTAAATCAGTTTTGTGTTATCTCTTTGTGTGGGACATGTATCCTATGTGCTGATTTGGCATAACTTGTTAAATCACTTCAAATCCTATCCTCTTCAGGACAACAAAAGTGCTTTGACTTATTCTGATCTCAGGAAATTCAAAATCAAATTTGCAGCATTTTATTCTCTGGTCTGGAGAGAAAACTTGAGAAGTTTCCTTCACATAAGGTTAAACGTATAATTGAATTGTCCTACCCTGTTGGGTTGCTCTATTTTTTTTTTTTTTAAATAGTGGAAGAGTCAGCTGTCTATATACAGTTCAAAATGAAATGCTTACAAGTCCTTGACTAGTGAACTTTATAAGGGAGATGGAAACTTGCCAGCAAGTCAGGGTTGGCCAATATTTGTCTGAAGTGTTAGAGTTACCTTTACAGCAGCTGAGATCTATGTTTTGGGCACTAAGAGGAATGTGAGTTTTTCTTAAGAGAGAAAAGTGAGGACTTTACACAGTTGCAGTCAATTATGCAGTTTTCTCGAAAATGAGCCAATCACTCAATTTAATGAGGTGAATTTCAACTTGGATATAAGTATGCCCTTGACATTTTTTAGTCGCAGTGACATTATCTGAGCAGCTTGTTCTGAGAAAAACATCAGACATACATAAGCACATCTACCTCTACAGGGAAAAAGACTCTAGGCAGGGTGACTTGCTAAGCCAAACCACTAACAGCTTACCAGACACTGCCAGGACTGTTGCCTCAGTTCTGTGAGAGTATTCGAGGCAATGAAGCTGCAACTGATGAATGCAAGGCTACAATGTTCAGAGAACAGCTGTAAGAATTGATAAAGTCACAAGCATTAGGGTTAGGGTTAGGGTTAGGCACACTGGCATTTTGTTCAGCACTGTTATCTCTAGGAAGTCTCTGAAATTTGTAGTGTCAGCTACATCTTTTTTCTCTCCTGTTCATGTTTTCTTAATTTCATGTATTTGGAAATACTCTTCTAATTTATAAATAGTTCTAAATTTAATTAGGAAAGAGGTCTATTTCTGGGAAGCCCAAATATTTATTCACTATAAAGTAGAAATCTCAGCAAAGTTAGTTTCATTGTATTAGTCACTATAAAAATCTCCACTAAGCCACAGCTGTAAGAACACAAGCCAGGGTTTCAGGTGTATTGTGACATTTAGCTCAGATTGAACATGCCAGGAAATAGATGCCTAAAATATATCTTAATCCACCTTGACAACCTGTGAAAAGGTTAGGGGAGTAGAGGGAAAGATTCACTAGCTGCATTTTACAGATAAGGATTAGAGACAGGGAGTTCAGTGTCGTGCTGCCCCTTTTGAAGCTATCTCAAAGACAGAGATGTTTGGTGTACAGGTAATGGCATTCCAGAATGGCTTTTTCCAGCAGGAAATATGGTTTCCAAAAAACCACAGTTTTCTTGGGAACATGATTTTACACATCCAATTATTTTTTTCATTATAAAGAGAAAAAGAGTGAGCCAGCTTTGTCTGCAATGCACTAGATCTTGATTTGTTAAGTTCTTTGACATCATAAGGTTCTTTAGTGTCATTTCATCTTGATTTAAGGAAGAAATTTTTTTTTTTTGTGAGGACAGTAATTCACTATAACAATGTTCCTAGGGACTTGGTAAAGTCCAACCACTGGAGGTTTTCAAAAATGCAATTGGACAGGGTTTCAGATAATCTAATTTACACTCCCTTTTCCAAAAAATGTTGGAAACCAGATGCTCTTTTGAGATCCCTTCCGGCCTGTGCTGTTCTATTATTCTAGGATAAACAACAAACTTTTTGTCATGTATGCCATTGCATCTCTAGAGGATCTGTATTTCTTACTGCAATTATTAGAAGCAACATCTCACGCTTTCCTCTGGTTTTCAGTTTTCATTTATTGGGACACTTTATACTTATTTGCTCAAGTTTCAATTCTGGTTTGCTTTTGCTAGCTCAATAGCTGTTTTTTATCCCTGGTGTTTAAACCTCAAGATATTTACAGCATTTAATAACAATACCATTCAGTGTTTTCTAAGAGTAATGTAGTCTTTTTATATTCTATGACCATTCAGGTTTTTTAAAATTTGATACATTTTAGAAGAAACTGATTTCATATTAATCAGAATTTTTTTAAAATTAAAAATTATGTCATACTAACTCAGTTTAAAGTACCAAACTGCATTTGACTGGCATTTCATTTACCTATGGAAGAGTCATTTTTGAAGTTTGCAGTCTGTCTTCAAAGCTGTACTACCAGATAAAAATTAAGTTTTCTTGTAATTCATTGCCATATATTTTCCAGAATTACATGGCAGAAAGCCCAGAAGGCCAATCCTAACTAGAAAGATTTCCAAGGTTCCCAAATGGGAACCAAATGGTATTTCATCACTAGAGGCACAAGTGCCCATATATGTTGCGGAAAAAACCACTTTGACCAGCATGCACTGCAGATAAGAAAAGAAGAAAACTATGGAGGAGTTGGGTTGGAAGGACATTCAAAGGTTATCTAGTCCAGTCCCCCTGCAATGGTAGGGTCCTGTCAAACCTGATCTTGAATATTTCCAAGGATGGGGCATCTACAATATCTACAGACAACGTGTTCCAGTGGAATGCAACTTTTCCACTTGTTCCAAATGTTTGCCATTATTTTTCACCTTCAGATTCTAGGTTCATTGCCAAGATTTGGACCAGTTGGACAGAGTTAGGTTTTTATTCCTGCATAGAGAATTTATTGTACAGTGCAATCTGTGCAGGTTTTCCTGTGCAATGTACTATTTCCCTTGATGTTCCCCTCAATTGGTTGACACAGTTTTCATCTCTTCTCTTCCTCTGAAGACTCTGCCAGGATTCCTGTGCTCCCAGTAAACTCTCCCATACCAAAAGTATAACTGCTACAACATATTTTTCATGTTTGGCCTATGTAACTGTATTAATGACTTCTCTAGTGGTAAGCATGGAATGAATGAGCTTACAGAGAGATTACTCTTCACTTGACTCAGTATATTCTTCATGTTAGGCCCGTGTCATGTCACAGGTCTCAGAAATCACACAGACTCATGGGTTTACAAGAGTCCTGTGGCAAATGGGGTCATGTCTAGGAAGGTTCTGACAGTATCACTGTCTCAGAAAGGCTAGCAACGTTTTAATCCAGATAGCTAAACATGGCCAGCCTCAGCAGGGACCATTCTAAAGCTACAAAATTCTATTTAGCTATAGCTAAATTCTATTTACATACCCCTGTCTCAAAGTGGATGCAACTAGCTGTGAACTGAGGGGAACATATCCTCCCTACCCCCTGCCAAGCAGCCCACTGTCTTGTAAGATGAGTCAAACAGAAACCTTCCTATTTCTGATTCAAATTTCCTGTGTAATAGCAATCTTATCTTGGTTCTTCTCAAAATATTAGCAAAATTATTTTTTGAAACAAATAGGGAAAGGTTGGTGGATTATCTCTGGGCTGGAAACCCTGCTTCCAGCTTCCTTCTAGTACAAATGGGCTTCCAGAATTACATGGCAGAAAGCCCAGAAGGCCAATCCTAACTAGAAAGATTTCCAAGGTTCCCAATTCTGCAGAAAATTTTCCTGCTTTGCGTTAGAAGAGACAGTGATAAAAGGCAGAGTTAAAAAAATCTGACCTGGGCTTACTGGCTCTCCATTCTCTAGAGAAGACCATCAAAAAATGTCAGTTTCATATTGAAAAACCATGTTTACTTCTCACTGCAGTCTGCTGTAATTAACAAGGCAGAAAATCTGTAGTGTGAATGAGACAATTTGCCCAAGCCAAATGGCTGCTTTTCTGCCAAACCTTTCCTAGCACCTGGCTGATGCAAACCCTCTCTTTGGACAGCCTTTATCTGAGCACCTCTCACAGCCTGAAATAGATGCACTGCACCTTTCACTCCATTGTGGTCATTTGTATATCTTTATAGAACACTTGGATTGCTCAAGTTTGACAATTAAAAAGAGGAGATAGGCAAAGCTAGGGCAAATTTGGAAGACTAAACAATTTCTCAGAAGTAAAATCAAGTAGCCTGTTCATCCTGCCTTTAAACAAAGAGAATAGCATAGTGTACAAACTGAAAGTAATTTATCTGAAAGCTGCATGAGATACCATGAGATACTGGTAATAAAAAGTATCTTAGGTGTCTAATTCTTTTGTTGCTCAAAGCAATCCATGAATAGTTTTTAAACATTTCACCAACATTCAAAACAATTTACAGGAAAATCGTGTGTAAATTTCTCAGTAAAAGTCACATCATATATTCACTACTTCTAAATCAGTTATTGTAATTTATGCTTCATAACCTTAAGCACACTGAGGTGTTTCTCCCTTCAAATTCACTTAGCTGATCAGCCTATATAAGTGTATATAATGCAAATACATAACTGTGTGCATTGACCATTTTTTTTTTTTCTCAAAAAATGTTCTCATGAAGAAAACATTATTTATGTGAGGGTTCCACTTTAGGGAACAATATTATACAGAATTGCCTTCAGAGGATGTTTGATCTTTATTTGAAGTTCCTAAACACATTTTTTGCAATATTTCCATGCCAAAGTAAGTTTCAGGGTTGATTAACATGCAGTACCTGAAATTCAATGCCTTTTCTTTGTCAATTTGAATTTATTGGCTACTGAGTTTTAGATTGGGAATATCTTTTGCTTTTTAATTAGATCTTTAATATGGGGGACAGAAAAATCTGGCAGACTACAGTCAGAATTAGCAAAAGTAAACACAGGAAACATTGCATATCCTAGCTTCAGATGAAAAAAAAGAAAGACAAGAAATATGATTTGGTTTGCTACATGTTCATGACAAACCATGGATCAGCAAACTATGTTTGCTTCTTGTGGTCTATGCTTCCATTCACTTCAACTTCAGGATTTTTTTCAGAAGTGCAAACATCCTTTAGTCACCTGGGAAAGGCTCATAATAGCTATTCAGTGATTTAAATTTTAATTGTTTTCCTGGAATATCTTTCACAGGTGTACTTCAAAATCGTGGGTTTTTTCATCTTTTGTTGTAAGAGGTTTTCAAGGTCTTAAATGACCAAGGTGAGGTCTGCCATAGCATCTGTGATTGGAGTAGAACAGCAGAGCACAGGCACCTGTAGGAAGGATGCACTGGAGGCTCTGGGTGTTTATCTGAGGCAGCCAACAGAAGAATGGAATCATCATAGACATCTTCTGGGGACAACAGAGAAAGGCAGAAACCTTCCCAGCTCCTGAACCAACCACTCTGTGCTCATTTTGCTTCCTGTTTTGCTTCCACTGCCTTCAGTCTTACACTGGCTGGAAATTCCAGTTTTATTAAAAAAGTAAATTTGCCTTGGAATCAGTTGTGCCCTACAGAAACCCAGCAAGGGGTGCAGACATCAGGCTCAGAGAGCAGAGGCGGTTGCCAAGGAGAGGAGAGCCACAGGAGGAGTGTTTCAGATGGCACCACTGGGGTTTGCCACTACTCTCTGATGGCTGAGCACTGCAGAGGCTGCTGTGAGAGTCAAGTGTTACCACAGCACAACTGCTGCTTCTCATCAGATCAGAACACAGAAATAAAGCAGAGCCGTGCACAAGGGGCAATGAAGTCCATTGCGAAGACCTATGTATTTTTCCTGCTAATAATAAAACATTGTTCTTCATGCAAATGCCTCATCAACATGTTATCCTAGGCAAAGGGTGAGTTCATGGAACTTGGAAATTATGTCATTTCAATAATAGCTGTGGGTAAATGAAAACATTTTAATGCTGCAGAGGGAAATGTCATGACAACAATCACTAACACAGTCTTCACTGTATTAAGCCACAAGCTGTGCTGGAAAATGAACATGCTCCAAATATTGCTAGGCACACCCAGAGCCACAAGCAGCAACCTTTATTGAAAGTAGGTTTTAAGGGTGACATTTATTAAAATAAGTTTTTAACTTAACATTTTGCTCAAAAATGTCTAACATATTTTGCAGGTCATTGAGGACTTTTCCTCTTTTTTTAAAATATGAAACCGGTGGCTTTTGGACCCAGGTGACACAAGTTCTACTTCTATGGCTAGTGTTTGTATTTTACAGGTTTATAATCCTGTGTAGGTCCTGTTCATGTTTCTGGAATTCTCATTACCAGAATCTGTTAACCCAATAAATGGTAATGAAGAAGAAAATTTGAAATACTTTGGCTTTGATTTTACTCTCTCATTTATACCATTTTATATTTTCCCTTTATAGTTGTGTTTATTTCTGTCAAAAATGGATTCTGGAGTTTATTTTGAGCATGCTACAATATCGGACAGGGCCTTACTGTTGCACAGCTTGAATTGATCCAAGGTTTCATTACAAACTTCCCTGTTAGTGGGGCACATCTAGGACCCAGCTTTTCTCTCCCATTTAATCCATGTTGTTCCTGACAACAGTAGAGCTCTGGAATTCTGTATATGCACCTAGCATATTACAGGCAAATCCCATTTGATTTTGCAATCTACTGTCCAGCATACACATATGTAAAGCTGATGGGGTATTTTAGGAATAAAAGGTACAGTTCCTGTGGTGAATATGAGTCTGTGGTTTACAATGGTGTTTTACTTAAAAAGTGTCATACTATTTGCTATCAAGCTTGACACAATGCTAAATGATGAATGTTTATTAATGTTTAATTAAATATTAACTAAATTATTAATGTTTATGTCTCAGTCGAGACATATTTTTCTAGATTGCCCAGAGAAAGCATGATGACATGCAAGAGACAGAAACTTACACTGCAGTTATATGTTTGTTGTTACAGGCAGTCATAGCCAGTTCAAAGCAAATAATGTTCTTCCCTTCATATTTCCAGCCAGGATGTGTCTGTCTTTCCTGGAAAATGACACAATCTTTTTGCTATCTGATGAGGCAAAATCTCCCAGTAAGTAAATAGAAATTTGCTACACTACGTGATTATTTATTTTTATGTCCAAACACAATGATCAAGAACTAAGTTTTTAAGCTGTGCAAAATTGTGTATGTGCAACAATTGTTAAATGAGAGCATTGGGAAGCTATTGGTAACAATCTAGTTTCCTCTGCTAGCAAAAGAGTCAGAGATTTCTTATTTACAGTTGTGACCCATGTGTCTCCATGTATCACTGCAGAGATTTTGATATTTATGCATAAGCTGAGACTGTGAGGACTGGAAGCAGACCCAGCAGTACATCACAATCTGCAGAGCTGTGTGTCTGTGCCTCCACCATGCCATCCACCTGCAGTAGCAATGGGAGGCACAGTACAGGTAGAGATCATTTGTATGTGGAAGAATAATGGATTTTTGGACAGTTTACAGAAAGCACTGCATTTGGGAAAGAAATACAACCTGTGTTTAAAGTTAAGCAAGATACTGGACAGCTGTCATGAGCTCTTTCAGCAGGACAGGCTGTGCTGAGCTACAATGGATAGATGTGGAGGCTGAATTGCCACAAGGCAGCTGCAAATGGGAGAGCTGGCAGGGAGTGTGCACAAGAGCCACTTGAGCACAAGCACTGCTGCACATCCAGTGCTCTGTGGCACACTTGTGCTTGATGTCCTGCCTTGCAGCAGTGCTGCTGTGTAGCAGGTATGTCCTGCCTTGCTTCCCTGAGGGCAAGGCCAGGATTTTGTGCCATGAACTAGCTACTTCTCTCAAGGTCGGGACTGCCACCTGGACCTCAGTGAGGTAAACCCACTCACACTGCTAGGAACAAAGCCAGGGGAAAAAAAAAAAGCCTTCTTAATTCTCCTAAGGTGGTGATACCCAGCTAATACACTTAAAAGAAGGATTTAAGAGAAGTGACAAGTGGCTGGCACTTGTCTAACCTATTGCTTTCAAACACTACAGGATAATCTGTTTGATTGGAAAGCTTTGGAATTCACTTCCTAAGGAGCTCCCGGTGGCAATCAGTACAAAAGTAAAAACCATCCAAATTGTCTCTCTTGAGAGCCTGACATGAATGAGAAACATGCCCTGAAGTTTGCATGTGAGACCACAGCAAGAAAGACTGAACAAGGTAAATATTCATGTTCAGTCTTATAGTTTCTTTCAGCAAGTTATTAATTCCCTTCAACAAAAAGTTGAGTTCAGATATAAAAAGCAAAAGCAGAATCTGTTTTTAAAATGCTATTGATATTTGAGTGAAGCTTCCATTCAACTGCAGCAAGAAAGGCAGTCTTATGATATTAGGAATAGATTCTTTCTGCATCCCAAACAAATCTGAAATACATTTCTTAGGGTGTTGTTAAAATGAGAGTTTGGAGGAAAGATAATGACTGTACACTAGATCAATCTCAGCCTCTAGAGCAGACATTTCTAATTTCCATGAAATTAAGTTATGGAGGGTTAAAATGTTGCTTGAATGATGAATAATACATGCTTCAAATATCCTGCATGCATGTTTCATCACATGAGCCAAATGCTGTAGAGATTTCAAATTAAAATTATCATCCTGGTTTTTTCTCTCTACACTTCATCTTCAATACAAATTAATTAGTTTTACCTTGCTTGCCCTTTTGTTAAGAGCTTTGAATGCTATAAATAGAGTTCCATGCTTAATGTCTGGATGTAAACTATTATGGTGATTGAGAATGTATTTCCAAATTCTTTAGAGTAACTCTTATGGTATGCTAGTAAGATACTAAAATATTAATTAACTAGATTAAACATTGTCCATTATTTAGAAGCTTGTATAACAGAATTTTTTTCATCTAGGATCAAGTTTAAAATTCCCAGTATCCATGACAAACCCAAATATTTTACATCCATCCCTTGCATCCTCTCTAAGGCCACTACTGAAACCTTTATAATGATAACATTATGGTCACCAAGTCCAAACTTTGAATGGAAATACATGAAAGAAGATTTTGCAGTGCTTAAATTAGGGTATGTTTGCTAGAGACAAACTTCTTTGAGAAATATGACTTTTAGCATCTGATGAAGTGCCTTTTTCAGCCATGTAGGTGTCTGCAGATAGAAGTTGTTCTACTTTTATGTCCATAATTGTGGACCTGGAGCCACACGTTTCCTTTATGTACACAAAACAAAAGGGCTTCCTCTTTCTATCTCAATCACCACTTATGTCTCTGGTCATATTGAAACTACAAATAAAATCAATCATGCTCCTGATGAGAGGAAATGTGGTGGTGATAATTACATCTCCATTGAATTTCTGTTGCTGTTCTAGAGAGGACAGAAATTGAGTGACAGCCTAAATGTATTGTAACAATGCACTGAAAAAATAAGTGCAGCTGACATGTCACCCACAACAAATGTACTGTCCTCAACAGAATGGATAGGGTTTAAACACTTCCTAGCTTGTCACAATTTCTTTCCCTGATAGCTGGGTTAGGCTTATGATACAATCATATGGTACCTAATGGACATAAATATGTGTTGGAAAGATGTCAGATACTCACACACCTAAAATCTGTTAATGTAGGCAGATTTCAGAATTATCTGATCTGAAATATCTAACTCCAGGGAGAATCATCCTTTTGGGAATAAGATGTCTGCCTTTCCCTTTAAGCAGAGTGTATTGCAGAGAAAACATATCATACACCTGTCTTGGACAGCCTTGCTACTCACATATTGCCCTAAAGTAAAAGTGGATGTGAACTTAAAGCTGTTTTCCTGTGACAGTGTAAAAAGTAAGAAGAAATACAAATTGGAAAAGCAAAGAGAAACATTTCATCCCCTCAACAATCACGTGTTAATGATAAGGAAGACTTGGGTTACTATGGATTTCCTCCTAGGTTTCAGTTTTATGGCTGAATTTTCACCTTTACCTTTCTTTCATCCTTATCCTCTTCTACCCTTACCACAGTCTTGGCATTAGTCCAGGGGTCCTGTCTTCCTTCTCATTGTTTGGACATTTCTTTCTCCTCAATGACTGATGTACTTTTCAAATCTTTATGTCTTTCCTTCTTTGTAGGGAAGTTAATAAATTTACATTTTTTGGATGGACAGAGATGGCAGCTAGCTCTCTATGAGAAAGACTGAGAATCTGTGATTTGATTAGCTGTGGACAGAAGCTAGAGGAGGTGAGAAAGGAGGAAATGAATGTTGCAGAATCTGAGAGAAAAAGATGTGAAAGATATGAAGAAAAGAGGACTCAGGGAAGAGAATGGTATCCTTCATCACCATGACTCAGAAGACACCTAAGATCTTTCCAAGTATGTCAGGAAGAAGATAATTTAATAACTGGGGGGTTGCAATAAAACTTTTGTCTTGTGTGCACTGGTCTTAAGTGTTTGTGTACTTAGAACTTTTAACTCAGCATAGGATTGTCCCTACTGCTCTACACAAAAGCAAACAGGCTTTTGGACTCAGGCCTTAGATCTGTTTCAAAGGTTTTATTTCAAGGCTGACTGAAAGCTGACTGATACTTTCTGGCACCTTGTTTAGTCAGAGTGTCTCTAATTTCTCTGTCTGTCCATAGACTGTATACCAAAATAGTACACATATTGTATAGTATAGACAGGCAGTTTAGAAGGAAATAGTTAATTTTCTAGGCCCTTATCTGGATTTGTCTTCAATGTTTCACTCTGTTCTCACCAGTCTTGTGATCACTGTACAGCTGAAAAATATGTGACTGCTTTTGCTACACAAACAGTAAACATTAACTGCAGTAGATTGAAACATATAAAACAGGCATAAAATGCATCAACACTTTCTCCCTGCTGAATTCTTAGTGCTGCCAAAAGTAGAAAATGAGAAGTGTCACCACTACTAGCTGTCATCCCCTGGCTCTAGTGAGCAAAACTGACACTTTTCTGGATGCCACTTCTATTTTCCTATATTCCTACAGTATATATTTCCTATATATTCCTAAATAGTAAGGAAAATAACAAAAGCTACAAAGTCTAGGGAAAAAATGCATGTTCAATGGAAGGTGAACTACTCCCTGTCTCTTCTGCAGCTACTTCAAGCATGATAGCTCTCATGTATAAGCATCTCATTTACTTTCTGAAAGTAACACCCAGCGATGACAGCCTTGATCAGACTCCTGCAATGGCAAGAGAGAGCACCAGCAAACTGGGTTTAACAGATTTTTCTGATTGTGGTCAGGACTATACAATGTTTAAAAGGGTAAGAAAAATTAATTAAATGAATCTACATTTGTTTGTTTCTTTCTTTTAAACATGAAGGAAATGAATTTTGGAATGTAGGTATAAGCCAGTATCAATAATAATAACTTCATTAGAACTGTTGTCAGTTGCAGAGTCAAAATCAAAGGCTCCTGGAAAGAAGTTTATGCATCTGGTTCCCATTACAGCACCAAAAAAGATGTGTCAGTGCCCTTAAATCTGTTTTTTAGGCTTTAAAACTGAAGAGGCAGGGTCCTTCTGAAGTATTTTTACTTTCATGATATGGATCCTGTACAAAGCAAACATTTTGAAAATCAATATTGCAAACTGCAAATACATTAGCTTTAAGTGTTTTCCTGCAATGTTGCAATGTAGAGTTTTTTTTAGGACAGTGATCTATTTCATTTTTGTCTTTAAAGGAAAAAATGCCAACATCTGTCAGGCTTAAAACAAATTTATTTTTATTATCAATTTCATAACAAACACATTCAGCAATCCTTTTGATTATCTTGCCTACAGCCTTTCTTTGAAGGTCACCTGGAGAGGAGAGTTACACATGCACACACACGTGCACTTTGCCTACCAAACAGGCCTCCCTACCCTGGGTACTGGCATAGAGGTCATTAATGGCCTAAATCTTTGTGCCACATTGAAAAGTACTTTGATTCTTCTGTACTTTTGATAAATTACTGCTCCTTTCTCAACCCTGCACAATAAGTGATGCCAGTAATTCAGGGTCTGATTTGCTTGCCAGCTTCTTTCCCTTTCCACCCCCACAAAACAGCCTTTGGATTTTCCAGCTTCATGCTTCATTTACATAAGAAACTGACATTTTAAAAAGTAATTGGAAAAAGTGTATTTAAAAATAATCCAACAAGGCAGACAGTCTCATTAGAGTTGCTCCAGGCTGTGCCATAATGGCCTGGAAATCACTTATACACAACTCTGACTCTGCTTGAGGAGGAACTAATCTAAAGACACACTTTATTTGGTTTTCAATGCAGCTTTCTTAGTGAAAGTCAGTTTGGGCTGTCAAAGAAATAATTGCAAATTCTTTCCAGTTCCTAGCAATCATTATTACTTACTGTTTCTCCTTCTCTTTTCTTTTGTAGCATGTTACATGACCCAAAGCACTCAGAACAGCTTTCAAAAGTCATGGATGAAGACTGATGAGTATATTATTGTCTAGAAAAGTGGAATTGAGGTTAAGGGACTTGCTGAGGAAAGCATCACAAGTAGTAGATCTGAAAGTGAAACTGAGATCCTTGGATACTTGTTCTTCTGTTTTAATCTCTCCTAAATTACGGTGATATTTTCAAGGATATGCATTATAGCTCCATTCAACAGCATGTTGATGTAATAAGACAATTTCTAAGTGCCCTCAACTAAGTGGCAGATTTTGCTGTGGGTTCATGATGATTGTGGAGAGGTCTACAAAGATGATTAAGGAACTGGAACATCTCACTCAGGCAGACAGGCTGAAAGAGTTGGGCCTGTTCTGACTCAAGAAGAGGTAACTGAGAGGGAGCCTAGCCAATGTATACATATATCTGAAGGGAAGGCACCAAGAGGATGGATCCAGGTTCTTCTCCAGGACACCAAACAATAGGAGGCAACTGGCAGAAATTAACGCACAGAAAATTCCATCTGAATATGAAGAAGGACTTCATTGTGCAGGGGACTGAGCACTGTATCAGATTGCCCAGAGAGACTGTGGAGTCTCTCACTGAAGATATTCAAGAACTGTTTGGAATACACAACTCTGTGCCATGTGCTCTGGGATGAACCTCCTTGAGCGGGGAGGTTGAACCAGATGACCCTGTCTGCTCCCTTCCAACCTTACCCATTCTGATTCTGTGATTCTCACATGGGGTAGGGTTCAGTAGGATTCTAGCTTTGTCCTCTTCAAAATTGCATGCTTACTCCAAGCTGGCTGTCCAAGATCCCTGTCTGTTCAGTGAAGAGGAGCAGGCATTTCCAGGCACTGGCTCACCCTAGTCTAGAACACCCATGCTGATGTGCCATCTCACACCGTGGGGCAGTCCAGACTATGGACTGGCAGACTGGAGTCCTGAGGGCGTTTCTGTCCCAAATATGAATTTGCTATAGACAATGTTTCAGTTCTTTCTAATGCTCTTCCCTTTCCACAGAGGCAGGCTGCTGCTCAGCACTTTGGGACAAAACTGCAAACTTACAAACACAATTCAAATTTCTGGAGGAATGAAAACCTTGAGCTATGTGTAATTAACACTCAAAATTGATTTCATCATTTTAAGAATGAGAGATGATACAATGTAAATGAGCGCCTCCAAGAACAAAAACTTCCCAAAGATATAGTGGGACCAATTGCTGTAGTAAGGAAAGTGTCATGTCCAGTTTTCATAAATCCGAGCAGTTAAAAATGTCTTTCAGGTTTATGCAGAATGGTTGGCTGAAATTATAATGATACATTAAGTAAACAGTATTTCCACACTGCAGAGGAACAAGACAATGTTTTTCAGAAAGTACATACACAGCAGAAAAAAACACAGAGTGAGATTTTTGTCTGGAGAGAGTTTCGGATCATAACAAATTTTTATGAAGGTTTATGAGGACATGTTTTTGCTCACAGTATGTCAGCCTTCCCATCAATGAGCCTGATATTTGTTGTTTCTTTACCATATCTTTTCATATGTCTTATTCTTCATATACTACAATGGCTTCTCAAATTTATACTTCAAAATTCGATTTTATTAATTAAACCTAAAGGTTTTGAACTTTCTTAAAAATTAACTTAAAATATTTAGGATCGAGGAAATTAATCTTAAGGAAAAAGCTCTCAAGTGGGAGATCATTATTATGATCCACTTGCACTTGGACCTGCTGGACCTGTGATCCATACAGAAATGCAGAGTAGTCTAATTTATTTTGAAGCTGACATGAGGCACTTTAATATATTTTATGGTCTGCACCTCTGATACAATGCAGTACTTGCAGGCTGTTGTTTGCTGAAGGCAAACCAACCTTCTTCCTTATAATTTTGTCTGGCTTCATTGCGCTGCACTACAGCTGCTTCAGCAGTTTGCCATGCAGAGCTCCTAAGGCACCGACGCCTTCACTTCTTACTGAAGCTGCGCATGGAATTACTGACCAAGGAAACATGTTCCTTCCAGTGGGAGCTCCAGGCAGACAGAAGTGGTAGTACCTGATACTGGATGTTGCTGAAACAGATCTGTAAAGCAGAAGAGCATTCTCTCCAAGAAGAGGAGAGTGAATAATGCTGCCACAAGCCTAGGGAATCTACATTTCTTGTTAAAACAGCAGACTGCTGGCAGCCAGCCTGCATATTATAGCCAGCTGGTTGGCAGCCACAGGCATAATCTCATTTCACTATAATTTTGAACATTTTGAAGTTTTCTGTTTAACTCAAGTCATTAAATCATCTTTTTTCTGAACAAAATAGACACCTTCCAGGTCTCCTGGTTTGAAATTACATTTGCTTAGGGTTTTCTCATTTAATTGCAACTTCTGCATTAAAATATAAGGGCTGAGAGTCTTGTTTTTGTTATTTGTGCATGACTTAATTTTAGCTACTACCAAAACACACCACTTCAGACATATCTGGCAAAACCAGGTGTTTTACTGTGGAAACAGATATCAACTTCAATTTTCCAGACTGTAATGGATATTTAAGATGAGGGGACAGTGTAATTTTATTTGCTGATGAGGATATTTTGTGCTGGTCAGAGCAAGACTAAGAAACTGTAAGCTGTCACAAAAGATATCATTGCTTAAACCATATTTCAGTTGTCATGAGCTGACTGTATATCTCCAACACAACCCTTCAAGATTATTATAAATATGATAGCCTGACCCCTGATTTGCCTTCCTCATTCCCTTCACAGGCTCTTCTGTCTCTTCTCCTCCTTTTGCTCACCATCAGCTCCTCAGTAGTTTCCCGAATGTGAGGGGCTGCCTCCAGCTATGCAGAGTTTGGTTAAAACAAAGAAACTTCTTAAAACTTAAAACAAAGTTTGGTTAAAAACAAAGAAACTTCTCTGTATCTAATTCACCTGCTAAATGTCACAGTGCTCTGTTTAGAAAAAGCAGGGAGCACTGCAGATTTGAATTCTGTTTCTGGAGGCCTGTGTTTTACATAGCCACATATCCTTATCCTATTTATCCCAGCCTTTGGTTTTGCTCTCCTGGGTTGTTACAAATACATGTGTGCAACTACACGTGACTCCAGTACCTGAAGACTTTTGTTTTACCACTACCACTTAACTGTAAAGTTGTGATTTGTGACTTTGCCTTCTTAAGAATGGCCAGCTCATAAAAGAAAAGCTATTTGCTGGTACACACTGTGTACTATTAGTGTCATGCACACTTAGAGTGTCCTGTAAAGGATGCAGCATTTCTTTTCCACTTTATGATTGCCAGGTCAACAAAGATGCACAGAAGGTACTGCATGTGTTTTCACTGTCACTTCCTTTGATGCAGCCATCCCTGAGAATAGCATTTGTCCTGGAAAAAGTAGGAAGAAATTAAATGTCACGGAACAAACAAATTACCAGATAATGCAGAACACTTTTGCAAACCTGAACGTTACATTTAGCAGTGTCATTTCATTGTGTTTTAAGAAGGCCTGAGTGCTTCTGGAAGATGGTGTTACCATAAGGCCCCACTGCTGCCTCTCCCATCCATGCTCTCACTATCTCTGTGCAGAAACTGGGACTCCTCATGAGCTTAGCCCAGCCTCAGGTTTATAACTAAGCTCCTCTTTCTTCCTTTCTTCTCCCTGGAGTGCTGCAGTGCATGCCCAGGGCAGGTGTGTGACTGTGATGTACAGGCAGGTCTTTGGAGGAAAGGGGGGTTCAGAGGCTGTGGCTGTGTGAGTGTCAGTACAGAAGCTCTTGTTCCAGAAGGAGGTATCCTGAACAATCAGGTTTGGGAGCTGAGGAGTAAAAGCAGCAAATATTCTGAGCAATGCTGGCAACAAATAGCTCCTCCTGGGGGAAAAAACCCAAATATTTCACAGAGTCCTTCCTTGGATCTCCCTGCTCCAAAGTAAGGCAGGGAAAAAACAGTTTTCCCATTTCAAAAGGGTATGAAATTACAAGGTTTTCACCCTTTATGCTAAAATGGACTGTGAAGCCCTAATTGTCACAGTTAATTAGTACCAGAGGGTACTGACTCGAGATTTTTGAGAAGTTTGCACTACTTTTGATCTCATGTAATCTCTCCTTCCTTTTCTTGAGACAGGAAAAATACAATTCCAAAACAGATTTCATCTTAGATGAGGGACAGAAACTTTATTCTGAAAATGTCCATGTGTGTTGCTTTGACCACACAAACACTTTTCCTCAAACTTCATTAAACTGGAAGTTCCATTGCTATTTCTGTCAAAAGAAGTTTTAATCTTTACCCATTGTGGTTTACATTGTCTAAATGTCTTTTTCATTGATAAACCCCTTGCTTATATATTTATTCTGTTAGCCTAATTTCTTCCTTGAGAATTCTTTATTATTGATCTTATTTTTCTTGTCTATTTTTCTTTCTCCCAGTTTTGTCCTCTTAGTCACTGGGTCTTCAAATTCTAAAAAAGTCTACAAATATTTTGAAATTGTGATGGTGCTTCAGTGCAGCTTATTTTACATGAAAAGGTTAGAATACTGTCTTCAGGAAAGTAGATTAAGAGAAAAAAGGAAGCCAGTTATAGTTCTACAAAACTTCCATTGGAACAAATATTTTTAAGAAAAAAAATTAAAATACCTGGGTCTTTTGAGTTTGCCATTAAACACTGGAATATAAAACTTAGCCTGTGTGTACATATTAGCATAGACTAATTTCCAATATATTTGCATGTGCAGTTTAATCACATGATATATTAATGATACTCACATTATACTGAGTATTGTTTTTACATTAGTTTACTTGAAGTACAGATTTCATAGCAACATAAATACCAGTGAGATTGGAGGATACAATAACCACACTATTTTTGCTGTGGGCTGTCTAATTGCTTTTGTTTAGTATTTATTTAATTAGATTTTTCCTCTAAAATACATGGGCTTTATGATACTTTATGAGACAGTTGGCTGTCAGTGTCTTCCTTAGAAATATTTTATTAGTAAATAGATCAGGAAATTTTAATTTTTTTTCAATAAAGCTAGATCAGTCATGAAAAATGGACCAGGGGAACTGAAATTGATGTCAAGCTTCTTTTCCAAATGTATTTTTGTTCAAAAGTGACATTTATTTTATAGCAGTAGGGTAAGAGGTTCAAAGCAATATGTAGTGGAAATCACAGCAATATCACTTAAATCCACAGAGAGGACACAAGATAATGGAGCAAGTAATACCAATGGCCCAGTTTGAAGCCTGTTAAAATCAATATGTTCTTGCCATTGCCTTCAGTGAGCTAGGAATCAGAAATGCATTTCTTTTGCCATCTCTTCGCATTTTAAAACATGGTATTTTGTTGTGAAAGATGTAATCACCAAAAAAAAATCTCAACCATTACCCTCTCTCCTTTTTCCACTCCTGTGTCCCTAAGCTGACCCAGACAGAGAAGGGGATTTGTGGCTCTCACTGCCTGTGTGCCCGGTGGATGCAGGGGCTGTACTGCTGCACAAGCTTGGGGTTCAGGTGCTGGCATGGACAGCTGATCTTGGACATGAGCACCAAGTGAATGGTTGATAAATGGGGAATTTTCACAAGAGTTCAGTGGTGCAAGGCTGGAGTGATTTCATTGGGAACAAATGCTGAACTGGAGACTGCACAGGCAGCCCATCATATAGAGCTGGCAGTCAAGATACACATTTAAGTCAGTGCAGAGTCTGGATAATAAGTGGTGGCTCATAGTCTCAAATCCCACAGCTGCTTTCTGGACTTTGACCTCTTGACTACAGAAGGTGCAACTGGAGTCACTAAATTTGGAAAGGGGTCATATTAATGCACAATGATTAGTGCACAATGTCCAAGAGTTGGCATGAACATGATCTATATGTGTTGACTGTGTGTACACAGTGGTGGTTTAGAATTCCCAGAGATTTGTTACAAAAACCAGCAACATTCAGTCATGGGGGAAGATATTTTGCATTCAATGAAAGCTTGAGATAGTTAATAACATGGCTTCTTTGCCCAACACTTTATTTCTGATCTGCTTGACATTTTCTCCTTCATGTTTTAACTTTGCCTTCATCTTTAATTTCAACAAGAGGGAGAACCCATGCTTCACTGCAAAATAGAAAATAAAATGAAATGTAGATTAGCATTAAGCTATTTCTCTTTGCCCCTTTCCTTTTCATCCCCCATGGTTTTAAACTGCAAGTATTCCCCAAATGTTTTAAATATAATTAAATAAAATTGTCTGTATCAGACTACTTACCAGCTTAGCCTGGACTTCCCTCATGCATTCATCAAACTTCCCATTTTACCAACTACTCTTTAATAACATTTACCTGCCAGATGGACAACAACACAGATGTAAGGTAGTGAATGGAGGAAAAAAGATTTCTCTGAGGGCAGAGTCCTCTTTGCAATTATTAAAACTAATATGTCACCCTCTTGGGTAAAACCTGTTAGACACACACCTCTTACAACAGGTGAAGTGTGGAGTTTAAAAACCTTCAAGTTGCAAGGCTTGCTGAAAGATTCATGATGCTAGATGGAAGACAAGTGCAACAGGTTTTGTTACCATGTTCAAAATTGCAGAAGAATCGTGAGGAATTGATACCAGAGCTTCTTGTTACACCTACAACTAATTGACATTGGTAATTACAACAGAGATCAGTGAAACCTTCCCAACCAGGGGGTGTGTTTTTGTTGTGGAGCTAACTGAATCTTTTGCTTGTACTTTTCTACATGCTGAGCCCACACAGCACTCGTTCTTCCCACTGTCAGGGCTTTATTGCATAACCCCAGCACCCTGTATTCTACCTGTTTTCCTCTATATCATCTCTTCTACAGCCTTTATCACCACACTATTTGAGTACCATTCACCAGTGCATTAAGCATTGTACCTGCCATCTGTCATATGTTTGTCCTCTGATCCTCTCTGTAGGGAGTGTAATGTGCTCAGTAAGGTGCCCTGTTTTGATAGGATTTTTGTTGGAATAGATTTTTTACGAGTGTGTAAAAATAGACAAAAACCTGCCTTGACCTTAGAGCAGATAAGGAAGCCAGTGATGCACTCAGTTTCCAGTTCATGGGGAACTTATGCCACAGAATGGACCAGCTCCTGAGACTGCAGTGTTTTCCTTAGAGAGGAAACCTTGTGGGAGGTGCTGTTGGGCTTTTCCAGATCTCAGTAGATATTTTATATAACTTGGGTCCAGACCAAAAGGAACTTCAAAGAAAAGATTCAAGACCTTGAATTTGATTTGGATGCTTTTGAAATCCCCCAGCAGAGCTTTGCAGTGCTCCTGGTAACTTTTGTTCCTGAAGAGACAGTTCTTATTCTTGGCCCTTTCTTCCATTCCAGATTGGTGCTACAGCTGAGTTTGCCAATCTGTCAGGACACATTTTAAGGCTGCCTCAACAGCAAAAGCGATGCTTTTGTCTGCAGGCTATCAGCCAGGCCTTCCGGGGAAAACATCGCATACTGCTGTCATTCCTCTTTAGAAACCTCCTCCAACAGTTTTTAAAAACTCGACTCAGGCCTTGCCCATCTTCCTCTTGGCCATTTTTGTTTCCTGAAAACGTTTTCGATACTCATTTCATTTTGGATTGAGAGTAGAAATTAAGGAAGTCTAGAAATTTAAAAGAAGCTGTGTTGAGAGGCTCTGTGGTGCAATTCAATTTGTGAAATCAGTGTGTTTCCATGTGTGATTTCTTTTGTTAGATAACATTTTTTAAGCTTTCTGTAGCACAGACAGATATGCAGACAGCTGAAATTCTACATTAATCATAAAGACACTCTGTGACCCAAAAGGACGAGCTAGTGCATGAACTTACACAAGTTAGCAACTTAACAGTGTTTCTCCATGTTTTTGTTACTAAACCAAGGTTCTTGCTGTCTCCTTCAGCAACCCCACACTAAAGCACCTTCTACAGCAAATACCTTTAAAGTGGCACAATTGATTTTAATCTGAAGTAGTGGGTGAATGAAGTAGGTAATAAAACAGAAGCATATGTCCAGAGGTGAAGTGTGGAGTTTAAAAACCTTCAAGTTGCAAGGCTTGCTGAAAGATTCATGAAGCTAGATGGAAGACAAGTGCAACAGGTTTTGTTACCATGTTCAAAATTGCAGAAGAATCGTGAAGAATTGATACCAGGGCTTCTTGTTACACCTACAAGTAATTTTGACTCTCTGCTGGATTACCACCAATGGTAGCACACACTGCTAGCCTTATCTCTGCTCAGTTACATAAACTCTCAAGCTTGTGCAATACAACCATGGTGATTTTGGCCAAGGTTTTTAATTAAAGTTTTAAATCTTGGAATATAAATAAAGGCTCTATTGTAATTTGATTAGTATCTGAAAAAATAAAACCAAACCAAACAAAACACTAAATAACAGAAAACAGGAATCAATAGTATGTGATTTCTATGTCCAAGCTGACCCACTTCACAACAGGATCATTGCTAATGTCAATTTTTCTGGTCATTGTCTTCCTTATATAAGCTAGGAGAGCAAGACTGTAAAGCCATGTCAGAGCTGTAATGTACAGCAATCCAACAGCAATCCAAGCTTTTTGAGTTTTATCTCATACTGATTTATTTTACACTTTAAATTTATTCCAGCTTATGTACTAATGTATTGCTATGTGAAAATTATATTTTTTAACACAAGAGGCCAATGAAATCTTTTCAGGTGAAGCAGATTTTTCCAGACTCCAATCAAGAGATCATTATTAATTTTCTCAGGGTAAAGGGCTAATAGGAAGAGCTGTTGATCTTCAAGCTTGTTTCTGAAAAGTGTCTCTGCTCAGTGGCCTGCAGAAATCATACAAAGCAGCAGTAGGTATAAGAGCTCTTTTCTGAGTGTGGTTTGTCTGGGTGGCTTCAACAGCACTACACATTAAGAGTTGTTTAGTTTCACAGTGTTCTGCAGGACAGGATAAAGATTGACAAGGTCTATTGATTCAAATGTTTTGGAAAAGTGCTTTAAAATATTCTTGTGAATAATGTCTGTCTGACACTGCTTTGCAGGTCTCATCAAGCAGGGTCTGGATCCATACTAATTTCTCATAAATGTTCATCATTAGTATTTACATTACACAGAGCCTGTGCTGGTAGGGAAAAGGTGCTGGGAAGCTGTTTGCTTAATATGATTGATAAAGAAACCCTTATTGTGATTTTGCAGTTTTATACCACTCTGTTGAAAGACTGGGGAGATTTATGATGCACCAAGTACAAATTAATGGCTATTCTGGAGGATAAGCTATGTGACCTAGAAATGCCAAGTTCAGCATAGAGCAGAATTAAAGAACTGCTTTTCTGGGGAGCAGATTTGGAGCTGATTGCCCCAGTGGCAAGGGAACTGATTAGGTTGCAAACTGATGCAGTGGACTAGTGATCTGCTACTAAGAGGTGCTTAATCTGTCTAATAGTATTGTCTCAGTATCAGACACTTACTGAGTTACCAGCTGGGAAAAAAGAGGGACTCCTCTAATAAACATTGTCACTACAGGAAACAGGAACAAAGAGCTTTTTGAGATGTCTTAAAAAGAAAGACATGCAGTCTGTGATCTAAATAAATGCATAAATATTCAAGAAGAAAGAAGGGCAACAAATGTCCTGTTTTGCAAGTGCAAAAATGTAGAAATGTGACAGTAATATTGGATGGAATGATCAGTTAGCAGGTCTTGCTCTGCTGAAAATACACAAAAATATCACATGGAACAGCATAAATATTAAAGGTGTGAGAGGGGCAGAAGACTAGAAAAGCAGAGAGAAGTTCAAGTGATGTTTTGGGTTTTGTGAAAATCAAAAAAGAGAACATCTTGGAGGTGAGGGGTTGGACAGATGACTGGTGAAAACAGAAGGTTTTGGCTTTGTGGAGCACTGTAATTTGTCACAGTTTACTGAGAATTGGTGTCACTGTCCTTCACAGACTGTTATACACTTGCTTTTCTCAGCTGCAAATCAGCTTGAATAAGTAGGAAGAGAAGTAGAAACAAGAACAAGGGGTATAAAGACAGAAAAGACAGTAAATATTTAAACTCAGTGCCTGTGTCTCATAAACACTGTGGTTTGATGTGACAAGGGATTTTTCACTTAATTATTTACCCATGTTACAAGACTGACTATTGAGCTAGGGGAACTGGTAATTCTCATTAATGAGAAGAAATTTTATTTAACTGGCATTACTGGAACACAGTGGGATGATCTGTATAACCAGAATATTAGAAAACACCATAACACATTGCATCAGAAATTGAGGGAAACCGGGGCCAGCCCTTCATGGATCACAGAAGAGGGACATGAATTTCAGGCTTTTTACTAGACCATGTAAAACAATTGATCTTGATTCCTTTGATTCATTACAAAGGAATAATCTACTCAGAGTGTGGCTGCCTTCCTCAGGGGAGACTGAAGTCTCCATGAGATGTAAAGTGGAGAAAATTCTTTTCCAGCAGTGCCCAGTTGCAGTGGATTCCTGCCCCAGCCGTGTTTATAGGTATCCCTGACACTTAAGAAGGAGGCATTTTGCAGAAACCAGTAAATTGTTTTCTTCTTCTTCCTATGATTTTATTGCTCAGTGCTCCACTTAGCAAGAGTAACTCAAGTTTATGAGATTAAATTTTTTTAAAAAGACAATTTTATTTACTTCTCTAATCTAGAGACTACAACATTTTCATAGGCTACATGAGCTTTATTCTGTGACATGAACAATTATCCCCAGAGGCATATAATGTATTCCTCTGAGAGTTAAATCAAAGCAGATTTCATAAAGGGAAAAAAAGGCTGTTGTCTTTCTCCATTTTTTTTCTCTCTTCTCTCAGAGATATATATATTACTAGTTATTTCAAACCCCTGTCATGGGAAAGATCCCACATTATTTGATGTAGCTGCAGATGAGCATCTCCTTCACTGTACACAGCAACACACTGCTGTGAAAAGCAGATTCCATTCTAATGTTCTGTAATTAATGTGTAAAAAAATAAAACAACCAAACATGGAACCCCCTTGACACTGTATCTGGTGGATTCACCAGGTACTTGTTTCAGTGCTCAAAAGAACAATTTTGAAAGCAGTTTTGCTCTCTTCTCTTCTCTTCTCTTCTCTTCTCTTCTCTTCTCTTCTCTTCTCTTCTCTTCTCTTCTCTTCTCAGCTTGTTAAAACATTTCAAGAATAAAAGAGAAAGCTCAAGACATATGTTAGCAGAGGGGAAGGTGATAACGACTTAATAGCTTTTTGAGGGCAGAACCCCTTTATTTTCAGCAAAACACAACATCCCAATTAAAAAATTTTACCATCTTCTTTTTGTCTAAGGAATCATGGCCAGAATTCAAAGGGCACTTCAATGCTTGTAGGAAGAGAAACACAGTGGAACCTGTGAATCTCCTGTCTCCCATCAGAGGTCACTATCAACCCAGGGTGTTTAGCCTCCTCCAGGATCAGGCACTCTATGAATTGCATCAGTTTTTCTGAAACAGTGTTAATTTCTTCTCTCAGACCTGAACAAATAACTTTCTGCTTTTTGGTCACAGAATGATCAAAGTGACAGGAATAGATGATTTGTGTCAGCAGTAGGACTGGTTGGATTTTTGCATATTATCCCCAACACAGTCAGGCTAAGCAAATTAAAGAACCAGTAATTCTGCAGGCAAAATCCTTACTTTCAGCAAATTCTGACAAAGCTACACAGTTTTATGGCTGATGGCACCTTACTCTCAAGCTTGAAAATAAACCTAGGATTAAAAGGTTCTTATATCAAAATTTTTGTCTATCCAGTGGAGCTCATCAAAATGTTTTCATCTGAATTGTTTTCCATCAGGAAATGGTGCCTGGGTGGAATCCAAGTGCTCCACAAATCTGGTCTTGGTGGTGCTGGGGAACACAGGGACACTGCCTGTCTGTCTCTCAGGTCGAAGTCCCCAGGGAGACACACAGCCTGTTTCAGTGCCAGGGGGGCCATCCCCCAGGATGCTGAGACCAGAGAGGGATTTGAGAAAATACATATTATTTATTGCAAAATATGACCCTTTTAATATGCCTACCCTGTGCTAAATGCTGCTGAGTAACAGAACTGCTATGTGTCTGCTGTCCTGTAAGTACTGGCATCATCTGGAGTAGTCAATTTGTGTTCACATCAAAGATGGCCTTTAAAGAAAGAAGTGAGAACATGCTGTCCTTTCTTTTATAAACACATCACTTTTGTTCTTTCTGAGGTATGCTTTTCTCTGGGAGCACAATAAGTTTAATGCTGGAGAGACTGAAGTAAAAACACTTCAGTTCAGGCATTTCAGCCCCCACATCTTCAAGAGTAGGAGTTAGGCTGCTTTGGTTCATTAAACTGACATAAATAATATTTTTCTTCTATATTTCATTAATAATAATAATAATAATAATAATAATAATAATAATAATAATAATAATAATTTTCCCATACCACAATCTTTATTCATTGGCAGTAACAGGTCTCTTGAGGGAGATAAAACACCAATGAAAGCAGAAAGGGCATATGTACTGTATCTGATGGGAAACATGCCATTAGCATGAGGTGAATTGCATGTGTGCTTAGAAAATTGTACATTGCTACATCAGTTCAACTGCAGTACCTGCTTACTGGCTTCCTCAGAGTTACAGAGGATAAAATTCTTTTTAATGTTTCTATTTATTGCAAGTAAGCCACTTAGACTTTATCTACAGTGCTTAGAAGATAATTTATAATGCTGAGAAGCCATAAAGCACTGAGGATGTACTGACACTCCCATGACTTACAGATACCCTTCTTTCATCTGCAGTTCCCTAAAATCTGTTTAACTCGGTGAGAGCGTGTGGTTTGGGAGAGGAGAATTCTCAAGATTTTTAAATTCTCATTTAAGGCTGAAGGAGAGATAAAAATATCATGTATTTAAGAATCCATTGCTAGAAGAACCAGTTTAGTTTTGAAGCACTGGGTTTAGCTTTGCTCCAAATAACATAGTATTTTCCTGTTTTTCTACAGAGCTCAAGAGTGCACTTTGCATGCTCTGTCAAATATATAATTTTCCTTAACTTTTTCATCTTCCCAAAACTGCAGACTTCAAAGTAAGCTGCTCAGGTTTCACTATTTACTGGTTTATGATGTTTCATGTGTATTTCTCTCCCTTTACTTGATCATAGAATGAGGATTCCTTCCAGTATTAGCTTCACAGGAGCCTCACCCTTTTTAGAAGTACCTGACTCCCATATTCATGGATCCAAATGAAAGAGAAGGGTGAAGAGCAACATTGGGAAGGAGGACAAGAGTATCCTGAAAGAATGAGAGACATGCAGGAAACACAAACGTGGTAAGGACAATTGTGCAGTGCAACTGCCACCGCTTTGCTGATTCACTTCAGGAGTGAAGAATTACTCCACAAAAGGGACAGAAACCACCCCAGAGAGAATAACCCATGAGTATGATGTCTGTTAGGATTTGGAGTATGTGATGGTTACAGAGATCTGCTACATCAAATCCATACAGATCTTGAACATTTGCAACTTCCTTTGCTATTCAGATGTTTGGTCTTTTTCACAATATTGGTGAGTATTTAAAATGCATTTAATCTATAAATACTGAGATTCTCCCGGCACTTCTCACTAGTTTTCTAGGATTAAAAAAATCGCTGCTTGAATCTAACTCCTTCCCTTGATGCTGTTCTAATCATAAAGGCAGTAATGTTTCCATCTTTTGAATTTTTCCTTTGTGAAACTGACTGCAAGAGCCTGCTAAAAGAATACTTTTTTCGACTGGTGATTCTGAGTTACTGTATGTGTTTTACTTTAACAGGCACAACTATAGAAGGCGAATAAGCCACTGAACAGAAAGGACCATAAAATGGCTCTGTGAATACCATAGTGATCACATGCACAGTCACACAGCACAGTTTAATCCAAACTGACCATGGGAACAGTTCCTCAGTTACAGGACCAGTCTTTATTTTCCTGTCATATACTTCCTATCTCAGTGTTAAGACATTGCACATGTTACCAAATCACTTTCTCATAATTAATCATAATCATAAAAAAGTGTTTGTTGTCCTCATTGCTTACCAGAAACTTTACCTTTCAAGTAGCATTCCGTGTTCTTGGATTCATTGTGTCCAAACACAAATTTTACTGAGTTATTGAAGACAGTGAAGAAATAGGGAAGCTGCTAACAGCAGCAAAACATAAAGAAAAGATACTACAGAAATTGTATCTTTAAGACAGTGCTTAAACTGCTAGCACATGAGTTTAATGAATGTGAAGAATGTGAGATTTCTTTTGCATTTATTTCACCTCCATGATTGTATTGTGGCCAATCCAAAAATGGGGATAAATCTGTCTTTAATAAAGAGAATAGAAAAAAATAAAATCACATTGATTAATAAAATCAAATCTCATGTTTATTAAAATTAATAAAGTTAGCTCAGTAAAAAGTTCTTGATGTCCCGCCTGATTTGTTTCATGTATTTTCTTTGGTGCCTTTATTTTTCTGGTGTTTTTGCAGAGCAGCTAGTGAGGACTGAGAAGCATTAAAAGGCTTTGCTCTCTGAGGAGAGGAAGGCATGAGGTAAGGTTGATGCACACAGTATTTTGCTGGGCAACTCAAGTGATCCTTAGTGATCCTTAACATATGGAGAAAAGCTTTTTTTTTTCAGTATGTATTTGATTGCTTCATAGAAGTCAATAAGACCTTTCCAAACCTTTCTCCCAGAGATGGTTGTAAAAATGCCTCGTGATCTCCAATGTGTGCAAAATGGAAATGGATCAAGCCTGAGGAAATGATCCTTTCCCTTCAGAATGCTCCTTCACCTCTAGGGAAAACACCTAAACAAGAAGTTTTTGTTCAGACAAACTACCAAAGATGACCCCAAATATCAAAAGGGAGAAAATTTAAGTGTGTTTAAATTTCAGCTGTGTCAAATATGTTTCTGACTCATACTGTTTGTCCTGTTCTCTCCTCCTGCCTCCCAGACACAGTAGTTATTTGGGATGCAGACCAATAACACATCCAGCCACAATGCCTACAGCCATTTCTGGGTAGCTGTCTGGAAAGCAACGTTGATTTTTTTCTGTTCAAGACAAATTGGCAGTTTAAGGGCCTCTTTGAAAGCAGAAACAATGTTAGGCGAGGTCTGCATGTTTCCACCCGGCTATTTTTCAAAATTGATGCTGGGCTGCTTGTGTCATCAATAATGATCTATTTCTTATTTAGTACTCAGGCTGCAATTAGATTCTGTGCATAGTGCTTTCCAGGACAAAGACAAGAATAAAAGCTGTGATCCCCAGTCCTTCTAAATCACAGATCTCAGACACATTCTCTCTTAAGCAGGAGTTTGTGCGTCAGTCCTGTGACAGGAGGAGGCTGCATCTGGGAGTGACTCTTTTAAATATGGAGATGTGCTAAGATCGTTCCTCAACACTCTGTGATAGGTTGCAAACCAGACCAGCCAAGTGCAACTGGGACATGGGATCCTAGAAAACATGATGTTGTACTGTAAATGAGTGATGCATGGAACTAGTTTCAGGGACAGTCAAAAGATTGAAAACCATTCACAGAATCACAGAATGGGAAAAGTTGTCCAGCCTCCCTGCTCAGACAGGGTTGACCTAGAGCACACTGTACAAGATTGCATCCAGATGGCTCTTGAATATCTTCAGTGAAGGAGGCTGCAAATGCTCTTGCCAACCTGTTTCATGTGGTCACCCACAGTAAAGTTCTTTCTCACATTCTGATGGAACTTCCTGTGCATCAGTTTCTGCCCATTGCCTCTTGTCTGATTGCTTGGCACCACCAAGAAGAGTCTGGATCCTTCCTCTGACATCCTCCCTTCAGATACTTGTGTACCTTGACAAGGTCTCCTCTCAGCTGTCTCTTCTCACCACTGAACAGCCTGCCTAAGCCTTTCCTCATCAGAGACATGCTGCAGTCCCTTAATCATCTTTGTTGCCCTCTGCTGGACCTGCTCCAGGAGCTCCATGTCTTTTTTGTACTGTGAGGCCCAGAACTGGACCCAGCACTCCAAGGCCTCACCAGGGCTGAGCAGAGGGGCAGGATCACCTCCCTCAACCTGCTGGCAATGCTCTTCCTAATGCACTCCAGGACACCACTGGCCTTCCTGGCCCCAAGGGTACTGCTGGCTCATGAACAGTTTGTTGTCCACCAAGACCCCAGGTGCTGCTTTCCAGAGCTGCTTTCCAGCAAGATGATTCCTATCCTGTGCATGGGGCTAGTCTTTCCTAGAACTCTGCAATTGCCTTTGCTGAATTTCAGAAGGTTCCCTTCTGTCCATCCCTCCAGCCTGTGGAAGTTCTTCTGAAGGGCTGCACAGCTCCAGGGGTATTGCCCACTCCTTCCAGCTTCCTGTCATCAGTGAACTTGTTGAGTAGGCCTCTCCTCTTCTCCAAGTCATTGATGAATAAGTTGAACAATAGTGGGGCCAGTATGGAAACTGAGGAGCCACCAATAGATACAGGCCTCCAACTCGATTCAATTGCAAGAGTCTAAATCAGTGTGACCAGACCCATCAGTCCTGAGTGAGATTTGAGTGTAGACATGAACAGAAGGACACTACATGGTTCCAGGGACTCGTTCATCCATCTCTTTCATGAACTGAGTCTTCTATTTTTATATAAAGATTGTTCTGAGGGAAAATAGGAGTGAAATGGGATGTAAGGACCAAAGGTCAGGGGGAAAAATAACAGAGCTAACTTGCTTTGCAGAGATGTCTTGTGATCCAGCACTTCAAAACAGAATTTTTTTTTTTTTTTTTTTTTTTTCTGCAGAGCTGAGGGAAGAGCAGTAGGGAAAAGGAAAGAGAGGTACAGATGGCATTATTAGATTTGTTACCTGGAAAAGAGTAAACAGGATAAAGAATCCAATTTAGCATAAGTAAGACAGAAAAGACCCTTCAAAGGGTTATACTGAAAGAACCATAATTATTTGTTTACTGTCTTGTGTACTGAGGAGTACTGCTATAACTAATGCTTTGGGAACTATTTTCAGAGAGAATGGAGGAGGAGCAAAGGCATGAAGACATACATGCTTTGAACATCCTATGGTATCGTGGCTGTTTGGGATAAAGTATGCCTTGCAAGTTTGGTCATCTCTGTGCTCTGTGACCTACATTCACTACAGAATGGAATTCACAGGAAGCACCAAGCTGAGCAGGGTGCTGTCCAGCCTGCCCAATACAATGTGCTGCAGAGAAGAGCACAGAAGTCATTAGAAATCTCTGTGCTAAATTTAAAGAGCTGCTTTACCTGGAGCTCAGGTCCTCTCCAGAAAATAGGTAAGGTTGGCAGCTTTGTACTCATCAGATAGCATTAATGTGGAAATACAAGGTAGATTCAAGGACTTGCTCTCTATGAATTATAAACAATCTCCTGACAGTCATCACTGAAAAAATGCTGCAATCCATAAGAATTGTGTAGCAGGTAATTCTCAACCAAGTTGCTGAATTGTCATCGAATATTACATAAACTATTCAGTCCCTCAGTATTCATTAAGTAGAAAGAATGGATGCGACCTTGTAAATTAGAAAGGAGACATCTGTCTGGTAAGAGAGGACTAGAGTTCCTGTTCTTCCATTTAGCATGAAACTGTTTCACAGAAGACAAAACAGCTCCAACAAGAGATGCTGATAATTGTGTTACAAATGGCTTTGATGCCAATCTTCTTTGTCAGAAGGAAGGTCTGACTCTGAGCTTCTGAGCACAGGCTGCTAGCTGGACTGCCATGCTGCCTGCTGCTGAAGGACACGGGTGTGCTCTGATTGTGCCTTCCAAAGCATGTCTGTCCAGTTGGGAGCAACAGGGAGGCAGAAAAGGGACTGCCTCTGACACCTGAAATCCTAGTAAGCAAATGTGATACTGTATTTCTACAGCTAACTTTAACTGTTCCTAATATTTTAAACTTCAAGATTAGTTATATTTCTTGATATATAACCCTTCTGGCCCTTGTGTTAATTTTATGCTCATCACCAAATATTCAGAAACTTCATCAATGTGGTGCTTTGTACCAATGTCTTTACAGGAAATGTCAGACTCAGTGTCTCCATCTACCCTTGAGGAGCATCAAAAGTAACCCCATTTTAGCCAGCGTGCTCTCTTTCCTGGTTTTGTCAGGAGAAGAGTCAGTTTTCTTCCCAGTAGCTAGGACAGGGCTGTATTTTTGAATTGTGCTGAAAAAAGTGTTGATAAAACAGAAATATTTTTGTTACTGCTGAGCAGTGTGTGCATAGTGTCAGGGCCTTTTCAGCTCCTTGTCCCTCCCCACCAGGGAGGGGGCAGGGGTGCACATGGGGTTGAGAGGAGACACAGCTGGGACAGCTGACACTGACTGCTCAGAAAGATAACCCACACCACATGGTGTCATGCTCAGCATATAAAGCTGGGGGAAGAAGGAGGAAATGGAGATGTTTGGAGGGAACATTTGTCTTCCCAAGTTATAGTTACACGTGCTGGAGCCCTTCTTTCCTGGGGATGGCTGAACACCTGCCTGCCCATGGGATGTGGGAAATGGATTCTTTGCTTTGCTCTGCTTGCATGTGCTGATTTTCCTTTGCCTAATGAATTATCTTTATCTCAGCCTGCAAGATTTCTCATTTTTATTCTTCAGATTCTCTCCCCCACCCCACCAGGAGGGAGTGAGTGGCTTTGGGGCTAAGCTGCTGGTTGGGGCTAAACCACAACAGATGCCTCTCATTATTTTCCACTTAAATCTTGCCTTGCTTTACAGTCTTGTACTAATCTTTCTAGTCCAGGTTTTGCTAAATTAATAACCAGCTTTGTTTTACTTAGCTTAGGCTACTACATATCCCAAATCTAGAAGATCATTTGTGTTAGCAAAAAAAGCTAGAGTTGGTGTGCTTTCTTAGTATCCTTATGAATTACTTTTCCATGATTGATAAGCTGAGATGATGGCATAAAGATTATTTATAGCATAGCTCTTAATTCGTTTACTGGTCAAAGTACTCTGTAGTTGTGACATTAAGTATATACTGTGTGTTAGCTTCACTGACCTGAGACTTAATACTACACATTTATTTTCATTAAATTGTGTTTTCTTTTTCTATGCCAAATGATATAGGAGATCAAAGTCTAGCCACAATATTCCTTAATAGTAGTTGCACCTTCAAATTATTTTTGCTGAATTTGATATATGCTTTAGATAGCTACATGAAAATAGTTAAACGTTTTTCATCTAAGACAGGTTCTCAAAGTGACCTCAAAAAGCTACAGTTAATAACAATGAAAAACTCACACACCTTTCCAGCACAGTAAATTAGTCACTGTTATTATACAAGTCCTTTCTTTAGGGCATTTTAACCCACAGGCAATTTTACAGTGTTATCATTGGAGCTGAGTGTTTTTTCTTTCAGCCAAGACTAAGCTTGTGGCAAAATTTAAACTTTGATATTTAGTAACCCTAATATCATGATCTGAAGTGGCATTTGCTATGTAAGTTGGAATACATTTTCTGGGCTAGAATTACAAAAATGGTGGAGAAGTTCTCATCTTCCTTTTGTCTAGCAGAAAATGCAATTCATGATTCAGTGCAAGAACTAAACCTTACCTGTGGTTTCCCTTCAGGGAACAATGAAATACATGGTTTCTCACTGTCGCTTGTTTGAGCTGTTTTATTTAGTAAATACAATTAAACATTCTCTATATTATTTGGCTGTTTTGCCTCCTTTTTGAGTGGCAGATCTTTCAGACTTTTGATATATCTTAGAGACAAAGTCAGTATTTTATACCAATCAGAAAATATAGCAGTGATAGCAGCGGAGGCTGACTGGTTGCTATCACTTTCTGCCCAGCTGCTCAGCAGTCAGGTCAATCATTTAGGCTGTAAGAATTGTGTCTGGATCTCCTCAGCCTGTGACCAGTTCAAAATTTCTCCTCTCTGGTTAACCTTGCTCAGCCTTGACACCACTGTCTTTGAGTCATGCCTGAGTTCCTGAAGTTGATCAGTGGGTTGGCACCAAGCAGTTAGAATATTTGTTTTCCATCAGTAAATTATCATCTTGCAACTCCCTAGATTTTGCATTTATTTAACCAAGGACAAAACTGTTTAACTGTTCCACAGAATCATCAGAGGTTTGTTTGTGTTTTTGTCATGTTGTATGTGTCAAAATGTCATATTGTAGTGTAAAATGGTTGCCAGAGAGAAAGAGAAATAGTTTAAAAACACAGTGCTTCCCATTTTAACAGCCAAGTGTAACCTCAGCAGAATATGCTAGAAAACAGGAGAAAGATGATCATAGTTTCAGAAGACTAAATCACCATTCATCATCAATAAGGGAGGAACAGTGTTTTAGACAGCGAGTTTTTCTAATTTTGTGATACTTTAGAGACTGTTTTGGGGGACTTATAAATAGGAAAGTATATAACTGCAATATGCCTTTCACTGGCTGAGCTCTTACATGTATAAATTGAAACCTGAAATTTTCTTCACAAAGAGTTTGGCTAATGGTGCATTGTACAGATGTTTTCAAAAGGTAAGCAGGTGGTTGCCCACTTTTACTCTCAGCCAGGGAGTGGAAAATCCTCCTTGGCTTTTCGGCTCTTTAAAAAGATAAGCAGTTTTTTTAATGTTTCACATAAAGTTGCTCTTTGAATGCCACACAACCCAGGGAATCCACACCATGCAGGTCTCAAGAAAAGGTCTAAGACAAACTTTCTACCACCAATGAGCGAGGAAATTGCTTACAATCTAAGCCAGGCTCTCAGAGGCTTTTTTCATGTATTCATTTTCCTGCTGTAGTCTTGTAAGGCATAGGTGGTGGTTTTTCTTTGGCTCCTACAGGAATGCTTTCCTCAGGAAAGTGCAAAGCAAAAAATGGAGCAATAGATTTTCTGCCTTCTCCTGCTTGATGTATCTTAGCCTCTCTTCTCTTTTGGGGTCCTTTTCCCTCCCTTTCTCGTATGCAGACTGGGCTGAGGGGTAGCTGCCCATGTCACGGACCTCTCCTGTCCACCTTCCCCTGCTACTTAGGTCTCTGAGAAGGGAATGGAAGGGAAAAGGGCTGTAACAGAGGTCAGAAGGAGAACCAAGAGTGGGACAGCCAGATGTGATAAAAGGATACATTAGCAAGATTAATCTGCCAAGGTTAGAGTAGGAGGAGTATTTAGGTGGCAGACACACACGTAACACTGGGACATTCTTCTCTCTTGTGTGTGACCCACATACTTCCTCCTACATTTTTGGGTCTTTTCAGTGTTGGGGTAGAATGTTCAGAAACCAAAGTGCACCCATATCTCCAGCTGCAGCTCAAAAGGTGTGGTTCTATTGCCCATCTCTTCACCTGGAATTCTGGTTCACAGAGTTCTCTCCCCTCTCCTACCTGTCTGCCAGCTGGAACATTTTTTGTTCTCTTTTCCTATACTGCTTTTCACTACTGCATTATTTGGATCAATACAGCTATAAACTAGGCTAGGAGGATAAACCAAGATAAAAAAGATAAAACTCATGGTTTTTGCAAGCAATGGAAAAGACTTTGCTTCCTTTATGTTGTCCAAGTCCTGTGACAATGTAGCTGAAAAACTGTTACATTTCTTTTGAGATTCATTAAAGGTTTTTTCCCCCTTCCATGTAACTGCTTCATTCGCTTGCTGTGATCCTTCAAAGACATTAAAAAGTTAGTGAAAACCAGTTCACAGATAACCAGAAAAGCTATTTTAAAATTATTTTTTCTTTTGGAGTCTTGGCCTGCCATTGCATCAAGTGGCTGATGGATAACATGTAAATGATATAGATAATTCTGAAATATAATGAGGGACTATATTTAACATTTTCAAGAGGTAGATGGTAAGGGATGGAGATCCTTGATTTATCAGTTTTGAATGTAATAGGGAATTCACTTGCTCCACCCATACTGCCATTTCACAGAGCTGAGCCAAAGATAAAGATTACCAGTCAAACCTGTAAAGAAATACATCAAAACCCAGAAAGTAGTGTTTTTTGAACATCATGAATTTTTAGTCCAAGGAGCATAAGCTTCTCTAAATACAAAGTGCAGCAAACCTCAGCACATATGCCAGAGCCTTTTGAAATAATTAGCTGAAGTTGGATGTTGCTGCTCCAAGTTATGACTGCAACCTAGGCAAACATGCTTTTATTTTAATTATAGTCCATTGTATTTTAAAGATTCTTATATTTTACTACTGATTATACCCAGATGGTGTTTGCGCATTCTACAGTTTCCAATATTAACATTTATATCCTTATTCGGGTTTGGAATATAAACACCATAACTTTGGTTTCATACATTTCAGTTGCATGCTTTGAAAAAATACTTTTAGTATTATTATGAAAATAAATTATGAATCCAAACTCTTCACTGTTTACAAAGGGAAACCCTGCTTAAAGAACTTGACATTACACTATCTCCCAATTCAGGAACAACTTGGTCTTTCTCATCCTATTAACCATGTGCATATGTTTAACCTGATGAACACAAATTGGTCCATTGGGATTACTCTACCACTTGAAAATGTTTGCAGTGCAAGTACTTGTATTGAGGTTAATATATAATGTAAAGGAGAATGAAAAATATGTGACTAAGCCACTGAACTAGAGACAGGCTTTCTTCCTTCTCTTTGATTAGGGTATTGAACTAATTTATGCTAGTTTTATTTTTGGAGCATTCAGCAAGGCTGTGTTACTGCAGCAGTAATTCTCATCTGTGCAGAGTACATGCTAAATAAGATTGTTTTGTGCAGGTAGAGCCTTGTACTCTTTATATACTTTGCATCTAGTGTAAATAATGACCCAAAGAGAGCACAGAGTCACAGTTTCTGAGTAGAGGCAACCTTGGCAGTATTTTGAAGCATACAAAATCAATATTGTTGAAGTCTTCCAAGAATCTTGGAACAAAATCCCAGTACTCTGAATGATGATCATACTGATTATTTACCTCAAAGCCTATTTTCTTAGCACCTCTGTTAAAAATACTCCCTGATGTATTTGCAACCTGAATAAAATCCAATTTCTTTATTCAACAGAACATATTCAACTGAGCATAATTATGCATTTCATCCTTACCATTACCTGTCAAATAGAATTAATATTCTTTCAGAAGTTGGAAGAGATGGGCAGTCAGCATGATATAATCTTCAATGGTACTATGTTTTTTTATGCTAATGAAACTGTAGCCAAACGTTCAGCATATCCTAAAGGACCATTTGAAGTCCATGTGTTCTTTATTAGCTATAGTGGGTTTGGGTTTTTTGTTTGGTTTGGGTGGGTTTTTTCCTCTGCTTTTTGTTACCACTGAACACATCTGGGCAGATTGCTGATGCACAGAAACCTGCATGGAGATGGAGGCTAGAGCAGCTGTTAAAGAAAGCTGTATTCCTCAGCACTCCAGAAGCTGTTCTTTGAGACACATGGGGACTTGAAGCCCAAAATGGACTATAGGACATGCAGTCTGAAGTGTTATCACATATTTAATGCATTCTCCTACAAACCACTTTATTGAGAACTCCTAATATCCTCCTTGATTCCTCTATCACTTTGAAGTGTCTTCTATTATGCCCACCTAACAACTTCTGCATAATTCCAGTATCAGCCACAGCAATATTTTCTTAGCATTAGTTAGCTGTCTGTCTTTCCTTTCTAGTCAAATAGAATCCATATTACCTACCTATGGATATCTGCTACAAAAGCATGGACTTCTAGCTAGTCCTCTCAACCCCTTTTACAGTCACTGAAACAAGATACAGAGCTGTACAATTGCTGCAGTTTTCTTTTAACATCTGAATCCGAGTCACGGGGATTTTCATCCCTTTTGGACTTACACAAAATTGGAAATGTTCAACTATTCCCAGGTCAGCGAAAAACGTATTATCTGAAGTCTAGGAAATGTATGAAACACCAAGATGTTTTTACCATATGAATAGCACATTGCTCACAAAATGATTGCAGAATTGACTGCCAGACTTATAGGATAATATCTGGGGGCTGAATTGTCAAATTCTGCTTGACTTGACTGAATGCACTCCATCTCCAAGCACAGGTACTGTATACGTAATTGACTCATCATAAACTTCAAGTAAAAGCCAGAAAATTCAGTGAAAACTATACTGGTGTCACTTTTCTATTTACTGCCCTGGGAGCTCATTATGGTTGAAAAAATCACCCAAATCTATGATTAAAAAACTTAAAGAAGTATCATATTTTCAGATCCAAAATCCTTACCCTATTTACAGAAACTTAGGTACTTACAGAACAAAAGACAGCTAGCAAATGGTAGCAACACCCTGGAATTAAGCTGCAGTCTTTAAAGTTCATTTTCAGGCAAGATGCAATTACAAGAAATGGTGCAATTTGAAACGTGTGTTTCAAAGCACTGGGTTGTAAAAACAGAAAGCTGTCAGGCAATCACCTCTTTTGAGTCACAATAAGAATAGAAGAATAATTATCATGAAGAACTCTCACAGTTATTTGGATGCATTAAATGGTTCAGAATAACTGAGAATGTTTCCTATTGCATGCTGAAAGAGTACAGTATACTTTATCAACCCATCTTTTCACACACAAGGGGTTAAACTTGGTGTACTAGCAGAGCTTCCTGCTGTGAATGGGTTTGCTGAGGTATAATGCAGGAGATGTAGTGCTGCTCAAGTGCCAGCAGGTAGTCTAGGTAAGATGTTATGACCAAAGGTGCTTCACAAAGCTGAAGTGCCATTCAGCCTTTTAAAGACACTGTTAGCAGCTGGAGGATTACTCTGAAAAAATACTCTGAAAAAAAATTGTTGCACTGAGTACTGCCACAATTCACCTAGATTTGTTCACCTGTAGCCAAAGGCAGGAGAAAAATCAAACATGCTTTATGTGTATTTTTCGCTTTAAGGCAGAAATCATGTGCACATTCTGTATCTAGAAAAATGCACAAGAGGAAAACCCATGTAGTTTGATGGCTTCAATATGGCTTTGATATTTGTAGCAAGAATTCAAAAGAAGTTTTAAATATTGCCAGTAGGATATATATTTTAATACACAGTATTTGACATTGCTGTGTTCTCTGTACTAAATTCAGTAAGGTCTACACTGTAAATAAGATAGAAATAAAATAAATTGCTGTGCCATTATTCCTGATTGTGTGCGGGTAGTGCTCTAAATATTAGAGAATGTCAGTCTTTCTTTTTCATCTGAAAATGAGTGGGGATTTTTTGTTGTTTTGAATTTTTTTAATCTATTAAAAAAAACCTGATTAAGTAATAATGGTCATGCAGTTCAGGAAGACTTCTTGGTATTTAATTGTTCTGCTCACATTGTGATTAAATAATATACAGACAGATGTAATCTGTGCCATTTGATTATTTTTCAGATTATGGCCACCACAAAAACCAGATCTTACTTGTTTCTCTTAATTTAATGTAAATGTGAAGAAGTTTGAAGATTTTAATTAAAAGATGATGATACATTTTCAGCTGTAATACTTGTTTTAATTTTACACTGTTTTTTTCTGTTACACTGTCTATTAATAGCCACTCTATGATTAACTTGCAGCAGGACCTAGAGCATGATATACAAAACCAGGGCAGCAAGGAAATTAAAGTTATGTGAACTGTAGAACCAAAATTTCTGCTCTGCGTAGTTATATCATTATTTTCCTTTGATATGAGGACTTCTGGCTATGTTGAATATTTATGCACCAGTGTTTCATGGCAAAACTATCAGAGGTGATGTGAGGTCATTTTACAGTATTGTTCTCAAGATCAACATTTGGACTAGAGTACAGGACTGCACCAGCTGTCACTGTGGTAATATGCTGGGAGCAATCAAATTCCTCTGAAATCAGAATAACTGTCAGTGCTAATTAGCAGAGGTGTGAAATAATGATGTCTTTTTAATCAAGAGGTCTCTCTAGGAGCCAAGCTTATGCACATATTTTGTAGTATTTACATTGTGTTTAATTGGGACACCTCTAAGGCTTCTCACCGGATAACTGGGACAGTCGGAATTGGCTCTGGTGGCTGATTAACTCCCAGTTAGAGGTAATTATGAGAATAAGGCCCAAGTATTCAAATAAGCACTGCAGCCCACTGTGCTGTGATGCACTCTGCCACACACCTCTCACTGAGCCCTCCTGACACACTGCATGCTCCTTGGCCAACAGTGTTGAACTGAAAGCTGAGGGAGCTCTCCTGCCCTGGCTGCAGCTGCCAACACTCGTGATGTTTTAAGTGGAGTGGTAAAGTGGAAGTGTTTCACCTTCTTCACACATCTTACCCCTTCAGAAAGATATTTTGCTGTGTAATGTATTTATTTTTGCCCTCAGAGTCCTAATTGGTGCTCTGTTAAATGTTGGTCATGGCTGTCTACAGGAAGCTTTGGTGATCAAGGAAAACCGGGAGCGAGCAGCCAGGCTGGCAGTTGGCAATGGGAAATGGCAGAAGATACAAGCAGCTAACAGAAAATGTGAGTGTTTGTGAAATTAGAAATCTGCAACCACATGTGGGCAAAGCAGCAGGTGGAGAGAAAGCAGTACAGCAAGATGTGCTCATACTCAGCTGGGAGGTGGCCACAAAATGTACCTTGGGATTGTGACTGGGGGAGAAAATCAGAGCTGGTAAAGTGACCCAGGGCAGGTTGTTTTAAAGACTGGGGCTATTCCATCACAAAAGACTGAAATAGGAAAGGACTTGGGGAACACATGAAAGAGGTCTTAGTGAGAAGTGTGGACTACTCTTGGGAGACCCAGAAATTGGATTTGGAAGGGTTGCAGTGCTTTAAGGAAGTCTGAGGAGCTCTGTGTGAGTTGGGAGGCACTGAAGATATTTGTGGCTGTGGAATATTTGTGGCTTGGTAAGAAGGTAAGAGAGTCCAGAGACAAATCAGTGGGAAAAGAGAAATCCAAACATCGGGAGTTAGGAGTCACACAAGTACCTGAAGAATCCCCATAGGACACCCACCCACCAATTTATCTGTGAGTGAAATCCCTCTCCTCATAAAGAGCTGCAACAAGTCCCTTTACTGCTTTAATTTAACAAGCACCTGAATTTCTATGAACATGTGGCTCATAGAAAGGGAGAAAGAAGGTTAAGGTAGGCAGAAGATGGAGGGTATAACTGTGCCATGCCAACTACAAGATAGTCACTTAGAAGAGATTTTTAACAGGAGACTTGAAAGTGTTTCTAACTGGCTAAAATAATTCAGAGAAGTAGAGTTTGAGCAGCCAAACAATGCAGGGAATACAATAACCAATGTGAGTGATACAAAGTCCCTCTATTTCAGTGGCAAAAGTATTCCTACACAGCTCACTGGCATGTCTAGTAGAAACATAAAATGTTAGACAAAGTATGTGTGCCAAAACTGCAGGAGGAGCAGAGAACTGTTCAATGTACTCACCCCAAAATAGAAAGTCTTTCTGGAACCTGACATGAAGAAGTCCTGCTATACCACTGCACTGCTGTCTTCATAAAAAGCAACAAGAATGGTAACATTTTACCTCACAAAAAGGGATGAGCAGCAGATTTCCTGTGGGGTAAGGCTTTTTGTTTGTGTTACGTACGAAGTTAACATATGAAATATCAATAAATTACCTTTGGCATCATCTGCTTATGGATGATATGTTAAACCTATGGTTTTCATGTATGTATATTAATTTCTATCTTTACAAAATATGTGTCCCAATTCCTCAAAGTTTTGGTTTATAGATGAATCAGTTCTCCATTTTAAACTACCCCTTTTTTTTTTCTTTTGGTTTCCTTTTTCTGTTTTTTTTTTTTTTTTTTTTTTTTTTCTTTTGGTTTCCTTTTTCTGCCAAGGCTTCTCTGCGTTTTGCATATTTTGATCCTAATTAAATGTTATTATTACCAAGAATTGTGTACTCCTTGACTTTGGAGAGTAGTGATAATGTCAGTTACTGTCAGTCTTGTAAGTCAGATTCCTCTATGTCATGAACCTAGCCATGATCCCTATTCTTTCTTAAATTTTGAAATATTTTATGCTGGTATAACATTGAGTTCCTTGAGACTTAATCTGTCTGTATATCTCTTCATTCTTATAGTCATGTAGAGTGTTGTGCAGAGAATATTTCTATACAGTTTTTAAAGGATGTGCTCTCCTGACCCCCAGTCATCTCAGAAGAAGGGAGGTTAACTGCTGAGCTGCTGGGCTGACAAGAAGGTCAGGCTGAGACACAAACCCTCACTTGGGTATTACAGACAGGGACTAAGAACATAACCAGTACAAATGAACAGGAGCACAAGAACAAGCACAGGTCGTTGCTTTGTTTTGTTTTGTTTTGTTTTTTTCTTGAAAGCTGTTTGAAGAGCTGTTGAAAAGCTTTTCTACTTATCCCCCACTCTGTTATTTCTTGTCATTGTATTGTGGTTTTATGTTCCATACCCTCTTTAATAGACAAGTGAGCAACAGATGATGCAGACACTAAAGCAGTAAATATATGTCCTCTAAATTTCTGAGGCTTTAGCTTTATCAAGGTATCCCAGACTGCAGCAGTAGCACTAAATGAGAAGGACAGTGCAGGAGTGAGGTTGGGAAAGGTAAAAAGGAAAATGGAACCAAACCTCAGTTCAGTTTTTTTTTTATTCTGTTATTCAGCCACAACTGTTTGTAGTTAAAACATAACAGCAGAAAACTGTTACTGGAACTGGTGACATAACTCAGCTTAGGTCTATTTCCAAAGGACAAGATGGAGACTCCCCTCCTGCTGTTCACACCTCCATTGTTTCACAAAATAACTCCTGAGAACTGCCCTGGAAAAGACATTCCATTCCAAAGTTGGCTGCAACCATGCAGTCGACCCATACAACCCCTCCACAGAGCAGGTCCATCATAATGTGCACAGCCGAGAAATCTCTCCTTCCACTCCTCCCTGCCTCAGTCTTGTTGAAACTGTGACCCCATCTCACTGCCCTGTACCAGGGATTCTATTGAATGCTTGGTGTTGTATGACAGTGTTTCCAAAACAAATCAGTGGGGGCTGGATCCAGATCTCTCAGGTTTTCATGGCTTCTCTGCAAACTGTCTCTGCATGAGCCTCACAGCCTATGTACAAGGGACAAGGAGCATCTATTCCTAAAACACAAAGCTAATACTCAAAGAACTTTCTCTCAATCACTCCATAAGGCTCAACAGCATGATGGCATGTTGTGCTTCACCTGTACCAACCTGTTTTCCACAGAAAGGGAGCTGATATACTCTAGTTGGGCATCAAGGGGATAGCACTCTCCTCTCCCCTCCCCTCCCCTCCCCTCCCAGATTTACCTCGGCTGTGCACTCTGTTTTCAAACAGGTCCCACTTCAGCCCATTGTTGATCTGCAAACAAATGTTTGTTGAGGTAAAAATAAGAAAGGTACTTTTTACTGTATCATACGTCTCCTTTTCTTTTTCAACCCTGTTTTTGGTCAAACTGAGCACTAAACTAAACCTGTTTTGCATTCTTTGGCTGTGTTTTAGCCTGTGTATGTAGCATGGTGAAGCATAGCTGACCCAGATTTCCATAGGTATTTAGCCAACCTGGATTCTGTGATGGCACCACTGCCTTGCCTCTGGGCAGTAAACCAATCCAGGCACCCTAAGTTACACAGAAGTGTTAGACAGACCCATGTTTGCTTTCTGAAGACCACTTCTTGGAGGGAATGGCTTTCTTTAAAAGCATTTTTTAAGTTTTAATTTTGAAAGTATAATCTATTGTCTTTATGTATTTAGTGTTTAATATTGCTAAGTAGAATTTTAGCCATTTTTTACTGTATTTGTTTAGGAATGCCTATGAGATTAGTATCTCAACAGGAAAAATCAATAGCACTTCAGTATAGACATGTAAAGACAATATAATGCCTCACAGTCTTATCACATTAAACCAAAACACCTCTGAAGTACACTTTTGCCTCTAATACAATACTTTCCAGTTTTTTTAATAACCATATTTTCTGTGCTGGGAATGTTGTAGTGAACATTTTAGGATCAATTTAGGAGATGAAAAAATAATAACAACAATTTTTCTATGTCAAAACATTTTGAAAAATGTGAAGAACTACGGAGCAAGTGCTGTTTCACATCAAACCAAGTCCAAATTTTAAACCCCCCTTTCTGCTGTATTGACATTTAAAATGGGCTAGAAATAGAACTGAGGGTGAAAACACTTCCATAATGCAAGCCCAGTCAAAGAGATATTGCACTGTAATTTTGTGATGAAGGTAGTTTGGTCTGAGGGTTTGCTGATGTACTTGAACCATTTGGAAACGTTATTCTTTATTTTGAGCATTCTGAACTTTTTTGAAAGCCTGGGCTGAAGTTAGTATTTCATGCAAAAAAGCTCTCAAGTGATTGTTTAGAAGGCAAAGCTTCCCAAAGTAGACAAAAAATTACTCGTTAGGAGCAATGAGTTTGCCTATATCAAATGAAAGAAATATTTGAAAATCTCCCCAAAACAAAACAATACTTAGTACAATGACCCTCTGCAGAGGCTTTAATGATCACTTGCACAATGGAATGTGATCTTTATTTCACTTGCACTATCCTTTCATCACTTTGATGATAGAACTATGCTGTCTGAAAATTTTTCATGTTTCTGACAGTGATCACTATAATTTTATTTCCAGTGCCATGCTTCCTTTCTGCTGTGCCTTGTGGTATGACAATAGGACAGTGCTACCTGCCATTGCTTGGATCTGAGTCAGTCTCTCATGCAGTCTCTGTAGCTGTGCAGAGCTCCATTATACACTTCCACAATCTGATTTTACTTGTAAATTTGGATGAAGCAAAAACTTGTTGTTCACTTACAGTACTTGGAATTGTACACATCAATTATCTGAAGGGATTTATTGCTTGAATTGCCATCATCTTGAGCTATTCAGTAGGTCCAAGATACAGACAGATTTTTCTGAGGGAGATGAAAAACACATGTCTGACATAAAAGCAACCCACTGCTAAATTGCACATCTCTGCTTCAACACAAAGGAAAAGCTGAGCCCTTCAAAGAAAAAGCAGACAGAATTTAGAGTGCTGAGCACTTTATTTTCACTATCACTAGGCTCAAAAATCATATAATAAGGGAAAGATTCTATCACCTTATTTTCTCTTTGCAGTTCCTGATATGTCATTTTCTTGTAGGTAATTTTTTCTTTCGGGGAATAATTAGAAAGAAAGTTAGGCTGGGTCTGTGAAAATGCATTTTTCTTTGCATTAAGGGACTCATTCAAGCCTATGAAGAGTCAGAAAGCCCTTTGCTTTTAAAGTATGGGACAAAAGGAAATAACACTGGGAGTCTGAGAGCTGTTCCTTCCTGCAAGCTCTTTCTTTGACTTTGCCATGTTGTGCAATCTGAGATCTTGGCTAGCACCTTCATTTCACTGCTCCCTCAAGATCCATATATCTCTGTACACAAAAAAAATACAGTTTATTATCATTACCATACACAATTCAAATATTCAAGATGAGACTGAGCTCCCAGCTTAGCACCACTTCTCCACACTCTTAAAGATGGTCTGTGCTCAGGCACAAGATCATGAGTTAGCCTCAGTTCTAGCAATTATTGACCTGACCTAATGTTATTAAGTCAATGGGAACTTCTAATGAGTCTCAAAGGACTTTGGGTCAGGATTTTTGTGCATAGTAAATCCAATGATGCATTAAGACACCCTTTAAATTTTGCTTTAAAACACTGGCATTTGGAAAGGTCAGTACGAAAAAGCCTTTGTTTTAGAGTAAGCAGGGCTAAAATAAGAAATTATTATCTCCCAAGGATCTTGCTGTGTGCTTTACCATATTCAAAGTAAGATATTTACCTTCTTCAAGGATGGTAAGTGGAGAAATAAAATATCTCATATTGCTTACGTTATGCTATGAATGTTTCCAGAGTGTTATTACAGTTGTTGAGTTTTCCAGGCACAATGCCTTGATGGGTTTTAACCTCAGTGATTGTTGGAAAAGAATGGTTCAGTCCTTCAGCTGGTACTTTTCTCTGGCACATTTAAGGAGTTAGTACAGCCAAGAAAATTAGAAAACAAAATAGCTCAACTAGGACTCTTACTAGTCATTGCTCAATGAGAACAGCAGGCAAAGACAGAGCAGCTCTCACTACCTGAGCTAAGATTTTCTAAAATTTCCAATTCACTACTGCAGTTGCTGTTCAGTCAAGACTTCCCATTTTAAGATTCAGCACTTAGTACACTAATGTATCATGATTAATTCTGTAAAGTCCAGAAATAAGCTGATTTTGTTGTTGTTGTGATACTGGGACATGCAGTTACTGTGCCCTGAGCTAAACAGCATGTAAAAGCATGCTCAGCTGGGTGAAAAAATCAGTTTGTCTTAGGACGGTAAAAAGCACAAGAAAAGTGATAAAATTCAGCCCCTGGAAGAATGCAAACTCCTGCAGCATTTGTACTGAATAAAGTTGGCTTTGTCATATAAATAAAAAATCAAAGGTGATAGACTCCACATTTGTGAACATCACAGTCCAAGACAAACCAGATAAAGTAAAACCCATGTTTGAGTTGATGTTACTTTACAAAGGAGGGTAAAATGACAAGTTTTTGCAACTTGCACATGGTGTGATTCTTGAGCTGTCCCATGCAGGGCTGAGAGTTGGGCTCATTGATACTTTTGCATCCCTTCCAATTCAGGATTATGTGATTTCATTTTATACTCATTAGTTACTCCTTCAATTCCATCTGTAACCAGAGTTTGCTGTTAGGAAGAACACTTAGTCTCACCTTCAGCCTCGTGGCTGATGGATGAAAGTGAAGGTATAATGAAGACGTGAATGGGGCCTTAAACCTTCTGGGTAGCCACTAAAATCATATTCAGTTAACTTTTAACTTTCTGTAACTTAGTGTCCTGGTTTCAGCTGGGATAAAATAATTTTCTTTTTAGTAGCTGGTACAGTGGTACAGTGCTGTGGTTTGGATTCAGTATGAGAATAATGTTGGTAACACACCGATTTTTTGGTTATTGCTAAGCAGCCTTTACTCCCTGTCAAGGATTTTTCAGTGTCTCATGTTCTGCCAGTGATGAAGTACACAAAAAGCTGGGAGGGAGCCTGGCTAGGACAGGTGACCAAAGTGGCCAGAATGATGTTCCATACCACAGAACATCATGCTCAGAATATAAACTGGGGGCAGTTGCCAGGAGCAGGATGGTGATTGTGGTTCAGGGACAGGCTGGTCATCAGTCAGCAGGTGGTGAACAGTTGCATTGTGCATCACTTGTTCTTTGGTTTTATCTCCCTCTCTCCCTCTCTTTTTTATTGCAATTATTGTTATGTTCATTTCAGTTATAAAACTGTTCTTATCTCAATCCATGAACTCTATTTTCTTCTCCTTCCTGATTGTTCTCCCCATCTTTGCTGGGGGTGAGCAGGGAAAGGGATGTGAGTGGGCAGCTGCAAGGTACTTAGGGTACTTATTTGGCAGCTGAAATTGAATCATGACACTTAATTGCCTGTATCACTGTAGAAAAGGTGACATTCTAGAGCAATAAACTGGATGCATTCCTGCTGGTAAGTTCTGCCTGGTAATAAGCCTGGCCTCTCAGTCAAGCTGAAGATTGCTGCGTTGCTGTGGGAACAGTGGATTGCCACTGCTGGCTCGGGGAGGAGCGATTACCCAAAATATGTGACAGGGCTGTAAACAGCTGAGATGTATATTTGTCATGGAGCTGCAAGAACCAGTTCAAGGACTGATGATGCCAAATTCTGCATATGTGGAAGAAAATTTCCTTTGTCAGATGCAATCCAGTGACTTCTGACAAGTGGAAACAAGGGTGAGATACAAATAGTGTTCTGACACACCCTTACCAGTCACATTCCAAAACATTGCTGTGGTGAAGTAGAAACTACTATTAAGTTGGAGCAGACTTTCTAATAGTTAACATGCTACAGAGTCAGGGACCACCTTTGACTATAGAAAATAATGAACAATGTGTATGCTGGCTCTTAATATCATGCTAATAATATAATGAAAAATGAACTGAAAGAGAAAAATAGATTTCTGAAGGTTTGTTTGCTGCTCAATCCAAATATAACTTCCTTCCTGAGACTGCTGTAAAGTTCTTGCTACAGGGAAGTCAAGGTATAGAAGGTGGAACATCCTGCCACCAAATGAGACTCGAAATCTTAAGCAACTGCACAATGGAAATAAATGTTTAAAATTACCAAGGACAGAAATATTAAATAAAGATAGGGTAAAACTTATGGGATCTCTGAATATAAATAGCTACTCAGAGCTGACCAAAAATGAAAAAATGCAAACACAGATGCAAGAAAACTGGTAAATATCAATTGTACCTCAGAGCACTAATTGCACTTGTATCTGGGTACAGCACTGCAGAGTTATTCACCTGTTCTAAAGTTCATTTTCTGCTGTTCCTTTTCATGTAAGCCCTGTTCATCCCTCATGTATCATCTGACAAAGGAGGTTTCTATTTAAGAAGGTGCTGCATCTTATGCTAAAAAATCTTGAATTGGTCCCTGTAGACCACTGGAAAATATGCCTGTCATCTACTAAGTACATTTCTACTTACTTTCACTAATACTTCTTCTTGGAACACCTATGGTCACTATAACTGATGGTCCCTGGCATATCTCTTCCAAAGTTAGTACTGTCAGATGAGATATTTAATTGGGGAAAAAAAGTGTCTTTTTGGATCTCCACTGGCTTATGGCTCATGAGATGTCACCTTACTCACTGACCTATATGTTATAAGAACCAAATTCAGAACTATAATTATTGACAGTGTAAAAATGCATTTTGGTACAGCTGGTCCAGGGAAACTTGGCATCTAGTGAGAATTTTTATTATGGAGACAGCATCACTTGAAATGAGCATAGCTGAGAGAAGTGTCGGCCTTTACCTCTTAACCAGTGCAATAGTAAAATGAAGTATTTACCATAAGGGCTAATTAAAGCAAAAACATCTGACTTGCTGCATATTTGCCCTACTGCTGTTGTAATTTAGTGCGTCCATCAAGTATACTGACAGTTTTGCAATACTGGAGGGAGATAGTTCATGACAATTGTTTTGTACCTCCATCAGCTAAAACTCAGATAAAGCTGCAGCTTCAGTGAGTGCAGGATGGATCACAGATGGCTCATGGAAGTGCCCAAAAACACATTCTGAGGCTTTGTCCTGTCAGATGATCACCCATCCTGCCAGGAAGCTGACATGCACCTGGGGCAGGTAGCTGGATGCTTGCATGTGTCACATCTCACCAAGAGGTGCCCACCACCTGTCACACACCTCAAACAGTTGCTCTTCCCTATGATGCTGATGCACTGGTGGGACTGCATGATCAGGGAGCAATTGAGTATCTGGTCAGATGAGATGTCTTCCAGTGCCAGAATAAATCCATGTGTTGGTGTAATACAGGAAAGGCCCGAGTCAAAGGAGAGAATAGGCGCATACCATCCTCCCATTTACATTACTGATCCTATTTCATACAACCAGTGAGTAAGATCATAGTCTTTGAGAGCCTAAACCTTTGAAGACCCTTCCCACTTCCAACTGCAGTTCACATCTAATCTCTCTTCACTAACCAGTTCAGGCTGGTGTGGGTTGAGTTGGATTCATGAAGATTAATAGCAGAGAACCTTGCTTTTGACATACAGTTTTGATGTTAGAATCAGTCAGGCAAATGTAATTCATTGGTTCCTACTAAAGCTAACACAGCTGCACAGCAAGACCTGGAAGCATAATTGAGACCATTATCTCGTGTTCTGTTGAACAAAAAAGCAATGCACTCCAGCCTAAACCATGTGTGCTCTGCTATCTCAGAGCCTGCATTGTTACCCAAATATCTGCCTGTCCAGCTGGGCACAGCACCCAGTTCTAGCGTGTTGTGACTACTTTAGCTCAGTCATATAGAAATAGGGCACAGGTGACTTCACCAGTTCTGTTTACATAAATCTGTGGGCATTTCTAATGAGTTTATGCTCCAGCTGGTCTGTAAACTAAGTCACACAAGGCCAAGCAAGTTGTCATGACATCAGACTATATTTGATCCCACAGCATACAAGGGGATCAGACGGACTTTAATTTTAAGTCTTGGCACAGAGTCCAGTAAAACATTTAAATGGTTATAATGTATTCATTGTCTAATTCCTTTGAAAGGGAGCCTGTACAAAAAGGCAATTAAAGGCTAAAACAAACCCAAAAGTCAAAATTATGATGATGCTGAAATTAACACTCTAGTTCAGAAAAACATCTCAATGTTTTGAGGACTGTCACAGAGCCATTGTGAGGGGCCATGGAATCATGCTTGCATGTTCTTTCAACAGCCTACAAACACCAAGGGAGTGATGTATTTTCTCTAGCAGGAAAATACAGAAAAATTTTAACTTAATCCTTCTTGGTTTTGTCCTTCAGATAGAAATGATAAAGTAGACATTATTCTGAAGTTACAAGAAGCAGTGAGGCTGAAATTCATTCTGCTAAAAGAAAGATTTTTAAGGAAGCAGGAGCTAATCTAGAAGAGTCACTTTATAAAAAGAGACTCTGAATAAAAATTATTGAACAAATATAATTTTCTACACACAAGCTTGTCATACCTGGAAACTTTATTGTGCAGGCAGGCTGAACAATCAAACATGCATCTGTTTGCTTTGAGCTCAGATGTCTCTTTGCACATGTAAATGATCATAAAATATGTGTCCTAGGAGATACTATTGAACAGAGAAACTCTTTATATCAAGATGCCAAAAATGAATACTGAAATTCTTGTTGCAGTAAAATCACTGGTGTTTCCCCCCCTGGCTTCTATCCTGTTAGAATTTCATTTTTAGATCTTTTTTTTCAAATCACAATATCAGAAAGGATGCTTAGAATATTCTCCTGGAAGAATCTGTACCATGCCACTCTTAACTGGGTTGCTAAGAATCAGGTGAATTTTTGCTTTTTTCAAATGGCTGATTAGAGCATTTGTACCTAAAGGAGAGACTGATGATTGTGGTCTGAAGAGAAGTGGGATATTTTTTCACAGGCAACAAGCTCTGCACCATATATTTTAAAAGACCAATATGTACATTTCCCTGCAAAGTGACGTACACAGCCTTGCACAAGGAACTAAAGAATAAAAATACCTCTTTTCTGTATGTTTGTTATTCTGATTTCCACCTTCTAGCAATGCATTTCATTCCTACTGTGTGAGCAAACCATCATTTACAGGTGACCTCTAACAAACTAAACATAATACACTACTGAATTTCAGATACCTGAAACCATTAAAGGTATACTCACAAGAGCTTATTTCTAAAGAATTTGTAGCTATATCCACACAAGATTTTAGCAGTAATAATACATCAGCTTTTCCATGCCTGGCTGCCTAGTACAATCTCTAGCCTTATGGGCAATGGGGCTCACTATACAGTATATCAGAGTACCTGAAGAGAGGGATCAGCAAATTTAGTGTCCTGGAGGGGTGACCACTGATAGGAAATACTGAAGAGACAAATAAGCTTATCTTTTCACAGCATTTTCAGTGCTAGCAGTTCCTTAGGCAGTGAAAAGGCACTCTTTCTGACATTAACCAGCTATGTTAGTTATGTTTTACCTCTCCAGTTACTTATTACAGCTGGCAAGGTCCCTGTACACTGCCTGGGAACAAAGGACACACTCATCTCCTTTGAGAAATCAGCTGAGTTCATTTAGATCATCTTCACTGTCTTCATAATTATATTCCTGACTGCATGAAGCAAATATAGGTGTCTTCCCACAGCTGCTTCAGGTGGCAGAGCTGTGAAGACAAGTTTATCCCCCAGAGAGGGAGTACTGGGGTGCTCCTACTTCCATTAGCAGAGCTATTGATGGAGCTGTTGATTGTACAGTCATGTATCAAATATTCTGTGCACTCAGGAAATTACCTATTGCTTCTGGTCACATTCTGTCTCAGAATTTGTTGCTTCACACTCCCCTTTTGATGTGGGTTTGGGATTCTCTATAGGCAGACACAGCAGGGCTCTCTGCACCTGCAGTGTAGAAGTGTCCCCAGGTAAGAGGTGATGGATTGCCTTAAAATTAAGAAAGTCATGAAATCAGCAATTTTGGCATTGTCTTCAGCTAAGCCTTCATAATTGGATTTGTCCCAAAAAGGATGGTTTGACAGTATGTGGAATCCTGAGTGAATGGGCAAGTCCTTGGTGTCTGTTGAACATTTTTGCACACAGCTTGAGAGGAAAAATCAGGTGTATCTTAAATTTTTCTGCAGGTTTTTAAAATAGTGGATGATCTTAATTATATTGTTTTGTGATGCATGTTTTGATCAGAGTGAATTATTTCATAAAACTTTATTATTTCATGAAATTCCTTTTCATTAGGAATTTAAGGAGGATATGTTTTTGACATAGAGTGCAAGCTGTTGTTTATCAAAAAAACTCAGAAGGATGTTTGTGTGGGATAGAATTAAATGCTCTTTGTCTCTCAGCCTACTATTTCAGGTCTCTATTTCCTTCAAAAGCAGGTGGGAGATGAAAGAATTTTTTCTTCATTTTGAAAAGCAAAAGAACAAAGTTATAATGTACCATTTACCTAAATGTTATGACCAATGGTATTTACAAATTTATGTTCGGCCAATGTCACAATTTTTTATCATGAAGATAATTGTTCTGAGGCAGTCTTTTAGTCCTGAATAATTTTATATTTGGCTGACTCATATTGTCTTGCAATTAAATGTGTGTATGTTTTGATCTTTAAAGATGAATACACGATATTATGCCAAGAAGTAATTGAATTGTTTTGCATGCATTATTTTTTGCAGTTCAGACATGTTTAGCTAAACAGACAGTCTTGTTCTCTAATGGACATAATTTTATTTGGTTTTTAATGATTCTGCTATCTCCTTGATAGTGTGAGATGTCTCCTTTTAGGAGGTTAAGCACTGAGATAAAAATATATTCTTGTTCTTCAGAAATAATCACCTATTGGACTGAGAAACATGTACCTGAACTTCATTTTGAAGGTTGTTTTAAACATTTTTAATCACTTGTAACTGCTTCTACTTAAAGCTTCAACCAGTGTCTGTCAATGCACTCACAGTCAGGTCACCTGTTACAGTAACTTGGCATGGCTGTATTAGACCAATAAACCTGCTCTTTTTCACCAGCCTCAGACCTGCATCATATCTTGTCATTTTGTCATACTAAATTTTTGTCACAGCTCAGGCATTATTTCAATTGAAGTCAACTGCTTAACATTCAAGTTTTATGTTCTAACCATCCTTCATCTGGATCCATTATCTAAGCTTTCAGGTGTATTGTGTGGCTGTAGCACCTCTTGATCACTTCCTCTTTTTTGATGTATGTTGTAACATCCCACAGTGCAGCTCAATCCAAATCATGACTCATGTATCCATATTTTATACAAAAGCAAGCATCATATTAGAGTGATTTTTTCACGTTCTCTTTCATTTGTTTCCCAATCCTTTCTTTCCTTTATACTTACCCACTCATTAATGGGCACAAATGTATAAATCCACACATGGTATTTCTGATTTCATGGGGAAACCTTGCTAGACCTTATTGGTTTCTGAAAGAGCTTGACCTCAAGCTAACACCAAGTCAGAACCTCAGGAAGGTAAGCAAATGGTTTAGACCCTCCAGATACTTTCCACATACAAAAAAGAAGTGAAGTTCAGAGTTCCTAAGGAAATTGGGAAGAAATCTAAAATATTTAGGCACGTCAAGTGGAAGGAAGCCTGCTGAAGGTCCCCTGCAAACTTAAATTCCACAGTTCCCAAAGGATTTTCTTTTACTTTTTTTTTTTTTAACTGAAGGTGTTTTACCTGCTGCAAGTGGTTATAACTGCATCATCTTCTATTTATGGTTATAACTGGATCAATTCATACACTGTTGCATGAGACTTACCTGAAATGTCTTTCCTCCCTGTTAGTGCAGAGGAAGTGTGGAAGAAGGTGTTACAGAGCTTAAATGTTTTTTCTTTTGCTTCAACTTCTGCCTGGCCATCTGGAAATAAAGAAATCACTGGACTACATGCTTAACTAACTCTTACACCCTTCCTCTGTTCTTCCATTTAGCTCCACCTTTTACAGGTTCCAGTGGATGGGCACCCATCTGGGCCATAGAAAGATTAATATCTTGCTGTCCATTAATACCCAAACCACTGAGGTTGTTTTAGCCCAAGCATGTTTCCAGTCTATCTGTAACATTATGAAATGGTCTTCATTTAAAGACAAAGTCAATCATTACTGTTTGAAAAATATTGCTTTATGCTGTCAACTGGATCTCACCAATGCTATAAAATGGAGTAAATAAATAAATGGAACCAAGAAACCAAGGAAAGGTTTAATTTATAAACTCTGCATTTACAGAACTCCTTTGCATTTATAGAGATCCCCCTGGAACATGAAGAACTTTTCACAGCCTTTGAAAATCATCAATTAATGCATGGCACATCAGTAGGAGAGGAAGAAAAGGCCAGAATGCCTGTGGCCATTGTGGGTGCAGAATGTTATGTGGCTGTTTTTCATCATTAATATAGAATTCTGACAGGTGATGAAAGAAAATGGTTGAAAACCAAGGCATTTCCTCAGAAGTGTGCATGTACACATGCACACACACACTGCTCTTTTATCTTTTCTGGCTTGCTATGGGTTTTGTGCTGCTCCAAACTTCTGAGGAAGTACTTCTAAGGCCGTTGCACTCTTTTGTTCTTTCTCTTTCATTACTGATGTCAGCAGTTTTTAAATCCCACATTATCAAAATGATATTAGAGATAAGGTCTGGTATAATTAAATGCTGGATAACAAGTTTTCTCATTCTTATTTCACTTGAAAAGGCTGCTTTTGAGAGCTATTCACTGTAACAGAGAGAGAAAAAACAAACTGCAGGAAAAAAAAGACCAGACACATTCTCTTTCTTCAGAGATGGACAGAGTAATCATTCACTTTGAAGTAATATAGGTGAAAAAAACCAAAACTTTGCTTAAATATGCATATCAGTTTTGATTAGTTAATGACTTCTTTCTTTGGACAATATATTTTATCCTAAATATATATCATGTCAGTGCTATAAGTTTGAGGGCAACAAAATACTAATGAAGTATGGATCTTGAAAGAGGCAGCAGTCTTTTGAATTTGCTGATGAAATATTTTAGAAAATACCAGGGAAAAGTCTTGGCAATTTTCCCTGTTACTTTGTACTTACACATTTGGAAACCAGCTAGAATCCAAGATCTCCCAGCGTCCCACACCCATGGAAGATTTCATTTCATTTCAGTGTCTGATACCCTGGAACTGTTAGCAAAGGCTCAGCAAGGACTAGTGATTTTTCTAAGATATACTTGTTTTAAATGCTCTGACTTTTCTTTTGGGACTTTTACTTTTGGAATAGCTTTGTCTGTACTATAAATAAGGTGGAATCTACTCCAGTTACCTGAAAAACTTTGGTGACAGATCTTACTGAATTTAGAGACTGTGAGTTCTCTCAGAGCATTTCATATTTATCTGGAGTAGAAAAAAAAGGAAAGAAGAACAACTCTAAATTGTCTTACCTTCTGAGAAGAAAGAGACTTGATTGTGAAGAATTTAGAGTACTTCAGATTCATATTCATGGCAATATGTAGGCACAGATGAGATAACAGTCCCATTTTCAGGGGCATCAGAATACCATGAAAACTACTTTTTGTATGCTCTGGAATAGTTTGAGCTTTTTCTTGCTTTGAAGGGCTTCTTGACAGATTTTTATAAGGTTGAGTTGTTAGCTAACTCAGACAGCCACACTAAAATGATGATTTTCTGTGATTGAGATTGCCTAAGTGTTTCTTTGAGCTTAAACCCCAACAAATTGTTTGTGGTTGAAAGTTCTAAACCAATTGAAAATGTGGCCGAAAAAGAAAGCCCTTGTTTTATGTAGGAGCAGCAGACTCCATTTGATCAGCCAAAACCTCAAAATCGCAAAGCAAGAAAAGGTTAAGCATGTATATCTACCACTCTGTTCCACTGGGCCAGTTCATATGGATTTTTTCACTGTTTTCCTTTTTTTTTTAGGATTATCTGTAGTAATCAGAAGCCTTGGGTACAGGTTGTTTGAAGTCTGGGTGGTGAAACAGAACTGTGGAAGAAAACACACTCTGTAAGCCATTAAGATTGGCTCAGGAAAATGGATAATATAAGAATGGCACCACTGCTTTTTGTTTTTCTTGACCTCAGGGATTGCATAAGTTCTCAGGTTGTATCTGGGAATATGCAGCAATAAGTGACAAAGAGCCACATCAGACTCTTGTTAGTTCTGCTAGTGTGTCCATGAACCCTTTGGAAGTCTTTGAACAAGTTACAGAGGATTTCCTCTCTTTGCTCTTCATTATAAATAGGTGGAAGCATGAGAAGGTCTGCAGTGCTGAGTCTGTCCCAGACCTGTGTGAATGATGGGCACAAGATGTACAGCATGGGCAGATTAGAGAGGGGGGAGATAATTTATCCTCATTGCTGGCACAGGAGGAGGGGTGATGAGCTTGCAGAGGCTGAGTACAACCTGCACTGGGGCCAGCTGCTGCCTGAACTCTGTGGAGGAGCTGAGACAACTGACCCTCCATCCCATGGAGCCCTACATTATTCCTTCCCATGCAAAGTAGAGAGGGAACATGGAGAGAAGACTGCTATGTTCTGTGCACATGCATGTCCTGTCAGAGGCCACCTTAGTGGCTGCTCCCTGTTTGTAGTGTCTAAACCACAATCACTTCTCAAAATGAGCTTCAGCTTCCTCACTTAACGTGAAAGTGAAATTTGGAGCAATGTTTATAAAATGCACATTCTTGCATTTAATATTCATTAGTTTCATTTAATTTCTCTAGATAAAATCCTGCATGATAAATCATATTATCACTGCTCAAGGATTCAAATTATTTCTGCAATAATTTGTGCCTGCTGATACGTGAATTTGGGGGCATTGGATCTGCTGGCTCCTTTAGCATGGGAGTCTGGGATGCAATCTGTGCTGGGCCTCTTGCTAAGTTTCTGGATTCCTGTATAGTAGGCTCTAAAACTCAAATTAAGTTTTAATTTAATGCATGCAAGCTGAATTTCTTAAAGGGTTTGCAATGTTAATTTAGCATTTTATAAGCTGTATTTGTGTCCTGCAAAATCACTGATATTTGTGTGGAGGAAGGGCAATATCTGCTCTACATTTATGTTTAATATAGAGAAGGGATCCTCCTCAGGCCAAGATCTTTCTGTCTGTTTTTTAAACTTCAACCTTGTGACAAATCTACATTTGGCTAGCAAAACAGTCGTGTATAACCTCTGAATTTGTCAAGTTGAGAAACTGAGATCATCAACTCACAAGAGAAAATATTCATTTGGTGACCTCATTCTCCTCTCCAGGGTGTCATATAGCAAGTAGAGGTGACCTACTAGCCCAATGGAACCATAGAAAAGGCATGGGTTGAAATCTCAAGGAAATACTCTTTTGACATAAATATTTCCTCATGAATGACAACAACAGAGAAAGTAACAACAACAAAGGTCTTAGTTGCCAAAAATAGAAAGACAAAAGTACAGGTTTTTCCAGGATGAGGTTTAAAGTCCTGGACTGCTTCCCTTTCTGTAGCCTTCAGCTGCCAACATGAGAATTTGTACATGCAATTCCAAGGAATGCTGGCAAGCAGACTATGTGTGGCTGGACTGATAGCAGTCAAGGTGTTTTGGATAACCAATTTTAACCTTCCATCAAACTGCTCAGCAGGAAATCTGAAGCTAAACACCAAATCTAATCTTGTTTTGCAGATATACCTTTCTTTCACATTCCTAGGAAATCAGGGAGTCCATTTTTTGATTGGTATTAACTACTAATAACTGCTGGCTGGAGATTAAACGCAATTAATTTGCACCAGTTTAAGAATTTCCTCATGATAACCAGCAAAACATACAGAATTCTCCATGTATCCAAGTAACTGACACACACATTGTGGGAATTAGGAGTTTCAGGAAAGTCTTTTCCCTGCCTGAAATTATAGATAGGTCCACTTACAAGCAGTTTTATCTTCATCACTGACACCTACATTCCCAGCTCCCAAACCACACCGCCAGGGTGGGAGTGTGAGCCCTCTTGTCCTTATCACTTTCACACTATTGAAGAGCCATAGAAAAGGCTTTGCAGCAGCTTTCTGGAAACTGTGCTAGTGTGCTTTACTGTTTACCAGCTGTCTTAGAAACCCCCTGAATGAGACACAAATCAAAATGAAGTTTTTATTTTCACGAGCTCAAGCAAGAAAAAGGATCCAGCATGTTTAGAAAAAAGTAAACCAAGATAATAACAAAACCACAGCCCTTGAATAGCTTTTATCTACATTTTTATTCAGTTCAATATATTTTTCCTTCTATGCATTGTCATTCTGCACTCATAAGTCTTTTTTTTTTAATTAAAGCTTTTGTGGTCTCTTGTAGACAAGATTTTGCTTTCCATTTAAAAAGCACAGAAACATAATCTTAAGTATTTCAGGCTTTTAATTAGATGAAGCTGAAACATACAATGTATATAAGAAAAACATCAATAAATACATTTTATTTTAAAATTTTACACAAAGGGTTATTAATTTCAATTTGTGAATGGATGAATTATATATACCTGATCATTGATGGAATTTACTAGTAAAGCCTTCATATAGACTTGTACAATTCCTAATTTGCCTACAATTAATAAAGTTTTCATAAAATATTTTTCAATTGTAATTGTTTTTTATTCATGTTACCCTGCATTTGAGAGCTGTGATGCTGTGGTTTAACTGTGGTATTCCAGCACTAGGACACCTTTAAAAAGAGCAAATTTCCCAAATTTTTGATTGTCAAAATAATGAATCAATGGTAAAACTTTCATTGAGACAATTTGAAACTTAAATCAGCACGTGAAACTTAGAGGAAGAAAGACAGTGATAGGGCAGATGTTATAAGCAAAACCAGGAATATAATATAATGTGTGGAATTGGATCTCTCCTGGATTTAACAGAACATTAATGTCAGAGTCTTGAGAGCACCAGTGACCCTAATGATGTTGACCAGACTCTTCTGGGACTCCCACCCACATGTCCTGCCCATGGCATTTTAACTCTGGCTGAGCCCCCAGTCCCTGTGCAAGCTACACTGCAGAGATGTCTGCTCCGTGTCTCATTTCACTCCTGAGCCTTGGACCTGTATTGTACTCATGTGTTCAGTCTTGTCTGCAGCCCTGTCTCCTGCTGCTGGAACCCTCTGGATAGGGCTGTGGATGCACCCTGTTTCCAGCACCTGTTGCTGCCTTGCTGTGCTCAGGTGCTGCAGGACTGTGTCCTGGTCAGTGACAGCACTGTCTGGGCTGGGATCCCTCAGCTCCTGGCTCACTCTTCCTTAGGATCCTATCCTTGCTGCTCCATGACAACCCAAGACAGGAAAATTTTTTTTTGCCTTTCTAAATTGCTGTGTGATCTCTACATAATACGGAGAAAAGGATAAAAAGAGGAGTGGAAGTACTTCAAGGATGCCCAATACTCAAGGGAAAGGCAATCCACTCACTGCTTGGAGACTTGGAGCCTGCAAGTGATAATACTGTGTCTGAAAAAAGAGAGGCAGATGAAAGAGAATCAGGATAATCCTCTCAACTGCTAAGAGACCTTTATCATTTAACATGAGTGCTCCAAACAGCAGGAAATGTTCTTTATTCTTGGTTAATGTTTAAAGGCTTCAAAGTGCGATACTGTTATGGCTGTGAATGAAAAGGACAAATTTTGCTCACAAACTTAGCTCCAGCTTTTCTCTCTTATTTTCTATTCAACTTTTTCTTTTCTCTAAATACTGACAAAATTTTTACTTTGAGAGACAATGACAGCAGCTGAAAACAGTTTGGTTGACTCCATGAACTCAGGTCATAGCACAAAATACCTTGCCTTGTGTGGGTTGTAACACTCATGTTTGCCACTTTATCGCTGGAAAGGTGGGAACACTCCAGCATGCACAGCTGGTTTGAACTCCCAATTTCTACTTCCAGGAAACCCTGATATTAGTATAAATATAGCTTATCTGGGAACCAAATGCATAAGTTTCCAAAAAATTTGCCACAGACACAAGTTTCTGTAAGTAAGCCCCAGATCTGGTTCTCTACAGAGGAAGTAGGAATCTGAAACTTGATGTGACATCCCTGGAGCAAATAAGTTCAGAGACTCCCTGGAATCAGCTTGCATGCCAGCAATGATTTAAGGAGGTAAGGATTATTTGTGAAGCAGCATTTCCATAAAGAAAAAAACAAGCCCCAACAACACTGACCCTCTCACTGCACTGTGTTTTCCTTGGTGCTGGCACAATAACCGCTAATTACTAAGATGTTAATGAGTCGTTAATTATTTATACAAAGTGGGATGTCTTGAGCAAGAGATACTCTGGTGTCAGAATACAAGGTGGGAATTAGTCTGTATTTTAACATAAAGTTTGGAAGGTTTTAAAATGTGTCTCTTGCTTTCCTGTGACATACTTAAATCCCTGTGAAACATGATATTCTGGGGAGAATCCCAATTTTTTTTTTTTTTAATGAGCTTATCTCCTTCCAAGAAATGTATTTAGTAGGTGGTGCTTGAGCAGCAGCAGATATATCCCACAGGCTTGGAGTCAATGTGTACCTTCATTCCAGAGACACAACTTGCTGATACTACTCTTGAGTAATAGAAACCCTGGCTGGCAACGCCAGAGTTTCTTCCTCAGCTCCCTGATTTCTGGAAATCCTCTTCTTTGGTTATATGTGTTTCTTTCTCTGTTTTCCAAGGCACATGAGCACCTATTCTGAATTCCACTAAACACCATGACTGCAGCTCTATTGATGTCAAGCATCTTATCTCTCTGTTATTCTGAGAAACTAAGCCCAGGTAACCTGTGAAACAGTCTAGGATCAGACCTGCAAAGGAACACAGAAAATCCCCAGAGGAGTCAGGTTACTCAGCTGAGTCTGGGAGAGCAGTAACTACATCATTAGACAGCCTCCTCTCTCAGGTACACTGCACAAAGGGATAATGTGAAATAGGTAGTTGTAGATTAATGAGATTCATCGGGAACATCAAACAGAGGATTTTCCCTTGAGGATTGTGATTAGAACTTGCATACTTTCAGTGTAGCAAATCTGTACCACTTTACTCTCTTAGTATTGTCAAAGTCTAATTTTGGCAATATTGGGCTGTGGTAGCTAATTACGTAAGAAGTAGAACAATATATCTATCTGTACACCTCCTTTTCCCAGGAAAAAACCAAAAAAACAACAAAATAACAAAACCCTTTCTCATCCCATTCCATTTGGTTGTCCTTTTATAGAATCTTATTACTATTATTTGCACATTTCTCACAAATACAATGAATGCCACCTTCACAGTAAGCTGCTACTGCCATTGTTCACACTACTTCTTGATATTTGAGAAAAAAATCCATTATTAAGATAATAAAATAACAACACAGATATAGGATTTAACATCATTGGATGATATTTCAAGCTTCAGAACATTTTATCTTATTTATTTTATTAGTTTCTTCAGTCATCTACTTTCCCAGGGTGATTTAGTTCATTTTTGCTCTTGTATTCCAATAGCAACTGTAGCAGAAAAGCCTATTACTATCTGGACAGGATAAAATGCTACAGCTTCCCTCTTAAGATGCAAATTTACATACATGGATTGATGGTGACATCTTTGTCACAGGAGGTAGAGACACCTGCTAGGATCAAGCTTGCAGGATTCCTGTAAGCTGATTGAAAAAACAGTGGTCTGCCAGGAAAGATAGATGAAAAACATTATACCAATCCATAAATTTTCCATTGGCTACTCATTGGAGCCTGGTTTTAATTCAGCGCATTGTTCCTTATCTCTAAAGCCTTAATATTTAGTTGACTCTGAGAACATCTATTTTCTGCCTGCTTACATGAAAGCTGAAGATGATTTTTTTAGACTTCTCTGTTCTAGACTGAAAGATGAAGGAGGCAGGGGCACAATGTATTACTTCTTTCCATTTCCCAAGTTTATAATTTTTCCCTTTTAGACTGCAAGGTATCAATTCAGATTTCCCCATCACAGAACATGATCTGCAAAATCCTCCTCCATATGCAGTTATGACAGTTTTTTTCATTACTTTCCTATCAAAGAAAACCCCATGTTGTCATTGGTAAATGTATTATTAGCTCTTTTCATGAAGAATTCTGCCAGATATGACGCTAAGAAATGTTTTAAAAATATCTCTAATAAAAAAAGAAGAAGAGATGAAAAAGAAGCATTTTCATGTGTTTTAGCTGAATTCACAATAAAGCCTAATGTGCCCATGTCTGATATATTTATGCCATCCAACAGCTTTTTATTTCATAAAAATGTTACCAACTGGATGCAGCAAAAGGATAACTGCACCTCAAGATTTTTTTTTGGCAGAAAATGCACCTTGAATGCTTTGCTAGTACCATGCCCTTTTTCTGCAAGCAATGACAGATACTAATGCAGTTGTGTCATTTCTAGATTTCAGCCTCAGTCCTGCAATCATTATATATGTGATTAAATTTGTTAGCACTTACAATCATAGTGAAAACAGTGGACATATTAAAATAAATTACATGCTTAAATGGTTGCAACAGCAAAGTCTTAAATAGCAAGAGGCTGCTTATTATATCTATTTCTTCAGGTTTTTTGTCATAAGGTGTCTTCAGATACTGTTTATATGAATAAATCTTTGTTCAGCATGGTTGTTGCTGCATACAAATGCAAAGGTATTCTAAAAATATAAACTGCAGCAACTAAAGAAGCCAAGAGTCTATATGGACTCTAAGATGGATCAGGAAATGCATTGGGATACCAGCTCCCATTTGTGTTGAACACCCATCTACCTTATGACTTGAACCACATGAATATGCAGAAGAGAGAAGGCTTTGTGTCAGAAATAAAGCAAACTCCCCTCCACCACAGATTCTTTTCTATGGATTGTGATGAAATGCACTGAGATTACAGCAGTGATTAACCATTTTCTTCCAAGCATCTTAAAACTGAGTGAACAATCTGAGATGGAGCTTGCCCTATCCACAACAGCATGTATCCTACACAGTATGTCTTATTAAAAGATGATGGTTCATATGAATCTACGCTCAAGATAGAGGATTTCCACTTCTTGTGCAAGAGTTTTGGTCTATATGGCCATGTTTTAGAGGAGGTTAGTCTCTCTGAAGAAACTCAGTCCTACAGCACACACAAGCTTTTTCTCTCACAAAACAGAGATGATATCTGTGTCCTTGCTGGGAGATCTCAGGAGGCTGCTGACTTGTGGACCCTGCCAGCCTTGACACTAGGCTGGGCAATAGACTGAAGAGATGGGAGAGTTCTGTAATTTTGCACGGAAAATGTTCCATGTATCTGAAGAATGTTAATGACTATTTTTATAGTACCCACAGATTTTTGATTCTCCGACATGGTTACAGAACAATTCCAGGAACTCAATTCATAAGTCTGGTCTTGCTGGCATATTTTCTCCTTCTAGATTTTGTTTCAGCTTTTGAACCCTTCCCATTGTCAAATCATTAAATTTAGACAACCAAAACCCTGCTCAGTTGGTGCCCAGCTGTGAAGAAGCCTAAAATTTATGGAGAGGTGAGTTTTATTATTAAGTGTCTTCACTGTATCTCATGAGGCTAAGCACGCTCACTCTGTGCTTCCTTTAACTGGTGACATCTGGTGCTAGTCAGGTTTAATTGTAACTGCTTTGGAAATCTGGAATCTTTCTTATTTCATTTAGCCTGAATTAATCTTCCTTAACAAGCACTCAAAACAGCCCTTTTCCCTCTAAGCATGTTGGCCACAGAGCCATTGTTGTGACTTATTATTAGGAATCCTTTTTCTGCCTAGCAAAATTGAGACAAAGGAATGCCTCATCAAGTTTTTACTGTTCTGCTGCCTTGCATTTATAAAGCTCATATGAATGGCTACATGCAAATATCCTTCCTGTAGAAGGTCACCCAATTAAGAGCTAGTGCACAGAACCATAAAATTTTATTAATACAATCCTTTAGCTCAAACTATTTTAATCTAAAAGCTTTTTTTAAATTACTAGTAATATTTTTGAGTATAATTGCAGTTAATTTAAAATAATTAGAGAATTTATGGGTCTGAGTTTTATATTCCTGTGTATATTTAGCTCACCAATATTTCAATGTATAAACATCAAAATACCTTTAAAAATCCAGTGTTCATTCACAATTTCCCCAGCCTCTTGAGAATTTGTAATGCTCTTTGCCCCTCTGCTTTCCGTCATTTTGGATTGTAAATTTTTGAGGCTGAGAGTTCTGTTTCATTGTGTCTCTATGCAGGATAACAGGAAAATGTTTTACCTCAGGCTCACTGGATGTTATTACAGTACAGTCATTACAAAAAATAAGTAATGTAAGACCCCAAACAGAGGCTGTAATGAATGGCTGCTCACTTTCCTCTGTCTCGATCATGTGTTACCATGGAAGGTGGAAGGGCAAGAGGCTCACCCACTTCTCCCCTCCCTTTTCATCTCTATCATGGTGGGAGCTCAGCATAGGAAGGGAGAGTTGATGCTGTTAGAGATGGTGAAGATGTTTTCATAGATTCATAGAGATTACACCTCATAGGGATCATGCAGTCAAAACCCCAAGTTCTCTATATTCACACCACAAAGCATAATTGATCTGAAGTCTTTCTTTGCACAGAAGAGTTAATTGTTAAATGTTATGGGCAGAGAACAGGAGACCATAAAGCACTGCCAGTTCTGGAGTTTACAATGTTTTTGTGGCAGGGAGGTATTGATGTGATCAAAGAAGGTGAACAATACCTTTAGCATGTAATGCAGAGAAAAAAGAGAATTTTCCTTTTTCCGGCTGCTTCTGTGAAAATACTTTATCAATTAATCAGGTATTACTAGAACATGAAACCAAAGCTGATAATCTCAGGTCTTGGGAAAGCTCTGCTCTTCTACTCCATGCTCTATGTCTTTCTATAGATGGCACAGTGTTTTACAGAAACATGGAGGAAAAAATTGTGGAATGCATGTAGACTGTAACGGAGGAAAAACTTTCTTATTTCTGATCTTTGCCTACAGGGATTTGGTAAGAGCTAAGCTTTTCAGGCCATTTAAAAATATATTTAACTTTTAATTTAATTGGCAAGTCATAGAGATCACTTGAATGGTCATGCAGTGCTCAACTACCCCAGCTGCCCTCATATTGATAACACAATATTAGAATATAGTCAATCTTTGTCAGCAGTGAAACATGCTGTGTTTCATAATTATTATTTATAATTAAGAAATTGGTAAAAGAGTTATAAGGGCATGGTGACAGCAGTTAACTTAGTAGCAAACCTGAAATTGGCCGTAATTGCTGTAATAAATCAATTTGACCAGTATTATTGCTACAGTAAAACTAATAGTCTGTAAGAGCAGTATGTGATTAAAGACAGCTCCCTCTCAGATCTTAGTGACTAGAAATTTAGAATGTGAAACTAAATTCCTAATGTAGAATATAAAACTAATAGAGCTGCTGATAAAAACTGAGGTTAAATCTTTCCCAAATTTTTAACAATCATGGAACAGGTGAGATGAATAACAGGAAAGCTTGGTCAAATTTTGAGGTTGACAAGAAAACACAAACCAGCATGAATGCTACCACCCAAAGCTGGCAGCCTTAATGCCTAAAGCAGTCTCAGTGTCATTAAGCTCCCTGCCCTGACAGCGCTGTGGGAGTTGTGTTTTTACATCAGTGAGAGAAGAACAAGGGAAACTGCTGGAATGATACCACAATGGAACAATAAGCCTTGCCCTTTCAGCTGTTCTACCCAGAACACTGGATTAAAACTAACATTAGGATCAATCAGCACACTAGCCAAAGTGTATCTTCAAATTTCTGTTTGTTCCAAACAAATTTTTTCAGCAGAATATCTGCATTTAGTGCCAGCCATGGAACTCTGAAGTATCTCTAGGACTTTTGCCAATTTTGTCATGAGAATACCCACATCACTCTTGCCTTCAAGGAGCCATATTCAAAAGGAAAGGATGGCTCTTCTCAGGCCATACTTGTCATGTTCCTTGCATGTAACCGGCCTTGAAGTTGTGAAAGTACACATGACTAATTTCTCTTGCAGACTGTGCTCTGTTTCATATTGCCCAAGCAGCATTGGATACTTTCCTGCAGTGTAAATATTTCCAAATTCCAAACATGTCAGAAAATGAGTGATGAACCAGTGGCAGATCCATGAGAGCTTACTCTACACATTTCACAGGCCTATTTTTTCCCCTAACCCTTAGAAGTGTACCTCAGGGTACACTTCAAAGTATTATCAATTTATAAAGAGAAGAAGGCAAACTTTTTGGTGTATATTTATTGGTCTCTAAAAACCGGTAAATCTTCCTGCATCCATGTACAAGCCTAGTGGATCTGGAAGTTCACCAAAGTAAGAGCTGAAAATGTTAAGTAAAAATTTGAAATGTTTTTTAAAAGTTAAAAGGTTAAAAATACCATTTCCTATATCTATCTTAAATGCTTTAAAAGTACTGACACATTGACTTGTAGTGTTTGTTGCATATTTATTTAAAATAAACTAACCCATAGTAAAGATTAAATTATTTTGAGTAAGCTTTTCCAACAAGTACAAGAGGAAATGGGTTTGTACATGTATGTGAAATCAAACTGCACTCAGGAGGATTATTTACTGCTTTTCTTATGAGAAAGAAAATAAATTCATGCAGACTATAAAGTCATAAGAGCAAAATCAATGCTAAAATTAGGGACTGAATATATAAGAAATATGCATAGAACAAAAGTTACAGTGAAGCAAGAAACCCCTGCTCCAGTGTTCAGCTGATTCATTACCAACTTCATTAAACTGCTAAAAGGAGAAAGAAGGTCAGTGGTTGTTGTTGCAAAACCCATCTCGCTTTTACTTTATTCATAATTTTTTGAATAACAACTCTTCACATTATCAGCTGTTACAGGAGCACATTCCCTTCTCTCTCACCAGCCCATCTTAAAATTCTGACACTGAGAGCTCACCATTGATTCCAGCTCGGAATAGAGGTCCACAAATAACAAGACTGTAGGATTAATACCACACCAGTGCAAGGAATGTATTGAGTTTAATTAAAAATTTACAGGTGGTGAAATAATCTTTTCATTCCTGAGAGAGGATAGCAAGTAATGTTGTGGAAGCTACCTCAACCTTGTTTTCTTGGAGTGGCCACATATGGAAAGGATGGAAACTTGCAGTCCATAGGGAAGCTTGTGTGAATTATGACTGCTGAAACGTGATGAACAGGAAATTTGGACTCTGGCAGAGGAGAGCTTGGGTGAATTCACTGGATATCTGCATAGCTGCAGAAAGAAACAGCATTTCTTTACAATGACTTTTAATTAAACAGACCTGAAACATAGTGGAATGTGTATTTCAGTAACTCTCCAGCCCTGTAATCTTAGCAGAGCATACAAAAATGAGGACCAAACTGGGAAATTCAGATAGGCCTGTGAAATTAAAGATGTATGATGATCATTTTACCCATTAGGATGTCAGGTACTGGTGTCACTCATTATTTAGCAGAAATCTGATTCATTAATCAATACATAGCTCCCTTTGATGATATCAAAGGTGGATATTCCTCCTCAGAGCTATGTCTTAAAATAATGATGTTCCAACTTTAAGACTTGTCTTTTATTTCTAAAAATGCTATCCAAATTACACAGGTTTCAGGCAAAATTTTTGGCAAATTGAGTGTTATCAGCTTATGAGAATTTAAAAGATGAGGCAGGCTTCTATAACAGTCTCCTTTATCTCTTTTATATCTCTTTTATGGAAGAGATTTTATTTAAAGATGATAAGACAGCAGGTTTAAAATGATCTCATAATATAAATGTTAGCAGTCTCCAAATTTTTTTTTCATTTTTCTCTCCACATCAGAAAATGAGTCTGGTAATGCTTTGACTGAAGTCAGTAGAATTGTCCCTATTCTAATTACTTTCTAAACCTGCAATGGGATTTGCTAATGCATAAAAATTCAAAGCCAATATGTTGATATGCAAAGGGCTTTTATGATGCATGATCAATAAAGAACATTTTCCTTTCTTTTTTTCTGGAAGACCTAATTTCAGAATCAGAGGAATATTCAATATCAAATACCTATTTTAAAAGGGACAATTCTGCAACCAGTCCTCAAACTAAACATTGAAAATCTGTTTCAGACCAGCTTTTGTGGCATTAGATGATACCTGAAGTGCATGAAGATTGCAGCATCAGGGCTGATATGAGTAAGGGCCAACAATGACAGAAGGAAACAAATACAGGCCATTCAGAAGAAATCTCTTCAGAAAATTCCCCCCTTCCTGTTCTTCTGTAGTTATTATAAAAAAAATCCTAACTTTCTGATCAATTCAAATTTTTAAGTGTGAAAATAATTCTGCCTATCCCACAGCATGATAGAGGTCATGAGATCATGGCTACTAAGAACGAAAAACTCAGAACTTTGCTGTCCATCAGGCCACCAGGGTACTGCCCACCGTTCCTTTAAAGTGTTCCAGAAATAAATGCAGAGCTAGAAATGGAAAGGAACTGCAGTGGCAGTTGGTTTTTTCACCCCTGTTAATGGTATACTGTAGTTCAGACTTTTCTCCACACATTCTCCCATATTTGCAGATAGCTGTTCTAGTCTTGGGAAGCTAAAAAAGCTGCAATGTGGTATACTATATCTATATTCTCTCTAGTCTAATTAGAAAACCCCATTTTTACAGTCATGGGTTTATTACCGTATAATCATGTACTAGCACAATGTGATGTGTTTATTTCCATCAGTAGAGGGAATGTTGAGTTCTTTGTTCATCCTCCACAGTCTGCCTCAGATAAAATATTGGCTTCAGGTAATTCAGAGAAAAATTTACCACAACTGGATCAGCATATAATACATTTTATTTTGATAACCTTAAAATAATAAATATCTTTTAGTCATTATAGGTTTTATAAGAGAAAGAAGTAACCACATCTAGGTTTATTCCCCTTCTCTTGCATGGGAGTCTTTGTGGGAATCCTGAAGCGCCACAAAACATTTAGTCTTATCTGGGTATGCCTGTTTGTACTTTAAAAACAGAGATGTCTCCCACTTCTCATCTCCTGTGTATGTCCACTAGTGTCTGAGCCATAGGGTAAAATTTAAGAGCTTTGGCCATGCTAGAGAACACACAAAGACCTCTGCTCCCTGTGGTTTCCCCCAGAGCTTAGAGACTGGCAGCCATACTTCCCAGCAGCTAAAAGCAGGAACTGCTGGCTACTGAAATGCACACTGACAAACCAGGCATGGCCACAGCCCCCAGGGCTTAGTCCACAGCCCCTGCAGTAGTGATTGCCATTATTCATTCAGACAGCAGAATATTAGATTGCATAGGCTATTCCTAAGGTGGCTTGCACACTGCACAGCTCTTACTTTTCTGTTATTCATGTGTTTGATCTCAGAAGCACCAGTAGAAAAGTCATCTTTTGGGGGGAATGAGGGCTCAGCATCCTATGGACAAGCAGGTTTCACAGGATGAGAAGTGTGTTAAATATATGCTTTGACTTATTACCCAGCAAACCCAACAGCACAACCCTCTTGGACTGTTTGGCATGAAAAATGGAGTGATGCAAACTACTTGGGAAGAGATGCACAGCATGACAGCAAAACAGGAAAAGAGAAAAAATGAAAGTTCTGTCTGAATGGTGGTCTAAAAATTTTGTTTCTCAGCACACACTATTTGAAAGATTGAGGGGAGCAGAGAGTGTCTCCCATCCCCTGTATAGATGCTAACAAACTTCCTGCTCAAAATAGTGTTCTGTATATACAAAATCCAAGGCTTGCCTTTAATATTCAGTGGAGCATGACATACCATACCAAGCCCCTCTGGGCATGTCTAAATCAGTGGTTCAATTTGGATCACTTTTCAAGTGTATCTCCTAATATCACCGTTCAATTCTCTTTTATTCACACCACAAAGTGGTGCCTGGGTGCAAAAACTGAGTATGTGCTCCAGGAACACTCCTCATGTACTGCCACCACAAACAGGCACTAACTCAGGGCACTGTATTTATGCTAGCCCAGGCTCTATCCCACTACCAAAGGATTAGTTCTGAATGGAGCCAAAAAGTTTGTGAGTCATTACTAATTTAGGAAGGTAAACATGGATGCTATCTGCAACATTTTTCTACTTTTCATACCCTCTTTCTAATCCAAGAGCTCAAGACCGTACATCTTCTAATAAATGCATGTACTTAAAAACTGCCTACTTTTCTGTATTTCACTGGCATATTATCACACTCAGCTTGCCCTTTAAGGTGATGTAAGGTACATTATTGATTGTGACACAGAGATGAAACAGCCATTCAAATCCCTTCCTGTTTTGTGACCTTGACTACTCATCTTCTTAGATAGTTTTGGAAATTGCAAACACATTTCCTGTCTGAAAATTACAGCAACTGGATAAATAAGAAATGAAGTGAAAACAATTTGTGATTTTTGTGTCAAAAGAAGATTATATGCATAGTAGAAAATGAAAAACAAATACTTTGAGTTTTAAATTGAGGTGAAAATAAAATTATGGAAAAACAGGGACACTTACATGTGTGTAACAGCTTGTGAAAATGACTAATAGTACCTTTACTCAAGACATAGAAATGTCTTCATTCCTTTTGAGCCCTGTCTTTTGAGTCCTGTCCATACAATGAGACAGAAGTGTGATTATGCATGTCAAAACCATGATACACCTTATTGTATATATATATATATATATATATATAATACTAATAATAGCAATAATGACAATGATTGTAACAATAATTGTAATGAACAGGAGAGGGAAAGGACAAGAGATTCACAATGTAATTGCTCACCACCCACTGACTAATGTCCAGGCCGTCCCCAAGCAGATTTCAGCAGCTCCTTGATTACTCCCTCCAGTTTATAAACTGAGCATGGCATTTTATGGTATGGAGTGTCCCTTTGGCCAGTTTGCTCACCCGTCCTGGCCAGGCTCCCTCCCAGCTTTTAGTGCAGCTCCCCACTGGCAGAGCATGAGAGACTGGAAAGTCCTTGACTCAGGGTGAGCAACATTTAGCAAAGGCTAAAACATCAGAGTGCTATCGTTATTCTCCTACTGAACCCAGAGCACAGCAGTGTACCCTTCTGGAGTAGCATTGGTGGCTGCTTAAAGCACAGGATATGAGAATACCAGATAACAGATTAAAAAAAAAGAATTATCTGAAATATTTTCAGTGACTGTTAGGTGTATAAAATAATGTTCCCCAAATGCTGAATCATTTCCAGAGGTATACAAGCAATAGAGATAACCAAAGTTAACTATAAGATCAGGCTTTTCTTTAGTCAGTCTTGTGCAGCTGGACTTAAGCTTCAAGCAGCACAAACTAGACTGGTGCTGTCACTGTGTGACACTACTGCTACTTCAGTTGTTAGTACTTATATTTCCCTTTAACTGTGTGTTCTCATTTCCATTCTAAAAATAGCTTCCCATTACTCTCAAGTGAAAAGAAACAATTACACATCAGAATGTGATGAAAATCAAATTTTAACAAGATTTGTGAGTTTAATAATTGTTTGCTGTATAAATATGTTTCAGAAGGCTGAGAAGCTATTCATCAGGAAGATCTGTATCATTTATTCATATCACCTTTAAATGAAAACTCACACTCTGAGGACTCCTTCCACAACCTATATGAAATAAGTGATAAAATTTAACTGGGTGCCATATAACATCAATGGTTATCCTACAAATTTACTTTGCTCTCTTCAATCATACAAATATTTATTGATTTGTTTAAAGTTATTTGCTTGCAAACACCACCCCCCCTTCTCTCCAGCCCACCCCATTCATAATTGATCACTCCTTATTTTCCTCTTACATTTAGTGCAATATTTATACTGCCAAAAAAAATCCTTAGCACTGGAAAACAGTATCCAACCAGCAGACATTTAAATGTAGCAATTACTGTAAAGAATCTGGTGAGGACTAATAACAGAGCCTTTCCAAAATTAGGCTGGATGAAGCAGCAGAGAGCACTATCTGCTGTAGGGAAACATCTCACCAAAAGCCAAGAAGCAGAAAACCTAATGGCTTTTTCTTCAGCTTTTGCCCTGATCCAGGCACATTTTAGCTAGGCATGATGGAAATCTGCTAAATACAATTTGTCCTTGGCTATGTTTCCAGCCCAGACTTACTCAGTAGCTTTTGGGTTGCACCTGCTGCTTCTGACACTTGTCACTGAGTAACTTTTTCACAGGAGACAAGAGATGAAACCTGAGAACCAACCACTTACACATTTATACAAACCTGGTTAACTACCAGTAGACAGAATTATTCAGACTTGAAAAAGTGTGTCTGAGATCAGATTTGTGTACTATATTATATCTTGTTTGCTGGGGCAGCTACCTTGCTCTTGAGAGGGAGGGTGCTGTCAGCACGTGTGTACAGCCCTCAGCCTGCATGAAAAAATATTAATGACACAAAGCAGTTTGATGTATGGTTTCTAGATAATTGATTTAAATAATGGTACTTTGTGCCAGTTATTAACTCCTACAGTAGAAAACATGATGAAGTGGGAAGAATTGCAATGTAACACAGCTTTTGCAGCCATGTGATTTGAACTTTTTGAGCAGCTGGGTCTGTGAAATGCAACTGGATCAAGACACAGATTCATTTGGGCGTTCTCTAAGCAACAGCTTGACTCTTTCGCTGATGAATCTTGTTTAACACATCTGTTCTTATAGAATAATTGTTAATTTCTCAATTAATTGTAAGGTATAAATGACAAAAGTTTTCTTTAAGAAAATGCTTTCTAAAATACTACTAAAATGAACCACTTCCATCTGTCTATTTGCACCTCATTTTCAATCATAACTAAAATTGATGTAAAGTTTAGGCATTCTGCTAAAAGTAAAATTATAACCAGAATCATGACATCTAAGATAAAATATCTATATTAAAAGGGGAGCTTTTAAAAATATGTTGACATTCTAATGAAAAGTTAAAATCTCTGCTGACTCAAAGCTCATCCAATGGTATCTTTCAAAAATTAAGAACAGAATTTACATCTGAGTGGTTCAAGCAGCACAAAATTTTCCATCTTAATCAAAAGGTAATGAAAAATGTATGACTTCCAAAGATATGCTATTGAAATGGGTACTGAATGGTTTTTAACAAAACTATAGCAAGCTATAATTCAATTGATTACCCAAATTATATTATATTTTACTATTTTGTAGAAATATATGGTTGTAAGAGTGTTCACTCATTAATTTCTCAGCAAGATTTAAGAAACACTTGGTTTGAGTGGTGCACAGGGTGTCTACAGTTTGAATAGGAGACACTACTGAATTAGTCAGTGGGACCTCATTGAAATGACTCAGCCCACAAAAACTCTTTTGAATTTACTTAGGGTTCATGGTGTATGCAAATTAGAGCAGTCTCATGCATTACCACATCACTGCTGTGCTCAAAAGAAAGCTACTGAAGAAAACTATTCATATACTGTCTCAGGTTTAAATATTTAATGAATTACCATAGACCTCATTTTAAGTGTCACGACTGTTTGCTTTTTCTTGCCATGATGCTCAAGACACAATGACACAGGTGCAATGAATCTTGGCAGAGAGAAAAGGTATCATCTGCCTTGGGAGCTGTTTGTAGGCTTTTTTGAGTTGGAGATTTTCAGTGTCAGCCTTACACAGCCATCAGGAGAAAGGTTTGCCAGCTACTCTAATTATCACTGGCACTCCCACCTCAGATAGCTCAGATGGAGCTGAAGGGATTGCACTCTGATTATCACTGGGAGGGGCTTCATCATGTGGAGCTCTGGGCTTTGCCTCACCTAGGTCTAACCCTGCAGTGTGCTTGGAATGGACCTTGACCTGACAGCCCAGCCATTTCCTGTAGGAGAATGTGGACAGAGAAAAAATTGCAGCCTTCTCCTCACCCTTTACCAGTCCCTCTTAAAGTTCAGCTCTCTTGGAGCTCTTGGCTTTGTCTCTTTTCTAGCCCCAGTCCAAGGGGGGGCTTGACAAGTAGTCAAGATTTACCCTATCCAGAGCCCCCATCCTATAGCAAAGAGGAGAAAATTGTAAGGGGATAGCATCTGTGGAGTCTTCCCCTACCTTATTCAGGTTTTAAACCCTTTTCAACCCCTTTCAGCTGGAGCTCTTGGCTTTGTCTCTCTCCTGACCCTAACAGAAGCCTAGGCATGGGATGAACTGTATCCTGAGATGTCCAGTGTTATCCCAAGATTTCTGGTGTGAGCTCTTTGCACAGACTACCCCACCACTGATCCTCCCCCTTGAACCCCAACTGCACCTGGAGCTATGGGCTTCTTGTCTCAATCCTAATTCTAACCCCAGGCATGGCCTAAGCCTTAGTCCTAGACTTCCCAGCATGGCCTAGAAGTTTATCTGAGAGATAACTCTTTTTCCTGCCTTCCATGAGAGGCAAGAGTTGCAACAAAAATGGGCAATTGGAAAGGCTCTGTGTATGTCTTAGGCCAACCTGCAGACTGTGTTGAGAAGGTCAAGCTGCCCTTCCCCACTTTGTAACAGGTGGATTATAAACACAAGTTTAGACCTCTGGTCTACTCCTTACAGTAAAGTCCTTAGGCAAAAGAAAGAACTCCAAAAGAATAAAATTTCTAAGTACGTTCCTAAATTAGAATTGGTTTATGTCAGAATTTCTGCATTAAAGGAATCTTTGAATGTTAAAACTACGCCAGTGTTGGTATTTAAAATGGCAGTATATCATTACTGAGATAATAAAATGCATTATTTCTGATCAAATATTTCTACTTTATCAAATACTTGAGGTTAAAAATCTTGAGCAACATTGAACATTTGTAAAGATCAGTAGCTATAAATTCTCAGTAAATTAATACCTATAATATTTGTTAGAGGAACTGATCTAAGAGACTAAGCAGGCACTCAAACAACTCCTTTTTCGAAGGTGATATCATTCTCTATTGTGAAATTTTCTGTATCCAAAGGAAACCAGTGAATGGAGATATCAAACCTTCTGAGTCTATGCTATAGCACAGGGTACATTATTATAATTATGCCTATGATGGCATTTCTTTTTTCTGGTCACTTATGTCAAGCAGGTATGTGTGTGATGTCTAATGGGGCTACTACGGTTGTAGGAATCACAATTTATAAGTGAATTATTTTGAATAAATGAAGTAAGAAAGAACACCATGCTCACATCTACTTCAACAGAAGAGTTTTCACCAACCCTTTTGGGAGCAGGGCGTGGACCAATCCAAGCATGGCAAAGTAATGTGAAATGGGCAATAGCATGAATGTCTAAATGCCAATTTATTACAATGTGAAAGAAGGAAACCCTTTGGTTTGTGCTCCATAAGCAAATGACCCTCAAAACTAATGTTTATGTAAACAAAAATTGGATTGTATTTGAACTGTAGGTTTTCCAAGAGACTGAAGTGCTGAAACCAACCAGATGTTGTTGTTGATGGCTTTGCAGCTATTGACTTCTGCTCCTTCTCATATCAGTGACTGAAGGCTGATTCATATTCTCTAGTATACAAACTCTAAAGATAAATCTTCAGCTAAATTTATGTAATTGCAGAAATTTGAGCAGCGTCAGATAGCACATTGGAAGAAAGGATTTTCCATGGTGTTAAATATAATTTTTTTTCTCTGTATGCTGGAAGCCCTGATGCTAACACATCAGAATATACAACCTCTAAAACCCAAATGTAAGCATGAATTTTAATTTGTATAACATCTCCAAGTGCTCAAACACCTAGCTAAACCCTCATATACAGGAACAGTTATAGCAATAGTAAGATCGTTCGCAAAAACTACTCAATAAATGCATTTCCATATTAGAATAAAAATTAAAAAAATTCCTCAAAAGTCACAAAGTGTGTCATCCAAATAGAACTTGTGTGCAATTACTAAAAACTGAATAAGGCTACTTTTCTAATGTGTAGGGGTGTATATATACATCTATATGTATTCACAATCTGCTCTTTAAACACGGAAGGAAAAGAAACAGCTTGGTGAGGGTCATGCAAAAGTATGCATGTGCTAAATGTAATACTCTTGACAAGGTGTCAAAGAGCACATGCCCATCACATGGGAGTGCCTAGGTGTGTATGACTGGAGGTGATGACTGATATGGGCAAAGTCATTCAGTCAGAAAGGTTACATGCATGTATTTAAATAGATGCTGGTGTTGATGAGAGGTAGAAGGATATATATGGTTCTAGAGAGAATAAATTCCTGACGATGGGTCGTAATCAATTGATGGTAATGCTGCATGTATCTGCATATTAAGGTGGTGGGTAGTGATAATATGCATAATTGTGATGGTGGGCAGACGGTGATAACAAGATGTGTGAACAGTAGGAGGTGATGGGTATGTATGCACGGTAAAATGAGTAGGTTGCAAGGATGCATGTGTGATGCTGAGTTTAGCAGTGCAGTGGGGAGCATATAGCAGCATATGCACCGTGGTGATATTTGTGTGATGTGGACCTGCTGTTCTTGACAAAAGTAAGTGGTGCTCTTGTGCAGCAGTTTATGTGAAGAGACAGGTCATTACCATACAGGTGTGCTTTGCTCACACAGATGAGGGCTATAAACAACAGAATAAATGAGCATTTACTGAGTATTTTGTGGGTATGCCTGGGCTGAGGGAATGTTGATGCAGTGAGCAAGTGTGAGGGTCTATGTGAACTAGTGAGTAACCATGTCTGGTTAATACAGAACAGTCAGCTGGTATATAGAGAATGGTCATGGTGGTATATGAAAAGGGATTTAGTTTTATGTACAAGCATGTAAGGACAGATGGTATACTCAGAAAAATAACATGTAGAGAGAAGAGACATATTGCCCAGCAGGAGAGGTGTATGGGAAGGTCATGCTCTTCTTTTTTTAAGAAAAATTTGCTTGCCAGAAAAGAGATGCAGCTTTAGGACTACCTGAAGATGTTCACGTGTGTTTAGAACTGATGGTGAGGATGAGGTGTTTAAGGTGTCAGTGTCTGCCTAGAGATGACAACAGGAGGAACTACAGGTGTATGTGTGTTCATCTAGAATCAGGGTGTATGTAAAAAACAGCACAGTATAGGCCAATGTATAGAAGCAGTTGGTGGGTACAGCTGGAAGTTATGTAGGCATATATGCAGCATATGAATGGAGATGGTACCAATGGTTTGTGTCACTGTACAGGCTCAGGAGGGTTTATAGCCTCCCCTGGTGTGGATACAGTCCTATCAGGGATATGCATATGTTTTACGTATATGTTAAGTATATATGTGTATATTTTATATAAATATATTATATATTTTAAGTATATTTTAAGAGAGGGGGTTTTAACACTGGTGAGGCAGCATGTGGTGGTTGAGCTTGAAGTGATCCTATGACTGGAAGGGGGTGTGTGGGGACAGAGGCATGGACAGCAGGAGATGGTCTTGGCACCATAGTGGTGTAAATAGTCGTGTCGAGCTGCAGTGTGCAAATTGCTCACTCACTCTTGGATGTGATGGACAGAGGCAAAACATGTGCCAGGGTGTTACAATATGATAGGGGGGCATCTTTCAGGACAGAGCGTGTGGAGAGGGGCAGGGCTGCTCATGAGTGATATCTGGAGTTGCTGGTGGTGGGACAGGACAAGGTCGGGGGTGTGGAGCTGCGTGCCGCTGGGAGGCACGGACAGTGCTGAGTGCACAGGATTGAATGTTTTGTGCTTTGTCGCTCGGTGCCGTGCCTGGTGCCAGCGCTGTGAGGTGGGCAATGCCTACGGGCAGTGACAGGAGAGGGTTACAGCAGCTGCGTAGACATGAAGCATGCTTGCCTAGGTAACACTGCTCACCATGCAAGACCCAGGCTTTTTTCTTAAAGGACAAAGGATAGTCCCTTTGCCAGGGGTGCCCCTGGTCTGGACCTAGGTGCCGTGGAGGGAGAGCTGCGGAGAATGGAGGGTGAGGACGGTGGACGGGGAGGGGATCAGTGGGAGTGGGGGAAACTATACTGGGTGGGGAGAGAAGTGCGGGATAGGGGGGCACTGAGTAGCGTGGGGCAGTGGGAACAGGGAACAGGCTGCCCTGGAGCTGCCGGATTTGCGAACAGCCGGAGGGCGGGATGGGAGGCGGGCAAGGGGAGAGGGGGGTGGGAAGGGACACCCACTTACGTCTCCTCCTGCATTTTTTTTTTCTTTCCCTCCTTCTTTCCTTAGCTGATGACGCGCCGCTGCTATTAATCATTCACCAGCCGGGGAGCAGCAGTTGCAGCCGCCTCTCTCCCGATGCCCGCGTCCCGCAGCCGCCGCGCCGGCATCCCTGACAGGATGATGCCCAGCGCAGCCGGCGGCGGACGCCTGCTGCTCTGAGCAGGGGCGTGGGGGTCCGGGCAGAGGATGCTCCCCAATGGCACCTGCCCCAGGCTTCCGGGCGGTGCAGGCAGCGACAGCGGCGACAGCGAGAGCGGCGGCAGCGACAGTGGTGGCGGCGGAGCCGGTGGCGCCTCGGAGGAGGCGGCGGCGGAGGGCATGGACTCGGGCGGCAGGAATTCCTCTGGCGCTCCGAACAGCACCCTGAGTGAGTCTCAGGGCAGCGCCATCCTCATCTCATTCATCTACTCCGTGGTGTGCCTGGTGGGGCTGTGCGGGAACTCCATGGTCATCTACGTGATCCTACGTTATGCCAAGATGAAGACAGCCACCAACATCTACATCCTCAACTTGGCCATCGCGGATGAGCTGCTGATGCTTAGCGTCCCCTTTCTGGTTACCTCCACCCTGCTGCACCACTGGCCCTTTGGCTCCCTGCTCTGCCGCCTGGTGCTCAGTGTGGATGCCATCAACATGTTCACCAGCATCTACTGCCTGACAGTGCTCAGCGTGGACCGGTACATCGCCGTGGTGCACCCCATCAAGGCGGCCAGGTACCGCCGGCCCACGGTGGCTAAGATGGTCAACCTGGGTGTCTGGGTGCTCTCCATCCTCATCATCCTGCCCATCATCATCTTCTCCAACACAGCAGCCAACAGTGATGGAACAGTGGCTTGCAACATGCTCATGCCAGAGCCCACCCAGAGATGGCTGGTGGTCTTTGTGATCTACACTTTTCTGATGGGCTTCTTGCTGCCTGTGGTGGCCATCTGCCTCTGCTACATCCTCATCATCGCTAAGATGCGCATGGTGGCCCTGAAGGCTGGCTGGCAGCAACGCAAACGCTCAGAGCGCAAGATCACACTCATGGTCATGATGGTGGTGATGGTCTTTGTCATCTGCTGGATGCCCTTCTACATTGTGCAGCTGGTCAATGTCTTTGTAGAGCAGGATGATGCCACCATCAGCCAGCTCTCTGTCATCTTGGGCTATGCCAACAGCTGTGCCAACCCTATCCTCTATGGTTTTCTCTCAGACAATTTCAAGCGGTCCTTCCAGAGGCTGCTCTGCCTCAGCTGGATGGACAATGCTGCAGAGGAACCCATCGACTACTATGCCACTGCCCTCAAGAGCAGGGCATACAGCGTGGAGGACTTTCCCCCAGACAACTTGGAGTCAGGGAGCATGTACAGGAATGGCACTTGCACCTCCAGGATTACCACCCTCTGAGGAAGCATTCCTGTCCCCCAGCTCCCTCACTGCCCCCCAGCTGGAGGGTGAGCGAAGCCAGGGCTGTGGCATGGGGAGGCTGGGAGGGAGGGGATTTTGGTCCTGCTCACTCCCACCAGTGATTGGCGCAAGAAAGAGTGAAGAAAACCCCACATCCTTGATTTGCTGCCCCCCTGCACCCTTGTTGGCCCCCCTTGAAAGCCAGTGCATTCTCTGATGCTTTGACATCCACTTAGTGAATTGTGGCTCTCATGGGTCTGGTAGCTTAGGGTCTGGTGGCCTGGCTCTGCCATTCTTCTCTGTGTCTGACAAGTGGCTGTAAAGGTCCTGCAGTGACTTCTCTCCCTCCATCTTTTGTACAGTTTGCCCTTCCCCTTGGCTGGTGGAACACCCCAGGCCACTGAGTCGAGCCTGCTTCAGTCAAGCCCCAGCATTCAGGCTCAGACTCCCCCCAGCTGAAAATGACCCCACTCAACATCTGTCAGTACACACCTCCTCTTCAGAGATTAGAAATGCTGGAAAAATTCCCCCCAATCCATACCTTGCCCTCGCCCAGGAAGGAGTGAGTAGCCTCTCTCTGTGCCTACCTTTCCCTCCCCTGGAATAAAATAGAAAGCAGGGAGGAAAAAGTCCCCGAGAAAGAAGCAGCATAGTCATGGAGATTTTTTTTTGCTTTGCAGACAGCTTCCAACTCACTGGGACTTTGGCTCTCTGTGCTCCTTGGCAGAAACAGAGCAGAAAATGTCTTAGAAAAAATCTGATTGTTGCTTTGCTTTGGAGCTGTGCAGCAGGTTGCTCATGATGGGAGATAAGCAGTCCCGTGACACACAGGGAGCAGAGGGCTGGGACTCACTGAGATGGGAGCTGGGGGGACTGCTCAGTTGGGAAATGTTTGAATCTGTCCACACACACACTATAAAGTGTGCTGATATTAAAGTTTAAAGGGAGTATAGACTGTGAATCTGCTGTCTTGAGCCTGCTCCGTCAGCTGTGAAACAGCAATGAAGGGAGCTGAGACAGTTTTTGAATTACCTAGATGATGGCAAAGTCACTTTAGCCTATATGGAAAAAGGGGGAGTCATTTAAAAATCTCCACCAGTCTCTGAAATAAATACTTGACAGAAAAAGTAGCTGTTCAGTAATAGCTATTACCCTAGCTCCAGTTTCTTCTGTTGCACTAAAAAAACCCAACAAAATGGGTTTCATATGTTGCCAATGTAATATACTGACCCAGAGCTTCTTAATGTTTCATTTCTAAGAATTCTTGTTTTTAATGTGTGCCAGATGTCTTCTTGTTTGATTTTTATTTGATTCTAGTCACTGTGTTGTGAACGTGTTTTTCTGAAGCAATTTATACTGTGTACTTATGTCTGTGGTGGCTACTTGCAAGGTTGCATTTAAAATGGGTGATGCTCAAGAAGGCTTCTTTCCAGATAAAAACATTGTCTTTTTTTCTAACTCTTTCATTTTCATTGTCTCCCCCACAGAAATTCTCTTTTGAATTTTCTCTCTTCTTCTCTTACGACAAAACAAATTTCATATAAACAGATGAAGCTTTCTTTGATAAATGACAGCTGATTAAATGAAACCTTCTATCCCTACTGCCTTTTATCCCACACAGAAGTGTTGCTACAGACTGTGTTGAAATAAGCAGCTATGTTTTTTGCTTTCTACCACCTATGCTAACAGTGTCACACAGTGGCAAGTCTCCCAGCAGCTGTGACAAATCACTTCTCTAGCACAATACTGTGGTTGTATCAATTGTAACTACTGGCAATATGAAGCAAGAGACTGGAAAAATCTCTAGTAGCAGCATACCCATAGCATTGTACTCGTAGCTGCAGTGCTTAAGTACAGTGTAAAGTGTAAGGTTGACAATTAAGGTATCTAGTATTTGTGGTGGTGGATTGACTACAGATTTTTTTGTTGAATTATACCCTTTAACTTTCCTCAGCAGCAAAAAGCAGGATGCTACTTTGTACATTTCTTTCACCAAAACTTAGGTACAGTTAAATGAATGTATAAATTTAGTATTTCAAAGTTGTCTGATTCAAAGTCCATCAAAATGAGAGAAAAAAAATCCTAATTCCCTTCAATGGACTGTGAGTCAACTCCTTTTAGTCTAAAAATTGCTAATGTGGAAACTGTTACATCCTTATTAAAATATTTCATGAAAAGCTTTAACAATTGTACAGTTTCTTTTCTTTTACTTCCTAGTGGACACGATTTAAAGAAAACTTGCAAATATTAAATTTTGTCATGTTTTACATGTACATATGGGGAAATGAGGATGAAATTGCTTTATAAGCTCAATTAAATTTTCACAGAAATCAAATGTCGGTCAAAACAGTAAAATGCCCCATGATATCCATGATGCTATTTCCAGGGCTTCACTTGAATTCTCACTCACAATATCTTCAAGATGGCATCAATCTCATAATCTTATGTGGTCCTTTTCACCCAGGCATATCCTTATGTATGGTCAGATTAGTTAGTCAAACAGAGAATCAGTCTACTTTTTACTGTTGAATTTGTTTAATCTCAGACACGATGAAGCCAGAGTGAAAAAGCATAGAGATTCATACTGCATACTCAGCTTTGATGAAAAGTTGAACTGGGTTTTGTTCTTTTTTTTTTCTCTTTGCCTTGCAAAGGTTGCAATGGAAGCCTGCACACCTACCAGCATATGCACTTCAGTTTCAGTTCTCCCAGGCACATCGCAGAGGCTGGGTTGGGCCTTCAGTAGATGGCAGGCTTGCCTTCAGATGGATGGGCTGATTCACTCCCAGCCAGCACTGCCCCTATGATTCCTGGCTCTGTGTGGTTTCAGCTGGAAACAAAATCTGTTTATCCCAAGCTAACAGTTGTTCCTGCTATTTTTCACTCTGGGAGAGGTGATCAACAGCAGTAAATCATTCAATTTAGATAGAAAAAAAGTTAGTTCATTCTGTGTTACTATTCTGAATAGTAGAACATAACCACTGGAAAGATAAAAAGTTGTTCTCATGAAATAATGTGTACTAGAAAATAAACAGAACTCTTTTTAATGCTTTCCAAATGGCAAATAAGAAAATTCAGATTTCATATGGAAATTATTTTAACTAGTGCTTAATTCACTGAAAAAATAGTACAGCGGTTTATTTCTTGGTGACATTTTGACCTTTTTATACAGCTGCAAGTGAGTGAATTGTAAAATTGTAATTTGTAACCAGGAGTAATACTGGTTACAATACAATACTCCCCATGAGTATTGGTTTATATTTTAAAAATACTGCATTCACTTTGTCATGGAAATTGGCCTTGTGGCCACTGAAACACAGGCAACATTTGCACTTTGTTTAGCCTGAGACCTATACCCAGCAGTGGGACAGCACCAAGCAGTACCCAGTCAATGGACTGGACTGTTTTCTGTGCATGTACTCCAGAGAGCAATCTTCACATGGAACTCACATCAGGTGGGCAGCACACATCAGCTGCAGCATTTTCCCACTCAAAGGTGCACAGGAAATCACTTTACTTTCTCACCAGGCTTCCCAGTGCAGTAGCAAAGACAACACACCTCAGAATCCTGAGGCTGGCTGCTGCCTGCAGTTAGTGGACTTGAACAAGGTCACAGAGGCCCTTTATATCTGGACAGTGGATGAAAAAGGTGATGGCTGCATGCAGATACTCTGCCTCTTCGGATGGTCCCTACAGCAGAGAATATTACACTGAGTATGGTTTCTTTGCATTCGACTCTTAAAGAATCCATTTGATATCTTCACAGAGAATGAGAATCAGTTTTCTGAATGTGATGAAAGAATTTCTGAAATGCTAGCTTTCCAGTGAATCAGAATTTTAAAACAGCCTTTCTGGTTGTTTCTGTAAATCTAAAAATCTGCATTTCTAATGTATATGGCATTCTCTATTAACACTGACTATTTGCTGTATTTTAACCTGCTACCAAAATCAGCATCCTATTTCTAAATATGAAACTAAGTCTTACTGAAATAAAAGAACCCAATGATGTCATACATTCATGTTATATAAGGTTTGACTTTACTCTGCCATATTTCTAGAACAGTGACAATTTAATGTCTTATAATCCTGATTAAAAAAAGATCCAAGAAAAATAATTTCAAAAAACCAAAATAAATTAGCCAAGAAAGAAATATCAATCCAGTGTTCTAAACTCAGTGATATTAGTCCCTAGGAATCTTACTTGACACCAGGGCTCTACAGACAAGAATGTGAATTATGAATCTCTAGAGGAGAATAAAATACTTCTACTGAATTGTGTATTTAGCACTTCCATCCTCTTCAATGTAGCCTTATTTGGCTGATAACTTCAGGCTAAGCTACAGGAAGAAAGGATGGTTTACTAATTAGATTTCTCTTTAAGAAAAATGCTTTTAGATATTACTTTTTGTGGAGAGAAATGGCCAAGAAAAAAAGGTGAACCTGAGAGTATTTCAAAGTATATCATTAGACAGCTACAAACCAAGCAAAATTTTGACAAGACAGATGCTTTTCAATAAAAGCTAAGTATGCCCACTCCCTTCCAACTTTTTTCTCCAAAAGCCTAAAATCTGGATTTGGCAGAGCAATAAGCAGCTATGAAGCAGAAATAGCAAGGTGTTGTATCTTGCCTGAGGTGTACAGGTTTTTGTATCCAGTCTGGATGGAATACATTTGTCTTTATATGGTTATGGTGTCTATGATGGGTAGCATCACCTTGGAAACTATATAAATATACAGAAAATTCCTTCTACTCTTCTACTCTGCATTACCACCACCCCCCCCCCCCCCCCAAATGTCTTTTCTATATGGGTTCTTACACTGTGTAATATGTCTAAGGGCTGCTCTGTGGGTTCTTGAGCTTCCTCACTAGAAAGGCTCAAATAAAAGTGCCCAAATTCACAGCATAGGGAAGTTGTAGGACAGATAACAATTACCAGATTTCTGACTTGGGATCTGAATTGTGTTGTATTTATGACTTGGAACAGGATTGTATGGTGTCCACTTACCTTGTTGGTGACAGTGCTGTTGTCAGTGCACGTGTGGGCCCTACCAGCCCAGGGGAAGCTACTGGAGGGTGCTGGACTGCACTGCACTTCATGAAGCTGAGCAATGCCAGGTGACACCAGTGCTGCTGCCATGGGCTGAGTGTGGCACAAGCTCAACTCAGGCACACAGCGCTTGCCCATGCTCAGATTCACAATGGAAAGCCCAAGGGACTGCTGGTCAACTGGAGTGGTCCAAAACATGGCAAAGCTGCATATTTGGGGGAGAATGGATATAAAAAAGGCCAAAGTGGTGGATACTTGATTCCTTCTCTCTCAGCAGACTGAGAGAGAAGGAATCTGATATGGAGAAAAACCAGGTATGTGATGGCTGGGAGAGGCCATTTTGTTAAGAACAGAAGAAAGTAAGTAGAGTCCAGTACAGGCATTGCAAAGCAGGAATTTGGCTCTTTCACATAATTAACTTCCACTGTTTAGAGTACAGCAAATACACAAACTCCCAACTCAGCAAAAAATATGAAGTTGTGCTTTTTATGTCAGATGCTGTTTTCCAATCTGACTGTTATTTTTGAAGGTTAGAAAGTATCTAGGCATTTTTACTAACAACTAAATGACAATTTAGATACTTTATGGAATTACAAGAAACTCAGGAAAACAAGGCAGAAGCAGATAGATAATAGATTTTTCTGAATGTTAATTTACTGTGAATTTTTCAGACACTGAATTTCACAGATTTTTTTTCCTTTATCATTAAAATAGAGAAAAAGATCTAATAATTTTTTTCCTTAACACAAATCAAGAAGAATCTCATATTGACAAGACAGAAATTGAATACAGAAGAATTTTCACTGCCCTTTCACTGTAATAAAGTAAAATTTACAGTATTTCTTATTTGAGCAGAATCTTCAAAGTTGCTCAGGTTCCAATGACTGAGAAAAATCCTTTCCCTTAGAGAAAGATATACTCCTAAAAATGAAAAGCAATGTAACGCATTCCTCTGCACAGGCATTAAAGACTTTGATCACTTATAATCCCACTCAAGCTATCTGTAATTATGATCTTATGCTATGTTCCAGAGAACAGTGTAAATCATTCTTATCAGCCAAAAACACAAGGCCTGCTGGTTACATTCCAAAAACAAAACCATGCTTTTCTGACAGGTTATAACCCATATGCTGTTCCTGGCTTAATGACTGAAAATATTTATTCGTTTGCAAACTACCACATTTTGAGGAACACCTGAAAACATATGCAGCAAGAAGATGGTTAGGACAGATACATCCTGGTAAAGATGGATGCTTGCCTGTCTTTCTCATCTTCCCCTCCTCAGCTCATCCTCTCTGTGAACCTGCAGTCTTCTTTCTCTAATATTACCCCTAAAATACACAAGAGTGGTTGTTTCCCCATTTTTCTGACTTAGAATGCAAAAGGACTGGCAGGTGGAAGGAAGGGAAGTACATAACAAATGCAGGACCACCACCACACCTCTGCATTCCCCAGCTCCACTTCCACTTCCAATCCACCTGGAGTACTGTGCCGTCCTCTGGAGCTCCCAACATGAGAAGGATGTGGACATGCTGGAGTCCAGAGGAGGCCACCCAGATGATCAGAGGGTTAGAACACCTCTCCTACAAAGACAGGCTGAAAGAGTTGGGGTTGTTCAGCCTGGAAAAGAGAAGGTTTCCAGTACCTCCAAACAACCTCCCAGTACCTACAAGAAAGTTGAAGAACATTTTCCTAGGGCTTGTGGTGACAGGCCAAAGGGGAGGGGCTTCAAACAAAGAGGGTAGGAATGGATTAGGCATGAGGAAGAAATTCTTTGCTGTGAGAGTGGCAAGACACTGGACCAGTTTTCTCAGCAAAGTTGTGAATGCCTCATCCATTGAAGAGTTCAAGGCCAGGATGGGGCTCTGAGCAACCTGGTCTAGTAGAAGGTATCCCTGCACACAGCAGGGTGGTGGAACAAGATGGTCTTTAAGGTGCCTTCCATCCCAAACCATTCTATGATTCTGTGATTCTAGTCAGCAATACAGAAAAGGGAAAAGATTTGCTTGCTAGATGATTCCTTTTACACATCCATTTTCAAGTCTTTGCGTCCCCGACTACAAGCCCAGAAGAGAAAGACAAGGCTGCATACTGGGCAGAAGAACTGGGGGAAGAAGAAAAGATACTAAGTTTAATGTTTTGAAGCCCTGGGACTGTGGTTACTGTTGCTGCTGCCCTGCTGTGTTTGCCTTTTAAGTCAATTATATATCTTTAGTGAAATATATGAATTGCCACACTACAACCTTGCTAGGTGTCCACAAACTGAAGAAATAAAAAAATAATATTTCTAGAAGGAGCTACATTGCATCTACCAGTGATTGACCTCCATGTAATAATGAGGAAAGAAAATTGGGATTTAAAACATGAAAAAAATTAAGTGATAGGGAGTTTCCAGGGGAAGCACAGAATCCATTATATTTTTAATATTCTTTAAGCTATGTGATACACTTAAACAAGAGAAGTGTTGTCAGAAGTACTCAAATTTTTCTCATGTCCACTTAGAGATTTCATTTCAATCCCACAGAACACCTAATTAAGCCCTTAGCAGCATAAATAATAATTATTTTTTAAACATGTAGAAATTAAAGTTTTATTTCTTTTTATTTGATGAAACAAACCATTAAAAATTCATCACTTGCTCATAAGTAAAATATGCAGCTGACAAATTATTTGCCTACCAGTGAAACTATATTTGTAGGAATTAAGGATATCTAAAATTGGCAACCTGGGACACTTTTTGGATAACTGTGATAGACAAGAGATCTGCACATTCCTATTCTTTGAAGGAATCACCATTTTCAAATGTATAGTAACAGTGTCTTGCTATCACCATTTCATTACAAATGTAAGCATTGTAAAACTCACTGATACAAAGTTTATATGTGATTTATATGGCTTTAATATGGGATGAAATAATATTTTTTCCCATGCTGGAAAAACAGTTGGAATATAATGTGCTTATATAATGTTTATTCAATGTGCATGTGTAAAACATGAGAGAAAAGATTTGTCTCTATCTTTGCCATGTTTTGGAAAAATGCTTGCATTTGATTGTGGGTTTTCTATAGAGTGTTACATAATAATTTTTATTAAAATTGCATCCATTTTCATAATCAGACACTTTTATTATCTCAGTACTTGTTATGATTATCTGTACTCATCATGATCTTACTTATTCTCCTTCTATGGATGTAAACAGCAAACCCTGCTCTGTATCTGCCTTGCAGACCAGTGAATCATGGTTGTGATATGAACCAATGGTTGCATGACAGGTATGTGTTGGTTTCTTATTCACTAAAGACCCAATTTGATCAAGAGTGGGAAGCAAAAATGATCAGTCATTTCTCCCAAAACATCTTCTTTTTGGTCTGAAACAATAGAGAAAGATAAATTCATGCATTTCAAAGTTGTCAGGTTCCAAACAACTCCAAATGTTATTTGATTTGCATTCTACTGACTGCAAAAATAAGGTAAAAAAACCCAGACATACTGAACAAGAATCTCTAACACGTAAAAGCAATAAAAGCAATAATAAAATTATGACCATTTAGCCACATCTTGAAGAGACAGAAGGCACCATGAGCTTGCTTTTAGAAAAGTGACTTGCACAGCTGGAGACTTAAGTGAGCTGATTTTTCTGATTTAATTTTAAATGTGTATTTTACAGGCATTTAAATATAAGTAGCCTCCATATGCCTTCTTTCAGTCGATGCAGAGAAAGGGCACTTTCAGGATGTAATTCATAGGTCCTGTTTTCAGCATCTAGTCTAAAATGAGATTAATTGCAAGCACATATTTCTCTTGATAGGCAGTACAGGTGTCTAGGTGAGTAAAAAAGTCTAGATCAATTATTGGAGATATCTACGCATGGTAAGATGGATCCCATCCTTAGATGCAAAACAGCCTGGTTTCACATGAGTCAAATTATAAGCTGGGGAGAACACAGTAAAACCCTTGTGTAGTCCTCTAGACAAATGTCTAATGATCCTGAATTGTGTGAGAAACAGAACTCTTAAATCAAAACATGATTTCACAGGAAGAGGGAAATGGGAATTATGAGACAGGTGAATGGCTTGCAAGGGCATGAACTTGTATATTTTAACTAAATAGTCTGAGTCACATACTGAGAGATGTCAAAATAAGTAGGCAGGTGCTTAACTCAGCACTTAATTGTGTGCTTGGTAAGACAACAGAAACAGAGAATGAAAGACTTTCTAGAGCCTCAAAAACACACCTGGACAGTCCCATCAGACTGTCAGAAGAGTTCAGCTATCTGATACGAGAGGAAGACTAAAACATACAAAAATATAATTTAGAGAGGTTCTCATTCATCTTAGCTGCTATTTGCTTATACAGCCCCAATAGAAGAAGAGAGCTCCACACACACCATCCCATAAAAGAAATTACTTACACTGGCAGCAACAGGGACATTATTAAGAAATAAGGCATTAATGGCTAAGCGATTTTCCAAATCTGTGCACATCTGAATGTAGAATCAAGCTTCCTGCCCAAGCTGAAAAATGCCTGCCTTCCAAAATATAAATGTCAGATAAACAGATTTTAAAAGTATGCAGATTATGAGTCACCTTGTAATGAGCAGCATTCTCACCTAGATGGATTTAATTCCTGTCATGATACAGGAGAATTTATGGCTACAGTCAGTCTGATGGCTCACAAATACCAGTGACCTCTTTACCAAAAGCAAAAGACTGTTTCCCAGATGGCAACTGCCTATCATCATTAAAGGGAGAGAGAGAAAAAAATAAAAAACTTCTACTTATGTAATTATTTATCCTTAGCAGATGATTACACCATATTTATCATCAAGTCTTTGCTTGCAAGAAAAATAGGTAATAATAACACGCATTATTTTTAAACAGAGTTCTTCAAACCCAACAGGAAAGTGTCAAAATTAAAGTAGTAGTAAGAATGTCTTCTTGCTCTCAAGAGAGGAAAACAAACAAACAAGCAAGTGTATTTAAAGAGATATTTCAGAGATTAAAGTTCTCTTAAGGGAAGAAAATATTTCCCTATTCTCCCTGCACCCCAAAGGGCTTGGATGAGACCACTTAGATATGTATAACTGCACTCAGAAAACCTTGAATCAATATTTAATATTACAACTTTAATTGAAAACCAACACCATAATAACAATAAGTGAGCATCAGCACTCTGAACTGCACAGAAAGCAAGTTCTGCAGCCAGGTTGAAAGCTCCTCTACAGGAATTCCCAAGGGAAATCACAGAGGAAGTGTTTACCTCATTTAGAAAAGGGCACGAACAGTGAATCTTTCCTTATTTTCCAGGGACCCCACGGAAAACAATATATCTGACTAAAGAGAATGAGATTTGCATGATGTATTTGGACTCACGTTAACTCCTCACGCAGTGTGGTGTGTCAGCACCTTGTCTGATTCTAAGGGAGCCACATATTGCACACAAAAAGCAAGTTTTGTAACTACCTAACTTAGGAGAAAAACTGTAACTGAAAAAATTATTCTCTGCTACAATAAAAATGAGTATGAAGTAACAAACATGATTTACATTATCTTTTATTCTTTTCATCAGCTGAAGTATAAAACTGACTCCCCATTAACCTCTCACTTCCTCAGCAGTTTAATGACTTTCTAAGTATAGAAATGCTCTTTCATTTTTTAAGAATGTCAGTATGAAAGCACATGGGTTGCAGTTTCACTCAAAATTATGGCAGTTCACCTCTCCAAAAGTTCCAGCAATTAGACTGAAAACGAGAGCCTCCAAGTACCACTCAGGCAAGGAGCGAATTGTAAATTACAAGATGCAAGTGCTCAAAATGGCCCACTTTATGCTTGCTCCAAGTAAGGCACCAGACAAACAGCTTCTGAGAGGATAAAAATGCACAATTGTTGCAGCTGCAATCGCTCTGTCGGCCAGGCTGATCTATTTATATTTTAGTGAAATCAGCACCGAAATAACTCTTTTTCAGACCAACAAAAACTCCGACTGTCCAAAGACTTCAATCCCCTCAAAAGAATATCGCTGTGCGCTCCTGCGTTTGATAATGTCCAAGCCCTGCCCAGCGAAGTCCCGCGGCGCCTCTCCCTCGGCTCCCCGCGGCAGCAGGGCAGGGGGCATGGGGGACGTGGGCAGCCGAGCGCTGGCCCGGGTGGCAGCTGCCGCTCGGGGCAGCCCCGAGGGACGCGGCCTCGGCGGTCCGGGGCTATTCACCGCCCGCTGCTCCGCTGGGCTCCGCGGAGCCTGCCTCCGCCTTGTTGCCGGCCTCCGGCGGCTCCTTGTCCCCGCGGCCCTCGGACTCCTTGTTAAAGCAGATTTTGAACACCCCCAGGACGGTCATGACCAGGATGACCAGCACCACCACAGCGACCGTCACCAGGATGAAAACGTAGTTGGACGAGGAGGAGGAGGAAGGCGGCGGAGCAGCCGTCTTCTCTCCGCCGGCGGCGGCCGTGGCAGTGGCGGGCGGCTCCGTGGAACTGCCGGGTGTCGGGATGGAAGGACGCTGCCCCTCCACCCCGGCATCCGACGGTTCGGCGGGGCCACCTGTAGCGGTGGGGGCCGGCGCCGTGCCCGGGCAGGGAGTTCCGTCCGGGCCGCCCGGGATGCAGGCACAGGCGAAGCCGCCGGCGGCATCGCGGCACCCGGCGACCTCGGCGCACCGCCCGCTGTCGGGGGTCGTGCGGCCGAAGAGGCAGGGGCAGAGGGGCTTCTCTGCCGCCTTCCAGGCGAAGCCGCCCGGCTCGGGCTGGCAGGTGAGCCGCACCTCCCCGCCGGGACACGCCACTGTCAGCACGGTGCCCGGCGGGCTGAAGCCGGGGCCGCCGCTGCGCTCCTCGAAGGGGAGCCCATAGCCGAGGTCAAGGGCGCCCGTGGGACTGAGGTCGGGGCAGGCACCCTCGTACTGGTACTTGCAGAGGTAGCCCGGGCTTTTCAGCCGGCAGACCTGCTCCTTCCAGCCCCATCTGCGGTCGCCCCCGGGGAAAGGCGCCAGGTGCAGCCCAGCGCAGCGGGCGGTGCTGCAGGACGGCAGGGGCTCCTGGAGCCACCGGCCGAGCGCAGCCGGCACCTCCTGCGGGGCCGTCCCACCCCCGACGCCCTCCCAGGAGAAGCCGCGGAGCGGCTGCTCGTTGTGGGTGCAGGCGGAGGCGTTCCTCTTCAGCCCGACCCAGAACACTGCGGGCGCGGGCACCGCCGCGTCTGCCAGCAGCTCCAGCAGCAGGTCCAGCTCCTGCTCTCCGGTGACCCAGGCGAGGCTGCCCCGCCGCTGGTGGCAGGCGCCGCGGGCCTCTGCGTACGAGACGTTGGCGAGGTGGGCGCTGAAGCAGGCGCCGGCGGCCAGGCAGCGCACGGCGGCCCGCGGGGGTGGCGGGCTCCGGCCCAGGGCGCAGGCCGCAGCCAGGAGCAGGCACCAGGGCCCCGCCCGCCTCATGCCGGCGGCGGAACGCGGCGGGCTGAGGGGCGCGGGCTGCCCCTGCGACTGTGGTGGCGTTCGGCCTGGCTTGGGCTGGCTTCTGCTGCCCGCGCCGTCCCGCTCCAGTGCCGACCCCGCTGCCATGGCCCTCCCCGGACCTGCCGGAGGAAACGTGTCGGGAGCCGTGGTTGACCTCGGCATCCTCCGTTTGTTGGAGGGCCCAGGACAAGCCGCTCCCGGCGCCGCCAGGAAGCGCTCGCCCCGCCCGGCGGGCGGGTGTCCAGCTGCCGGGTAGGACTCTGCCTTCTCCGCTGTCGAACGGGCAGGCGGGTGGCGAAGCCCCGAGCCGCAGCTGTCGAAACGAGGTCACCCTAACCTGTTTTCAGGCCCGTGTCCCCGAGATGCCCGGGCCATCTTGCTAGCTTGTTGCACAGCGCTTACCGGAGAAAAGCGGTCCAGCTTAAGTTATCTCTTCCTTGAAGGTTGGAGGTTTCTTGGTTAAGTGAGGCTGTGCCATCAACTCCATAGCTCCGGATACAGGGGGTGATTTAACAGTCACAAAATCTGATTTTGGTTTCTCAGTAATTTCAGTCCATTTGGGTGCCAGTAGACTTGGTTTTATGGAAAAGAGGTTTTCATAGCAAAGCAAGAGCTTGTTGGTTTAATTCTAGATGGATTCGGATTTCTTGTTAATCAAGGCATTGAGATGCTAACAGCCACCTAAGTCAAAGTTTACGGTGTTGCAGCAGCTGTGTATTCAGAGCTCTGCTGCTTACTGGAATTGTAACTCTTGCATTCATTCTTCTCCATGGTGCACCAGGTCAGAGGCATTGAGCTATTTGCCTGTGTGGGTCAGCACATGGAGATTGTTACTGCCTGCCTGCATTTTAAGCCAGAAAGATGCAATTCATTTTGCATCAGGAAACTTTATCACCTGCTATTCAAATCTGCCTAGTTCTTCACTGGATCTAGCTTTAAATGTGCCCAAACTAAATGAATTGTTCCTTGAGTCCCCTGTTTTTCTTGATGATGTACAAAAGCTGTGCTTCTGCACATACCTGTTTAGTATCTTGAGCCATTTCCCCCAAATCTGGTTGATAGGTTTGGGAGAGAAGAGAGTTTGCTACAGCTTTACAGTTGTCATTTTACTGGGGAATGCTTACAAGACTTTGCCTAATATTCCACTGCAATCCTACAGCTTCACTTTGTTTTCTCTTTCAAAATAGAGTTCATTTATTATAGCCAAACAGAAGCTAAACTTATAAATAGAAGGAATAATGTAGAAGCCCCAAAATTTTCATATTATTCTTCAAACCTAGGACTCTGTCCCTGAGGAGGAGAATGCAGCTCAGTCTTGCATCTCTTCTCAGCTGTCAGCCAAGAGCATTATTTGAGCCATCTGGACTGGCCTCTACCAGGTAATTGATGGCTATTAGTGGCTCATTTCACACAGGCCATGACTTTAATTTCCTAGGCTATATATGAACCAGCAACCTGGCAAACCAGTTTAGAAACAATAGGTTAGCCACCAGTGCCCTGGGCAGTCCAGTCTCGTCGGAGGAACTTGTACTGCACAGAAAGATGAAAACACTGTATTGCCAAAGGGTTTTTGCCAGCTGAAAATAGAGGCGGTGGCTGTACACCTACTCAACCTGCCTGTATATCTGCTCTCCTCTCCTATTCCTGCCCCTGAATGTCCTACAAAATATTTAAAAAATAACAAGTCTGCTGGATCTCCTGAAAACAGCTCTTCCTTTGGTTTTTATTGTTCTTTCTAGTTCTTACCTTTAGGTAAGTAAGAAATTACTCTTCATGAGGCTTTTTCTGGAGAAGTCCTCTTTTGAAAGAGAGGACTAGCTACTCCCACACACATGTGAGGCAACTAAACTTCTACATATAAAGGAGGCTTTATTACACAAACGTGAATGTTACAACCGATGAATATATAAGCTGTAATGTAGCTGTTGCTTTCAATAGTTAAAGCCTTATTTAGACATAGTCATTCCTTAGTCTTTTTCCTGTAAGATCTCAGCCCCTGAAAAAACAGTGGTTTGCTTTAGTTGTATTTTAATAGGAGCCATTAAGTTTTATTTTTATTTCATTATGTAACTGTATTTTTATTTCATTATGTAAATGTAAGTATTATAATAATACTTACATTTTTACAAGGAGCTGTTTGAGAAGTGCTGAGTTAATAAAACTACCTTCCTCTTTTTGGGTGGATTCCTTTTGTATTTTTATAAGGTAAATTACAACTATTCTTTTTGCAACTAACCAGGAAATATGTCATCTGTATATCAGCACATACTTTGCTACTGCTAGGGCCTAAGGGGCTGTATTTTCATTAGGAGGAGTCTTGTTGAGGGATACAGTATCCAGATCTTGCTAAGAGCCATATTTTACTTCTCAGAGGTAGATGGATGGCGCAGTATGGATGCCTTGCTTTCAAGGGGACAAGTGAAATGATCGTGTCACACTAAAATGTGTAGAGCATAAGGACAGTAAATTTCTCTTCCCCAAAGGGGATACAGGAAAATGTCTGGAAATAGATCTGTCTACCTATTATGCAACAAAACCTGGAGACAGTATCTAATATCAGAAGCAGCTATCTTTTCTGCTAGTGTGAAGGAGGGCTGCTGATGTGCACCTCCATTTATCACCTGGTTTGTTGTGTGATACAGATTTGTTTGGGGCTGGAAACCATGGAATGAAGATCAGTGTTCTGGGAGCGCTGCCTGTTTGCACGGCTTCAGCCTTTTAGCTTGCTGCAGCCTTGCCAGAGTCTATGCCATTTGTCTGTGGTCAGGTTGTACAGTCTCTATGAGCTCTCTCCTTCCCTCTGATCCCAACTGGTATCTCTACTGGATCCAGACATCCTTCTGCTGAATTTGTTGTGGGTAAAGTCAAAACTTACTTCCCATCTTTCCATGTTCTGCTAAGATATAGGTTATAATTTAAATAACCTAATGTAAACAGGTATTTTGAACAAGTGAAAATTGCTGTCACTTGGCAGTGTGCCTCAAAAATTGTGCATTAAATCCTCCTTTGGTCGCTAAGTTCTCCATGAAACAAAATCTATATCATATAAAAATATATATATATAATATATTGTGGTATAATATGTAAATATATATATATAATTTATCAAATAAGGCAGCCCTACATTTCACATGTAACTTGTGTTTAGGCAAGGTATTTTCTCACTATACAGTTATATTATTCTTTAAGAAAATACTTTAGTTTTAAAAATAAGACCGTCCTGAGGTCAATGACAACCGTGTTATTTCAACAATGTGACAAGTTTTCTCGTTAATCTCCCTGCGTTCAGGCAAACAACTTGCAACAAGGAGTAAAATTGCCAGGTGGAATCCAGCATCTCTTTGTTACTTTTCCCGAGAACAGGATAGGAAATGAAAATAAGAATTTCTGCCTTATTGTAACAAATTGCACGGTTGTAAGAATTTAATTATTCATCTCTCAAAAGGACTTTGTAGATTACAAGGTTCACTTACAGAGCTTGGAAAAGACAACCCAGCAGGGGTCATGCAAGTCCCTGTCTACTGTAATAATAATTTCCAGTGACATTATCACATAGGTATTGGACTTAATAACAAAGAATGATATTTAACTGCTGGTATGAACACAGTATGTATCTATTACATTTATGACATAGACATAAAATATAACTAATCCTGACCTGCTAAGGGGACATTTAGTAGATAAACTGCATTGATGTGGCTGTAGCATATGCATATGTTCCCCTTAAAGCCTGATTAGTTTATTATGTTCATGTTTCCATTGCTAAGTATGCAAGAAAAAAATGTATTCTGTTACTACTTCCACTCATCTTTAATGAGTTATTAAGGAAGATTCCATTCTGTAATTAGCTAGGGGAAATGAACTCCAGAACTCTTAAATTAAACACACTAAATCTTTTCCAAAAATACTGTAGAGTATAGATATTTTTTATTCTCACTCTAGCTTACTCCCTTCCTTTTGTTGACTGGATAATTCATACTAGTTCCATCCCAGCCTTCAAATTCTTCATATTTCCTGTATTATGTAGTGTGGTCTGGCCCCACATGAGCTTTGTGCTGAGTATACATTGGTGTGAGGGGGTCCTCAAGAACTGGAGGTGGGTATGGCCATATGGTCTATTTTGCCATAAAAAATGGCAGAAATAGTAAAAGCTCAAATGATTATGAAAAGAGAGGAGAGGAGAGGAGAGGAGAGGAGAGGAGAGGAGAGGAGAGGAGAGGAGAGGAGAGGAGAGGAGAGGAGAGGAGAGGAGAGGAGAGGAGAGGAGAGGAGAGGAGAGGAGAGGAGAGGAGAGGAGAGGAGAGGAGAGGAGAGGAGAGGAGAGGAGAGGAGAGGAGAGGAGAGGAGAGGAGAGGAGAGGAGAGGAGAGGAGAGGAGAGGAGAGGAGAGGAGAGGAGAGGAGAGAAGAGGAGAGAAGAGAAGAGAAGAGAAGAGAAGAGAAGAGAAGAGAAGAGAAGAGAAGAGAAGAGAAGAGAAGAGAAGAGAAGAGAAGAGAAGAGAAGAGAAGAGAAGAGAAGAGAAGAGAAGAGAAGAGAAGAGAAGAGAAGAGAAGAGAAGAGAAGAGAAGAGAAGAGAAGAGAAGAGAAGAGAAGAGAAAAGAGATCAGCACAGGGTAAGTTAAAGGAAGAGAGAGCTGCAGCACAGAGAAAAAAAAACAGTAGGCAGGAAAATAAGGAGTATACACAAAAAGAAGTGAATAGGGAAGAAATCAAAAGAAAAGAGAGAAGTGAGATCATTCACTAGTGTTGAAGTACCAGAGTGGTAGAGGGAGCCAAGGGGCCATGTCTGTGGCAGCACTGCTGTGTGAGCTGGTGCTGGTGCCCACGGGATTGTTTGCACAGCTGGGCAGCCCCCACAGCAGCCTGATGCCACATGGTGCAAGGCTCTGGGCAAAGAGCAAAGGACAGTCACAACCTAAGAGGCAGTTACCACATAAATTGAGCATGTGGGTGTTCAAGCATATCCTTTTAGGCAGCTGCAGGAGATGCACTGTGTCCTGAGGGATGTTGGTGGCCTTGAAGCTGTTTTGTGGCTTGAAGGCCACCCTTAGAAAGCATTATTGTGATAAGGTCAACACCACCTTTGTGCAATTTGCTTCCTGGTCCACAGGGGTACTCTCAGTAGTCAATGTAAACCATAGGTTTTGGAGGCATGGGAAAATGCTGAGTTCTGATGTCCTCTTATCCTAGAAAAAAAGCAAACAGAAGAGAAGAATTAGAGTCTAATTGAGATTTACCCCAGTCCTATTACATGTTTCTAGCATTTTATCAGATTATGACCTAAATAAAAGCATTTTTTGAAATCAGTGAATTTTCATTTGAAGTGAGAAACCCCTATATTTTTAGTAACTACCTATAGTATTGTAATTCCACAAAAAACTTCTAGGACTGGCAGGCTTTTTGGGATGAGACAAAATTTCCTAGGGAAATAAAGTAAAATAGAAGGAAATCTATTGGTAAAGAGCTGATTTCACTTCCTGGCCTTTTGCCCAGACTGACCATTTCAGAGAGTCTCGTACTATTTGCTTGAAAATGGGTAAGGGATACAGACTAGTAAGAATAAAAGCAAGAAGGAGCAGCTGTGAGATGGAGAGGCAGCAGATGCTTGTCTACACAAGCAGCTAATTCAAAATGAAAAAATAAAAGGAAGGAAGAAAATTCTGAGCCTAGTGAAATAATTGTTGTCATGGAGATTATGGGAGGTAAACATACCTTTTATGGAAATATTTATTGCCATTCTTTTTGTGAGACTAGACAGACTAAAAAGGCTTTAGTTCACTTTATTGATGCATTTCCCTCCTTTCCCTTTTTATATAATGGCAATTCTTAAAACATTTCCTTCTCAAGAAAGTCTGTTTTAAATATTCCTCATTGTTTGCTTGCAAGACATAGAAGCAGAGTATCTGCTGAAGGGGGAGAAGAGAATCTTGCTGAATGGCACATGGCTTTTTTCCTTTCCTGTTTATCATAGTAAAAAGGCCAACAGTGCTCTCCTTTGCACTTGTGTGTTAAATGTTCAGCAGTACTTACTCTTGCTATCCTAAATGGTTCTATCATTTGGTACCTAGGAGCCTGAAATTTCACAGGAAATAAAGACAAGGGAATTCTTTATAAGCTCTGGAAGAAGTCCCTTTTGAATGCAGATAGGCTCAAGAAAAAAAAAAATCAGTGTCTGACTTTGGACTTCCCACACACCAGTATGTGGAATATTCAGAACTGGGGTGTTACTCTGTGTCTAATTAAAATAGGAAAATTAAATCCATATCTTAACTTTATTTTCCAGAAATGATTCATGGTTTAAGTACTGGATGTGCCTTACCTGCATTTCTTTCATGTGAAGGTTAAAATCCTAGCAACTCTGCCAGTTTTTTCTCAATTTAAATGAAACAAATATTTCTGTTATGACATATGAAGATGATGTTTTTCAAAGATTGAGGTTTATCAACACTAAAGACATCAAGAAAAAATAATTTCAGAACACAGTCATGTATTCCGTACATAAGCAATTACGCGTTCACAAGTAGACCTGATCACATTTTCATCCATGAGCAGGTTCTGTTACTTTAATATAGTTTTAAAAAAAAATTTTAATATGGTTGTGTGCCAGGCCAGGTTTGATTGATTTATTATTTCCATTGAAATATATCAGACAGTAGCAGCAAAGATACAGTCCTTGTACTGCTGATATGAATATCTCAGGGCTGCAGAAAACACATGAACATCCTGTGTCTCCTGTAGATCTGTGCAGACTGAGTCCCACCTGAGCCTGTCATTAATCTGTTCTGTGCTGGGTGTGTATGTGACAGGAAAAGTGCTCCTCTGCAAATTGTGTACCTGGTGGGTATGTGTATGCCCATTCTGCCCATATCTGGACTCTTGTAGTTATTCTTCCTCTATTATTCTGGGAACACTTAAAAAAGATATGCATCTATTCATATGATAAAATAAAGCCCTATCTGCTGTTTGGCTAATGACAAAAACAACTCTAGTGTCCATATAATCATATTTAAAACAAGCCATGAATAATAGGATGTGAAAACAAAAAGTGGCCTCATTTCCTGGCGTCGTTCAGAGTGATGCCAGCCAGAGGCTGCCCTTGAAGATAGCCAGGGTTCAGGGACTGCCCATGAAGGAAGGGACTGTCATCACTGCTCTGCTGGTTTCAGATTTCAGCCATCATAACTTTGTCTACTTGTATGTGGTATGAAAACAGAGTGACAGTAATTTGTGCTTGGTGCTCATCAGATACACTGTAATTGGGGGGAGAGGTTAGGGTCTGCAGGAATCTAATTTAATCGATGAGCTCCAGTAGCAGGCCAAGTTCTCTGGGAGATTGGTTTACATTCAGCAGTATTTTCCCAGGTAAGGCATGAACAAGTGGTGAATGTTGCTTGTTGTTGCTTTAGCTGCCCATTACTCAGGACAATAGGCAACCTGCAATCCAGCTGCACTCCTTGGCACTTGGGTTCAAAGGGCCTTGGTTTCATATTAGTTGAATAGAAAAGGTCAATAAGAGGTGAGAGAAAATTGAATGTGGATAAATAATACAGGAATGAGAGCTGCAAGTGTTTGACTCATCTCTGCTGATGTGATATTGATCTGAACTAGAAATGTCAAACCCTTCTGCGCCCAGAGGTTTAGAAATGCTTCTGATATGTGTCAGTAAGAGATAAGAATCAGACCAAGAATATATTAGCAGATGCCACAGGGAATAAAGCATAAACAACCCAAGAACAATATTTCCTGTGTGTCAGGTACAAATAAGGTGTCCTTACTTGGCAGAGCACGTTCTGCTTATGTCTGATCCCTCAGGGCAGTCTGGGCGTGCCAAAGACACTTCTCCTGGGAGGAGAGGTCAGGTACAAGGAGACTGGATAAGGATGAGGTGACAGGTTCATGGGACTGCACCTGTGCCCTCACATGGCGGGATGGGGGAAAGGATTGAAGTCAATGGATTTCCTCTACACTGAATTTCCATCCCATGTATTTTCTGATTGGCCTTCATATTTTACCCTGAGAGCACCCAACTGGATTCATAAAGGATTTTAGGCATCATGCTACCACTGCCAATTAAAGAATCTTCAAAGCCTCTGCTATGCCATGATTTAACCCTCTAGAGGCACTTCCCCAACACTCTGATTTTCCTTCCTGTAAATTATTTTACATTTTTCCCATTAGACACGTGTGTGCATCTTGACTTTACATTTGAAAAGAATTGTCCCTTCTGTATTATGCTTATTCTTTGATCTCAGATGAATAAAATCAGCTTAAATCGCCTAATGCATAAAGCCTTGCACAAAATGCAGTCAGATCACAAAAGGACAGGGAAAGGAAATCCTGTAGCCTGGAGGTTAAGGCATTTTTCATGACAAAGCATAGTTACTTCTGCTGCAGTGATTATTTTGGTATTGTATATCTACTGAAAAAAAAAAGAACCCAACTGTCAGGAGAGACAGATGCAGAAACCCAACTAAGATTGACTGATCTTCTCCTCAAGCACAGGGTTTTGCTTCACATCCCTGCTCCACAGTCTGACAGAAGAAGGATTTGAACATACATCTCTGACATTCAAGTAAGCATATTAATCACTGAGCTGTCTGACTTTTTTCCTTTTTCTTATTTAGAGAGACTGACTGAATACCAGTTTTCTGATGTATTGGAAAGCAACCAGTGGGGATTTGGACTAAACAAACCTCTTTTCCTTCCTTCTTCCCTGACAGGAAGGGCGTCAGTACATCTCCATCTTCAAACAAGCTGGGAACATGGGACATTTGACAGAGATTGTTCCTTTGAAGTCAATACTAAATTGAGGCCTGTCTGCAATATTGAATTTGTATTCCAAAGGAAAGAGCTCTTACAGAAATATCTAGAGAAACAGTGCCTTTGCTGAAATGTTCTGTGTTAGTCTCTTGCTATATCAGGACCAGGGTTGCAATGTTGCTGCTATAAAACCAGTGAGAATCATCTACTTTTAAATGTGTTGGTTTTTTTCTTACTCATGGTTTGCACCAGGGTACAAAAAGAGAGATTTTTATTCTTCAGCATTTAAATATTAAAGGGGAAAAAAATTAAAATTACTTGCATTGGTAATTCCCAAAGAGTTTCCATGTCAGCATAAGAAAACTTAGGAAAATGAACATACTTAATCTTAGCTAAAATCTCAACACTATATTTTAACCAAGACTCCCAGGTAATTGTGACTTCAAGTCACTGCTCACAATAGCTAACATTTCCAGGGAAACAGGAATGGAGCTGGGCTGGTGTTTTCGATTTAGCCAGACTCCTTTGGTGGGAGAGAAGCAAAGGAGAGAGAAGATGAGATAAACTTTCAGATTCTGAATCCTCTTGCTAGACTGGTCGTACTAGTCACTACAGAGAGAACTTATCCTGTCCTTCTGAACCTGTAAAGATTAGCTTACCGTTTAATTATAATTGGTCATGCAACATACACAGGGTTTTTTCTCCCCTTTTTTTCTTTTTGTTTTTAATGTGAAGGGACTATGCCATAAACATGTCTTTAACAGCCACTAGATTTTCAGTTTCTCTCAGGAAAAAAAAATAATTAACAGGATTAAGGAATCTTAAAATAATTTAAATTGCTTCTTTCCAGTTCAAGCAAATATGATATGAAACACCCTTCCTAGAATAGTAGGCTTTATGTAGACCTTTAGACTTGTATGGTTACAGATATTAATATGTGAATCTATGCAATGACAGTTCAGAGGTGTGCTTGAATGCATTCATTGCTGGTATGCTGGATTTATGGCAACCGGACCAGAGGTGTGTGAAACTTTGCTTGTCTCACTCCCAACTGGATTGAAATGCTTCTGCTGTTCAGTAGCCTTGTATGCTTGTCACCATTAATGTTCCCTCTAATATATTTCTCTGTGTGTGACAAATGACCTCCTGAATACCAATGTGAAACTTGTAGCCCTAATTCACACAATGCTGGAAATGGGACAGCAAAATAAATGAGTGTGTGATCCTCTTTCTTTTTTTGATATTCTGGGGCTCACTCTTCTCATGGTGTAAGTTTCTGCAGATTTATGGCTTCTTCATCGTGTTAGAAAATAAAAATAAGTCATTTTTAGTGCAGTGCATTGTGTGCAGATCCTCAAATTACACAGTGTCCAAGGAAATGCAGCTGCATCACTGATAGACACCTCTTGTGCAAAAACCTCAGCCTGAAAACGCATCCTCCCAGCCAAGCCTTCACTTTGAGTTCTGTCATTCCAGTAATAGGTAAAGAGAGAGAAAGAGAGAGGAGAGGCATTCAGAGTATTCAGAATTGTCTTTTACATGACTGGGACCAGTAGTGCACTGCCTGCCTGGGAGGAAAACCCCCAAGAGAAGCAGTTTGCCATTCTAGATCTATCTCTGTGCTCCAGAGCTCTGGGCAAAAGATATGAAGGAGGTTGATGGAAGTGGATTTCAGAGCTGGGAGAGCACTGGGGCATTTGGAAGATGTGTCACATCTCAGCATACCCTGTCCCAGTCCCTATGTGTGCAAGCTAAGGTTTTGCAGATGGACTTACAGGAATCCTGAAGTTGTGTTGATCTGAGGTGTTACCAATCTCCATGCACATCCTCACTTTTGCTCACTGCCAGGGGCAATAAGCTCAGGGGCTGCCACAAATTCAGGGGTGCTGGTAATACCCCTGTCACATCCAGATGTCCTGGTCATTGCAGTGGTCACTAGTAAACCTGTTTGTGGCTGCAGCTGGGCCTGGCACAGACTGCTCATTTTCATGGCTCCTCTCTTAGGCACCGCTCAGAGAGTGGAAGCCCATTGCTGTGTAAGGGGTACATGCAGTGTATAATGCATCTCAAATATCAAGCATACAAGCACAAAATTTAAACTTTCCATGAGCAAAACTTTATTGCTTCAGTGATGACATTAAGTGAATTCAAAGAGTGAGCAGGCTTGGGTGGAATGGCTTCATTCTGAAGCCTGAGTGGAGAAAAACAACAATTTTGGAGCCAAGTACTGATCTTTCACTATAGTGCCATGTTTTCTAAGGTGACTTATTTGACCCCAGTTTGTACTCCAGGATGTGGTCTCTAGAATATTGTGATGACCCACCCTTAAGGGGAAGGAACTTCTCTGGGCCTCTACAGTAATTCTTGGTGTGCATAAGCAATACATCCTTTGAATTCACAGGGTCTCCATGCATGTAGACTGTGCCACTTAGAACAACAACCCTCTGTGTCTGAAAAGCAGGGTAAGGGGCTGAGTGAGAAGGGATTCTGGAAAAACAGTACTTGAACACTGAACTAAAGTCATCTACCTAAGTGTGTGGCCTTAAGAACACCTGTGTAAATATGCATACATGGAAAAGAAAATCCTTACCCCCACTAAAAACAGTGGGAATTTTAACACTAGATTCAGAAAGGCTCGATTGCCATCTAGGGCTTATTGGAAAGTATAATTAATGGTTTCTGAAAAAGACATTGAAATGGTAACATCAAAATTTCCTTAAAAAAAAAAGAAATAAGCATTTTAATTTTAGAAGAATGCATTTGAAAAAAATTATCTTAAATTGACATTTTCTTGTGACTACCCACATCAGAAATGAAAAGTGGCTATTATCCAGTGACATAGAAATAGGTTACTGAAATTACTGGAGCTTTGTTCCAGCTTGCCTGACACTAAATCTGGTGTCTGTTCTTTAGATAAAAGATTTTATATGGCTGTATGGAGTAACAGGCAACTTTCTTATTATCTTCAGATTATGAGCATATAGAGATTATAAGCATTAAAAAACCTTATCTGTATATTCTGGGTCTCCCCAGACTGCTACACCATATTGATGCTGTGAACCTAAGCCTCTTCTGCTTCATTGTCCTAATGTCATAATTCTTAAATTGGTTAGTCTCAGGATGTCCCACCTATGTCTAGGCAGGAAATTGAGCCTAATTCTCATTCCTGCAGTTATTTGCCTAATGATGGCTGGATGAGTGTGGAGCACTATGCACTGCAGTTACCTGTGATAAGTTCAGCTGAAATAAGCATGCAGTTATTTTTCCAGAGCTATCTGCTTGGCAGATACCTTCAAAAAGGAACTATAAAGAGAGGAGACAGACAAGTGTTGCATTTATTGTCTTTATTTTATGTGTATCAGCCCTTGGCAGGACTAAATGACAATGAAATCAACAATCATAAACAGAGCAAGAAGGTTTGTGGTATAAGCTGTTTCTTTTGTTCTTTGTTTACAATTCTTGTGATTACAAAGTTAAAACACTAAGCAGCTGTTATCTCCTGTTTGTGGCTTAGAGCAAAAGCCCAGCAAACCCCAGAATTTGACATAGTTCCACATCAAAATCATGATTCAAGCCTGTCCTGATCCTAACAAAACTCACTCCTTCTTCAAAATACTGATGCAAATGGAGCAAATTTTCCTTCTGTGTTTTTCTGTTGACTTTATAGTTCATAGATGTTTATGGTGTACTGATAGCACCATAAACATCTCCTCTTTCCTTAGAGCAGTCTGAAACCCTTAGCAGAATCCTCATGGGCAAATAATAATACGCCCCTTGAGGAATACATTCTGTTGCAACCATACTGTCCAGTTGTCATTCTATTTGTCCTTTAAGTTGAAACCACAGAATTGCTGTATAGCTTTTTCATAGTCTTGAAAAAGGACTATGAATAATTCACAAACCTGTTGAGACCAAAGGCAGCTCTACTGATGGTCTGTGAGGGGTCAGAGAGAAACCATACCTTGCCTTCTGTGCTTGGAAAGCAAACTAAAGTGTCATTTAGGGTGAAATCATTGCTTTAACATGGTCCTGTTGAAAGTTGATAAAGACCACGTGTTGTAGTTGGGTGTAAACACAGACATGTGGTAAGTGTTCCTCTAGAAAATGATTGGAAAGCTTTAACCAGTAGATCTGCAATCCTTATTCAGCTGGTCCTCACAATCTGTGCCCTTTGAAGCCAATTTCTGCAGGTATCTAAAAGTTTATTGCTGGGTGATAGCCCAAACCCAGTTTCCTAAACTCTTTCAAATTATTTTTAAAATACAGTGAAGGAAAATACTGCTTTTTAATTCAAAAAATTAAAAAGGCAACATCAGAGAGAAAGGAGACAGAGAATTTCTGTTGCCTTAGTAGAAATGCATTGTAACAGAACAGAATTCTGAATGCCAGGTTTAAGTGTCTTAAATACCAATATCATCAGATTTCTCCAGAGATCATAGGCAGATATATTAGCTAAAAGACTGAAGCACTGTTTCTGGAAGATGCTGAATTTCCCTCAACTCCCTTTGAACTCAGTGGGAAAGCTAAAGGTGTCCAGGGCAGGAGAAATTATAAAGGTGTTGGATAATGACATTCATCGTCTTGCTTCCTAAAATGCACTTAGGGTTTCTTTTTGTCTCTCATCACTTCTAGATTAAAGCTCAGGGATAGGGTAGAATATTAAAATATCATCCAATTTATAATTTCTTACTAAACTCAATTCACAGATTACCTCGAAAAAGAATTAATCAAGCAAGCTTATAAAAAAGGATGACCTGGTCATTCTGATTAAGATCAGAGCAGGTGATAGAAGAGCAATGCAGTGAGAGTGAAAGAAGATAAAGAGTAAAGCACTCAGTATACTGAAGGATTTCTTCAGCAGTTTCCTCTTCCCTTGCATCCTGACAAGTTAACAGTATAAATATATTATAATTCAATATCTGGTCAACAGCTCTTGCTACATGTAAAGCAGGCAATTTAAAATTCTGTCAAAATATTATCAGCTCAGATTTTTCCATATTAGAAGGAGAGTCTTTCTATAAAAATGTAACCCAAATTCATAAACATTCAAGAATATAGAATTTATTTCTAGATGTATTTTCCTTGTCTCTTAAAGAGAACTTTTATTGTTATTTTACCTTGGCAAAGACTGAGGAATAACAGACACATGGTGGATGGTGAGAGAAAGGGGTTTCCTCAATATTGTTCAAAGCAAGATAAAACTGCATGTCCTTAAATGATTAACACTATTTTTAAAATATGGAACTTTGGGATTTTTTTCAAATCAGACAGTTATGCATCTTCAAATGTCTCTTTTGCAGCATATCTGGAAGGGATTGACTAACAGTCATGGGTTTGTATGGTCTAGAAGTTTAGACACTTAAATGGATGGAAAGGAGAGAGAAGAATCTGAAACCAGCCTCATAGACCGAAATGGAGTCTTGTGGAACTTGTGAAGACCAAGAGGAGCTGGGATGGTGGGAGCTGGGGAGCTGGTGTTACAGAACAGCTGTAGTGCAGATGCCCCAGCAATCTTACCCAGACACTCCTAAACATTCTTACAGAGTGTCTTCTTGACAAATAAATTTTAAAATAAACAGGGAAAACTTCAGCTCACATGAAACGGTTGTGCTCTGATTTTGTGTATTTGCCAGGTGATTGCAGACAGGAAGTATTTCCAGTTCTGAGTCCTACAGCTCCTTACTAGTGATTCCCAAGGGCAAGAAGACAGCTGTTTTCAAACTCTTAGAAGCTATGTGTTGAGATCTACCTCAGGGCAAAACCTTGAAAGTTTAGTGCTGACTTCCATAACCTTCATGTCAGATGTAAAAATGCTCTGCTGCATAGCAATAAAATCAAAGAACACAAGCAGTAGGCACACATCTTATTAAAATGAACAACGCACTGCACCAAACATACAATTCTCTTCCTCAAGGTATGATGAGTGGCAAATGATTTTTATGTTTCTTAATGTATTTCTGGAGGCTTTCCCATTAAATATGTAAAATCCCAACAGAACTGACAACAGTCTTGCAGAAGTGAAAACTTTGTTTCAAATCAGAAACAGTATACCTGCTCCAATGAATTTTAACCTAGTTTTAATCCTCTGTGGTCAGACAAAATCACTATATAGATACTAGGGCAGGAGAGGCACAGGGAGTTATATCTGTGGCTGAAACACCAGAACAGAAAATAATCTGTAGGTGATGGCGTGTCCAACTCTCAAGGCAAAGTTTTGTCAGATAGAGCTGTGAATGCATAAAGATGGGTGACTGAGGAAAATATTTTAGTGCTGAAATAGTGCCACTTTCACTTAAAATTTTTATGTCAATATTGTCCCTAATTAACAGGAACCATTATAAAAACAAAAGTAACAGAGCCAAACATCAGACTGTTGTAATTTTCTGTGACTATCTCAACTGTTAGTTATTAATATTTATTTAATTACAGAAGTGCATACTGTTGTTATTAAGCTTAACTTGGTTTGCTCTTTACAGGTGTAGCTATCCTTCTCACATTATTAGACTGAATATGAAAACACAATGTTTAATATTAGATTTGATGTTGTTTGTTATTCCATATTTTGACTAACATAATTATTTGATAGTGAGCCATTTAATTTTTCTCTGTGGCAGTTAATGACGCGGTTTCATGCTGTGGTTTTAATCTTAGAAAAATAAGCAACTGGACAATTTTGTCAAATGCATTACTTAAGCAGGAAGATAGTGAAAATTTACTTTATGGTTAGTAACTCATTACTGTTCTCATATCCTTCAAAATCAAATCACTTCATATTGTTTACTTTCATTGGATACAATCATTGCATTTAATTACACAGACCTACACATTCAGTAGAGCCCAAGCAATTTCTTATATGTTACTTTAATTATGCAGTACATAGTGAAAGCAATTTACTCCTGGAACAGGTACATAACACTTACTTGAATGTAAGTCACACCCACTCCCTTGAACCGTCTTTTTTTTTTTTCTTTCGAAAAAGGGAACACAGAAACACATATTATCTTGTTCAATATCTTATTGCCAACAGCAGCCAACACCAAATGCTTCCAAGGGGCAAAAAAGACCCTTCAGTTAAAGACTAGTGAGCCTGCTGCAGAGATTTCTGCAAAGCCTACCTTGTTGGACTAGATGATGTGAGGTTCGACTCAAATGTCTTTTAGAAGATGTCTTCCAGTCCAAACCTTTCTATGATTCTATGAATATAAGGAAAGATAATATCTTCAGACACTATTTCCTTGAAATCTGGAGAGCTTACTTCTTCTTAGACTGTTCCAGAACAATCCAATACATATTTTACATTTATTCATACCTCCCTGAGTCTCTATCCACTGGGGATTTGGAATATTGTAACAGTTACAGCTCTTTCTAAGTTTCATACCTGTACAAAGGAAAAGGGAAAGCAAAACTAAGATTTAATTGTGCTGTTGCCTGAGGCATTAAGGAATTTTGTTAAACACCAACACCATCATGCTCTAGTGCTACAGCTGGGGGTTAAGGCTCTTCTTCATGCCAGTGATAAGTCTGTGTTTCTTCTCATACTTGACAAGCTTAGAAACAAGTACTAATGCAACATTTCAGGAGTGTCAGCTCAGTTGCTTCGAGGTAACAGACATGAAAAATACATTTTGAGAAGCTTAAAGAAAGTTCAGCTGAAGTTTCAGACTAGCTGCTCTGAGGAGAGCTTAAACTTCCAGAAAGGTTTGCAATGATCTGGTCAGATGAGGGAAACACAGTGGCTTCTCTTCAGTGTTATATGATTTTGTATAAGAAATTGTCAATTTGAGTGTCTATTGAGTCACCCTGTGTCTGTACTTTCATTTTATAGTTTCAGGAAACCTGTTACAGTTCACATTTACATACATTTTCACTCAGAGCCATTGATAGCTCCCTCTACACAAGGGGGGTGCTTAGGAGCACTTATACATGCAGCGCTTTAAGAAGTATATTTTATTCAAATCTAATTATGACGTTACCACAGGCACATTATCAGAATTGCTTTATAACAGTCCAAACACAGGAGAACAAGAGCTTCTCTGGAGGTTGGGTGGTGGGGCTGGGTTCTGCTCCCTGGCACAGCTTCCTCCCCAATGGACTGTGCCGCCTGTGCTTGGTTTCACAGGCAGCCTTCCCTTCCTCAAACACCTCCCACCACCCCAGCACAGCCTGCCCAAGCAGGATGCATGGGTCCATAGTACACCTTTAGCTATCTCCCTCTGGAATTCTGAATGAGCATGCAAAGGAAAGGGGACCTGCTAGATCCCACAGCTGTAACTTTATTGCTGCTTTTGTTATTGCTTTTCCTTTCCTAATGCCATGTGATAAGGTTGAGGAACCAGGAGGAAGGACTCATTGTAGGTTTCATAAATCCTTTCCCTTTGGAAAGCTGGATATCAATTCTTGTTTACATTTCAGGCTCTATTTCCATCCAGGTACAGCAGGATTCCAGTGGGTTTAGGCAGAAGTGAGCATTTTTAGCAGTTTCTGGGTCTCAGTCTCAGACTATTGCAATGTTGCTCCCTTTTATCTGAGAACAAACATCTTGTCTTTGCTTCTGAAATATAGCTGGGCTCTGTTACAAGCTCAGTGTACTGCTCAGAGATGCCTTGCCAAGCTGTGCAGGTCTGTTGTTTCTGGTGCTGCTGAATAATTCTTCCTGTTTCTCTAGTTCTTGTCTATGGATGAGCATCTTGGTGAACAAGAAAATGTGATGCTGTCTAAAGCCCTGATCCTGCCAGGTGAGAAATGCCCTCAAATCTTAATAAATCATCACTCCAACAAATGCTGAGATTGCATATACTCTGTAGGACCAGAAATTAGCACATAGCTCCATGTTACTCACTAGGCAGTATCAGACGTGCTGCTGTTCTACATCCAGATGCCTTCTGGAGCTGCACCAGCAGCTTCCATAGCCCTGGCAGGAGGCTTTCATTTCCCTGGTGGAGATCACTGCTCTTGACCTTAACCTGAAATCAGGCTCCTGGGAGAGGAGGGATTATTTTTCCAGTCCTTGCCTAAAATTAATATTTCAATGTTTTACCAAGTGGCTGTTTAATGTAAAACTCAAACACGTTTGGAAATAAGTTCCCAATGCTATTCCTTCTCTAATAAACATCTGCACTTCCAGCACAGTGTCTTGTGTTCAGCTCTTGAATGTTGTCTTTGTCTGTAGTTCTTTGAGTTCTGCAGGGAGGGTATACCAGCTTCAACTGAAAGCAGCAAAAGCACTTTTGTATGTTTTGCTTAATTGGAAGCCAGATGGTTATGAATTCTCTGCTGGGAGAGTCACAATAATGAATGCCTTCCTGAGGGGGAACTGAGCTGATTCCTTTTCCCTGGATGACACAGTGAGGGCCTCCTGTGGCATCATTTGTGGCACAAGCAGAATCAGCAAGTTTCTGATTCTTGTCTCCAGTGATATAAGCGAAGTGATATGTAAGTAATAGGCTCTATGGTATTTTAACACACTTCAACAAATCTCTTTATGATCATAATTTTTATTAAAAATTGAGTGAAATCAGAACTGGACATATATTTTTTTATAATTTTTTATGCTATTTGTGTCTTCAAATAGCATCAAAATACTTCATGCAGATTATCTGATCTCAAATCTATTTGTGGTGATTAATAAAATGTGAACACAGGCATGAACTGTTTTCAAACTGCTGTTAACACTTGCTCATTTGACAGATTTTCTGAACAAGAGGATATGAGAACACTGCCACTTTTTTGTGCTAAAAAATGTCAGTTTACATTATGTTAAATCTTCGTGTTATAGTACAAACAATTTACATCATGTCCTTCATCTCAGTAAATGCAATCTACTAATATTGTTTTCCAGTAAGTATTTCTAATTCCTTTGCTGTATTAAGAACTGCATGAATATTCATAAAATCAGTCATCATTATAACACATTTCATTTAAGGAAAACTAGATGTTTTTAATAGCTGCCTTTTTACTCTGGGATCAGGCTACATATAAGTAAAATTAATAAGGGAAAACTACAATGTTCAGAAATTGACACCATGCAAGGCTCATCACATCCTATTCTGTGCTGGTTTTAGGGACAAGCTGTGTTGAAAAAAAAAAAGATTAATGATTTCATCCTCCTTTTTTTCTCCTTCTCACAAAATATCTTTGAACTCTTGGGCAGACCACCCAGATCTCAGCCCAGAGATGTGCAAAAGAGTTTTAGGGTGTGGTGTTACGTAAACGGTACTTTTGTGGGATTAAGAACTGGAAACAGGTTTCTTAATTGTCCTGTGCTGGTTAGCAGCTGATGAATGAAAATCCTATTTGCACAGGACTGGCAGGATGACAATTCCAGCTAAGATAGTCCTGGAGCATAACCTTTCAGTAAACTCCTTCCCCCTCAAGTGACTGGAATCACAACATTTGGAAGGGGAAAATGAGGAAAGCAAAGAAGAAAATAGTAAAGTCTTCAAATAGATCTGATTTAAAACTCAGAAGTGCATTTGCCTAGAAATAGCAATAACAACAATGACAATGGGACTTGAACCAGGATTGTATAGAGATGAACAATATGGCTGTGATATCAAGGGTACCAGCTAGAAATTACACTCATCACTTCCATGCTCTGAATACAAATTAGTATTTCCTGTACTGTTGTCATTACAAATCTCTTTTTTTGTTTCAGGTATTACTTTCCCAAGCTCAGATATATTCTTAATTAAAATCAAGTAGAGAAAGCTCCAAGGGCGACCTATAACAAAGACCCAGAACAAATAATAAAGGCTTCAATAAGTGTAGCACTGAAGATTTTTCAGTGGGACTAATCAGCTGTTAAAGACAGAAGAGTGTAGCTTAAGTATTTTAGTCTCATAATCTGAGTATCTTCAAAGCTTTCCCATGGAATTAATTTGGCTTTACTGGTGTTGCTTCAGCCAAATTACTGGTGAAATTATACATGAATCCCCACCCCCTATAGAATTTTGCCAGATGTCTGTCAGCTACAAGACACAAAAGGCCAATAAATACTCAGTATTACAACATAACTTTTAGCTGGCTTTATCACTTTAATCTGTCAGACCAATCCTCACTGCATCACTTTGTGAAAAGTCAACTGAGGAGTCTTTCATTTATATTTGTTTTTAGAGCTTGACCCTGCAGAGTGCCAAATACCATCAGCTCCCAGGGAAGTCCTGGTGAATTGAGTCACTTTGTGCCCTTCAAGAATAGCTCCTAAATTGAGTTATTAGCTGTACAGTCATGGGGTACCTTACTTTGCTGCCTGAAACAAGCTGCAAGAACAAGTTACTTGGCTTGAATCAATATTTCAGCCCAGGCAGCTTTAAGAAATCGTCAGTCAGGGCCAAACTCTTGGGGCACTGAGCCCTCCTGCTGCTCCTGACCTGGCTGGCTCTAAAGCTGCTCAGCCCTTCACTCTCTGGCTCAGTGCTAACTGGATTCAGCCTTCGAGGGTCAGCAGCTGCCACTGCCTTCAAGGTTAACAGCCTTAAATTGCTGCTGAAACATAAAAAGGCAGTCAGCCTTTGTCTTCCCATGCAATTGTAATGCAGCAGTTCTTGCCTAGAAGTCATGAGTAGATCATTCATGATTTTTCTCAACATTGTCTTCAAATGCCCTTGAAAACTTGCCAGTAAAGAGAAGAAAAGGGGGAGGGGGGAAAGGGAGGGGGGGAGGGAGGCAGCTTGGCAAGAATTCCATGATGAACAGAAGGAAAATATGGGAATGGTGTTTATTTATGGTTAAGGGAAAAGAAAGTGGCAATAATTTTGCTAAACTGGTGAAAAATTATTAAATTAATTCAGTCATAATATCCTGGTGGATGGGAAGCCTCTGACACTGAGATGACAGCTTAACAGTGGGAGCATGTGGGTCTTAATGAAACATATAATAATGCAAGTTTTTTTCTTGATGGATTCCCCTTTCAGATTCATAGGTGAATTATGAATGGCCTAGACCTTAATGGCATAGAAAAGAGGGAATGAGCCTCCTCCCAAGAGTCTTACTTGCTTGGGCTGTGTGGGGTTTACTGATATTGTCTAAATGTAAGTGCCATTCAAGACATCCCAGGAGTATCTGAGACATCCACACGCAGATACTACACAGGAGCTAGGAAATATTTGAAGAGACAATTTACTGCCACATATCTGTCTGAAATGTTTTCATTTCACTATAAGACTGCAACCAGAAAGCAATGGGCTATGGTGGAGGTTGACCTCAGCCAAAAGCACACCGTTTGGGATAAAAAAATGACACAGGTATGCAGCAACTGTCGACTCCTGGACCTTCCCATTTCTTCCAGAATTTATTCTGAAATGTTACTTTTATTGCCCCAAGAAATGTAAATATGTATGTGAGAGAAGATATAACCAATGGCAAAGGAAGATTTTTGTTACAGTATTCTGATTTCCCCTGTGCTAGATGCTTTGATGTCCCACAATGCCAGCTGTGGTGGGTTGAGAGTGACTGGCTGCCAGATCACCTTACAGCCACTATCTCACTTTTCCTCCTCAGCAGGACAAAGGGAAAGAGTGTGATGAAAAAACTTGTGAGATACAGATAAAGATAAAAACAGAGAGATCACTCAGCAATTACCATCATTTCACAGGCTCAACTTGGGGGGAAGATTAATTTAATTTACTGCCAATTAGAATGTAATAGTAAGACAAGACAAAATTAAATCTACCTTTCCCCACCTCTCCTTTTTCTCAGGCTCAACTTAACTCCCTTGTTCATGACTCTTCTTCCTTCTCCTCCCTCCTGCAAGTGGAATGGCTTTTAAGGAATGGGGGCTGCAAGCAGCTTATAGCACTTTGTCTCTGCTGCCCTTCCTCCTCCTAATTTTCCCCAGCTCCAACATGGGGGATGCAGTCCTTCATAAACTGCTTCAATGTGGAAGCAGGAATAACTTTTGTGCCTAGAAGGTTGATTCTCTCACATTTTTATCATTCCATTCTCACAGCTGCTGTGAAGTGGTTTTTACCCTTTTAAAAATGTTTTTGAAGGTGCCACTAGCCTGACTGAGCTTTGTGGAGCCTAGGGTCTGTTTTGAAGTCAGGAGGAACTGGTTCTGCCTGGGAAGGGGCAGCCCCTGGTCCATTCTCACAGAGGCAACCCCTGCAGTCCCCCCTCCCCCAGAATAACCTTGCCATGGAACCTATTTCATCAGCATCCTCCTTAAGAGGTCCCAATGCTGTGTAAAACTCAGAGATAAGGATATGGTTGAGCCCAGCTAGTCAGGATTATCATGATAGTATCTGCCTTGCTTGAAGTTCCACTGAAAAACCCAAATGCACCCAAACCACCCAACATACAACACAAAAACACCATGATTCATTTCAGGTCCCTGAATTACTGAATTCCTTTTCAAACTTTTAGGTCACCCTGGAAAGACCATTTTCAGAAATATCTGTCAAACTGAAAACACTTCCCTTAAGTGATAATAACTGTTTTGGAACTTTGTGTAATGAAAAGTTGAACAAGTATTCAATTAATTAAATAATTTGTTACCCTATAAGTCTTCCCTTTTACCTCTAAAATGTTAAGCAACAAGTTATATGTTTTCTCAGTTATATATCTGCCTTTATCTCCTCCTCTCCTCATTGTTGACCTTCACTATGGCTTGTGAAGGTGTCAAAAGAAAACTCTTGTCCAAAAGAAACTGGTGAAATAAGTCAATGGTAAAATGTTTTGTAGTGTTTCTCACATATTTAGGTCCTCACCAAGGATCTTTTAATACAAGCTTAATCTGAGTAATTGGGGTCTGGATGACAATTTTTATCTGGCTGAAGGAGTCACTTTACAATTAAACTCACAGCTGGTTGCTCCAGTAGGTCCTTTCAATCTTCTGGCTGTGCCCTGGCTCCTCTCCAAGGCTGCTGGGTGGTGAAAAGGTTTGGTTGTGTTGAGCTTTTACAGGAGGACAACACCTAAAAAGCCCATCTCTGCCAGTAGGAACACGTTGAAGGAGTCTCAAGGTGTAAAACCAGGTTTGAACTTTTCCTTCATTCAGAGCAATTACAAGTATCTCTCATCATTAGCATAATGATAATAGAAGCTTAATTATCTCACTACCTCTGCCAAATGTGAGGAGAATTAGGTGGTGGGTTCAGAAGTTGCTGACAGAGATGTTCACTTGTGCTGCTAATGGGGCTGCATGGAAAATGGCACTCTTGGCAATTTCAATTGCATTGCTAAGTATGACTTTTCTATAAAATAATCTGCTATAAATTTAGCAGCGTGACCTAAAAGGCAGGGCTTTGGACTGAGCTTAGAACTGGAGTCTATTTCCAGTTCTTTTGCAGATCTGCATAGTGACTATAGCAAAAAACTTTTGGTCTCTCATTTTCTGCATCTGTTAAACACCTTTAGAGAAGATCAAGTCATGCTTTGAAATCTGACTTCAAATGTATATTGCTATTGAGGACCTTAGACTTATTATTATAGGGAGTATAGAGGGCAAACCAATCTGTTTGCATCTGAGTTTGACAAGATCTGAGTTACAGCAGGTTTCATTTATGTTGTAACAGAAGCTGGTCACTAGAAAAGAACTATAGCATTTTCACTCTTTACTACTGTCAACCTAAGATAAAGGCATTTTCTACACAGTTCTTACAAGTACTGCATTACTGCAGAAATATGTAAAACTTATTTCATAGCCATGACACTGTTCTTCTGAAGTATGATTTTTGTAGTCCAAATCAAAGGGATTGGAATTTAAATAACAAATAACAAGTTTTGTCTAAGTATGAGGTAAAAAATTTAAAATATAGGGAAAAGCTACACACATAAAACTTAGTACCTTATCAGACTTGTTTTTCTTTCAGCTTCTCCTCATTTCTATTAATTTTTTTAATGTTTTTTGCTTAGTTCCTTCAATACAGTACTGAAAACAACCCTGCATTGTCAAAATGGCAGATGGCCAGAAACTAGACAGCTTTCCAAGAATAAATTCTGGGCCATAAGCACTCTAGATAAGCAATGTAAGTTTTCATATGAGTGCAGAAAAATAAAACATATGTACTGATATCTAAACCGCCTTAAGAACAGGAATAAAACTAGTATCATGTTCTTCAGGCTAAGTTCCTATGGGAAGGTTTTTAAAATACATTTGTTTAAACATGTATTTTTGAAGATCATTGTCTTGGGTTATGTCTGACTTTTTCACACTGAGAACCTTGACCTCTTATCCTGCCTAGTTGTGGAAAATTTCTGTAGACAATTATCTTTTGATATTAAAAATAAGTGACCAGATAGATCCACCTGGGTTCCAGTATATAAACAAAATTAAACAAAACACAAGAAGAAAAAGTCCATGTTTCAATCTTCTGATACCATGGCCTTTGGCATATATTACTGCTACATAAAAGCATCTCCCTAGGCATGGAACCTAACATATTCCAAGGATTCTTTTTTGCTTTGTGCAGAATAAGATGGCTCCCAAACATTCCCACATTGGTGGATTCTTTCCCATTAGCAAGTGAGGGACATTTGTGTGATTTCTCTTACTTGGAAGTGTCTGTCTAAGTTAGGTGAAACAAAATAATTTTTAGTTGTCACAAGGATGTGTTTTAGCAGCATTTAGTCTTAAAATGAGAATTTGTGTTCATGACACAAGCTTCTCTGTTGTAGATATTCTTCAAATTGACTTGATCTTGGAAAATTCCTGCTGAGTCTAAGTGTCATTTCTAATCATGCAGACATATTTTAAACTTCTAGACATGCATAAATATATGGATAAATTACCTGGTTCATGTGCACATGTGGTTTTGGTCACCTTTGTTAGGAGACACTGAGTCCAGTAGCCTGAGAGAAACAGAGCTGGAGCAGCTCCATGGTCAAGCTTCCTTGGTCAAGCCAGTAGCATGTATTCCTTGTGGGAGCACATGTGTATATAACTGATACTCACACATAAGCCTGGATAGGCACACAAATTAACAAAGACAGAAGCACTCATGCAAACACAAACTGCCTAATCAAAGATGTTCTGTACAGGGAGAGAGAAACAACTTTCTAGGTGCTCAAGACAACAAATTCACTATACCTTTAAAATGAACCAAATTGTAGTAATTTACATGTGAACTTTTAGAAAATAATTTAATATTCTCCACTTTTACAAGGTTAACTTTTTCATGGCTTCTTGATCACACAGATATCTAATCAACATCCCAATTTAGCTTTTGAAAGCATTTACTTGCCCTCTGGTTTCCTTCAATGTTATTACAGTGTGTAGTTTAAATCTTCTTTAATCTGCTTCAATTCTGGCAGACTGATTAATAAACATTAATTATAAAGATGCTGAGTAGGCATTATGAAAGAAGGGGATGAAGAGGAGGTAATGGCTGGGGAAAGGAGGATAAAATGTGGTGATCTTTCTAGTCTGATATGTTGTTCTCTGTGAGTATGTCTTTATGTTCCCTGTTATATCAAGTCCAGCAAGCAATCACAGGTAACTAACCCCTGACTTCTGCTGCCACACAGCCAGAGCTTCCTCTCATGCATTTGCACCCCAGCCTCAGTCTCTACTCTCCCCTGTGACAGTATGTTACAGACCTTGTCCATCATGGGTTTGCCATCTGGCTATACCTGGCACTCAGCAAAGCCCTGCATCGTGAGCACACTCACAGTCAGTCTTGAGCTTGGGTTTCTCTCATTACCCAACACACTGCTGGCATCCTTGAGCCCATAAGCCTGCACAGCATTGCTCTGGGCATCCCAGATGACATGACCTGAGCAGCCTTTGTGCCAGACCCTGGCACTGAGAATGGGCCTTGCTGGGAACAAACTACTCTATCCATTTGGGTTTTCTTCACTGTGAGTTTTTTGACTCTTGGTTGAATAAAGTTAAAAACAAGAAAGGCTGTTTAACCAGACATCAAACCACCAAAACCCTCCAGTTTGTGCCCCTGAAAGCTTAAGGGATAGTGTCAGCAGTGGAGGGTAATGAGATAGAGCAGGGTCTGCTGTTTTGGCAGGAAAAGCCAAAGAGAGCATAGAAATTTGTGGAAGACAGGAAACTTATTTTCCAAGTCAGAAAAGTGAAATAAGGGTAATGTACTCTGGGATAGAAGTAGAGAATAAAATTCCTGCTAATAGATCATATTAATTCAGGAAGATATATTTAGACCTGCTGAAAAGTGGTAACAAATATTTACGGGTACAAATTGTGATTAGAAAAAGCATGTCCCTAATTTCTCTTACTTGGTGAGTTGAACTAACACAGTATACAATTCCCATATCTATTCATTTGACAATATGATGGTGTGGATGAAGTGGTGGATTAACTTACTGTTGGTCTGAAAAACCCATTAAAATAGGGTACTGTGAGAGATTAAGAACTTCAACTTTGGAAGCAAAATCCTGTGCTTTCTGTTTCTACTGTGATGACTGCCAGCTGGTTTCCATGTCCTTTCTATGGGTACTGTTCCTTTATTACATCAAAAAACCTCTTCTCTTTCCTGTGTGAAGTCATTAAGTTGTTTTTCTAAAGTCTCACTAAGCAGTGATATCACTCACTGAGAAAGGTAGATCTTTCACCAGCCACTATTTTTACTATAAAGACCTAAAATCCTGCAAATGGTCACAGAATCATTCCTTGGCTCTGATTCTGGAGCAGGCTTAGGCTTAGGAAATCCAGATTCTTCTCTTTCTCTGGTCAGGGGTTTCTCCTATTGTGTTGGGCAGTAGCATAGGCCAAGAGTTAAAAACATTTCTATGTCTTAACTTGAAAAATTTCAAGCTGGTTTTCCAAGAAAAGGAGCTAAGAATATGCAGGAGGCACCAAATAATTTTTAAATGCTACATTTTCCTTCCCATTATTTACTTTTTTTTTAATTTCAATGCCATGATTATTAGCATTTGTAATGAATGGAGTAGCTACACGAGCTGAGAATTCAAAGTTTAAAAACAGATCTCTTTCAGAATGCCCTGATTTAAACCCTTAAGCTTGGTGTTCTCAGTGTTCATTAGTCACTTTTGGTCCTCTTAGTATTTCTCTTGCTGGGTCTCAGCAGGACAGGCACAGTACAAATACATTTGCACCTAAGCAAGGTGTGCCATGGAAAGACTTGGAATAAAACAGACCTCTGAACTTCAGACACAACTAAGTGGCAAAAGTTTCTGTCATCTTTCCCTGAAGGCTTTGCTGCAGGGTCATTATCTTTCCCTTTTATGTTAAACTCCCCACACATTTTAGAAACAGCCTTCACCATAATGGAAGGACATAAACTTAGATAGCTACAATGACTGATTGCTTTTTCTGTGTTACTACACCATAGTGTTTTACATTTGTGTCTTCAATTTCACGGTGGATTAGAATATATTTCTAGTTCACTAGCAGAAATTGGCATCTGTTCAATAAACTATCCCAGAGATATATTCCTTCTTATGGAGGTGATGTTCTAATGCTTCCTTCCATTTTCAAAGCTATTTTGAGGCACTCAAAGTCAGCTTTATTAAGCTGATAGATCAAGAGTGGAGATTTAGGCACAGAAAAGCTCAGCACTGCTGAACCTAACATATGTGTCTAGCCCGCATACTGTCATTAACACTGCTGAATTATGTGTCTGGGCATAGTATTTCATAAGGCTCTTAGGTCCTCCTGGCTTCCTCCCAAACCCCAGAACTTCTGGAAGACAGTTTTTGTTCTCCCTAGACCCCATTCTATTGTACTCATGGATACAATTCTGCAAAAAAGCTTCTAGTCTTCATGAAATAGTACTTTCCCATCCTGGCTAAATGTAGATTAATCCAAGAGACACTGTCAAAAATGCACTACTATGCTTTATCTGACAGAAAATGACTAATGATTATTTGGCAGTTATGACATTTAAATATTGATAGTCTTCCTTTAAAGCTCTTATATGTCATTATTTAATTTTTCTTTTTTTGCTTTGTATAAATATGCAATCAATTTGCACCTAGTTATGCACTTGTCACTCAACTCCCACCTACAGTTTTCCACACTGCTATTCTGGCTAAGCATGAATTAAAATTATTTAGCCATGTTGGATCAACTGTTTTTGCTTGAAAATTCTTCATATCCAGAAACATTGAGGTAATAATAAAGATAATAATGTTGATGTTGGTGATAATAATAACAATAGCAACAGCAAAATAACAATAATAATAAAATAAAATAAAATAAAATAATAATAATATTAAAAAATAACATTGATAACAAGACGAAGACAAAGAAGAAGAAGAAGCAATATTCTAACGAAGTAAGAGTAAATTAATAATGCAAAGTACTGATGAAAGGTAGTAGCATCTATTCCAGCTATTACATCCAGATATCCATTGTTTTGGAAGGAAGCTGTGATGGTAGGGTTTAATATGAGCCTTTAAAATATTGGCATTGAAAATGGAAACGAAAAAAGCACCACTGGCTAGACCTTTGACTGAAAGTTGGATTATCAAAAGGCAGGAGCTGGGAGAAAGCACAAAAAAGCCTTTGAAAGAGGAAGCAGGACAATAGCATGATATTTACTCCATAGTAATTCTGGTTCAATAAATTTTTATAATACTAATGTATTTTTATAAGGAGTAGGCAAGAACAGTAACAATATCCTCAACACAGGAGGGACATTGATTAAGCAAATTAAGTCCAGAGGAGGGAAACCAAGATGATCAGAGGGGTAGAGGAACTCTCCCATGAGGAAAGGCTGAGAGAATTGCTCAGCCTGGACAAGAGAAGGCTTCCAGGTGATTGTATTGCAGCCCTTCAGTACCTAAAGGAGGACTATAAGAAATCTGAAAGGAAACTCTTCAGAAAGGCTTGTGAACATACAGCAGAAGGTAATGTCTTCAAACTGAGAGGAGGATTAGATTAGCCATTAGGACAAAATTCTCTGCTGTGAGGGTGAAAGGCACTGGAACAGGGCTCTGGATAGAGCTCTGAGCAGAAGGGGTCTCTCACACAGCAGGAAGCAGATGATCTTTAAGGTCCCTCCCAACCCAAAGCATTCTATGATTCTATGACAATAGAGAATGCAATTCCAATTAACCTGAAAAGCATATAAAAGTGAGAGATTTTGTCTGAATTTCTTCTTTAATGAATTTTCATTGCATATGAAAATATGTGAAGACATAAATTGTACTCAGAATCACAAGGAATGCCTCAAAGACACTGCAGTAAAGAAAACTATAATAATTAACACATGTAATATTAAGAAATAATAAGTCCAAAGACAATTTAACTTGTGTTCCAAAAGCCATTGAGCTCTTTAAGGAGATGGAATTGCAGGACTTGAGAGACTGTGAATTAGCTGAGACTTGCAAAAGTACAAAAATGTTTCTACTGCTCCCTGTACAGCAGCAGGTGGGCCAACATCCCAGCCAACGTGCTGAGCAGCTGAAGCTGAGTGCCCTGAAGGGGAAAGGGAATCTCCTGAAGTGTGAATGATGTTTAATATACTCTATCTGTACAAAAACCATATGTCCATTAATAGCTCAAAACTCTACACATCTTTCAATATTTTTGGGGAACTTTCACTAGGATTACTTCAAGAAGTAACTTTTAGGTAAACTGTATTTATTGTAAGTTTGTGATTGGTCTGATATCCCACTATGCCAGAGCTACAGGAGACCTGTATATGTGGTTGTGCACAGCAGGAGAGGTATTGCTTCCCTCCCCTTTTGTATTTCTCAACACAAGAATATAAGTCCCATTGTGCCCTCATATTTTATTTAAACTGTGTTTACCACAAAAGCAACAACTAGCAGTTTGTACAGAAGTGCTTGCAGTTTAGTAGATAATTAGCAATGTGGATGGCTCTTTTGGCTTTTCAGCCTTTTTAGAGCAAAGATGTAGAAAAAGATCCTGAAAATATTTTCATAAGCCTAATGTTTGTTTCAGAATTTGGACTGCAAAGAGCAGGGCAATGACTACTCCCATGGCATTTCCTGATTTGTCTTTTTGGTTGGCATTGGCAAGTTCAGAAATACAAATAGTGCACTTTTGCATGTTTTTGCTGCTGAGATATGATGTAGCATCTCATGGGAGGTGGCTCCCCACACCTGCTGAATCATTCTGCAGGCTCCATCTCAGCAGTGCACCTGAGCTTCCCTCCCATAGAAAGAGGGACAGAGGGGGAGCTGTTGTAGAGGTGCCTTGTCCTGAGGTGGGAGGCCAGCTGACCCACAGGCAAACCCAATCAGAAGCTGTCCAGGTTCCATGGGTGATGTTGTTCCTGTTAACTGAAGTGTGTTGGAGCAAAGAGGGGATAATAAAATCATGTAAGCACAGCAATCATAAAGTGCTGAGGGGTAAAGAAGAAATAAAACAAACTCGGAGGCATCTAGGAGAAAGAACTATCAAAATGCAAAATGGGCTTCATTCAGTATGTAAATCAATCAGAATCTGCATTTGGTTTCTGTCTTACAGCAGTCTGTAATTAGAAGTGTTCTGACTACTGTTTGTTGCTGGTACAAGAGCCAAGAGAAATTCTAGTTAATTGCCTAACATTGCAAAGCCTTATAGCACAGAGAAGAGTTTCATTTAATGTATCAAATTCTGAATTTGGCTCCTGCTCCAGGAGCTTTTATACATTCTCTTTTTCATGCTAGAACATTTCTGACTATCCCAAAACCTAGCTGAAGGTTTGAGGAGAGGTATTACTAAGTTAAAAGTTTGACCCTGTCTCAAATTAGAGGAAAAGGTACTTACCAATGTAGTGAATATATTTAGTACATGTCAGTTGAGTTGCTTATAAATCTCCTTAATAGCATAATAGTGCATTTTTGGGCCATGGATGCTATTACTGGTTAACATTTGAAAGCACCTTCTAAAACATAATTTACAAGGTATGTGGCCTTTAAAGACATTTTCAGCTGAAGGTCTTCTCTGATAGCTGCTGGTCACTTGCATGTCCTTGGCTTATAATATGTCTGGCAGGTTACGATGGAATAGCTCTTGATAACTCAGCACATCACTTTCAAGAAGCTACTTAGATTTTCTTTTATTTTTAAATTAACCCAGTCTAATGAAGACTGTTACCTTTAGGGGCAGGAGAGGTCTGAATTGCCTAAAAAATTAAAATGTTCAGATCATAATGAGAAACAAAATGAAGTATAAAGGACATAAAAAGTGATGATGTCACACAGCTGGACTGTCACATAAATAGCTTTAGGGAAAGATCTTGAGTCTTTAGTAAGATGCACGATATTTATAACACAGAAGGCTGTCCTAAAGATACCAGGCAGCCCAGATTTTATCAGAATGTGAGTTAAATATTGATGAACCAGATTGTAACCATTCTTTAACACTCAAAACCATGTAATGGTCAGTGCACAAACGTGTTGCCCAGTTTAGTTACTTAATGAATTAAATCAGGCAACATATTAAATAGTTTGCTGGATGTATTTTATTTACTAAATAGGTTTATGATCATTTCCTGAGTCCATTCTCTTCAATATTTCTTAGGGAGTTTTAGCTTCCCTAAATGAGCTTTGGGAAATTCAGACGTAGAGTTAATTATTGTGGTGAGGCTCTCATCCAAGTTTCAAAAACATTTACCACAGAATTGTTTACCTGCTGTCGCAGGTTTGAGACCTGGGTTTATATGCTGGATTTTAAAATAAAAATAAACAAAGCATTAAAAAAATTAAAAATACAAAGATAAAAATGTACATCAAAACAGAATCTCATATGACATGAAAAAAAATTATACGTTCCAATTTAATGTGCAATCTCTTAGGGACAAATTCAAATGACCTAAATTCTATCAAAACCTATCTAACATGCCATCTGCTTTTGACTGGCTCTTTTTTTGAGAAGCCTAACCATGAAAAATTGTAGCTAATCTCAACAAAATCTTCCTAGGAAAACAAATCTAAATAAGCCAGTGTTTTGGCAACTGGTTTTCAGTCTTTATTTTTTTAAGAATTTCCATCCCTCTAAATCAATAAACTTTTTGACTTCTCTGTTTGGCAAGTTTTTCAACCAGAACTCCCTGAAGTGCAGGGATCTGTGAGGTGATGCTGTAGGTGACAAAATCCAGGAAAAATTCCCCCTCTCTTGCTAGTGCTCTTCCTGTGAGATCCAGGTGGAACTTGGGTGGTCCTTGAAGCCTCACAGTGAATCATTCTGTTTTAATAACATTTAGAAAAGCAGCATATATATAACCTGGTGTGACTGTGTGCCAATAATGAGTCATTTCTTCTCTTAAGATGATAAAACATTTTAATTATCATGTATTATCCCCCAGATTATAACAGAGATGTAGTATTCACTGCACAACTGTCTATAGATTTCTTCCACAAACATTTGCAATAGTGAAGGTGAATGTCACAGTGCTTAACAGCACCTTTTTCAGACAGAAATCAATTCTGTGAGAGGTAAAATTCACAACTTCCATTGATTTCAATACAAATTAAATATTCATTTTTTCACAGAATTACATGTAATAAGTGGGTATGTGACATCTCACACATGCTCTGTTATTAGTCTATGAATAGCTTCAGTTGAAAAAATTATCTTTGCTAACACTGAATTGCTCTAAAATAGATTTTGAGCATTGACAAATTTAAAGTTTTCTCTGCAGAAATCAAATGCCTTCAAACATTCTTTTTATCTGTAATCCCAGCAGCTCATAGTGTAATTACATTCAGACTTATTGATGCACCTCTAATCACACTGGTTTTCCTCAGTTTTACTGACCACAGTGGTATGATGCCTTTTGTGCACAACTCTCTGTCTTTTGATCATTTTTCTTCCTTTCCTCTTAAATATGTGATTTTTAGCATCACTTTGCTTGCCCCTTCCCATTTGCCCATAGAGTGAGTCACACTTACAGAAGATTTTTCCAATATTCCTCCTGATGCTTCTGCCAAGACTGCAAGTAGAGAGGGTTCACAAAGTAATTTTACTTTCTTCCCTTGAGACAGACACGTGAGACACTCTAATCTTCACTTTTTCTGCAGTAATATATAACTTAGGGCTGTATTATTACACGCACTTTTCCCACTATCCAGTGACATGAAGAATTTGTAGCACAATCAGAATGCCATGGCACAAACTTTGCAATGAGTCCATGATGCTTGCCGTGCCTATCTAATTAATCTTGGACATTCTCTTATGACTATAACATAAATTGCTCAGCTAAATAAGATACCAGTACCTCTTATGGGCAAACCTTTATTGTCATTTGCAAAGAACTCCCTATATTTATTTTTTTAAATGAATGAAAACGTCATCCACCTTAATTTTATTTTGTACAATGTGCAAAGATGTAACCCGACTCACATTGTCTTGATACTCCACCTACAAATCCTGAAAATGAGCCATTAACATAAGTCAGAAAACATCCACAGTTTTCTTCATTTGGCACAGTTGCCAAAGAAGCAAAAAAAAAAAAGTATTTGAATTGAATTCTGCCAGAATGCTAATGGGCAATTACTCTATCTGTCTATTAGGAGTTAGTTTAGTTTTCATGCACTGAGTCCTCCTTGTCTACACAAATATGGCTGGATGAACTAACTGGCACAGAAACTTTGAAAAAACCAAAACAGTTTTTTTTCCAATCATGTAGAAATTGTGAATACTCTCCTGCAGAACACATACTGACAAAAAAAGGAATACATTGTACCAGACTGGCAAAATAATTTGGATCTTCTTGACCTCTGAACTAGTACATCCTGTGTGGTAATCTGCAGTATGGTGGGAAAGAAATTACTCATTCTGATAATTGTTAAACATAGAATCATAGAACCATGAAATCATAGAATGGTTTGGGTTGGAAGGACCTTCAAGATCCTCTACTTCCAACTCCCCTGCTGCAGACAGGGACACCTTCTGCTTTACCACGTTGCTCAGAGCCCTATCCAACCTGGCCTTGAGCACTTCCAGGGAAGGGACATCCACAACTTCTCTGGGCAGCCTGTTCCAGTGCTTTCCACCCTCACAGCAAAGAATTTCTTCGTAATATCTGATCTAATCCTACTCTCAGTTTGAAGACATTACCTCCTTCAATTGTTCACAAGCCTTTGTGAACAATTCCCCTTCAGATTTCTTGTAGTCCTCCTTTAGGTACTGAAGGGCTGCGATACAATTGCCTGGAAGCCTTCTCCTGTCCAGGCTGAGCAATTGCAATTCTCTCAGCCTTTCCTCATGGGAGAGTTCCTCTACCCCTCTGATCATCTTGGTTTCCGTCCTCTGCACTCGCTCCAACAGTTCCCTGCTCTGGGGAGCCCAGAGCTGATGCAGCCCTGCAGGTGGGCTCTCACCAGAGCAGAGCAGAGCAGAGCAGAGCAGAGCAGAGCAGAGCAGAGGGATCCCCTCCCTGGCCCTGCTGCCCACGCTGCTCTGGATGCAGCCCAGGACACGTTTGGCTCTCTGGGCTGGCAGTGCCCAGGGCTGGCTCATGTGCAGCCTCTCAGCCAGCAGCACCCCCAAGTCCTTCTGGGCAGGGCTGCTCTGGGGCTGTTCATCCCCAGCCTGTGCTGATACCAGGGTTGCCCCAGCCCAGTTGCAGCACCTTGCACTTGACTCTGTTAAACCTCATGAGGTTTGCATGTGTTCATTTCTCAAGATCCCTCTGGATTCCTTATTTCTGACAAAGTTATGGTGAAGTCTTAAACAGAGTTGTGTAGTGGCTGCTGGCATGGCTGAGCACTGTCTTACAAATAGCATTGCTGGAGCCAAGAAAACTCCTCCCAGGGATCAGCCTTCACACGGCTGAATGAAGACTCTTTATCTGGCTTGGGAGTATTAGAATTGTTTCTATTTGCTCTTCTGTTTGAGATTGAAAGAAGCTGTCTCTTGTTTATTCTGAGTCTGTTCTCTGTCTGAGGAGAAATGTTCTTACAAGAAGATGATGTCATTAGGAGGGTTTATTATTTGCATGTGATTTATTGCATTTATGTCAGGTTATTGTATGATTGTCTTGGGAACACTGCAAAATTTTCACACACAATTACATTTCAGTAGCATACCATATCAAGAATTACTTAGTTAAATGAGAACAAGAGGTATATATTTTCCCTCAAAATATGTACTCTATTCCACCAGCTGTAAGCCCCTCCATTTTCTTTCAGAAAAAGCAGAAGAGCTGGGGGGAGGATGAGAAAGCAATGCATTCATTGACTGATCTTAGAGCAGACTTGTAATCCTGCTTGCCTTTCTGCCTCAAGTCTATTATTCTGGAAGCTCTTGGGAGCTAGCAGTTCTTTTTCTATAACATAATTGATTATTGGAGAAAAAGCAGAGCTAGGATCTGAATTAGAGACTCTAGAAGCACTTCTTCCTCTCTCAAGAAAGGCTGCAGTGGGAAAGTTGGGATTCTCTAAACTGAATCTGAAGTCAGAAAGGTTCATCACTCAGTTGTGAAATAGCTTTTATGTTCAAGAGGAAATGTAAAAAGAATAGATACAGTAATACTTCTTAAATTATTTCTTTAAGCTTTGAAAACATACAGTAAGAGGAAGGTACACTGTGACTTCTCTGTAACATTAGCTATTGTATTCTTCTTCAAATGAAGATAAGGCTAAATAATAAAATTAGATCTAAAAATAAGAAAGTTAGATTAGGATTGCCCTTGTTTTATTGTTTATTGCCAAGGAAAAGCAAATTCCAAGCAAAATTTAAATGCTGTTTTCATGCCATGGAGTCCAAATATTTTCAAGTGATAAAGATGATTAATAACAATGCGAGTCAAAATTAGGGTAAACTGAACTGGAAATCATTAAATAGTAATGAAAACCAATAAAGAAATAAAATCAAGTGTATTTGCTTAAGTCAGTGCTTGCTAAAAATGTATCTGAATGTGCTCTGCCAAATACAAATTAAATCAAATCGTGCGCTACTCTCTACATTTGTCTTCTCTGTTTACAACGTATCAAGCTATATGGTTAATAAGAGAAAAAAAAAGCTTGAACTAATACTTTATTAGCCTTCATTTAGCACTGGAAAAGCAAGGGAGGCGCTCTGAATGTTCAGTTAGTGCTGTAAGAGGATTAACAGCAATGAGGATTGATAACTTTGACAATATGGTTGTACAAAGAACAAAAATTACTGCCAGCATTTAATAAACTTGGCAATTTCTGTGTACAACTCCTCAATAAGTTTAACAGGAGTGTTTTCTTGCATAATAATTTATTTCCTTTACATAAAGCATTATAATTTTACAAGTTTCTCCATCATACCTCTAGATCTCAGCTGAGCCCTTGGCAAGAACAGGATGAATATTTTTTGGCAAGTTACAGTATGGTAAAAGAGGGGCCTTCAAGCTGCTGAAATGCAGTGCCAGACATATACCCACATAATATTATTATCCCTCTTTTTGGCAGAACTCCTTGCTCCAGTTTGTTTACAAGTGTCATTCCTGTTTTCCTAAAATTAATTTGTGCTTCTGGCTTTAACAACACAAAGCCACAAAAAATTTTTTCAGTCATCCTTTTCCTAATTTCCACCCTCCCCACAACATATATATATATAGCTTTTATTACTAAACACTTGATTTTGTATCCAAACTGCATTAGCAAGTCTACTTCTATCTGCCTTCACCTGTCAGTGGCTTTTTTACCAAGATCCTCCATCATAAGTTTCTAGATATACACTACCAGACCCCTTGGAAGCTGAAGTTTGAGTCAATACTATGCTAATTCAAAGTTTCTTGTAGTCTGCCCTAAGCAGAGTTGTCATTTGGCATCTCAGAGTAACATGGGCATACTGCTCTCCTCTCACATCATTTAGATTCTGATACTCAAATATATGACAATGTTATCTTACTATTTGATAGTAATGAATTAACATCTGGACATTGGGTATGAATCCTTCCCTGTGCTCTGTGCTCCCCTGGCTCCTTGGAGCTGTTTTACTTTGTATAAATATTGGATAGTCCATGGAGGCAAGCCTCCTTGATCTCATTTCACAGTCAAAGAACTCCTGTGCCGTATGGGATGGCAGGTTATAGGCACAGCAGCAAATTCCACAAGGTCTTTCAGTGCCCTGGAGTCCTACCTGCAAACCTCTTGTTACTCATTAATCATTGCTCCTTCCACTGCTGTCAGAAAGGGTTCTGGGCTGGGGGGGCAGTTGTTGGGTTGGGGATTTTTTTGGTGGTCGTTTTTTTCTTTCAAGGCTGATATGTTTCCAAGTAAAGTTTCTGGTTTTATGGGAAGGAAGGAAGGAAGGAAGGAAGGAAGGAAGGAAGGAAGGAAGGAAGGAAGGAAGGAAGGAAGGAAGGAAGGAAGGAAGGAAGGAAGGAAGGAAGGAAGGAAGGAAGGAAGGAAGGAAGGAAGGAAGGAAGGAAGGAAGGAAGGAAGGAAGGAAGGAAGGAAGGAAGGAAGGAAGGAAGGAAGGAAGGAAGGAAGGAAGGAAGGAAGGAAGGAAGGAAGGAAGGAAGGAAGGAAGGAAGGAAGGAAGGAAGGAAGGAAGGAAGGAAGGAAGGAAGGAAGGAAGGAAGGAAGGAAGGAAGGAAGGAAGGAAGGAAGGAAGGAAGGAAGGAAGGAAGGAAGGAAGGAAGGAAGGAAGGAAGGAAGGAAGGAATTCTGGATCATCTATCATAAACATCTTTGTAAAACCCCATCCCTTTTGCAACTGTTCCATCTTTGTTATCTTCTTGTACATGCTCTGTTCTGAAGCTGCCTATCTCTAAACAGCTCCATGAACATGAGTTTCTCCTCTCAGATTGCTGTAACAATGTCTCCTTTCTTTCAGGCTGGCTCTGGGCCAGTCCAGCTTCTTAGTTTAGCTTTTTCTGTTCCAGTATAATGGGTAAGATAAGCCACTATCAGTCTCCTTACAGCTAAATCTTCACAAATTCCATTACTTTGGAAGGACTCCATCTCCCTGCTGTCTCACATAAAGTTATGGAGACTAGTTTGGCCAAAAAATATTCCCCAAGCACACATTGCATGGCACATTACACACAAGCACTGCCTGCTCACAAACATTTTTAATTAGAGATAATGACAAGAAAAGCCATGTTCCAGAAATGCGCATATGCAAGTGTAACACAGTTTTCATATATGAATTAATTCTTTCCAAGTTAAATAGGAGGGATCCTAAATTCTCTATTTTTGTATAGACACAAAAACATTGCAGATCTTTCCTATATAAAGGAGGTCATTCAAATCTGCTGTTACCCTCACTCTGCAGCAATAGGTCCCTATGTATCAAAGCCCCATGTGTTGAGCAAAAACTACCAAGAAAAAGCAATGGAACGATTTCTTATGCAAGTTCCAAAACACTCTCTCTGTCAGAAAACAGTATCTGATGATGAATACATGTTCAGGGAAATATGTTAACTCTTGTTGAACTGATAGATACAGTCAAATGAAAAAGTTGGTTTTGGCATAGGGGACATTGTTATGGTCTAAAAGAGAAGTGGCAAACTCCACAGGATGAAAAAGGTGTTTGGTAGCTGTGAAGCAGAAAGGGATGTTTGCAAGAGGTGAGGGGGTAGCTAACCCCTGTGTTTCAAAGAAATAGAAACAGGTATTTATCACATCTAGATCATTGAAAGAATGATTGTGGGAAAATTACAGGAGGAGGTAAAATCAGTGTCTTGATGGATTCCTTGATTTTAATATCTCCAAACATATTTTAAAAGTAAGCCTGGATCGCAACAAGACATCCTCCACTCGAAACTGATTTGTTATGATGACAATTGTTTGCTTTAGGGAGTGTATCAGGGTGCATAACCAAACCAGGTTTGCCTCCACACGTTCCATGAAGGTATATCGTTTACTGAATAAGGAGCATATATTTTCACTGACATGGGAAATTATTTAGGTGAGGAAAAAAGCATGCAAAGGAGCCTGGAAATACCATATATTTCCCACAGCCACCTTCTGGTTAACCCCAAAGAAGGTGGTGCTAGTGGGAGATTGCATTCTGCCTCTTTTTGTTTATTTTTTTACTTAGTATTTTTTTGTTTGAGTTTAAAGCTCTTTGGAGCTACTACTGTTTGTAGAAACAGCTCTTATTTTGTTAAATTAAAAAAAAAAAAAGACAAGCCTTTTTCCAATTAAAATTTCTTTTTTTTCAAAGTAAAGAAATTCTTAAATATATTACATCTATAGAGTAAATGCCTCAGAAATGCAGTCTCATGATCTGTAAATCTCACTGGAATGATTATTCCAAGGTCCTTGGTTTGGAACTAAAAATAAAGATTCTAATGGAAAAGCAGCATGTATTATGACTTGTTGTTTTCCAGCTGTGCTAGTGACAATTCTTCAGTCATTTGAAACATTTTTGCCTAACAGGATTCTCATTTCTGCAATTGTAGGGTGTGTTTTGGGATGAACTCTGCAGAACAGAGCAGGAGGATCAGTGCAGCATGATTTTCTTCTTTCTGCAGGTCCACCTTCATGTCACAGTCAAGGTCTTGAAGAAAAATATAGTGGGAATTAAAATGATTGGAGTGGTACAAGAGAGCAGTAGCTATACAAGACTGCATGGCATCCTTTATAGACTGTGGAGAGTAAAAAAACATGAAAAGACAAGACATAATTGTTGCATAAGCCAATATCCAAAATGACACTGAGCAAACAGGAAAACTGGACAGATGTGTAAAAGAGTAATACTGGTGTTCTTCCATAAATCCTCATAACAGTGCACTGAATTTTTTTAATTTACCTTTCCTCACATGCCTTTAACTCTGCCAAATGCTTCCTCTGATTGCACATTTTCGTTATAAATGTTCCATGGCAAAAGTCAGTTACTTTCTATTTTCACAACTGAGCTTTACCCTGTGATACAGAAAATGGCTAGTTATTTTTGGAACAGACCTGGCTGCTACTGCAAGGGGGAACAGATTAACTTCTGTGATTTTATCCAGTGGAAATCTTTTCACAGGCACAGCTCCAGCTAAAGCAAAGGTGTGTCAGCCACTGACTGTCTCCAGTCCTAATCCAAAGCTGAGAGGATAATTCTGACTGGTTTGCTGACTTACAGTATCCAAACCAACAGAATGGCAGGAAAGATGCTGCAACTGCACTAAACACAGTACCCATAAAAGAGAAACATCATTTGCTATTTAAAGTATGCTCAAACCTTTTCAAAATATCATTTTACCAAGAGGCTCAATGGTAGATTAAGTAACACTACAGTGCAACAAATAATACATTTTGTTCTACATGCATCATCATAAATGTGATATGAAATCTCTTCACACCTCTTTTTACAAAGGCTCACTGATGTAACACAGCTTGGATGGCTGATATGACAGTGCAAAGATGCAGAGTTAAGATGTGAAGCCATGGCCTCAGTATCCTGTGCTAATCTGGTATTAGCAACAATCACAAAACCTTAATGAAAGTCCTAAGGGCTCTTGAAACCTTCATTATTTTAGTGGAAACTTTCCAGAGGCATAAAGCTAAACACAAGTTATTTAGCTGGCTATCAGACTGTAGAATGAGTGATTTTCTTTGTACACTTGAAAATCTCTTGTCAGTGTGAACAAGGGTTCCCCACGAGGACCATAGTTATCAAATGCTCTTTTTCACTGTCTTGAACAGCAAGTTTGCATTTTAAATTCAAATTTTAGAATGCTGTGAATCTATGTGCTTATAGCTATATACGTTATGGGGCAAAAAAAATGCTTGCCACAGAAGTATGTTTGATGTTAATTTTGTTTGCTAGATCCTCAGGGAAGGCTATTTCAAAACAGTGCTGTTTTAATAAAACATCAAAGCTTTTTCATTCCTTCAAAATGACTCTCTTATTGGAAAGCTGTAATAGCTTGGGTAAGGTTTATGTGAATGTGTGTATCTACCTTGCAGCACACAAATAACTGACAAGTATCAGTTTGTCGTCCCAGATGTTATATAGTACATTACCAAATCCCAATCAGAATCACCTTTTTTATTCTATTAGCTTATTCTTCATCCATAAATGTTGCAAACTACAGAATTTTTCCCATTTTTAGAAATCTAATCAGGTCTAAATTATTTGACTGAGGTTTTTTTCTTTAGTTTTATGATCTAATCTACAGCATTGTCTGCTGGGACAAATTATTTTTCAATGTCAAACAAGAAACTAGTGTAGTATTTCTTTTCTAAGATGAAATTTTTTTGCCAAATAAATGCCAAGGATATATAGTTAAATGTGAACAGTTTGGGGAGGTGAGGGGGAGGTGCAATTTGAATAAATGTTTCCATAGGACAGCTCTCTAAGTGTATAACCAACAAAACATAGACACCAGCAAACTCCACTAATTGAGATATTCCTTTGCCAGGATGATAAGTCATGCTGAGTTGAGGAGGGCATCTATACCTGATCATTACTTTCATAGATGTTCGACTGAGCAACCAAATATGATTGTCATACTCCCACAGCTACACCTCATCAATAGATAAAGATTATACTAATATATTTTATTATATTTCTCAAATTTACATATTAATCAGAAGATTTCTTTTCTCATTTAGCAGAAAATTCATCCACAGCCCACAGGCAGACTCTAGCTGGGCCTCAACTCAGTGGGATGAAATGACAGCTATTTCATTTTGCTTAAATGTGAAGTTAAGCTGCTTTTTTTCTCTTGTGGAGGGGGATGTGTTGTAATCCTACTAACATTGTGTCAGTGACTATGCATTTATGTTGTTAAAAGGTCCATTTTAGGATTTCTTTTCAAAATGTTTTTGTGAGAGGATTTGGTGTAGTCTTGTAAACCAATCCTGAATTCAAGGGAGGATATTATCAAGGTAGCAAATGTATTTATTTATATGGAAAATTTAATCCTATCAAGCAGCTGTTTATGCTAGAAATGTCATCTCTGACTTTCTTTCTTCCATCCTGATATGACTGCAGTGCTGATCTTCATTTGATAACTAATATATACAGAGTCACCATTTTGTCAAATACCTGGATATACTCAGTAGGGAAATCTCCCTGGAACTTTTAACTGATTGCTGCAAAAAAAAGAGACTTTTAATCCTGCAATCTCCATCCTCTAAAATTCAGGATAGCTGATCTGGGTACCAGCTGTCTCTTTTCAGTGAGACAACCATTTGGGGTACAATTTTCTGTAGTTATGTACAGCTACCAATTATTCACTGCCACAATGGACCATTAGGGTCCCATCAGTCAGTGATTCATGTCTGCTAGTTATTTTAGATATCTAAAAATCTAGAAATTAAAAAAAAAAAGTAGAATTAAGAAAATAAATAAAAACTTTCCCTGTCTGCTTCCAGAAAAAACAAAAAACTTTGGTAAAAACACGCACTGAAATTTTCTAGAAGTCACATTAAGATAGAGCAAAGGACCGCGGGTTGACTGAAACCAATACTGCAACGCAGCCAAAGAGGACATTTTTTACACAGGGGGGAGATATTTTAGTAGTGGGGGGTTTGAAAAAAAAGTTTCTATATTTTATAAATTGTCACTAAACATTTCAGGCTGTGGGAATACATGTGGCTGTAGTGTATATATGTATGTAAGTATACAAACAGTTGGTTTTCCCTGTCCCCAGCAGGCCTAATCCAAATCATTCCATAATTGTGTCTGATAACATGCTGCCAGTTCTGTCTACATAGAGCCATCAGAGGACATTAGGAAATCTGATATTTTGCATTATTTTTTATCTCATTTACTGCCATCTCAGAGAAATTCAGCTGTTCACATCTCCTGCTTATTAGCTTCAACACAAAGCTGTACTGACACAAATATATGGGTAATGTACCTAAGAAAAAAAAGTAGCTCAAGTATTGCCTTTTCCAATTCTCATCTCTTTCATGCAGCTCAAGGGAAACACTTGGAAACACTGATAACCCAAGCTTTGAAAAGATCATTTGAATAAAGCTGGTATCAGGCACCCCCTGACACATACTGAAAAACAGATTACCTCTCCAAACAGCTACCCAGTCTTTATTTTTAATCATTAGCAAATCAGGTTTCAAAGAAAGCTCCTCAGTAGGCGTGAATTCATGAATTTGTTATGGATATTTTTGTTCTTGTTCTTAAAGGAGTAGGTAATTGTCATCCTGACTGCCTTAGAAATAAAAATAAAGAAATAGTAAAAAAAAAAAAAAAAGAAAAAAGGTAAAACCCCAAATCTCAGAATTGGAATAAGTATATTTAATCAATTTTTCTACTGGGCCAGATCCAATAATTTATAAGTTGTTTTTTTGTCATCAGTAAATTGATTTTAAAACTGCTACTCTATAGAGTGATAGCAAATCAATCTTTTAAGAAATTATTTATATTGCATTTGAACCAGATCAAGATAAAAATAGAAATAGTAGTTATAATGAGAGCTCTAGTACTTTCTGAATGGACTCATCTAAGTGGGTTGCTAATAAAAAATGGTAAATAAAGAAGCCAGTTTGCAGTAGATTCCATATGTAATTTTTTTATCTTACCTAACATGCTCAAACTAAGGAGAAAAAAGATCTCAGTTTAAAAAAATCTCAGGACAGTCTTGTGTGGTATTTATGTACATGAGGGAATATTTCTCCTTCATTTCTTTACATGACTATGCAAACCCATCTACAGAGTGGTATGCTTTCACACGGATCTAAAATAGATAATCTTTTTTTTGTGGCAAAAATTCTTGTGGAATTTAAAGAGCACCTCTGTCATATACAATGTCTTCAGGAGCTAAGATGTGTTCAAATAGTTGTGTTTTGTAAAATGCCATATATTATGTATATGATATATAATCACCATATTTTTATCTTCAAATGTATATAAAATAGCAACATCCTTTGTTAATTTGATGGGATTATTTAATACTGAGAATAAAAAGTCCTCAGCTACTAGGCAGTTCTTAGTTTTTTGAAATAGACTTGACTAAACTCTCAGGGAAATTTGTTTAGTAAAGTAGGTTTGGGAATATAAAAATCTTCATGCAGATCAGAAGGGATCCAAAAATCCTTATAAAATCATTTTTACTGGAGAAATTATTTAGAATGCTCAGCTGTGAGGCTGGTTCAGTTATCTGAAAAGTCACTTTTCCTTCTGATAGCATTAATTGCTTGAGGGCTGTGATAGACAGGGAGAAGTCTGATTGTTAAAATTTAACAGCAAGAGAGCAGGAACATTACATCTGCCAAGGAGCTAATGAGTAGCTGAATGATCAGAAAAGGCAGCACTGACATTCATGCAATAAAACCAGAAGAGATGAAGTCAAATTATGAGTCCTTCAGAGTAAATATCTTATTTTCCCCAGTGTATTAGAGCTAGCAATTAAACAACTGGTATTTCCAATATTAGATTTTATCTTTGACCATATGGTACAGCTTACAGAAGTAATTTGGGCAGAACCTGATGTGAGTTTTTTATGTGCTTGCTAAGTTTTTTCTGGGTGCAAGCAGATGCCAACATTAGAAACATATCACTGGGTACTATTAGAGTAGGTACATTAGCTAGACATTAAAAAAATGAGCCAGTCTATATTTTCCTCAATGAATAAATATGCAATTCTAACTGCTTTAAATTCATAGGTCTAAGCCACTGGCCTTTATATATGATACTGATAATGGACATATGTCAGAGTCTGTAGTTTTACTCAAAACTTCTCTTTACTCAAAACTGCTGGATCTGAACAGTGGAAACCTGCTGACTGTGATTTTTGGTGGATGGACAACAGCTCAGGTGGAAAAGCAAGAGGCTGCTTTCAGAGAGAAAGAAATCTCAGTGCTGCCTGAGACACACTGCTGTGTAATGCTGAGAGAAGTAGGAATGAGTTGTTGCACAGGGTGATGCCAAAAGAGGATGTATAGTTGGATCAGAAAAAAAATTTATTGAGGTTTGTTTCCAGATAACATGACTTTCACTACCTTATAATGAGCGATTACCAGTTTCTCTGAAAAAGCAAGGCAAATCTGATGTTGGATTTCATAGGTTGGAAATGTTTGCAGCCCTTTCTTTGATGCTGCTGTATGCAGCAGTGCTCACTCCTGTCACAGGTAGATTAACTCAGAGGAGCTGATGCAGCCACTGCCCCCTCTGCCTCCCCCCATCCCTCCAGCAGATACTAAATACAGTGTCAGGCATGAGAGTCTGGGTCCAGAGCTGCTAAATTCGAACAGGAGCCATTCCCTTCTCTGCAGAGAAACTGAACTACTGCTTTGGGTTTCTGTGCTAACCCCCTAGGAAGGACGTGGGAAATGCCTCCCTGTGTCCCTGGCTCCCGTTGCTTACCAAACACCGTCCATCAAACCTCAGCATGGCACCTACAGAAATCAGCACTTGGCAATGGCTGTGGGGAAGGAAGCAGGGACAGCCTCCCTTACACACTCCAGACCTTTATGTCACCAGGCTTTCTGCCGTGCTTAGCTCCGTGCTGGCTGCACATCCCCCTGCACACTGCTGGGAGCAGCAGGAGGGAGCAGCCAGCGAGCAGGCAAGATTTTTATATTCCCTCCCTGCTGCAGGGCTGGGAGGTGCCAGGAGGGGCTGGCTGCTGGTTCCTTGCTGCTGGACCAGCTGCTGCACCAGTGATGAGAGCTGCTTGCCCCCACAGTTCAGGTGCCAGCTGAGCACGGATAACTGCAGCAGTAATGATTAATTTTGCAGCAGGATCCAGCGTTCAGTTGACATTGTTCTAATGTGATAGGAAATACACAAACACCTGGGAGGCAAAGATCTTCATTACATTAACTGGCTGCCATTTTGCAGTCCCTTGTTATGACAGCTGGCAAAACAGCCCTTTCTTTGGTAAATGGTATTAGAGGGTTATAGATTAAATTCAATACCATTTTGTTATGGTACTTCTAGTAGGTAGATTTAGGATATAAAGGGATAATTATCAGAGAGAGTTTTAAAATACACTGCTCATTTAAAATCTAAATGAAGATACAATTTTCCATCAAACAAAAAACATCAACCATAATGTAGAAAATATTTCCCTTTTATTACAAGCTAAATGATCTAGTCTCTGTGTAAGCCAAGAAATGTTATAGCTGTTTCTCTTCATGCAGGTCATAAATGTCGTGTTTATATAAGCAGATTATGGAGATATTTATGTAAAAATTGCATCAAAATCTTTTAAAAAAGACACTGAAAATCTGAAATGTTATATTACAAATCTCTCTTGATTTCCATAAAAAAAAAAGTTATATTGGGAAAGCTTGAAAAAATTATTAAACTTTTACTCAAAAGTATTACCCACACAAACTAACACGAATCAAAAAGTTACCTTATATCAGCCAATGTGTAAAGAGAGTCATCTGCATGCCCTTAGCAAATTTAAATTGGCCGGGTTCTTTGTATCTGAAAGCCATGGTAACTGAAATGACCTGACATTTTCTGTAGGCTAAATAAGGCAGTCCTGCTGAGTCTGAGTGAAGAGCAATGGTTCCTTAGGAGAGTCTGGTAATTCTACAACCTAATTTCTATTTCTAAATTGCCAGTGACTGCAGCAAGGATAAGGATGGTGGGTTGGTCCTGCAGCAGGGGTGGGGCCAATGGATGGGGCTTGGGGACAAGGTGGTAGCCATGGTGGGGGTAAAATGAGATTCCCTGAATACTCCTTTTTGGAGTGCACAGATGATGTGTGTGTGCATTTGCAGGTGGATTGTTTGTTACCTTTTTTGTTTCTGATCTTTAAGTCTGAGTTCTTTAGTCAGAATACTCAGCCCCAAGAGCTGAAAGAATTTTATTTTTCCAATTTGCTTTCTTTTCGCAGCTGCATTTCATTACTATCTCCTGTGCCAAAAATGTTGGTTGCCTTATTGCATCCTCAAACAAAGATCTTAAGAATTTTTCAGCATCTTGTATGGTCAGCTTCCTCCTTGAGAGAACTAGGAAACACATACAAGTTACCAATGACAGGAGCTCCGTGCAAGTGCACAGAATTTACTGGGATAATCAGGCATTGAAGCCCTTTTCACAAATGAGAACTAGAATTTGTGGCATTCAGCCTAGCAACACAGAAATGGTGATTCAGACATGCTACATTCTTTGTTAATTTCCATGAAGGCAACACTTTCCAAACAACTTCTTTTATAACAATAATTGTTAAAACATCACATGCCTATACTAATTGAAAAACATGTTTAGTCCCCAGTTAACAAGTTTGCATTAGAATGATTAATGTCAGGTGAATTGAGCTAGAGGAAGAGTCCAATTGGCTCTAACTGGCCCTAGTTTGAGCAGGGAGGTTAATCTAGACCATCTCCCTCCCAACATCAGCAACTTTGTCATTCTCTTAATCTGATAATGAAATATCTGCCCTGCCATTTAAGTTCTGAAATGCTTCTGAAAGGTGCCAGCTGACAGCAGTTCCTAAGCAGAAACCTACAGTTAGACTTATTAGCACTTAACCATGGCTGCTAGAAAATATTATCCTAACAAATCAAGCAGTCTGGGCTCTCCAAAGCAACACAGCACTTTTCAGCAGTGATAGTGAACAAACCCTACAAAGAACTGCATTACAGAAAAACATTTTTTTTGCCACTGGGGACAAGCTAGCAAAAGAATGCAGTGGGTTGACCCTGTCTGGACTCCAGGTGCTCCCCAAATCTGCTCTGTCACTCCCCTCCTCAGCTGGGCAGGGGAGAAGAAATATAATCAAAAAGGCTCGGAGGTTCTCTCCCTCATAAGTGTAGGAAGAGACCACTCATCAATTGCTTTCAGAGACAGGAAAGACTCAACTCAGGGAAATTAATTTAATTTATTACAATCAAATCAGAGTTGGATAATGAGAGACAAACCCAAAACTTTAAAACACTTTCCTCCCACCCATCCCTTCTTCCCAGGCTTTACTGTATTTTCATGTTCTCTACCTCCTCCCCACCCAGATGAACAGGAGGATGAGAATGGGGTTTATGGTCAGTTCATCACACCTTGTTTCTGCTGCTGCTTCCTCCACAAGGGGGGAAGGCTCTTCACACTCTTCCTCTTCTCCAGCATGGGGTCCCTCCCACAGGAAACAGTCCTCCATGAACTTCTCCAATAAGACAGTTCTTCACAAACTGCTCCAGTTGGGAACTCTGGATGTGGTTCAGCCCTTCAGGAACAGATTGTGTGGTGTGGGTCCCCTCAGGGTCACAAGTCCTGCCAGCAAACCTGCTCCAGTGTGGGCTCCTCCACATGGGACTGCAGGACCTGCCAGGTAATGCACAAGGACCACAGCCCCCTTTGGGCACATCCACCTGCTCCAGTGTGGGATCCTCCATGGGCTGCATGTGGATATCTGTTCCATTGTGGATGTCCATGGCTCTAGGGACTGCTGGTTCTCTAACCTCAGCTTTCTCAGCATAAGCAAGCAACGTTGAAAATAGACCCAAACTGAAACAGAAAAATAAAGGCATAAATTTCCTGATTAATTTCATTCTACAGGGGTTATGCATTCTCCTCTCTTTTTGTTTTCCTGAGTTCCTTTACAACCTTTACAAGTTTGGGCTGGAGGAAATAGGAGATGAATGGTTTCTAGTGTTACTTCCTGGAGATAAAGGTCATGTCTAAAATGTGAGACACATAAAAGTGGTGAACTTTAAAACACTGATTTAAAACATCTTAAGCATGGAGCAGGTTAGGTGTTTTGGATGGAGCCACTGAATTTCATACTGTATATAATGTTTGAGGCATTTATTTAGTGCTGTGTTACAGCACAACACACTTACCTTGCTACCCATGCCATCACCTGGGAGGTGACTGAGCTGAAAGCTCTTTAAAAGGTTATAGCTGGGGCTAGATTTCACAATACAGCTCTGAGGAGTTTGCAAGGCAGGAGTCACACAAAAAGCCTTCCTTGCTGAGCCAAACAGAATCTCACCCTGACCAGCATGGAGATTGCCCCAGCCATTCCCACATCATCTGCCCAAAGCTGGTTCCCATAAAAGCTTCACTGAATGGCTAGTACTTAATTTCCTAAAACAGAAGTCAGTAGAAACTTCATATCTGTGGTTCTGATAATCAGTCCAAGGCACTCACAATGCAAACACCAAACCAGAAACTTGATCTGAAGTGCAGCTCCTTTCAGGCAGTAGATGACCCTAGTTACTGTCACCTTGAACAGTGCATAAAATTAAATATGTTTTTCACTGAAAATAACTGAAATACTCAAAAATTCCCAATGTCTTTTCAAGTTTAATGAGCCTTCTCTATGCACTTTCTTTTAACATTTCTTTCCCTTGAAGAACAAAGTTATTCAATAATGGTTTAATGCACTGTACAGATTTACATGCAACCTCCCTCTAGTATTGTAAGCTGTCTTGCTCTGCTTCATCTATATTTTTTCCACAACACAACAATATTCAGAGCCCCTATCTACATATTTTCATCAGTCCATTGTTCATTAAGTAAGTCACAAACATGTGAAGTTTTGATCAGTTTTGAAAAAAAAAAAAACCAGGGATATTTTTAGCCAATTTTCCTGCAAGATTTCCATCACCTCATTGACAAACCAGGTGAGTGGCTGCACAAACAAGTGAGAAACTCACTTTAACAATCAATGAAATCTGCCCCTCCTCTCATTTTTTATTAACTCTTATGCTGACAAAGATGTAATGTTCCTGAATTAAAACACAGGTGCACACTTTAAACATGATGGTAAGTATATCCATACTGGAATAGATCTTATTTTGTACACCTTAGGAAGAGAACCAAGCTGGAAATACTTATTCCACATGCTTACTCCTAAGGGTTTAGGACAGAATGATCACTGCAGCACAGACTAGACAAACTATCTACATTTGAACAAGTTGTCCAAAGAATAAAAGTAGCTCAGTGCAAACTCAGCTATCCTGCTTCTCCAACGCATTTTTCAGCTTATATTTATCTATAATCTATTGTGTCTGTATCAATAAAAATACTGGTGTTAAACAGTTTAAGGTTAATGGTAGGTAAATGCTCAATTATGTGTTATAAAATAAATAGTAGGGATAAGACTTTTCTAGTTTAAATGAAATAGGACTGACTATAATATGGATACAGAAACAGCACTGTTGGACTCTTCTTCTAGAACCACATAGGATTGCTGGGGCAGAAGTTTTAACTTAAAGAATGAAAGATTAATTGATGTGTTTTGCATTCGGGATAACTCAGTATTTAAACCCAGGCTCTGAAATAATTTTATGGTTCAATTTCCAGGATGGAACAAAGGCCATGTAAGTGAAATATATGCTAACATGTAGCAAGGACAAAACATCTGTGGCAAAATGTGGGGCAAGGAAAATTAAACAAGTCCATTTGTATTACGCCACAGGGAATAAACATTGACACAAGATTGCAGGAAGACAAAAGGATGTTTGTAACAGTGAAATATAATCCCTTCCCTAAGATGAAATTCTGCTTTTGTTTGCAAAAGTCAGGTGGGATTCTCTCTCATATAAATGAGAACAAATGATTTGATAATGAGCATTTTGTCTTCATTCCTAATGCATCTCAGGTGAGCCCTGCTCTTGCCAAGTACATAATTTGTCACCACAAATCTGTGGATATTCTGATTTCCTTGGGTGATGAGCAGGATCTGGATGAATGTATTCATATGAATATGCTAGTGTAATATATCATAAGAGTATCATTGGTACTGGTAAGACTTATTATTCAGAGAGCAACACTGGCCAGCAGATCTGTGGGGAACATTGTGTATTTTATTTGTGTTAACTTTAAAACTTGACAAGGAAACAGAATCTTTTTCATTAGGAAGGGAAATTAAAGATGAGTAAAACAAGCTGCAAATTCTGCTAAGTTTTGTCAACCTCTGGGAAAAGTTTTACATTATTCCTGATTGTAAGGAAGGTATATGAGGAGAGGTAAACTATAAAGTGTTGTTACAGTTGTCCAAACCTAAGCAAATGGATATTGATTCATGAAGTATGATGAACATAGCAACCCATTTTATTTGCAGCAATGATAGAGTCAGATTAATGTGAAAAAGGAATAACACTATGATTTCAAAATAATAGAACCCTTTCGTGTTTTGGCACATTAATTTAAATGTCTTACAGAGGGACTATATGTCAGATTTGATAGAAGGGATATATTGGTATGAGCAAAGAAAATCTACACACATGAGTTAAATTTCCTTCAATACAGATGGGCACAAGTGGCCTAATTTTGCTCTGCTTTTGAGAGAAAATTTGCTGTCCTCACTTTACACTTAATGTGATATTCCAGAAAATTTGTTTAGGTGAAGCCATCCTGATTTTAGACTGTGGACATTTGTAATAGTGATTAAAATAAAGCAGGGATGAAAATAAGGCAAAGAATCAGATACGCTATTAACATCAGGAATGGCTTCTCTGAACCATTTTCTTAAATATCCTGCCACATATTTATCTCAGAAATCTTCACCCTTCTGGAAAAAGCTGGCTTGAAATTTTTCACTGAAATGCTTTTTAATAAACATTGTTACTTTCATTTAGGCCAGAACTTACAAGAACCTGTGGTTTTTATGAAAAGTCACACAGAAGATTCAGAATTTGATTTCAAATGTAATTTTCAGACTGTGCTATAGATTTATTTCTCATATGAACATAATGATCTTTCTGCTGGATTATTGCAAATATTTTGAAGATGACTGCTGGTCGGTTCTTCTTGCAAAACCTTTTCTGTAGTTCAGTGTAACTCTCCTGTCGTTTACAGAGAAACAGTTTGCCTGTTAAAAAAAGCCAGTTAAGTATAAGGATGGAAGCCAATCCCACCACCACACACAGAAAGCCAACTCCTTACACTTCCCTTCTACAGCATGTGGTGAATAGAATAGGAATATACCAAGGGATAAACAGCTCTCTCTCATTGATCTGTTGTTGGAGTCACTGTTCAATACCTAAATAAATCATTGTAGGAGTAGAAATTCCTAAGTCTGGTTTGATATGAGTATTGCTTGGATTAATTAATGTCTGATAAAATGCAAGTTCTTCTTGAAGCTTTCCTGTGACTGCAGTGTCCATAGTATCTCTCTCCAGGGGAATCTTTTGTTTCTAGTAACATAATTGATCTCACTCCGTGGGGTCCCCAGTGGTACAATGCCAATTTGACTCTTCCTCTTCTCAGCAGCCTATTTTCTTGCAGCTTGGAGGAATTTAATATTACTGACCCCTCTACACTTCTGTCCAGAAGTTTGTTTTAAAATAGCTGATAGACTCAAGGAGATACAGAATGACAGATTATGTTGCAAAATACCATATATTCCAAAGTAATGCATCCTTACAATGCTGCAAGATCTTCAATGGTTAATTTGTGCTCATGAACACTTAGTGATCTGTAATTGATGGCATATTAACTTTCTGGGAAGAAAATCCTCTGAATTCTAATAATCAAGAATATCATATCTAAAATCAGAAAACATTAGTATATGATCTAGAGTCAAAAACTAACGTTGGAAGTTAAATAATTAAAAGTATTTTCCCTTTTTTTAAAGAATTGGTGAGCAGCCTTTGGGCTACATTAATTCTTTCCTCCTTCCTCCTCCATGCTTATAAATTATTTTCTTCCCTGAGGCTTCATGCCTATTCTGGAGAAGTTAAGATTAATGTAACTGTTCACATTTATCATTTGGCCTGGCAGAATTCCAAATCGTGGATTTGATTTCTGGAACCAAAGTAATTCAAGGTTGTTTAGATGCAAGGTTTTGAATCCATCTTTATTAGAAATGAGATTTAATAACAAGATCATTTTCTCTTCTGGACAAGCTCTCTTCACTGTATCTTTTCCCTGCTGAAATTCAGCATGGATTGGCTTTGGGTGTGATTTGAAACTTCCTTTCTCTGCAGCTGCATTGTTAAAGCACTTGCACTATTTTGAAAGAAGAGTGTTTCCTGCCTTTTCTGTGCCTGCTTGAGCTGTTGGTCTGATGCTCACAAAGTTCAATTTGACAAAATTGAATGTCCTGGAGGTCCACTGCACGAGGATCTGAGCATTATTTTTCTTTTCTTTTCTTCATTTTGTGAAACAACTGAAGCCTTTTTGCTTCAAATGATTAACTGTTCATTATATTCTTAGGTGGATCCTTGGTGATACACATTGATACTACTATTGAATAAAACAGCACTGGAATAATTTTTTTTTAAAGAATGAAGTTACTAAAAATGAATTAAAGCAAAAATCATGAAGACTGATATCTAAGACTGGGTAGATAAAGACATTTGTGTTTCTGTTCTCTTATAACTACTGCTTTTATTTTCTGCCTTTCAGCAATGCCCTTTCCAAGGGCTTTTGTCACCTTAGTTACAAGCTATTGTAGATACACTGTATTTGGGTAAAATATAGTAAATAGAATTGCATGACCATGTCTGTTTGCTTTGTAAATATCATAATATGCAAATATATGTTTCATCTTTATTTGCCTTTTTTTTTCCAGTTATATGATTTCCATTGCCAAGGAAGATAATTATTACATAGATTTTCATGACAGTGAAACAACATTAAAAAAAATTAATTTTTCCTTTACCCTGAAAAACTACTACAGAGTCCCAAGACTCTTTGACATGATCCACAAAATGCCAAATTTCTGGAGTCCCCCTACCTATGACAATTATTAGGGTAAAAACCATTTTGACTCTATACTAGGAAGAGGGTCCTAAAGAGTAGCAATATCTCCTTCTGATGAAGTCTCATGTCTCCTCCACTCTATATTTCATTTTATTTTTACCTTCATAAATTCTTCTAGTTCTTGATTTTCCACCAATTATTTATTTCCTTTCAGTCTTCCCATCATTTACATCACTGTTTCCCCCCCTCACTCTATATTGCCTACTAAGCATTCATGATCTTAAACGTTCCCAGATTCTTGTCCTTCTGAAATGTATTTTCCTGGCACACTTGACTGTCCACAAATTCTTCTGTGGGAAGAAAGGGCCCCTGTGGATGAGTCTTTACCACCAGTGTTAAACAGGCAAAAAGGCATCTCAGCCTGGAACCAACCTCCTGCTTGTACTGAGGAAGTATTTTTTAGTTAGCAGCAGTGGCTAATGGGTACTTGGTTTCTTATTCATTCCCCTCTATCCCAGTGTTTTGAAAGATCAGCTAAATAAAAAAGGCAACAAGGTTCTACAAACTCATCTGAATTGTCTGTATTTCTTTACACCAGGGAGAGATAACAGGATGTTTGAAGACTCTCTACTCCACAAATGTGCAGGAAGAGTGGGTTGATATGACTTTTAGAATTTCAATCAAGAACAGGGGAAATTCTTCCTGTCTTATCTTCATGGCACTTACCTGTGTATCCACTAAAACAGCAAAAAAGGCAGTAGGGAAGGAGCTGAAGATGACAGCACTTGAGACAATTATGGTAACATTAGAAAATCAAGCTTTTCAAGAGCAGCTTCAAGTATTATTGAAAAAAAAGTCATCATAGCTTTTTGAATGTCCCACTTCTGTGTTAGTAGCAAGCGTATAAGAAAAATTATTTGTATATAGCTACAGAAAGATTACTCTATGAAACACTTTCCCACCTCTGAAGTTTTAAACTGAACAGCCTGTCCTTTGGGCTTTGCTTTTCACAAGTCTCTTTCTGAGTCTAGTGAAAATGCCATTTATGACAAAACAGTACCTCTTTCTTTCTAGATTATGTCCTTGGCTTTCTGTTTCTTACTGCATGAGAGTTGGTTTTTTTGTTCTTATCTTCCTATTCACATCTCTTCTTTTCTTTTCGTCCTTTTGTAGTGTCACACAAATGTGTCAATTTATGCCGTAAGGGTTCATTACAGGTTTGACTGTTTTAATTTTATTTAAATTTAATTTTAAAACTAATTGTTTTAATAATGATTAGTAACTATGTGGAACTACTGACAGAATCCACCGATCTATTGTCTTTGTTTAAAAGAAATTTGTAACAGTACTAATTATCAAATAGAAGAGCTGTAATGGTTTTGCAATATCCCTTTTGCTAGTAGGGATTGAAATTAATGAATAAGGTACAAAATTATATTAATGTATCAAATGAAATCACACAGGCCAAGAAGGACATCCCATGAATATAAATTGAAATCTCCTAAGACTTAGGGGAATTTAAGCTAGAGACAGAATCAGATCAAAATCCACAACACTATGACAACAAAAATCCAGTAAGTAAAAAGTCACTAATGACATGCAACGGATGTGACATTGCCACCTGTAAAAATAAAATTTCCAGCATACTGACTGCTTATCTCCAGGAACATCTGCAAATCACAAACACACATTGTGTGATTGCTGGACATGTGGCAAGCAGTAAAGTTTACATTCATTAAGCAACTTCTTCAAAGCACTTTGTACTAAGAGTAAATTAGATGTAAAGGAACAAGATAAATTTATAACTGCCATAAAAATTCAGAAAAGAAATGTAATTAAAAATAAGGAAAAGCATTAAAACAAACACAAGGATTCCTCAGGAAACACAGCCATGTGTTTTGCCACTTATCTACTCTACAGAAATAATTTAGCTTACAAACTAAATAATTATCCTATAACATGTTGTTGAAATGCCATCATTGCCTTTCAACAATGAAAGACACCGTATGCTTACGGTGCCTTGTGACACAGTCTCTCCTGCCTTATCTGATTAATTATACCTGTAGCTACCTTGTTCTAAATATGTCCTACTACCTCCTCTCACTCATAATCCTCCTTATTCCGCAATCCTGACTAGAATTATGGTTTTCATATCTCAAATCTCTTTTTCCTATGCCTGAAAAATCTCATTTCTCTCATGCCCTTTGCTTCCTTTATCGATTTGGACAGCAGGGAAAAGGCAGGAGGGACAGCCCATTACCCAGCTTCATCCCACTTAAGCACACCTCTCCATCCCTTCTTGTGACAGTGTTCACAGGGGTTTTCAGGTGAGGGAAGAGGTGAGAATGTTGACTCCATGTTCAGAAGGCTTGATTTATTATTTTATGATATATATTACATTAAAACAATACTAAAAAGAATAGAAGGGAAAGTTTCATCTCAGAAGACTAGCTAAGCTAAGATTAGAATGGAATGAATCATAAAGGTTTGTGTCTCGGACAGAGAGTCCAAGCTAACTGGGCTGGGATTGGCCATTAATTATAAACATCCAAGATGGGCCAATCACAGATGCACCTGTTGCATTCCACAGCAGCAGATAACCATTGTTTACATTTTGTTCCTGAAGCCTCAGCTTCTCAGGAAGAAAAATCCTAAGAAAGGATTTTTAATGAAAAGATGTCTGCAACAATTTCTGTTCTAGTTTTGGCCAGGACAGGGTTAATTTTTTACAGAGCATGAGGGGAACTTGGCTGGACCCTGATGTTTTTTAACACCATCCATGTCACTTGCCAGGGGCAGGAGCTGGGGGCTCTCTCATTTCTCATGGAGGGAGGGGGCAGAGGGGGGACAAATAGTCTGGTGTTTTACTTTCTGTGTAAATAGTTTCTTATATCTTTTTTGCTAATATTGTTGCTGTTACTGTCCATTGTCTTGTTTCATTGCTGTTTCCAGTAAATTGTGCTTATCTCAGCTCATGATTTTCACCTTTATGTGCCTCCAATTCTCAACTCCATCTCCGGAGCAGGAAGAGGGAGAGGAAGGAGAGGGAGTGAGCAAGGAGTACCTGGTTTGGATTAGTCTCTATGGGAGAACTAAACTGGGGAGTACAATTTCTTAACCACAACATTTTTTCTGATCTCTCTGGTAGCTGGAAGCTGATGGTATTATGCTCACCTCTAACCCCTCTTTTGGATCCAAATAGATGCTATCAGTGTGTTAAACAGGTGTTGCTTAATGTTTATGGAAAGGTTTTATATTTTTAGTCCTGCTTGGCAATTGTTTAGGAAGGCATGGCTCCAGAGCTGCAGATCATATCATATTTGGCATCCAATCTTGTGTTCTGTGCAGCCTGAGGTGCACTTTGCTTGGAACTGAGGAGAGGACCCATCCCCAAATGACCACCAGAGAGCCCAGACAGACCCTTGCAGGCACAGTAACAAGTATTGCATAGGGTGTGAGAGCTAAATGACTGTGCCTTAGGTGGATGGCAGCTCTGAATTAGGTAGGTGGGTTTATGCAAATTTCAATGTATACATTCTTTTGCTTTTTACCCTGTAGTGTGCTTAATTTGTTGAAAACTTCCACTTCGCACCCTGTGCGGAATAAACAATGTTTCCTCTCTAAAACTGACTCTTGGTCGGTGTTCAGAGAGCTCCTAAAATCTGGCAACACCACTTGCAAAAAATTCTCCCCATGTCATCTGGCCCTGAAGCCTCTAGCAGTATCATCCTTCATCTCATGTCAAGACATATGAGCTGGATCATTCAGAGCTGGCAAAGGTTTGAGAGCTTCCAGTGAGGATGCCATCTTCAGAAAATATAGCTGTTAAAGTCAACAAATATTGGACATAATGAAACAGTAATTTTTTTAATGCTTTTAATGGAGATGAGATGGTTTCTCCCCAAATCTGCAAGACAACCTCTCAGAATATTCTGTATACTGAGGATACCAAAGAGGCAGGACAACATTCTGAAAAGTTCAGGGAACTGATGTAACTCAGTTTTGCTTGGATTTCCTCTTCTCACTACAAGTGGTGTTCAGCTTCAAAATAATCACAACTAAAATTTTTATGTAAGAAGGAAAATATGGTTTTGTTATGATTTAGAAATATTTCTCACTTCTGTTGTTAAAATTGAAGACCAGATTGGAACTTGGTTTCTCCAAGTTTGTAGAGGTCTTTGTGACAAATGTATTTCTCCAGCAGAGAATGCCATAATAATAAAAGAAAGGTGTCAAGTTCTAGCATCATCTTCTAACATCTCTTATCTGGTGTGTCTCATATTTAGCATTAACAGACTAGAAATACTGTCTCTGCCTGTCAGCACACTACCTTCTGTAGACATTCTGGTTTTCTATTTTCAGAGAAAAAGGTAGCAAAATATCTATCTTCCAGAGGATGAAACTGAACCAGAGAGCTCATTTTAAAAGACTACACATTTTTCTGTGGCAAAATCAGTAAAGAAATCCATGTTCCCTCATACGAGCTGAGTACCGTAGCCATTGGTCTTTGTTATCTTTGGATGAATTCACTTGGAGAATCATCTAAATATTTCAGTTACATTTCCTGCACATTTTACACACCTTAAATGAAGGCTAGATGTTACTAGAGCAGCTTCTTTCCGTGATTATTTACAAAAAAATAGAAATCAAGAACTTGAAATCTAAAAATTAAAGTCAAATAAATCAAGAAAGTTGAAATACAGCCTTAGTAGATGAGACCTTTTTTGGTCTCAAGATGTGCATATCCCTTCTTTCTCTGTCCTTCCAACTTTGTAAACCAGAATTCAGATAGCTCAATTTGGTTAAGAAGCCAGTAGTTATAAAGCAAAGTCAAATAACCACACCAATATGAAATAAAAAACTGAATCCAAGAAATTAAACCTCTTCTTAATTTAACTGTTTTGGGGTTTTTTACACAGAAGTGTCCATTTGCCAAAAAGGAGATAAAACTTGAAAAGTGGCAAATACTTTTAGCAAATTCTTCATTGAAATTACCCAGAGGAAATTAACACATTCTGGAAAAACAACAGGTTGAATGTAAAGGCCAGCAATATAGGAGACAATCACAACTGGCTTCTCATGGGAGAGGAAACCTGAGCAAGTGTTTCTAGAAAGCTCAGGACATTGTTGGCTGACTTCTAGTATTTGAGGAGAGGAATTCTCTTAGGATCCAAAATTGTGAGGCCTGGGCAGATCTCCCTCACCAGGCACATATCCTGGAGCAATGGGTGGTGTTTCATGGTACTGGCCATGTTATAGCTGAGGAAAAGGTACACTTGCTGTGTATTTCTTCTCAATTTTTGACATTTAGGAAGGATAAGAATAGGTTAAGTTTTTAAAAAGCTAAGTGGCTAAGGCTGCTGAGGGAGAGAACATCTGCTCTTCTATAAGACCATGCTACTCTGCCATAGCCACAGTAACAATAAATCCTCAGAAAATACTCTGAAAACTTGCTTTAGACTTAGCTCTTATACACACTGTTTCTGCACTACTATTTAAATCAAACCAAGGGCTAAAATATAATCAAGCTATCTTGTCAAATTTCCACTTTCTTTTTTAAAGGGGAAACTCTTTTGAAACACAAGATTTTGTATGCCCTGAATAATACTCAGATCTTTGCAGTTTTCTAAGCTCTTCTCTGAGATACGGCATAATGCAACCAGTATAATAATCAGTCAAAAGCCTTGTTATACACTGATATGACACCTGGGTTAAGTACAACAACCTTGTCAATCAAAATTCACGTTAAAATGGGAGCTCATGTCAGTTCTAACTTCCTAACAGCTGAATGCAGACAGAAAATTTTACAAACCTTCAGCACATCAAAGAAGTGGACTGCTCTGCTATCTCTTTCCATTTTCTATGTCTGCTAAACCCCCCTCAAAACCCATCAGCCTAAAAGCCTCTCTGGCTTCTTTTTCCTCCTGTGAGCTGAAACTTTACATGTGTGAAATACATCTGTGCTCTAGTTCTTTCACAGGATGTGGAGATTGATTTAAGAATAAGTGCACTGAAATTTAAAAAAAAAGCAATGTCCCTTTTTGGCCTTAAACACTGCAAAACTGCCTTTACTTACTCATAACAAGAGATTCCACTTTACATGGGTACCTTCTACCACCATCTAATAATAAATCATCACTCAAGAATCAGTTTGAGTTATGTATGTTCACATTAAATCCACACAAGTTCGTCTAAATTAAGTTAGAACAAAAAATGGTACTAAGCAGCCTGTGCTTGTGGTGATGAGTGGGCAATTTTGTGTAGGAAATTTTCCACAGACAGATCAACCACAGTATAGGCATTGCTACACTTTAATTAGGCATTTTGGCTTGCAGGGAGGGCAGGATTTAGTTGCAACACACATATACTCACTAGACAAAAAAGTAGATGTATTCATTTAACCTCTGCAGTGCAGACAAATCCTGAATACACCACAGCATCCACAGAGCTGCACCATTGAAGGGATGTTTGCCAGTAAGGTGGAGAAATTACCTTCAGGAGTAATGGGAAATGCTGGAATGCCTAAGCTCCATCTTTTCCCTTGTTCCCAATAGAAAATATTGGGAACAAGGTAAAATTTACTAACAGGTAAAGTTAGCAAGAAGACTTCTTCCACTAGAAATGTATGGCTCTGTTGTAATTTTTTTGACATCACCCAGACATCCACACTGTCACTCAGCTGGCTCTGGCAAGATGTTATTGGATGGGAGACCCACAAGTCTACTTGCTCAAGGCCTTTAAGTAAAGCTGCAGCAGAGTCAACATGTCCCTGGAAGGGATGGCACACGCGAGCTCGTGTTACTGAGGCTCACTGCTCCCTTCACCCACAGTCCCAGAGCAGAGGTGCAGGCACCCAGCTGAGCTGTGGGTGCACATCTGGAGGCGGCTCCATGGAGGGGGAAGCCCTGAGGAGGGTCCTTACTGTCTAGTATGGCTTTGTCTCCAGGTGACACCTTGGGGCAGCTGCTAGTGAAGGATGAATTTCATCAGGGGGAACCTCATGTCAAGGTAATCGTCATTTCACCAAAAGACAAAATGAAACTTTTTACACTCTCACACCAGAGAAGGAGATTAAAATGTGGGGAGTCATTTTCAGTTATAGTGCCTTTTTCTGGTCTGCTACAAAGTGTGCACACCTGCAAATAAACCTTTGACTGATCTGGACAAAGCTGATTCTCTTCATAACCTCTTCCTTCTCATTTGTGATCTTGTCTCTAAGGGTTGCTTCTGAAACAAGAATTTATGTCCTTTAGCTCAGCATATCACATCCATAATTGCCAACAACAGAACTGAAAATTGCATTTACATCCAATGCATGCCTGGATCATTTTCTACACAAGAAATAATTAATTTTCCAGAGAGCTTTTCCATCAAATTATATGGTTGCTTTGAGAATTAAATTCCCTTTCTTTTCTTCTAAAAATCATTAGAGATTAGAGAGATGAGAGAATAAAGTGGACAAGAATCTTGCCTTTCACTTCAGCTAAAAGTATATTAGAGCTGTACTTGATCATCAAAGCCCCCTAAAAGAATTTAGAGACAAAAAGCTTGGTTTAACATGAAATCTGAAGCTTTTGTTATTTGAAGATCTTGAGTGCTTTTTGATTGTGTTTTGAATCAACTTTTCTTGTATTAGTTAAAAAGTTATTGTTATGATCATCTGCAGAAAATAATGCTAAATTAATTCCATAAAATTTTATGAGTGAAATTAGACAATGTAGTAATGAAATGCAAATATCCTTGTTCATTGGACTCATCCATTTCAATTGTTCCTACAATACATTTCTCAGCAGGAACTGTTAATCATACAGCAGCATGTAGAAAGGAATATATTATATTAATTAAATAGCCACATTATGCAGCTGTGTGTTGCATTATGCTCAGGAAATTCAATGTAGCATACATTACTATTTTTATTAGATCAAGATAATTTTCTGTTTATGGAATTTGGGATGAATACAGTATCACTTTGGTGTGCACTACAAGTAGCAAATGAAGAACAGTCCAGTGTTTCACTGGTAACAGTATTCTCCAAAAGAAAACCTCTGCATAGAATTTCCCAAAACCATGATCCTTCAAAGAACTATTTGTGGGCACATGGAGCAGTCCATGCACACCACATTGAGAGACTGAAGGACACAGGAAGATTAGAGGGTTGGATAGAGAAAAAAGGATTGGCAGAATTGAGGCATCCAATTTTTCAGCCAACCTCTACTCAAGTTGATCCAATAGTGAATACAATTTATTTGCAAGGATTACTTGGCTAAGTTACCCACTACCCAGTGCCTTCAAGAACTTTGAGTGCTTTAAAGATTAAGCTGCTACATACACATTAAAAAAAGTTGTCACAAAGGCAGTGCATGGTACACTCTCATTCACAGAAAAAAAAATGTGATTACTGAAAGGTGCTTATGAAACTTTCTTCTTCCATCATACACTATGCATATCCTTAATGACGCCTCAAAGCTGGTTTCTTACTAGGATTTTGAACATGTAAAGTTATTGGAGGTTTACTTCTGGAATTCAAGGTAATATGCCCAAGACCCTCTTAAGAATGCTGGAATCAATGGCAAAAAAGAAGCAAAAATAAGTCTACTTCAACAAACCTACTCAGTTTAAAATGCCAGTTTTCCTTTACATATAAAATAGAGCGCTTCACACTGTAGATTATGCCACAAAGAGGAAGGACAGGGCAAATTTATATGTTACAAGGTGCTCCCAGGTTACTGAAGTCTTCGGCTTCCCTCTAATACACCATGATGTAAGGCCTCTTAGTCCAAGGGAACTGCATCTCTGCCATGAAGTTATTTGTGAATTTCTGACCTTTAAACACTTCCTGAGCAGGAATGGTATCAGATCAGGCAGATTTTGTTCCATTTTTAAATAAATGGAAAAGATCAAGATGGTGTCACATATGATACAAGGCAAAATTTTTTAAATTATTTTGAAGACACATTTTTGGTTGCTTCCTTGTGTACCTAATTTACTCCTAAAGTGGCTCTAGCTTTTTACTCTTAATAAACATTTTGATATGCAGTGGTTGTACTGCCTTTCACACTGCAGCAAGGACTGCTGCCACGATAGCCATGTCTAGTTTATCCACTGATTTATAAGTGAGTTGTAAAACTCTGTTCTAGTTTCAAAACAAAACAGCATTTATTTTTGAAAGCAACTGTTTAAAACACAACTTGACATATAAATGCATCAAAACTACATTATGCAAGTTTGCTGGACTCCCTTTACAGAAAATGTATGTTTTTAAGAGCCTTTCCTTTCTTGAGCATTGTGTCTAGATTGATAATCATTTAAATTAATCAAAACCTACTCAGACTTGAGGCCTGGATTCACTTGAATAAGATCATTGTTCTGAATAATGTTAACTGTTCATTCAGCTCACCACTGCATGACCCATCTAATCTGACACTTGAATTCAATTCTCACTTTTAACAACAGATCCTCAAAATGAGAAGGAGAGATTTTTTTGCACACTAGTAAGTCAAAGTAATGTTTTCCTGTTTCCCCTGTGTTTGTCTATGCAGAAAGCAAGGTGCAGTTAAGGATCATTGCAATCACCAACTCTGAACTTCTACATAAAACAATCCATAGAGTTGTTCACTCCATCCATCCAGGGATGTTTCCATATCTGTACCTTATAGCACTTGGCACAGGCTTTTCCCAGACACTGGAGGACAGATGCTTATCTGTTGTGGCAGTCAATCCATTATGATCTCCCTTATCACTTACTACAGCACCAAGAGCAAATTGAGCAATCACAACAGTAGCAGGGATTGCTACAGAAGGTGAAATTAAACTGCAGAATTCAGATAGGAAGACAGAAACACACAGCACTGTTCCCAGGAGCAGCACCAATTTTCAGTGGAATATCAAAGCACCCCAAAGGACACAAAGGGTTTGCATCTTCAAGACACATAGGTATCAGAAAACAGAAACTAACATTCCCACTTCTGAGAAAGGGATATTTGTTAAATTTTCAACTGCCTACATGAGATTAAAGCTGAACCACAGTTCATAAATCAAACTCAGACAAGGAACTGATTGTCAGCAAGTGAAGCCCTCAATTGTAATAAGTAAGCAAGTAGATAATACATATATAAATAAACACACCAAACATAACTAGATTTCACTGGAATTTTATTAAAGCTGTAAACTAGAACAGCTGCCTATAATGTCAGCCAGATTTATTATTCACTGTGATGTGGTCACCCAATATTGACATGTCTACTGCAGGGAGGTATTTTCGTAATGGCAGAGTTGAAAGCACAGCCATTGATTGTGGTTCTCTTTCCCAGGTTCAATTAACCACCTTCTTTCTATTCCTCTTCTTAGGGCTTTCTTCATAATCACCCTTGCAGCAGTGCACATAAGAGAGTGCTAATAAGTCAAACACTTTTCATTTAATGTCAGTACAAATATTGCCTCTTCACATGGGATTATATTTTGCTCTTTTTTCTCATGACTCTGTGTCCTTTTGACAGCATGGGATGGGAAGTGAAGGGGCAGAGATGCTTAGTCATCACAGTGGTAGGACATCTTGAATGGAGTTCAATGATATGTGCTGGCATCTGTATTGTTTAACATACTACTAAGTAGTCTGGGAAAGGAGCAGACAATGAAGAGTTGGATTTTCCTGAGCTACTCATCTCAGACTGGTTATAATAGAACTGAAAAAGTTCCAGTAAAGATCATAAGGACAATCAAAGTCAAGTAGCAGTTTCTGTATCAAAAATAAGTAGGATAGGACTCTTTGGAGAGTAAAGACTGAGGGGAATAAGACAGATCAGAAGTGTCATAGAGAGGGTGTATAAGGATTAATTTGCCATTAACTCTCCCAAGAAAAGAAATGGGAAAGTGAAATTAAACTCTGAAGAAGGCAGTCCAGAACTAAGAAAGTTGTTCTTCACACAGTCACTTAAGCTACAGGACTGCTGGCCACAAGGTGCTGTAGAGTGTAAACATTTACAGGACTTTCAGGAGAGATTAGCAAAGCTCACAGCTCGCTGTGCTATAAAATAAAGAGAAAATACAGCTGTCTCCACAAGGCCTTGAGCTGCAAATAACTGGATGGCAGAGGAATAATTTTGGGAACCATATTTACCTTGTTCTTACACTCTTCTCGCCACATCTGCTTCTGGTCACTGTCAGAGACAGAATACTGGGCTATATCAATTGACCTCCAGGCTGGCTCTTCATGGGTCCTCTGCCATTCTTAATTCAGCTGGGGTCCACATATCAGCTCTGCACAAGGTCATTATGCAAGGTATCCTATCACATGTCCTCTTCCTGCTCTACAGTGCCTTAGCAGATTGTAGCTGCCCTTTCAGCCTTTTGAATGGTAGAATAGATAGGTAACTCCAAACTGCAATAGCTAACTCCAGGAATACTGGCAAAATAAATACAGCACATTGCTAAATACTAAAGTCAGAGAAATGCATTTAATAAATAATCTTTTTTAAGTCAGAAATTTTGTTTTCATTTGAGCTGCAAACTCGAGATTGAATGGCATTGTGTACTCAAAGTAGGATTTTTCAACATGTACCATTCTCTGTGTATATTGTACAAAACTCTTTCCCTCCCTAAACATTTTCCAAAGGTCCAAATCAAAGTCACCTAGTAGTCTAGTTGTTAAGTACAGTACAATTGTCACAGAAAAGCTTTGGAAGTTTGGGAAAGTAGAATATATTACTTGGAATGTTAAGTACTGAAGAAAAATAAAACATATATGAAAGAATTCAAGCAAACAAGTCATATTCAGTAGTCTTCACTTATACAGAAGTAAAATATTTAAATGTCTATACTCCAATTTGCATTTAAATATACTACTTTAATACTATTTTTAGTTGTTTAGTTATGGAAAATGACCAATAAAATAGCCACTGAAAACTGCAAAATCAAATTCTATACCAATTTGCATTGCCAAACAAATCCTTGGAGATTTCCCCCTTGAAAAGTCACAACAGATGGGTAAGTTGACAGTGAAAACCTGTCACAAACTTTAGGTCTGTATCTAATTTTCCCATGCTAGACTCAATCCCGAATAATGTGCTAAGAACTGTGTTTACTGTTAGAACCCTGCAAATGTGTAGCAGCTCTCGTTCATGTCAGGGCAATAGGATATTCCTTTAAAAGTGCTGTGTGTTTCTACTCAATATGCAGTGTGAGCTCCGCTTGAGACCAAAAATCAAAATAAAAATAGAAGAAATAGGCAGGTTTCCAACCAACCACACTAAGTTATGGAGTGAATTCTAAGTCATGTTTTTGATACACTGACCAGAATTAGAGCTAAATAAATACTACATAGCACATACAGAACATAGGAGATTTTAAATTAGCTCATTCTCTGCTAGTTCCATACTGAACTGCTTTTTCATAAATATTGTAATGAATGGTTCACACCATGATGAGCATTCAGTCTTGGGCTATTACTGGAAAATTCACCCATTTGAAGACCTTGAGCAAGAAAGCTGGCAGGATCACAACATAAAGATATAAACACAAACATTCCCCTCAGAATTCAAACATTAAGTACCTCTAAATGTGTAAACATTAATTTCTGGAAAATATAAAGTATCATTTTATAAACAACTATTCACAACAGCCATAATTGTTTGCTATTCAAACAGAGGCTAAATTGCTCATGTTTGGTGCTAATAAGCTCGGCAGGAATGAGACTGCATTTGGAAGTGTCATCATGCCTATTAAAGTCCAGAAGACACTAGAAGTGGTGCATTACTCTGCTACAACCTACTAACTAACCAAATAAATCTTTATCTCAAAAATCAAAAGTAAATAGAATTAATGGTAAAGGTCCAATATCACTATCAGGGACTCGCTCATTCATCTGGCAAAACAACAAAAACGCACAATTAAAACCAGGCACCATTGAAGCTAACAGTAAAGCTCTGGAGAGCTTTGCTGTTGGAATGGAGATCTCTTTTGCATCCAAAAGAGCTATAAAACATAAGATTCCATGAAATTACCTAATTCTGTGCCAGAAAGTAAATCTACAGAGCACTTGGTGGCCCTTACAGATCCAGTTCTCAGACTGCCAAGGATGGTGCACTCTGATTTTTTTTTGAGCGGGAAGGTTATCCTTATTTGGAGACTCATACATAAAATGAAAGCATTTGTAAAGAACAGAGGAGAAAATTGGAAGACTAGCACCTCACAGCTACACATATATTTATGTCTTCAATTTTATAATCAATGCTTTTAAAAATACCTGTTTGCAGTGTTGTTTGCCATCCTTACAGAAAAAATAATCCAAACTTTCAAAATGAAGTAAGTACCAGCTGTAGCTAAAGTTTTGTTAGCTCCCTGATTTCAGCTCTATTCAAAAATAAGAGACTTGTTCATGTCAGCTGGTAAATTTTCTGTCTGGGACAATTCCCCATAACCCAGGAGACCCTGACTCTCATCTGCTTTCTCATTAAAACATTTTATCTCTGTGTGAGAAAAATAATGGTTAGTTTGTACAAAGTGGACAACATTTGACTGCAGTTAAGAGACATTTGCCACCATGATTCTCCACATAATTATTCCCTAGCATAAAGTACAAACAAATTTTCACACAGTCCCTCAGACATTTAGTGCTTGCATTTCAAAGGTAGCGTTTTCATTTCAAAGTACCAAAGAAGTCTAAAAACCTCACTATTTTTTTTAAAGAACTGTGTTATTTTCTGTTCAATCCTACTCCAGAGCTGCCAATTGCTAGTTCTTACCAATTACCATGTCAGTATCTTCAGAGAAGGAAGCCACTAATGCTAAACTGCCCCATTAACTGAATCATTCATTCAGCAACTGGCTACTTTACACATTGTGTCAGCCAGGTTTGTTGGTTTTTTTTTGTTTGTTTGTTTATTAGCTGTAGATCTCAAGCTATTGTCTCTCAGTGAGGTATCTCCTTTTTGTATCATTTGTATTAAATACAACCTAAAGACAAAGAAATCTTCTAAACAGATTTGAAAGGGAAAATTTTGTCAAGAACCTCATGTCAGTGATGAAGACATGAGAAAACAAGCAAGATAAAAGAATGGAAGTAGGGCTGGTAATGAACAGAAGCACACTTTTCCCATCACTGGATCTGATTTTGCCTATTTGTAAACACATGGATGCTATCATTATATTGCAAAGGCTCCATATTACAAGAGTTTCATACCTCCTTGATGTTTCTCATGGGCAGCTCCTCTAAGCACGGGCTCTTCCTTCTTCTCACAGTAGCCAACTGACTCCAGATCCCCTCTCAACCAGCCAACAAAGTCTTTTACAGCACTCTTTTTATTGGCTACAGCTGAGGCCTGTTAACATCAGGCCTGCTCCTAATACTTAATAATTAGCTCAGCTGCAACTCTTTAGGGGGTAAGATTATTTTCTATACTACCTTTATTTACTTATGTTCTATCCCCTACATGGAGAAGTTTTAATTTATTTTCCCTATCCTACTCACTTAGGATGTTTCACCAGCATTATACAGGAAAAAACTCTCCAAAAACAGTGTGACGCTGTTCACAGAAAGAAAAGCTCTGTGAGGCTGCTCTGGTATTGTGTTGACTTCTATGTAATCAGGCTTTTATTCTCACTTATCAGAAGAGACAAGAAAAGCTTCTCTGCTAACACTTCAGATGGCAACAGACCTGTTCTAAAACAGGTTGCTGATCCAATTCCTTTATTTTAACATTGTTTATTGCACTTGGAGTATTTTCAAGGGTTATGCACAGTGTGTAGAATGTAACTTGTAGAAGATGGCAAACAGATCAGAGGTGCTTTAATAGCCTGTGAGTGTGGGCCAGTGTGGAAAATAGTTCTGCAGGAGAAGCATGTTCTGACTATGGTGCACTGAAAGAACCATTAGTCTTTTAATTGGGCATTGGCTTCTGTTTCTCTCCTCTCCAGTGCCATCTGAAGCATCAAGATGTGGCTAGTTAGGTGATTAATAATAAGGAAGCACTCCATCACCTTCAAGGAATTGGAAACTTCTGGACTTATTAGAAAGTTGGGTAATGAAGTTACTACCATCAAACCTACCTTAGAAACTTAACAAGACTCCTTGATCTATGGGTAATGTCACCAGACTGTAATCTGACCTGGGAGTGGTCAGGGAAAGAGAAATTTAATATTGCTACTTATTATTCAAAGTACTAAGACTGAAAGATGCATCTTAAAGCTTTTATTAAATGAAGCATAATAAAAAGGGGCAGCACAAGGATTTCTGCATATGCAAGTATGCATTCATTCAAATACTTGTCTGCACCTTCCCAGAAAGTTCATAAATCCCTCAAATATTTCTGCATTAAATCACATGCCAGCATAGACAATGTTTCCATGTTCAGTGAAGAACACTCTGTACATCAACCTTTAGAGTAATAGGAAAAAAAAAGTTATTGTGCTCTTGGCATACAAATATGGTTTGCCAAGAAAGAAACAAGAACATTACAAAATATCTTCTCAATCAGACTCAGGTCTTTACTTGAGGGTCAAATTAACTTTTTCTAAGACCCGATTATGTGTTCTTTTTTAATTTTTCCAAGGTCATTACTCTTTATGTCCAAATTATATCTCTTGACGAACTTGAACTTTGCAGCTAGGGAGCAACATTTCTTCCATAATTAGATACAGAGTTTTTGCTGCCCATTCCTGTGCAAACACAAATTTAACTGGCTTCCTTCTTTTGCTTCCTATTTCTAATTAGCCAATGCAATAATGCTTTCCCTTTAGAAAATGAGCACTGAACAGTGTTTACTGGAAAAGGCTGGTCCTCCTTCCTATTCCCAGTGCAGCTATTTAACCTCTTCTTGTCTTGGCCAAGGGTAGAAATATCTCACATTCACATTCTGTTGTCCAGTTATGTAAGTTTGCTTGATACTGAAAGTATAATAAAAAAATTCTTAACCTAAATTATTAATTTTAGAGCAACATTATAAATATCCCTGTAACTATCAGGAATTCTTGTCAGCAATTGCAAACCAGCTACCCAAGAATTTTTTCACAGTTATTCTGTTGTTAATAATTTAACATTACATAACAATGCCAGAAAAAAATCTTTCATTCTGATAATATGAACAGAAGGAATTTGTGGTTTAAGGGCTTTTCTGATACTTAGAATAGTAGAATTCAGCACTAAGCTCTGCTAATGGCTTTTCTTGTGAACCAGCTCTTCTGACTCCACTGAAACTATTTGTGTGTCTAACTGGAGCTGTCCTTATAGCTCAACCACCTGTGTTATGGTCCATACAGATACACTAGGCAATGGCAGACAGCACCCTCAGGTGCAACAACAACGGGGATAGGCACCTAGAGGCATTATGAACCAGTTTTATCTTTCCCCATTTTTCATCTCTATATGAAGAAATTTCAGAAATATCTGAAATGCCAAATCCAATATTTTATCAGCTATCTTTGAAATGATGACAAAATATTTTTTCCAGATATGTTGCCTTATATACTGATGTATAATCTGTCATTGTTTCATTATACACAGTCCAGGAAAGCATATGTTTAATATATTAACAGCATTTAAAAAGAAATAGCATCTTGACTGAGAACCACTGGAAATTTGAATGGTTGATGAGCATTTAAGCTAGTGCTGTGTTTTGTTTGTCATTGTATACCAAAAAATCGACAGTGACAATCATCCTGTTTGGGAACTTGACTACCCTTAGCCTTTCTAAAACCAGTTTCTACAGCACTTTCCCTGGTTCAGTTTAAGCCATTTATCTTTTATCACAAGGCAAGGCACCAAGCCACTGTTGCTTAGCTGTTGATCTAAAAGCTGCAGATCCTCTTCTTTAGAACTTCACCTTTTCTAGCATTTCACATTTGCGTATACACAGCTTATTATAGTCATGTGTGGGAATTCTCCCCTTGTCTGATTGATTTACATTGTGTCTGATTCATCCTATTGCTCCAACCAATCAACATTTCACATTCTAATCTTCCCAAGTGCTTGTAGTTTTCCTGCCCTCATTTTTTGGTTTGTTCTTTTGTTTATTTCTGAAAATTTAATAAGGGCATTCTCTATTCTGCTGTCCAAACCCTTAATGAAAAAAGCCAATAATACTTGACAAACTTTGCTTTGCTCCTCTTTTCAGTTTGTGGACAACAGATAGCTACTATCAGTATGAATTTTCAGCCACTTGCTTACACATTCCCTAACCTCTCTGTATCTCAGTTATGAAAATGCTGCACAAAAGAATCAAATTCTGTTGAAAGTCAATTTGCTTCCTTCTCCACAAAGCATGTTCCTCATATTGTAAGAAGAAGTTAGGTGGTTTGAAGTTCATTAATTCTAAACAGCAGAGATACTTTATAAAATGAAATTCAGTTTTTCTAAGGCCTTGGAAATGGCCACTTGTTCTGAGTGAAAACTGATCTTGAAAATGCTGCCAGATACAGTAACCAAAAGAATTATGAATTTTTCTTACCTTATCTGAGTTAGATTAACCCATCTTATTGAGGTACTTAAAAGAGAAGCATCTAGACAAACTTTGATGGCTAATCTCAGCAGTTGCCATGATTGCACCATTGATTTGTGGTTATTGAGCAAAATCTTATCAGTAGACAAATGCTGTAGGTGCCTTTGTGATTTAAAAAGTATAGGTATAGACAGTAACAATTCCATAGTCTTTTAATCACACATTTCATTATGTCCCCCTCCTAATAACCACTGAACTTTAAAATATGGAGGCATATAGATATATGTAGAGCCATATTTTGCAATAAACCTTGAAGAAACCACCAAGTGCAATCACACACTTTAGGATTCCCTATTAACAAAAATATCCTGCCCACGAGCCATTTCTTTTATTAGCAACAATATTTGGAATTGCTAAACTTGGTTTGAGTTGTCTTCTTTTGTCCATTGCAGTTTGAAACTTTTTACTGTTCCTTTCTTTGTTCACAATGTTCTCACAGTTTATTTCTGAATCAGTCATCACTCAAGGCCAGAGTCAGAGGCTTCACTTTCTGTCACTTAACTGCTCAGTTTTGTACATCACCCTAAATGGGTTCTGCCAGAGCTTCTTACACATCCATTTGTCCATGATGTGTGCAACTGCTCCCTCTTTCTGCATGATTCAAGCAATCTCTGAGGCTGCTATTGCCCATTTTTCTTTATCCCAAATTGTGTAAACACAAGTTTTATTTCTTTAGAGGTCATGGAACTGCTCATCACCTACATCAATCAGTATTATAAGCAGAGAAATAAAGTCTGCATTGTACTGTGGATACAATTTTTTGTCATTACCTGTCCCTGCAAAAAGCTGCATATGAAAAGATGAAAGTGGAGAATCTGTGCAGGGTCAGAAGATGGAAATACAGACGAAGCTTTGAAAACTCTTGTTAGTAGCCCTTTTTTATTCAAGGCTAATAACAAGATGAAATTTGTAAAATATTCCGTTTTGTGTTTCTAACAAGTACAAGTTTCTGACATGTACAAATTTAAAAACCTGCCTACCCAGTTTCGAAAGAGTAGCAAACATGACAAAAGTTTTTCTATGGAAAAACTCCTTGAACCGGATTTTTAAAAGTCTGAAATGGTTAGACTTTTCTGGCTAGTAATGTTACTTTTCTGCCTAGTAACCATGTGTTGCTCACACTGAGAACACTTTGTGTGCCCTATCATCCTCACTGTGAGGTGCAAACACTTTGTGACATGCTGCATTTGGATGACCACTTTAATTAGTCTTTTTAATAACAGACTGGCCACTACAGTGAATACTAATAAACACCTTCCCATCTGCTGGATTTCAAAGACAAGAAGGCATGTTGTTCCCTCCCAGTCTCAACTCTACACACCTGCTAATCTATCCACTTTTCTTCTTGTCTTCCACCAAGCTAAAGAACACAATAATTCCTGTCACTAAATAAGCAAGATAGGAGCAATAAGGACAGAACAACACTGCTCACAGTGGTGGCAAGAGAGAACCTATCAAACCATCAACAGCAGACACGAGGTAAAAGAAGGTTGTAGAAACTCTCACCTGATTCAAATCCAACGTATACATTTTTATTCTTTCCTCTGTCTGGTTTAATATTCAGTTTCACTTCAGCTGGATGTGAGTAATAACCCCCATTATACCAAACTTTCCAGGTACATACAACAAAATCACTTTGTCTCCAAAGGAGGTAGTTCCCTGCAGTTGCTGTCTATGTTTCTGGCAGGAATTTACTGACCTTCACTGTAACCACCTGGTAGCAAATTGATCACTGCCATAGAATTATTTTTTTCTAAAATTCATGTATTGTGGAAGTCTTATAAGCTGTCAGGAAAGGATCAAAGTAAATTCATCAAGTTAAATCAACTAAGTTTACTTTGTCTCTACTATTATACTATAAAAATTAAGAGGACTATATATGGTCTTGAAAGGTCTGAAGTCCAATAATCCATACATTACTCAGACTAAGCAAAAAAAGCCCATTTTAACTTTCATGTATTAAAATAGGATGCAAACTTACAATAATTACAAAAAGTGATACTAATTGTCTCAGTCCTTAATGCAAATCCAATAGAAAGCACACAAAAAAAAGAAGGATTGAAGATCGAGATTTAAGTACAATTGTTAGTAATCCTAGAATTGTGGCTGATATGAAGTTATGGTCTAATACTAGATACATGTAGAAGGATGCTTTTCGCAAAAGATATGGTACTTGATACTGATTTTTTTAAAAGTGCAATCACTTTTTCTTCTCTTTCTGAGAAGATTTGTGAGTACAGTTCTAGTGTTGTATAGCAAGAATTCTCTGTCTATGCAAGCCCTTAGCTAAAAAACTACTGAGCAATAAATCAGATGTCAATCCTGACGTACAATATTGATAATTTAGATCTTCCCGCCTGAAATCCACACAGGTTGTTTTTTTCATAGGGTGTGGGTTTGGGGGTTTTTTGGCTGGTTGGTTGTTGGGGTTTTTATTATCCTTGCCTCATCTTCTTAAAGTAAATGACAAAAAGATTTCATAGAAATCCTGCATCTTAGATATTCTGTCTATGGAGTGAAGGAAAAAATCATGTGAAGTGTTAACTCTCTGTGGCAAGTGCAGTTTTCACCAGGTTCACCAGGATATTGTGACAATGCAGCAGTGGCAACACAAAACATCAGAGTTTAAAAGAATGAGATAATTTCCAATACAAAAGATAGAACATGGAGCCTTTTACCTCAGGAAATGAGATTAAGATTTTGTCCAAACAAATCCCAACATGACAGCACATCATTTTGATAGCATTCAGTGAAGAGTCTTGGTAGAACACTGGAAATCACAGCCTCAAACTAGAGGAATTCAGGCACTGAAGGAAAATGTTTTCTTCTTTTTACTGTTTTTTTTTTTCTTAAGGGAAAAAATACTTAGTTTTTTCACAGGAAGATAGCGTGGTGAAGCTGGATCATCAAAGAGTGCAAAATGAGCAGAGCAAAAAGGAATCAGTGAGGACTGGAAATACCTGTCCATGACAGAGAGATGGAGCAGGTCTCTGTGAGAAAACAAGATAGAGATCAGGTGGAACATTCTCTGTGGCTGTAACTTGCACAGCATGGGAGAAGCTGGATCATGAGAGAAAAAAAAGATCTATTTGCTAATGTTTGTTTGAAGTTCTGCTTGTGGCTAAATGTGCTTCCCTCTTGTCTGCCTTTGACTCTGCCTGCATCTCCAACATGGAGCTGCTTCCCAGCCTAAACTACTGCTACAGGGAATGCCTTTTTTGAGGCAATATAATCACATCTTTGTCAGGTCTTTATATAAGGACCAAAAAGAGAAGCTATATATGAAGCAAAGAGGGAACTAGTGAGAAATTGAAAACTGAGCATCCAGTATTTTAAGTAATCTCCTGAGGAGTTTCATTTAACATATTCCTCGTGTTGGAAGAGCCTATTTTCTTTCTGTTTTGTTGTGGTCACAGCCTTGTCAGTTTGGAAAGTAAGTACTCACTTTTTCATCTAGCCCTTTAGTACAATTAATATCTCACTACATTAATTTTAAAACCAGACTAAAATATCTTCTTTCCTGTGTCAACTTTACAGCTGCTGGCTTGAACCAGACTTCTCAAACTTGCATCTTTCTTCTAACTATTTTACTTATGAATTTCAGATTTCAAGATATTAGGTGAATAGAGGTTGAAGTAGGCATTGACATTTGTGGGTTTTCAGGACTATTATTACCTTACAGATGCTTACAGGTGAAGAAGACAGGAGAATTTCTTCTCTACAATCATGAATTTCTGCCAAGGTTTCAACATAGCAAAATTCATGAAGATAATTGGTTTAATAATGATAACAAAGTTAAAGTAACCTTGTATTTTTCCACATAAATAATATTTTAGTGCAGAATTATAAATTCAGTCATTAAGCTAACACAATATTTAGCATTTTTAAACAGAATTAAATAGAATTTTGGTTACAAGCAAAATCAGGAAGGCTCTAAGTGTCAATACTGTTTCACCATTCAGCTTTGATGCCAAGTATAACTGACTGCTGAGATGTACTAAGCAGCCCAAAGTAGGAGTGGGCCTAGGGCCATTGCTCGTTATTAGCATTTTTTTGTCAATGCCATCTGATGCATTTCAATGAACTTCTAACCTCTTGCTGTCAAAGAGTTTGGATATATCTGTTCCTCTAATTTTTATGCAAATTCCTGATCAATTCTAGAAATAGATTACACCGGTAACAGGACTCCCATTTCTGGTACTGTTTGGCTATCTTTTCAATACTGTTTTACATAAGCAAAGGTGAATGATAAGACTGAATAACTATAAAAACAAGAGACAGTCCATGTGATTATTTTCTCCCAAAAAATTATGGAGTTAAACCCCTAAATAATATTTGGTATTACTTATCAGCTCTACCAATCTCAATACAATACTTGGGTTTAGCTACAGTCAAGTCAAAATTCCTCTTTGAACTAAGATTTAGGTACTTTTTTATTAAAAATTAGTGAACCTATTAATATATTCAGATTTCCATCCATGGGCAATGTTAATAATAATTCTCTTATTCCACAAGTACAGGGAAAAAAACACAGATAAACTGATTTGATTCTAGTCATGGAAACATACCTTTACACATCAGAGCTTCCTCTCATATGATACATGCTTTTTTACTCATCCTGATGGCCCTTCCCTGGACTCACTCCAGTTTGTCCATGTTTCTTTTGTACTTGAGGGCCCAGAACCTGTCCCAGCACTCCAGGCAGGGTACAACCAGTGCTGCATAGCCAGGACTAATCACCTTCCTTGGCCTCCCAGGCACATTGTGATGCTATGCCATCATATGTGTACATCATTTAGTAATAGGCAACTCTGCCAAATAAGTTTTTGATGCAGTAATTTTCACCTTCTCCTTGCATAAGCAATATTTCTATTTCTGCACTTCTACAGATAAAGAATGTTAGGTCATAAAAAATGGAATCGCGCAGAAAAATAATTTTTTCCATCTCCCACTTTTCTCCTTTAGTCACCAGTATTTTTTAAGCAACTTCTCTGAGATTCCTAGTCTGTAGCTCTCTGCTGAATGCACAGTTTTGACCACTCAGCTGTTCACAGTTTTTCAGCTCTATGATTATAAAAACCATATTTAGCTTTGTGAGTCATGTGGAAACACTTTGCAGCCAAGATGCTTTATTCTTGGGAAGACATCTCTAAAATTGAGACTTACCAAATTGCAGGCTGGAGATTCACTTCTATGTTGCTCTAGACATGGTAATTAAATGCTGATTAGACCTTCCTTGGGTTTTGAAAGCCTGGCATTTGAGACCTCCAGAGGATATCCTAGGTTCAAACATAGCGTACCCAGTCATGTAACTTCAAACTATTCATGAGTAATTCTACAAAATATTGAAACTCTTAAACTATTACCTGTTATTGTCATTTTACTTTGAGATAACAGATTCTACAGAGTGAGTTAGCTATTGCACAAACTTTAATCATATTTTCCCATCTTTTTTCTTTTCTCATCTCTCTTTGCTTATTTGTTTGAGGGACTTATGTTTTGGTCATCATTTCCCTGCAGCAGGAATTAAAACATCTCTCATAGCTTCAAAATTATAGTTTTGAATTAAAAGGTATACTGGAGAAGCCAGGAATAAAAATGCTCAGCAATTGAGATAAAATAATTCAAATGAGTATTCTGTCACCATAGTAACCTTTCTTCCAGAAATTTGCACAGGAAAAAACCCAACATGCTTTACAGTCGTGAAAGTGCATCTAATTATGATTTATTCATGACGCCAGTGATGAGCACTTGCACATAAAATGCACTGTACTGATTGCATTTGGGTTTTTTTAAGAATCTTATAGATTAGTCCTAATACATTAATTTTTTTTTCCACTAAAAAGTTTATACCTGTTTTAGAATACCTGTTTTAGAATACATAAAATAAATCATAATATCACATTTATCACAGTGCATATCATTATCCTTACAATTATTTTCTTGTAAAATGCATACATTTTTCAGCTTAATTGCTCAATATTATCAAATATTAATTAAGATAACTCCTCCCTCTTACATAATAAATACTGCTACTTTTCCTGAGCCTGCTTATTTCAGAGATATTCATTTTCAGAAGGGTTGTAGAGATAGATTTAGCCTTGATTTGAAACATGATCTTATAAAGACTTGTGCATATTCTTAATATGATAGGTGGATTTATTAAAAAGGTCTGTACCTCCTTGCCACATAGGGCATAAATTAACAAAAGGCAAGGTACTTTTCCTCCAGGAAAAAAAATGGCAATATTTTCAATGTGCACAGACAAGTCTTCAAATTAAATTCGACTTTTCAGAGAATTCAACATGTTCTATTAAAAAGGTCATTTGAAAAGGACATTGCATACTGGCAAAACAGCATTGTTTAAATAGTGTGAAGAAAGATGGCACTGCTTAATATATTATTCAAAGTGCACAAGTAGTATATTTCATGGCTAAAACTTTCTAATTCAGCCTGTAAGAAAAACATATTAATGAATATCTTTTAAATTATATTGTTTTCAGGACATCATCTCAGCCTAGATAGACAAATTTTATGACTGATCTTTTCCCATGGGAACTGAGAAGTCCCAATGAAGATATATTACAATCTCATAAGAATCAATTATGTCTTTATGAGCCAAAGTTTTTCTGAACTTATCAATTGCCAGATTTTTACATTTGCCTTCTGTGCCCATTTAAGAGAAAAGCAATAAAGTTTCCTACAACATGTCCACAAACGGTATAAAAAATTCCAAAATTGTTACAGTCTCATATGGCTTTTAGAAGGAACAAAATGCTTTGAAAATATAAAGCAGGTAAATCTTTTGAAGTGCATCTATAATTTAAACACTGTAGGAGTAGTAAACAAAAATATCCAAGCATCTCAGAAATATATTATCTTCTCCTAACATGCCTAAAGTCCTTAGACCCACTAATTATATTTTGCACTTATTAAAGTGCAACAGAGAGGCTGTAGCTCCATGACATTTTTCTTCCAAGAGACTGGTTAACCAGTGCTGTATCCAAGTTGGATGGGAAAAGGACAAAGCCTGGCTAGATTCTAGTGCCTGAGCAACTGGTATGATTAAGGCTAGCCCCACATCAGAAAACAGAAGGACTGAATAAAAAATGGCAAAAGACAGATCTGTTGTGCTGTGAGTTTCAACCAATGACAATAGTAAGAGATTCTCTGCCATGAGTTTTGTGAAGGGTTGTGACTAATTTACCTGAATTAGGTACTGAAGGGAGAACTTGGAGAGGAAAAAAATAACAAAAGAGCAAGAACAGTAAAGGGCTCTGAAAGCACAGATAGGATTTTATAGAGAGGCAAAATGGCAACTTTGTGCATAGCTATAGGAAGAAAAAAAAAAGCAAGCATTCTGCTAAGATGCAAGAGGATGTGTTATGCTGAGCAGTGTGCCTCCAGAGAAGAGAACCTATGTGTAACCAAAACTTCAGTAAAAATCAAAGAAACTTCATAACACCAACATAAGATTAAGAAGTAGGCATGCTTTATTTAGCCAGATGCACCAGGGGATATGTCCTCCAAAATATTGTGCATGATGAGTTCCTATTTATACACTGCGTTGTACATACATATTCATTGATTGTCCCAGAATAAACATACATATGATAATAAATTTCCTGAAATCATTAACATATTTCCCCTCCCTTTATGAATGCATTTTTCTGTCCTGGGGGTCCCTTTGGTGGTCCCTAGTGGTCAAACTCTCTGATGAAGTGAGCTCAAAGTGAGGCAAAACATGATGAATAGCAAGAAAACCTAGTGTCATAGAAATTGTAACCAAGGAGTTAGGTCAGCAGTTGAAAGAGACTGGATTAACTTCAAAACTAATGATGAAAGCTAGGCCATGCTCTGAATCAGGTTATTCAGTATGCTAAAAGACAATTCCGTGTGGGAAAAAAATGATGCAGTATAATAAATAAGGTTGTAGAACACAGAAGTCATCAACCCTTGTGACACAAGGTTTGGAATAGCTGACACAATCCAGATTGTGCCAGGTCACATCCATCAGCTTGCTACAGGAAGGCATTGCTTTCCTCCACAGAAAGAGTCAGTGAAGGTAACACTTCCCAAAGTAAGCATAAAACTGGTGACAGTGGGAATGAATGACATAAGGAGACCAATTTATCTTCAGACCAACTGAGAGTTGCAGCTCTTCAATAGTAAGGTTGCAGTACAGTGGATGTTAGGAAACCTCAAGAATTATATGAAAGCCTACAAAGTGAAAACCTGCAAAGATATTGCAAGGACATTTACACACTCATCAGGCTGAGAAACAACCCTTTGTTAGACAACAAATGACAGCTAATACCTTTAAACTGCATAGTGCCCCCTTAGAGTCTGTGCCAAAACAGAGTCCTAACACTGGCTCCTAGTCTGATTAGCACAGGCTCTGAATAGGATGCATGAGGCTTAGGGGACTGAAGCACCTGCAGTAAGGCACAAGTAAACAAATGATAATTGAAATGCAGCATTGATGGTCCTTTCTAAGAACTATTAGCTAAAATCTTTAACAGGAATTTTAGTTCAAGTCTGGTCTCTTGTCTTCATGGGCCAGCTGTTCAAACCCAACTATTTGTCTACAGAATTTCAAGAATGGCAAAGAAGAAATGTAGTAAATAGATGAAGATTTCCAATTATTCAATGCCTTCCAACTGCTCAGCTTTTTACTCTTTTTATTCTACACAAAAGTCTGTTTTCTACAAGGCCATTTCATTCTAAGTTTTTGTATATAAGATGTTTTAAGTAAGAGTGGTTTAAATAGCTGCAGGAAACAAGTAGACAGAGCTTTCAGAGGAGGTTCAATGAAAGCACCAGATTTTTCAGAGTCTGTATCTTCTTATTCTTCTTATTCTCAGGAGTCTGACAAAAAAGCTTATTGTTTCAACTGGCTAAATCAAAAGCATGTAAATTTGAGGTATGTTCTTTACAAAATTTTCATCTGATGTATAAGTCCTTTAATAATAAAGGGAGCTTTACATTTCAACAGAAAGCAACAGAAAACTTCTTGAAAATGCATGATACAAAACCCCACAGTGTCTTTGAAATAATTGGATGCTATTTATTAGAACAAAGATTTTTGCATTGGTTCTATTTGAAGAATCAAGGTGCAGTCAAATGAACTGTTAAATAAGAGATCATCAAAGCAGTTTTGGAACTGTTATTTTGAGACAATTAAATTAGGGAGCTTTATGAAGTGCTCTTGTTTTAGGAAAATTCTGAGATGATACATTTTTCCAAAATTAAAATTTGTCTGATACCAGCATTTTTATATTTCATGTTATACTGCACACAATTATTCTAGCAGGACTTGAATGAAGCTATAAACAACATGAAGAACACTGCTACACAATGCAACGGCTAACAGTTTCATCATGCCCAACAGGATGACTATACATTATTAAAATGGTTTTTAAAAGGCATACATTTTCAAAAATTTTTATTTGAACTATTTTTTCCTAAAATGTTTTCAGAAGTCATATTTTGTTGATTTTTTCATGAGAAGTTTAAAACACTTTTATTTTCTCTCTAGACAGGGACAGAGAGCAACAGAAACTTCCTGAGAAGTTACCATTCTGTTCTTCATTGAATTTTGGCTGCAAATGCCACCAGAATTACTTCAGGCTCTCTCAGTAACCACATTACAAAAGGTACTTGGAGCTTCAGAGTCAGAGTGTTAGACCATAAATACCATCTTTGAATATGATAAAGAAAAATATCTTATTTGAATATCATCTTCTATGCCAAAGGAGATAAAGGATCCATAAGCAGGTGGTATGTAAAAAATTTGAAAGTGAAATTAGAATAATCAGAGACAGTACTGACAGCTTTCTTTCACAGCAGTTAAGTGCTGTGTCTAGTGAGAGAAGATTTCACTGTCTGGCTTTTTTGCAGGTTAGGAATTTCTGTTATACTATCATAAATTGTATCCATTTTATGAAATGAGCTTTTCATCTCTTTTCTGGAGCAGTGACTGCAAAATCAGGGACTTTTAACATCCATGTTGAAACAGAGGTAGGATGACAGCTTGCTTTTCATCTACCTGAATAGTATGAGATTTTGTGTCCCCATATTCAAAGGTTATCACTGTCCCTTGATGAATTGTTTGAACCTGAGGCTAAGTGCATGCTTTCTGAGCACAAGTAGAATTAGGGTGACTCTGCCTGACACAGTGAGTCTTATTGCACTGTTGAAGTCACCAGTCAAAAAAAATTACTAGAAATATGTAGACTAGTAAGAAAACAAAAATTTCTCCTGTTCTAAAATAAAATGAAACCATTTAAAAATAGAGGAAAAAAATACATCATAATAGCCAACAACACACTGATTAGAGAGATTCAAGATCACATTCCAGTTTTGCCTGATACATAGCACAAGTCTTCTGTGATTTGGATTCAAACTACTGTTCTGAGTATCTCTTGTCCTTGCTCCATCCTGACTTGCAAATTGAAATACATGATTATTCTTCAAAGGTTCTGCCTTATACACTTAAAAATCCCCATATATTCTCTTCTGTTTTACTGTATGCCAATGACAACTCTTATTTTCATTTCATATCAGAACAAAAATTCTGTTTGTCCAGCTAGTGTTAATCAGATTTTAACACCTAATACTTGTTAGAATATCCCAAATAATACATTGCAAACAGTAAAATAAAAAAAGTCAAGCTAGTTATTATACTCCATAGCAATACTGAGACTTTCACTAAGCGCTTTATATTAATATTTTGTCTGCATTTACATAAAAATTGGGTTTTCCCTTCTGTTTCCTGATAAATGATAAATGAGGCCTTTGATGTACCACTATGTACATACCTAATGTTATCATTCCAAGAGGATTTGATTAGAGTAACAGAAATCCCTTTATACTTGTGCCAGATGTTACAATGCATCAAAGCATTCTGATGCTATAAAACATATATATTATGATGTCAGGTTCCACCATCTTTCCCTACAGCAACACCAGCTCTCTACTGATGGCAAATGAGCACTGCTAAAGAAAGCTGAAGAGACAGTTTATCTCAGGAGGCAGACAGCACATGCATGTTTACCCATGTGATGAGCTGTCTCTGTAGCAAAGCTTGAATTTTTGCTCTTTCAGAAGTGTTCTACTTCCTAAAAGATGGACTCTGGCCAAACTGACAACAATCACTTTGTAACCTCGTGTTTGTCTTTCACACAAAGGAACACAAGTTGTGCTCTTTTATTTTTCTTGTTTGTTTTGTTATAACTGCAAAATTGTTTTAAAGCCAGTGCCTGAAGATTCATGAAAAGGCATATGCTGTATTCCTCACATGTCTGACTGACAGCTACTTTGAAGTTTGAGATTTTAACATATGTTACATCTAAATATTTCAACCCAATCCTAATGTCCTAAAAGCATATATTCTTAAATCAATTTTGGCACTCAGATATCATGATCATTATTAGAGTTTAAAGAAAGACAGTCATTATAGATAGACTAAGGGCATTTCAGAAATTTAAAAAAAAATCAGAAATTCAAGAATAAAAGCTTATCTTGGGTTGGAAATAATTAAATATGTGTGAACATGGGGTAAGATTCAGAGGTCCTAACGTAGCAACAAAGAATTGAAACATGATGACAAGTTCTGTATGTTATTGCTTTCCTAAGCCTAATTGTGCACCTTGATCCCCAGGATCTATTGCACCAGGGTAGATCAAAGTTCAAATCTTTTGCACCAGGGTAGATCAAAGTTCAAGAACTCTGACTAGAGCATCAACCCCAAGGCCTGCCTTACTGAGTTTTCAACACTTATCATGAAGAGCCTTGAGTTGAGCCAAGCCAACAGAAGTTATTGCCAAGAATGGACAATGACTTGGTAACAAGATCTTGAAAAAAAAAAAAAAAAAGCCTAGAGACCTCCCAGGAGTCTGTGCTTGTACTGGAGTAGTTCCAGTTACAGATGAGGACTCTGTTGTGCAGAGTTAAACTCCTATTACACAATTCTCATCACTCACAAATGTAACTGAATGCATATATGCATTACATGTATGTACATATGTAAGTGTGCAGTATGAATATAATTCATATTACATATAAATATGAAAAGTTAGAGTTCATAACCCTGTGTTTGATCCAGATACAAGTCTTCCTGTCTTCTACTCCATGAAACAGTCAGTCCCTATAACACCTTTGGTTTTAGTCACTTGGAGAGCCTTAAGTAATATAGAACCAAGTAATATAGAACCAATGTTCAGGCACTATCTGTAATTTTCCTCTGGATAAGAGACAAAAATTTACAAAACACAATTTTGATATCCTATGCTTCCCTACTCTGCAATAAATGATTTAAATCTGCAATATTTCATTTGAGAAAGGACCATACCAAAAGTTAGTATGCAGACCATGGTTATAATTTTTAAACATTTCAAGGGGGTAAAAAAATAAAAAAGGAAAAAGTCTATTCTTACAGAGCTTTAATGATAACTTGCCTCCAGGCAGTAATTCCCTAGAGACAGTTCTTTTCAGCCATACAGCTCTGGGCGTAATCTCCCTGATAAGAGCAATTCCTGAAGGGCATCATATCAAATGTGGGCTGGAAATTCAGAGAGATGGGGGTCATGCCACTATTTCAGATTAGGAAAAAAGAAGTCTTTCATCTTTTCAATAAAACATCAGGTTTTTCTGGCTTATATAAAACTTTTCTGCATGTTTGCTGCTCCAACTTAAAGCAAAAGTTGCTTCTCTGCAGTTGCCTTATGATTGCTAACTACTCTTTTCTTTGAAGTTGTCCTTTAAGCCCCTACTTGACTAAACCAAGAGATCGCTATGTCAGCAATTGAAGCTGGTAGTCATTAGAGACTACCAGCCCCACATGTGGAGTGTTTTCCATACTTTCTAGGACACAGTCAATATCAGTCTGTTTCTTTGACATTGAGCACAACCACCCATGGGACTACTGCAGCCCTCGTACACAGAATGGATCAGGCATTTTTGCTTTGATAATTTACAAGCATTGTCAAGAAGCTTTATGGTTTTTGTCTTGTGACAAATCACAAAAATACAATGAATTCCTTCAGTGCAGTGGCTCCCCAGAGGCAGCTCACAAAGAACTGAATTGTTCAAGAAGGCTTTAACTTTTTTCTTACTGTACAAAAAAGCCTACTGTTGTTAAAATACATAATAGCACAACTGTTAAAATACACAATAACACAAATAATAAAATCAAATCACACTCCTAAATGAAACATCCTGTGAACAAACATCATTGAAACTTAGCAAGATTCAATAAAAATAAGTTCTATATGAATGAGGGCTAATTCTCCCTTTGAGTATGTAGGCTTCTGTAGGAAAAATGTCATACTTGCCTAATAAGAAATGTCCTAACCAGTGAGGAAAGCAGGTGAGGAGTCCCCCAGAAGGGAATTGATTTGTTTCTCCTAAGTATATCTCACCAAAATCAGAGTTACTTTGTGGTTTGGAGCAGTGGAGAGTGTTCCTGTCATTACTGCTGTGTACCAGGGGCTATTAATAGACAGGATGGCATACAATGAATGAATCTCCACCCTAGCTGAAAAGAAACCATACGACCTTGTTAAAATATGACTGTATTTAAGATAATATGTGCTGTACCTCTGAGGAACACAGTCACATTACCTAGCCTGTAGAGCTAGGTCAGGATCCAATCAGATTAAGGCAGATTAAGCATTTCACATGTTGAATAGAATAGAGATGCTGAAAATATACATTAAATGCCTAATGATATTAACAATCAAATCTTGTTAACACACAAAACTGAAAGTCCTTTTAACATAAAATGTTGGGAGGAAAGGGTCAAGCCTAAAGATCTAGTGAGGAGGGAATAGTTCTCACTCAAGGTCAGAGTGACCTTGCAGCAGGGAATGCTGAGAATGTCGGTTTGGGAAAACTTCATTGATTATGTGTAGTATTGTTCATCCTCTGCCTGTTTTGAGTAGAATTCCTGTGTAGAGGAACTCTCACAGACAGCTTTGCTGGGAGAGAGAGAGGTCATAAAAGCAGAGTCTTGTGATAAACAGCACATGGTAAAGCCCTTTGACTTATTGGGGCAGGCAGTGCCCTGCCTGCTGCTGCCCATTTGGGTAACCTGAGCCTAACAGAGCCCGTGTCCCCATGTGTGTCTTTTCTCTGGGATGAGCTAAGCCTAACAGAGCCTGTGTCCCTGTGTGTCTTTGCCACCCGGCGTTGTTAGGGAGGTAATGAAATCAACTCTGCATTTCAACTGTTCTTTGGAGGTGGCCCTGGTTACCTCTGTGTGTTGATTCACCCAAAGACCACTACAGGTTTGTAACATTTGATAGCCCAGATAGAGCACTGTAGTTAGCAAGTGTTATCACTGAGGTCAATTGCTCACATATATAGGAAGAGTAAATTCACTCTAAGAGGATTAAAAAGCTATCAACAGCTTCACAAGAGCATAAACGTTTAGAAGTTTCCCCTGTATCCTTGGAGAAAATTACTTCTCAATTGCCTCTTTTATAGCATTCTAATATCTCTACATAAAATTCCTTGTTATTTGTGACTTGCCTTTAATATGAAGAAGACTTGCAATGTAATAGACTCCAGAATCTATTTCCATGCAGAAGAGATTGGCAACAAAAGGAATTATTTACATAACTCTGTATCATAGTTTAGAGCATCCTATTGTCATCAGCATACAGTTATTTGCACAGCACAGGCATGTAGGTGTGACCACCTGATTATGCCAAGTTGTTGTGAAGCACAGCCTTAGCCCCTGGCAATGGAAGAGTGCATTTTGCTGATAATATCAAATTGAGAGGGAGCAGTCAATATGCTGGAGGGCAGGGCTACCATTCAGAGCAACCTGGGCAGCCTGGAGAAGTGGGCTGACAGGAACCTCATGAAGCTCAATAAAGGCAATCTGGAATATAATAGTCCTATGCAATGGTACAGGCTGTGGGATTTCTTGGCTGAAATGACCTGGAGGTCCTGGAAAACAAAAACTAAACAGAAGACAGCGTTGTCCCCTCACAGCCATTAAGGCAATTGTATCCTGGGCTCTGAGAACAAGTCAAGAAGTGATTATTCCCTTCTCTGCAGTATTTATGAGAACAGTTCTCCAAAGATTTTCACACAGTGCATCAAGTCCAAGAGCATGTGACAGGTGAGGAGAGCCTGAGGGAACAGTGTTTATTCATTCTTAAAAATAGGAAGGCTCAAGGGAGATCATATCTCTGTCTACAGATTCCTAGTGGGAAGGTATAGAGAGGATGGAGCCAAACTCTTCTCAGAGATACATTTTGGAAGGAGAAAAGGCAACAGACATGAGATATGATGGGAAATTCCAATTTGAATAAAGGAAACAGCTTTTCTTTTGTTGTTTGCTGAGTTATTTTACCATAGGCATTATCAAAGGTGGCTGGACTAGGTGATCTCTGGAGACCTCAATGAATCTACCACTAATAACAAGCCTTGTCCAAACACTGCTAAAGACATAGTTTACTTACATAGTTCACTGCACACAACAGTTTGGGACTTCAACCAAGAGCACAGCCTGACTCTGATGTCTGCTGAACATAAAGACAGTCCACACTAGAAACTCTTTGCTGTCTAAGAACTGCAACGTTGGCCCACTAAAGTCAAAGCCCATACAGGCATGACTACAACATATATCAGATTTCCAAACTCTAAAAACACAGAGAAATTTACTAACCTATTGTTTGCCTTTAGATCTCCCAGAATCAAAATAATTAGAATTTAATTAGAATTAAATCGTTACCACATCAAATAGTTAAATGCATTTTGCACCTGTTTCCAATTATTTCTGCTTTAGATTCAACAGTAATATCTTTTTGAATATCATAACCTTTTAAAATATAGAAATCTGTGAACTGTAAAATACTATTATTTCATTTTAACAATATTCCACTTTTGCCTCAATTGCATGGAAATGTGCATTGATAATGATTCCATTTTAGGTGCCTTTAATTTGTAAGAAAACAGTATCTCTCCCTTTGGATGAAAAGAAAAATATTGAAGTAGCTTGTACTGTTACTTCTTTTTTCCTTTAAAACTGTACATGAGGATATACAAAGGGAGAGAGAGAAAGCAGAAACATAAAAGATGCAATATTTTCTCTTCTGTGAATTGTCATCATCTCCACACTGCTGGAGAAACTTAGATCCATCACAACACTTCCGTGCTGGGCAAGCCTTATCACTGCCAGACAAAGGAAGTTCACCTACTGCCACACAGACTGCAATTGCAAACAGTGCTAGAGTCACCTAGACAAGAGCTCTCCACAAGCACCTTCTGCCTTCTCTTTTGCCTGTCCAAATACCCAGGTTGTGAACCTCTGTACTAATTCTCATTACAAAAAATCTCAGTGATGAAGCCCATGACTTTACCTAAGACAATCTGATTACCTACAGCCTGCCTGTAGATACCTGAAACTAATGAGGTAGCAACTCCCCTCTTATTATGCAGTTTCTCTGCCTTGCTGTCCCTGGTCATAGCAATACTTCATTAACTCGGCCTTCTGCTGGGGTTTAGTGCCTCAGAGGGTCTATAGTTATTCTCCTTAGATAGATATTTCTTCTGATGAGGAATTTTGTAGCCCATGCCTTAAAGGCATTCATTCAGTAAGTTTTCCAGAACTTCAAGTCTTTGAAGACAAGTTGCTAGTGCAAAGAAAACTACCTGTTGAGATTTGGTAGTGGGATTTGACAATATTGCTCCAAGGTTCCTCACCTAAGAATTGGTTTCTGTCATTAGCCAATGAGAACAAGAAAGTTTCAAGGTTGCCATGCTTTTGCACAAATAGGGCTCGTGAAACAGATATTACTCAAAGCAACAGTGCCACTGATCTCAGCCTAACCAAGCACTGCACACACCAACTAAGCACAGCCCCAGTTAGCACTAGAAAATCACTTGACGTATGACTTTGAGCCACTGTGACTGGAGTGCACAGGCTGGATGCTCAAAAATGGCTCATCATTGTAGACCTTTGTCCCACCATGGCCTCCTGCTGACTGATCCCTTAAGCAGTAAAGGGCAGCCATTTCATTACTTTTCTTGACTGGAAAGGATTAGGACAACTGTGACATCCAGGTTCCTCCTCCAGCCTTCTTTCTACATTAGTTTACTGATGTGAACATGGCAGGTAGGGAGCATTTTCATATTCTGGGTCAGTTACAGGCAAAATACCAAAGCAACACTTTATCAAAAGCTAAAATAAACCCTAGAATATGCTAGATCTTCTCTGCACTTCAGAGGCCAGTATCGTAAAATATTCTTAGACAATGCTTCACAATATTTGCTCTAAGAAAATGAATACATTGTTTGTAATAGCTATGGAGTATAACAATGTGTCCTTGGCTTTCAAAGTCATTTCTGATGACTTCTATTAAAACAGTTCATATTCTATTTAATATTTCCATTTCATTTTACTAGCCAAGAAATTAAACTGTCTTCTTCAGAAATATCAATATGATTTAAAGGAAGTTACCTGGGTAAATAAACCCAGATGGCTATTATTAATTTGAAAATTTGCCTTTGCTGCTGTAGGCTTTACATTTTTAAAAAATCAGTAAGAAATTGAAAAGATTATTTCTGAACTTAATAAAACAATTACAGATTTTAGAATCAAACAAACAATTAAAAATGCAGTGCATCAGTAGTTTAACTTCTAAGAAGGATAAACAGCAGTACAACACTTCTGAGTGGGTACAATGCAAAATCAAAGAAGGCAGGAGCTCCAGTTTTAGGAGGGCAAAGAGCATTCTTCTTTCAAATAGTTCTGTCTCTTTGGTTGTCAACAGCACTGATTTAAAGTGTCCTCTGAAAAATCTTTTAATAGCTATTCAGTTATTGAAGTATGACCTTTTCACATTTTAATAATCTGGAAATTGCATTTTTATCCATAGATTATAAATTATCAGATACCAGTCAAATTCCCCATGCCAGGCACAATGTATAAATGAAAGCTGCTCCAATTACCTAATTTTATATTGGGGTCATTATTACTTCATCTTTTAAAATATCTAACAGATTGTAGCCAAGATCTATTTGATGAGAAAATGTTGACAAATCACTGCATTATCAGAATTGAATTTTAAGGCTTGCTAAGGATACAAGTATGGAGTTTTTTAACCCAGTTTGTGTCCACTTTAAAAAATGAAGCAAAGCAAACAGTAAGAACTGCTGAAAGGAAAAAAACATAGAACAGAGTCTCACTTCATGATTTATACACCCTATTCAGCACAGGTATGGCAAAGGTCCCAGAACACCGTGTGCACTTCTGGAGGCCAAAATAAGAGCTAACCATTATAAGGTGAGGAGATAAATCTTTCCTCATGAGATCATTTACACATTCTTGAAGGTCAGATGATGGAAACACCACTAAGATGAATATAAAATACAAAATGCTTTTAATTGTGATCAGTGTTTGCCTGATCATATTGCTGACCCCTATAACTCTGCAGTCTACTCTCATTCCAGCTTAATAACATTAATTTTATCTGGATTTTTTTACTTTTAATTATATAGCATATTTTTGCAGGAGGCCTTGGAGATGATATTTCTCTAGCAGAACTATTATTTGAATCTGAATCTACGAGGATGCTCACTGATATTTTGAATATCTCCTGTCCATTGTTAACATTGCCTCATTTTTCAATATGATAAGAAAAGCATATGGTAAGAAAAGCTTAAGAGTTCAGATTCTTTTTAAACAAGTGCATTAGAGTCTTAGACATGCATAGTATTTACCCAGATTTTCTATTGAAATGGAAGGCAAAGTGCCCACTGGCTTCAGGTGGAGTAAAGATAGGCCACCACTGAGGGCTTTCATTAATTCTTCCTTCAAGCACAGGACACAGCGCACATCTGTTGAGTAAGTGCCAGTATGAGCCATATTTTACCTTAGTACTTTAGTGTGTACTCAAGAATGATCAGAAATGTTGATACTATGTGAATTTGAAATCAAAATCCTCTGAATGGCAGGTTATATTTATAAACTAAAGCTTTATTCTGCTAATGCTTACAAGCTGACTTTACACACATAGGCAGAGCCTATCATTGAGGGTATTTGTAGGATTGTTTTTAATCTCAGGGCTTGATGTTTTCTTGAGTGTTTTTTGTTAGTTTTTTTTTACAAGGCAGCAGGCAGAAATAATATTTGATGAGTCCTATTTCCTTGAAAAATTGAATTTGTCCCCTCTGTGGATTTGTCTTATTGTATCCAATTGCTACAATTATTCTTTGAAAGTGGCAGGACTCAAAAGCGTACCTAGAAGAGAATGAAAAAGAAATAAATTCTGAAAGGCTCATATTGTGCTAAAAAGCACAATATAAAACTTCCTACACGGACAACAAATGGTGCCGTGTTTGTCCATTCCATACAAATGTCATTAGATGATGTGATCAATATTTTTATTTTCATAGTAAAAAAGAAAAATCCAATTTTGGAAATATCTTAAGAAAAATAGGTTAAAAAGTGATGGGCGGTACATTTATTTCTTTTTTTTGATTTCTTCTTTTACTATATAAAAATTAGCTAACAAGTGTACTAATTGCCTGTCCCAAACACACCTGTGGAAGGGCCATTAGCCTAGCCCATTTTCACTTGGAGATTTAACACAGAGCTTATTATTATCCTCGGCAGTCATGTTAGAATACCTTTGTAATGTCATTTGGCAAGTAATATTGCTGAAACTGAGAAATATAGGACTAGTAAAGAAAGTACTTTATATGACTATTTATCTTAGTTTCTGTACATGTGAACAGAGATTTCCTTTTGAGAAACCAGAAGGTTTTTTATGATATAAAAAAGTGTAAAAATGTATCATTGTTGATTCAGAAAATACAGCTGAAGGATTTCAATATGTAGGAAGACTAAGCAAATTAATCAAAATTCTCTTGAAGATGCCTAAGCTTTCAGACACCAATATTGCTGATTAATTGGTTTCAAGATGTTGCATGAGAAAAAAAAACCTTCTCCTTTTCAAAATTTTTGAATACATTTGCACATTTCTTATCAAATAATATATTAGTGAAATCTATACATATGCCTAAAAGCACATTATTCAACTTTTTTAATAACTGAACTTCTGAAACTGAATCACACTGCATCTTTTCTTAGTGAGGTTCTTGGGAAAACAGAACTTTCCCTTAGGCTTTGAAAAACAAATTTTCTAGGCTTAGAAACAGCCTCTCATGCACTGTGGCATACAAATAAACACAAGACATACAGCATCAAAACTTCAAGATTTTGGTGACATTTGGTATATTTTTCAGTGCCATAAAAGATAACCTTGTACCAGAGATGCTAACTACTAACCAGATGCTTCCTAAAATTCCCTATTCAAATTCCCTGTTATTTATAGTTTCCCTTTGTTCTGTGCAGTGATTTAATTGCTACATCACAGCATTTGTTTAGAAGGTGAAAAAAACCCACTTTTAAATAATCCAAAGGAGGAACAGAAAAGTTTTAGTATTCTCAGTCTCTGCAAAATTCACCTTCTGCTTTTGTGGCTATTTTAATGTGGGTGTCCAGTAATGATGATAGTGGGTGTAGTTAGCAACTACGAAATTATGAGTTCTCAAGTATCTCCAGAAGACTCTAAACCTATAAAAGAACCTATTTTTGCTGTGTCTGATTGTTTTACATGTTCTATTTCATCCATCTCCAATGCATGCCCAAGCTAGATTCCAGTCTTCTGAGAAAGTGTATATTTGGGATGGCTATCAGTTACATCTATGAAGAGAGTAAAGAAAATAAGTGCTTCATATACCTTCAGGCAAACATTTTTAAAATACTTGCCTATTCCATCAATGTAATGTGTGCACAGGCACAATGTTCTGTGCCTGTGCTATCTAGGCAAAGAAAATTTTAATACTGAAGTTATATCCAACTCTTTTACAAGGGAGCTTATAAACATATTAGAAGCCTTTGGAGCAGGAGTTGTGATCTTGGAAATTATAATACCATTCTCTCCTCAACAGTGTTAAAATCCTTAAAGGGTTTAAGATACAAGAAAATACATTTCTGGCCTTCCTTTTTAAATGCTCTCAAAGTCTAGCTGAAAACTTTGCACCATTTTTTAAAATAATCCAAGGCGAAAATGTCACTAAATGTTTTGATTTTTCTTTCATGTTTAGAGCCTTCAGAAAAAAATCAAAGATTTCTTGCATAATTCAGTGAATCTGTATGATGCATTAGACACAGAAAACTGCAGAAAATTAGATTGATACATGAGAGCAAATCTGCATGAAGTTTGCTACTCTGAATGGAAAAAGTCTTGCTAGCTGTATGCAGTGAATACAGTTCAAGAAATAAATTATAAAAGCAGCGACTCAAAAGAAAATGTGGGAGAATTTGTGGTTGCAGTTATATTCTAAAAACAACCTTCAGAAGCAGGCACTTGAACAAAGTCTTTTTTAAAAAGTGGTAATTACAAAACTGAATCTGTATTATTGCCTCTTTCAGTAGGATAATTTTGGCTGGATAAAATAAGTAATTACGGCACTGCCAGCACATCCAGAAACTGTGAGAATTATACAGGGTCAAAGCCCCGTGGCAGTTAAGACCAACCTGCCTTCCACTCACCCTGTAACAAGCACCTCACTGGGAGTTAGAAAACCCTTTCCTCCCAGACTCATGCTAGGATCCAGCCTCCCTTCTACTCCCAGGTCCCAGTGAAGATCAGCAGCCAGGCCAACATTCACCTGAGATTTTACACATCAAGGTGATCTGCTGATAACAAAGTGTCTGCCTTGCCACAAAAGGCTTCTCCCACCACCTCTCCTTGTGGGGCTTTTCCACTGTGCAACTCAACAGTGGAAAAGTTTTTTGTTCCTTTCCAGAAGACACCTTACTCCACCCACCAATGAACCATGGTCTCTGCATTCATCTCTGCTTACAGAGTATGTGCAGACATTTCTCAAGAAAAGGCCACTAAAAATGTTGCATCCAACTCCTACAGAGAAGGGAGCACCCAAGATTCATAGGTGTCCGTGGTGAAAACAGAATGGCAAAAGCCAAACTGGTCCCAAAAAAAACCCCTCAAAAAACTACTCACTCAACATGGGAAAAAAAACTCTTAGGGATGTTCAGGGTTTTAGTTTTGCTTTTCACTTTTTTTTTTTAATTGCTGCAAGCTGCACTTCAAAGCCGAAATTCAGAAGGACACAGAATTACCGAGTTTAGAAGCGACCTTTGGAAATCACCTTGTTCAAATCCATGATCATCTAGAACAAGTTGCTCTCCAGGAATGTTGGCTCCAGAGCCTCTCTGGGTGCCCTGTTCAACCATGAATTACCTTTACAGTAAAAAAGGGGTTGTTTCTTCTGTTTGAGAGGAATTTCAATTATTTTTTCCTCTTTACCTCTTGTACTTTAACTGGATACCAGTGAGTAGACTCTGGGTCTGTTTAATTTACTTTCCTCCATCAGGTATTTATATACCTTTATAAGATCCCCTCTGAGTTGCCTGGACTAAACAATCCCAGCTCCTCCTCATATGTCAGCCTCCACTCAAATGTCAGATGCTCCAATCTCTCAGTCATCAGGTCAGAAATAATCAAAACAGAAGCAGCTGACATAAGAGCAATGAGAGCAGGGATCCCTACAGTACTGCCACCCACATCACATAATGAAACAGCTTTGTTGTGTTCCTCAGTGTTAGCTTTGGAGACAACAAACACAGAATCCAGCCACAGGATTAGCAGATTTTTTGAGTGGCCTTAATATGAATGAACCAGTCATATAAACTCAGAAACTTCACAGCTACTAGGGTTCCTGCCCTGAACTAAAATATATCTTAGAGGAATTCATTAAGTGACAGTCAATCAGAGTAGGAAACCAACAATGCAAGAGTGAGCATGAGCTAAGAGTCCATGTGGAGAGCAGGACCTTACGTTTGATAGGAACAAAGCACAGTCAGTAAATGGCTGTGAAGAGATGATCTTTGCAATAACTTTCTGAATGGATGGGAGAGGACTAAACATCTGTCAAGACTCAAAAGAGAGCAATACTCGGAACACAAATATTTTGGACAAGGGTTTTAGGATGGAGAGTATAAAACTTGAAATACCCTTCTATTTCAGAAGTAAAAGGCTGGTAAGTCAGATGGGCAAATGGACCAAGAAAGAAAATGCTCTCAAATAGTGCATCTTCATGACAAGTAGACTGTTACTATGGTCAACAGTAAGTGAGAAATCAGGGAATAGAGAGGGTTTAAGGAAGACATTTAAGAGTTCTGGTTTAGATATTCTGGGTTTATGGCTAGACATCTACAAGAGATCTCTCTCACAAAGAGCCCAGTTTTCAGTTTAATTTGGATTACATTGAGTAAGCCCAGAGTTGAGTGGTAGATACGTGCAAAGATTCAATATAGAGACTGGCACTAAAAAGACTGGCACTAGTGGAGGTTTTGGGGCATGGGTTGGACTCGATGATCTTGAAGGTCTCTTCCAACCTAGTGATTCTGTGATTACATGTGAATAGGAAGGGTCACAAACAACTAATAGGCAGGACAGACACCAAGCCAGGGAGGGGATGGGGTGAGAGGATGAGGACGGGTAGAAGAGGGAAAAGCAAATGCCTGTTTAACCAGTAAGTACTTTAAAGGTTTATCCCACTAAACCAGATAATATACATGTGGTGTGGGTGGCGTAGCAGTGAATGGAAATGTGAGCTTTTATATTACTGAGTGGGTATATTTGCAAATATCCTAGAAAGAGGTAGTAAATCTTCAGAAAATGTAGACCATTACCTCCATAACTCCAAAACTTCACTTAGTATGTTCTGCCCAGTCAAGGAGTTCCTCATGTATATGAAATACAGAAATATCCAGCATGGACAGGTAGCTAAAGAAAGAAATCAAAATATCTATTTACAAAAAAATTATGTTTTAAGGAAAGGCCTAAAAGATGGCTCATGAATCCAGTATGTATCTTCTCTGGATGCATAATATAACCTGCACTGACACTCCACACAAGCCAATCCAGGATTCTTCCCGTTCAAGTGTTGCTAAGCAACATCACTACCCAGCAGCAGGGATGTGTTATGAAGAACTGCCTGGCTTTATAATCATTTATCATCTAATCTATAAATGCTTTTCTGAAAAATAGACCAGAATTTTGCAGACTGTGGTGGTTGCTAGCTGGTTTTGTGGTTTTGCTTTAGAAAAACCTATCAGACATAATTTGGATGTTCTATCTGCCAGACAGCCTCCCTCTTATACAATTTGCTTTTAAAACTGTCTTCTGTTTATCTTTTCATAGTACAATCTTTCATTATCTTCCCTTAAAATTATGTGTTTTACGATGAATTCTTCATTCTATTCTCTTTGTCTGTTTTGTAAAAGGAATGCTAGATAGCAAATAAATATTTTCAAATTAACTTCCACTAACTCAGCACTTTGTCAATTTCAGTTGATGTCACAAAGAAGTTGTGAGGACTCTAAGACACATCATCACATGAAGAATCTGTTCATCCCAAACAAACAAACTATCTTTCCAAGCTCTGTAACCTATTACATGCCAATTTCCCAAGAGTTAAAGTATGTTTGCTTTACTGAAGTGCATAGCTTTTAAGAAAATTAAAATTCCTAAAACAATTTACATAAGGAAAATCAGATGGGGTACTTTTCAGCCTGGGGTACTTTTACTGGATTAGTGTAGGAAGGAACAGAAGGAGCTGGACTTCATCATCTCAGTTCCAGGCAGTCCTGCATGCAAATAGGTGCCCACACCTCGTGTTGCACGTGCTGTGAATCTGGACCATTCTATGCAGGCTTACTCACATGGCAAACCGACAAGCAATGTGCTCAGAATAGACTGTCACTGCTTACTGAACACAAAGAACCTCCTGTGAGGGCAGGTCATCATCAGTCAGTCCATCTCATAAGTTCACTCTATTCCATATGTACAGCATGTACTCTGTACGCTTTTGTTGTGCAAGTGAGCAGCAGCTGCCAGATGTATTCCTGGCATTGGGAACACTGAACAGAGCTCTTGTCCCTGTTCTTATCACATAGATTATGTCTACTTGTCGTGCCTGTGCTGCAGTTTTACGTGCAACATGTTCCTGCAGGGACAGAAGACACTTGCCTGTATTTTTTTCTGGAGACCCTCTGGCTGTATAACTGCTTTAAATATATATTTATGTGTGCATATGCAATTTTATAGATTATTATCAATCTCTCAGCCTTTTTCCTGAGATAATGCATTTAAATAAATATTTTTATTTCTTGCTTTTGGATACTTACAGCTATCATCCATAAGGAGACCACAAATAAAGAAACCAGACTAGTGTATGTTTTACCTGAGATTAAAGACAATGTAACACCATTATATAAATTATATCATTCTATGGCTTTTGCTTGGAGCTCTTCTATTGAACTATGAGGATGTCTTTCTATAGATAAACCTTGTTCTTCATGATCCAGGGTTGTGTGATGTGCAGGTTGCTGCTCAGTTGGATCCATGTTGTGTCCATTCTACAAGCTGTATGTATCTCTTGCTTTTCCTTGTCTCCTCTTGATAGAAGCAAATTCAGGTATGTCAGGTATCTCAACATTTTGTGCCAATCAGCGTCTTGGAACTTCAGGACCATCAAGTTTCAATAAATAGGTAGAGCAGGGTTTTGTCCAAGATTTAGGATTTTCCAGATGCAGCAGCTCTAAGCTGCCAGCTTCCCTGTTGTTCCCAGCAGTAGTCAGCGCTACCCAGAACACTGTACATGTTCTGCAGTTCTGGGGTTTGAAAATACCCTTCTTCTTCCTAGTATCTGTGTCCTGGAAGACAATATTGTACCAGCCCCTTCTCTCAACACAATCCCCACAAGAACAACTTCAGCTGGAGGGCTATTGTGCAGTGTCTCACAGCTGAGCAGCACAACCTGGCCACTCTGCCAAATCAAACTCTTCTCTTGCAACCATTTTTATGAGGCTTAAAGTCTGATATGTAAAAGCACAGTCCTGAAAAAAACAAACAAAAAAGCCCCACACAAATTCAGCCAACTCAGAAAATACAAAGGAAAACACATTACTTCTACAGACTTACAGCATATATTGTAAATTACACTGCATGACCAGCAAAAGAGACAAAATGTGTAGAATAACTGGCCATTTTATTACCATATGCCTCAATGCTCTACTACACTATAAAATATGTGAAATAACTGAACCAGATATTGTAGGTCTGTGTGTAGATGAAAACAATATACTGGTAACATTTCTGTAATAATACAGGCATGGTGCCAGACTACTCTGTCAGCAGTAAACCTTGCTGTCTAATGCCTTTAACATCTCACCACTTACTGATCTCAGGCTGAGCCTTGTTCCTGAGAAATCAGATTCTCATTCTTGGGGCCTTACATGTAGCTGGAACTTTTGATCCGTGCTGCAAGGGTTTCAGGTTTGTGGAATTCTATACTCTGCATACCAGTACACATTTTCTATGCAGAGATTGCTTTGTTGTGCAAAGCCTGCAAAGTTAATAGATGTATTGGTTTGATGTCTGCAAGTGCTGTGTCAACAAAGAGTTGGCATCAAATAAAAAATTGGCTATAAAAAAGAGTTTTTCTACTGTCCTGGTTACAGAGAAAGGGGTTTAATGCTCTGTGTGTGACAGAGTTGTTTCTTCTACACCAAGCCCATCATCACTGGGGCTGTGGGTTTCAGCAGGAAGAGAAAGGGTGCAGATAATGAGTGAATCATCATCCCTCGCTCTCTCCAGTGAAGGGGCTGTCACCATCAACCCCTGTGACTCAGTTCCCCTGCCACCCACACATTGCCCCTCACTTTTTCTCCAGTGTGACTACAGACCTTTGGTGCTGAAAGGGACAGCGGCACCACTCCCAGACTCCGTGCTGAAGGGACAGCTCTGAGACACAGCCAAACCCAAAAAGGCTGAGGTGGCTCCGAGTCAGCCCTGGAGCAAGAATGTTTCAGAGGTAGAAATAGTAGCTGAAGCAACTACATGGGTCTGAGCTCAGTGAAGTGGCTGCAGATGCCTACTCAGACCACCTCACTTAGAGGCATTTCTTTGTCCTTGTTTTTCATTGTTTTCATGCTGTGGGAGCTCCCCCACCATATTGCCTTTGTTTCACAAATACCACATGGGCAATGCAACCATATTGCCTTTTTTCCCCAAATACCACATGTCACAGGGCATGGGAATCCATCCATCCATCCATCCAGGTCAATATTGCCTTTGTCTGGGGAAACCACACAGATGCATCCTACAGGGAGCATCCACCATCTTGGTTTTGTTCTCAGTGGAGAATACCTTTTTGTGGATAAAACACCTTCTCAGGTTTTGTATACTTTTACTAATGATGCTACTGTTGTTACTGTGTCTTTTTCCATTGCTTTGTGCTTTCAGTAAATTGTTACTTCAAGCCCTATTATTGCCTTTTTTAAAATTGCATCCTCCACTTACTGAAAGTATCATGGAAAGGGAAGTGGCTTATTTGGAGTTTAATTCCCTGCTGATCTTAAAACCAGCACATCCACAGAATTAAAATCTGACTCAAGACATCCATGATTCAGTAGAAATTCCATTAGCTATAACTGTTAGGGAAAGAACATCTACTACCAGCATGCTAAATTTTGCATTATCATATGTGCTGAATAATGCCAAGTTTCCTAGAGACAGACAACAATCTTTCTCCCAAGGGTGGACAAAGACATATTCAAATTCTGATGGAGATACCACAACAGACAACAATAAAAAATAAGCCAGTTTCTCAAGGGGGAAGAGCCTTGTTCAATGTTCATTTTGAAAAGGCTCTGCTCCAGATAACACTTTGACACAAATTAGTTCTCGGCTTCCTCCTTTCTCATCATGATTTTTTTACCCCCTTCTCCCACTTTACATGTCTGGCAGCATGCTATCACACTCAGGGAGCAGCTCAGCTCTGCAAGCAGACCCACACAGGAATTCTCTTAGCTGCCCTTGATATTGAGACATGCCTGGAAGGACCCTGCAGTTTCTACAAGTGTCATGAATAAATATGGCAGCAAAACCACTATTTTAAGCCTTGTGCAAGTGAAATTTGGGGATTCTTGAAGAGTATTTGTGAGCAGATTTTCCCATGTATCCCTCCAGTTGTTTATGTTAAGAAGACATGCAGGTGGTGGGTGCCACAGACCAGGCCAGCATTGGTGTCTAGGCACATCTTCAGAATCAGCAGAACTTAACATGGAGAAGTTGTTACCTCAAGCTTCCCAAAGTTGCATTAGCACTTAGGTCAGAGTACAGTTGGATTTAGTAGTGTTTTGTAGAGATCTGCAGAACACAGTCTGACAGAGCAAGGTACAAGAAAGCTCCCCAGATGCCCTCAGTTACCAGCTATAAAGCTAGCCATGAGCACACTCCTACCTGCTATCCATAAACCTCCTGCTGCCTTGTTCATACAACTGGTCCAAGTGCCCCCAATCACAAGTTAAATTTACAGCTTTGTCTGCCATTTCCTCAGAGCCTGGGTCTTCACACTTGGGTGTGTTACACTGAGTGCGTGGTGTGAAATGTTTCTCAGACTATGTGATAGAACTCTGCAGTCCAAATTGAAGCTGCTCCCATCAGGATGATGGGATAAGCACAGTCACAGAATCACAGACAACAACCTGACCTTTTTACGGCCCACAGAGCAAGTTCCTGTGCTGCAAACTGGCAGGAATAACTGAATGTCACTGCCTGCTGGGCAGCCAGGAACAGCTTTTTATCATGACACATGATGGAGAATGTGAGATCGTGTCTTCTCACTCTCTCTAGCCCATTCTCATTCTAGTTGTGAAGGAAAGGGAACCCTTGGGAAAGGATTTTCTTAGAGATGGGAGACACAATATTTTTGGTTTTGCAGCTTTGAGGGCTGTCTCAAGTAGCATCAATCAATTACAGAAAACTCAGCAACAAATTGAAAACCACTAATGGAACACTGCAGTTGATCCTCACTATTAGTAGCCAAGAATCATGCATAATGTAGCAGCTGTTGTTAATTGCACAGGTACCAAATTATTTAAATAAATACATTTTGCAGATATTTAAAATGCATGGCAGGACAGTGTAATAAACTGAATATTTATTAACACTCTCTCTAAAGTGAATATGTTATGAGGCACTGCAGATGCTTTTTTTAAATGTATCAAAACAACTCAGAACTGTATTATACCCATTCTGATTTAAGAATATATTATATAACAACCATTTTTAATGGATGAAATAGAGAATCTTTAAAGGGTGATATATACCCCAGAAGAAGTATGATGGAAAAATATCAGAGGAAAAATGGGTTTTCTCCCTTTTTTTTTCTCCTTCAGTTTACCACCTCTGCTTCTGACAGTGCTGCTGGTGGTCAGCTTAATTATCTTCTTTTCTGTAGCTAGTCAGTCTGTCAGTTCCCATTCTTGTTTCAAAGGTCATAGCAGCAATGGAGGGTGGGGGGAAAGGAAGGAAATTGAATAGGGCAAACCCAAAATCTGACAGAACTCTCAAAGGCAATGATGAATTTACATGTTAGATGCCTATTTCTATTGGCAAAGACCCCACAAGTGTCAAGAAATATAAAGCAAGGTATTTTTCCCTCATTTTGACTTGCTGTAATAACATCACCTTATATAAATGAGTGGCAGAAACTAATTATTTTGTCAAACCCTGTACTAATGAGAAATGCATCAAGGTCTCAATGGGTGAGTCAAATTATGGAATGAATTAGATTCTCACCCTTTATGTTGCATCAAACTCTAGCTGATTTAATAATTCTTTTAAAATTCTTGTCTTGCTTTGCAACCAAACAGATTTCCTGGACATTAGGCTTCTATTTCATGAGAAGACCCTTATGTCATTACTAGAAGTATATCCAAATTAGAGCACGGTCTTTTGGTTGAAACCTCACTATGGGGAAACAAATTGTCTTATCAAAACACAAAAGGAAAAGTTGCTTCAAATAGAACATTGACTAGAATCATTGACATTTGAGCACTTCAGGTTACTTTCAAGTGCCCTTTCAAGAACTTCATTCCCATTATAACTCAAAAGAGACCAAGCCTTGGATGGTTCACAGATGTTCATTCTTTAAATTATTGAACACTTCTATTATATACTCAGGAGTTCCTATTAAGATAAAGTTTAAAAATTCCATCTTTTTAATATTATGCATGTGTTGGAAGGAAGTGTAATTTTGGCAACATGTTTGAGTGGTTATAACATGATGATTAGTGAAGCGCTGTGCATAAACATGTTACTCTACTCTACTATATTCATTCAGAACCTCATTCCTTTAAATGAACAAGATTATTTGCCGTGAAGACACTTGCAAAATTAACACAGACCTAACCATTGTAGCTGTAACTGCAGATAAATAAAGCAAAAAGGGGGACAGATGACTTTTCAATAAGAAATAGGCAATTGGAGTATTAGTCAAGAATAACTAAATGAACAAAGGCTCAGTGTAATCCCTAGAAAGGAGAAGAATGGAAAAGAAACTGTAGCATAATAGCCCAAAACAAATAAGTGAAACAGGAAAAACAGGCAATGAATGTCTGGGGAAAAAAAAATAAAGGGCAACAAATAGAATTTATCACAAAGCACATTTCTCACAAAAAAAATGTAACAATTTCTGAATACATTAGAAAAAGGCAGCTGCTCTTTGGACCTTCACACTCTGAATCAAAGACTGCAGCACATTTCATTAAGTCCGTGTGCTGGTTCAGGCTGGGATAGAATTAATTTTATCCACAATAGCTGGTATACAGCTACATTTGGATCTGTGCTGAAAAGTAGTGTTGATAATACAGAGATATTTAGATATTTCTGAGCAGTGGTTGCACAGAATGAAACCCTTTTCTCCTTCTCACACCACCCCATCAATGAGCAGGTTCAGGATATCCAAGAAATTGGAGGGAATCCAGATGGAGCACCTGACCCCAGCTGACCAAAGGGTTATTCCATACAGTATCATATCATGTTCAGCATATAAAACTGGGAAGAGAAGAAGGAGGAAGAAGGGGTCTTCAGAGTTCTGGAGTTTGTCTCCCAAGTAACCACTACATGTGAGGAAATGCTGCTTTCCTGGGGATGGCTGAACACCTGCCTGTGCATGGTAAGTGGTGAATTAATTCCTTGTTTTTCTATGCTTGTGTGTGTGGCTTTTGCTTTACCTATTAAATTGTTTTTATCTCAGCCCATGAGTTCTCTAATTTTTGCACTTCTGATTCACTCTCCCATACCACCCGGGGAAAGCTAAGCAAACATTGATATCAGGTTTATTTGTTGACTGGGGTTAAACATGACAGTCAGCTTTCAAAAACAGAATTTTCTCTTTAGTATGGAAAAGCAGCAGTAAGCATGCCACTTTATATCAGTTTAAGATTTCTTTCTAAGTGCTGCTAGATAACATGGTTTTCTGCCAAAGTGCATTTAAATAAGAAAAATAACTATGATATTACATACCTTTATGATATCTGGTCCTTCTAGCATAGTAGCCCTTTTGCTGAAAATCTGAGTGATGTAGATTCATCTGCTGGAGTTGAAAAAACCCTGTGAGCATTGAATATTCTCATTCTTTAAATTTATTTTTTTCCTGATCCCCAGGACACAGCCAACCTAACATCACTTTAGCATGACCCAAGATTTCTAAGCTGCAAACAGCTTAGTGAGTAGAATTAAAGTGTTTGCTGAAGTACTATCCATTGGGATTTGGGAGCACACTTTCTTTCTAAAACTCATGCTAGGGTAAATTAATGCAGTTACTCTACTTAAAACTATAAGTTACCTTTAGCTAACAGTAAACCTTACTTTACGGCAGCCGAGGTCTTAGTCTTTGAATTCAGACTTTAGAAAATACACTTCCAAATGACTTATCTTTTCCAAGTATATCATAGTAGCTCAATATTTCTTTCTCTGACATTCTGTTAATTTTCATAGTCAAGCTTCCTTTTGTGACTCAAAGTAGTTAAAGGGAAGGAATGTCACTGAACTCAGAGTAGCAGAAAATTGAGCCAGAAATGTCACATGGAGGCGGTACCAGAAGACAGGCTTCCATCAAAGCAACAAGCAACTCCTTTCTGCTTAAATGAAAAACCTTTATATTAGTCTTTTCATGCTTGGCACAACAGTAGATCAGCCAGCATATCATCATTAAAAGTTGTGTCCTCTTAAAGAAGGAAATTACGTGTTGTCAGAAAACACATTAAGAGAAAAAAGTTCATAGCAAATCATATATAATCAATAACTGTGTTATTTAGGCTAGCTCATGCTCTCCCACTGCTACATGCTTACCTAAACAAAAGGCAATGTACCAAAGACAGTACAGTAGGAATATCAGTGAATTTTGGGCAGAATTGCCAGTCTTTTATTGTCTCTTCCAAGAGGTAATTGGACACGAGATACAGAACTATGACATGAACAAATAATCATTCTTCCTTCAACCACAGAAATCCTAACATTGTTGGCCATCTCCAGGCAAGTATGAAACACTGAAAGATCAGCTGCAAAATAAATTGTTCTTGGAAGATGGATGTTTTCAGAGTTTATCAACTTTATTTCTCAGGTACACTGTGAGCCTAATTTCTGCCCATTTATTATTTTTAAAAGTGAGAGGGAAATGGTTAGCACTAGCAAATTCAACAGTACTTTAGCTGCTCGGGATATTCATGTCACAATGCAATGATGTTGACAGTTAATCTGCCAAAGTAGACCTGATCAACTATTTCCAGAAACCTGTCAACATAATTTCTAAACTGAAGTACTTAGTGCAGTTTTGCAATTACATGAAATGGAGAGATTGGATTTTATCTAGTTTGGTTTGTGTAAAGAAATAAAGGAAATTAATGGTTTTGTGTCATGTACTGTCATAGTTTCAGTCAGGACCATGATGTCATTCAGTATCACCCCACATCATTGCCAGGAAAGTGGGAAAGGGACTCCCTCTGGCTTCTGATAAGAAGAGCCTGACTTCTGGTTGAAAAAACTCAATGTCAGGATTGTCCACCAATGCTCACCATCTTGGAGTCCTTAGTGAGCATTTCACATTTAAATCACCTTCTCTTTTGTACACTTCTGTTATTAGTATTTCTGTCTATTTTCTTATCTCATTGCTGTTTCCAGTAAATTGTTCTCTTCTTAACCCCTGATCTTTGCCTTTTGTGCCTCCAATTCTCCTTTATGGCCATCCTCACAGGGTGGGGAGAGAAGCAGAATGGAGGTGGAGAAAGGGGAGCAAGCAAGCAGCAGTGTGGTTTAGTCTTGGTGGGAGAACTGAATTGAGGCAGCAACTTGTGAAATTTCACCTAGGTACCATGAGCTTTTTACCTACCCAAGTAAAAGAAGGTCTCAGAGCCAATTGATCCTCAAAGATAAAGAATGAAGAAAAACTAACAGAAGTTGCAGCCTTAGGGATAAGAGAAGAAACAGCCCATGTAGAGACAGCAAAGAAAACCAGTGGAGATCAACACTGCACATGTTAATATTGTAATTGGACCCATTTCCCTTGAGGGGTGGGAAACTGAAGGATATAGTTCCCCAGGGATTCCTCTTCAGAGTCATATGGTTCAAGCTGTTCCTACCACTGTATCACCCAAATAAATATTGTACTTAAAGACAGATTTTGCTACAGGATACTTAGGATAGAGAAGCATCATTAAAGGTTTGCTTCTTTTAAAGACCAGCAAGCCCAGTGCAATCATAGTCTTGGCATATGTGAAGAACAAAAATGGCTTAAATTTAAACTGAAAAGTAATTTGGATAACACTAGTTATGTTTGTTCAAATAAATTCAGTCAATTCCTCTTACATTTTATTCCGTATCTCATTTATAAGAGACATTAAGACAGGATATAATTTATGATGATGCCCTATATATGCAAAGGGAGTATAAAAGCTGCTTGTTTAAGTTTTAAAAATCAGTCTGGAAGTCCTGAACAGCTGAAACCTATATACTTGAGCAGCTTAAAAGTGTTGCCACAAGCCTACAGGATAACAGAGGAAAGAACAGAAAGCAATTGTACAGGAGAGTGTTGAGAAATAAAACTGCTAACTCTCTTCATCTAGGTTATAGTTTTCTTCTTCTCTTGCTTTTTCCTGCTTCCTCTGCTCTTTCTATCCCTTCTCCTCCCTTCCTCACTCACTAGTGATTTCATGCTCTGTTTGCAAGCTTATTTTGTTTCAGCCAACTACTTAGTATCCATCCGTGTCAAAAGGAGCAAATGAAAATGTGAACAGCCCACTCCACATTCAGTGGCAGTACATCTTTGCTGCCAGTGGTCTGGAGAGTCTCAATCCAGTTTTGTATTGCCAGACCATCCATTAACTCACACTATTTAAGAGTTCCTTGATTCTAGTACCACAACACCACAATCACTACCTTCCCTTTCCCAAGGCAGCAATTAGCCTCATGTTTTGACCACTAAACCAATCAAGGGAGAAAAGCAAAGCTGTAGGGTTGGAGTGACCAATCCCACATATCAGTGAGAGCAGTAATGCTGAACAGCAGATGCAGCCAATAAACACTGTTCACACAAACTGAAATTCATTCTTGTGATATAGCAAATCAATAATGAATAGCAAACAAATTAATGAGATCCAAGGTCTGTTTACAAAGCACAAACGAAAAGACTGAAACTGATCATATTAATTATTTGCAGCTAGGTGTTTCACTACATTCATGTAGTGAATGATTTTAAAAGAGCTTACTATAAATGCACAAATCTCTGCTGCCCCAGGCCTGAAGAAAGTTCAACAAGTCCTGAGCTACATCTTAAGCTACAACAGTAGATCAGCCATATCAGGGTATCTGAACCACTGACTCACCCAATAATCAGGGTTGTGTATCTCCAGTTAGTTTTTGTTATAGGAGAAATGTCAAAAGTTTTGACTGAAAAAAGGAAAAATTAAATCACATAAAACAGGAACCTGTTTTCAATAAATTTTTTAATTACTTTTTGTAACAAAAATTTTTTGTACAGTGCATTGAGATCTGTGGATGAAATATTCTAAGTAAGAATGAGGTATGATTATTGGTACCTCCTGATGGAAGAAATGTCTTTTATTAGGGATTTTTTTATGGTGAGTGGAATGACTGGGCTCATGTTCAGACACAAATAAAAAATATAAATTCTGGGCATTTCAATGTAAGAGTGCTAAATGAAAAAAATGTTAATATGAATATAGCATTCCTTCTCCAAGTCTTAATTTCCTACTACTTCCACATTCATTTATATCCAGGAACTTATTAAGAAAAGACTTAGTGATAACAAGAGATTCCCAAGTATAGGTGCAGTACCAGTGGCTCTGTTGTCATAAAACAAAAGGGTAGTGATTTTACTGATATATGATGTGGTTAGAGTTACCTGTGGAGGACTAAATAAAGTACCCTTCTCTGTAGAAAACAGTGATTTCTGATTCCAGGTACACCATTAAATAACATCTTGAGATAGCACTAATCTTTTTTTTTTTTCTCCAAGCTGCACATATAATATAAAGTGCTTACCTATATCCTTCCTAGTATTTTTCCATGCTAGCCCAGGTGATGTAGACATAGCAGTAAACATGTTGGATTTCTGAGCTGTTAGAAGTACTTTTTGCTGATTAAGATCCAGAGATGCTGCTTATTGACCAGAGATGAGCCATCCTCACCTGTCATATAATGTACACATTAACCTCTCCCTCCACTCTAACTCTCTCTTAGATCACTGAAGGCAAATAAGTAATAGAGCTACTTGAGTTGACTCACAGAAAAGTCAGGGAGGGCATAACAAAACCCCTTTCAATTACAGGTCTGTTATGTCACTCAATTTAGCACTCTAATTACTGGTGGCTGAGCTACAAGAGATGGAACAATTTAGCCTAAAGAGCAGTGAAAAGTGAAAACAGATCCTAAAAATCCACAGATCCTACAAAGTTTTGTCATTGGTTCTTCACAATGCAGCTGTAGGACTCCTGGACCTAGATCAGCTCTCTCTAATGACTTCTTAATGGAGTCAGTACATGCTGGAAGAAGCTGTGTAGGGAGGTGGCATCTGCTTGAGGTATGGCAACATTGTCCTCATGTGAAACGCACTGGCCCATCATACCAGGTCAGCACAACCTGAGGGGTGGAAGTTTGTAGACTGATGCCTGCCCAAAACCAGCACCCAGATGAAAGAAATTAAATATCACCCCAAATCTATAGACATGAAGTACTATATAGCACATTACACCTTGAGAAAACACCAAGTGCCTTTACTTGAAAGCATAGAATATGGGGGAGAGGGAAATTCAGTATGGAAGTGAAGTTATGCCTACACTTGAAACTATTTAGATGGTGACTGAAAAGTTGAGGCTTGTTGTAAGGTACCCAGAATTGGCTAACCTGTGATCTGTCTGGTTCATTGGCCATGTCTTGTTTAATTGCATTACTGCACTTGCAGACTGGGAATTTTGCTGACTATATGGGAGAGGTCCCAAAGAATTTGTTAATCTACATAAACAGCGTAGAAGCTATGTTATTATTCTTAGGAAAAATAATGGGAATAATAATAATAATACTTAATGCAGAATAATACTAATACTACTACTACTACTAATAATAATAAGTATGTATGTTCAATCAACTATAGATCCAGAAGTGTTCCTTGCAACTTTCTTGGTAAGATTTCACATCCAAAATTTTATGTTTACCAACAATTGTTGTATGGTTTATATTTTATATTGTCCCTTTTCCCTGTCATCTTAACATAAACCTATTAAAAGTATTTCAGAATAGCATCTATCTATGCAAGTGATAGTCTGTCAGCTTCTAGCTTCAGGTGCACTATGAATCAAAAGCATACAAAAAAGAAAAAGATAAAGAAGAGCAAACACCACAGGCACAGTGGTAAATCTGCCTGGTTTTATGTAAGATAGATATTAATTTCACTTCAAGCACCAGGATGAATCACACAGAACTATCATTCATTACAGCATTCGGAAACTCAGAATTTTTACACCAGCCAATTTCATGGAAATGTGCTGCATGTTTTCTATGTATCTGCATTTAAGTTCCCTCAATCAATCAGACAAACTAAAATGCTAAGTGAAACTCAGCCTCAAACAAGATCAAGTCTAGCGAAAATATTGTGTTTTCAATGAGCTTTGAATCCCAAATACAATTTAACTCAAATTCACCTATCTTGACGCACTTCCTCTGGCTTGATCCACATGTTTATGCATCAAAACCACAATATATGACAGGAGGCTGGGAAATCTTGTCAGTGAGCTGAAAACCATTATAAAACAAATCCTGTCTCTGTAAGAGGACAATGAGGTTAAACTGGTTTATTGTGTAAACAAAAATTGCTAGTGATTTTGGCTGTCTTCACTATGGTTACATGATAACAATCACTGGGTATCTCAATCATACAGAGATCTAATCACTAGATTAGATGTGGTACATAATCTAAACATGAGTACCTGAAAATCTGGCCTTTACAAAGAATCTTAAGATAAAATCTCAATTTTAAGATGCTTAAAAGTCAACAATCATCTTTGAAAACACTGCAAGGTGTTTTATGCTACAGGGAAAGCTTGCTAAAATGAGAAGCTCATGTTTAAATTATTCGTGCTGTGAGTGTGTGATTCTAGACACCACAATAACCATTTATTTTCAGGTAGCATTAGCATGCTAACAAATCCTGTCCATCACTGTTTGTGAATCACTAATGCATTCTTAATATCTGATAAACCAGAGCCTTAGGGTGCAAAGTTCTATTAACATGCTAATGCATCTTGTCCCTGCTTGCTTTAGAATTAGAAAGAGTAAGGTTTAGCCAATACAAGGCCGTTTTTCATTTTGCTAAAGCCATTAGCACTGAGAAAAGTGATAGAGATGCTGTCTGTCAATTAACATTTCTTAACAACTCAGAGGTAAATATAACAAAAATACTGCTGTAAAGCAGTATGGGGGGAAAGTCAAATTACCATAGCACCTAACTAACTGTCTTCAGAAGCCCCAAGAATTTTGTATTATTTGTAATACATATACAAATAATAATTATTTGTATTCAGCTCTGTATCCAGAAATTTTGCACCTGGCTCTGTGCTTCATGGCCCAAAAATCTCAATTATTCTGAGCATCTTAAAACTTCAGTATGATGAATTTAAAAAGGAGTAATGATGTTTCTCTGTTCCAGACTCGGAACTTTCCTTAGCAAATGTTACTCCACCCACAGAATTTGCTTTTAATACAGTGTCTTAGCTATCCTCAAATTTTCTGGAAGATACTAAGGACTGTTACTTTCCACTCATTTGAAGGCAAGTTACTCCTTGAAATGAGTGAAACTACATTTTTTTAGAAACAAGATTTGTTCTATTTAAAATCAGGCCACTGATGAAGAAGGCAGACCATATTTTCTACTATTCTACAGAGGCAAAAAAGAGTGTCAACACCTTCTCCATAAGAGGGAAGTCAAAGGAGGAGTAGAAAAAAATGTCTGCACTAACTTATGGATTTGGCTTTGTGAAGGGAAATAGGACAGCAGCATCACTGTTCACCAGCTGCCCTGTTAATTAAGGGTTATGATACCCTCTGAGTAGTCTTGATGAGCACAGAAAAGCTGTCTGATTTTGGCAGTGCATACAGCAAAGAGGTCAAAACTTATGGGGCTAGTGTGGCCCAATTTCTTCCTAACAAGAGAAATTGTTCTTTCATATACATCCCCTGGACAAAGAGAGAGACTTGATACACAGCAAGGATTAGAGGAGGATCAGTCCCTGGTGCTGGAGATGCACAAAATAGCAAGGCTATTTACACAGCCTTGCTTATTCTATGAAACCATTCAAAGAGCCAGCTGCAATCCTGTTTTGGAGTTTTTAAGGAGTGCCTTGATGAAAATGTTTTGTATATTAAGTAATGATTATAATATTCTCTTCTCAGACAATACATTTCTCTTGTCCCACTCTTTAGCAGAAAACACTGGGAAATGTTTTGGTGGTTTGACTTATGAATCAGTACAGAGCAAAAAGCAGAAAGACATTCTCATTCAAACCTAAATAAAAGCAAAAGTCTTTTTTATTTCTGTTTGTAATCCTCTGGTGAACAATTTCTCAAGAGCAGTTGAGTATTACCAGTACTTCTGCCATTCAAATTTTCTTGGCTTCAAAACAAAAATCCAGAAATACTTGCCCAACAGATGTTTTGCACTTTTTATTTGCAGAACTTTTTACCTTTCACAGAACTGTTTTGTTACCTAAGTCATCAGATAAAAAAAAATGCACACATTATCTTTGTTCACTTACAATGTTCAAGAAATTACCAATAATTTAAAAATTCACAGATTGGATAAAATTAACAAACCAGTGAAATTTTTAATGGGATAGTGGATAATTCATAAACAGAAAAGGTGACATTGATATAAATTATTCATTGGAAATTATTTGCTTAACTGTACAGCAGTCAAGTTTCTACTCAGCTTCAGAAAGAAACCATTATGCATTCATTCTTGTTTGCATCCTAATTAGTTTTTAAACCTAGCTTAGAGATGCAATATGCCACCACATCATTTAGCTTGGTGTAGCTTAACAGACACGTGAAAGACAATTGGATATGCTGAGATCATGACAGATGTTTCAATAGTATTATCTCACTATATATCAAATACTAGATAAAAAAAGAGAACTGGTAATTTCCAGGATGGAAGAGGAAGAAATAACTGTCTCCTTTTAAATAGAAAATAGATTCTAACATCTATGATCCAACCTTATAAAATGCCTAGGCAGGGCAATACATATTCTCAGGTCTGCATTTGCTTCCTTTGCACATAAGCAACAAGCACAGGCTCAAGCACACCTGAGCTGTGTTTTTAGAGTGACAATATCCTATTAAAGTTAGAGTACAGGGGAAAATTTTCAAGTTATTTTATCATCAGAAAGCTTCAAAGCTTATAGGTGCATATCTTGCATATTCAAGTGACAGACACAAAATGTGAGAGTCAATAGCAACAAACACTGTGACCAAAATGAAACAGTGTATCCATTGTTTGTAAAGCAGCACATATTCCTAGCCATCTGTCATACTGCACACCTGATCTGCCATACACAGGTTTCCTACATTTGCTCATTCTTACTGCCTTATCACAAGCTTCAGAGACCTGGTACTTGTCCAGAGAGTCCTAATCCCCAGAGATTTGTGATGATGTGGGAGGCTCAAGTGAAAGAAAAATACATATGTTTTGCAGTTGAAGAGCAAAGCTTGAAAACATACATTTTAGAAAAGATCAAATAACAACAGTAAAATATTTTTTTAAACCCCAAAATATCTCATTAATATATTTTAACCCAAACGCTTGAACTCATGATAGCTCAGATCCAGAAATGCTAGTAGGTTCTGAAGTGTAGCTCTGGGGCTCTGAGATGATGCTAGAGCCCTGTCTCATCTCACCTGTCTTCCACACATCCTACAGAGTTGTACTTCCAAAGGGCTCCGAGACAGGAACAAATTTTGCATGGATACTGTGCTGCATGATGTATATAAGTAAATTATAGCTAATTCTTTCAATGGATGACAGGAAAAACATAGTCCATGAAATACATGTAAGACCAAGTCTTTCAGTCATCCAAATGAGAGACCCAGCCAAGGTGAGCAGGATCAGGCAAGGTTAGCAGTAAATCTTCTCCAGGCCCTGGCCTTGGATTTCCTTCCATGGAAGCCAGGGCAGAAGGAGGGGATGATGCACACATACATCTCACCCCAGCTCAGAATCGAGATGCAGCAGGGGTATCTGCCTGCACAAGGGAAGTGCAGACTTATCCAGAAGCTCACAGCTTGGAAACATCTTACTGAACCAATAGAATCTTAAAGCTTAATGCAGTGTTGAAATCTGTGGTGAGGAATGTAAAGTTTGTCCTTTCCTGTTTAATATCTGACTGCATTCATACACTGATTGTACATATCAATAGAGGGATACATGCACACAAAAAATCTAAACCAAAGATAACTTCATCTTGAGCTCTTCATCCTACTCTATCTCTGTATTTCATAAGAGTCCCACACCAAATAAGTATTCTTTCCTGTGAAATGATACTACGTGGTTCTAAATTATTGCTGGTTTTCTATGCTTATTCTTTTGTAGTGTTAGACATCTCTCATTTAGATGGGATTTTGTAATTTTCTTGTTAGTCTGGTTCCTATGATGCAATTTTTTTTCACTAACGATTAAGTTGCAGAACATTTTGTAATTTCAGTGAAGATTTAAACTGTCATTACCCTATTTTTTATCAAAATAGTAATTTCAAATAAATTAAGGTACTTTGTTCATTGATTCCTTATGCAATTAATTTCTTTTCATATTCTGCACACATCCTGATGAAAGATTAACAAGCGTGTACCATGCATACACTAGGGTGGAGGGAGAACATTTCTCCTTCAAATTAGTGTACTGAAATATTAATATAAACAAAGCAGGAATGGTTGTAAGACATTTTCAGTAAGGTATTATAATGCCTGAGTGACAAGGAATAATTTTTACAATGCATGCAGAGTATAAGACACTCAAAGTCTAGAGAAATGGACTGAAAGTCTTTCTTACACCAATGATACAGTTATTTACCTTTTAACTCCAATTTTGTGATAGAGTTTCATTCAATTATCCAGTATTATTACATTGTTTCTGAAAAAATATGAAAATCTTTGTATTTTCAAATACTCTTTTTTCAAAATACATTCAATTGCTGCAGACATGGTTTCTGTTTTATTCCTTTATTATTCTTTTTTATTATTTTATTCTATTTTATTTTTTATTATTCACTATCATAAGATATGATGGTTTAAACTTGAATATTTCTTAACTTTTCTTTCAGTAACCACAGTAAGGAAGTTGTTTTGATACAGGATACATGAAGTAGAATATTTTTATCAGTGTCATGGTTTGACACTGGCACAATGCCAGTGCCCCCATGAGAATACCCCCTCCCTGGTTTCTGCTGTGAGATGTGACCAGGAATAAGCAAAGCAGGCTCCCACTTAGGAAAAAAAAAATATAATTTATTAACTAAACTACAAGGGAAAGGAAAAAAAAGAAAAAAAAAACACACAAGGAAAAAGAAAACTTCACAAATACATCTCCTCCTCCTCCCCACCAAATTCCCAATACAATACATCCCCCAAATCATCAACTCTCAGTCCGGCACCACCCTTCAGAACACTCAATCCTCAGTTCATCAAGAGGAGAAGGAGTCCTTCTTGTGCCAATGGTGACCTCTTCCTTTCATGTCCAGCGCTCTCACCACTGAACACGGACCAGAGCTGCTTCTAGGGTTGACTTTTAAGGATGCTTCGTCCCACTCCAAAAAGGCACAGTCTCAACTTTGGGACATCTGTCCCCCCCATATTTTTCACCCCCTGGGGCCGAGGGGTACCCACACCGAACCCTCTTGGTCCTGAGGCATTGCCTCCCCCTAGAATGCAGTCTCTGTATCACAAGGAAACATGGCTCTGTTCATGGCTGTACAAAAAGAGTCCGGCAAAAGCCACTCCATCATCTCTTCCCACTAGGATTCCTCTCTATTCTTCCAACAGCTCTCACTTGCCTAGACCTCTCTCACACTTGCCCATTTCCTTCATCTTCCCCTCTATCTCTCTTCTAGGAAAGGTCAATGTTCTGTAACGTTTTTACTGTCCAAAAAGGGGTTAAAAGCTCCTACAAGCAGCCGGCTGCACCCCCCTCTTCTTCTCCGTCCCAGCCGTGCTGCCGGCACAGGCCCATGTTTATCAAGCTTCAAGGTCACAGTCTCAGGCAGCGGCTCTTTCTCTCTCTCTCTCTCTCTGTGTCTCTCAGGGGGGGGCTGCCTGATGGCTCCCAGTGTCTCTCTCTCTCTCTTCCACCCTTCCACCCCCGGGCTCAGGCCTACTTCTCCCGACCTCATGGCTTTTCCCTCCCCCTGCCCAGCCAGCAGCTGGGCCGGGGGAGAAACCCAAACTCTTTCCCGCCAGAAACCCAAGAGAGGCTCCCAGGGGAGAGCTCTGCTTTTAACCCCGTGCTCTCTCAGAGGCGTGTCCAATGTCCCAATGGCCACATTAGGTGCCAGTATTAAAATCTGAGCACCCATTGGCCAGACCACAGCATCCCAGAAAACATATTTCCTGTCAAACCACCACAATCAGTTTGTTTGTTTCAGATCCAGTCTTTGAAAAGAAAACTCATAAAAGCAAGAGTGGAGAAGTCAAACCAGAAATTAAATGCCCTTTCATCTCCCAAGAACTCAAACAATAAGAAAACAGTGGTTGGGTTGTAGCAGTCATATTTGAGGAATACAACCTAGGCAAGCTTTGCAGATAAGGTAATATCTTCTACCAGATCAATTGAATTTCTACTAGGCTGTTCCTGTCAAGCATTAGGAATCTTAGGAAAAAAAGAACTAAACTATAAGATTGCTGGAAAGGTTTAATTTTTCTAATGGTTATAGAGTTTGACAAAATTGTGTAGTTTATATATCATAAAACAGTGTAACTGTGGATTCCTTCTGAGACTTTGATCTATTCCCTGATGCTTTTGAGCTTTTGATCTGAAATTCTATTCTATACTTTCAAAAAAATGTCATTTTTAGGAAAGGATCTAATTTAAGCACCATGATTCAGGCTAAAACAATTCAGTTTTTGTTAAAGAAACTTAAACATCCTCTTTTTTTGAGAGCTTAACTTTCATTATAGTACTGTAATAACACATTCCCTCTGAAGTTTAATTCTTTAAACTCAGGATTTGATAAAGAAACACCAGACACATTTTCACTTTCATTTGTTAAAGGCTTTCATGCTCCCTCCTGTTCTAATACCCAGCTAGAGTGGAGTTCATTCCTATTTCAAGTATTGCAGTGTTTGTTTCCATCAATGTTAACAAAACCATAAGAACAATGCTGTGCAGCTCACTGGCTTTAGAGGATGCAGGGGATATTCTTTCTATGACAGACAAAAGGAGGGCATTTATAGCTATAAATGTCTCTGAAGTATATCATAACTTTACAACAGAGAGAGAAGACATCTCCAACATGTCCAAAACTAAAACTTTCATGGGCTTCAGAGTATAATAAACTAGGGCAAGATATCTCAACTACTCTCAGAACAACATAATCCCTTTTATTCTTAGCTTCTTAGGCTCAAAGTCCTTCCAATGAAAAGCCTAACAATTGTTTTCTCTTTTGGCTCTAGAAGGAAAGAGTGAGTCACACCCTGAACCTGTGTAAATTCCAGTGTCATTTCTTATCAAACTTTATTTTCTACCATTTTAACATGTATTGTTGGCATGCAGAAAGGGCAGGGAGAAATATGGACAAGTTTTCTAAATGGAAGCACAGTGCTAAGGAATGCAAGGAAATGTTCCAGCTAATATAATTTTGCTTATTGTTATATCTCCCACAAATATTTATTTTTTCCTTTAGTCTATCTCCTCAAGAAATACTGACCACCCAGCCCACAGCCTTTGTCCTCACTGGAGTAAGTAACATGTAGTTTCTAATCTGATATAATTTATTTGTGGAAGCTCATTCAGTGTATCTTGAAGCCCAGTGAAGATTTCTATCAACAGGCACTAGATTTATATGATCAGAGAGAAGAGAGAAGACATTTCATACAAACTACTGTAATAACTGAAAATTAGGATAACCAGAAATTGGACTGTTTTGAAGTCCTGAGCAATGTTCTTCATTCCTATGGCTGTGGCTAACAAGGAGGGAGAAGTGGCTCTCAGAGCTGAAGACAGGGAGCTAAGAAAAGCCAATATTGTCATGACTGACAAAAAAAATCAGGATAAAAATAGACAACTACTGGAAAGAAACATGTTCTTGCTTTTCCAGAGTATTTTAAAACCTCAAGAAATGACACACCTGTTCATCGCTGTAGAAATTTTTGTCCATGTTTGAGGACCATAATGATAGTCTGTGTGTGAATTATGAATTTTTTATAATAAAAGTTACCTTTTATAACTAATTTTTTCAGTACCCAAAAAATTTGTCTTCTTCTATAAACTACTACAAAAGCAATGAGAGAATTCTTTATAATAAAGTACATCTTAATTTTTTTCCTGAAGTGTTTTCCAAAAAAATATTTCAATCAACTGTAGTGCCTTTTCAAGCTTATCAAACACAGTAACTCAGTAGAAGTAACAATGCAGCTCAACATAGATCATTCATGCATAATTTATGTTATTTGTTCCTTTAAAAAGGAATGTTTTTCCTAAAAAATAAATTAAAATGAAGAACTGATTTTTCAAAGTAATTTCTTTTCACTTATTTCTACAGTATTTTTCTCTATACAAAACAAGAAATGAGCCAATATTATCAGGTAAACCGATGTGGTAGCATATGAAAGGACCAGCCAATTGCCAATTAAATTGGGGAAATAATGATGAAGCAAACAATATTTGAAAATGTGTTTCTTTGTATTAAATATCTCACTTCAAGGCACTGAAAGGAAGGAGAGAATAGGAAACTGCTTAGATGATTTCCTATTCTTTAGCTTTCAATCAATTTTCCTTTCTATGAAAGGAAAACTGTACAAGGCTACAGATACCCTATACCCTGACTTCAAGAGGATTTTTGACATGGTTTTTCATGATATAAGGTAGCAGGGTATAAATGGAATTACTAGGACACACATGCAAAGCAATAGTTATCAACTCTCAAACCAGAAATACTAAAGGGCATTTGTCTTTTCTGGGTTTAGAAAAAGTCAAGTAATTGTTATTAAGTAGTTGGATGAAACTAAGAGTACATTTAGAAGATGTTCTATGCATCTGGAAAAGTCAAGGGCTGCAGTTAAGAATAATTGTAAAAAACTGAAAAAATGTAGGGGAAAGCAACATACAATTCAGTATTCTGCAGAATAAAGTCTGGGTTATGACTTCATGTTGGGACACACAAACAAGTATTCTGTCACTATGTTGCAACAGATAAACTTTCCAGTCTTCAGGCTCCAGAAAGAGAATTTTGTTTGTTACCACTGCCCCCAACAAAGATGTAAAAGACTAGACAGAGCCTGGAAGAGTTCAAGGAGATAGTGATCAGATTAGGAGACTTAAACTGTTAGGAAAGAAATTATAGCACAACTTTTTTTGTTTAGAAAAGGAAAAGCTAAAAGACAGTGTAATATGTCCAGGTATGTAAAATATGCATGCAGATAACCTTTCAAATTAAGGAAAAGAAACCTATTTAAATGCTCTAAATCAGCAATAAGGAAAAAAAAGTTTCAGCAAATTTAATTATTAAGGTAATCTTTATAGGGGCGAGAATAGAAAAAAAAAAGCTAGAATAGGTTGCATAGGGGAAACTGCGCAATCACTATAGATGAAGCCTTTTTAGTCTTTAGACCACCTTTAGCTACATGCTTGTACAGAGTCTTACAAAAAAACAGCCTCATTTGCAGAAAAAAATTGCAGCTGCTCCATCAGTAAAGGTAAACACTGATGGATGCCAAGGGGGAAATAGAGCACAGGACTAGGAAGGGTGTGTGAGCTGAACAACCCTCTCCTGACAGTTTAGTTTAATGATAACTGGTTTCACATCACTGGGAGATATGAAACCATGTGTGTGTCTCTGATAGTTTGTGGATTAAATGGATTGTGTGCTTCTCCAACTGCTAAGGATTACAACAAGAAAAGGTCATTGTGGGGAATTCAGCAACATACATTAGCGAGAGGAAGTAAGATTTCTGTTTTTTTCCTGAGGTGACACTTATACATAAGTTTAACAGGTTTGAAATCATAGTTTGTTCTCAATAAGGAGATATTTCTAGAAAAGCAAGTTTTTCTAAAGTCCATCCAGTATAACCTTTTGAAGCCAGAAGTAAAATGGCAGTCCATTAATTGGCTCGGTAGATCGCAAAAATTTGAGCTGTTCTCTGTCCAACCTCTTCTTCCTTCTTCCTCAAAAAAAAAAAAAGCAGCCCTAAGTTTGGGATCTCTGCCACTCAATTCCTTCTCCATTTCCTCAATTGCTCCTCCAACTCTTACAATCATTGAATCACCTAAATTATGGGAGGCTGCCTGCACAACATGACATTTAGGTTGTAATTTGATGCGCTGGTTTAGCCACAAAAACCAAGGCAAGCCATGACTCCAGAAGTCAAGTGAGAGGCCTGTGAGTTGAATGCTGGAATTATTAGGAGAAATACCAAAATATGCTTCACAGAAACAGATCGATTAATTGTAAAAGTCCCTCCTGGTCTCTCCCTGCTAATTTTTTTGAGCAGGTGTTGCACTCACAACCCCAGCTGTTATATCCCAGAAGCAAAATCAGAACTAGTCAAAATTATTTTTCTGCTTTATTTCTGCTTTATTTCTGCTTTATTTAGTGAAGACGGCACATTGTCTTCACTATCATTGATTTTTTTTTATTGGAATATGCTAAATGCTTTTCTGGGCCATTGACTTCCCATTGCATAGGTCAGAGTGACATAGTGGTAGTTTAATACCTCATGCAAATCTTCTGTTCCATTTTTTCTTCTACTGACCATCATATTACAATGCTGTGAAACACCAAAAGGGTCCTCTAGTTTGGAAAGCAGCCTGGCAGAAGCAACATGGCAGGAAGCAGTAAAAATTACAAACTACAAACCAAAAAGTAACCCAGCTCTACCTCTATACACACAGAAACAATGTACTCAATTCTTACCTCTTGAGTGTAATCATGGAATCATAGAATCATGGAAAGGTTTGAGCTGGAAAGGACCTTTAAGGCCATCTAGTCCAAACCCCTGCCATTACCAGGGACACGTTCACTAGATCAGGCTCAGAGCCCCATCCAACCTCCCCTTGATTGTTTCAAGGAATGGGGCATCCACCACCTCTCTGGGCAACCTGTGCCAGTGTTTGATGATCTTCATTGTACAAAACGTCTTTCTTATATCTAGTCGGAATCTGTAAACCCTGCTGAGTGATTTTCACAAAAAAAAAAAAAGAAACTGTGACAATTTGGCTAATTAAATGAATATTACATCTTTTCTAGAAAGGATTGTGGTATCAGGGGATTTGAGAAATCAGGATCAATTTGTAGTTGCTAGAAATGCAGCTCGGCCTTTCACCTTTTTATTATGCCATTTACAATGAATAAGCAATGTTAATAGACTTTCCATTTCCTGAAAAATTTTCTAAACTTTGACAATCATTATTATAGCAGAAATTTTGCTTTGCAGGAACAAATCATGCACAGTGAAAGCTACAAGATGATGATAGTTTGATTGTAGATTGTGTTTCACACTACCTCTACTCCCCCAAAAGACCATCTATCTGCAGGTATTTTAAAATCCTGAAAGAAATCCTCTAAGTGATCCTTAATTCTATAATCCTGTGACTGTTTTGCTACCTTCTGAAAGTGAAAGCATGGGAAATGCAGGAACTTCTGAGAGAAAAAAAAAAAGCATAAAAAAAGGTATGAAGATAAGCTCCAAATAGAACACCCAAAATCAATATAGGAGTAGTTCACAAGCCAAGAACATGTAGAAGCACCATCACATACTAAGAGATTTTAATGCAAAAGGAATTTAAAAATGAGTTATTTAGATGCAGTCAAAGATTACAATAGAGGTAGTCAGGATTACAAACCTAGATTTCCAAACAGACTTAGAGCTTAAACTTTTCCATCAAAAGCAGTAGCAGAGAAGGGTCATCTGAGAGCAACTTTCCTACAGAGAATTTGAGATATGTTCCTCTGAGATGGGTGATAATTCAAAAAGCATTGTGGATTTTGCAACTATATACAAAAACTAATCTAATGGTCTTCTGTCTTGGACTATAGCAACAGAGCGAAAATAAATAGAAAATCTGTGACTCATTGTCAGGAATTGAAGCGCTTTTTTCTGGTGTAACAACTTGCAGGAACACACATGAATAACTTATAAAACAGATAATGTAGCAAGGCCAAAACAACAGCATGCATCTCTTACTACAAACAGCAAACATGGATAGACAATACAACAATTGAGAATAAATAGACACTCTAGTCTGAAAGGCTAGAGCGCATCTTTAGGAATATTTCTAGAGGGCAGAATCTGAGCTCAGATCTTGAAATCCAAATGGCCTCATTCTTAAGGGCACAGCTGAGGGAGAAGACATTTTCAAACCTGAGCTTTACTAGGAATAGCAGCCAGTTGTATGGTCTTCACTAGCTCTCTTTTCAACTACCAAGATGAAACAGAAACCAGTTAGTGAATGTGTCAGAGCAGCCAATTCTGCAACTATTGATGGCTGAAGACAGAACACACCTTTCTTCCTCTGGCCTGATGCCTTTCTACAGGAGATTTTACTATTGAAAAGTTACAGGCTTGGTCTAGCCAGAGTTTACTAAACAGCTGAAAGTCCAGTTTAAAGAAAAGGAAATGAACCTCCACAAAGTCACTAATCTTCCTGTAAAAACAGCTTAGCATGGCAGGAAAAGGACACTGAAACAATATAAATTATATTTTAGTGGATGAATGAAGTTAATAGTATTGCTTGTTTTCTTTTCTTTAAACACAAATCAGCTATGGAGCTATTGAAAGCATTTACATTGTACATATGAATACAACAGGATTTTCACATTTAAAATATTTTTCCTTTTCTATAGTAACTGTTCTTGGACCAAGAACTAAGGAAGACAACAATTTAGCACTAAATAGTAAAATTGTTATTTAATGTTATTTTATTGTTGAAAAAGAGAATGTTGAGAATAAAACAAATGGATTCTAGTACACGCAATTCTGATGACCTTTATAGTATGCTTTTGAGATTCTGGAAAAATAGCATAAGGTATTTTAGAAATGGGATTGTTTCTCATTCATCTGATTGGCTTCAGTTATTGTTGTTTCAGGGCTTTTTACTAGAGACAATTTTTTGTTAATGGTGGAAATATGTTCATAATTATTAGCAGTATCGATCCAATAGGTCAAAGAGTTTCTGCTTCCACATACTTGAAAGAATAATAAAGACCTATATAAGCTCAGACAAGCTGTTATTCTCATGACTGCTCTTCAAAGTAAGTGTATCCCATAGAGGCTGCAGACTTTGCTACACACATAAATTTTAATGAACCCTCTCATACTTGTACTTGTTAGTGTTTGGTAATAAAAATCCATATACAGCAGGGACTGTTCACAAGGGGAAAGTGAGGTTTAAGGAAGGAGTTAGACACCTTTATGTTAACCCTGCACAGGCAAATCAACTTGTAGGAGAAAGCTGTAAGAAAAAGGGAGGCTTTCCTGCCTTTCATCAAAGGACAGACATCAGCCAGGCTAAAGACAGATCTACCAAGCCTCTTTCAGGTTCATGAAGCAAAGGCATGCTATTAAACAAGACCTACCATGGCAGCCCTGGTTGTGGCTCCATTCCAGGGTATTCACAACAGGAACTACATTAAGTATTTTCTTTCTAAAGATAGAGAAGTTGTATTATAACTGAGAAGGCAGGAAAAAACACATTTCCTGTAAGAAACGTTAAGAATTTGCTAATAAACATTTCAGAGTAGTCATTAAGAAAAATACCACCACATCTGACTTTCTTTCTGTGCTGAGAGACATCTTGTTTGTAACAACTGAAACCAGCCTCTTCTGTTTAATTCATGAAATAGCTTTAACAGCATCTGCCATGTGGATCACAATTAGATCCCTATGGAAATGGCCTATTATAATCTTAAATCACTATTTCTGTCCTATTTAAGAATGTTGCCATACTATTTGCCTGTAGTAACATTACTGAAATCTTTAGAGTAGGTAAAAAGGCGATTTTAAAGTTTCTAAAGCATAATCACTACATAAGCAAGGCAAAATATGACCAGAACACTGTCTTCTTTTATGTCAGCAAAGTTTTAAAAGATAGAATTTCATTTACAGTCAAAGAAATCAAATTATGTTTTCACCAGCTGCAAAGTTTTAGCTGCAGGAATTTCCATTGTTATCTGAAGTCCTCAAATCAAAGTAGATTGTATTTTGAGATGACTGCTCACTAGTTTTTTCTTTTTTTTTTCACTCTAATTTTGACTTTGCTGTAGAGCTGTTGTAAGCTAGTATCAGACACTGGCCTCTTTGTCTCACTGAGGTCTGTATTCTCCATTCAGCATTCATTTTCTTACAGTAAAATAACTCAGATGAAGCCAATGTTTCAAACTAGAGTCTGTGACCTGCCCTTGCTCAGAGGAGTATCTCAACTTACAGGACAGAAGCCTTACTAATAAGTGTTTGTACAAAAGGACCTTATGTCTGTATTGCCAGAGACAAACAAAAAAATTATGTCTGTATATAAACACAGGTGTAAACAAAGCATGAAAATAATCCATCCTTGCTTCTATATTCAAATGGATTGTACTATACACATGCTGTATTTACAGATGCATTACTGTAAACATCCTTATTACATGCCTCTAGCTATTGTTTCCTTTGTTAGAAAATAGAAATATTAAACAATTGAATGAGTTCTGGAATTAATAATTCAGAGAAAGGAAGAGAAGAAATCTTTTATAAATGGTTATTCATTCCACTTACACTCAATTCAGCAAATGCTATGTTGAGAGCAGCTTCCTCCCCTTTCTGTGCACTGCCAGTTTCACTGGGGGAGTGCATGAAAGGAGCAGAACCCAAGGTAAACACACCCCATCCTCTCAAGGCACAATTAACATAGTGAGGAGAGGTGCTTTAGTGGGAATATAGTAAAGATTGAGTTATTTATATTAGTGACCAATATTACCTGTAGGGGGTAGAATATAAGAAAATAAAGGTAGTATAGAAAGTAATCTTACCCCTAAGGAGTTGCAGCTGGGCCAATTATTAGCGATTAGGGACAGGCCTGACTTTGACAGGCCACAGCTGTAGCCAATGAGAAGAAGAGTACTATAAAAGAGTGGGTTGGTTGGTTGAGAGGGGAACTGGACTCAGTTGGCTACTGTGAGGACAAGGAAGAGCCTGTGTTTAGAGGACCTGCCCATGAGAAACATCAAGGAGGTATGAAACTAGCAATATGCAGCCTTTGCAATGTACTGACAATAGAACTCTTGTAATATAATGACAACAGTTACCCATGTCATTTATTGATACAGCAGTGTGAAGACTAATCTTTACCATAGGAAATAAGATTTTTAGCCTAGGATAGTGTAGTCATATCTAAAATGTCTCCTGAAGTAAGTGCCTCAGGAAAAAGATTAATTATTTAAAGGGTGTAATAACAGAGATCACATGGAGAGTTTGAAAACTCTTCCCAGTCTTTTCTATAAAAGATGAAAATGTCTGGGACAAATACAAAGGACAAAGTCAGAGAATCTGACACAGGAGAAATATGATGGGTCAAGTTGCAGAGAGCTGTAGAAAGGGCTGAAAGCATCCTTTTGTCGAACTGCATCTGAATAAGGAACATGTACTAGACTTAACAAAGAGAATTTGAAAAGGGACTGGACTTGGGTAGGCAGAAATAGCTTGTTTATGCATCAGCTGATAAAAGATAGCCTAGGAGTAATTCAGATACAAGTGGGGTTGTGATCTTGCAGTAGAGTTCTGAAAATATCAGACAGGATTGGATGGCTGGTGTAGGAGTGGGGTGGCAGAGAGGAAGGAGTGAGTGACTGAATGTAAAATAATACAAAGCACATATTTTCATCCATGCCTTGTTTCATAACACAGTGACTCACCTCCCAAATTCTAGGACAGTTTGGTCTCTGGACTAAGCACTGCCTTTTTCTTTCTCTTGAATTCATGCCTGATATTCAAAAGGATTTTAGTTATATAATACCTTTCCACCACTTTTTCAGTGATCTATGAGGCTTTCTCCATTTTAACAGCCTAAAACATTATGGAAATATGTATTTAGGCTAAAATGAAAACAGCTACTTTCATTCCTAATAGCCTACTTACTAAGATTCTTTTAGACAATACAGTGTCCTGTCTCTTTCCTACAGAAATTGGACATTAAATGACAAGACAGAAAAACGTAATGTTTAAATTTCATCATTTTAATGCAACAAAAAATAAGGGATTATGAAAAAAGTACATTGTACTGTGAAACACTAGGAAAAAGATCATATCAGGATTTGAGTTTTTCCCCTTTGCTGACCATATATAGAAAGGATTGCTGTGGAGCTATGTTCAGCCTCTGGGTCCTCATCAAAGCTCTTCATCCAAGGCCTTAAAATAGAAAGTATTCTGACTTGCTGTGGGATATAAACATTGAGTTGTCTGTATGACATAGTTAATTTCAGTATTATGCCTAATACATCAATATTTTTCACATTAGGTTTTCTACCCCTAGAAGAAATTGCTGCTTTGGGATTAGGTGAAACCTCAACGGAGGTATAGGTAAGACAGCCAGTTTTCACTTACCACAGATATCAGCAACAGTTAAACTCCTTTTTGGAGGTTAATAGGAACAACTGACTACAACAGAAACACCACAGAGGTGTATGGAAGCACAGGTGTCTGTGGTGCTGGTTACAATTGCTGGTACCCAGGTGTTGGTTTGTGTCTGTGGCACGAGAATCACTGAGGATGTGACCACCCAGAAAGCCATGAGGGGTTTTTGGCCACTCTGCTGAAAGACAAAAGGCTTAAAGCTGGAAGTAAAAGAGCTAACTAGAGGGGTATTCATGCTTGACTATGGAAATCAGACATTATGAGGGCAAATACCTCAGAGTAGGAGAGCTTGCTAATGACTAATTATTTCTGCGTAAAAGAAAACAAAGAAAAACCACTCAAGATGCCATATGGCTGCTGATTTGTCTTAGATGTAAGGATATATAGAAGCAAGTAATATGAAGCAAGGAAGTGAAAAAAGATTATGAGCATCCAGCCTCTGCAAGCAAAGCAATGAGAGAAAATAAAAGCAGATACAAGAAAGACTCAAAGGGCAAAACAAAGGGGAAGCCTTTCTGCTTTCCACACCCCATAGTTTTGCCATTCCTTACCCCTTTGTAATCACATATTCTCCCCACTTTATGCATGAAGCTACTTTAGTTATTGAAATACAGCTTTGGAAAGTGAGATTCAAAATGAGAGCCATCTGTGTCAAATGCAGAGCATGCAGAAAGTCCCTCTCCCAGAACATAAATATGTTTACTTTCTCACAAATTTAATTTAATTTGTGCTTTAATTTAAAAACTAGAATGTTGCAAAAAACATTGTGGAAGTCACTTTTCCAGCTATAGCAAAGCATGAAGGAAAAAAATATGTACATATGAATTAAATTTTGCATACATAAATTGTGTAATATGTTCAAGATGCAATCCTCATTTTGGTGGGTAAACAATACTTTGTATTTAATCTTCTTATCACAAAAGTACATTATTAGCAGGTATCAGCTAAAAATATATACTCCAGAAAGAAGATAAACTATATCAGATTATTGGTAATAATTTCCATGTTTTAGAATTTTCATTCATTTTTTAACAATTTTTTTCTTGGTACATCAGCTTAATCAGCTGTTGCATATTTTACGAATATGTTGTGTGTCTTTAACACTTGTAAAGTTTTCCAAATAAGTTAAGAGCAGATCTATGCTAACAGCTAATTAAAGCTTTTTAAGAATTTTAGCAAACCTGAATTTGTTTGCCTTAGTATTCCATATCATTTTATTTAGTAGATCAGAAAATAAAAGGCATTAAGGTTCCACCCTGAATGTCAATAATTTTAAAATGCAGCTGTCTTATTGTCACTGAATAATCTGAGATCTGCATACTGAAGATATTTTCTTCAAAGTGAGATGAAGGGATATTAAATCTTTCATTAACATATTTTTCTACACTCTCTCTTTCAATAATTTTGGTTAAACTACAAAATAAGCAATCCTATCCTATGCACTTTAACAAGCTTCCATCTAAAATTTTCCATTCAAAAAAAAAAAACCAACCACAAGCTTTGTTCTATTTCAGCTCATGCTGGAATTATTAATGCATTCCTTTTCTCTGGCTGTTTCCAGAATCATCCTTGAAAACCAGAGTATTGAAGACCTACATTTATTTTCATTTGTAAGTGAACTTTATGGTAATTTTTGTTCACTGAATTCATGACTCTACATCTCTGCATGGCATTGTGTTTAATTGTATTAATTATTAACAGAAAGATTGAAGGAAATTTCTATTTCTCAGGCTTTTTTCTTCAGAAACCAATAAAGAATTCAAGGACCTTTTTTTAGGACTACAGAAATCTTTGAGAAAGCACTTTTAAAAGCATTAATATTTTTAAGATAAAGGCAGAAAGGGAAAATCAATTTCTAAAATGGTAATATTTCCCTTATGGAAAGAATCCAAAATTAGTAAGCTGGTGTAGCTTCAGAAAGTAGGTTAAAAATACTTTCAGGCTTTTTACTCCTTGCATTTTTTAATCCCTATGAAGTTAATGCATTTGTACCGAGACTTTTACAGAACCTGAAGTGTTTGATTTACATTGAATAAATGTATTTTATTTGTTAGAAATGGATCTATTAAAAGTTTCTCCTTTTATTGGTTAAGGAATTTCCTCTTTCCCAGTTTAAAACAGCCATGACAAAAGTAAAAACACCATGAATGTGCTGCCAGTGACAGGAAGTATGGAAATAAGAGAACTGACATTGATTATTTTATCAGTCTGCCACCAGGCCTGCTTATGACACAAACATGGTGTATGGGCATCAGTAGATTAACCATGAAGGGGTGAATAAGATGGAGTTGCATGTTTGGTTAGAAAAGTTCTCATCTGAGCCATCATTTGAAATTCTGTTGTTAAAGTCAGTCCACCAAACAATTCCAACAGTAATCCAGTCCTCCTTTTTTTCCTTAATACAGTTCTTATATAGGATGACTCCCCACTTTGGAGAATCTCCTATTTCACTCCAGTAAACATCCTTTATACAGTATATATATGTATTTGTCTCCTTTTTTTTTATACCTACCAACTTAAGATGAGGTTGAAACCCTTTATGGAAACTCCAGGTATGACACTTGACTGGTCATAGACTATATATGTAACAAAACTGACAAAATTACAAGGCAAAAAAAAGTCCATTTGTATTAAAAAGAAAAAAGCAAATATATCTTTTAGATATATTTTGTTCCCAAGTATATTGCTTCTCAACATATTGGAGCAACATGGACCTTGAGTTCATCTCATAGCCCACGCTTGGATTAAGCCAATTTGCATGACAACCTGAAGTTAACTACAGAAAAAACTCTTGTTCTATAACTAGAATTTGTAGAGGTTATGTTTTAATTATAGGTCTTTTAAAATTTCTAGTGGCTGCAGTGGCAGATTTAATTAATTCAAATTCACATAAAAGTAGCATAATGCCAGATTGTGTCTGAAGAAACCTGGATGATCAATCAGAAATCTTTAAACTGTCAGTTGCCTTAGCTCTGTTCAGTCAAAGAGATGACAGAAATAACCCCACCACATTAATGCCACCAGAGCACTCAACAGCTAAGAGGGGGAAAGGGAAGCCTTTTCCCCAAAAAACCCCATCTTTGTCACTTTGAAGGGCTTAGTTGTAGGTGGGATGCATAGAAAAATACTGGTACGCTGTAAAGGCTCTGACCTCTGTGCAGAATGGACGTGAGTTAAGATTCACTGTATGTTTCAGAATTTAGTATTGCTGGCATAATATTTATAACAAATATCACTGCAATAAAGACAACTTAATTTCTGTAATAGACTCTTTCAAAAGAGACTCAATTCATCTTCTTTTAGGAGGCATTTGGTATACTCCAAGCTTGGGGTATAGTAAGGTCATTCCAGCATTTAGGTAGGATTTTCTGTCGCTTCCATTTTGTTCTAATATTTGTGGTCATCAGTGCCACATAGGGAAAAAAAGGCATCAATTACCCAGGAAATTATTCCAAAAGGCAGACAAAGCAGAATAGAAATCATCATCATTCTCAATAATATTCCTTAAATGTTTGGCAGGAAAGACAAGTTCTCTTCACAAGAAAAATGTGGACAGTAATGCCTTTTACAAGGAATGTCATAAACTTCCCTGAAACCTCCAGAGACAATCTAACTTAATATTCACCTTCTGCAATGAGTTTGGAAGTGACAGCCCTATTAGCAAACTAATTAGCAATCCGTTTTACATGGCAAAATTAATTTTCATGGCTTAATTATAAACCCTTTGTGAACCTAAAACTTTCAGATGCTCCATTTTTAATAAGAAATGTTACCTTAAAACTCATCATAGTGAACTACTAATTTAAATTTCTACAGTGAGTAATGCATAAAAATATGTTAATGACTATATTACCATACTCCCTTTAAATAATAAAATACCAGCCACATGCATTCTTCATTGCTTTTATATTACAGTGCAAATACAACTGTATTTTAATACAAGTGTGCAATTAAATTTTTGCTAGTACACATTGCTCTGGAATCTGCTTGTAATGAGATATGACTGGATTGTCAGGATATTACTTTCAATAGCGCAAGCATTGTTCAGTCAGCACAGTCTCATGAGGGATACATCCAGCTAGAAACTAATGCAGACAAGTCAGAGGAGACCTGTAAAGCCAAACAGTTGGTGATAAGGATTTAATGTCCACATGATACTTATTCCAGCTGTGGTGGGACTTGTTTTGTAAACTTTGGGATAACTCTAGCTTGGCCTGACTGAATGACAATTTGTATCTGAAGCTGCACCTTGACCACATCTTCCAGATTAGTTTCATCCAAAAGAAAGCCAAAAGGGACACTGAAAAAATCAACTAGAACTTCTTCAAAATGCAAGCTAAAGCAGAAATTGGGAATGAGCAGATTCATCTCACACCAAGTTCTTGATCCAGACAGAAATTGGACACACCCTTGAGATCAACAAATTGACCTCTTAGTCCAGGGACCTTTTGTTGAAATCTGATAATAAAATGCAAATTCACACTTGTTGCTGCAGAAACAAAAATCTCTGAAACCTCTGAGGCCACCAACTGCTCTGTAGAATCAAATAATCAAATCATTCTTATCCATAACCTTTCATCTGGAAAAGAAAAGGATTTGACTTCAAATGAAGGGGAAAGAAACCAACAGGCAGACCCCTCAACCTCTTGCAGATTCTTAAATTAATGAGTAATAATAAACTCCCTTTTAAGACAGAAATTCAAACAGTGTGGGAGTACAAAATGTCCACTGAAATTGCCTCTTGCATATCACTGTCATCTTCTGAAGAAAAGTTATCTCTGTGATGGTCTTTCCTAATTCACTCTAAAAGAACCAAGACCTTCATGATTGCCAATGGAGAATTTAGGTTTTCCTCCTTTTTCTAATCTGAAAAATGGCCTCTTGTTTGCAAGTACACAGAGGAAAAACTTGCTTACAAATTTCAGTTGATGATTCCATGAAATCAGCAAAAGACTTTGAAGATTTCAAAATCTGCTGCCTGTGAACTACATGCAAGAAAAATCTGATTTTGTAATCTTAATCCCCAAAAGTTGTGTTTGGAAAAAATGATCAGTATAATACAAGTCTTCTTTCACACTAGAAAATTTTACTTCTCTCAGTCAGCTTCCTCAGTCATAAATCTGTTAAATATGAAATTGCACATATGAATGTTCCAATATTAATATTTTTCTTGTGGTTTTTCACCTCCTAATTAATAACTTAGAGAAAGCTAGAATTTTGTGTAATATTTTGCAGTTACTTATGAATTGCTTAACAGGTCAATGTTTCAATCAACAGTTTTGCATTTTTTAGCAGCTAACAAAAACACAAAGTTTAATATCCATGAAAGGTAGCTCTGATACTTCAGAGTGCAGTGTAGAATTCTGAATTTTAGTAAACTATAATTATTCACACAGCCTTTTCAAGTGGATCTAGGTTTTCTGATGGAGTGACCTCTAGATTTCTCTTAAGACAAGTGACAGAGGTCACTGACATGCAAGTGTGTCTTGATAAGCCTGAAAGGCAAAGTTAAGAGCTGAATTTAAACTCTGTCTTAACCAAGGTTTTCCCCTTTGTTGTGAAGAATGTGAAAACAGTTTTAATAGAGAACGTTAAAAAAAGCAGAAATGTTGACAGTAAAATTAACTTCGATGTAATTTTGTAGCTCTGTTATTTTCCATCATGATGTAAAAATATAAAACTGAAAAACTAATCTAAGAGTCTTACAGCTGCTATGGATACATGGCTGTGGCAATGATGTGTTTCTTTCCTGATGAACTAGCAATATAAATATATCTGTTATTTACAAGTATGTTGCTTCATCTATCAAGGCTGCACAGAACAGACTGCACTAAGTAGGTAAGTGAAGCATGGCAGAGAGTGATAAAAATGAAAAATTACTCCCGCTTCAGTTATGCTAATTCTCAGCCATGTTTACAATGTTTACATTCTCTTTTAAGGTAATGCCTCCAAAAATAGAGCTTTAATGAAAATTGCATCAGAATATTCAAATTAAAATATTCCTTTTCAGCTTATTTCACTCAAATAAAAGGAATTCAAAAGCCAACTCAAAAAATAAAAAACAGAAGAAAAAAAAGCTCAAAGGATTTTAAATGCCCAACTCAATAATATAAAGTACTAATTTATCTGGGAGGAAAAGGTCTGCATGATTACAAAGCCCTATTTCTGTGACACCAGTTGCATTGTGAGAATGGCTCTTTGAAGTCAGGACTACCAGTGAAAATCATTTGATAATTACCTGACAATGGGATGCAATAAGTTTCAATATTTCCTTGCATTAAGCTCCTTCAGATCCCTGTGTAGAACTGGAGGGCAATTTAAGCAGGAGGCTGATTGAAATGCTTTTTAAAATTGCCTGGAGAATCTTAGGCAGATTCTTTTACAATAAGAACAATAGCCCAGCATCTTTCATGCCAGGATTTGGCAGCATGGATAACCCAGGCTTTTTCCCTAGGTATACTTGTGGGGTAATTTTTGATAGGTGGGAACAGCTGCCATCTGAAACATCCTTGGTTTAACTAAGGAAGGAGAGACCAAGATTTGTGCCAAAAGCAAACTTTCCAGGATAGTAGAATATGTAGAATATGAAGAATAGTAGAAGTAGAAGATGATGTTCTGAAGAACAGATCTAAAGGGGCAGTGTGCTCCCTCCCCTTCTGCCAAAGGCCAGGGCACAATCAGAGCTGGAGGGCCTCTGTACTTGTGCTATGCTGCAACACACTCAGAAATTGAACCATTCCTTTACATGGGAATTCAGCATCTACCCTGTTTTCCCATGGCTGTAATGACAAATATTTGCCCCTTTTTATGAGACTGAGATAAAACTTCCTTCAGACCAGGTGACAGGCAGACACTGAGGTACATAATCTGCTCCTACCCTTTGGTCCACGAGAGAAGGACATGAAGCTGAGGGAGGGTTTTCTGTGGGTTCATCTGCCCTGTGATGAGAAAGGAGTGGTTGGATTTCTGACAAAACCATGGAAAAAGGAGCTGCTATATTTGTGTTCTACAGGTACATACTCTGCTCCTGCAGTTTTCTCTAACTTTATGATTCTTTCCTCTTTGTATTAACAAAATATTTCATTACTATAATTTAGTAAAAATTTTCTGACTCATAAGGAAATACTTGTGGGCTTCACCAACTTTCCCACACTTGCCAGAAAGGGCTCAAGTTTATTACATTAATTTCTTGTGCAATCCAAAGCTCTTGAATTCAGACAGGTTTTCCAAACCCAGCAGATGGGTGGACATTTTGGGGAGGAAAATGTGGATTCAATGTAGAAGATATAAAGTGGTTGGAGGAGGAAGAGGAGGATATATTATATCCCTTTTAATATTTGTTTTATTCATACACGTTTTTAAGGTACAATATATTTTTTCTTGTTTGCTTTAAATCTGGGGAGGAAGCAGACTTTACAGACAACAAAGTTTTGTGGAATAATCCAAATTCCACTGCAATTTGGCGTGTGGCATGTAGCATATCTTTCAAATCATGCAGAATATCTTTCAAAGATACTGAAATTTTTACTTTTCTCCACAAGCTCACTCACGTAGGAATTAGGTTTCATGCTTTTACCATGAAATCATGGTAAAAGCATGAAACCTTTTTTTCTTCTTAAATCAGTCCCTGGGATTCAGTGCAAACTGCCAAAACTTTGCATTTTTCATCCAGAACACAAAAAGTGGTCGTCAAGAAAAATTTTATTCTTACCTAAGAAGTTATTTTATTCTTGTCATATTGATTTAAAATCAATTATATGAGAAAAAGAATTGTAACAAAATCTGTGCATATGGCTCCCTTTTCTAAAGCTGCTACTACAAATGAAGCAACTCCACAGAGATTCTTACCTTGGCCAGGTTTCAGTTAAAAAGTGGCCTTTTCTTTAAGGCTATCACTATTCTTTTTCTATTGTTGGCTTTAGTCTTTCTGTTTAAACCAGATCTGTGGAGGAGATCTAGACAAAATCAGCAGTGTTTGTTATCCTTACATTGATGACTTCTCTGGACAATAGTTCAGAAGACAAAAAGTATATGAGATTGCTGCCTAACAATTCTTAGTTTTCAATAAACATTTCCTTGAGTCTTGAATGCCTCTTTCACTATGCAAGTATTTCAATTCAATCTAATGTTCACTTTGTATTAAGCAGAGGACCCCAGTGACAAATAATAACAATCCCATAGGAAAAAAAAGGAACAAAACCAGGCACTGAAGAAACAGAATTGAATTACCTGTTTTGAAGGTATTTGATATAGATGATATATTTCATACCAATGCAATCTATAATTATTTGCAAGATCTAATAAGTTTAGTAAATTTAGTGGATTTGTTATTACAAATAAGTTTCCTTTTGGAATATCCTATCTGAACTAATAAATCTTATTAGAAATGGTCAACCCACTCTGCCTACATAATTTTTAGACTCTGCTATTACAAATTTTGCTTCAAAATTTTGCTTCAATTACATATAAAACTAAGATTAAATCATAGCTTATTTCATGGTTTACTTTGTACATAATTAAGACATGAAGCATATTACAGTGGCTGCAGTCATGGAAGCATTGGTGTGCTGGTAAAACATTCCCATTCTTCAGAGACATCCCATGCTTCAATAAACCCACCTGTACAGGCAGTGCCTAACAAACTGGTGTCCACACACAATGCCAGCACCATCCCTCAGTGAGCTGGCTGTAACCTCTTGTCACCCTCACTTCTCTTGGCTTCATAGACTGACAACAGCAGTTGAGTGGGACATGGGATGAGGTAATAGGCAGAGGTCACAAACAATGAACATGATGCACCTCAGCTAAGTGAATTAAAAAGCTTCAAACATGCATCTGGTTGTTATGGTAACCATGCACAAATTAACAAATCCTTTTAATATAGTTTTAACATAATGTCTCCTATGATATTTACATGGTTTTCCCCTTTGTGACACCCTCCAAGAACAATTATACATAGTTGCTTTCACATCATTTTAATTGAGGACAATAAAACATATAAATTATATTTTCAAAACAAAATTAAAAACCTTTTAGGCATAATTAAAAATTATATTCAGTTTGTTACATCAAAATCTGACAAGGATTCATGACATAAAACCCAAGTTTCTCCAGCCTGTGTTTTTTATAGCAAAACTATTTTGCATTACTAATTTAAGCATATTCCATTATTGAATTCAAAATCTGAAACTGTTTTTGCTAAATAATACAGATGATAATTTTCTAATGCACATTGCATTGCACCAGTGATGATGCAATTACAGAATCACACAATACATAAAGATTAATTGCTGGACCGAAATTTGTGGATGTCTAAGAATCAGTAACTACAACATAACCTAATTTCTTAAAAGAAGACAAATCTCCATTCCAATCCAACTATATTCTTCAATAGAGCTAATTTTCTAAATCTGAAGACCATTTTGAAGGAGAAGAATCAAGCAAAGATATGGCTATGTGTAAGTAGCTGCTAAAGAGAGATATTCAAAGAAGATAGGAGATTAAAAAATATTTTAAGTTATATATATATTGATATACCAAATGAAAAAGGAGTAAAATGCTTGTTTAGGAAAGTTAATCTCTGGGAAAACTCATAGGTAGTAAATGGTAAAGGTAAAGCAAATGAGAATGAAAGCTTTTAAAGTACACTTAGAGCAAAATATATTGTAATAGTGGCATAGTCTCACCATCGGATTTTGATATTCACTGTAAAGTTGAAAAGTGTTTCTTAGCTTTATCATATGTGCTTAAAAAGAACACAGAATTAGGTATTCCAAAGAAGATCCTGGATGTACATACAGACAGGGGAATGGGATGCTGGAAAGCAGTGCTGTGGAAAGGGACCAGGGGTCCTGGTTGATGGCAAGTTGAACCTGAGCCAGCAGTGCCCTGGCAGCCAGGAGGGCCAGCCCTGCCCTGGGGTGCATCAGGCTCAGCATCACCAGCCAGGCAAGGGAGGGGATTGTCCTGCTCTGCTCTGCACTGGGGCAGCCTCACCTCCAGCGCTGGGGGCAGTTTCAGTCACTGCAATGTTAAAAGGACATTAAGCTATTAGAGAGTGTCCAAAGGAGGGCAATGCAGATGCTGAAGGGCCTAGAGGGGAAGCTAGAGGAGTGGCTGAGGTCACTTGGTCTGTTCAGCCTGGAGAAGAGTGAGGAGAGGCCTCATTGCAGTCTACAACTGCCTTGGGAGGGAAGGCACTGATCTCTTGTCTGTGCTGACCAGTGACACTACCCAAGGTTTAGGTTGGATATTGTGAAGAGGTTCTTCACCCAAAGGGTGATTGGGTGCTGGAAAAGGCTCCCAGGGAAGTGGTCACAGCACTTGACAGAGTTAAAGAAGCATTTGGACAATGCTCTCAGGAACACAGTGGGACTCTTGGTGTGTCCTGTGCAGGGCCAGGAGTTGGACTTCAAAGATCCTCGTGGGTCTCTTTCAACTCAGAATGTTCTGTCTTTCTGTGAAGTGATTTAAAGTTTGATTTACAGTGCACTACTAATAGGAAATTTCAAACAGTCCTGTGAAGTTTAGACACTTTTAAAATTGAGCCCTTGGTAATTTACACCTCAAAACTTCTGGATGAGCATATTGCTGGTTTCAGAATTGCAGGAACATTCAAGAAGCCTGAAAGGATGCCGGTGCTCTGCTGATACTCAACAGGAGTAATGGCAGGTAATTATAGGCTTGGTAGCCTGCCAAAAACCTAGGGGGAAAAAAAATGTTGATATGAAATTCAATTAATAAATACAGAATAATAATTTATAACAGCCAAAATAATTTTACAGAATATAGGTCTCATCAAACAAATTAATAAATTTTGTATGAGACTACATGAATTAAAAAGATAACTGGATAGATACAGTAGTTTGAAAAGATATTTGAACCTCCATTAACTATCACTGATCTTGTTCAAGAATTAGCACTACAAAACATCAGTCTGTTCTACATGTCCCCCAGTAAATAACAATAGCATCAACGTCATCAGGCTTGCTTCCTATTTGAGCACTCGTAAAACAAATGCATTGACAAGTATAGGAAACATTTATGTCAGAGCCTTACAAATAACAAAATAGTGGTCAGTGAAGTTCCTTAGAAATTAGAAAATGAGACAGAAATAATTGTCAGGTTTTTTTTCATTAGTCATAAATGAAATTTCACAGGGATCTTTTCTGAGTCCATTTCATCTCTTACATATGCATTAAAAAACTAGAAAAGAAGATGAAGCCTCATGTGAGGCAGTTTGCTGATGTATAATCCAGCCTATAAAAGGGGAGGGCTGGCTTCCAAGACCTTACAGTAACAAACATGAGGCCTAATGAAATGTATATATACATAAGGCAAGGTACCAAAGTAGTTAAACTAAAAAACATCAAACAGACAACAGGAGCTTTCAACATCACAAACACTATCTATTTTTATTTCTGCTGCCTTATTTTTTTTTCCTTGCAGAAATCTTTGAACCCAAAATTTTCAAAATACAAGCTGAGACAAGAAAAAAATCTTGAACTCTTCAGCCAGAAGGCTTATTCTGAGCTAGAAATACAAACAACTGAAAATGGGGAGTGTATGAAAGCACTGAACAATATGGAGAGAAGTTTTCTGGTATCACCTCTGCTCTGTTGAACGTTAGTGGTATCTTGCCCATCATCCCAGTATTTCCTGAATTTTGTCTTCATCTAATGGCTCAGAGTGCCCAAACAGTTTAATAATGTGAGGTGAGCTCTAATTTTTCCACCAACCACATTCCCTTTATTGAATCTTTTAACAGCTGTATAAAGAATGTTCATTCAAATGTTTTAGAAGTTTTCTATGATTCCCATTCACGTTCAGACCCGTTACTCTGAAGACAGGTTATCTTTCTTTCTTTTAAAACCTAGCATAGTAATTTGAAGTGACAAACATCACCATTTTGAAATGCATTTACCATATCCCGAATCTCCTAGTCAAAAAAACTTAATTACCTTCATAATAGATACATACAGAAGGATTGACAAAAAAAATGAAGCAGTAAACTGATGCTGAGTATTTAACCTGAACTGGTGGGAGCCATGGCTCTGGACATGGCTAATTTACTAATGTTGATAGAAAAAAATTGAACTCATGGATTAGAATGTAAGTCGCAATACCAGGTCTACTAAAAGGAAAGAATAACTGCAAATGCTTTGGATACTAAAGTGAGAAAGACAATTTGCAATATAACATGAGTCACCTTGGACAGAATATTAGAACACCTGCAAAAGCTGCAGCGTGAAGCAAAGCTATCGAATGGCTGTCACCTGAAAAATAATGCTTGGCAAGAGCTACCGTGAACAGCATTTTAAACCTGATCTGGCACTGTAAAATGGTAAAACAAAAGACAAGCACAGTAGCATAGGAAACATGGAGAAGGCAAACAATTTATTCTTTCAATATGGGCACATGAATATTAGAAAAATTGTCAACATACTAAACCCACAGACCAGTTTCTTACCATCCTACCACAGAGGTTGGGCCATAAAAACTTCTGTCACACAAGGAAGTTAAAGGTGCTGGTGCACAGATATTAACAAGATTTCTGATCAGAAATCTGTGCAAAGACTGCAGCTGACAAGCCAATGAGGTCATCAGCACAGGCCCAAAGGGTAGAGACAACTCCAGCCAGACATCTCAGTATGCTAAACTTGTGGAAGAGGAGCAGCCACAGCAGAAACAAGAGAGAGGAAATTAATGCTGAAATCTAAACTCTGATACGAATAGTCAGGTAGCTACAAAATAAATTTGGTTAAGACTAATCTGGATTTCTCTACTCCACTTTTCACTGCTTTGCGTGAGTTCAACCTTCTGAAGCTGTCTGGCAGCCAAAAAAATATTTCAGGGAGGAGTGAAAGGACAGATGCAAATGGAAGGAAATGCTATTTTTGCCTATTGAGCAAGGAACCCCAGCTTAATCCTACCTTCCCAGCCTTTCACTGCCTGCTAAACCAAAAGGAAAATCTTGAGGAAAAGCAACAAAAATGACTGAACCAGCAATTTATAAGGCTGAAGCCCTTTCTCCATAGAAAACCAGAATCACTAGAATGGTCCTAGAGAAGCTAGGAGAGAGTTAGTATTGATTTTATCATCATGTGCTTAGGGAAGAAGAATGGCTCTGCAGGTTTTCTCCCTATATATATCCACAGCAGAGCATGAGTCAGGTGACAGGAGGAAAAGGAGACCTGTCTAAGATTCTTGGCTTGGAAAAAAACTGAAACCAATGAAAGAATTAAAGATTTTGTGAAAAGTCCAGGTTGCTTCCTGACTGTAATACTGTAAATACTGAAGAATTGAAAACTGAGAATGTTCACAAAATCAGGCCCTTAGTCCACTTCTTTTTCCCACTTACCACGGTTGGCTGTACCTCTTTTCCCAGTAAAAATGAATTCTGATTAACATCCCACAGTGCAATTCAAGGCAGAGATGGGAGGGAGAAGAAGGCATTGAACAGAGCTAGTATTAGTACACATATCTAAACACACTTCTACAGCTCTGTAGTTCTCTTTTCATGTACCTCCCACTGACCCCTCTCCATGCAGCCACCTCTCTGTTCAGGTAGCTCTTGCTAATTTAATTTTTATCTCCAAAAAGTTATGTGGGAAGAATACATGAAACGCAACCTGGCTTTGGCTCTGTGTTTAAAAAATGAGAACATCAATCATAATAAGATACTAAATTCTTTTTTAAAAAGTGTCATAGCATCTTTTGTATGGAGATCAGGCCTACTTGGTTTTAGTGCAGCTTGTTTGGTAAGGGATTGTGTTCAAAGGTACCAGGCAATTTCAGATCTCCCTATCTTCAATGCTGTGAGAGACCTCAGCACATATAAGGAAGTTCTTGGCACTTCACAAGGATCGGGACAGAGTGAGAACATTAGGAGATAGTTTGCTTTCTAATATTTTAGGTCTGACTCATCCAGACTTGACATTTACAGCCTTATAGAAATATTAACATCTTCAAGAGTAATTAAAAGAGAACCAGTCTAAAAGAGCTATTTATATCAAAGAGAAAAGAAATAACTTTGTGTTGACTGTCTAAAAAAGCGTGACAAAGCCTAATTACATTTACTCAAAATCTAGCCCAAATAAAATGTCAAGATGATGGCTCTCTTTCAAATTTAGAGCTGCATAAGGAACATACAGGGAAACAGACTGTAATAGATATAACCAAATCCAAGTCTGTATTAAATTAAAAGCTGTTACAAAAAAAAGCGAACCATTTTCAAAAGTGACATCATGACAAATCAGAGGAAAATAAACATCATCTTCTTGCCTTTAAGAGGGTACAAATTCAGTGTCACTGACTAAAGAGGAGTACAGGGACATGAGGAGTGAGGGATGAGGCAGTGGGGAGAATTTCTTAGAAATTGTTAACCTTCTTGAACAGCATGGGTTTAAATGGCAGCAGAAGCACATTAATCTAGGTTCTTAGTCAAATTCAGCTGCTCAGGTTCACTCTCAAGATCCCCTGCAGAACCAGGCTCAAGCTGTTAACTGAAGTAAAAAGCCAAATTTCTGTCTCTTCCCTGAAGAAAAGATATATTGCCCAAATGATTTCCACTACTGGACCAAAGGAAAACAAGGGCAAATGAATGAAAAGAGCATATCTGAAAGTGTTCAGAACAGAAATCCTGACTGAAGAAAGAGTGATAGCTATAGAAAAAAAAGAGGAAATTAAGAACTCCTTAACTGGTTCTCAGGTCTCTCTTACATCTACCTTCTCCTTGCTTACCCTCCTACCAGCTAATTTTGTCTTTGAATCAATTGCTGCCTGTCCTTATTTTTCTCAACCCTCCCTTCTCCACTGGCAACTGGGTTTAATTTCACAGTTCATAACACTGGCAGTCTCCAAACTCTTTGTGGTTTGTCCTCTAGAGGCTCCCAACCATTTTATGTACCACGAATGAACACAGTACCTCCTCAGGGATCAATCCCGCTATCCCTTAGCTGAGAACTCTCCCCATGGAAGAAGTCATATAGCCTGTTTATCCAGAGAAAGTTTACAAAGCCAACAAAAATTACTCCAGTGTCATCATTAAGACATGCTCTAATTAGGACTGAAAGAAGTAAATCAAAAGTCATTACTATAAAGCTGCTTCTTTCTACATACTCTAGATGAGTCATCAAAAACATACAAGCGTGTTGAATACCAGTATTCAGATAGCATCTCTGCAACATCACATAGTACAGGGAAGTTTTATTAAAACAAGGAACTTGAGATCTCTGTCCAATTCTAATTACAAGCTCACACTTAGTTCTGTAACTGCCAGATGTCAAGTCAGAGCTGCCAAAGTGAAGCAGAACAGATGGCATAGACCCATTTAAGGCTCTGAGTTTTGAGAATGGGTTTGGGGGATTGCATAGAGGGATTTTTCTTGTGCCAAATAAAGCACTAGGGGATTTTTCAGCATCTATAGGAAAAAAGAATTTCAGGACAAATAAAAGACAATCCAAAGTCTCAAGCAAAATTAGCAGATACTTAAACTCCAATAATTTTTTTTCTCTAGTGGGAATTTTTATAATAAATCCTCCTTTCTGAATAATTGGTTGGTTTTAGTATAAAAAAAGTTTTTAGTATAAAAAAAGTAAAACCTCAGGTCATTCCATAAAGTCTCTTCATTCCTACAAAAAAGAAAAAAACATAATGAAGTGCTTTAATATTGTAAATGAATCTTGGCTCTGAGTGAGATAGAGATATTTCAGATTGAAAATTAAAGAAGTTAAATAAACAAAAATAATTCTCTTTTCCCAGTGCCTGTGGTAGCAGTCACACAGAAATCTTACACCTGGTCTTCCATTAGAAGCTTAAAGGACTTTCATCATAGGCAAAGTGGCAAAATAGAACTGTTTACCACTGACTCAAGTCCAAAGGAGAACAAGTTTTAGATATTTGGCCTCTGAAATCATCAAACTCTTCTTTGCTTAGAAAAGAAGAGTGATACTGAGGATCTGCTTCTTCAGTTCTAGTGGGAGCTGCAGATAACCAACACCTCTTAAGGCTGTGTTGTACGTGACTGTTAAAGAGCTCTTTCTACTCTAATTCAGAAGAGACAAGTGTTAAGGATGGCTTTTGACAGTGAAAAACCTCAGTCCAAGAAACTACTGTACTGGGTTTGCACAGCATGGATCTGGTGGAGGGTGGGAAGGCGACAGGTGGCTTCCATGAGAAGCTGCTAGAAGCTTCCTCCATGCCCAACAGAGCCAATTCCACCTCCACCTGCCAAGGCCAAGCCCATCAGCAAAGGTAGTAGACCCTCTAGGATAACTTATTTATGAAGGAAAAAAGTGCCGAAGTAATTGTGGCCAGAGAAGAGAATGTGTGAGAGAAACAACTCTGCAGACACCAAAGTCAGTGAAGATGGAGATCATGGAGCTGGAGCAGAGATTCCCCTGCAGACTAGTGAAGATCAGGGGGAGGCAAACTGCCAGGTTGTCCCCCTGCAGCCCTTGGAGACCTTTGAGGTGCAGAGATCCACCTGCAGTCTGTGGAAGAGAGCCATGCTGAAGCAGATGGATGTCCACAAGAAGGCTGTGACCCTGTGGGAAGCCCACACTGGAGGAGGCTCCTGGCAGGACCTTTGGACCCTTGGAGAAAGGAGCCCATGCTGGAACAGGTTCGCTGCTGGGACTTGTAATCCTGTTGGGCCCCATGCTGAAGCAGTTTGTGAAGAACTGGTGCCCATGGGAAGGACTCGTGTTAGAGAACTTTGTGGAAGACTCTGTCTCATGGGATTGACCCCATTTTTGAGCAGGGGAAAGGCTTCTTTCCCTGAGGAGGAAGAAGCAGCAGAACAAACCTGTGATGAACTGACTGCAACCCCCATCTTCATCCCCCTGTACAACTGAAGGAGAAGAGGGGGAAAGAAACAGAGAATCAGGAAAAAAGTTAAGCCTGGAAGGAGGGAGAAATGAGAGAAAAGTGGGTTTAAGATTAGTTTTACTTCTCCTTATTCTACTCTGATTTTGATTGGTAACAAATTCAATAGATTTCCTCAAGCTCAGCATGATTTGCTCATGACAATTTGTGATCTTTCTCTGCCCTTATCTCAATTCATAAGCCTTTCATTATATTTTCTCTTCCCAATCCATTTGAGGAGGGAAGAGAGAGAGTGGCTTTCCTGGGTGCCTGGCATTCAGTTGTGATCAACCTACCTCCACAGTGTGAGAGTATGAGGCCAATTCTGTACCACTGTAGTGCTGGTCTAGAGAGTGTCTGCTCAAAACATGGCAGCCAACAAGATCATACCATTTTTTCCATAACAGGCTGAGTTCCTTCTGTTTGAAACTTGCTTCCCTTGAAACTCTTTTTATCTCTTCATGTCTGTACCATTGCTATGCTGCAGTAGTTAACCCCTCAGCCATCTTCCCAGAGCAATGCTTGAAAATGGCTGTTTTCCCTAATGAGTCTGTGCAACATCAACTGCTCAATGTTGCAAACTGCACAGCAAGGCAGGGGCAGATGACAAGGAATATACTCCTAAGTGTACTGAAGGATAGGTCAGTAAGCTCATACATGCTGGGAAAGAATTTAGAGGAAGGATGCACTAATGTGCTGAAAATAAAACCCTAGGCCTAGTTTTCTTCTGCTCAGCTTTTAATGTTTGACTTTGAAACCTGGCTGCCTTATAGCCTATTATGATATTTTGCAACCATTAAATCCGTCTGTATAATCCAGTGCAATTCAGAGAACAACAAGCCATAGAAAGGAAATCCCTCCTCTCAAAAGGGATTTTAATCCCTTCTTGCAAAGAAGGTATCTATGCACCACTCACATTCTAGGCAAAATTTTCACTCTTGCACTTACATTCACTCATTCTTTAACAGAACAATTAAAAAGCTTCAAACATCCCTTCCATTTTTATTCCCCAGCCTCAGTCTAATTGTGAGACAAGGGAACAAGCTCCAGACTGGCTCAAAGCACAAAAGAATGTGTAGGAGTAAAAGAAAGAAATGGATAATTATGCAATAGAAATACAAACAGAGAAATTATTATCATCATTATTATTGTCTTTAACAGGGAAATAATGCAGTGAGCCAGGCTGAGGAGCTTCTCAAGCAATCAGCCTTCACTCATGGTTCTCTGCTGTAACTGGTGAAACAGATTTAGGACTAAAGACTTAGGTTCACTAATTTATATCCTCTTCATTATTTTAGACCTTATAGAACTTAGCCCTAAAATGGAAAAGTTTTCTTTTTAAAAGTGGGGATAGGGAAATCAGGGAGGGTGATTAATGATGATATACCCAAGTTCTGAAACACAGAGATTAAACAATGAAAATCCAACCTCTGGGGGAAAAAAGATGAAGGTAGAAGAAGAGGGGAATAAATGAGCTAAATTAGCAAGCTCTAAAGTGAGATCTTTTTGCAAAGTACTTGATTTGTCTGGCATTTTATTTACTAAACTATCAGGCTACACAGGCTATCACACACTTATCAGCTATGTACATCTCAATAACACTGTCCTTTCTTGCTGAGATTTTTAAACAACCCTTTAAATTTTCCTTTCTCCTTTGATGGCTGAAAGAGATTATTTTTGAACAAGTGAAGCAGCTCAAAATATATTTATATCTGCAAAAATAGTTTATGAAAATGTGGAGATTTCAGAGGAGTTACCAGTGAAATATCCTTAGACCTGAAACTCAACATCAATTTTCTACCTGTGCATAGTGAAGGAATCAAATATACCAGCCAGCCACCTAGAGGGAAAAAAAAATAAGAAGAGTTGCATAGAAATGCAAGAGGAGAGTAAGTATACTTCATCAAGGGCTGAAGATAATTCTTCCGCCCTTTTTTTTTCCTGTCCTACCAATAAATGGAGTTCCAGGAAAAGTAAAAAGTTATTTGCCTCATGCTCCTTCTCACACTGTAAGGCAATTAAGTATTTTTCTCAGTAGAGGCTCAACTTCTTCCCCACTGTGGACCAGATTTGCCATGTTTCTGCACTTCAGAGGGCCAACTGCAGCTATACCACATCAGCATAAAATAAACTAAGTCAGTAAAGTTCTTTAGCCTAGTCTGCACTAGGCCCATGAGCTGTTTCTCCCACTTCTGGAAAGACTCCTTTACTCCATGTCTTTTGCCGTCTGGCACAACCTAACTGTACTTCACTACCTCATTTTCTTACCTTCTCTCTAAGTCTCATTTACAAATCTGCTTTGCTCTTTGCCTTCCCCTTCTGCAGTTTCTCACCTGAATCTTTCAAAGATTTCAATCTGCAGAGCATTCTTCAACAGAGTGGAGTTATTGAAGAAAGGGTGAACAGCATCCAGCAGAATGTTCCCTTAGAGCTCACAGGATCCACTCATAACTTCTGTTTGTTACCTGAGTTCCTCTCAAAGTGGTGCATTACACACTGTTCTCATTCCCAGAGCACACGTCTAAGGTCTCAGCCTAGTACCAGACTGATTCTCACAAGAATCAGCTTGAACATCTCATCTGCCTTAACCATTACAAGGTTATCAGTAAATCACCAAAAAAACCTTTTTCATTCTTACAACCTCTCAGATCTACAGGAGACTTGGATATAATTAGGTTCTACTACAGCAAAAGGAAAAAAAAAATTGTGTCTCACGTCAATTAATGTAATTTTGTAAAAACCATTCAGCATGAAGTTTCTGTTTGCAGAAGATTTTTTTTTCTTAAATAAAATACATTATGAGGTCACTGATATTTTTCTCTCAGTTTTTGCGCTGATTAGCTGTCTTGAAGATACTGAAGATATTCCTGATCCAGAAATATTAATCCCTGCATATGAATAATTTCATCCAAGGTATCAGTTCTCTATTTCTAAAGTAACTCTTACATTCAAGTGTTTATAAAATCATAGCCAAAAACCAGAAGCAACCAGATCCATAAGTGGGAAAAGCAGTAAACAACTTAAGATTTTACACATTCTAAAGCAGTCAAAGTTCTTCCAAAACAAATGTTCACTGAAGGCTAGGATGAATACAGCAAGATAATGCAAGGTCATTTAACAAAATCTGCCATTTGTTTTCCTGGTCTCTTACCCAGTTGATGCTTCTACTGCCAGAATAGTGAAACTATGGAAAGTCCTATTTAACAGAACAATTTCAGTTTGCATCCAGAAAAATACTACATATTGGTTTGTCGTGTTATATGTCTCCAATAACTGAATTTCATGGTGCTTTTTCTGTGAAATTACATTTTTTCATTACGTCAATAGTCAATCATTCTAATTTTGTCCAAAATATGGTAGGAATGATTCAATGGCAGAAAAAATCATACAGAAGTGAAAGTATTTTAAAATTATGTAAAAACTCTTGAAGAGTAATCATTAAGAAATAAGCACTTTGATTTTCTAAACTGTAATGAACTTGAAATTAACATTTTCCCTTGAAACTCTATCTAAGATATACATGTCTTCCTGCATGAAGGTAGAGGTTGTTGTTCATTTTAAATTATGACACAGAAGCACTTTCTGCTGAAAACAAAATGTGACCTTTTTCTGTTTTAGTGATTGCCTTTGAAGAGAAATAAAATGTCACTGCGTCTCATGAAATTTGCTGGTAACTCATGTGAATCAGAAAGATATTTCTTTTTCTCAGTGGGAGACTGAGGTCTATGCAACCTGTGGTAGAAAAGAAAAAAATCCTTTGTTTTAGTTATAAAACAAAGTTGTTTCGTTGCTGGATGAAAAAAAAGAAGTCAAGAACTGGTTTTGAGTGCCTTTCAAAAACACCAGAAAAAATAATGCCTCTCAAAACACCCAACAAAAACCCCCAGAAAACAACTCTACATATTTCAATTAGCTTCCACAAGTTACAGACTCCTTAGTGCAGGTATATGTTCTACCATATCTGCCCAAGATTTAGCTTGTTATTCCAGCATCTCCTGTTGAGGACTATGTTTGACTCCTGCTTGTCAAAATGTAGCATGAAGCAGGCAGGAGCACAGCAGAAACCAACACCTCAAAACTAGTTTTAAGCAGGAAACTTAAATAGATTCATATATTTTAAAGCACATTTTATAAACAAATTTTTGTTTACGTTGCTGTGTTTGCAATGAAAAATTCTGACACTGTATTTTTAATGTAGATTCTACTCTGTGAAAAGATTCACACAGAACAAATAACAAATGTCAGTAGTTACCATCAGGTGACTCTTCTTGGATCTTATTGCTTCATTATTTCCACTGGGTACTCCAAGAAACAAAAGGTCAAGGTATCAGTAGCCTCCTGCAACACCAAGATAGAATCAAAGGAAAAAAACAGAACCATAATCTTGAAGTCATGATCCATAAAGGTTGAAACTGATAAAAAAAACTGCATTTTCTCCCTTTCTTTCCTCCAAGAAAAATTTTTATTCAACTATCTTATGTAATTACAGGGAAATTGTAAAACTACAGCATTCAGTTTACTTAGACTTAAAGTTTGCATCCCAATTCCATTTTTCAAAGCTGAAAATTTTCTATTTCCAGGTTGGATGTTTTTTTTCCAGCAAAAAGTGGAGTGTATTCTGTTCTGTTCGGTGGAGTGTATTCAGCAGTTCCATTCTACTACACTGACATTATGGTCAAAGTTAAAAATTTTTATAGTTAAAAAATAAGACAAAGAAAAGAGGAAATGTGAGGATTCTGGATTTTTTTCCTATTTAATTTAGTGAGGAAGAAAAAACCCACAGAATTAATTTAAAATTACATATAAAGCCTTTTTTTTCCCCTCTCACAAGAAATTTCAGAGAGGAAGACACAAGCTCTTTTAGCAAATACAATCAGCTCTGAACAGAAGGTTTAGATCCCCCCTCTCTGGAGTATGCTGGACAAATATTTCTCTCTATCACCTATGATCCAACAGACACAGTCTTCCTTGGTAATGTTTCTACTTTAAATTTTCCAGCTAGAGATAGATTTGTTTTTCAACTTTTATTCTTCAGCAATCTTTTTGTTACTCTGCTGTTCTGCATCAACACAGTACCACAAGAAAAACTCTGGAGAAATCCAGCCTTGCCCTAAAACAGCCCCTGTGCCTAATGGCAGAGCACACATCATGCAGAGATGGCCACCAGAGCCCAATTTCATCATTTCATCAGCATTTCCTTTTGCAGCACACCACGTTTGGTTGCAAGCTTCTCTTGTTCAGCTCGAAAGCACAGTGTCCCCATGTGCAGAAACGTGATGCTCTCCCTAAGGCTTTACTGTGAGTCCCTATTGCTGCATGTGGATTTTGCCATGGGAATATATAGCAGCCATGGTGAGCCCATATCTGAAATCTAATTCCTGGCACCTCACTTTGCATAAGCTCCACTGACTGTTTGACATGACAAATGTGATGTGTTAAACATTTCTTAAAGGTTTGTAGGACCAAGGACACTGAACTACAACTGCGTGACTAATCCTCTGACACTCAGCCTCTCTTGTATGAGGGTTTATTTAAAAATTTCACTGCTGCAAAGAAAAATGAAAGGGTTTTGCCAGTCTTTTATTTCTGATTTTTTTCAGAGCTTTGTATTAAATTATAAGTGCAGTTGCTGCCATAAAAAACATGTGTACCACGCTGCTTTATATTACAAGTAAAAGTAATATTTTTCCAATGTAAACTCCATGTTTACACTGGAAAATATTGCCTCCTAGAAGGCAGGCAATGGGCACACCAGCAAATTATTCCTGACAGATTATGATCGAGAGCACTCCAAACCACAACCTACACTTAGAGATTTGTGAGCCTTTCTGGAGACTGAGCAATAAAATAACCAGCATAAACCTTAAATTAATGGTTTACCTACATTGCACACCAGCATGTAGCTCAAGATCTCCAAACAAGCTCCAAATAAGCTAGTTTGGTCAGTATCAGATACAGCCTAAGTACCTTGAAGTAGAGTAAATTAGTCCCCAGGAGCTTTGTGCTTCCACTGAGCATGAGCTTTAGTACATAGATTTACCTCTAATTTAACATCTGTGCTTACAGCTTTGCCTGTAGGGTTTTTTTTTTAAGGAAAATAAATTTTAAGTGTAGGTTTTGTCTTTCTTTAAGATCATAGCCAAAATAGCAAACAAAAGAGGTTTTAAACCCATCAGACATTTCACCACTGCTGAAGGACATATTACCAATGAGTAAGAGATAGGGAAAAACATTGTAAAATTATGTGTGGTCACGTTACACTTCTATTGACTTTGATTTGTTTGCAAGAATGATTTATGAAACTGTTAGGAGCTGCATACATTAACCAAACTATCCCATAATAGCTTTCATAGTGCTAACTAGTTATCACTAGTGTACAACACAATTAATGAACAAATCATGATTAGGTATCGATATGTCACCAGACAATATTAATTCAGCCCAATCACTTGTTCCTAAGCATTTTATTTCAGAAGCAACAGAACTGGAAATATATTGGCTGGTGTCATTGTGTTCACGTTATTCTTCAGATAAATATCTGTGCATATTCTATTTTTCCTGTTAGTCTATCAAATCATTCAGTATCAAAAGCATTTATCATCCTATAAATTATATTTTTTTATAAAATTTTCTTTTATAGTGGAAATGCTTTTCTTCTTCGTAATTTAAAAGACCCATCTCTAAACATCTGCAATGAGAAAAATAATGCAACTAAATTAGTGGCAGCTGTAACCCTTAACATAGCAAAGATTATCTTAGTATATCTGTCAGAATTTCAACCCCTTTTTATCTAATTGTTTGTTCTTCTTGCACTAGTCCCTTCAGTATAACAATTAAATACTGCATTCTCCTAGGCAGTCTGCCCAAGAGTTGATTGTGCTCAATACTTTAGTTGGGAAAGAAAAGAAGGGGATAAACCTTGAGAAGTGTGTTTCAGTTATTCACAGAGGATAACACTAGGATACAGTATGGATCACTTGTCTTCAATAACAATGCCCTTTTAAACAGTGGTATGAATCACTACATGAATATCAGAAATAAGCACCCTTCAGCTGCACCCCACCTCTCCTTTTTTATTTCCTAAATTGCAACTAATCATTTGGGATCAAATCCTCCCTTGTTTTAAGATAGTATTTTGAATTACAGATACATTTCCATAATATTATGAATGTACCTTATCATCTTAACACTTCTTCAAACACATTCCTGGCTTCAATTTTAATATGAGGCATGATCCACTGTCTAGCCTACACACATACCCACTGCATACCTTTCTATAATAAGTGGAAGTTCTACTGGAAAAAAGTAGTTTTCTACTACTACACAATGAGAACATCTCAAATGTTGGCTTCAGAGGGCATTTATTTTTATTTTAATAAGAATTACAAAAAGGGATGGGCAAGAGCAAGATTTTTACTTCTGAATGTCTAGTTTTGATTTTCTAGATTAGTCCCCAAACCTGTCAGCAAGAGCTGCAGTGATAAATCACAATGAGGAGGGATGGCCCTCAGTCTGTGAATTTATTCCTTTTCAAGACTCCATGACCACATCTGGTCAAGAGTATGCACACACTGAAAGCATCATCTGCTCCTGCTTTTTATGTTGCTTTTATACTGACAAGAAAGGTAGAAAAATTATTAGGAGCCCTCCTTCTGAAGATTACTGTGTTAGCAGATGGAGATATGTAGAAAGTTTCTATTCCCTCTGCTCATATGGGGACCCAGCCAGCACACCTGTGTGCCAGAGAGGTCATAAGCAGCTGTATCTGCTAACACACCCATAACTGCTGTACAAAAACCAAGCCAGCCCAAGGACTAGTGAATTCAGAACAGTTTGACATTACGCTTCAGGAGGATGCTGTGGAAGAGCACTGCACTGTATTTATGGTTTTCACCTCTGTCATTGAACAGAAATTGTACTGAATCAAGTACTTAGAATCAAACACTTAAAGATTTACCTTCATTTAGTCTTCAAGTGAACTAATACAGGTATAGTGAGACTTTATTATTTTTGAATAGCAACACCTGAAGAGGAATTAAAGGTGATTTTAAGTAGCCCACTTTGAATTAACTTATTTACTTACTCCAATTAATTCCTATAAATGCTCTGTTGCATACAGGCCTTTACACACATATTTGATGCTGACTGATTTCATCTGGACTCTAGTTGCTTTGGTGAAACTGTCTTAATCAAGACATTTATCATTGGGAAAGAACAAGGGAAGGGGACACAGATTCTCAAGCACACCAGAGGCATTTGAGAAAAGGATGTAACAAAAGCAGCTCAGCAGCTCACCTTATAAGAGGTTACAGGCAACAACTTATATCATGAAAAAGGGGTCTCTTACACCAAAAGTTTTGTGCATTCATGGCTTGGCTTGCCCATCCCCTCCACAGCATTGCTATCCTCCTTCCTGAAAGGCACAGAGCCATCAAAGTAACAAGACCCATTCATCCCAAATCATTAACATATTTGACATGCTTCAAATGTTTCACTACAGAAATCAGACTGAATGGATTTTCCTGAGGGTTTTTGCTTAAGTAAAACCAGGAGACCAGAACTAGATCCTCCTCTTTTTCAGAGACCACATCAGGAAGAATTGAACCACAAATAACCTCTTCTTCCCTGAGTAAAGTGGAGAATAAAGCCACAAACGTTTATTTGACTTGCATTGAGCAAACCAATTTTTGGTTTATGTTTTTGGTGTAGGTTTGAGTTGCATGTTTTATTTAGTACCATGTACATTCTAACAGATAGAAAAATAAGCACAACATTCCCTCCCAAAACCCCAAAAGTTCAAGACAGGATATACCTCACAATAGCTGAGTACCTGGCAACTATTTTGTTTCACAAAGAAATCAGATGGGATATTCTATATTCATGGGGCTTGTAACATCACTGCAGGGATGTGCCTATTGTCTCCCAGTTGTGTTATACTACTTTGGCCTCCTGTCACAAAAGAGTCAGCAGCATTATACTTTGTTAATGCATTTCAAAATAGTCTTAGCATGTCAAAAGTCATGTGTCAAGTAGGACAGCCTTGCAATAGCTGGACAAAAAGGACAATAGAAAGGTCAAAAGTCTTTTGCAAAACACTAAAAGTCAATCATTTTTGGACACAAAGTCGATTGCCCTTGGGCAATGCTAGGGAAACCTAGAAAGACTGCTTGGTTTGTTATTCCTCTTCATTGAACTCTGCTACTGCAGGACTGCAGAGTCATGTCCAAAAGGAAATAAAATGTATTTTAAAAGCCCCAACAATAATACAACAAAATCACCCACTTCTTATCAACAGTAATTTTCAATTATATTTAAAGCTGAAACAAGATAGAAGGAGGCAGGTGAAAAAACCCCCTCCTGCTACATAACATAATACTGATAGATTATTTTATTTTCATAGAATCACAGAATCATTTAGGTTGGAAAACACCTTTAAAATCATCAAATCCACCTGCTAATGTAACAATGACAAGTCCACCATTAAACCATGTCCCCACGGGCCACATCTACATGTCTTTTAAATACCTGAAGCACTGGTGACTCAATCACTTCCCTGGGCAGCAGTTCCAATGCTTGACAACATTTCTGTGAAGAATTTTTTTCCTAATATCCAATCTAAACCTCTCCCGGTGCAACTTGAGACCACTTTCTCTCTAGCTCTCTTTCCTAACCATTTGCACCTAGTTTGTATTCTCAGCATCATGAATCATAACTCAGATAGCTAATATTCACACCAGTAACTTTGTCTGAAAACAGTGCAAAAAATTCTTATATCAAGGTTCCTTAAATAAATTCAGAAACTTCTTATTTTTCCCAAACCCCGAGTCAGATGCAGTAATGTAATAGATGTCAATATTTGTTTCAGTATTACACAGAGATAAACATCTGTGCTGAAGCTGTGCATTTTGACATGCCCTTCAGGCTTTTCATTCAAACTAGGCAACCAGAAAGATGTAATTATGGTAGGTAACTTTGTCTTTAAAAAACCCAGCTAACTTTTATAAGTAGGAGTGTCATGGAGCAAGCTGAAGATCATGAGAAATATGATCCTATTAGAACAACAGCAATACAAGTCTCTCGTACTGTTACAAGTGGAAGGTGAAAGTGTGATAACCAGAACATGTGTATTAGTTGCGTTTGAGTATTTGCAGTTACTGCAGCTTCCAAAACCAATATCTCTTTAAAAATGGGGGTCTCTTTCAACTTCCCTTTTTTTTACTAATCTTTAGCTAGAATCAGAAAAAAAATTATGAAAGAGTTTTCAATAGGTTTTGTATCCTCTCCCTTGATCACCTTCTGGCGCTGCTGTTCAATTCTGTTTGTATAATCTTTGGGCACACTCTGTGTGATATATATCAGTCTTGAAAATTCAATTCTTCTCATCAAAGCAAGTAATAACAGCCTAATTGACCTATTATTCCCACCAGCTTCCTTGTTCACTGAAGCTGTGTATATATTCTGCCATGTCTAAACTTAACACTGCATTTATGTTTTACTGCTATTTTTTGTCTAAGTTGATGAAAGCAAAATTAATTTCTCAGTCAGTAAAAATCATGCAGAATTAGAAAAAAAAAAAAACTTCTCTGTGATTTGTAATACAACTTATTTAATAATTGTGGAGTAGCTATAAAATCTAGGATTTATGCTTTGTTTACAATCTTTATCTCTTATCTAATGAGAGTTAGGACTCATTAAACATTAACCCATTCATTAAATGACATCTTTACTATAAAATAATTTTTCCTCCCAGAAAAATAAACAAACAAAACAAAACCAAACAAAACCAAAAGAACCTGTCTAGATATTGTTGTGATTAGCCAGACATTCACACATGACATGGAAATGGTTGAACAGTGCTTTCCTCTAAGTAGTTTAAACAGAAACCCTCCAGCTCTTCAGAGAGGAGGATGTTGTAAATACCAGGCTTCTGTTCAGAGCATCCAAGACAGAGCTCACTTTGCTCACACATGAGCAGCCAAACACATCTATACAAGGAATAGAGCCAAGATCTTAGAAGTTCTCCCAGAAAGCCATCTCCATCTTTTAGTCAGTTAGGCTTGGCTTTGCACACGGGGAGACAAGGTGTAACCAATTTTTATTGATCCAGACACCTACAACACAACACTGCTAGCAGCTTGTGATTTACCACATCTCCTGAGTCACAGCTCAAAGTCCCAGATGTGTAGATATAACACAAATAATGAAAAGTATTTATTCTGCAAAAGCCAGTGGCAGGAAGAGTTCCAGTATTTCTGTGCCACCCAAGCATCCCTTCAGCACCAAGGCTACCCAGGGGATCAGACAGACATGCCTTCATCTTACAGTGCTCCCTTAGTGCATCATAGAGAGTAGTCAATAAGACAAAGAAACAAGTCTTGGGAGGCCTGGTGTCTATTGTACCAAATCCCAGACAGTGTCATTTATCTGCAGCTACAGGTGCCAAAAAGCCTTTGTCAAAGCATGAAGCTAAAGGTTTTGCCAGAAATTTAATTGAGACAGGACAGTTTTCTGTAAACTGGTGCTGTGGTAACTTTGTACAGGAGAGCTACGTGACAGGCTCTGCAGGGACTTGTCTCAAGGAAAAATGTACCAAAAAAAAAAGAAGAAAAAATCAATATTCTGGCTATGGGGCATTGAGGGTCAGAATGGGACATTCTCTCAAAGCCTGTGTCCCAACAAAAGTTCACTTTCATTCACTGGAAGAGCAGCTTCCACAGAGTATGTGCTATAGAAATAAGATCTGCCTTTTCATCCCCACTATCTGCTGCCTACTCTCTCTGGCAGTTTGCCTGTCACTGAGAGTTTTTTCTTTTCTCCCTGTTGACAGAAGAAAATCTTCCCTATCACTTCATCAGTCTCAGCAGGTCACTGATGTCTCTGGTCTTGTCTCCTTTCTCTCAGCCTTGGAAAACAATATCATACCTTCACCTATGTGGCATTTGAGAAGTTGGTGGATCATTTCTCATCTTGATCATCAGAATATTGTATTTTATCTAACCAAACTGGGCAATTTCTTTGAACACTAGAGCTTGCCAGCATCTGCAATAGGAACTTTCTAGTTTACACACTCAAACAGGTGGGGTAACTGTCATGCTGAGCTCTGGGCATGTTGGATGGCTACTCTCTTAAACTCCATTTCATATTAATGTCTGCAGCCACAGTTTTGTGTGTAGCCAAAACTTTAAGGAATACATGGCCAAGACAAGTGTTGATGGTGCTATCAAGAACGACACAGATGCTGAAGACAGGCAAAAAATTAATTCATTTCATGCGGATCAATTAATACTAGAGGACATACCCCTGACCTGTGTCTTCAGTCAGTACAGTGAAGAAAGTGCCTACCCACAAAATCCAAATGAATGAATGCAGCAGACTGGGCATCTGTGACAGGCTAAGACCAGGAATAGCAAGGAAAAAAAATTGTACATGGGACTCCCAAGTAAATAAGCACTGAGATCAGCTGCTATGAGTCACTGAAATGTTCCTCCCCTGACATTCTGGAGAAGACAGACAGCTCCCATGATGGGAAAGCAAAAGCACCTTGGTCTTCAGTAGCAAGGGCCAATTCAATTACTTTATGAGTCTAAGAATCTGTTTTGTTTATATACTCAGAGGCCCCTGTTCAATAAATGCTGGTTTGCAGTGAATGCCCAGCACACCAAATGCTAACAGTGTTGATGTCTCGTTGAGGAAGATGGGCAATTTTCCTATCTGGATTTTCCTTATTGTTGGAGCATGCAATATTAAAAAAGAGAGGGTGGGTGGACTTGTTCTGATGAATTGAATTAATTTCCGGTTTAATTAAAATACATTATGTACTACATATTTTATTGCAGACCTACAGAATGACATGCCCTCAACAAACACATTTCTATTATAAGATTTCCTTCAATTAGTGCCAGCACAGAGAGCTTCTGAACGCAGTGTACGGCCAGACAGGGCTCACTGGGAGGAAGAGAGCATGAAAGGCACAGTGCCTGGCACACTGTGGGAGATCCAGTGGGCCTCTGGCTTCAGGAAGAAAACCAAACAATGGGTGGTTGTTCACTGTAGGACTGACTTACAGCAGAAGCCAGTACCATGCTGCTTACTGGTCCCTCTGCCAGCCTGTGGCAGCCTTGTGGGGAACATGGACAAGGCATTAGGGTGCTGGCTGCCTCCTGACTACTGGATAATCTGAACCTAAAATCATGGCCTCACCCATGGGCCTTGCCTGCATTTTGAGCAGGCTAACCAGCAATGCTAAGGTGAAATAGTCACTACAGACTTGTGCTAAAATTGTACTAATTCCTCGTCATCAGATTTTGAACCCTTCCCTGTTCCGCCTGCCCTCAAAAAGCAGATGTCTGGTTTTACTGCAAGGTGGTTTCACATTTATGATTTCTGACACAGCACATAGGTACTGAATTCATGGCTCTGTTCTACCATCCACATTAGCAACATGAGCATCCTCACCACATTATGATGTCTGAATTTTGGACAACTGCTTCCCTCTGCCAACTCTGTCCTCTGGGGATCTTTTTTTATTGCTTTTGAACTGGTTGGATGAAGGCAAGAAAACAAGACTTGAAAAGAAAACCATGGTGATTGTACAGATCACTAGAACTTGAAAGCAGGAAGGAAGTGAATACCATTGCTCCCCAGCATTCAAATATGGGGCAAATGCTCTATCTGTGTAATTGCAGAGCAGTTACAGGCACACAGGTAACAGACCAGGTGGTCTGAGCAATGTGAGAGGGCAAATCAAGACCTGAAAAAATACCATGCCATGTAAGCATGCAATAATAAATCACAAGGAGGAGTTTACTGCTACTTCCAAGCAACACAGTATGGCACTAATGAGTGAATTTCCCAGAGAAGGTAAGACCTTTTATATTCAAAAAAATTCAGCAGAGAATAAGTTCTACTGTGTAGCAAAGCCCTTAGACTAGAAGTAGCATGCCAAAGCCAAAGAACTCTGGATCTCACCCTGAAATTTTTAGTGGAGAGATTCCACAATCTTTTGACATTGAACATATACTCTTTTCTAAATCTAGAGATGTTAAAGTATCTTCTATATACCATAACATGACAGCTATACAGATGGAAAGATGAGTCACAGAAATATTATTTCAAAATTCTGGATTCTCATGTAAGTACTACCAGGTTCACCAAGTATGCCTCACATACTGTAATCATGTAGACAGGTTTTCAGCTGAAATGCTACCCAATTCTACTGGATACTTTCTTCCCACAGAGGTGCAAATTATTATATAAGCAGGAGACAGGGAAGAATCAGGACTCTGTATACTTGAGTGCCTGTGTTGGGGAACACAGAACTGTTTCTGCTTTCACAAAATATTTGGGATTTTATTTCCTTTCAAGATGCATTCTGTGAGATTTCAAAGTCTGAGTGTAATTACCGATGTGATGCAGCCATCTGAAATTTAAGAAAATAAAATTTGGAAGAGTTGATGCCAGTCTTTCTATCACCTAAGCTGTTAAAGAAGCAGTAATTAACACCATGTTGGCACATCTAAATCACAAAAGCACATCCTGTAAGAAGAGGAAAACTTTTCCTTCCTACCCTTAAACCAGCCCTTGCAGTGCTTATCGTTTAAAGGCAGACTGCCCACAACAGAGGACCAAGAGAGTAACTGCTGAGACAACAGGAACAGATGTAAGAACAGTATGCAGATTTGCACAAAGACCTCAGTAGTGGGACAAGTTCACTTCAGCTGTGCATTAAGTAGCTGAGCAGATCCTATTTGATATATGTTATTGCAAAGCAGAAGGTGCAGGAGAAAATAACTCTGAGACACAGAAAGTATCAGATCAGAAGGTGGGTGGGTTGCACACCAGAGCTGTGCAATAGCAGCAGAATATAACGTTTTCTGCTCTTTTTTCTCTTCTTTTTCGACTTCCATATCCTTAACTGTTTACTTTAACTTGCATTTCTGACCCAACCCTTAAGCTTGCCAAAAGTAAACTGGCACGTAGGCAAAAAAGGACAGTCAGATTTAGCTAAACATTTCCCTTCTGAAACTAGATCACCTGAAGTTTTGCTTTACATGATGTCTTTCATACACAGAGCAGCCATTCCATGTAGACTCCCATCAGAGAGAGAACAGCTGTGTTCTGTAAAACCAGAGAAGCTTCCTCCAGTGTCTATCATTGCCAACTATGCCATGATTGCTGCTTTTTGACTGTCACTCAAACCTCTACCTTTCTAGTATTCAGTTTTGGTTCTATTTCAATTCAAAGGGCCATAGCTACCCTGCAGACTACCATATGGTGTAGGAATCTGAGCAAGCTTGAAATGAGAAGGCCTGAGTCTGAGTCTGCCCAGACACGGACACATGATGCACAGCAGAGGATAATTTATCTCACTTCCAAGAAAAGAAAATTACCCATGGTAAGCCTTGTGTTGCTGCAGCAAGATTTCTACCAGTACCCAAGTTACCTCATTTAAAGCTAGGGTGGGAATCTGTAAACAATACTGAAAATTGCACAGTCTCAAACTCAGATGCATTTCCTTGGATGGATTATATATCAACAGTATCTGCTGCCACAGAAAAACAGAAAGGCAGAAGGAAGCTTCCATCATTAAGTATTCAAATCCTTAAAAATTCTTTGGCATATTCAAGCCAGGTCACTCCAAGAACGCATGAGATGAACTGCAATTTTGCAGCTGTTAAACACCAAAACCATAAGCAGGTTTCCCCACTGCTGTCCTCTTGTGGAAGAAATGTATTGAGAGCATTTAATGAATTTACCTTGTTTTTGAAGATTGAACTCTCCTTCTAAAGTCTGCCCACCTCAATGTGATATTTAAACAGTAGAAGAACTCTCACCAAACACTTTTTTCAATCATGCAGCCTTACAATGCCACAGTCAGTGACTGAGGGAGATAATTTTATGCAGCTACACACATACACATATATCTATCACATACACAAATATATGTATTTATAAAATGAAAGAGACTCTAGTTGTCTCCATAAAGACCAGTTGCCACAGAAGTCAGTGACAAATGCTGCAAATGGCACAAAACCAACTGTACTGCTCACTGAAGTGAGCAATTAGCTGCATATTGATGCTAGAATTTCCTATAAAGGTGATTTCTGTTTCATTTTGGATTTTTAAAGACAAAAACTTATCTTGTCAGTTTGCTGAGATCTTGCAAGTTCTAGTATGCATTAGAAAGGACATATTCTCAAACACTAATCACCCACATTGCCAACTGCAAGATATTTTTCAGAGTAAGATAGTGTCATCCTCACCAAAGAAAATACCATTGACTGCAAAGTTCTGGGGACATTAATAATGTAAGGTATTATGCGAGGTTCTGTAATATTTGCATTATATATCATTTAGAAGTTCTTCAGAAACTGATTGGGATTTTTAGAAGTAGTTATATTTTGCTCAAATCTGCTCTCTCCAAATGAAAATAATTATACCACTCACTTTATTAATAAAATAAGTAAAGGATTAGACCTCTTGAAAAATACTTTAGAGACATAAAATATAAATAAATTATTTCTCTGAATAGAGAAAGTACAATAATTTTGACATTTGTTGCTGTCAATGTAGACTGTTAGAATACCCTCAACCATTTAATTACATCATAGCTAGAAATACTTTGAAAAACAGATCCAGTGTTTTTGATCTTCTGGTATGGCAAGATAAACATAGGCCTAACAAATGTTGCACCTCCACTGTTTTGACGATTTCAATAATCAGATAAGAGTTAACCAAGGAGTTGCATCAGCTTGAGTGACTTTTGGAGAGCTAGAGCCAAAAGCCACTGGTGGCTGTAATCATGCAGCAAATTGAAGCTATGTGTTCTTTTGATGCTTTTCTACAGCTTCTTCTTCAAGAAGATTAAAAGCATGAAGAAAAACTGTTTTTCTGAACAAGAAATCTTCAGCAGAAAATGTAAACAGAATTTGGAAACAGTTGAAAAACCACAGCATGGAAAAAAGAGATTCTGCAGAGAAGCAGATTGTAACTGAGCAGCAAGGACCTGCCTAAGCTTGCAAAGAATAGCCAGATTTAGATAAGGCTGTGTGCATCTAAGGACTTGTTGGTTTTTGCTTGCAAAACTCCTGTGGGAAGACAAATCCCATGTTGCTCTGTGCAAGCAGTTCCCTGTGACTGTACATGGTGATAGCACTGGATTTAGAGCTATCGTTCTGACTAGTCAAAAGCAGATCAAGCACTCAGGAAAATAAGGAGTCAGCCATAGGAACCCATCAGGCATAAGGGGCATACTGAGGCCTGAGGTTTAGAGGATTTACTCAGAGAAGAGAGAAAAGCTAGTTTCACCTGATCTGCTTTACTGCTTTACTAAAAGACATTCCCACGAACACCACGGGAAACCTTATGGGCAGCAAAGGTTAATTAAATTTCTTTTTCCTTTCAGACCATTCCTCATGAGAGTTCCCTTCCACAAAGTAAATCCGTCTTTTGACCTTAAAAGAAGGATCATATTTGCAGTCAATCAGGAAAGCATGTTTTCTTGCTGCCTGTTCTCCTAGGCAATGGCCTGCAGGTACAGAAAGCTCCAACAGCATCATTCTTTGCCCCTGTTTTGAAGACACCAATATCCAGATCAAGAATAAACATAGCAGGACCAGAAATAAAGGCAATCACTGCACAAGTGGCACTTCCCTTGTGGAAGCATCCATCACGTAACACCAAGAACTCCTTTCTTCATACATAGCCCACTGCTACAGGTGAAACACAAAATTGTGTAGGACTGGGGACCTATGGTCTCTTAGTCTTCTTAAATTTGAAGTATTTATCATCACTACCTGGAACTAAACAGCAATGATGTGAAGGCAACAAAGAACCATTTCCACTCGTGTCTCTCTTTCTGTCAATCACAAATTTAGATTAATAACTTGACAATTACAAGTATCTTGTTACAGGCCAGAGCTCTGGGTGTTCATCATTGCTAGGAATGAGGTGACTTTTAATACCGGTTCAAGATCATTACCTCTGGAATATTTGAGAAAGGAATTCAGTCCAGAATTGTAACACAGCTAATGTTTTATGCAGGCAAATCTAAGGGATATGATATCTTACTGCTATACCCATGCAGATGACTTAGCAGAACTTGGGAAGAGCTAACACACAGCTAGTAATGACACCAACAAGAAAGATGTCTATAGTCCAAAGGACTAAATAAAGTCTTGTCTGGTTAATAAGAGAATTACATGAATATAGGAGTATACAAATAAAACACTTAAAGATCAGCTATATATTCATAGCATAAATGCTTCTAGTGCATAATACTACACACAAGAGGCTAAATATCATTGTATGCTACAAGGAAACAACACCTTGGATTCATGCTGCTGCAGACTTTTGCTGCTATGTGACCACCACTGTATCAGTTGTGACTTTTACTGTCTCCCATACTCCCTTGAGAGGAGGACAACTAGCAACTGGAATCTGTGCAGTGCTGGTCACTGGAACATAAAGTCAGCAAGAGAAAAAGGAGCACTGCATGCTGGGGTGTGTCAGCATTACACACAAGCTGCCTCTCCTGCCAGCTGCTGAACTCTGGTTGGTTGGAGACAATAAAAACAGATCAGCAGCCTAAAGAATCCCTTAGTGGGGAGACAGGAGGGAATGCACAAACTATTTTTCAAATATTTTTAAATATTTTCAAATGCAGGTCTGTTCCTATAATAGCAGCTGAATTGTGACAAACAGGTCTCTGCCAGTGCTCAACAACATATAATTTTTGCATTTTCTGCAAATCCTTTGGGATTTCTTAAACTAGTCTAACTTCAACCTGGATATTCTTCATATAGAAATACAGAAAACTTAAAGGAGAGGATGATCAGAATGAAGCTATTTAAATGAACATATAAGAAAAAAACCCCAATGGTATTGCCTGGGATCCTTTTTCTTAGATTAGACAAAAATATGTAAACCCATATGACAGTTTAATCTTAGCCTGGAAGGATAGTGCCCTCTGGTGATAAAAATGACCTAATATTTAAAAGTATGACCCTTCTAATCAGCTGCATTAGACTACTCAATTGCCAAAGCTTTGATTTTGAAATACATTTAATTAAGAATCTTTCATTTGTAGCAAATATATCTCCTTCTGTGTGATTGAAAAACTTAAATTAACATTTTCTTACCTAATACAAATAGCTGCTGACTGATTCTGCTGCTTTGCAATTCTCAGTATTCATTAAGGTTCACAAAAACTTTATGGACACAAGAGGTACATACTTACTGTTTGTGCCTCTTAAGAAGAAACAGAGGTTTAACACTCAGTCGCTGAACTGCTCCAGGTCCCTGTAAGTTCATCTAATCAACTACAGGGAAGAAAATAAGGATGGATTAATATTTTTTCCTATTTGCAAAAAAATATTCTACATTCATAATAGGCTCCGCTAAATATCTCACTAATTCATTCAGGTACAAGTAAATATGTAAATTTGAGTGGGAAAAAAATAGCAAATATTCATAAATTGAGAAATCTTGTATATTTCTGACCAAAGCCAATTGATGCAGCATTCTACTCACCCGTGACAAAGGAGTTCAGAGCCAAAAGGAAGAGAACATTAGGGACCTCTGTTTCTTCCTGTAGGGACTCCTGCAGCTACCAGCCATTCCTTATATTGCTACATCTCATTTTCAAATTATAGCAATATTACAAATGGGTGGGTGTGCTAAATGAGATATGTTTAATATCTTTGCTAGGTTGCAGGGTTGAAGTTTAGAAGAGTCCTGCTTTTTTCTGGTTCCCTATTATCCTTTTCTACCAAGATGAGAAGATTTTAGTGGCCAGGTTTGTTTTACTAGCAATCACTATACTTGCAAATATTGGTAAACCTTATGTAACCTTCTCGTAAGGCTGAATACTAAAACATTAGAAAAAGAAAGAACACATAGAAGAGGAAAGAAGCTAATTAAATTCCTCTTACCGAGTTGGTATCTTCAGCCTATAAAGATATTGGAGGGGGAGACTAATTCATCATATTAAGGCTCCCAGATCCTAGTGCCATGGGAGTATCTGCTAGGAAGGCTAGTAAGAAAAATGCCATTTGAAGTCTTTATACTAAGAAGCAGCAGCAGTTAAGACAAAATTATATGAATGCTGGTATGAACCTGCCTGTGCTCACAAAGAGGGAAGCTGACTGATGGAGAAATCCCATAGTCTCTGCCAGATACATTTCTAATCACTAGCCGTGCCTCATACTGAGTATTTCCAGGCATTCAGGCTGAAATTCCTTAGAGATTATTTTTTAATGTTTTTCCATAGCTGTGTGCCCAGAACAAGAACCCTCCTTGAGGAAGAGATTAAAGTAAGCTAATTCTGCCTTGGAAAAGGGTGGAAGCGTGACAGTGAATAACAGGAAGGCCCTGGAGATCTGAACCATGCTGCCATGGCAATTGAAGGAAGCATTATCCACCTTCCCACACACTGCACCAACAGCAGCATTTGCCCTTAAACTGCTCAAGGACTACACACTGCCTGCACCAGAAATTTGTGCTCCACCGCACGATCAAGTGACCCAGACAACTCCCTGTGTCTAAACTGTGTCACTATTGCCAGTTCTGTAGCAGCATGTGTCAATGGAACAATGAATAAATTGCGAAGAATGCCCCTGAAGCCAGAAGACATTCAAGGTTTTTAAGTAGCTCCCCTCACAACAACATTTGGGAAATAAATGCCAACAGCAAATGACCACTGACATGAAAGAAGGTTCAGTCTCATTTCCCTTTTCAATACAAGTCTATCCAAATATTTGAGCAGATGTATCTGTCCTATTGCCTTTTAAGAGCTCTATACTTTATCAATAGTTTCATTTTGAGAATATGAAGATAAGAATAGTAAGAAGGCCAACTTGACCTAAATCTATGGTAGGGAACAAGTTTAAAGTAGCATTCATGTTATACTTACAGTTTATACAAATTTAAATCTGTATTATTTAGTTATATGACTTTCTGTACATTGCCTTTCAAAATTTAAGCAGGGATTGTGTGTTGGAAGTGCACATGGAATGCATTTCCTTTACAGTTTAGAAGTTAAAAATAAGTTGCCAAAAGAAATTTTTATATTATCCCCTGAGAAGAAAATTATTTATGTGAAGTCTGCTTCCATTTAATCAGTACTTCTTAAAAGTGAATAAGACCCAGTTCCACAAATTAGTCTGCAGAAGTATCTTAAATGTTTGCACTTTTTTCTGACAAAATAATTGAGTAAGTTGCTTATGATGTTGAGCTGTCAGGATCATAATGTTAAGAGCTTTAACTAGGCATTTAAATTGTCCATGAGCATTTGAAATTAACAAAATTTGTCAACGTTTAAAAAATCAAGTATTATTTACTGAATTTCTCATTGAAATAACAGCAAATACAGAGGGGAAAAGTATTTGAAGTTAAAATCAAATCAGCAACATCATATACTAAGCACCAGAGCTACCATAAAGATTTTTATGTCGTCTACCAGTCATTTTGCTCTAGAGAGAGTTGCTACATACATGGCACTTCTGAAGATTAGACATTTGCTTGCATATACACGACTTCACTGGTCTTCATTTTGGAGTAGTTTGGGTATATTGAACAGCCATTGCCAGAATCAAGCTAGCTACTCCTAGGAAAAACAACCATCTTCCCTTCCTCCCCCATTTCCAGCATCAGAAACAATGCAAGTTCTGTGTAGCTCATATCCTTGCTCCTCTTCCCATACCATGAGTATGGGTAAGATCAGGCTTCAGCCTTCAGCTTTGGTACACAGTGCTATAAAGTCTTCCACTGACCTTGTTATTCCTAGTGTCCAACTTCCCTTTCCAGTTTCCAGTTAGTCACTGGTCCTAGTATATTCTAAACAATTAATAGTGAAAAGCTATCAACTTAGAAAGAAGAGCAACTCCCCAAAACTAAGACTCAAGAGTGCAAGAGAACAAGCTTATATGCCATGATCTCACAATGTAGACAACCTACCCAACCAAGAGTTTGTAACACTTTAAGTAGCATCATTGCATATTTTATTAAGAAATTCTTTGAAATCAGGCTTTTAAGGGGAGGAAGAGTGGTATCATTAAAAGATGAGGGTACTAATAAAGGGTGCTTATAGGGACAAGTTTCCTTCCATGGGATCTAAGCTTCAGCAAGATAGGAATAAAGAGCAGAGAAGTACCATACTTGAAGGAATCCAAGTTTGCTCTGAAAGTGATACATCACTGGCAGGGTTGTTTAAAGTTATTGTTTTACTTTTTACATCATTATCACCATTATTGGTGGTGGAATCACCATCCCTGGAAGTGTTTAAAAAGGCTTGGGAATGAGGCACTTGCAGACATGGTTTAGTGGTGAACATGGTAGCTCTGTCTTAATGGTTGGGCACAATGATCTCAGAGTTTTTTTCCGAACCTAGCAATTCTGTGGTTATTATTCCACTCAATATAACATTTGAATACATTCCAATTCTTTGGTAATCCAAATAGACAGAAATAATGGGGAGAGTTGTCTCTGATTTCAACCGTCAAAAGAAAAATCAGACACTTTAGGATTTGCTAAAGTACTAAGCTTCCAACTGACAAGGTAAAATAAAATGAGAAGGAGTTTCATGTAAATGGGTTGATTGTCAGCTAAAACATGCAACTTCTAAAATAGAGGGGAAAATATAATAGCAGGTTAAAATGCTTAGAAGACTGCATTATATGCTCTGTTCTTAAATATTTTATTATCTATCACTGTTCCTACAAAATATATGGATGAAGGACATACTGATTTTTTTTTTCCTCCCATTAAAATACTTACTTACAGAACAGCTGCATTTTTTTTTCATATTTGGTACCCTATTTAATATTCTTAATTTAACCCCTATGATTTACCCTTTTCTCAGCATATCAAAGATTTCAACAATATAGGACACATTCATTTGGACATGAATAAGATTCCTGGAAAAACTGAAGGCTGGAAATGATCACAGAAATATATTCTGCCTGATGTGTTCCTTTAAAAATTGCTATGAACTGCTACATAGCATAACTCAATAGCAAAGGAGATCAAGGAAGAACTTCCTTCTTCAAGAGTTTTTTTGATTTGGAGGTGGAGGATGGGGAAGGAACTGCAGTCAAATTGCAGACTACTCTGGTGTAGTCTCCAAGGGTGTCATAAGATACTAATAATAATTCTGGAAGTTCAAGAAGTTTTGAAATGTTTATAAGCTCTGCTTTTGAAAGCTTAGCTGCTGCCTCAGATTTTAGCACCTGTCAACTCAAGCACATTGGAGCAGAAGGTGGCACTGGTGTAATAGCAGTGGGGAGTGTGAGCCTCTGGAATATCACAGAGGAGAACCAAGTGAAGAAGGTTTCTTTCCCAAATAGGAACTGAACATGTGAAGAGGACACCTAGACATTTATACTGAAATAAAAATAGTGAATAAGTTATGTCTCCACATGAAGGAAGCATAACTGAGTGTGACTAATTTTTAGGTGCTCTCTGAATATTTTGTTAATTTGTGTGTGGTTTGTTTCAATTTACAAATTTTGTTTGTTTTACCTTTAAGGAGAACGAGCATTGCAGGAAGCAGCACTGCAAAGTCCCCAGACTGGTCCAAGAGCAGACTAGGCTGCTGGACCAGAAGGAAAACATGACACAGGATGGAGGATAGAAATGGAGGAATTATAAGAGATAAAATTATCAGGATGATCAACAGCTCAGGACAGAAATGGACAGCATGATGGGGGAGCAGCAAAAGAAGGATGAAAAAGGGGAAAGGAGGGGGAAAATATGTTTTTAATTATAACTAATTACTAATGCAACTAGATTTTTTCCCCAAAAATGGAAATTTTTGGAGACTTCTTGGAACTGCAAGACTGGTTCTCTCTTTTAAGTGTCTGGCAGACAACTCACTTTAGCCCTCTGAATTAATTTTTAAATCTGTATAACCTATCACAATAATTGTTAAAGGCTTTTAGATAGCAAGTATTAATTCAGTATGTTCCACCTGCACATTACCACCAACAGGCTGTCCACTGTCTTACTACCTTGCACTGCCCTCAGAAGAATATTTTTTACCTAGATCACAGTTAGTACACACTGCAATCATCATTCCAGTCTGGAGGTTTTTCATGCCATGGTTAAGTAACCATATTTGAGCTGAAGGTTGTTGAGGTTTTATTAAATTTCACTTTGTTTTGTTTACCTGGCATCAACATTAAGTTGCCTATATCTGTGATGGTTTTTTATATACCACTAGAGATTTCCAGATCATTATACTGGATAATTTTACTGAGTTTAGCTAGAGTGCTGTGCAGTTTGCATGTACTACTACAACCATTGCAACAACGGTGGTCAGTATGTATTTTAATTCTACTGTTTAAGGGACATCACATAAGCAAAACTAACTAACATTTCCTTTACAGTAATATGTGAACTTTATCTCAAATAAAGCAAAAAAATATTAAACACACTTTTAAAGGGTAAATCTGCTCCAAGAAATTCTGCATAAATTATTATTATTAATAATTTAAATTAAAAATAGTATTTAATTATTTCTGACAGGGAAACAGCAAGAAACTTATGCCAGCCTGGTTTTCTTCCCCATGACTGCTTCATAATAGACTACTAATATTTACAAATTCTCTTGTCATAAAAAGAGCATATGAGCACTGATTTAATTGCTGAGAGACAGTATGTTCACATATGCTCTGGACCAAAACTGAGCTGTTTTTCAACAAGAGACTGTCACCATCAGTTTTCTGTACATACACACACACAAAATGCCAAACTCTACTCTTCTTAATAGGAGGCCAGTGGGAAGTTTTAAGATTATTTGTACTTTGCACTGCAACTTTCACTAATCAAAAGAAATCATAAGTATGTTTTTTAGGCAATTTCTTCTCTTTATGGCACTGCTTGAGAGTATATGTCTAGAACCAACATAGAAAAGCAGATTACTTTTATTTTAAAAGCATATTATATTCTTGCAAATATCAAAACTCTCCCTGCATAAATGAATCTCAGCAAGTCTATGCAAAAAGACACAGATTGCCAAGAAATCTTCAGAAAGGGTCTCTCTGCATGGAGGTGTACAAAGTCATTGCTCATCTCCTGCATCCAGAGCTGCTCAGCAAATGCCTAGCAGGAGGCACTAGGCTGCTATTCTTCAGCTGTAGGAAGCACATGCAGAGAGGACCTGCAAGTGATAAAAAGCCAAAAAGCACTTTTTAGACCTAGCCACGGTAGTTCTTCCTAGCTGTGGGGTTCGGCTGTCTGTCTCTGCCCCGACACGGGTAGGGTGGTTCTTGGGTGGCACGTGTTTCAAAGGACGAGTCTGGACTCTTCAGCTTTTCGGTCTTCAGATTGTTTATTATTTCTTATCTACAAAATTTTCTGTCTGCCCAACAGAGGTCTGATCTGCAAGCAGTCACAGGCACTCTCTGACCACCCACGGTGTGGTCATGTCTTTTTATACTAAAATCTATGTACATGATATTTACCTTTATTTCCCAATACTTTTCACCCATGTTAGCAAGTGCACCTCCACCACAAACCAATCCCCAAGTGCCAACATCACCACAGGAGATGGAGGACAAGAAGAAGAAAGAAGAAGGACGAGACACACCCTGATCCCTCCATCTTGTCTCCATAACCCCCCTGTACCAAAAACCTTAAAGTCTATATCTCACCCTCTAAATGTGTCTCTTCTACACCTCTTACTCTAAAGTGATTCTCATGTCCTCAAACTCTTATCACTTCTGTGGATGGATCAAAATCAAGCCACCAAACACTCTTGGCAACATTTCAGGATTTTCGAGACCCCCAAGGGTTCTCCTGGCATCTCTGGACATCTGGAATGATGTGCTGAGATCCCACACCTAGCAACATGTATCTGCTTATTCCAAACCTGTCCCTCCCTCTTGCTATCCTTTGTGCAGTTTCCTTCCTTCTGTCTCGTACCCCACCCTTTCTCCACTGTCCCTCAGTCTCTGGCATAGCAGATCACTTACACACCTGGTGAGTAACCTCGGGGTTTATGGTGTTTCTTAAGTGAGCAAACACTCTCCCTCCACATTCAGGAAATTAATTTGATATGACAGGCTTTATGTCACAGCCTTCCTCTTGCTCTGTCATATCAGGATGCTCTGACCTCAGCATCAGTATCTGGCTATTTCCAGCATCCCGGGGAACCAAGGAAGTAATGGATATTGTCCAGTCTTAGCAGCAGCTATTCCTTGCCTCAGTGACAGCAAACGTACCTGCTGTATTTGCCAAGTCCCGATTCAAAAATCCAGACTGCTGAAGCTATCAGAACTATTAGAGAGCAGGGAAATAGTTTCTCCTCCTTCCTGATCCTAAAAGCCATTTTCCACCTCTTCCCAACAGCCCAGACCTATAAAAAGAGCAAGCAGTATAATCCAGTGGTTTGGGTAACCTTTTTCTTGTAAGAGGTGTTTCCCCGTCTGTTCTCTAAAGAAAGAAGAGATGGATGGCTGAAGCCATCTGCACTGCAGGTCTGGGTGCAACAGTTCCAAGCTGAAGGAGCCTCAAGGTTCTTCTCTCTCACCCACATACTTTCCTGAAATACAAATTTCCCCATTTTGGTTTTGGGCTCAGAGAATAGCGTCCTCATGTAAATTTGGAGCTCTAAGCACAAAAGGTAAAAATTCACGAGCATACAGCTGAACTTTTCAGGAAGCATTTGAATGATGCACACAGAAAGGTAAGTGCAGATAAAGCTTTACATACATTCTAAGGAATTTCTACTCTTTCCCTATAGCACACAAGAATGCAGGCAGTTAGGAGATAAACTACCTGGCTATAACATCCGCACACTCAGTTTGCCTTAACCTGGGAGACACAATTGTATCTGTGACAGCAGTGTTTAGAAAAAATTTCCTTCTATCACTGGATATATAAACTAGGACAGGGTGGAGTTTGGGGGGGGGGGGGGGGGTCGTTTTAACATTTTTCTTAATTTTCTTTCACTTCAATTCATAAAGTGGGGACTTATTGAATCATCAAAAGTCATCCTTTGGTCCTAGGAGCAAGAGTCTGTTAGGATATAGTAAGTTTAGTGATATCATTTTTGTTCTCAAGCCAGACACTTCAGCATTGTATTTAATAGAATTTAAGAAATATTTCTGGAGTCCTGTGGAAAATCTTGATGAGATTTGCAAAACTATGCAAAAATTCTGCATTTCTGTTGTTTAGTGAAATCTCCTGTTGGAGAACCCTTATACTCAACAGTGTATGATTATTGTATTTACATCTTCAAAGCATTCTGATTTTTTATCCCTTTCATGTGTCTGCCTCCTCTCTCTTCAACACAGACGACCTCCATGCTGTTTAAACTTTTCTCATGAGAAGAGGGGACTCAAATCATTTGATGGAGCAGACACAATTTTAGAAAAAGACATAATGGTAACCTCAGATTTTCTGGTTGCTTCTTTCCTACTATTCCCTAGTACTTCATAGTACAAAAACCAGCAATGATAAGATCTTTACTGGATAGTAATAGATAGCAGAAAACTCCTGACCCATACAAAGAAAGTGATAACACAAAAGCTGAGACTTTTGACAGTCACCTTTCATCTGACTGCTTTGAAAATCTAGTGTCATAGCTAAGTTGTGCCACATCATTACTCAGCTCCCAGGATTATATATGAGTAGAATGAAATTATTATGTACATGCACAAATCTTTCCTACACACTACTTCCATTCTCCTCTTGTTAAAAAAGTCTCTGTCTCTCCCTTTTCCTCCCTATTTGTTAATTTTGTTCTTCAAAGCTCTTAGATAATCTAAAGACACTATAGGAAAAAAAGGAAAGTTCTCATAGATCAGGAGTTGACTAAAAAACAGGCACAGAAGGACTGGAATAAATGGATGGAGCTTTTTGGTACAAGTAGTTGAATGTCCTCTGAGTAGTGGAAATCTGCTTGCTTGGTTCTAGCCCTTGCCTCAAAAGAATGACCAAACACTTTAAGCCAACAAAACCTTCTGCTGTGCTTCCTTTTTTTTTTTTCCCTGTAAGCCCTCTTTAACAGCCTCTTCCGTTAATTTCTCTGATTTTTGTAACCCTTGTTGATGAGCTGATGGTATTTTACTAGTCCTTTGTCTTCTCCCACCTCCCCAGCCCCAACCCAAAAATGCAAAAAACTTATTTCCTTTGTGTTTCCATTACTAATCACAATGGAATAATCATCAAAACTAAATTCTCTCTTTTGTCCTGCCTAATGAGTATACACTTGAACCATTGCTAGTCAAGGGAAGTGTATTCATAGTACAATAATTTTCATAGCAACAGCTATATGAAAACAACAACATTCACAGGAGTAGAATTGCCTTTTACTTTAACATTTTTTAAATTGTTTACTTCTACCTAACCCTATTATGTCATTTTCTATCATTGACTTTTTAGGAGTCACTGAAGTATAATAAGTAATTTGGAGTATCTGTTCAACCCACAATTGAAAATCCTAAAACAGACAATGAAAGAAAGTTGCCTTCTGTAGCACACCAACATTGAATTTCTGCTTCAAAGCCAAGAGGAGTATAACAAAAGGATTATTTGTAGCAGTCAACAGTATTAAACCAGAACATATCAAAACATATAAAGGTCTCAGAAAGCCTTGAAGTTGTTTGTTAACAATACAATTTCCACAGTTTGGAACAGAATAACTATATTTTACTGGCAATATTATTCTTAGATTTGCAATGCATGGGACTCTAAGCACCTTAACTGACACCACACTATTCTATTCTTGTGTGTTTTTTCCCATCTGGGTATTGCAGGATGGAAACTTCTGGAAAAACCTGCCTCAGGGTTTCCAACTGAAGGTCTCATTTTCAATGCTGATAAGCTTCCTGAACTCTATGAGCCTGGATTAAAATTTCCTGTGCCAGAAGTGTGCCTTGGAACACAAGGAAGAACTTTTCTGTGTGAAGGAATGCACACTGGAATACATTGCCCAAAGAGGTTGTGAATTTTCCTCACTGAAGGTATTCAAGAATTGTGTGGATACAACCCTGTGTGCCATGTGTTCTGGGATGATCCTGCTTGAGCAGGGAGGTTGAACCTGATGATCCACTGTGGTCCTTCCCACCTTACCCATTCTGTGATTCTGTGATTTAGTTCTGTGATTGCCATTATACAACTAGCCTTTTGGGAAAGTGAAAAAAAAAAAAAAAACAAAAACAAAAAACCCAAAAACAAAAACAAGCCACCAACCAAAAAAAAAAGTTAACACTATAACACTACAGGATAACCAGTGTTTAGTGTTTCACAATTAAGTTTTCATTAATGCCATCTATGCTATGCTCTTCAAGTTACACATTGCTGCCTTTGCCTAATCTGACTAATGCCATGTACACACACAACAATAAACTGGTTTTAATAAACACACATCCACGTGTTTTGTCTCCCACATGATAAAATAGCACTGTCAGTTGCTATGATAAAAAGTCTTTTTCCTTGTTATATTAACTTTTTTCATGTGTGGCTCATTATTTCTTCATGTTGATTACTCAGTGGAAGAGTTGAATTCTATTTAAGGCTATGGAAAAGGTCATGGACAAAAGGAAACTCGAGTCTCTGTTTGCCATTTAAAAAGAAAACTACCACACTTGTGTTAATATTTGCTTTCACTTACAGCAGGTATACTTAGGCTATCTGAATAGCAAATCATGGTGAGCAGTGTGAATGAAAAAGTACTGAAGTTATTGATCTCAGGAGAAAGATGTAGACATGTAACAACTGATTCTTTTCCAACAGAAATCTCTGAAAATACTTGGGATATTCCTGTTATGATTAAAAGCTGTTCAGCTACCCAAACTTATCAGCTAACCACTGCAGAGAAGAGAAATGGCATTATTTGTATCTGATATCCAGAGAAGTAGAATAAGTAATCAGAACATGCACGTTTAAGAAAAGTCTATTAAGATAAATGAAACTGAATGCAGAGTAAAAGTTGCTACCAAAAAAAATTATATCAATAAAAATAAAGTTGCATGAGCACAGGACATGAATGACTTCTGGGTCTGGTCAGCTGGTTGATTACTTTTGGTGGGGGGAATGAAAACATTGTGAGAAGAATTTTGGTTGCAATTCCAGTCTTAATTCACCAGACAGACAGTCATTTTTAGATGCAAATATTACCACTGCTTTCAAGGAATGGTGTCAAACCAGGTTCTCTAAGAGATAATAAAGGACAGGATTTGAGGTTTGCTGCCTGGATCCATCAATAACATTCCAAAAAACATCATATTTTATATTGTGAAAAATTATTTATTGAGAAGCAATATTTCATAACTTGCAGGAATGTTTCATTGCTACTTGTGAGAGTTTGCACAGGCTGTAAAAAGGGTTCAGTCAGGTCAGGATCTTCCAAAATAGGCCCTGACAGATACAAGCAATACTTACCCTGCCTGTTCTGCCTTGATATCTGCCTTGGTTGTCAGAAGTAACCAATGCAATATATCCCTTCCAGCATGATATTATCTCTTTCCTCAAAATCATTCATCCTTTTCCCATCTTGCCCTTCTTGTAAGTGGAAGCAAACAGAGAAATTAAGCACAGGAAGATCAAGTCTGTCCCTGCTTCCAATTAGGAGAAAGGCTGTAAGCAAAATGGAAAGTGCACTGAAGGAATATGCAAAAGACTATACTAAAAATGCAATTATGCTCATGTAGAAGAAAAATGGCAGGAAACTGCATCTTGGAAATGTTGATACAGAATGGTATTTCCTCCCACACAGCTTTGGTGACAATATGCTAATGCTGTATATTTGACAGTAGTCTGCTCCAGCTTCTGCATCTGTGACAGCCAAGGCATGAAACAGCATTTAAAATAGCATTTGCTTATTATTTTAAAAGTATTATCTAAGTTCATAGCTACTATGGTATTAAAATATGACTCAGATAATCACTAGTCACTGTTCAATCCAAAATTGCAGTTAAGCTGGAGTTACTTACATGAAAATGAAATCCTAGCACATGTTAAATTCTGCCTTTAGACATGTTGTCTAAACAGACATCCTGGAAACAATACTTCATACATGGCAACACATCAGGAATGCTAAGAAAGCTTGCTATGTCTGAAGATTGCTAGGTATGGTCTTTTGATGGGATTAATGAAGGTGTTATTTTGCCTTTTTAACATAGATTAACCTCTTTTTTGCTTTTATAAGCTTTTAAATATCTATAAATGACAGCTTGGTTCAGCTATTCACTGCAGATTGACTTATTCAGTCTAATTACTTCTTTTCTAATGTTATATGAAAGCATTACTCATAAGTTCAATTTTACTGGATGACTGATCTAAAAATATACCTGCATCTCCAGTCCATTTTACACACTGAATGAACAGATAAACAACATAATTCATTTTCACCGTCTTTTTTTTAAGAAAATTGTACAGTTCAGTCCACAGAATCAAAAAATTAAGTTGTATTGAGTGATTAAAAAGCACATAGATGGTTTTGAGCTCTGCAGAGATTGAGACTGCAGAAAGCAGTTAACGAAAGTTTCAGACCAGAACTACCAACCAGGGAACAACATGACATGGGGTGCTGGGGGAGAATGAAGAGTTCAGGATTGTGTCAGAGGCTGCTTCTAGTGACTCATTTGGCAAGAAGAGAATAGTTTCTTTGTATTAATCCTCAGTGCCACTTAGTTCACCTAGAACAGGGAATGTTTTCTGTAACCTGCCCACAATGCACTCTATTTCCTTTCCCATGGCCTCTCCCAGAAGTACATCATCAAAATGTACCCTACCCCTTCAGCAGAGTACCCTGGGGAGCAGAGCATGAATGAGGAGAAAGTATCCACGCCCAAAGAGAGCAAATAAAGTGATGATCACCATGTCCCCTTCAAGAGGAACTCAGAAAAAAACCAAGTTTCTGTATTGCCTCTTACTTTCTCCATTCCCAATAACTTTTGAATTGGCTGCTTTCACAAGGCATACTTTTCACTATACTCATATCCACATAGGCAAAATGTACAGGCCGAAACCACAGAGAGGGAGAAGGAGCATACAGGGAGAAACATCTTCATACACTTGTCAGTACCTTCTCTTAGTTGACCAATATAACAATGAAGGAGTTTCTATCAAACATCAGTGGTGTGAAATATTTCAGGATTATTAGTAGATCAGGGACAAAAATCTATTTCCAAGATTCACAGCCCAGTAGTTTATACAATTCTGCTTCTTTTAATACCTCACAGCTTTTAGCATCTGACATTTTTCTTCTTTCCAAAACAAATTTCAGCTTCCTTAGTGTATTGCTACTTATTTTATTGCTTTCATTTCCATGTTCTCCCTTGCACTAAGATTCCACCACAGAGATTACATAACCATTCATATGTTCAGCAGGACTAAACACTTACTGGACGAATCCCAAACCGTCTTACTGCCTGGGGGCCAAGAAAAGGAGTTTTCACATGTCTGCAAAACCATTCTGGATTGGAATTACTGACCCTGAGAAAGTTCATATCATCATCTTTTCCTGCTTGCTAATTGCACCGCTCATTCCCAATCAGCATGTTCCATCTTGAAATAATTGCATTCAAGAGATTACTTCTACAGTCATGTGTTCAATCTCAGAAAATTCAATTACTTGCACTCATCACAAACAACTTTGGCCCATTTTTTATGTCATTGAAAAAAAATTTCTTAGAATTTCACTCATCTTTCAGAAGCAAAACACAGAAAAACAGAAAAAACAACTGCAGTACCAAAGCACTATCACTGTACCAGCCTAGGAAGGGAATAGTGTGGGAAGTGTACAATAAACAATTTAAGCTTCTTCTTCTTCACCCTAAAATGATTGCTTGCCTCACATATTTAAAAACCAAAGTATATAAGTTGCAGTTAGGACTGTGATTTCCCAAGCACAAATCCCAAAGTTTGACAGAATCCCAGTTTCATATTACAGTTGTGTGCTCCAGGTTGCAGGAAGCTCAGAGTTACAGCCCTGGGACCACTACTATTTGAGAAGTTTAAAACACAAACCAGCTCTTCCCACCCTCAGCCCTGAGCTTGCCCTCCAAGAACAGTGTATTCCTAGATGGGTTCCTGTTCCTAGAAACAGGAAGAGTTTCAATCATGAGCACTGCCTGACTCAAGAAGAATTTTGAACATTTGCAGTGTTACCAAACACCACTTCCTGTCTCAACCAAGTATTTTCATAGAATCATGGAATCATTTAGGTTGGCAAAGACCTTTAAGATCATCAAATCCAAGCCTCTACCTGGCACTGCCAAGTCCACCACTGAACCATGTCCCTAAGTGCCACAACTACAGGAGATGGTGACTCCACCACTTACCTGGACAACCTGTTCCAAAGGTTGAAAAATCTTTCAATGAAGAAATTTTTCCTAATACCCAGCCTAAACTTCCCTTGGTTCAGATATTGAAGGGAGAATGGTAATATGACACAGCTGGTAATGGTAGATTTACAAAGTTGTGAAAAACCTAAACATATTAAAAACAAACTTAAAGAAGCACTGAGCTGGTATTTTGACTATCTGATGATGTGCGGACATAGGAAAAAATACATCACTTTTTTACTGAGTTTTCACCTCTGGATTTATTAACAATTTCTTTTAAAAACATCCTACAGAGTATATTATTTATAAGCTAGCATCAGTATAAAGAATAGATTGTTTAGGAGATGTAAAAGTAATGTTATTCTTTGGTGTAAAAGTAGTAACCAATGATCATCACATTCTTTCAAAGACTGCTGAAAGGTCTGAACACAAAGAAAATCTTTTGACAACCCTTGTAAAATGGCCACAGAATTCCAAAAATTATTCTTTTAACAGAGATAGAACACTGTATCTGCACAAGCCCATGGATACCTGAGGACAGAGCCGTTCAGCCTGGCACCTGCATTGCGAGTCAGACTTCCAACCCTTTCTATGGCCTTCAGCTTTCAATACAGTCAATACTCTTAAACATTCAATCTGCTGTTGCAGTGTAATTTTTATCTGTTGACTTTCTTTTTCTCTGTGACATTTGCTTTTCCCTTCCTTTATATATTCTTCCTAAGGCCTCCTTCACATGGCTACCTCTTTCACTATGCCATTAAACCACTTTTTCCTGTGATTCATTGATTTTAATTCTTTTCAGCTAGTAACTGCATATTTCTATTTTATATGAGCAACTGTCCACAAAACAGATTCCTGATTACATTTTCTGCTGAAAAACAAAGCAGATTCTCCTTTATTCTAATCCATCTTTTCTTTTAATAGAGCTGAAAATTGGGCCCTATATTCATATTTTCCCCTGAGATAATACATTCACATCAATATTTCATTATATAGTTGACTTGAATTTTGGGGATTCTTTGTTTAGGTTGGTCACAGTAGATTCCACTGCTCATAATATTTTCAGAGATGGAAGTGACTACTGGAAGTCAAAATGGTTTCTTTCAATGTCTCGCCAGACAACAAGGGGACACGTTGAAATAGCAGGACAAATGCAAGCAAAGATCTTTCTGAGGAAGTATCTACAATTACTGTAATTTACCTGATCCAAACAGACCAAAGTAACAAAGATATACGAGTTGATTTTATTGAAGATAAGACATAATGAAATCTGGTATCTTTGTTTAGAGGGAACATACAAAATCCTATTTCTTCAGAGTGCGAGAGAGCTCAAAAGGAAACAAAAAGTCTTTTCTGAAATCTTCAGGTTTTTTCCATTGGTCAGTACCTAAACCTCAACACTGAAATCCAACATTTCTCTCAGAGATTCTGTGTTCTGTACAATTCTGTAAAAATTGTTAAATTTTCTACTTTCTTTGTCATTCCCCAGTTTTTATATTGATACAGCAAGATTCCTCTGCCTATATAGTCCTACTTTCTGAAGGGTCTGACCATACCACACCTAAGCAGTGACATATGCAATCTAAGACAGAACTTGCTTCTATTTAAGGAAAAATAGATTTTTCCCATCATAACTAGCAAAAGATAGCATTTGCACATGCTGACTTTAACATCTCTTGCCCAACACAACAAATCTCCAATAACTACTTGGAATTTCTGAGTTAGATTTACAAGTGAGGACAACAAAGCTTTTTAGACTTAGTATGAAACAGTGCAAGTAGGGGAGATAAAAAGTTCAGCTGCCTCCTCTACCATTTACTCCAGTAACAAATTCATGACTTAGCTATTATTATTACCTCAGCATGGGACAGCTAACCATAAGTCTTACTGCTTGCATTGCAGTAGGAGCATGGACCTTCTGTTGCCACTATGAAGTAATGGGAACATCACTGTTGCACTGTATGTTCTGATTCAAGGATGACAAGATTGATCTTTAGAAGTACATGTTAACCTAGAGACACAACCCAGCTCTTCTGAAAAATGTGTATTCCATGTTTGGTACAGCAAAGTTTCCTGCAGTTGTAAGCAATTAAAAATTTGTGTAAAAGCTTCTTTTTAGCAAAATACGTTGAAGTCACTTGAAAAATGCTTGTGGTTTCTGATAATTATTGCAACCATTAGTAAAACAGATACAAATCCCCACTTATCAGCTCTACAGCAATAGTGGCTGTTTTAGTCATTAAACTGCAAGTCAAATATTTGTCAATTGTTAAGCTACAGATCCTTGACATTTTCCAGGGTCATTCAGGACTCTCTAGTCTTCTTCTACCAACCCTTAGGTTCTAGGATTACTTAAGTTTTTTCAATGTATGGTCTTGGATATATGGAAGGCAGTCTAAACCTAAAGCTTTCTCAGTTGAGATCATTGGCAAGCACTCTTTCCACCACAAAATGGGCAGATATAATTAGTTTTTAAAGCAGCATACTATTTAAGAAAAAATGGTACACATGCAGTCTGAGCAGGTTCTGAAGTTATCAGTTCAAACCAATATCAAGCCAAAACATCCTGTGTCAATGGCAAAATGTTCCATTCATTTCTCCTCCCAGACCTACAGTTATCAATCTTTAAGAAGAAAAAGTCAATTTCAGGGAGATATAAAAAGATAATTGTTTTTAATTATTATTAATTAAATTAAGTACATATTATTATATCCTGTAGATGTTCAACCTTGTAAACTAGTTCTCTGAGAAGAAGTCAGAATGACACAACTTGCCATAACACAGCTAAACTCTTTGACAGATGTGTCACCGTGTCATAAGAATTAAGAAATTCAAGTCATGCATTTACTAATCTTTCCAGAATTAAAGAAGCAACAAGAGTATGAAATAAAAAACTAAAGATAAATTAATAAATCAAAACTCTTCTAGAATATTTGTTCCCTAATACCAAATACTATCACAGATATGATCCAATTTCAGAAGTTCTGTTGCTTTCAGTTACGATTACAATTTTGGGCAATTTTAGGGGGGTTTTTTAGCTCTTTGGCTTAGAACATGATTTTCACCATGGAAACTTTGGAAATATGCAATCTCATAGTTAGAAATCATCAAGTTTTGTTCCCCCTTTAATATCTATACAAGTTTAGTTTTATTTTAAAAAATTATATCTTCCCCAAGTGAAAGAAAATTGGTTTAAGGCACAGACACTTAAGAAAAAAAGGTGTTGTAAGGAATCTAGACTAGAGAAATAATGATTTCCTAGTTTCATAGTTTCTAACTTATTCAGCAGGATTTTCAAGCTTCTCACAGATCCCTGGGCAATGGAAACTTATGTTATAAATTTGAGGCAGGATCTTACAGACTACTTACTCTCTTAGTCATCATATTAGAGAAATTAGTCTGGTCACACACACAAAAACCCAACCACAGCTACAAGCACTAACCAAAAGAAAAAAGATAGGAGAGCCAGGCAGGATAGAGATCAGTTGTAAGTGGATATAAATAATGTTTGGAAACTTTGGTTAGAGAATTGACACCTTCCCACCATGTTTTTAGAACACTTTACCTCAGATAGCAAATGCATTATGTTCACTACCTATTTGGATTTCTACCTAGGAAACATTGGCAGTGAATTCAGAACTCTCTTGATCCCAGGAAGGTCATAAGAAAGCTAGCTACCTGCTTATGAAACATTCCTGTAGCAATAAATTCATTTAACATTGTTGTAAGCTGAAACCCTCATGGTGCCTCATTGAGCTTCTGCTTCACTGCACTTTTGTTTATAATATTAGGCTATGTTTTCAAGTTGCAGCTGTGTCTAGAAACTCCACACAAACTAAAAGTAAACCTAGCAATATAGAACATTGATTTTTATTTTTTTCCCTTTTTTGCTTTTTTTTTAAAAAAGCTACCAGATTTCATGGGGTAATGATTTAGAAGAAAAACACTGCAATTTCATAGATGCCCTAGAAAAGATGAACAACATGATGCAAAGTAAGACATTTCTGCTATGAGCACGATATATATATTTTGTAGAATTTGTGACTGAATTTCTACAGACCAAAAACATCTTGTCATACCTGTGACAAGATGACCCTCCAATTTTCCCTTTCTCAGCCAGTTGATATCTACTGATATTTTACCAGAACCCTTTAAGGCATGGTAAATGTTTGTTTCTATAAAGAAACACATACAAGCAGCACTCCCAAAAACTGATCAAAGCTTGTATTTCTCAACACAGGCTTCATTTTTCCAACAGCCACTGAGAACTTCTGCACTGTTACACAGCTGCTTGATACATCCCAGCTGAGATAAATGCCTCCGGATCTGTGGACCCTTTCCAAAGGACTGATGTCCTTGCAGAGACATTCTCAAGTCTGTTTCAGAAGCAGAGTTATGGAGTCCTGAAGAAGTGAATAGGACAAGCTCTTCTACAGGACTGCAGCTTGCTGTCAGCCTGGAACTATTCTGGCATATTGAAGCCAGTGTATTCCAGCAAAATGCACAAACACATCTCAGAGCTGACACATCAATGCCAAGATCCATTCCCAGCTAGCAGTGTGGACAGGTTGCACTAGGTTTGGCTTCCTCCCATCCTCTAAGACTATCCCAGACAGCTTCACACCCTAAAGCTTACTTGCATGTTCTTGTGCCAAGTTCCAGGTTTTCATGCTACAAAGACCTGTCATTTCACAGGTTCTAAATTCATCACTTCTACCCTGGATTATGGTTGAGTGGGACTGAGGCTCTGCATGGGGCTTGCAAGAGATTTATGGCAACTACTACAAGTATGCTGTGGTACTTGGCCTCAGTTGCCTAACAGACTTCCTGGCTCCATTTCACCTGGAACAGAGAGAGGCTCAGATTTCTTCAGCCTTGTAACAAAATGGTAAGAAAATCAACAATATGTCCTTCTCTTTCAGAGATGCTCCCCTCATTCCCCACACCAACTTTCACCTACACCCTCCACATTCATGAAGGACAACAGACTCTATGTTTTGCTGTCCCTCGTATTCCCTCCTTCTTCATCTGTGTTGTGAACTTGTCAGCTCTCAGGTGAACTGTTGTGGTTTTGCACTGACCAATGCAATTGCCTTTACTGCAGTCATCAGCTCAGCTATTCATTCCATAAAGGAACAAAGATATACTCTTTTTTTGTCCTTTTCTCTATTGATTGGGTTTTTAGCTGTTGAAGCACTCCTAAAGCCACATATAACAAACTGAATTAATTCAACAAAGCCCTTAAGGCACGACCTCAGCATACAAAAGAAACCTGCCCATAAGAAAACAGATTCACCACCTGCAAAACAAGCAACAACAACAACAACAAAAAAAAAGAATCTGTTGTACCAAAGGAAAAAATGTAGAAAACTCCAGTTACATCCTTCTACTGAGATTAAGTACAGCCACTGGCAAACCAATATTTAAAATGCCACCATGAAAAGTGCATAAAATGATAGAGTACTCCTTTTGCTATAAGGTTCTAAGAGAAATGTTGTCATTTTCTTTCCACCAGATTCTGATATCCCAAAATAAAGGGGGATAAAACCCAAACACTCATGGAAAACAAAACATGCCATCCATCTTTAAAAAAAATAATAATAAAATAAAGCTTGCAATTTAGAGAAAAAAGTGCTTGGGCAACATGTATTTAGATGAAAACCTCTTCAGTGTCAGCCTAGAATAGAAGTCTGAGAAGGTCTCCTCCACCCAGCACCAGCTAACAATGTAAGATTTCCTGGACTCCAAACAGATATCTCTGATTGGTCACAGGGGAAGTGGGGAAGATGTACTCACTCCACCACTTCCAGCACAGCTGACTGAACCTGGCACAGCAGCATTACTGGGGCACTGACTAATTGAAACAAATTAATATTGATTTTATTCAATTTCTCACAGCTCCACTCAAGGTCTTGTTTCCCTAGGTTCTGCAAATACACAGCTCTGCTTTCTAAATTAATCAGTTTTATAACTATCCCATATAATACGGGTTCTTAACACTGGTCCCTGTAAAAGGCAGAAGGAATAATCACAGAATCATTTCGATTGTGTAATATGTGGTAGGGATAATTCATGCTATTAATGTATGGTATAAAATATTGTAAACTCCAAACCATGTCTTTTGACTACCCTCCCCAGGAGCAGTTGTCTTATTCAATTCAACTCCCAGTCACATGTTAAGATAACCATCGATGCCTTAACGTAAGAATAGAAGCTTCCAGGAGATGATTGATGGTTTCCCGAGTTGTCAAGAGCCACCCAAAAGCAATTATCACCTCGCCGATTGTGCTTCTCAAGATAGTCAGGGGGCACCACCCTGATACATCTGAATACATGGCTTCCTCTCCAGAGCCGACTGACACCAGTGGCACACCTGGAGGAGGCTTCTGTCCACCTCTGCCCATGGAAAGCAACAGCGATGCATGTGAAGAGACACAAAGAGAATTCGATCATCTTTGCCTCGGGCAGAATAAACTGTATAAAACCTCACTGTGCAAAGCCACGAGCGTGAACAGGGGAGACTCTGACACTCGGGAGGTCAGATCCAGGTTCACCCGGCACTGATCCCGGGCTCGACACTGGCTCTTTGGCTGTGGTGGTTTCGAAGACCAAACTTCAGTCTCGCAGACAAATTAATAAATCTTTGCTAAATTTTTGATAATTTTGGCTCCTGATTTGAGCATTTATAACAATCGGAAAAGATGTCTCAGATCATTGAGTCCAACCTACTTGGTGGCACTAAGTGCCACCACCATCCAGACATTTCTTGAGCACCTCTGGGGATGGTGATTCCACCACCTGGCCAGTCCATTCCAGTGTTTAACAATTCTTCCATGACAGAATTTCTCCTGATTGCAAACTGAAGCTGGGGTGTTCCAGCTTCAGTGTTGTGTTCTGTACCTCCCCTGGAACAGCCCGAGGCTGAGTCCTCTCCTCCTGTCACTAAGGTGCAACTAAATGCCAGAGGAGGATTAGAGATGGCCAGAAAACCAAAACCAGTCCATTTTACTGGCAGGTCAGAGGGCAGGTGCTAAAGGACACAAATGGCAACCATATCTAATACCCCAGAAACTTGAATTGCAGAGCTCCCCAGCAGCAGCACAGACACATCACTGCTGAGCAGGCAGAGCAGATAAGCCTACATGCTTGTTCTTACATGGTCCAAATGAGTGTGCAGTTACCTTTCTACTGGTGCTTTGACAGGAGAACTACCCTTGTCTGACATGAACTGCAGAGCACACAGCCACTGCCAAATGCTTACACAACATTATCAGCCTAGTTACGAACAGAAAGGTCGTTTCTGTTTAACAAAGATAAAACCAAAGCTGTCTTTTAAGCATAAGTGAAGGGGGAAAATGAAATAAATACACCTTTTCTCTTCATGAAACCAGGAAAATAGAAGACATTTGTAACAACATGATTTATAGATCACTTTTCCGTGCTTTTCTCAGGGGAAGATCAGAAACAGCCACAAATAGACTTATAGGCAGACTAACCCATTTAAATGTTAAATTGCAATCCAATCTGACACGATCTAGAACATTAGTCCCTGGCTTTCCTATCTATTGACACCCCACACAGCAAAATCCTTCAATTAAAATGAAATTGCTTTTCTGCTGGTGATGCAGAAGGGAGTTTGGGTGGGGATTTTTTTCTTATAACTTGATGCTAATGTTTTCCATTGGCCTGGGCATCCCTGAGGAATTAACTTTTAGGTGATCTGCTTCTTCCCTTTCCATGAAGAGTTTTGCTACAATTGCTGCAGAGGCTTGGATTCATCAATTCATCAATTGTCTTGCATTGATCAGGTGTCAGATTCCTGTTCAGAAAGTCTCAAGGACTTAGGGGTAAGAGTGCCCAATCCAGACCAGGAATGGCAGACTGCTCAACAGGTCTGTCTCCTGTGTATTGCTCACAACACCTCATAATGCTTCTCTTCCAGGTACTTTGTACCCTCCGTCACTTTCTTGTATGGGTCAAACCTTTCAAGCAGGTGCAGTCTCCCCTAATGCACCACAATGCACTGGAGCACGAGGCACTGCAGAGGTGACAGAGCTCAAGGCTCGTCACTCCTAGGGAGAACACAGATTAATAAAGAGCATAGGGACATATGTTACCACTCCATAGAAATACTTTGGGATTTTGTGTTGTTAACCACTGCATTACATCTATCCAAAGTTCAATTAAATATATAATTTCAGGTATTCCAGAGAGAAACCTAAATATTTCAGTGTAAGTGCCAATGATGCAAAATTCCTTTACAGATCATCCCTGTACTAATTTTAAAAATTCCTTGCTAGCTAGTGGAGGTCAGGGAGGATAAATTGGATGTGTTTATCCAGGAAGCTGTAGCTTTCAGCACTAGCTTCCTTAGTAATCTATGCTGAAGCCTCAAATCTAACATTTAATAATGTCTGTAATATTTAGACCACAAGTCATGAATCCTGGCGATGACATACGCAGATAAAAATTAGAACATATAATAATGAGTACAGCATGTGAGCAAAAACTCTGCCACTATGAAGTCAAGAACCTCAGCACATTCCTTAATAGTTTGCTTAAACAGATTTATCAGATGATCTTTTCTGCTCCCAAGGGCTGTACTAACTCAGCAATAAGAGTGTGCGCATGTTGATGTGATGAAAAACCTACTAGTAAGCCCTAAAAATATGTTCCTGTTTCTTCCCAACACCATCTGTATTGAGATGGGATTAGTAGTTTTTTAAACATATTCCAGCCCACATTTCTTCATCAGTTCTCTTAGTTTTTCATATTAAACTTTCCTCCTGTGGCTCTCAGTTTAAGCATCCCCCAACTGTCCTTCTGCTTGCAATTTTTTCCCTGGTGTCACCAGTCTATTAGAGGAAATCTCTCACTTGTGGAAATTCTTCTGTTATCAAGTCCCATACTGGTACTTCTCTTCCACCAAAAAACACAATAAAATATGGCTATATTGCATAAATACATCACAGCTATCTTGGAAAATAATCTTTAAAGAGAGGCTATGCTAAAAAGTAAATTAAAATTAATTAAAATATAAGGAACGTCATTTCAACATTTTTATATGAATAAACAGAAAAATTAAAACTTCCATTTATTTTCCTTCAGTTCAAGAGATTTTTCTCTTCTTGCGCCAGTTGCATTACTTTGAAGTTTTACTTGCACACAGAGATTATTTCCACTCTCTTTCCACTTCCCCCTTGGTATTTTGGCTCCCAAAAATATTAATAAAACTTTGTATAGATAAATGCAAACACCTATAGCAGGAAACAGAATCTGTAACTGTCCTGAAGGTTAATAAGCTAAAAATAAGACATTGACACTTTGTATGGTTATGTGAATGTAATAAACATAGAATTCCATTTTCCATCTCAAAATGGCAAAACAGACACCTACAGAATTAGGGCTACCTGGTTTTTATTGCCCTTAAATGAATCTGCACAGTGGTAAACATTGGGGGTAGAGATGTGTTTCAAGTGACTTACCCCAAGTCACCATGAAAACCAGTGTGCAGATATATTATTTTATTGCTGTGCAGATATATTTACTGTAACTACATGTGAAAGTTACTGAGAGGGCTAATTCTAATAGAAGAAGGAAAGGTAAGAATTAAAAGGTTATTTTTCTTCTTAAGAGGAAGTACTGGAACTGGGGGCAGCAGTTAGGGGGACAAGCAGGGAGAAACCTGTCATGCAGATAAGCAGGGTCAACAGGCTTCCTTTGATGAGGTGGGTGAGGAAGTACTAATTTAAAAACCCAAGGTGAATGACAAAACATCTACAAATAAGTTCAAGATGCTGGAGGTGCCAAGCGTGACCTCACCATCTGGAAGTCTTCCAACTTCTGAATCAGTCCATGGGGGCCTGTTCAGAACCCTCCTAAAGAGCATTCAACCATCAGAACACACAGATAGCAGCTTTATCATGAATACCATGGCTGCAAGGCTGGTTCCTTAGAAAGGCATGTAATACTCTGTGTGTGTATACATTGAAAACCAATGGGAAAACAATGTGCCTTTTTGATTATTTAACTTGACGCTGCACTCTGTTATATCTGAATCTAATTTATTAAAATAGAATTCAATGGAATATTTATAAGAATAAAAAGCGTTTCTATTTCATTCCTTGTCGATGTCCTTAACTAGCACCAGACAAAACATACCATTGTGCTAGCCAATATGAAACTAATTGGAGAATTAATCCTTCCTGTTGCTGGAATAGAATTCATTCTAATATACATCATTTGTAAATTAATCAGCATGGATAAGCCATCACTTACAACACCAATTCTACTTGACAAAATGACTGTAGTTCTGGGCCTGTGACTGAGGCATCTCCCAACCACTGCAATTAGCTCCCAGTCAAATGTACTGGCTTCCATTCAACAGCAAATTTGGAAATGTCTGACTGTTTACTTTGTGACTGAAAGCATGTTCCCACTTCTAAGGACACAAAGAAGGGCTGAGAGAAAGAGGAAAAAGAGTGAAAAGAACATTATCAAAGCAGGTCAGTCAATATAGTAAACTTAAAACCTAAGCTATTCAATCTCAGTCTGATCAGCACACAGGGAAGATTGCTGTCCTTTTTTCCTGTGGAAACTTGTACATGGGCCACTGCTATAGAAGAGGTATCTTGTAGGTCTTTTCTGGTAATGATGACAACATCTAAGAAATGAGATTTTCCCATATATCCCACGTGAGAGAATCAGTTCAAGCTACCAAGATGGTCAGAAATCTGTCCTGTGTAAGGCATCTGAAAGGTAAAAAACAAACAGTAATTTCTTCAGGGACTTGGCTGAAAAATGTAAGAGTTACAAGGGCAGAAATAATAACTTACTTTTTTTATTGTAGAAAGATAATCCTAGGTGTAGATGCATTTTTATAATGGAAGCTGCATAATACTGCATTTACATGACAATTTTACGTGGTCATGAATATTTCCTATCGTGGTCAGTTTTTCATAGGATTAGCTAATAAAAAGGTCTGCTTCACCCACTAAAGCTTTAGACTGAAAATTCCACAGAACAGCTTATATAGCAGAGATGAGGTCATGAAACAGTTGCTGTTGCTATTATAAGCAGTTTCAGAACTTACTTGAATGTTTTAAGTCATAGCCAAAAATTTGGTGTAAGATTTGGGAGTCATGCACAGATATCTATCCATATCTCCTTCATTGAAAACCCTTTGTGGATATTGAGCAGTAATAAAAATGTTAAATAGCAAATTGGATAATTTCCTGGGGAGGAAAATAATTGAGTCTAGTGAGTTTTAGAAAAGTGGGCTACATTAGAACCCAATTACAACTCTTCATCTTATCAGCATTAGTGAAAATCTTGCATACTACACCAAGAATAAGACTTTGGGAACATGGCAGCAGGAGAATGGTCCTGGAGGAACTGTTGGTATGAATGATAACACAGCTCACTTTATCCTATCTTTGAGAGCCAGTAAAAGGGAAAGCTCAGGCTGAATCACAGAATCAGTCAGGCTGGTATGGACCAGAGGGGGTCACCTGGGCCAGCCTCCCTACTCAAGGAATCCCTGCACAATTAAATCTCAGCATTATTGGAGCTAGCACCTGTAGATGGCATTCCAAGTCAGGAGCCTTGCCCACAGTGTACAGCAACACACATGAACTCCCACCCTCACTCAGCAAAGGTCATCTGGAAAGCTGAAATTCATTTGCTGAAGATTGAAAGATACTTGGGTAGAAAATCTGTTACTCTTAGAGGTAAGAGGTAACTTAAATTCCTATATATTTGAAAGACCATATCTGCTGTTGTACAGCTGTATTTGTAATGAATCGTTTTAAAGAAACTATTTTGTTGGTGTGTTTTGAAAGCCAACTTTTTCTATTTTATCAGTTTTCTGTTCAAGGTCTTATGCTTCTCCAAGCATACAAAAAATCCCACCATAATGACTGAGCTGTTGAGAACTTTTTTTTTTCCTGTAACAGGAATGCCTATACAGGTATGACACAATATTTTCAAGCTCATGACCAGTGCTATATATAGCACATATCCAGTGCTATTTCAGTTTATACATGGATAAGAACCATTAAATCTGAACAATCATTTCATAACTAAACTTGTGAACCAGTTCACTGAAACAAGCCAGAAAACACTGGGTAAGCAACATGCACACTCTGAGATTTTGCTACTGAAGTTGAGGCAGTGGTCACCTCATCATAAACAAAAGCAAATCAAAATTTCCTCAAAACAATTTTAGCAATACAGTTGAAAATTAGAAAAGCAAAAAAGGAGCCAAAAATTAATTTAAATCTTAAGGCCTGATTTGACTAAATAATTATCACAAAAACTATTAGCACAACACTATTTATGGCCTAGGCAAAAGCTACAGACCAATTCTGGGAACAGACAAGTTAACTCCTTAAACGTTTACTCAGTTTTTAATCAGTACAGTAACATGGTCTGAGGTAGATCCCTAAATGTAATGGACATACTCCAGACTACCACTCCAAGAAGAAAAAGAATTTAGTCCACTGTCCAAAAAGCATCAGAAGGCAACCTTAGTTACTGTGGGTCTGAGGGGAGTTGTGTAATAATCCTATGATAGCACTGAATTTAGACAGGAAGCTCTACAGGGAATGACAATCAGTTTTGGTTTTGTGCATTTGAAGATCATTGCTACATTGACATATGTTTCAGGCCAGAATACTGAAGTATCACACTTTCCCCTTAAGAAGTTGGGGAGCGTTCTCTTGGTATAAGATTACCTTCCTCTTGACGTTAAAACTTTAGTGTTCTGGAAAATGCAGTTTACCAGTTCAGTTTGGTTTTCCTTCTACATGATACCCCATTAAGATACCCAAAGACTGATAAAGATTTCATTCCTCTTGTCAAGTCAAGCATAAAGACCATGCAGTCATGCCAGAAAAGCCTCAAGGAAAATTATTTACCAGCATTAAGTGGCAGCTGCTCCAATTTTTTTTCCTGGCCTGTATCCACACACCATCCTTCCATTGAGTCAGGAAATATCTACAGTGGCACAGATAAAACTCTCCCTGCAGCCCACCACATCATATACCATACCCAGAGGAATTTCTTAACAACTGGTCTGCACAACCAAGCTGGAGGCAACTTGTACAAAACGCGTGGTGGATTTCTAACAACAGCTGAGAGAGTGGACTCTTAATTTTATATGAAATATTATCATATGGGGGTGGTACATTTTCTTAATGAAAAAAGTTACACTGTATTTCATTAGGCTATTTCTGTTTCTACTGTCATCAGCAGCATCTACCACTTGTCATTCCACTTCTTTAGCTGATGTGTAATATTGGTTCCCTTCCACACCATATCATTTTTTTTTTACTTGAAGACTTTTCAAGATAGGTAAGGGTTGTTTAAATCTTGCTTAAATCTTGCTTGAAGAGGATTTCAACTAGGATAAAAATCCCCAGAAACTTTGAAACAGAGAAGGGCTGGAGCAAAGAACAAATAGGAATGGGAATTGTGCAGGATGGCAAGAATTTCCCTAACCACCAAAATTCAGATTTGCAGCTAGACCACCAGAGGCTTATCATGACATTTCAGTCTGTTCTCTTGGAGGTTTCATCTAAGTACAAGGCTGAAAACATGCAGCACTGCTAACTGCAGGCTGTATGCTGACATGAGAAAAGAAAATGTCTGAAGACTTTCATGTTCATAGGATCTTCTGTGCCTCATTCAGTGTCAGAATGGGGACAATTATTTCATTCACCCCACATGGTGAGTTGAATTTGGACTATTTTCTGGACCCATGTGCATATCAGCAAACTCAACAACTGAAGAGCAACTGTAACTCAGGGTACACAAAACATATTTAAACAATGGCCCTTTTTGCCAGTAAGGAACCCTAGACTTCAGAGAGCAGCAAAAGCTCAGATGTTTCAAAAAGTCAGAAAATTTCTGACATTCAAGAAATTTTAAGCCAGCCTCTGCTCTCTTACTCCATTTTCAAACTCTGTTGCTAATAGAGTGTCATCCATCTTCCATTCTGCAAACATTAAGTTATTAAACAGAAAGGCATCTGAGACAATTAGTCGCTAATGTTAAAATAAAGAGTTTCCTGATTCTAAACACTGAGGCTGTTTAAACTGACAATTCTCCCAGCTTCCCTGGGTAGATGAAATTATTTGATACATATTTCCCATATGTTCATGCATATTTCTCTAGGTCCACAGACATTTTGTTCTCTAGCTCCTTCAGTTTCATTCCTTGTTCTTGAAGTATTTCAGCTGTGAACCTGAAGCTTTTGTTTTACTCTTTGATGGTAGAGGGGAAAAAATCCATTGTATTCAAATTCTGCAGAACCTTGTGATTTTTTTTTCACTTCCCTCCATGTCTATAATATATATTATACTAATAGTCACAGGATTTCTGTTACATTCAGGTAGCATTAAACTAAATAATGAGAAAACAGATTTGTTTTCCAACATTGATAGTAAAAGTTAGCATTGGTTTATCTTGCAACTCAAGGAAAAAGGGTTATCAAAAGGTTAGGACTCCTGTCACTACATCTGCTGTGAAAAGCATTATGAAAACAGGTTACTACATAGAGGATAAAAGCAATTCCAAGTGTTATGGCCTACATAGGAGGAACACCCAGGATGTGACTTGCCACTCAAAACTCAGGCATACCTGTGTCTTCAGCTATGTGTGCGTCCTGACAGTCTGAAGTAGAAAAGCAACCCTTTTCCACTTTGAAGTATACATAGTCTTCAACCAGAGATGCATGCACAGTTAGAGCAACCAGGACTTTGCCACATCAGTCTCAGAGCTGAAACTCATTCTGAGACATTCTTAATACTCATCAGCATCAGGAGTGGCAGACCTTACAGGGCTGGGTGAATTCTAAATAATTGTGTTCACATGCAACTGTGTTCACTGTTGCATTCTTTAATCCTGCAAGAACTTTATTGGTCTCCTATGGAACCCAGGAGAAAGTAGTAGCACAGATTTAGGGGGAAAATTTCTAGGTCATGCTGTATTCCAAAAGCCATGTACTGAATACACAAGGAAGAAGATGGGTTTGATTTTAATCAGTGCTGCACTTCAAGCAGGCTCTCATCTAATTCCGTTTGAGGATGCAGTCACACTGAATAAGGGAGCTGCACTGAAGGAAGAACAGTGCTGCACAAAAATCTGCTGTACAGATCAGGCCACAGTTGTGAGGTATTTCACAGCAGTACAAAAACTACAAAGAAGTTAAGCCACTGGTACTTTAGAAAGGAAGAAATTCTCTCCAAATTATTTCCTTTCTTCCTTCTTGGGTTGCACGATGTTAAAAACTGCCCTTATTTCCAGCAAATAGCAAAATGAGCATTCTTTTCTGTAATGAAAAAATCACTGTAAAGGGTAGACTTGGGTTCTCTCTGGTGCTCGGGTGAATAACAATGGCACCAATATAAGACTGGCACCATATGCAGGCCTTGCAGATGTGCTCTCTAAGCTACCCCTCACTATAAAGTCATGGGGCAGCTTTAAATAAATCCTTCTCTCAGGTCCTGCTGCCACATTGAAGGGAGTCACCAGGACTGTACAGCAACCAGCATTTGCTCACACAGCTGACATTCACCATGTCACCAGCATGTGGCACCTGAGGCTTGGTCAGACTGCCTGGTGACTGCACTACAGGGAGAAAACAGCTGTGCCAGCCCCTTCCCAGCATGGAACCCTGTGCCTGGAGATGTGCTCCTAGAGTGCACAGGGGAGCACGTTTGGCCCTTCTCATGGCACCCCAGCAGCTTTCCAGCAGGGAGCTTGTTTTTGTGCTTGAGGTGTCCACAGCGACAGGAGCCCAGGACTCACCTCACAGCAGGAGTGGACCCACCGCTGGGTGTGCTGCAGAAATGGGAGTCCTGCACTTCCTTGGAGACTGAAGAAACCAAATACCTGTTTCTGACAGGATGCCCTGACAAATGTTCCTTCCACCTGAAACCGAAGCTAGAGCAGGAAACTGAAGGTAGAGCAGCCAGGCTGTGCTGCCCCCACAGGAGGGAGGAGAGGAGGGTGGGCGGCAAGGACACAGCCAGGCCAGGAGCAGGGCAGGTGCCTGATCCAACACAGTAAGCAAAATGAGATGTTACACAAATCAAATGCCTGTTCCCAGAGCTCTGTGGGTTCACAGGTCACTCCCTCCAACAGATATTTCATGCTGTAAGTCAAGCCTGAGCCTTTACATCTGCAGCCACTGTTCAGGAAATCAGCTAATTCAATCACACGCTGAGAACAGCACACGCTGCCTCACGGTGCAGCAGCTCCTGTCTGCAGCCTAACCTTTGCATGCAACAGCTGCTTGGCAAGTGAAATCAAATCCTGCCCTTACCAAAGTCACCATTGGATTATCCTTTAGCAGAAGGTAATTTTACATTGCCTGGTTCTGAGTAGTTTTTTATTATATCATTTTCTCTGTATTCTATTATATATAATATATATTATTGTATGTAATATAATATTATATATTATATTATATATTATATAAAAATATGTATAATAAAATATATTATATATTTATATAATATATATAATATATTATATATTATATAAATATAATAAATGATATTTATTACATCATTTTCTCTGAATAAAAATAATAATTTTTTAAAGCTATATATTCAAGCTATTTCCCAAAACACAGGGTCAATATATTCTTACTACTAGTAATGAATCTGAAAATTCATTCCGGATTACAAGTGACCACTATCACCTTGTTCCTATGGGTTTTTCTTCTTCTTCTACAGTCAAAATCACCTTTTTTTCATTGCTGAGCCCACTCTCCCTATTACTCATGGTATGGAACAAGCCTTGACTTCACACTACTGGATATGCTGACTTTCAACACCTCTTTTTCCCCACAGAAAAATCTTCAATTCTGTTTGACATGGGAAGAACTTAATAAGGTCTCAATAGTCCTCACATACATAAAAACCTTCTATCAAAATTGAGTTCTTGTGACCTAAGCCTTCCAAGCCAACAATAGAGACTCTGACATTTGTGGAACAAAGATTTTCTTTTCCCAATTTGTGTACCTTGAGTGTTGTGTTAAAAGATAAAAGCATTGTTTTATCAAAAGCTGAGTCCACCAAAAGCCATGGCCTTATGCAATATGCATGTACAATAAACACATTCTGTGGTGTATGACATTAAAGACTTGGAAATATTGAAGTATGCATTAGCAATCTGAGTAAGATAGGTCAGCTGGATCTGAGCTACATCTGCATCTTGCAAAGGTTACAAGTGAATGTCACCTTAGCTATATCTGCATTACATTAAAGTAAAAACTCCCAATTACTGAACGAAGAAACAGAAGGGAATCATTCAGATTTAAAGTGGCTCCTGCAGGGCAGGATTGTCATAAAAACTGGGTCACAAGATCTGTGAGTTGGCCAATGGCAGAATTTAGTCTAAAAATAATAAATGGATAAATGTACCAAAAATAAAATACCCTTGAATTCTAATTAAAGGCTAATTTTCTGTACTACCAAAAACTTTGGCAAAAGGCCCAACTGACAAAGCAAGGAGCAGCTAATGAATTAAAATTTTTAAAAAATCCAAAAAGCAGAAACAAGGACAGGCAGTAAAGTATTGCTTTGGCAGTCAGGGATGGTGTCAGTAAAGACAGAGCCCAGTTGAAGCTCAAGCTGCCCAGGGGCATAAAAGGTAAAAGGAAAAGAATCCTGTAAGCAGCCTAGTAGCAAACTGAGGTTCAAAGGAAATGTGAAACTGTTGATTAACAGGGAAATAAGGAAAGGAATGAGGAAACACACAAGTGTTAAGGACTGTTTGGAGACATTGGGTATATTCATGGCTACAGAGATGGATGGGACACATGGAAGGATGATTAAAACCTGGGGGATATGATTGTGAAGCACATCATTATATGCACATGTGGTGATCCAGGGAAGTCCATGGAAAGGGGCTAAATAGTGCAGTCAATCTTTAAGAAAGCTGTAGAGGATCTGAGGAACTAAATGCTGGCCAGCTTCAACTCAGTCTGTAGAAAGACCATGCAGCACAACTCTTGAGGATCCATTTCCAAACAACTGAAGGACAAGTAGGCAGTGAGAAAAATGTGGATTTACAAAGGGCAGATCAGAGTTGATAATCTGCTTTCTCTAATTAAATTACTTCCTATGTGGACAAGGAGGCAGCAGTGAATAGGACATGCACACCACAGTGACTCCATGCATCAAAGCCACCAGCTTTATCATTGTAAGAACTTCTCCCATAATGTCTACAAGTCACAAGTACCATGCCTCAGCTGCAAAAACACCTGTGGCTGCTCCAGCCCTCCACAATCATTTGCTTCTCTTTCCTGACCCTTTGAACCACCTGCCTCAGGTTTGCCTGTTTTCACAGAATGATAAAATGGATAAGATTGGAAGGGAACACAGTGGGTCATCCGGTCCCATCTCCCTGCTCAAGCAGGGTTATACTAGAGCACATGGCACAGGATTTGTGTCCACAGGGTTCTCGAATATCTCCAGTGAGGGGGGGCTCCACATCCTCTCTGGGCAACCTGTTACAGTGCTCACTCACCCACACAGTAAAGAGGTTCTTCCTTATGTTCAAGTGGAACTTCTTGTGCATCACATTCTGCCCATTGCCTCCTGTCCTACTGCTCAGCACCACAAAGAGCCCAAACCCAACCTCTTGACACCCTCCCAGGGATATTGGGTGCTCCCAGCCTTGTGTCCTTAGTGATCCTGCTGAGAAGGCATCAAAGTTAAACAGTACAGGGCCCACTGTTGAACCTTTTGGGATGCCAAGGTTAGGGACAGGTCTCCAACTAGACTCTAATTTTGCCTGTTTCATGCCATAGGACAGCCCCCAGATGAGTATTCTGTAGAGATGCTTAACTGTACAAGACATAGGACAGTGATTAGGTGTGATGGTCCTCTTGTTCTATGAGCTAATAATTCTTTATGCATTCCATGGGTTTTGTTCCCAAAAATGAACCTGGAGTTATCAGAAGCATTCAATCAATCCTAAAAATCCTAACTTAAGAAGTTTTCTTCAGGTCATTTTACACCTTGTAATTGTCTTCTTATATTCATTCCAGTTGAATAAGCATTTTGGGCAAGACTGTGACCAGCCCCTAGACACAACACATCTCATTTCCTTTAGCCAATCAGAGCCTGTTTTTCTCTTTTCACAGGTACAAAAAACAAAAATATGCACACAAATCAGTGTCTGTGTATTCAGTTTCTTCTCATTTTGTATATGTGTTAGATGAGGATGAAAAAACAGGATCATTGTGCTGAATTTCTTCTCTTGTGTTTATTTGTGCACATCTCAAAAATTCACCTTTTTAAAAGAATATGTTATGTTATACCTAGGGGAATTTCAGTTTTAGATCAGTTTTTTGTAACTCTTTTTATGTTATTTCTTAATATAATGTCAAAAATCTTTATGACAGGCTGTTCCCTTTAAAGTGTTGTCATTTTTATCATAAAAGTTCAAACTTAAAAAAGAAAGAAATAAAGAAAGAAAATATTCCTGTGTTTTTCTAAGTGAATGTGAATTCAAGTGAAATTCTACACTGATTGGGTCCACTCTTTTATGGATGTGTCCTGGTTTCAGCTGGGATAAAGTTAGATTTCCTCTTAGTAGCTGGTACAATGTTGTGTTTTGCATTTAGTATGAGAAGAATGTTTGATAGCACACTGATGTTTTAGATGCTGCTAAGCAGTGCGTAGCCAAAGTCATGGACATTTCCTAGTGCACAAGAAGCCAGGAGGGAGCCCAGCCAGACAGCTGACTGAACTGGCCAAAGTGATATTCCATACCATAGAATGTCATGCTCCCAGTATATAAACTGGGGGAAACTGGCCAGGAGCTGCCAATTGGTGCTCCGGGATGGACTGGACATCAGTCAGCAGGAGGTGAGCAACTGCATTGTGCATCACTTGTTCTTGGGTTTTATTCCTTTCTCTCCTTCTCCTCTTCATGACTATTATTATTGTTGTTAGTGGTTAAAGGAGATGTTGCACTGTGGGCAAGTACCAGCACTTAATGCTAAATAAAGAAAGATAAGCCCTCCAATTTGCATTCTGTGTTTTTGCAGGACTGCAGGAGCAGGGCAACTTTCATTTCATTTCTTTTCAATTGTTAAACTGTTCTTAGCTCAAACCATGGGTTTTACCTTGTTCCAATTCTCCCTCCTATCATGCCAGAGGCAGGGTGGGCAGTGAGCAAGCTGCTGAGTGGTACTCAGTTGCTGACTGGAGTTAAACCACAGCAGGATGTAAAAGAGGAACAATCTAAAACACTCGATTACACCAGTAAGTAACTGGAACAAGAATCAGACCAGAAGCTTCATGTATCTACTGCTGTCTGGAGGTTTGCTCAAGGTAATGCAGTGATGGAAATACTCCCACTCACTGGGAAGCTGCAAATCCATATTACTATTTTCTCTGCAGTTGGTCTGCTACTGCAATCCTACAAAAGCATGGAATAGCAGCCAGAGTGTGGTGGAAAGGCTTAGCTGTTAGCATTAAGTACTGACACTCATCTCAGAAGAGAACATCTTCTTTTAACCACAGCTCTGATCCTGCAGGAGATTAGCACACACATTTGATCTGCACACAGAGCAAAGCAACCACTTATTCCATTAGGATCAAAGCTGCAAAATCAAATTATTCCATTCCTTTGTGAAAGTGGAGGCAGAAACTGTAAAAGTATTCTCTGCTTCTTGCAGGGACATGGGAACTGTCAATTGCAGTGGGCAACAGTATTTCAAGTATGACATCTTTCTAAAATATAGTTCTATCAGCAAATGAAATGGTTGCATCTAAGATTAAGAAGTTGCAGAAACCTAACTAAAACAGATGTCCTATTTGTTCTGTCCAACTTAATTCCAAGTTATTTCAAGCTCTGCTTTGAATGGCATTATATCATACATTACCAAATATAGCAACTCAAAAAATAAATCCAGACTTATTTATATAGATAACTTAACTAGGACAAAGTATGATTTTTCATACTGATGCAATTGGTCTACTCTGCAGACCTGTCACTTCATGTATTTAAGATACACATAAGGAACAATTTAATTTTTTGTTTAATCTGCTTTAAGTCTACTTATTAAGATGGATTAAGTCTTTGAAAGCATCCTGCACATGTGTTTTCTTTTCAGTTAAAATCCTCTCTCAAAAAATACTCCCTGTGTGTTTATACACGTAGCTTTGCACCATGCCAAAAAGAGCACAGGAAGCAGAGAGATTTTTGTCCACCTCCTGCGGTTTATGGGACTATTTCCATTTCAGTTACAATTATGCTGGATAACAGGTGCCTGTGCCAGGACTTGTCTTTAAGTTTGTACATTTTCAACTCCTTTTCCAGTCAAAAAGAGCCCTCTACACAAGATCCTGGCCCAGCTGCAGGTGGGCCTGCTTGAACAGGCTGGACAAGAAGGTTCTTTCCAGAGGTCCTTTCCAATCTTCATCTTCTCCTGATTCTGTGAAAAGTAGCACATACAGTAAAAGGATACTCTACCCTGCAGCAGTTCACATCTAATTACCAAATCCATCCATTTTCTACAGTTACCTATCAGGGTTGTATTCTCCCTTTCCCAAGGAAAATTCTTTCATATCCCTTAGCCAGAAAGAGAATATGAGGTTAGTAAGTCATTTAATCACTTCGATTTGGGGGCTGCAGGCATCACTTTGTGATCGAAAATATCCTGTCAACATATGACTAACACATCTCATAAGTACAAAGTAAATCAATTTCAGGTATTCACAAAGGAAAGGAAGCAACAGCAGAACATTGTGCACTAAAATTTCAGCATAACCATCTAGTTTATTGTAGTCAGCCAAATTATAAAAATAGCAATCACAGTGTACTTGGCTCAATTTGCTTTTGATGGGCCAAAAATCAGAAAACAGAATTAAGAAATTTTTTGCCATGAACATACTGTATAACCTATTCTGCAAGGGCTGCAGTAGTCTGCTCCACCACCCATTCACAGCACAGCTGTGCTTCTGGGGCCCTTTTGCCTTCCTTGGAAACAGCCACTAACAACTGCTTGCTCTAGGGTGCCAAACTGGTGCTCATAATCAAATGAAAACTCCAGGGTGTCTTGCTAGCATTTCACATTAAATTAGCTTCCTGATTGGAACATAGCAAGGATTTTTCTGCTCTGGTTAGATTGGCAGGGACCTCCAAGGTACTTCATTTCACATGGCTAACTTGTTCCATCACCTGGGCATTTCACTTAAAATTCTTTGCTATTGCAGAGAATCCCAGACACTGTCACATGCTTTCAATCTCAGCTGCTTTTTCTGCCATATCACAGAGCAAATTTTATCTTACATTTTTGTGAGAGAAGTTAGGTTTTCAATAGATGGTAAAATATCTTTTGTGGCTGACATCTCATTCAGAGAAGAAACAGCAAAACATTGACCCACCTGAGCAAAGTCTCTGTTAGGCAAGTACAGCTGTGGGGACTAAGCTGATGGCAATCTTTCTTTCCAGCCCCATCTGCACTCCAGTGAGAAAATGCTGGATGCTTTGCAAATGGTTTTAACTCCAAGGGAACTGTGATAAAACCCTCAGTTTCTAAATAACAAAATATACATTCTTCAGAGTTCTGCAGGAAGTTAGCTTTCTCATTTCTGCTTTTACAGGGCCAAAACCAGAGAACATTGTCTGGTTCAATGCCATCATTTAAAGGATGCCATCTCTATTTACCTCCTCCCCTAGCAGATGAGTGGGAGCAAGTCTGAAATGAGAAGTTATATCCCCTCATGCTCAAGCACTGCTCACACCACATCTGGGCTATTTTCCCCCTCAGTGCAGTATGTAAACCTAGAGTGGAAGAAGGAAACATCACAGCAACTTGTATGGGAGGGTCACATTTCAGTCCTAAGTAGACTGGCAGCATTGCCTGAAACCATGAGCAACAATAGCCCCAGCTTGGCCCTTGAGAGCCAGCTTGGCCAGCTGTTAGTACCTCTCCTTGCAGTTTGTCTCTCACATCTGCTCTTGGACAAATGAGTGTCAGCAGCTGGCTTCCATACTGACAGCAACTGTGACAGCAAGAAGAGATCTGAGGGTCATTCACTGCTGGTTTGGCCATTTCACAGCACGCCAGAAAAACACAGCAAGTAGTGTTCTGCCCACCTATAAACTTCCTGTGAGTTTTCTAGAAAGTTCAGGTCCTTTTAAAAAACAGAGCTAACAAAAGTACACCCAAGGATGAATAAAGACCAGCAGTGCCATAAACTCCTTATAAAAATACTTCATTAGCCAGGTGTGATTTGTTTGCAGATTAGGATAGCTCAGTTTAAACTGTTCATGTTTCAACTAGTAATGCAAGCTACCCTGTTATGCTGACATATCTAGCAGGAAGAAGCACAATAAAAAAGGAAAAGACAATCTCTCTCCCATGGAAGCACTTGCTTCAGGTCACAGAGGATAAGGCCTGAAAATGTTCACAACAATTCAGAGCCAAGACTCAAACATATCTGCGCTGCTACAGAAAACAGCAAAATCCACACCAGCTCATGGTATGCAGCTGAAAAGGAGCTCACACTTGAATGCTAAAAACATAAAATCCTCTTCTTTGATACTTATTAAATAGAAGGGCTACTTCATACCAATCTAGTGCCACCCAAGCTTTTCTGGGTCTCTGCCTCGCTTCAGTTTTTCACACATGGCTATGATCCCTTGTTAAGTTTTTACTAATAGCCCTATAAAAGCAATGCAGTTCCATCAGCTATCTGTAGACTGTGAACTCTGGTACATGAGTCACTGGCACGTCTCCTGAGGTTGAAAGGTTGGTAACCACAAAGAGGTGAGTTCTAACCCAGAAGGAAGTGCATGTTCAGGGAGTTCAGAGGCTGGCCCAATTTTATTTTGACCCCACTTCAACAACCATTATGGTTCCAAGTTATCCTGATCACATAATTTATATACATGCTTTGAAAGTGGTAAGTCCCTTGAGCTGTTGTCTGCTCCCAGTACTCAGGAAGTGAGACTATGACAGGGCTGCCATGCCTGGACTTTGTAAGACACAGGTTCTTCTTCTAGTAAGGTATATTGGTCTTTGGCCATGCTCTAGCCAAAGAAACATTCCCTAAATGTGAACAGTTCCAATGCATTTAGCTGACTGCAGATCATGACCTAACATACATATTTCTCCCCAAGAAAGCCAAAGAACATCCTACTGCTTGTTCCACACACATTAGCCAGCAAGCAAAGTCTTACCCTGCTTCATGGCAAGTGTACCACACAGCTGGATACCTCCAGGCAGTCATAGAAAAGGATGGAAGGACACACAAAATGGACAATCTGTAGGAACTGGGGACAGCCTCCCTTATTAAAGTATGTAGGGATTACTTTGCTTAATTTTTTCTAAAATCAATTTATGGGCGTTGATTAAATTGTTTATCTTTTAGCATCACAGTTCTTCCTTCAGACAAATGCTTACACTATTAGGAACAATCTGCTATTTTAAACAAGATTTTAGATTAAATTCAGAGCAGAGCAACAGCTTCATTAATTTTTCCATCTGTTCTGTTCAGGCTTGTTGGCTTTCATGTAACATTTAACTTTTGTATGAACACAAAATGCCAAAAGCTAAACTGAGCTCAATTCTATTGTGCTTCACAATCTGACAGAAGGTAATCTAATAATTTGCCTCAGATTTGGTTGAATAGGATAGGCTTCTCATCAATGTTCACCAACTATTCTATTTAACCAAGGAAAAGAGGAAACACTGAGAAATGCAATTTCCCTAACATTGATGGCTGCCATAGGACCTCTCATTGATGTCACAGTTCCACACACCAAGATGTGAAGTTCTAGGAATTTAACAGTATTTGTATTTCTAGGCAAATCCACATGCCTTTAAGCAACTTAACTTCAACTTTTGGCTGACCTTGTTAAATCTGTCTAAACCTGGGAGTTATCCCATCCAAGCAAGAGAAGGCAGTCTACACTTAACAATCCAGTACTTTTTCCTCAGGAAGAGGAAACCAAATTATCAACAGTTGATATTAAAAAAAAAAAAAAATACAAAACTGAGAGTAGCAAAAAAAAAAAAAAAAAAACAATCCCAGACTCTCCAGAAAAAAGAGATCCCGAAGCTGTATGGCAACAGATTAAGTTACTATCAAGTATTTCCAAAGGTTCTTAATACACTGACTGCACCAGCCCCAGTCCTGTGAAGCAGGAGCAGCCAAGAGGCCAAGCCAGGGCATTTATCACAACAGCTCAGAGTCAGCAAGAAACCAAACAGCTGAGACTTGATGTCTTGCTAGTGAAAGAACAGAGCACTGTCAAAGATTCTTTCCAGCATACTGAAATATCTATGTGGATGGCAACAATTCTAGTTTTGAGGTCCAGTCAGAAATACTCCAGAGTTTAAAGGTTTTTATACATATGAAATTATCATCCACATTTTAGATTATGGCTTCTATTGCTCTAAATGGCTTGTTTCAAAATAATTAACCACCATTTCTCTTCCTGAACGAAGGGTAGCTCTCACACTTACAAGTTCCAGAAAACTTTTACCCAATCTTTAAGACACTGACAATAGGAGCTTTGTGTTGTGGGCTGATCTAAACACACTAACGGCATATACATATATATATACACACACATATTATTTTTTTTAATATATATATATATACACCAGAGTCCATAATAAATGGACTCGAGTTCAGGACTTAAGGTAATGGAAAGAGAAGAAAAATTTAGATGGTTGTGTAGCATGTACAGCCTGTAAAGGTGTGCAGAGAAACACCAGGCTAGAACTAGGCACCTTATAGACCAGGCACTATGTAAGCACTGTCAATCACAATGTGCTTTTCTAAATGTCCTAACACCAGACACAAGAACATCAAAGAACAGGGACAGCTGCTATATTGCTGTGAGCTCCATCTGATTTTATGATCCTGGCAAAATTTTAACTTAATCTCCCATGTTGCTCTCTGAGACAAATGTATTTCCCAGATGGCAATGCTTCAGTTTTACACATGTCGAGTGAGGAGCTTCAGACCAAGAACAGAACTTGCACTGTTCTCAAACCCACAGCCTGCCTAACAACATGAAGAAAGCAGCACCTGGCTGCTTGTTCCCCTACCTCTGATTTGCCATGGATAATTTTCAGTCTTTAACTTGCCAGTACTTAGCAGAACAGTCAGAACTGTTTTATCCCTTGTTCTGCAGAAGGTTAGCTCCTCCAAGTTTTTTTTCAAAAACATTTGACCAACTCTTCATCTGATTTCCCATCTGTTTCCAGCCAAAATCAAGTGTTCAAAGTAATCATAAATAGATCAACTTTGAGTGTCATGAATATTGCAGATTGGTAGAAACTCTTCACCAAGAAACCCAGTAATACAGACACTAGCAAGGACTTCAGATTGTAGCAATTTATCTTTTTAAAATCACTTTCTCCCATAGCACAACCCTAAAAACACATTAATTTAAAATGTTGATGAATTTTCAGTGAACAAATGGCTTCCTTCCCCTACTGTAGCTCACCTGACCTATGCCAATGTGCAAGAGGTATTGGATCAAGCAGATGAAGGAGATGTTACAAATCACCAGGACTGGATGGTCAGTGAACACTTTTAGCTACCATTACAGACAGGCCCTGTGCCAGATGACTGGCACACCACTACTGCCCATCCACAAAAAGGGCTGTTGAGGGAATCCTACAACTTACAGATCGATGAGCCTGATCTCAATCCCTGGTAAAGTTGTAGAGCCTGTGGTAAGAGTTATGAGCCTATAGATAGATATGGACATTTTGGAAAGAATTTACATGCTTCTTCAGAAGGAAAATCCTGTCTTACTAACCACAGAGTCTCTGGAAGAGGTGAATAAGCAGAAGGAAAAAGGTGATACCACCAGACATACCTGGATTTCAAAAAAGTATTTGCCAATATTGAACACTTGATAAGCTAACATTGCTAAGAAATTGGATTAAAAAGAACTATTAAAAGGTGAAAGCTGGTTAAAGAGTGTTGTCAACCTTATTTCAAAAGTTCCATACCTCCTCAGTGATTTCTCATGTGCTGCTCCTCATAGTACTTACTCCTTCTTCACAGCACAGCAGCCAACAAACTCCAACTCTCCCTTTGCCCAGCTAACCCACTCTTTTGTAGCACTTGTCTTATTGGACACAGCTGGGGCCTGTTAAGGGCAGGCCTGTTCCTAATCTTTGGTGATTAGTGCAGCTGCAACTCCTCACGTGTGAGACAACCTTGTGCATAATTTTCTTACATTCTATCCCTCCACAAAAGGGTAGGAAGGAAACCACAAAAAACCCATTCATTATCATGACTTGGTAATGAATTTATTTATAAGGCAAACTATCTAACTATCAAATAAACTGGACATATTTAGTGTTACAAAAAAGTAGTTAAAGTAGTTAACTAATTTTAATTAGTTTAAATTAGTTATGTAGTTAAAATTAGTTAACTAATTAAATTAGTTAACTAATTTAACTACTGGAAGTTAAATTAGTTTGATTGCAATTAGTACAAGAACAAAAAAGTGAAGTTATTCTAAATTTTATCACTACCACCTTTATTTCCACAGTTCATTTCAAGAACTGACAGAAACCAGCACAACAAATACAAAAAGTGAGAGAAAAACATGTATTTTATTTGTTTTGAGGCAAAAGGAGCTCGTCTCATTTAGATCAAAGAAATGGAGAGCAAATGATTGAATCAAGTTTTTAAGAATTTACAGAAAACAGAAAAACCATCTTCATGTTTATCACACCAATAAACAACTGAATTTCCTATGAACTCTCTAATCCTTTAGACTTGGCACATTTTTTACTGCCCACTACCACACTTCACATCTTTGTTTTTCAAAATGTTATATTACCTATGTAAACATCTGTTTTATGTGTAAACTTCAACCAGTAAATGGGAAAGCCTACTAATTTATCCACCCCCAAAAAAATCAAGTATTAACTAAATATCAAATTAATTACATCATATTCTATGTAATACTGTTTCAACAAGAACTAAAGCCTGTTGAATTCATAACAAAAAGGATGCAGAAACAAAAAGCAGATGTGCAGTGTCATGCATTAGTGTAATAACATTTTAAGGCAATAATAAAAAAGGTAAGTTTTATTTTTAACTATACTCACCAAGACAAAAATCAAGCCTGTTCTCTTAGTTCATTTTGGTAGTGTAGGCTTTCTTCTTTGCTCAAGCTAAAACTGTTAACTTTTAGCATATTCACCTGTTACTGTTTTTGATAATAAGATACTTTGGTCAAAATACATGTAGATTTAAATTTTGCACAACAGTGGAGTTTATATGTTTTTAGTTCAAATTTTTATGGTGAAATAAAGAAAAACTCTGTTCCCAAAGAATCAAATTGGGTAAATGGGAAGAAATACTTGAAATTAAATACACCTAAACTAAACAACTCATGAACAGCAATATCTCTGCAGGAAATAGAAGTTCATCAGCCTAAATCAAAAGACTGAGTTAATACTATTCTTATAGGCTTTTTGTTGTTGTTTTGTTCACTTCAGGCTCAGATTGAGTGAACAAAAGTAAACACATGGCAGTCTGGAAAGCCAGACATCACCAAAGATTTCCTTTATTGTTCAATGGGCCTTTGTACTGCAGAGCATCATCAACCCCAACCATTTCAAACAAGAAACTGAAATCACATCTCAAAGTTGTTGCAAATAATCCCAAAGTAATTATAGTATCACAGTAATCAAAATGACTGTTCTTTTTCCTCTGCTTATAACTTAATCTACTACCTGTAATTTTTACAAACTGCAGTTCACATTAAAACATTTGCTGATAACAAAGCTTTTCTTTGAAAACAACACTGCTTTACATCTAGTCAGGCAGCTTGTGCATATCAGAGCACTGTCAAGAGAGACATGGAAAAGGGTAAAGGAGAAAAAAGCTGAAATATGGCTGCAGTTTATCTGTGCCTCTAATGCACTGCAGAATTTCAGGCAGCACTTGAGACAGCGAGTTTCTTCAGATGATCCATAAATACTTGTAAGCTGACATCATCAGTAAGAATGGGTGCTCCAGACTCCTATGAAATAAGGGAAAAAAGAGAACTGATTATACACATTGTGAAGAAAAAGCATTTTAAGACACAATATGTTCCATTGAATAAACATTTTATAAATTTAGCAAGATCTTAGAAGCGTATCATTGCTGAAATTCTGACAAAAAAACCAGCAGACTGTACATTTACATAAATTTTCATACATTTACATGAATTCAAGCATAAACCACAACTACATTCTCTTCCATTAACACACAGAGCAATGACTTGCTGTATAGCAAGATCTTTACACCAGCCATACAAAACTCGAGAACTGCCAAATATTAATTTACAAACTTCTACATGTAAATAAAATTTCCACAGCACAGTTCCTGCATCATTCCTGCCTCAGTAGAGCAAAAAGGAGAGAAACAGTAATATGCAAATGACACAACCAACAAATCAGTATCTGTCAGTGAAGCTAAGACATATCAAAATGGTGAAAGAAGGAAACAAATCCCCTAAAGGTCTGATTTGACCAAGTAAAGGTCATCTGGCTTTCCCAAAGAGAGGTGGGCCTGTTCTCTCCTGTGGCTCTCTACCACCTCAGAGAAAGACCAAAAGCAGCTGAAACTCACAAGCAATCAAATCACAAAACAACTTAAAAAACCTTTTGGGTGGATTCTTGCAATTCCACAAATCCAAGAAGTTCAAAACTGTCATGTTTTAATTACTATTTCTAAACAAATTTACCAAATTTAACAAAGTCAAAATAAACAAGCAGCTGGCAACTCTGCAAATATTACACAGTAACTCCCTTAAGTCTTTTGAGACCAGTCTACCACTATTTCCAATTACAGATACAGGAAGAATTCCTGTAGAGCTCAACAATTCAACCTTTTCAAAGGTACAAAGCATCCATATTTCCAAATAAAACCAGAGCTGTCAGAACTCTTGTAAAGTCTTCCAAAACACAGACACAAAAGTCCTAATGAGGATGCTCAGAACTCAAAAGTCCTAATGAGATGCTGTTTTCTGAGACCTGGCCAGAAACAGTTGTCAGTGAACAACCAAGAGACAAATCCAAGTGCAGCAAGATTTCTTGGATCACTACGATACACAGCCACTCTCAGGGAAGGCACACTAAATTCGCTATCATCTGATGGCAGCAAGATGAGATTAAAGGATGCTCTACTTCCAAGCCTGTCAAATGCTAAGTCTGAGTTCTCTTATACAAGAATCATAGAATCATTTAGGTAGAAAAGACCTCTAAGGTCAGTGAGTCCAACCATTAACCCAGCACTGCCAAACCCACCGCTAAACCATGTCCCTAAGTGCCACATCTACACAACTCCTAAATACCCCCAGGGACAGTTACTCTACCACTTCCCTGGGCCTCTCATTCCAATGCTTGACAACCCTTCCTATGAAGAAATTTTTACTAATATCCACTCTAAATGTCCTCTGGCATATTGAGGCAATTTTTTCTTTTTGTATTGCTTGTCACCTGTGAGAAGAGACCAACTCCTAACTGGCTCCTTTCAGGTAGCTGTGCAGAGTGATACAGTCTCCCCTGAACCTCCTCTTCTCCAGACTAAGCACCTCCAGCTCCCTCAGCCACTCCTCACAGGACTTGTGCTCCAGAGCTCTCACCAGCTCCATTTCCCTTTCCTGGACATACTCCAGTACCTCAGTGTCCTCCTTGCAGTGAGGGGCCCTAAACTGTACACAGGACTCAAGGTGTGGCCTCACCAGTGCTGAGCACAGGAGGACAATCCCTTCCCTGGGTCCTGCTGGACACAATATTCTTGATCCAAGCCAGAGTGCCATTGACCTTCTCCATCACCTGGGCACATACAGGCTCATGTTCAGCAGCTGTCAATCAGCACTCACAGGTCCTTTCTGAAAATTTCAACTGCATCTTCAGACACCAACCACATAATAAAGACGCACAAAAAGTTTGTCATTAATTTCTGAAAATGCTTTCTATACTATTAAGGCACATGCCTCCTAAAGGTTAAAGAAAATCTTTACTTAGAATATTAAAAACCAACTAGGCAATTCATCACCTCCTGAAACATGTTTTCAGTGGTGTGTGGGTGCCCTCTTCAGGTCAGTGTGGACTTTTAGTTGTGCACAAAATAAAATATGAAACAATCCAGGAATGTCATGAGAAAAAAAGAGCAAGATGCCAATCAGTTTTAAATTTCTCCCAGATATAACACTTCTCATTTCATAATTAGTACTTGATTCAACTTTTTTTCACAAAAAAAACCTGCAAATGCTACCATATCAAGTACTAGCATATTACCTTGAGCACACATAGTGCAGTGCCCCTGGGGATCATTTCTTATGTTAACCTAGAACTGAATTCTTTTCAGCATTAAAATGGACAGCTATTTTTTTGCAAGATGTATCAGTCTCACCTGTCCAGCATGAAACATTATCTTACAGATCAGTTGAAGATTTCTTTTTTTGTATTTACATTTGGAATACTGTTTCATTTGCTTATTAATTAAACAAACAGAAAACAGTTGTCCTGTACTGCTGGAAATGTGGAAACTTCAAAAAATTCCAGGTAATGTTTAAATTAAAAATAAGACCTTCTAAATTACAGCATTTGTGTGTATGTTGAGGGGAAACAAGATGAAGGGAAGCACTAATGAACTGCTGGTTAGATTACCAAGTTTGGAAACAAAAGAATTTGGGATTTGTGTTCAAATTGTGCTGGACCTGACTCAGTACAAAATTTTCAAGTTTTTTCACTCTGGACCTCAGTGATGTTCATTGCCAGAAGCTTCATTAGATCCAATTCATCCCTATGAAAATGTAGCCTGATAAAACTTATTTGACAAAGTAACTGCCATAAAATTGCTATAGAGCTTTCTCACCCATGACTTCAATAGTGTACACCAATTAGCAAAATACTCTAAGAGCACAGTTAATATGTAGCTTCAAATGTCTGATGCCATTAGATTTGCATGAGAAGATGACACTGCACTAGCACTTACTCACTACAGAAGATAAATGTGGAAGGAGATCATAGAACAGAGATGCACCATTCAAGGATACAAGCTGCTATAGAGGGTTTAACTTCTGAATAAAACTTTCTGCTTAAAGAACAAGATTTGAAAACTGATTTCTGGCCACAGAAATTCTGGAAAACATCAGTACACTGGCACCGGTGTATTTGCCAGTTCTTGTAACTACCTTCAACGCTTATCTCCCCTACTGCAAAACAGTCCCTTCGACTTCATGTGTGGAAAGCACCCTCATTTCCAGTACTTTAAGGTATTGATAGCAATGAGATCTAAAGCTCTGTGATACAGGTGGACAGGAGGATAACAATACAAGGCTGCAACATGCTGACTTAAAGACAGGGCCACCAGGCAAAGGTCAAGCAGCCTTTCTAATGGCTCAGCCAGGTGGAAGAAGCAATACTGAAGTGTTACTGTTCTGTTCTGCCCTTGTGCAATTTTCATCCACAAGACAGCTCAGCCTGACCAAAGCTGCCTAAACCCTCATTGTCACTCATTTACATATGAAAAAACACACCCACCAGTATGAAAATTATGAAGTGGCTGCCCTTCTTACATCTTTCACAGCAGCAACAGGGAACATCCTATTTGACTACAGCAGGTATAAAATTATTCTAATTCCACCATGGTGTGGACAGGAATATGATTCTACCTTTCAGGCTGATGGGCTTGCTCCTCTCTCCCTCAAAAGCAAAAACACTGTTTGGTAAGATCTGCATCACTGCTACTAAGCAGAATGAAACTAAACTTAATTACTGGTAAAGTTAAGCTTAATGAATTGTAAATTATATACTTAGCTTAATCAATCATTGTCTAGCCTCAGAATATTTAGTACTAAGGCAGTAAATGCTCTTATCAGTGACTATTCCAAATCTTTTTATCTGTTGCCTCAACAAAATATCTGCTTTTAACTTTGCAAAACTATTGCAGTCAAAGTCCTTTGAGAGGCTCTGTCAGGCAAACATCAAACCCATAGTCTTAAGACAACACCGTCTAAGAAAGTAGGCTAGACATGAAAGCAGCCTAACAGAAGCTTAAAATAGTAAACCAGATCATTTCTGTCTGAAGAAATAAAGCCCATTTTTCTTAACTTTAGTAATTTTGGTCACATCAGACCAAAACTGCATTTCTTTTTCAGTTTCAAAAACTTCACATTATTACTTATACATACCTAATGTGCCACTTCACTTGCCTTCTGAAATAAGGGGAAAAAAATCAAGTATACAAGCTTTGTCAGCAGATTCATACTCACCTGTCCCCATGCATACATGTTGTTATGAGTCTGAGAGGGATTTACTTTTGAAAGCAGGAATCGAGCCTTTAAAAAAATAAAACAAAGACAAGAAATTGATCTTCTCAAACAGAATTTTCCTGCACTCAGAAAAAAATTGCGTATGTATGAAATGTCATTTCTATTATCCAGAGATACAGACACTGCAAACAGCACCACTGTAAATAAAGCCAGTCACCGATTCCACAGCTCTAATGAAGAACTGCTAACAACTTTCTGATGCAGCTGAAAGTAAGCTTTTGTATTTTTCATGCACTAGCAAAGCAAATGTGAATATCAACAAGACATTATTAATAAGTTTTTAAAAAAACACCAATAGTAATACTGGTATTGGTTCAGAGACCCAGGCAAGTACTGTCTTTTCTGCCCTACACAGAATCTGAGACTCCAAGTCAATAATGATTAAAACAATAATACATAGCAGGATTCACAAATTAGAGAGAAAGCTACTCCTAAATATCTTGTTCTGTAAAAGCTTTAAGAGTCAGAACATTGATTTGCAATTTATGTATATTTTAGCAGAGAAATTGATTTTTACTACCAAAGATATCTCACAAAATTACTAACATATCATTTCCAAGATTATATAACATACACTTCACCATACCTGGCTTCCTCCATGCTCTGTATCAATGTATCTGGGCATTGGAAATCTGGAATGGAGAATTTCTTGGGCATCGTCTACTGGAGCTTGTAGCAAGTGGTGGAAATTTTCATATTCTGGCATATCTTGGTACCCCGACTTACGCCACTGTGCTATGGTCTGGGGACAGGGAAAGAAAGAAGTTTAGAACTGATTCACCAAACTTTCTTAGAGGATACACAGGTCTTTTCAGAGGAGAATGTGCCATTGTGCCATAGCCTCTTTTCTATCACTCATCCCTTTCTGCCCTATAGTATGGAAGTTAATTTTCAAAAGCCAAGATGTGCAGGTAACATGCTACTAGATTTTTTTTTCTTAACAATTTTGTGGTCCATCTGTATTTCCTCTTTTTTTGTCATCTTTTACATGCCAAGTATTTTGTTTGAAGGAGGTCAAAGATATTATTTACACTTCTCTAATATGCATGTCTATGACACATAAGAAATAAGTATTTATACTGATACCTTTCAGAGTCTGTAGCACAACCTCCCCACCCCTCTAGGAGAGAAGCTGGCTGCTCCAGATCAGCTCACTGATACAGGCAGTGCTAGGAAAGCCCTGCTAGGGGCTGCTAGGAAAGCCCTGGAGGGACCCTCAGCAGGGGCTCCTCCCTCCTCTGCTTGGCAGCTGCTTTTAAACTGAAGGTCTCATTCCTGGCTCCTGCCTGAGCTACAGGCCTGGACCAGGCCATGTACCTACTGATCCGGACCCCCACTCAGGGACTGGACTTCATGGCCAGAACTTGGAGCTGCCTCATCCCCATCAACTTGTCTGGTGATCTGCACTGAAGGCTGAGTCTGGCTACAGCCCACAGCTGCTCTGCTTGCCTTGCTCAGGTACACTGGGGACAGGACCTCAGTGACAAGACCCTGCCTGCCTTGCAGAGATGCTCGGCCCCTGCTCCCCTTCCCTCAGGGAGCAGCCACCACTGCTGCTTGCTGATAGCACCTTACAAAAATGAGGTAATATTCTGCTACTTAAGAAGTGTTGAAGTTTAGTAAATATTTTTATCAGTGTAGCTACAAGGACAGGATCCAGAACAGTATTTTTCAAATTCTCAGCTATGAACCATTTACACTTGCAAAGCAGTAAAAAGCAGCAGCTCAATTCCTCCAGGGAGGCAGAGTAGTAACAAGTCACAAGCACTTTAACTTTATTACTAAGGAATGTCTATCTACCAAATTGCCAGGAGCAGTTCCATTCATCCAGGACAGTACAGACAAAGGGTAACTATAAACTTGGTGTTCTGACTACCCATCCCTGAAGAACCAATTTAAAGGTCTAAAATAAATGAGTGAAAAGTGGGGAGGAGGGGGAGGAAGGGTATAACACTCTCTAAAGTAGGAAAAATATTGATCTAAAAAAATACTCTGCATATTAAAGCTAATTCATCTCAAACTCATCATAAGAAACAGGACCAAGATGTCAAGTCATGTCAGGTATCTGCATATAGACATGTTAAACTACCAAACTACAAACACAAACTAGGACTCTGCTGTCAGCCATGCAGATGAGAGGGTCAAGCACTGGAGGTGCATGAGAATGGAGCCTGACTTCCAGTGATTGCCATAATATATCACTCCTACAGAAAAAAAGTATTTATGTAAGAAATGACAACTCTTACCTCTCCATGATAAATAAGGATTTGGAAAAAGGTGTCCATAAGGAGAATGCGATCTGGTAAAATGCTGCTGCTATCCAGAAGAACAGGCTAAGATTTAAAAATAAATTTTAAAATTATCAACTGAGATTTTTTAATCAGTAACTTAGGAACTTTTTCAGTCACTTACTAAAGCTCCATATTTGCTCCTTTTCATGTTACACATCTGCAACCCACACAATTTCATTCTGAAGTTATCCTGCCTGATTCTATGTCTGATACTTCATGAAAGTAATAAAAAATGTATTCAAGAGCTGAAACCCCTTTCATTATTATGCACTTTACTAGTCCTTCACGTACCTCTGTATTTACCCATATAATGCCATTAATTTGAATTGTATTTCAATGCATAAAGATTCAGCAGTTCAAGTGTAAGATTTTTGTTTGGGTTTTTTTTAAGTCTTGTTTTCACAGCATATTAGTACTATGCATATATATCCCCCAATACTGTATATAGTAAATACTCATGGTTTATGAAATCTAATATAATACTTAAGGTTTTCAGTCACCTTTTTAAGGGTAGTAACACTGTTATCAGTGCTTATGATTTAACTGAATCAAAATTACTAGAGATAACAGAAATGGTAACTATTCCAAGAATCAAGAAAAAAATGTTATTCATTCTGCACTGAGACATTAGCTCCTGTTTAATCATATTTATCCTTCAATCACCAATGGAACTACTTGTTTTTCATACATGGGAGACTTGCAAGCTGCTCTTCACAAACCACCTTATTACTTTCATTTGAATTCCACTTCTAAAAGACTTTTTTTTATATCCTCATGAATAATCTAAAAGAAAAAATCCTGAAAAAAGTTAGTAATACAACCTGCCAAGATCCTCAACTACTGTGTTTGCTTTCACTGCCTTGCTCTCTTTTATGTAACAGACTACTTTTGTTATCAGCTGACACAAAGAAGTGCCTGACACTTCTTTCAGAAGCTTCTTGGAATACTAGCTTTTTATTTTAGGTTTATACAGAATGTGCCATGACAAGGTCAGCTGGAAGGTTCTGTACTAAATCTACACATAATGGGAACCATGTTAAAATTAGAAGCTTTGGATTAAGGCAATAAAATTGAGGAAATTTTTTACATTTAAGAAAACCTCAACTTTTCTTTCAGGTAACAGTGAAACTACATTTTTAAATAAAATCAATTTGTTTATATTTACATTCTGGCTCCACAAAGCCAAACAAAGCTCTCAAAAACTAACAAAAAAGTACCATCCTTAAGTTTAAAAAATAATCTCTTTACAAAGTGACTCAAGACTGCTACATCACAATTCTGAGATATGCCTTGTTCATAGCTGCTTTAAATCAAATGAATGTTATTTCTCATACAATAAATTTTAAACCAATACATTTTATAACATGTAACAGTGAAGCCAGCAATCAGCTCTTTCTCAACAAAGCATCTTTTAACCCACTATGGAGTTATTTTACTGATACCTCTGGAGGTCCATTGAAAGAGTAGGCATAAAGAATTGGCTGAACCATGATAAGTGACTGGGTTAGATCTTGACGCATAAAATGATGACGATAGTAGGAGCTCTCGTCCGGACTGTTGTTAAAAACTTGTAAGAAAGGAGATCTTCTCAAGTGAAACATGAACTGCAAAACAAGAACCACTGTTTTGAACTTTGACAGATCAAAAGGATAGTTGTACAAGGAGAGAAATATTTTCCACAAACTGCATGAGACCAATGCCACAACAAAACTGAATCCCAGCTCCTTTAACATTTTGCATCTCTATAGGCACCTTTGCTAGTTTTTACAGACTCCCATGACAGTAAGAGAGGTATCAGAATGGGTAAACCTACAAAGCAGCTTTGAAATGCTTCCTTTACTGTAAGTTCTACCATTCCTATGAGGGAGGTTGCTGTTCTACAACTAAGTTACAGCACATGAACAGAAAAAGGAACATTAGCCACAGCAAAGTCAAACCTTGCTAGTAAAAGCATATGCTTTCATTGCTGAAACAAATTCTCCACCTGCTGATTCAATCTCTACACAACACTTAACACCTACAGACAGATTAGTACATAACTGAAACAGAAATATCATGGAAGTGCGTGAAAAGTCTAAAAGTGAAGTATCTGGAGCTATCAGAAGGGAGAAATTTATCAGAACAGATTATGAGCAAAGAAACTATTTGAAGTTTAATACAGTCAAGGTCAAGTTCACTTCACCGAGAAGTGTCTGTTTTCTGGTCAGTACCATAAATCATATGGGAGAGAAACAATAAAGCAAATCCATTTATTTTCCTCATGTTTTCTGAATTTCTTCATTAGAGCAGCCCTTTTAAAAGTGTTGTCATATGAATTACAAATTCAGGTGAGATAAGGATTTTATTGTAGGAGAAACAAAAGATATACATAGTTAGACATTTAACTGTAAGGGCAGAGGACAAAAAAGGACACAGCAGCACAGACAACAGAAATGATTTTCCTAATGCCACATGCCAGACAGTAGTAAGGGGGCAGGGGGTCTGTTCATCCTGATATGTCTTATTGTACGCAGTGCTACAAGGACTCTTTCTTCACTGAGCATTCTCTTCCATCCCTATAGACAAACTCACCTGTGGATAAAGTGAAAATGTTTCTGAAAATCTGAAAGAGCTTGGATCATCCTTGTGATATTCTCCAAATTTCTGACACTGGAGTAAACAAGAAAAAAAATCTATATTAAGAAATATACTTGTATGGTCATGCCATTACTGTAAGTTTGGTTTTAACAGGCACATGACTTGTGGTGCTTGCAACTTTGAGAACAGACAGAAACCTAGCAAAAACATTGGCACAAGTTCTCTTTTTAACAAGCAGTGATTTTCTTGCATATGAAGCTTTAAGAACTTTGTGTGTTAGTTGTGTTTCCCTCTAAAATCACTAAGCAGACTTAGATGATTAAACAGCCCAGAAGAAATTATTTAAAATTAAATTATTATTATTATTATTATTATTATTATTATTATTATTATTATTATTATTATTATTATTATTATTACAAATAAAAATTAAAATACATTAAAAACACCAGACAGGAAATTGAACTTTTGAAAATAAAAAAAGAATCCATATGGTTTTCTAGATACTTTGCCTACTTTTTTTTTTGTTAAAAATATTTACTCTACAATATCATTACAGACAACAGAAAGAAGAGAAAACTATAATTTCTGTTAATCACATGCTAAAATTTCTCCTAATTCCTGGCAATTACAATATGTTGAAGAAACCAATAAATGAAAATACATGAAAAATAAACTGAAAATACACACCTGCTCTTTTTTAAATTTAAAATAGAAAATCTTTGTTAATTCTGTATAACCTCATGTGGAAATTAAGCATTCAGTTTATTTTTTACTTTTATTTTAAAGTAAACTATCACTGAACAGTATGTGTCTGCAAGAAACCCATCTGAGTCATTCAGTACAGCTTGTTTTACCAGTCGTATAAGCTGTCTGTCCAGCCACCTCAGCACGTCAGGGCCCTCCTCTGTCTCTGCCCTGTACACTGCCAATCTAGCCATGAGAATTGCAGCAGCTTCCTGGTCAAAAGATGCAGCAATATTTTGAATCTGGGTCTGTGCATCTGCCCAGCTGCAAAATAAGAATACAAGGATTTGCATCACAGTGAAAGGAAAAAATTCAACCTGAAAACATCCCTTCAAAATTAAGGCAAAGAAACGTTAACAGTTAGCAGTTTAACACACTCATGCTGAAGCTTCAAAAAATCTACTAGGCAGATTAAATAAGCAGCCTCCCAGTTAACCGTTCTTTAATTAGAAATGTTCCTTATTTGTACAGATGCCATGCAACCAGTGAAATAAAATATAATGTCACTAATAGAACAGGTGCCATATTTTTTTAAAAAAATAATGATGAAAGGTTGTTACAGAAATCACCATCCACTAATCTAATCACACACTCCCACATTAGCAATTTTCTTGTGCATTTTGCCAGTTCTTTTTAATTTATAGAGTAAACTACTAATTAGACCTTTCATCAGTCACCAGAATTCTACAAATACAACTAATTAAGTTAACAACATAGTGTTTTCAACAATTAGGGCAATGCTTTTTTCAACAAACTGAATTTTCCATCTAATTAACCAAGCAATGATCTCCTTCTGCTTAGAGTAAATAAATGTCACTGGACATTGAAAAATGTATTCAAAAGATTAAACATCATGTCCTAAAATTGTGAAGTATATTGAATCAAGGAAACTGCAGGTAAAGGTTATACATGGAATACCAGGTATTTACATCCCTCTGAACTGCAGTTAGCATTCTCCAGCTCAGTTTTGAAGTGATTTTTGCCATTCCCTAACTCCAAACATACCCTCAGTTTAGGCCACAGAATTTCATTCACATCTTCCCCTTTGTCTAAATTCACTTGGCTTTCCTCAGAGCACTCTTTCAATAACATTATACAGCCACTGTAACCTCTCAGAGAAAAAACAGTCCACAGGACAAGAGAGGAAACTGTCTCAAACAAAACAGTGCTTACAAAATCTACAAAGTAAAAGGCATATACATAGATATACACCCTGACTTTTCAAAAATTATTCACCACAAGTAAAACATACTTTCTGGCAACTGTGGTCACTCTGATACGTCTCTGTCCACTGGAATGCTGATACTGAGTCACAAACTGGATTGCACCACGTCCTCCTTGAGGAATGGGAGCATTGTGCTAAGTACAAAAGGAAAAGAAAATTAAAGAGAATCTCAAGATTTTACAGTATGATTTGAAAATGTATAACTAATTACTAGAAATTATTTCCAATAGATGGCCCGAGTTATATTAATGCATCATCTGGTGCTTTTGTTACATTGAGTACCTTTACTACACACAGATAATCAACTTGGAGGTTGTTCAGGGGTGTTAGAAGCAGTTGCTGGCTTCACCAGATATCCTTAAAGCAACCAATGCTCTCTCCTTACATATGCCCTTCCAGAGACAATGTTTTCCAAGGGGCCATACAATTCCTGGTTTCACCACATTCTAACACCATATGACTCACTGGAATTACAGGATAAGAAAAGTGATACTAATCTAAAATGTTGATCAGTGGATCTCCAACAGCACTGTCAAAACAAAGATTGGAATCCAGGTGTAAACTGAAATTTTGAAACTCTGCTCAGTGAAAATACAGGCTAACATGCTATATAAACAATTCAAAAGAGAAGGAGAGTTGAAAACAACTATTACGCTAAATAATTAGGGCGGTTTTAGAGCTACCAATAAAATGGGCCCAACATAAATATACAAGAAGTAAAATCAAAACCTGGCTAATATAAGTTCAAGTTTTCAAACCTTTGCATAAATAGCAAACTATGAAATACAGCACACTAAATATATAGAAACTACGGTCGGCTCAGTTCCTAAGCTGCTTCTTGAAATAAGAAATGGTGTGAGAATGAGTACCACACTTGCTCCTCCTATTTTCATCCTCCTTTCCCTCAGGGAAACAGGAAATCAGACTATTTGTCCTTCATGCATTTCAATGAAACCAATCTTTGCTTGCAAATACTGAGCAATAAATTAAAATGTAACAGGATGTAGTAATTACCTTGTAACTAAAACATCAGAGAAATACTGTAAAGCACTTTTAAATACACAGATTACAGCATTTCCACATAATGCAATTAAAATATATTCATTAAGTAACACACTGAAAGAAAAAATTTGAGTTAAGAGATTATGAACTCAAATCAAAATCTGTAGAGTTCTTTAGTGCTCATTGTCACAAACAAGAAGATTAGCCCATCATTAAGCAGTTACTGTCCACCTCTAAACTTTGACAACACAAAATGGCGACATCATTTTTATCCCTGCTACTGTGCTTGGGGAAATCACATAAAAATACAAGCTTCAACAGTCACATAAAGTAAGATTACTCTGTTTAGTACACAAGTAGACAAATATTTATTACCTGGTTTACCACCTCAAAGTACAGTGCAAGTGTTGTAGTAGGATTAAGACCACAAATCTTCCACTGACAAGTGCCTCCTGTTCCAATCTCCTGCAGAAAGATTTTGTAATACTTTTATAAACCAGAAGTATTTCCTTGTTTATGAAATACAGCCTGCAATAGCCATTATAGGTAACTGTTTGCAACTACTCTCACAAGCTTTCTCCCTGCTCACTCTGTCACCTTCTCAGACAAACGCTCCTGGCAAAGCAACTGCAGAGCTGGACGTAGGAATAATAAAAAAAAATTTAAAAAAAGAGATTGTTGTTTTAAATAATTAATACATTAGAAAGATCAGAAGCTGGCATTAGAAAAATACTGAAAAAGCAAGTCAGAAACAGGAAAATACCAGATTTCACTTAAGCAGAGGCAAAAAGCACATGCAAGTGGAATGACTGTTCTAAGGTGCAGCAGTAAAACTTTAAGCAATAGCTTACACACTGTATTTTACTTAGTTACACAGTCTCTAGTAACTAACAAGGTAACTGTACACAGATAGCAATGTATTTCAACTGACAATTCCTTTTTGCCATCAAAGCAACATAAATATCCAGGAAAACCAATTAAAGTAACCCATCATCCATAATGGACACAGGGAAACCAAATAAAACTTCTAAGGAAAACTATGCTGGCAATATTGTCACTGTGCCTGTACTCACTTGAAAGCATTTTGGCTAGAGGACTGGTCCAGTTACCACCGAAATGAGCTGCAGGTACTCTCATTTTATTCATATTCAAATTTGAATTCAGATAATTTCAACAAAAAGGGGTTTGGAATAAAAATTAATCATGATATAACTGCAAAGCCAACAGACAATCTCACAAGTGAATCTCTACTACCTCCTATGAAATAGATATGTAGCTTAAATAAGGATATGTACCTTTAATTTATTTTTGGGGTTTTTCATTTTATTGCAATATATTCAATGAAATGAAAAAAATCTGTACCAGATCACCAAGAAAAAAACTGTTGGATATACTGAATTTTTTATATTCACAAAGATGTAGTCATAAATACAAGGAAAATTTAAGGAATAAAAGTGCTTGATTAAAGGCCATTTGTGAGCATTTTCATACTGGGAAGTGCTCTACTATGCAAATTCTTAGGAACAAAAGTGAAACTTCTCAAATATAAGACATTTTGGTCACTTGCAGAAATTGTTTTTTTTATTGGTAATCAAAAGTTAGTAATATTAAATTATAAGAAAATATATTAACATTTAAGTCTAATATAATTTAAAAGTATTACTTCAGGAGCCTACAATAGCTGGATCTTTCAATTATTTAATTAAATGTGCATTTGGTGAAACAGCTACAGAAATGGGAAGAGAGAGTTCAGATAAAAGGGATGTTTCCAGTCTTGTGTCCTCTTGCTCTGTCAATTCCTTCTAAAAAACGTGTTTTTATGGTTCACTTCGGATAAAAGGACACAGCTCTGATTTTAACAATAAAGCATGCTCATTTTCTACTTGGTTTCTGCTACATCATCATATAACTTTCGTATAATAATTTTAAAGCAACTAAAGCTAAACAATCTAAACAAGTGGACAAATCTAAACAAGTAACAAGGGATCTGCAAGGTCTAGTACAATTGAACCTGACCTACTAATGAATGTAAGCTTGCACGTATTTAATTGAAAATTGGTCAAAAGTGACCATTTTGTTTCATTTATGGAAGTTTCAGCCTCTCTTCAAATCCAGAAATCTTAAATCCTGTTTTTCCACAGAAGGATATGACCTTTATTTTCAGCAAAGTTTACTTACATTTTCTGAGACACAAGGTCCCTTAGAGTTGAGAGAGACACAGGGTCCAATCGCTCCAGAAATCTTTACTTCTCTTGAAGTCTTCATATTTCAAATAAAAATATACATTAACATGCCATGCTAAAGAATTCAGTCTCATTTTATTGTTAGATAATTAAAATCTCAAGGCATACTGCATTACTGATACCTTTGGGAAAGGTTATAATAATGCTTGATACATCTGGAGACACTTTTCACGTGCTCAGTTTCTACACTTAATTATGTTTATTTGCTATACTAATTAGTATATCTTAACAGCATGAAGATAAATTAAAACATGGAGAAAAGCTGCTTGATTTATAAACATAGGAGCCTAGAAAGTATACAGGGTAATGCTTCCTTCCTAATGAAAGGATTAAAATTTTCAAAGGTAAGATTAAGACTGAATACTTTTTACTGTAAGATAAGCCTACACACACCTGATAAAGAATTTCTACTCTATGTCCTAAACATATTTAGCTAAATTAGTTATTTATGTTCTTCCAATGTCACTTTCCTCTTTGAAGTGATCTGTGTATCCCTCTAGAACTGGGGCTCCATTTTTACATTTTCTGGGATCTTTCAACAAAATTCACATCAATATGTATACAAAAAAAAAAAAAAAAAGAGGGTTCAACTATTTGTCCTATTACTAAAAATTTAAACAGAATTTTACCAAAAATGAAAATAGTCTCATGTTCTTCTACAATATGAGATTGGAATATTTTTCAAGAAACATCAAGGAAGGCAGTGCTTGAACCTACAGGATATTCAGCTCTAAGCTTATCACAATGGTGGAGGCAAAAAATAATGTTGTTAAAATGCCAGAATGGATTCTGGTAAGGATGGAAAGTGTGGAAAGTGAAAGAAAATTTGTCCTGGAGTACACAGAGAAACTGACTTACCTAAAACCAAGAAACCTCTGATATCAAAATCTATACATTCACATTGAATGCAAGGTGAGAAGAACTACCATTATACCTAACTCACATTTACAGAATCCCAGAACTACAGAAATATAGCTAGGACTATGTACAGCTATGTACAGCCCAAATTTAATAGATCTGTTTAGCGTGTTCCTAAAAATTCCTTAAAAAGGCAGATTCTAGTTTGTAGCCATCCTATTGCATTTTTTCCCTAACAGACTGCATTTTTGTATGCTTACCTTTATTTCTAATGTGCCACCAAATCCCATCTTAAATTGTCCTTGCATATCTTTAGTGAATACTCTCTGAAAAGTTTGTTTGAATAATGATGTATTGAACGAGTCTCCCATTACCATGTAGCCTCTAGACAATAAAACAAACAAACAAAACCCATGAGTTAAATTAGATTATTTATATACTTCATTTTTATTAAAGAAACTAAAGACAATTCACTGTAAGACATATTTTTACCTTCTTAAAATAGACTAATGTTAAATTAGTATTTTGCTACAATGTTAAGGATGAAAGTTTGAAGTGAGCTCCTTGCCCTATGCATCTTAAGGTCCTTATAGTATGTAACCAAATCTTTCACTGGAAAAATACTGTGGTGGACTTTCAAAAGATGTCTCAAGATCCTGACATACAAAGTCTTCTGATAGTTATTATTCCATACATTTTGTTCCATGTATTTTGTGTAGTTCATTCATTACTTCAGGGTTAAAACTATGCTCAAGAAGCAGGATTTATTTTTATGTTTAGCCACATTCTGGGGATGTAACTGCGACAGTTACCACTTGTCATGAAATATACCCTGCCATTAGAAAATATAAATGGGAGATATTTTCAGTCATCAAAAAATGTTAATGAAAACATTTTAGTAAAATATGTCAATAGGTCAAACATTACACTCAAAAGAAGTTTCCACATGGATACTAAAAAATAGAAGAAAACAGACACAGATAGAATCAAAAATTCCTCTCTGTATGAGGGATGTAGCCAAAACCAAAATAGAAGATCTGTAAGAGGAATAAACAAACTATACATTAAGGCTACAGAAATAGGGTGAGTCAGAAGAGCAGACAGAAAGAGCAAAACAGTATAAACAAAAACACAACTCAAGTTTGTTTGATGCAGAAAAGGAACAGGAGTCAAATATGCAGGTAAAATCAAATTTAAACATAAATATCCTGAACAGTGAAAGCTCCCAAGCTAAGGCTATACACACAGCTCCGAAGAGAAGCAGTGATTAGCATGGCCAAGCTGGCCTGAAACTCAGGAACTGTACCTGACAGTCATCTAAACCACTAGCTGAACCTATATATATAATACATATATAGATTTTATATATATACAATATCTAAAAGAATGGCATAATAAGACAGAAAGAATAACAGAGGGTTTTATACCACTCCGAAGAACACGAAAAATAAGGACAGGTCCTTATCTTTACTGAAACCTTCCACTTACACAGATACACACAGAAAAACAGAAACACAGATATGTTTTAAACACGTGTATCTGATAAATTGTTTGTTTAAAAGACATCCATGCTATTCAAGCCTCAAAAATATCACATTAAAAGAAAACAGCAAACCCGCTTCTGATTAAATCAAAAATTGTGGTGACAAATCTGCCAGAGGCCGAGATATTCTAAAATTCCAGTACAAAAGTAGCCAACAGAGTTTGTCTGTTTACACTTTTCTTTTTTAAATAGCAGAATTGTTTGCAAGTGCTTCATGTTTAACAATTTTAAACTGCATCTTTATATACTACAAAAAAAACCAAACAGACACATACCCAGTGTAGTTGGGACAACACTTCATCTCCAGTAGACCAGTCTGATCCAATGCACATGCATAGATGTCAATAACATGACCATTTGTTGCAGCTCGATTAGCCAGGGCTTCAAAATGCTAAATACAAGATGAAAATACAGTTCATAGCAATTTACAATGTGAACTCTCCTCATCTTCACATTAAATCCTAAAGTCACAAATTTTTTCTAAAACATTATCAGATTCTATTCACATAAAAGTATATTTTTCCTGAAGTTAATAAGACTGGAATTTTCAACACTTGGGGTTTTTTTCCTGATCAACTGAGAGCTTGACTGCCACTAAAGAGAACACTGGTTGCTATTTAAACTAGAAAATTTGATCATCTTCCTTTTAAACATTGTATTTAGTGCTAGATCCAGCACAGAACTGAATTTACTATTCTAATCTCAAGTGTCTACAATGAGAGATGCTTGCAACTGAGCTAATTGTTTAAGCTCCCATTATAATCAGTCAAGATGACTTGAACAAGTTTTGGATGCAGTTCACCAACCCAAATGTACATTTTAAATTAAATTAGATATGACTAAACTCTACAGCCTAATCCTTCCCCAACTTTTTTTATAGGTAACTTCAAGAGACAGTTTTGAGCACCAGTCTTAGAAGCACCAGCCTTACAACACTAGATACACCATTTGGTCACATAAATTTCTGAATTAAACCAGAGAAACACTCCAAAGAATTTTAATGTGAGCTAAACAAGTCCTAACTCAATATTCTGACATTTCTGAAGAAATTCTTGAGACATACCACTATTCAGAGCCCGGTGAACAAAACCACACAATTCCCACCTCTTTATACATTTCCTATTACTAACAGCATTTTGCAGTGCCCACCAATTTAAATGTTTACTTTATAGGAATATGTATGAGATCCCATGACCATCTCTTACCTTAGTACCCTTTTTAACATATTTTGCATTGTCTTTTTCAATGTCATGCCATGATCTTATAGGTAACTTCAACTCATCCCCTACAACCATGCCAGGTCCCTGCGTTGCTGGTCCTCCAATGAACATCATTATGCGTGCACCAGTATTAGGGAAAGTGCACTGCAGGAAATAAAAGACAAAAGAAAACCTTTGGGTTTTGCTACAAACTGAACAAAAGAATTAGATATGTGGACATTTATCACACTGACAGGATTGTAAGAATAACAGCATTTTTTCACTCCCAGAAGTTAAATCTGCCAGTAATTCTAAGTCTCATTTTTGCCTTAATGTCTATGAAATTATAAGCATGTAAAGGATGAGATTCACCAGAATCATCCTACAAAATTCATACACATCAATTAGAAATGTTTTTACATATTGATTGTGGAAGCTTTTCCGCAAGAAAATTATCTAGCTGTAGTTTAGCCTAGCTGCAGCTAAAGCTTTTACCTCAAGGAGCCCAACAGCTATAGACAGGGCCACTCCAGAGGAACGTAAGGGCCGTTTTCCTTGTGGAACAGGCCAAGGATCACGCTGCAGCTCACCCAAAAGATCAGTAAGATTCATATCAATCTTCTGCACTGGCTGCAAAAATCTGGAAACAAATACATGGAAGTCGTTTAGATTTAAGTTATTAAATAAAAGTTTTATCAATTGCTCACTAGCAATATATTAGACATCTATTTGAGGTATCTAATTCTAGATTCTGGTCTGAATTCAGGCCAGTGTCTCTGCTTCATCAAAATAAAGCAGTTTGGAATTACTACATACACACTCAGTTTAAGAAGCTGAGCAAAGAGCTTGCAAAACTGAAACTTGCAGACTTACAGATACCACCATTATCCAGAAAGAACTTTAACTAGTCAAAAGAACAAAGCAGATGATGACGTATGAATTCCAAAAAGAAACATGTTTCCCTGCTTCAGCAACAATCAAAGATCAGGAGAAAAATTAACACAGTAAGATCTCTTTCATGCTGCTGCAAGTAGTTTACATATGCAGCTAATTTTTAGAGGGCAGAGACAGCAAAACTGTCTTTCAATAATTTCATAAATTTCTTCTGCCACAGTGAAATACACAGGAAAATCGAACACCAGCCTGCAATTTCCAAATGAGAGACCAAAGGGGAGGGAAGAGGAATAGAAGAGGGAGAAAAAAGGAAGGCACAACTGGCTATCTGCATAAGGTATCTTATGCAGTGTTAATATCTATTAACACTTTCCAGCACACCAGTCAACAGAAGAATCATTATTATTATTTATGTATCTATAACGTACCTCTCAGAGCACTTGCAAAAATCATCTAGATAATATTACTATTACCCATTGAGTCAATTCTTCCCAGTACAAACTGTAGGAAAGAACTGTCTACTAGTAAATTTGTGCCTGACCAAGAAGTTTGGCTATCAGTTTATTGTTTTATTGATCATAAAACCTAGGTTTTCCAGTACATTATTGGGGTCAAGGTATGTGTTTTAAGATATTTAAAGTAGATTACCTGTTAGAAGGTGGTGGCTGCTGCACCTGAGGACCCCGACCGACTTGTGCAACAGCTACTTTTGTAAGGCCCAGCATTTCCTGTCACCAAATAAATAAGATTTTATTACAAAATTTGTTTGCGGACTATTTCACCATTAGCACCTTAATGATTTCTTTTTGTTTGCTTCTGTTCATTACCTGAAGCTGTTTTGCAGAGAGGTCCTTTGTTCCTCTGAAGACATAACTTTTGGAAATTCCTTCACAGCCAAGCTCATGAACTTGCACCATTCGGCCAAAGGTAATGAGACCTACTAATGCTGTTGGTGGCAGGAGACTGAGGGACATTTGCATGGATTCCTTCAGAGCTTGCAAGTCTTCATCTTCCATGCATGTATCCACAACATAAAGAAATATCAAAGGCATCTGAGGACCACGCTTTGAGAAACAAAATTAGAATCATATGAAAAACAAGTCTTGCAATATTTAAAGGATCAAAAATGAACAAGTAAGGCGAATCTTATAAATGTTGCAATTTTAGTCATACCAGTAATGTCAAAGTTTCATCTAACTTAACTCTCAATTGGTAATCAGGATCCAGAACAAAACCCCCACCAAAGTGAATTCTGTACAAAAAGGAAATGCTTACAACAGAAGAAAAGAAAAAATCATTTCAGGATATCAAGTAATTTTGAAGCATGAGCCAATTATATACATCTTTTAAAATACAATGACCTCTTACTGCTCCAAGTAAACATAACAGTCATAAAACTATTCACAATTATAAAAGATTCTAGCCTGATGACAGTCCATGGCATTTCACCTCCTGATTTTACTCTAGAGATCGTCAGTACTTTTTATTCTATCTAAACTAATTTTGCTGTAGTATGAGCAAACATTCAATTTACTTTGCATTACAGCAGTCAGCAAAAAGTACAGATTATGTTCAGTATTCACCCTTCCTTTCATTAAAATTTGTCACACTTCAGTGAGGATTCAGATTACGATTTGCCTCACTGAGGTCTTACAAATTTTAATCCTTAAAAATTAATTTAGAGGTTGAAAATTTGAAATTGTAAATGTTTGCAATTTAGAGGTTTAGGCCCATTTTTTATTTCTATTCAAGTAACCTCTGTCCTGAAAAAGGATGAATATTAAAATTCAAACACCTGAATTGAACATGTATTAGCTGTTGTCTCTAAACCAGACAGCACTAGAATTAACTACTCATCATTCAAATACAAACTTAAATTCAAATGGTTAATGAGAGATAAATGAACAGTAACATCTGAATTGAAATTACTCTAGCAAGCAACAGAGGTAAGCAGCCTCCTGACACAAACACAAATTAAATTCATTGTAAAGAAACAGACCTAACAGAAGTATCAACTTTAGAGAAGAACTCTCTTTTTCTTTTGAAACCAATCTTATAAGCCATCCTAAAGCTCTTATAAAATATTTTCCAATTGATGGCATCAATGTTCAATAAGCACATAAATACTCACAGTCACTAAAATAGAGTGAAGAAGCAAAATGGAAATTTATTCTTTTTGTATATTGCAAGGTGCTGGATGTTCAATATTCTATTTAATGATTTTACCTGTACTACATATTCAATGCTGGAGAATTGAGGCAAAAGTTCAGCTGGCTGATTCATTTCAGATATGCCAGCGTAAGTAGGAGGAAACTGCAAATAAAACCACAGAAATTAAATGTAAATAAAATATTGTAATTTCTACAAAGGAAAAAAAGAACCAGACATTTTTCAACAGATATTCACTATTGCTATTATGGAAAAAATCTCAATGCAATGCCTGAAGATAAAATTGCACACTCATGCTCTTGCTGTCAATTTCAGTTTGCAACTGTAATTTGAAAAATCAAGGTTTTCATTTCACCTCATAAAAAAATATTTTCTATATATTGCATTTTTTATTTTTCTTACCTGGTTTCTCTGGTAACAAAAGTTGCAAGCCCAGAGTTTCGCTCGATAATCCACTTGGCTATAAAAATACAACAGGTAAAGTTTATATAGCATGAACAATTCATTTGCCTCCACTGTCCCTAGAATACATGTCTTTAAAACCTGAAAAATACATTGACTTTTAAAAAGGTCCTTTCAAATATACTTTCTCCTAAATACCCACATTACAAACAGAAAATGGAGCCTTACATAGATGTATCAGGTAAAGTATTGTGTTTAGGGAGAAAGAATGGTCTTCAGGAAAAAATGCAAATAAGAAATTTAAAAATACAGACTCAGCACCTATATTAGAGCCTTTGTCCATGGTTTTCGCATATCTTTTAAACTCTCCCTACCTTTGAATTTTTCATCTTTTTCTGCCTCTATCTATTAGCTGCCAGAGTGTGGGACTAGCCTGAATATACATTATGCCCTAAAAAAAAACAGGTTCCAACATGACAGCTATGTCTGTAACAAAGACAACATTGCTTTCAAATTATGAGTCTACTCCTTTTGTCTACATTTTTATTAGTTTTCAGAAAGTTAAAAAAAAAAGCAAATTCTATCTTCACACCACAGAGATGTTTTAAAGTCCTAATCACATCTTAAGGGAAAGTCACCTAAATAGTTCTCAATGTACACTTTTTGCTATTACATCTTCTCCTGCCTACAAGAGCAAAAACATTTTTAAAATATCATTGAATCTTCAGGTAAGTCCCAGCATGCTCTAAACAAAACATAGATCTATTGCTATCTAATTGTCTTTACCAGTTATAGAGGCTGCAAATTACCTAGCCTAAAGTGCCACATAGGCTTCTAAAGTCTCCTCAGATTGAGCCTCTAACCACCCTTTCAGGGGGAAAAAAAAACCAGTCATTACTAGCACATACAACACAGGAAAAATGTACACAGTTCACTGTAATGTTGACATCTGACTCTATAACTTTGTCTTTGCATTGCTTTTCTTCCAGCCCTCAATAAAAGATAATGCTTCTGAAAAAGTTAACTTCAACTAAGTCTGACTCCCAGCATAACCAGCCACTGAGGCTGTTTAATACTGAAACACAATTTTGCATCTGCTTTGAAGCTGTCTTTTCTCCCAAGCAGGGACAAGTCATTCATAACATTAAATTTATTCTACAGGTTCTCTGACATCATGTCTAATCTTTATCAGTCAGGGCCCTTGCCTAGCAAACTCCAACCTAGAAATCATTCTGCTTCTCTTCCATACTTCTATGACAGGAATGACATATGAAACATCTCCTCTGCTTGCAACCCAACCTTACCCATGACTAGTCCACAATCATTTGAGCTTGTGCCAACATCATCCCGAAGCTTAAACAGCTTTCTACCCTCTTTCATGCCTACTTCTGATGTTAACTAAAACAGATAACCTGCTTTGGTCCACAGATGAACTAATGTCAGTAATAAACATAGGTTATTTCACTTGGAAATTAAACTATACCAGGGTCCAACAGTTCAAAAGATACAGTATTGTAACGTTTTACCCAAGTCATTTTCCAGAGGCAAAATGCAAGAATATACTAAATCCCAAAATGTATAGTTGCAGAAAAATAACATACCTAATCAATACTAAGTACATTGAAACAACTCATTAAATGAAAGCTACGTTATCAGTAAATATGTTACATATGCAAATCTATGTGCAGAACCTTCTGAGGCCTGCAAGTCTGCACTGTACAATGATGTGAGGAGTACTTGAACTTCCATGCACCAGATCTTGCACACAGTTCAGCTGCTCCCAAGATTCTAAAGCAAAGAACTGGAACAATAATATGCTTTAAGTTTACCATAAGGGATTCAGAACAGCTCGGCACGTGGTCCTACTGCACAGCACTGGCTCATACTGAATAGGAGGCAAGTCTGGCCGCTCTTTCAGGGGTGTGAAGAGGGCAGCCACAGGGACTACCATTCTTGTAGCTTCCAGGCGACTTGAAGGCCAAACATTCCAGCTGAATCTAACTCCATCTCTGTCCTCATTCTGCTGGATAAATTCCAGGAAGGTTGTCATGGTCAACTTCTCTCTAACACTAAAAGAAAAAGATAACTGTCAGCAGGACGTTGAGATGCAAAGACTTTTAACTACTAAATGCAGGTAGTAACAGTCACACATTCAAATACTGTAACTGAGTTACAGTCAATAAAACAAAGTAGAGCTTATTAAATCCTAAAAGCAATGTGCAGAATTCTAAGGGGAAAGAAAATACTTCTGTATAAAATTTTTTAAGAGTTTCTAACCATATTTTTGGTATCTCATGATGCAGCCTACATGCACACATAAAGGGATGACAACATGACATTCCACAAGAGTACATTCCTACAGCAATGCTAGGAAGTAACTTTGTAAGAAATACAAGTGCCTTACTCCAATATATTATGTACCAAGAAGCACTTTTCAACAATTCTTTGAATTCAAATTTACCATTTTGGCCATTGACTTAAGGCTTTCAAAATGTTCTGCTATGATTACTCAGAAGCTGGAGAACTGGGGAGCACAGACACATCTGAAAAGCTCAACAGGTACCTCTGAACATCTGGTAAAGTCAGCAAGGAGCACTTCCTCCCTCCAATCCCAAACTCCTCAGCTATATACACACTGTTCCAGAATATCTGCTGCATGCTACACAGTACCTTTTATAAAACATATAGCACAGGCTTTTCCAGGAACTAGGATATCTAAACTCACACTCCTTAATAATTAAGGATTTACAGTAAAAGCCTACATGAACCACCTAAAAGGAAGTAGAAATACTCCTAGGTCTCAATTTAGACTCTAACAAGTTAATGAAGAGCTATTATAAATGCTGAAACTCTCCTGAATTGGAATTTAAATCAGGAATTCTCCCAAGCACACTGACATTCTTAGTTCTGACCTTACATACAGTAAGGAGACTCACAGAAACTCTCAATTTATCAAAACCTATTTCTATCTATCAAAATTATAATGGCATTGTACCTTTAGTTTCTATAACAGCTAAAAACTTTTCAAGTTATTTTAAATAATAGCCTAACTTAACACTTTTATTCTAATTGTAACTTTTAAGAAAACAGAATTACAAAATACATAAAGCAAAGGGAAGTGCTGCATTTCACAGTTAATATCCTTAAGAAATAATCAACTGCCAATATTTTAATTGGCACGTCTTGATATTAGGAGCAAATCTGCTCCTAATGGCAATTACAACACAGGGAGCATGAGGGACTTTGTGCATAAAAGCATTTCCACCATTGCTTTTACTCAAATTTCCGCAAAGCAGGGGGACAAAACTGAGCAAAAGAGAGAATATCTGGAAGTTGTAATTACTACAGAGAAATCAGAGACAGAAATAAACTCAGCTAAGAGAGGAAAGAACAGCCTGGCATTTGAAGAGGATATAGATTTTAAGAAATGTCTCTCCTAATAAATCAAAATCCATCCATGTTTTGTAAAAAAAGCTGAAAAATGGGATATTAATGCAAGAATCTGCACAATACAACTATCTCCACTCTAACCACAAATTAAATAATCTCTCAATTTAAAAATTATTTCCTGAGAAGACAGAGAAAATTGCAACTTAAGGCTATTTCAGCCATTCACTGGCAGCAACTATAGACTCACAAAATCCAGTTCCAAACACTGCAACATGTCACACTTTCTGTCCTGGACTTCAAAGCGTTTTCTCCACATTTTGCTCGAGCTGTGTTTGAAATGGCTGTACGTGGATATTACTTTTACCACCCAGTTATTGCTCCTTAAAGGGCAATGTACAAACACCACTGTGCAATGACTAATCACATGCACATAGATACATAAACGACTTGTTGGATTTACTGTGTCAAATACTATTATTTTCTATTAAGTATGGATTTCCTATTCAGAAGGTAAAAGTGGCCAATAATCAAGTTCTCCTCCACCTTTTCTTCTATCCTTTTCTTCCTTTTCAAGTGCCAATAATGCTTACCTATTTCCCCACTCATCAAATATGGAACTCTTGGTCTGACAAGTTACATTCAGTAGCATTGTTACAACTATGCAGACACTGAGATAGGTGTGGAGATGTATTGCATTATACAAGAACAACAAACCCTCCTGGCCTACAGCCTACACACAAATTTTGGATACCTAAATGCCACAAAATACACACTGCTCACCTCAGAAAACCTCAGAGAAGGGATTTTCAGAACAGGTGAACAGCAACAGTTCCCACTTTGGGATGTCACTGCAGATTAGGATATCCAAAAGAAACAGAAGCCCTTTCTGGTTTGTTTCCTTCCTCCCACTGCTCTGGCTGAATGTACCTCACAACCCCACACCATGAGAATCTCAACTGTGTGTCGCAAAAGAAGCCACACTTGAATTGCATTGAGAGTCACTGGTTGAATATCAGCATCTTTACATGTTTACACAGCAAAGATAAATATGTCCCAATACATAATAACCCCAAAATAATATCCCCTAATCCCTGCATACATATACAAAATCAAAACATTTTTCTCTACAGCACTGTAAGAGGTCCAGCATAGACAGAAATACATAAAGCAAAGGGAAGTGCTGCATAGATAGATAGAAATCCCTCATAGTACCATGTATTTAACGACCACTGAGTACAGCTCACTGCACACTTGTCTTACAACATGCCTATTCTCTCAGTTTATTAGGCACTAACAACCTGGTAAAAGAGATTAATAATAAACCCTTAATTAATTTTTTATGCCCAAATTACATACCAAATACAAATCTATTTCAAGAAGGAACTTAAATACAAGAAGGAACTTAAAATACACGAGCAAAATGGTTTAAATAGTTGTCTAAAGCAAATTGCTGACATTTTCACCACTCAAACACAGTCATCTTCCAAATCTGCTCTCCCAGACCTCTCACTGAAAACTTTTTTTTTTAAACAACCACGGTATGTGATAACCCACCTAAATTAAAAAATCAACACATAATCAAACGCAGCAGGGCCTGCATTTCTTGTAGTTTTACCTACACTGGAAGGCATCCCCATCAGCGGCACAGCGGCGTTCGTACAGCGGAGCTGCGGGACAGGGGCACCACAGGCGCTGCCGGAGAGTGCCGCCCTTTACCCCCGGCCGCGGAAAGGCCGTGCCCCGCCGGCCCTACCCGAGCGCCGGCACCCCGGCCGAGCTGGGGGCTGCTGGGGGCCGCTCGCCCAGCCCCGGCCCGGCAGGCGCTCCCCGCCGCACCGGAGGCCGCGGGCAGGGCTGATCAGTGGCCGGCGGTAGCCCCGGACCCTCCGGCCGCCGGGGGCCCCAGAGCAGTTTCGGGCACCCGGAGATCCCCCACTGCCACGGAGGGGACGCGGGGAGCTCCCACCACGCTCGCTCCACGTCCGGCAGCCGTGCGGGGCCCCGCGGCCCGGGGTGTCCCCCGTGCCTCCCAGCGGGGGGAGAGGGGCTGCCGCCTCTCCTCCCCGCGGCACCGCAGCTCCGCCGCCTCAGGCTCCCCGCGCCCTCCGCTGCCCCCTCAGCGCTGCCCTGCCCGCTCACCCGCGTCCCGGCCGCCGCCGCCGCCGCTCCCGCTGTGCTCGCTCTCCCCGCCCGCCCGCTCGCAGCCGCCCCGGCGCTGCCGACGCATCAACATGGCTGATGGGAGAGTCCGCGCCACGTCAAGGGGCAGAGAGCGGGGGCGGGCTGAGCTCCGCCGCTCCCCCGCCCCCGGGCCAGCCCGCCGGCCTCCCCGGCCACCCCGGCCGCTGCAGCGGGGCCGGCGTCAGCCGTCTCACGGCTCTGACGGTCGCTTCGCCGCCTTGCCAGCTCCTGATCGCGTGTGTGTGTTCGCTACTCTGTTCGTCTTTCTTCTGAAGGTCGGTCGTCTGCACCTCGATCCCAAATCCATTCAGGAAAAAAGGCACCCCGACCACCGGGGGCAGTTTCACCGTCTCTCCCCGCCGGCAGCGCTCGGCTCCCCGGTGCTGCGCCTGTGCCCGCGGTACCGGGGCTGCCTGCGGCCCCGCCGGTGGCTGCGCTGCTCTGGCTGCTGCTGCTCTGGCCGGCACGGAATTCCTCGGGATCGAAAGAGCCGGGCTTCCGGCAGTCCTTGAGCTCACCCTGCCTGTTCCCATCTTCCACCATGTGTACTTATGGCAACTTTTTAATCTGGAATATTGTTTACATGTTTCTTCTGAGTGCCTGGGAGAAAAAAAATACATTGAAATTATATTCCTGAGGGTTTTAGCCAGAAACAATCCTTTATCTTGTTAGTGTGGTCAATTTTTTATCCCCAAACTCAAGTTATAGGGACTCGTCAGTTTCAGGAGTTGTTTTTAACAAGCTTGTCATGAAAGGCCAGAACAGTAACCTCCGTCTTTCCTGAGATGTCTTAGTGCAATTAATCCAGACATGGAGAAGGACTGAAAAACGTTCTGCTGATTGGCTACCATATCCTCCCTCCCTCATTGCAACTCGGAAAACATTCTGTGACCACCAAGCAAACACAAATTACTAAAACAACCTTATCCTCTTTTCTTCTATGTCAAATGTGATTATGATAGAATTTCTTTGCCATTAGCATCTCCAGTCTGGTTTACCAGTCCTCTTCAGACTAAAATCATGAACAGTTAAGCAACAGCAGAATTTACCGGAGGGATTTTAAATTTTCTCATCCACAAATCTCACTGCCATTTGTGGGAGAATTAAGCAAGAGCTTGCCAATGACGTGTACCATCCTCACTCTGAACTCAAAAGAAAAGAAGAAAAAAATAGACCAACCCCCAGACCCCACAACACTTCGAACTTCAAACAGATGCACAGAAAGTGGCTCAGTGTTGTAATTTCAAAAGCATTCAAGTACCTTGTGAAACATTTTCAGAAAATTACCTACAAAATAGGCAAGACATGAAGTCTAAACTGCAGGATGAACTCTATAAATAAGGGAAAAAGAGGCAGCTGACAATTAAAGACACTCAAAGGGCAAGAAGGGAAAACAGCAAAGTATACTACTCTGAAAGTTTACTACAAATAAAATATATTCAGTATTTTTAATTAATCATCAGCACATATTTCATTACATAATAATTCAATGCTCTAAACTTGAAGAAAAGTCATGCAGCTGTTATGATAGTGTGAATGACAGAGAAAATCAAGGAGAAAGAAAAGAAGTAGAAAATAGATGTAAACTCATTTACTCATTATAAGAAAACATTTTGTTAGCTCCCCATATTCATATCTAGAATGTAGACTTGAAAGCATTTTAACTTTTCATAATGCAGAATTTATGTGTTACTTTGTTTTGTTTTGGTTTTTTTTAGCCAATGGGGCATATCCATTAATGCAGGTCACTCTTTCTTTGGAAAAGTACTCTTCCTTTATGCCTAAGCAGTTGAGGAAAAATATATGCATTTCCAGTTTCACTTTCCTCTTTCTCCACTGAGTCATATTTGCTAGCCATTGCATCAGCATTGTTGGTAAGACGTGTTAGGAACAATTTTATTACCTGTGGAAGACTATCTGCAATAATTAAAAATATGTTGCTTTGCTTAACAAGTATCAATGGGAAGTTCCAGAAAAAGTAATCTAAAGATAGAAAGTATATTTAAAGTGGATTTATATCAGTGGATTCTCTTTTAGTTCATAGTTCTGGACTTTACAACACATAGGAAAAATAAGTTCTGAATATTACTAAAGTATTAGAAAAGAACTTTATATAGCTGGACTCACCAAAGTTTTTGTCTTGATCATCAGCCTTCCCAGAGTTAGCACTGTGGGCTTAAGTAGGAAGTTTTATTTTAGTGGTGACTGCAATTGCTGCATACTCAACTAGGATGTTAGATCCGGGTTTGAGAAAAAAAACTCCCTGGTACACGTCGGTGCTTTTGGAAACACCTTAAAACAAACAAAAGCCATTGGAGAGGAGGAGTTAAGGTAGATGTTTATTTAGAACTACTGAAATACAGACTTGCAGGGGATTTAAAAAAAATTTTGATTTTTTTTTTAACTTATGTCAGAAGTATCTAAAACTACTCTGAAATATTAGATCTAAATAGACTTTGCATGCAGAACTAATTGGAGAGGTAATATACTGATGGACATTTTGTGTAACAGGAATTTCATAATACACAATGTAAACAATTACAGCATCATCCTTCTGCTTTTTATTTTACCCGGGAAACGATGCCCCTTTCTGCAAATGCTACCTTGCTTTCTGCCATGAGGATGCTCCCACATTATAGTCCTCAGAAAAACTCACATAACAGCAACTCAGGCCTTGACCCTTCCAGAAAGGGAACTCTGTGTAAATTTATAATCGTTAACTTCTATGTAACTGACTTTAACCACAGATCTCAAAGCATTTCAAGGAAGGGACAATTATGAATACTGGGTGTTCACAGGTAAAATAAGAGTATACTAATGGGTGAGCTTTAAAGAACCTTTGGCAAAAACTATAGTGTATTAGAATAATGGCACAGAGCCTAATGAAGGACGTTATTAAAGGTTTACACCTATTCACCACAAAAATAGGCCTAGTTTGATGGGCAGTGAATTGGCAAACCCCTTTCTCCCACTGCTCTTTGGCTGTATTTCCTTTATTCCCCTCCGGTGGTTTCCAGGGCGCCCAAGACGCCCGGAGCAGACCGTGACCCATCAGCGCGCACGGCCGAGGCTCCCGAGCGAGGCCGGCCCGCCCCGAAGGCCCCGCGGCAGCACCGCCGCCCCGGCCGGGCCCGCCCCGCCGCTCTCGCGAGAGCAGCGGCACCGGGCGGGCTCTGCCGCCGGGGCGGCGCGGCCATGGAGCCGGGCATGGAGGAGCTGATGCCGCGGCTGCTGCCCGTGGGCGACTGTGACCTGGCTGAGGACTTCGACCCCACCGTGCCTCCCAGGACGCCCCAGGAGTATCTGAAGCGTGTCCAGTGAGTGGTGGCGCGGACGGGCCGGGGTCGGGGCCGGGCCCGTCACCTCTCCGCAGGAGCGGCGCGGCAGCCGGTGCTGCCGGGGCCGGGCTCCGTGTCCGGGCGCGCCAGGGCGGCCGTGGGGAGCTGCCCTTCGCCGGCATAATCGGTGTTTTACACACCTGCAGGAGGGGCGGGTACCGATCTCTTCCCTCTCATGACCGGCGACACGAATCGAGGAAACGACATGGAGCCGTGTCAGGGGAGGTTTGGGCTGCATATCAGGAAAAGGTTCTTCACCCAGAGGTGGTTGAGCATTGGAACAGGCTCCCCAGCGCAGTAATCACAGAACCAGGCATGACAGAGTTCGAGAAACATTTGGACAGCGCCCTGGAGTACAGGCTGTGATTTCTGGGCTGTCCTGGAGTTCGACTCAATGATCTTGATTGGTCCTTCCATGCTTTTATGAGTATTTCAAAGACATCCGGTATGTATCAACCTGTTACAGGAAAGAAAAAATGCAGCCCACTTGATTCTGTTTTGTAGGATTGAAGCAGCTCGATGTCCTGACGTGGTCGTGGCGCAAATAGATCCCAGAAAATTGAAAAAGAAGCCGACAGTAAACATTTCGGTAAGCTTGAGAGCTTTTACGTGTTTTAAGAGGAAAAAAAAAGGGGGAAGATGCTACTATAATGATGTTTGTATTAATTTGGGGGGGTCATTGGCATAACTAAATAGCACTGCTAGATTCTAAAAGCATCTACAGAATTAAATGTCTGTGTTTGAAGAAACCCCTGCTCAACTGCTGGGTAACAGCAGTCTTACTAACGGATTAAACTGATAATCCCCATACTATTCAATATGCAACAGACTATTTTACTGTCTGAGGAAGTCAAATGTTGCATTAAATTTTACAATTATTTAATCATAAAACCTGCATATATTTTAGAAGAAAAATATATCCATACCTGTCTTTGGGTTTAAGTCTATATCTAGCATAACCATAGTAAGTACAGCTAAGCTTTACTAAAGTTAGATGAAATTCTAGCACCACTTCTTTCCTTTTGGGAAGAATATTTTATTAGAACTTCTCCTTACTTTTCCAACGAATCTGTTGAAGCAGATTTTTCCGTTGTTGCATTGCCTTGCCAGCTTGATTTTTAATCTATTTTCAAATAGTTTGCCTTTCTCCAATGACAATGATGTAATCTGAAATTTCACTATTAGATTTCTCAGAGAAAGTTTCTAATACTGATCTGACCTTGCAACTTCTGTAGCCATTCTCTTCATCTGTCTCATCTGTGTGTAGTGACATTCTTAAACACTTGTAGAAAGATTTTGTTTAATAACCCTTTCATGATAATCTTTAAAGAGGTTATATCTACCTAACTATCAAACTTAATTTTCTAGATGGTTTTATGGTCTTCTGTCTTCCTCACCTTACTATCTTGACAGGCAGAATGCCTAAGATTGATAGTATCTGTCACAGATAAGGAAACAGTGTCCTGTTTTTTATGAGCGGGGAGATTAAAGCAGAACAATTGCTGAAAGGAAGACATTAAGTAATTCTTCGATAATGTATTTTGAACACTTAGTTTTCCTCCTCATGTACATACGAGAAGAGTCAAACAAAATTTCTCTAAACCAAAATCTTAACTTGGCCTTGGATATGGTCATGAAATTACTTTTCTTAGATGAAGATTTCAAGGATATTATTTACCTGACAGTAAACATTTACTGATTCTCTTGTTCTTAAGGATTCTTCTTATAAAGCTCTCTTTACATTATAATTATTGCCAGTGTTTTCTCAGATTTCTGGATGTCAGCCTGCTCCTGAAGGATACTCTCCAACGCTCAAGTGGCAGCAGCAGCAAGTGGCCAATTTCTCAGCTGTTCGTCAGGTACAAGATAGTCTGTGAGGAGTCTTGCACTGTCTGGATAGAACATTTCTGTGCTTTACAGGGGATAACTTGATATCTAGTATAGAAGTGTTGTGATTTTGTAGCAGGATAGATGTTTATAGGCAAGAGTTTTAAGTTCTTGAAAGCTAATTGAGCATATACTGTGTGGCTTTTAAACCTCTGATAAAACTCTTGAGAGTCACATTTAAGAAATCCTCCTTCAACAAAAATATGTCTGTATTTAGGTTAAATGCTATGGTGTAGTTGAGGAAGGACAAAAACCCCTGTAATGTTATGCAGTTATATTAAAACACAGTGCTAGCAGGAAATGTTCTGCAGAACTCAACATGAACTAAGAACCAAGTGGATTCTAACCCATCAGGAGATTCATAAAGTCCCTTCATACAGTCAATTTAGGGACCTGTTGACAGATGTGGCAATCCATTATGAGGAGGCATACTGATTTGGTAAAACATATTTGTAAGGTTGTAGAGTTAGCACAGACTTTAATCTTTCCTGATACATTTGCACCCTGCTCGAAGTAACAGAAGAAGAATAGAAAATTAAGCAGTCTCAAAGGGTAAAGGTTCTAAGTTCAGCTAAGCTTTACTAAAGTTTTAAACTGAAGGAGGGTTGATTTGGATTAGATATAAGGAAGAATTTTTTTACAATGAGGGTGGTGAAACACTGGCACAGGTTGCCCAGAGAGGGATGGATGCCCCATCTCTCAAAACACTAAAGGTCAGATTGGATGCGGTTCTGAGCCTGATCTAGTTAAGATGTCCCTGCCAATGGAAGAGGGGTTGGACTAGATGGCCTGTGAAGGTCCCTTCCAACCCAACTCTATGATTCTTCTATTCTCTATGCACAGTTCAAACAGAGTGAAATGGAAAATATAATAAAATGTAGGTGGAGGTCATTTGTGACTCCAGTGCTGCAGACAGCATGTTTACAGTGCATTGATGCTGCATTGTAGGAGTACCTCAGGTACTGAGGTGTGACCAGCCACAAGCTCGTCACTAGCACTGAACTCTGCAGGAGCTCATGTACCATGTCTTTTGCAGGGAGGAAAATTTAGTGAAGGAGGAGATCTGTACTACTGCATCTACATTGTAAACAGTAACTGAGCTACCCCTCTTTCTGTGAGGGATCACACTGCATTCTGTATATTAGGCTTAGTCTAAGGTTTTAACAGAACTAAGGAGACTGACATCTAAAGGCTTATTCACTGAATAGGTATTTCTTTTATGCTCAAATCAATTGTCTTATCTGTGCCAGAATTAACACTGTAAAATATGAGACTATCCTAAAAAGTATTTTAAAAAGAGCATCAGAATTCACTTGTTCAACCACTATATCAGCTGCTATTACTTTGAGCATTTTTAGTGGTCTTTTGTACAGCTACAGGAACAACCAGAGTGGGAGACAAATTCCTTCTGCTACAGAACATTTACAGCTCTCTACAAGTAACTGTTAAGCAGGCCAGTTTGTCTAGCCAGGTAGAAGAAATGTGCTAAGAAAGCACACTTGCCTTCTTCATACAATTCTGTAGACCTCTGATACAGATACAGACCACTGTTAGGAAACAGGATATTGGCTTTATGTGTGCTTTTGGATTAAATCAAAGTGGGTTTTTTCTTAAGATTGTTCTAACAATCTTAAGTCTAGAAGACTGTTAAAGCTTACTACGTCAGCTTAACCTTCTGTAATAGACTTCAAAATGCCTTCAGCTTTAACATTACTTCCAAAATCCCAGCATGAGATTCTTAATTCCATTTCTGCTAAGAGGCATGGGAATTATTTAGCCAGTTGTGCTGGCTACATATACATATTCTACTGATTTATAGAAAGTCATAAAATTTACTTTTCATACATTTGTGGCTAGGATAAAATATCTGCAGAGTTAAACTGGGATTTGACTTTGTTTTAATTACTCAGAGCCTGAACAAGCACAGGAATCACTGGCGGTCACAACATTTGGACAGCAATGTTACTATGGTGAGTAGAATTCATAACACTGCTCTGTGGTTTGTTTTCCCAGTTATTGAATCCACAATTAATCTTGCTTTATAGTTGCATGCAACAATTTAAGTATTTTCTCCAGTGTCTTCAAGACACAGTATTACAAAGTTTTCATTTATTTTTATTTACTTCAGCCAAAATCAGAGGATGAGGAAGGCTGGAAGAAGTTCTGTCTCGGGGAAAGAGTATACTCAGAAATAGATGCACTATCTGATAATGAAAATTTAGGAATTGATTACTTGAAGGTGAGTATAGGACTTCTAGTTAGTTTTCAGCAGCTATTTTCTAGACTAACTGCCAGAAACAATCTTACTGTTTATTACCACTTTGTGCCAAGTAGAAAATAAGCTCTGGTGAGCCCAGAAAGTGCCAGTGTACATTCTTCTTATGCAGAAACCAAGTGAAGCAGGAATTGAGTCAATGTTTTCAGTCAAAATTTGAAGACTTCCTTCACCTCTTATCAGCTAAAGTCATTACTTTGTTCTCACTGAACAGAATGGAAGCTTTCTTCATAGTCTGCTTTAGTGTTTTGTTGCATAGTGATATGCAGATACCCTACAAATATGTTCTTTACTATGTCATTTTGTCAAACCAAAACTTTAACAAGTAACAGTAGACGCAAGGTGCTCTGATACTTCACTGGACCTTCAACTTTCTTGAAGATACTTTTTTAATAAATTTCAAAGCTCAGAACAGACTTTCAAATCACTACCATTGTCTGAACATCAAATTAAAATCTTAGTATGTTCTAAATTAGAACAAAGATGTTTGTGATAATGTTTGCATTTTCCAACTTGCTTTTTTTCAGGTGGGCTTTCCCCCTTTGCTAAGTATTGTAAGCAGGATGAATCAGGTAAGCCTACCTCTTAGAATCATATAGTGACATTGCCTAAATCATTATGTCTCATGTTCTGTAGCAGAAGGCTTACCTAATTTTCTTTGCCTAGAGTAGGCATTTGTTTATTACAAATTCTATTAACTATACACTCAGAAGGAATGTATTCGTTATCTCACATTCAGTTACAAATAACTTTACAAGCAAAGATTTTTCATGACTAGTTCTGAAAGTATTTTGTTGTGTAGTTTCTCTATAGCCCATTTAACGTTTGAATTTTTGCTGAATACCCAATAGTTGCTTTACAATGTTTTTAAATTTCTCAGTGTTTTAAGTGCAGTTCTTCCATTTGATTGTGAACTTTTATGTACATTGCAAGGCTAGAAGAATCACACTTATCTTTCCTTTACTACATTTACCACTTGCCACCATTATACGCAACCAACCAACCGGTCAGTGTGATGCTTCTTTCCTAATCTGTAGCTACTTACCCATAACTTTTCATTAACACAATTAATTCATTTCATACAAAGTTCTTTCCAAATGTGGTACTTTAACACTTACTTTACCCTTACATGTAACTTCAAACTGGAATAAATACTGTGGAGTAGAAATACTTTTTATATAATAAATCCTTCAGGTAGGAGAGCAGCAAAACAAAACATTGCAGATACTATATTGTCTCTTTCTGTTCCTCTTTTGAAGGCAACAGTAACCAGTGTCTTAGAATACCTGATAAGCTGGTTTGGAGAGAAAAAATTTACTCCAGAACTGGTAATTTTTAATTTATTCTAACTACTTGCACATGAATGCATTAAACAAAGAATAAATTGTTTGCAGTTTTCTATTAAATTATTTTAATTTTCTAAAGAGTTCTCTAGATGGTTGTATCATATTGTTACTTTCAAAACTTTCTTGATTAGATACTAAAATGAGTATTCACATTTGTTTTAGGAAGGCTAAAATTACAAAACTTAACAGATACAGACATAAAAAGTACTACCCAAACTCCCTCTGTATCCCTCCCTTTGTATCACTCACCCCATAACTTCAGCCACGAGCTCAGTGAACATCAAGCTTTAGGAGAGGAGAGATCCCAGCTGCTTTGGTTCTGTCAGGGTGCTGCACATTATTTACCAATACCTCCAGTTTAGTTTGGAGGCACATTACAGTGTGCTTACAAAGACACATTTAATTTTTCCACATTAAGCACAGACCAGAAGGCTTAGCTGCATTCATGTGGTGACAAATCAAACCTAAGAACTCCTGATTGACAGGCTGCATTTGGCCACAACTAGATTGACCAGCAGTGTAAGGGCACCGTATCTACAGAAGACCTTGGTGGATGCTTCTCATTCCTTCAGTACCACAAAGAAAAAGAGTAATGAAAAATTACATGATGCTTAGCGTAATTTCACTGGTTTTTTTCAGTCACTTAAAGACCTTTCATGTTCTGTCCTTCCTTGTAGAAGACTGTTTTCTTTTTAACCAGTATGTATGTGGCAGAGAATGTGCACAATGACTTTTAGGTTAGGTCCGAGAATGAAGGCCACTAGACACTGTGATTAAATTATGAAGTTAGACTGGTACCAGAAATTAGGTTTGTAAGAATGCAGTAGAATTCAGAGATGTAAAACTCAAAGGACATCTTTTCACAGTGGTGCAAATCTTAAAGCAGATCTAACCACTAATTCCAAAAAGATCTGAATTCATGCATTCTGTCTTCAAGAATGTTTTTTTCACAGATTGTGAAGTTAAACATTAATAGCCAAGTAATAGTTAAGATATTATTAAAATAATCCTTCTTTCAGACTATAATAGCATCAGCTGTAATAATTTCTATCTTAGCCAGCATTAAAAAAAATGCTAGGAAACCCAGGAGTAGGGCTCACAAGAATCTTATCTAGAGACACAGAACTCTCTACCATGTAGTGTCTAATGTGGTTTTGAAAATTTAATTATTGCATATAACACTTCAATGCAGTTTTGAGACATACACTTCAGTCCTGCTCTATATAACATGAATTGCTTGAATCTTCAAGGAAACGCTTAGAATTCAAACTCTGTTATTTGAATCCTCACAGGGTAGATGGCTATATGCACTGTTGGCATGCCTTGAAAAACCTTTGCTACCTGAAGCTCACTCCCTTATTCGACAGCTGGCGAGACGATGTTCAGAAGTCAGGGCACTGGAGGTAAGATTTAATATAACTGCACAGAGGACTTGGTGAATTTAGCAGGTTAGGAGGATCACTTTTCAGAAGTCTTAATAATTAATTTTTCATGTCTAAAGTTTGCTTGAGAATGTAGGGAAGACTACAAATACACATAGCATGTCTTGTAACAGCTTCTCTATTTGACACAGCTAACGAAAGAATTGCTGTAATATTTCTCTTTTCCAGGAGAGCAAGAATGAAGAACAAATATCAGCTCTGAACTTGATAATCTGCTTAGTTAGTAGGTAATGCAACTTATACACCTCAACCAGTAATCTATGTCCAGCATAAATGCATGATTATTTGTACTAACCTAAACCCTTTTAAAAGTGAAAGTAAATAAAAGTACCCTGGGCCAATGCAGCAAATATACTTAGCTGAAAGGATTTAAGATACACCTAAGAACAAAGTAAGCTTATTCCTGTCTTCAGATGAGCCCCCTGAACCATGAAGCCATAATTATGATAGAAACACTAAAAGAAGAGCTAGAAAGCAATGGGTCGGACAACTTGAAGTCAGGTATATATTGCATTGGAGGTTTCTTACCATATTCCACTTCATTCCTAGGTACTTTGATCAACGTGACCTGGCTGACGAGCCTTCCTAGGCTGTTTTGAGAACATCCAGTATTTTGCATTGCCACAGTACAGAGAGCATTATCAGAGTTAACAGCAAGACACTGCACTGTTCAGACCTGGAGTATTACACAATCCCTTCAGAACACCCTCACACGAATGCATTTGGGACAGCTGTGAATAACTTCAGCTGAGTTTTAGCTGAGATTGTCAGCGTCTCCAATACCATCATCACCATCATTGTAAAGTGGTAACTGAAGTGTCCAGCATCATCTCTCAAGCTCCTGTCTTTGTAAACTACATTCTTGGTTAGAAATTTCTACAATCTGAGTAATCTATGGACACTGCTATTAGGTGAAGTCTGAGGTTACATTACAAATTATTATTCTTTTTCTAACAGACTTATTGAGGACTTTTTTAATAAAACTAAAGGATTTTAAAGACTGTTCTTAAACATTGTGGGTTTTCTTACTCCATATTATTTAACAGCAGCCTTACTGTAGAAATCTAGAGTTAGGGCTGAATGTGTTTTTTCAAGTTTTGGAAAACAATTACTGAAACAATTGTTTCAGTAAAACATAAACATTACTACTTTTTGAGTAGTACATTACAGAAGTAAACTGTAGCTAGCAATTAAAAACAATTACATTAATATTGAATTTATACACAAGAAGACAGAATACATTTCCTTCTTTAGCCAGTATAGACAACCTTAGGTATAAAACATTCTCACACAAGGAACAGTTGCTAATTTAAGGGAACGGGAGAAACTCTTAAACTATGCAAAAACAAGTTTTCTTCTACTGCCCCAAACTACAACCCTACAAAGGTCTCCACCTAGTATCTTTAATGATGTGTGAGCTGTTGGCTCACATGTCAACAGGCTCCATCAAAGAAATACAAATGCTGTCTTAAAAACAGAGCAGGGATGCCCATGTCTCGTGACTAGCCAAGTTTTTGAGCCACAGAGGTGCAAAGTCCAAACCCCACAGTGAGAGGTTTGTATCACCCATTTTGCAGCCCTCCTTCCAGGGCTGCCTCCCAGAGTGAATGGGGAAAGGTAGCACTTGGGCATTCAAGTCAGGCAACACCACACGCATTCATTCCTTACTCAAATTTAGTCTTGGTCAGGATTTTTCTCTATTCTCAAACTCTGTCTCTGGTCTTCCAGGCTGTTTTGGTAATTGAAAGGTTTTGCTGAATATGTAGAGAACATGGTTTTTACCATGTATAAATTATTACTTTAGTATAGAATAAATTTCATACCAAGACACAAGCATAGTGTTAAGTTATTTCTATGAGCATTTATTATATATTTTGGAATTGTGCTGCACGCTGCTATAATTTACATGTTATATACAAGACTGAGCCAAGATACTGAATCCACATACAAAGGCTTTTTAAAGTAGATACCCAGATTTGAATGTGCTCTACATCTTCTGTATCATCACCTGAAATTTACCTGCAGGAAAAGCAGAGTCAGATCACATTATTACCATTAGAATTATTTTGCCAAGTAATTATTTTCTTGTAAATTTTTTTTTCAAAGAAATAGTAAGAAACATTTCAGTCTTACAGTTTAATTGTAAGCAGTTGAGCCATTATTTAAATTTAGCATTAATTAATTGAGCCATTATTTAAATTTAGCATTTAAATTTTAATTCCATGCTGAACAGCTTCTCTTTTTTCTTTTTGTCTCATGTCCCACACCACAGAAGTTTTGTCAGCTAAACCTAAAATTTGTGCTAAATCTGTGGAAACTTTTAATTGAGCAGCTTATATAGTTACAATGGTCTTTACTTATTAACATCCTAACATCCTTAATGAGTCCTATAGAGAAAGAGCTTGTGCAAATAACCTTCTGGACACACATCCTTACACATTTGATGCTTCTAAATGTAAATACAACTTTTTTACTTTTCACTCAACATCATGGAGGCTCATCCTCTACCAGTATTTTCTAAATACTAAAGGATATAGTAGCAAGCCATATCCTGAAGTTCACCTCGACTCCTATGGCCCAGCAATTCAAACAAATCCCACCTTGAAAAATGCTTATAACAGCAACACAGAGTCAGGAAAGTTACCAAGTGAGCTAATAATTGAATACTCCAAGTACTACTTACATGCAGGCATTGATGAAACTTCAGCTGTTACAATACTCTTTATTCCCAGATTTGATAGGCCTCCTCTGATTAGTCCACAGGTGAATGCTAAATACTGAATAAAAAGTTGCACTTCAAGTGAGTGTCAACAGTGAAGCTTGTTGATAAAGATTGAAAACAAGTACTCAAGAACACAATACTTGGACAACAGAAAACCATGGAGGTTTTGAGAGACTGTCAGGTCTCTAATAGATGAAAGCTCCAATATTTGGCAGAGTGGACCTCACTACACAGATTATTCTCATTATTTTGTATTTTGAGTCACCTTCTCTTTCAACCTGTAGGAACTTAATATCCTTAAAACAATTATTCCCAAGACTTGGCTGAAATTAGCAACTGGTATTGAAGTCAACAAAGGAGAAACAGTCCAAGACAGCATTCTTGTGCAGGCCATACCTTAGAATACAAACACCTGCAGATATTTAAAATGTGTGTTGCAAAATAGAAGAAACATTTCACCAAACACAAAAAAAAAAATCCCAAGGACACAGCCAGCTGGGAGGACTAAGATCAAGAATTAAGAAACCATAAAATAGATCTGAATGCCCCATTTTTTAATCCACCTGAGCCAAAGTGCTCTATGATAGGTTTTGCAGAGGGACTGATTTTACCTGAACTATTACCATAACTCAGCATCTGCACTCAAAACTATTTTTAATTGGTGGAAGATCTTTCTGAACATTCACATCATCTCAGAACCTTGTTTTATGTAACAAATAGCATCTTCCAAATGTGTTTTGGGAATTTTAAAGAAAGTTTCTGAAAACACATACTTCCTGAAGAGAAAGAATCTGTGTGACAGTGGCAGGTAGTGGCAGACAAGCACTTGCACCAAGAAGTAATTCAAATGTAACAGCAGCAAGTTTCACAATAACCGAGACCATTTTCTGAACTATAAATCAAATCCACTGTTCTAAAACAGGATGCCTTTCTAAGAAGCACACAGGTTCTGAAGGCATATCTTTAGGTGCCCTTCAGAAGAGTTTGTATCTATTTAATTACAAAATGTAAAGTTATTACCAGATGAAGGTAATTAAAATGAAACTGGTAGACCCTCCCTCACATAGAATCAAAGAGTACCTTTGGTGCATGTTCTAAATACTGCTTTCCTGCAGACATTTGTGTCAAGAGACGGAATTTATTGTCTTGAAGGACGTAAATACCCTGTTTAAAAAGAAAAAATTGAGGGGCTTAGTTAAATGTGCAGTAATATAAACCCCATATTTTCTGTGAATGGATTTGATTTGTAGATAAGATATATATGATCTCAGGCTGAAAAATAAAATTGTAGATTAAGACATATGTGTTTTAAGTTTAGATTGTATTATTTACTTACTTACTTTACTTAAGGAATATCAAAAGAAAATTTTCTTAAGTGTGCGTATACCAAAAAAAAACTCTAGATAATAATATGATCAGTTACCCCTAAAAAATGTTTATGTACATTTCTTCTTTGGTAATACATCAAATGCATATTGATTTTTACATTCAAATATCCATCTTCACTGGGTTTTGCACATCGCTATTCTTATTCTCAAATTCAGTGGGAATTATTTTCTTAATAGCAGTACAGGCAACTACACCCAGCAGACAGTCAAAGTAAAAGTCTGGTGTTTTCTACAATACAATTTAGTGCAACAATATGCATCTTAATAAATTAAGTATAAACACAGTATGGCTTTAGCTACACCTGCCATGTTAATTTCCTTGCTACTGACTGTGCTACTTCAGAATTTCATAAGACTTGAACTTAAATTAAGGCTGCATATACAATTAAGACCCTTAAGCTCAATACTGCCAGTTTTTTGAATTTAAACCCCAGATTTCTAAAGTAGTAATTATCTCTTATTACTTGATAAGTCACTGAAAAATATTTTACTTGGCACAATCCTAGTACAAATTCTCTTCTTCCTAATTTGACACAACAGGGAAATGGCCATAAGGAAACCAAGTGATTCAATTAGGAAAAAGATTTTTTACTCTAGTAAAATGGCTCCTTCAGTTATTTTGATCTGGCTTTAAGAACTGTGGCTGTTGATACAGGAAAGCACATGGATACAGCACAATGTCACCAACATGCAAATCTGAGAAGTTTCTCCACTGTTTCTTATACAAGTATTTTCAATAGATAACAACTGTCTCAACTGCTGAAAACTTTTAACATTCTCCGAACTAAAAAAAACCACTTCACTGCAGCTATTTTATTTAAATAGGTGTTTAGAGAATAACATCACTTTTTCACTATTTTTACTAACATTTATTAAGAGACAGATTAAAAAGTTCTTGTTTAAATGTTAATCAACTGCAATCATTACTGTCCTTTCTGTCACACTGCAACAGTGCTTATGAAATTCAAGTCATTTAGTCTTTTCAAAGAGGGTGGCAATAAAAACATCATAGGCAATTATTAAATTCTACTCTAAAGCTACATGATAATATGAATATTGAAAAACAAGCCTTTTAAACAAAACAAATATGGAACATTTTGGGTTTCTTATCTGGTGATTAATTTTAGACCAAGAAAAACAAAAAATGCACTAGCAACTCAAAACTCTCACCACCTTTCTAAGTTAAATCTTAATCTACAGCATTAGTACCTGGTGATTAGTCCTTAGGTTATCGATTTGTTTTTTGAATACCGTTGTCCAAAAGTCTTTGCAAATGAACTTCATAATATCTAATTCATCCTTGAATCTGGCAGTGTCTTTTGTAAACCTAAGAGAAAAGTGAGAAATATATCAATAATGATGGTACACATAACCTGACCAATTAAACATAGAAATATTTTTAATGGTACTATACAACATCATTTTTGAGGTTATTATAGAAATTAGTTTTCCAACCATTGCACAGTATCATTGTAGCCTCACTGTCCATTCATCAAGTATTTTAAGAGCAACAGTGTTATCTTAGTATCTGCAATATGCTAGCACAATAAATTGTTTCAATTCCATGATTATCAAACATAGTTGACATACAGAAAGGTGGAAAGTGCTCCATCAGTTTTATCTTCAAAAAAGTATCTAAATAGAAGATAAATAAAATGCTCACACCTATACTATTTCTTGAAAGGTGTCCTTCAATTAGGCAAAAAACATAGGACCAAGTATATAAAGCTTGTTCCCGTTTCTCAGAAGGGACTTCTTTCTCTTGCTTATTTCGGATCCTCACTGAGGGTCTTTATCTGGCACCAAAGGACCACTTTATTCAACAAAAGCATGATTCAGAAACCCAGGAGTCTGCACAAGACCTCGGAACGAGGGCGCTGGAGTTGCACCGCCGGTCCCCAAAGGGCCCGAGCTGCTCAGTAGTGGAGTCGCAAGGGCTGAGGGCACTTGACAAAAATGAAATAGACTCAGGACCAATCATAAAATTATGCTCAAGAAGTAAATCAGAAAAAGAATGAAGTCACAAAACATACCAGAAGCAGGAAACATGCAAAAGTCTACACAAAGTAGAATTAAAGATAATTGTAAAAGTAACCATGTACCCTGACTCGGTTTTCATGACGGGAAGCACTAGGAAAACAACACACTTCAAAACTGTCCCGCGATACACAAACACAGGTCCTCACAAGAATGCGATACGAAAAGAGGAGATGCCAGAACGACTGCTGGTAAGAGGAACGCACTCTCCGTCCAGCCAAACCACCGCACCTTGCCCGGGCAGGTGTGCTTTACCGGCGAGGTGAAAGCCCCAAGAACGAGCAGCGGCTGCCAGGGCCCGGCGGGGACTCACCTCTCTATGAGCCCCTGCCCGACGCGGAAGCCCATGCTCTCCAGCTTGGTGGTGCAGCGCCCGTTCTCCTGCAAGACACAAGGGCCCGGCCACAGCGTCAGCCCCGGCCGCTGCCGGCTGGCCCCGGGGCGGTCCCGGTCCCACTCACCCCTTCGCCCTGCTCGGCGGCGCGGTACAGCCCCGCCACCATCTCGCTGTGCAGCAGCAGGAACAGCGCCTCGTCCGCCATCGCCGGGGCCACCGCCCCTTCCGGGCGGGCCCGGACACCCGCAGGAGATCCCGGCCGAAGCCCAGCAGTACCGGCCGGGCCGGGGAAGCTCTGGGAAAGGGGCTCTCAGGTTAAGGCTCTGTAGAGTCCGCAAACTCGGGCGCCGCCGGCAGCACAGGGTCCTGAGCGAGGGCCGGAGCCGGGGATCAAACGCGCCCCTCCGGCGGAGCTACCCCGCCCACCAAACTGCTGGAGCCCGGCGGAGCGCGCGTGTGTCACTGCCTCCGAGAGAGCGCCCGTGCCTTCCCCTGCCCGCCGCGGGGAGCCGCAGAGCGACGTCGGCTGCAGCCGGAGCAGAGCGTGATTTAACGCCTCGCCGCCGCCCCGGGCGCCACGCCTGACGCGCAGCGCAGAGCTGCCCTGCCACGCCGCTCCGGGCGGGATGTGAGGGCAGCAGCGGCCCCGTCAGGCTGCCACCGCAGCCAGCGCCAAGTAACGGCCCCGTCTATTGGCTCGCCGGGCACAAGCGTCTCTGGTAGCTCAGCGCTGATTGGCTCTCACCCGAGTCCCGAGCGTGCCGGCTCCTCGGCCCCATTGAGGAAAGCAGGATGTGTCCTGGGCGGGAACAAGCGGCCTCGAAGTGGTTTTCTGATTGGGCTACAAAGAAATGACGCTTGAGTTCTTATTAGCTCTGTGTCGTGTCACTCCGGCGGCCCCCTTCATTGATTCGTCGAGCTAGAAGGCAGAGCCTTCCACTAGTTGGGCGGCCGGGATGCCAGTCTGCCCCCGGGCTCTGTGATTGGTGGTCGCTTTTGGCGAGCCACCCTGGTGGGTGTGCCACTTCCTCTCGTGCCCGGTGATTGGCGGTCAGAAGGGGCCACCGAGGTGCGATTGGCTGTGCCGTCCGGGCCCGCGGCCGCCGGAGTGGGCGGGGCCTGTCCCCCCTGTTTCCCAGCGCTGCCTCGCGCGGGGCCCGGCCAGGCCGCGCGGCGGGCGGGATGGCGGTGGCGGTGCGTGCGCTGCAGGAGCAGCTGGAGAAAGCCAAGGAAAGCCTCAAGCACGTGGACGAGAATATCCGCAAGCTCACGGGCCGGGACCCCAATGATGTGCGGTGAGCGAGGCGGGGAGCGCCCGGCACGCCGCTGTCCCGCCAAGGAAGGGCCGGGCGGCGGGGGGGGGCGCTCGTCGGGCCTGCAGGGCGGGCGGCGCGGAGATGGCCGCGGGTCCCCGGGTCTCTGTGCGGGCCGTGCCCGCCCCGTTCGTGCGGCGATGGGGCAGCTCTGCCCCGCGGGGGTGGGCCAGGGCCGCGGAGCGCAGGACGGAACGGCCGCAGGCCCGTTGGGCCGGGCGGGCAGCAGCGCCCCTGGGTTGGGCAGGCAGCACTAACAGCGCTCACTGTCTCTTGCAGGCCCCCTCAAAACAGGCTGCTAGCCCTCGCAGGCCCCGGTGGAGGTAGAGGGCGTGGGAGCTTATTGCTAAGGTAAGGAGGCGCAGAACGGCCAGCGGAGTTTCATCCATCCTTTCCCTGGCAGTGGTTCGTGCCATCGCGCTGAGTGTCGTGCGTTCCTCGTTTACATCCGCTGCTCGCTGCGGCACTGTTCGAATGAGCGCCAGAGCTACCCTACCAGGCCTTGGGGGTTAAGTTTAAAACAGCTCTTCATTTTGAGTTGCAGCATGTCTAAATGGGTGGCTTTCCCCGACCTTCTCAGCTGTTAGGCTGAAAAATAAAGAGGAAACGTCAAAATGAAGGGTGATATTGTGTGGTGTCTGGGACCTTGTCTTTGAAATCGTTCAAAATCAGTCTCTTGCTGATTTAAAAACTGGTAGGTGTTTTAGGAGGGATTTTAAAACACATGTAGATAAAAGCACATCCTGAAAATTACTGCAGATAAGATTATTTGAACACAATGGGGTGCTTGTTTCATTGTAGCTACTCAGTTCAATAAGTGCAGAAATTCAAGGTGAAATTAGATGCAACATGTTTGAACATTTCATTGCAGTGCTAACAGTAAATGGTGATAGAGCTGAGTAAAATTTATGTTTAATTGTGACTATAAAGCAAAATTATAGTTCAATTGTGCAGACTTGAAGTGGTCTAGGGATTAATCTAGCTTGTTCTAAGACCACAAGTGTTTTCTTTCTAGGCGTGGATTCTCGGATAGTGGAGGAGGACCCCCAGCCAAACAGAGGGATCTTGAAGGTGCATCCAGTAGGTGAGTGCAAAAACTAATGCAGCCAACTTGCTTTTCTGAATGAGAATTTGTAAGAGTAAACAAAAAACTGGTAATAACTGGGAACTTTCACGGTCTTCTTTGGAGATTACTTACTGAAGACTTGTTGGGAATAATTTGGGTGACAGCAAATCACTCCATGAAATCTTTTTCATACCTTAGAGCAACGTAAAGTTGGTAGCAATAATATAAAGATATAGCAATACAAAGGTATTTGTAATTTTTTGGGTTTATTTGGCGTACAGTCTGCTATATTACATTCTTCTTAGTTGTGACATTTGTTTGCAGTGAACGCAAATTTCGTTATGACGGAGACCTGTTCAATAAATTGAATACAGGCAATGTGACAATGGACTCAGGTTTTGAGCTTTCACATTTGGTTGCAAATCCATCAGATGTGAGTGATAATTGTGAGTTTAAGTGCTGTGCACACTTAATGTGCAGTGGTAGTTCTCAACCAAAACAAAGCTTGCTTTGGAATTTTTGAGTTAGCAGAAAATGAAGCTGGGAAACAGGAAAGTGCTGTGCCACAAATCTGAAAAGGAAGGCTGAAAATTACTTCAACTTTAATTATTTATTTTGGGACTTATTTGATTTAAATTATTTATTTTAAGTTGTTCTTTGTTAAAACCTTAGTTCATATGTGTCTCAAGTGGTAACCTGTCTGCCTCTCTCCCATAGGTATTTGGTAGGTAACTTGAACAGCATTTCCTGTTTAAGAAATTATACCAACCTTTCCATGTCAATGCATTTAAATCTGTCTAGTGAGCCCTTTATACCAGTAGACATTTTAGAGATTTCTGGAAAATGCACATTTAAAAGAATAAATTCCAAATGTATTTTTTAAAGTCAAATATGGTATTTGTGGATTCTTCTGTTTTTATTACTCTGCAAGTTGTATTAAAATTTAAACTGTTCCATCTCACTGATTTTCATCAACAATAGATTCTTTCTGTAAAATGTTACTTACTGGTTGTTGGAACAGTGGGGAGATTTTCACCCAAGTGTTGGTTCTTATGACTAGACACACTTGTGTTTTTCTCATGCTGGAAGAGATTCCCTCCTAAATAAACATTCTCTAATGGCCACTGGCTTTCTTCCTCAGGCTGGGTGGAGAACGTCGGACAAGAAGAGAATCACGCCAAGAAAGCGACGCAGAGGATGATGATATTAAAAAGGTAATGTATAGTAAATGGAGCTGTGCAAGAGGAAACCTACCTGCAGCACGATGAACAAAGTAGTTTGTTTTCTGTCTTGTAGCCAGCCTTACCATCTTCTGTTGTTGCTACCTCCAAAGAGCGAACACGTCGAGACCTTATACAAGATCAAAATATGGATGAGAAAGGAAAACAAAGGTATGCAGAAATCTCTTTTACACTAACGTGGTACTTTTGAGTTCCAGAAAGTCATAGAAAGTAGCTTTAGATTTAAAAGATATTGCACACAAGCTGTTGTGTATCAAAGATTATGTTGAAGAGTTACCATTATGGTATAAAATTTAATTTAAAAAGTATTCTCTGAAAATACTTCACAAGCAGCAACCTGTGCATTGTTCACATAGCTGACATGGATTCTACTTTTCAGGCTACCTATAGGAGCAGGTTTGCTAGTGCTAGTGTTTTAACATCATTTGAGTAAGACAGAAATATCTGTAGTTTCATTGGTTGCTTCATGTCTTAGATTATTACAGCTGTCTTGGCTCATCATTTATTTTGTTGGTTGAAGTAGGGTTTTGGGTATGGTTCTTCACTCCCTCTGCCTCTCTTTTTAAATGAAATGGGTCCATCATGTTTCTTTTCTCGTACTACTTTGATTTCTTGTTGTGTGTGCAGTCTTGCCTTCATTTCACCTACTGCATTTTAGATTCCTCCTATGTATATCTCCTTTTTCCTATATTTTATTTTTCTCAAGGCTATTAAAATTCTAACTGAAATGCAGCTCTATTGGTAAGAGGTATTGGAAAATCAAATTTGCAGCCATGTTTGACCTCCTGGACTCCGTCCATTTCAGATTGCAAGTCACTGGTGCAGTAGTAATTATACACCAAATAAACAGAAGAATTAGAACCAGAATAAGGAACTATAGAAATCTTCTCTGATAAGTCCCCACAGATCAACTGGCATTTTGCTTATTTCTTTTAATTATAACCTCACTTAGAGTCTTCCTTTACTAGGTTCTAATTGTTTCCCATACAGGGAGACTTCAAAATTCTTAGTGAACTTCCTAGAGCTTCAGGCACTATAAGCTTGTTCCCTCAGAATTGTAGTTTTACTTCTTTTCAGTTCAGTAGTCTCTAGGGAGATGAGAAAACCAGTATTAGTCCCTATGAATTGTGGTGGAGGGAGGTTCTTTAAGAGGACAACATCCCCTGAACTCCTGATTTTGCTCAGTGTCTTCTGGGATGTCGTTCATATACAAATGCACTTGCAGTGATCTCTGGCTTTCAATTTTTATCTGTTCCCATTTCTATTACTTAATATACTTTTTATATTTATACTTTTTATATAATATTACTTAATATACTTTCCATGTGAGGTTTGTGCCACTGTAATAGAGTGGTAATTAGGGAAGACAGTAGCATTTCCTTTCTCACTTTATCAGGTTCAAGGCAAATAAGAAAGCCTTCATCAGGTTGTAAAGACTTAATTTGGGATTGAATAAAAATAAATTGAAGGTGAAAGTCAAGAAACTAGTTCTTGCTCAGAAGAAGGGAATTTGTTGAAGAATTTTACTTATTTTTCTCAAAACAACACCTAAGCAGATGAGAGCAGTTCTGTTTTCATCCCACAGTGCAGTGTCTCATTGTTGGGCAGCTCTGATAGATAAGTTTTCACTCCCCTATGGCTCCATTTCTCCTTAGTCTAAGCAGATTGTGGAGAGGGGGAGTGTATGCTTTTTAGAAAACCCAGTTTGCTCCCTTATTAATAGCTCACACTGTATTTACTTGACTTTTTTTCTTAAGTACTTTCTGCTTTAAGATTTTTTTTTAAATCTTATATTATTATTTCTAGATGAAAAATGTGCAGGCTTCCAGTTTTGCCAGTGCTAGCTGTTCTGTGTTGCACATAAGAGCTGTGTCTTACTCATAAGCAAAATGATCTGTCACTGTAAATTATATCCTGGACTGTTGGCACAGTCAGCATGTCTTCTGTTGCTAATGGCCTTGGGTACTATTGGGCCTTTAAAAATAAGTATCCTTGAGGTGGAAAGTTTCTCTGATTATTTATATAAATAAAAATCTTAGTACTTGAACTGAATCTCAAATTTCTTTTTGTTGTGGGTTTGTTTTTTTTCAGGAATCGACGTATATTTGGCTTGCTGATGGGCACTCTTCAAAAATTTAAACAGGAGTCCACAGTTGCTATTGCTACTGAGAGGGTACTTACTTTAAATTCTATCATATTGTAAATAATAAAGCAAAATTGTTTGGTTAAGTTATTTCAAGTAAGAATGAAAGTTCCCTACAGTGTAGGTTGCAGGTGCAGCAAATTGGTGAGATTGTGTGTAGGTTTTTTTTGGTCTCAGTTCAGGGGAATGAGGGAGGGAGGCAGGAAAGGCATTTTTACCATGACTTTGTAACCCTGTTTCTGACCTTCATGGAAGCAAAAAGGCAATGTTAAATGGAATTTAATCAGGTAACTATTTAAGAAATCATAGGCTATTTCTGGAAATAAAAGTGATGCAGTATTGATGAAGCAGTGCCTACCCTTGTGTGTTCCAGATGTTTAAATTATAACCAAGTATACAGAAATCTATGCTTTATTATGCTATCTGTCTAGAAATCTCTTTTCTGTTCCAGTACAAATAACCAGAATTTTTGATGTAATAAATAAATGTGTGTTTGTACTGAAGCAAAGCCTTTGCATAGCTTAGTGATTACTTCAAAAAACTTGTATATGGGATGGTGGTAACTTTATTCCCTTTTAATTTGTGAAGGCTATGGTATTTGTTTACTGTTGCACTAAATGAGTTATTTAGTTAACACTAATAACCTTTAAATTAAAAACAATGTTTTAAAGTTCGCATTTCAGCAGTCCAGTTGAAGCAGAAAGATTTAAACTTTAAACGTTTTCTGTATAATGACAGCAGAGCTGACTCACAGTGCTGGTATTGATTACTTTTAGATGCAGTATTTGGGTGGTTTACCTACCTTGTCATGTGGCACATAAGACCAAAGTTCACTTTTGCCTGCTTGCATTAGAACAAAAAGCTGTTTATCAGGATGGTCTAGAAACATGGAGTCCCTGTCTAATTTATAATAGTATGTGTTTGCACAAAGAGACTTGGAAGAATTACTGCTCCTTACAAAATTTTTCTGAGAGTACCTATGGAGATCTTTTTTTGTTCATACATATACACTTGCTATAAATCCAAGTCAAGGCCTGAGGAGTTTTACAGCACAGCTATTTTGTTGTCCAGGCAGTAAATTCTATTTTTTAATGAACAGTTATTGTACGATCTGAGCACATGGCAGTCTAGGGTATACAAACAGCATTCCTGGATAGTAGTAATATATATAATTAGCAGTTAATATACTGGAAGTGTTCACAATCTAATTTTTGTTGGTCACAAACACCAGTCTGCAGTCCTTCATTTGTTTCTGGAGGAATTTAGTTCTTTCTCTCCCAAGTGGGAAATTTACCTGATTTCCCTGATAGCTCAAATACATTCCTTTTATTTTTCTGCCATTGGGGGAAAAAATCCAACTTATTTAAGCTTATATTGAAAATTTAAGTCGAAACTGAAAGATAGTAAAGCACACAGAAATTCACAGGGCCCCATAACTAAATAGTTAAACCAACAAAAAATTAGGTGCCAGCAAGCAGTGACACTCCTTTCTTTCATTAGCTGCAGTTTAGGAGGTATTTCCTAATGTGTTTTTAGGATTGCCTTTAATGGTGTAAATAATTGAGGATTTTTAAGTGGATCAAACTAGAACACTTTCTCTTGATGTAGAAAAAAAATAAAGATTTTATTTCATTTATTTTAGCAAAAGAGACGACAAGAAATTGAGCAGAAACTTGAAGTGCAGGCAGAGGAAGAGAGAAAGCAAGTTGAAAATGAGAGGCGAGAACTGTTTGAAGAAAGACGTGCTAAACAGACAGAGCTGCGGTTATTGGAGCAAAAGGTTGAGCTTGCTCAGTTGGTGAGTTTTTGTTTTGTTCCTGATCTTTCTCTTGTTTAAACTATTCTTGTGTATCTCAGCATTATTTTCTTTCGTTTCTCAGCAAGAAGAATGGAATGAACATAATGCTAAAATAATCAAATACATAAGAACAAAGACAAAACCTCATTTGTTCTACATACCTGGCAGAATGTGTCCTGCTACGCAGAAGCTGATGGATGAGTCACAGAAAAAGATGAATGGTAAGGGTCTTTGTGGTACAAAGGTCCTTGTTCTTGCCTCCCTTTGTTTGCCATAGAAATTTATTTTAAGTCTATGCTTAAATACATGAATTTCATGCTTAGGACAAACTATATTCTTACACGGGTGTTCATCATAAGTGGAAATTACTCTTTCAGTGACTTATTTTTATATTGAATGGGATTTGATTCTCTTTCAAGAAGTCAAAAGATGCGTATGCAGAATTTCAGAGGTATGTGTTTTAAACAGTCCTTTATATTGGCTTTAGTATCCAGATGTTTCCAAGTGCAGCAACTTCATTTTTGAAAAGGCAGATTCTGTGAAGACACAAGGAATTGCAGGTGTTTACAAAGCATTTGAGAAGTACTTTCTTAAGTATACCATTCGAAATTTCTGATAATTTTTTTTACCTCAATGTGTGTTCATTTCTGTTTCACAGGATGACTGTATTTTTCTTTTGGAGAACAATTTAAAATGCTCCGATTGATGGTAGTCTTACCGTTCTTTTTTTATTAAACTAAGAATGTACTGGGTTGGTTTGTTTTTTTTTATTAGGCGCTTTTCTTTATCTTGTGGGGTTGGGAGGTAAGAGAAGATAGCTCACCTGTCTGGATCACCTACAGTAATAAGGCTTTCTTAATACCTAGCTAGCTTTTAGCTTTTTTTTTTACTGTCTTTTGTTTGCCTTAGGAAGTATAACCTTAATAGGTAAATACTGAGAAATTAAGGTATTCTTTTGATATACTATTGGTTGGTTTGATTCTAATGAAGTCAAAAAGTTTGTTAGCTTAGATTTAGGGCTTTACTTTTCAAATACTCAGCTGAGCTTACTCTTCCCTTTACTTTGTTTTCTTAAGGTAACTAGCAGTCTTTTTCATTATGCATTAATGGCTTGCTACTTCAGAAAGGACAAGGTTGCAATATTTATGAGTTGAACAATTTGATAACTTACTAGCTCTTAGTTAAAGGGTAAGTAGACCTCAGTATCTGTAGATTATCTTAACTATTATGTATGCATTTATTCCCTAGCGCTCTTTGAAAGCAGGAGAAATGAATTTGCAGAGCAGATTAACAAAATGGAGGCCAGACCCAGAAGACAATCTGTGAAGGAAAAAGAACATCAGGAGGTGCAGAATGAAGAAAAGAAGGAAGAACAGAACAAGGAGCAGGAAGAGGGTAAGGTGGCTCAGCAGGTGGAAGAGATGGAGACAGGTAATCAGCACAATGATGTAGAAATGGAGGAGGTAGGGGAGGAAAAGGGAAAAATAGGTTCAGGTTCAGGGCATAGTGATGCAGAAAAAGAACAGGAAGAGGATGAGCAGAAACATGACGTAGAGATGAAAGTAGAAGAGCCTACTGAGGTGAGGGAGAATGACAAACAGCAGGATGGTCAGCATGAGGAGGTCACAGTTGTAAAAGACGAAAGTGAAAACATTCAGCCTGTGGATAATGATCAGGATGTGGCTGAAATGAATGAGGCAGATAGTGTAGAACCTGTAGAAAATGAAAATGGCAGAGAAATAGAACCAGAAACAGAGTGTGATGCTCAGCCAGAAAAAGTGTGTAATGTTCCTTCTCCCAAGAAGGAGAAAGGTATCAAAACAGAAAATAATGCTGAACTGGAAGAAACACAAGAGAAAACACCTGAAGCTCAGACAGAATCTGTGGCTGAGGCTCTATCTCAGCCACAGTCTGTGCCACTAGCACAATCACCTCAGTTGTCTCAGTCCACTCAGGATACAGAACCCCAGACAGACAAGGATGAAAATGCTGTGGTGTCTGTAAAGGTGGCTGAAGCCCAGGCAGAGCAGAATCAGACACCGAGTGCAGAAAGTAAGAGTAAGACTAGGAGTGGAAGCAGGGGTAGGGCAGGGAACAAAACTGGTCATACCCGTAGCAGCAGCAGCAGTAGCAGTAGCACTTCCAGCAGTACTACCAGTGCAAGTAGTTCCAGTACTGGCAGCAGTTCCAGTCGGAGCAGTTCCACCAGCAGCAGCACTACAAGTGGGAGTACGAGCAGGGACAGTAGCAGCAGCAGCTCGAGCAGTAGTGAGAGCAGGAGTCGGAGCCGAGGCAGGGGCCATAACAGAGATAGAAAACGCAGAAGGAGCACAGACAGGAAGCGAAGGGATGCTTCAGGAGTAGATAGAAGTCACAAGTCCTCAAAAGGTGGTAGTAGAGATACTAAAAGCTCAAAGGATAAAAGTTCAAGGTCTGACAGAAAGAGATCTATATCAGAAAGTAGTCGGTCAGGCAAGAGAACTTCACGGAGTGAAAGAGACCGTAAATCAGACAGGAAAGACAAAAGGCGTTAACAGAAGAGACCAAGCTTCCCTAGCCTAATCTTTGCAGCAGAAGATTATTTGAGTGAAAGGATTCCTTGTAAGGAGGAAGAGAAGGCTGCCTTAAGAATTGCATGCTGTAAAAAATCTTTTGGAAAAATACAGACTGTTTACCAGGCATTCTTGTACTTTTTACATAATTTTGTAAAAGGTTACTTACCAAAATTATGTGAAGTTCCTGAAAATGTAAAAATAAAAGATTAACACTCCTTTGCATCTTTTTTTTAAATATCCTGTACTCATTAAGATTCTCTGTATATTTTAATAGGTATACCTTTAAAGTAGATGTGATCATTTCCTCTGTATCATACACTTTTTTTTGTAGAAATAAATGTGCATTTTAAATAAATTGTTTGAGATGTCCTGTTGACAATTAAATTCCCCTTTTTAGATTATATGTAGGAAGGCAGCATTGCAGGAAATATAAAATTTTGTCTTTCCCCTCTATTCCTTGCAAGAATGAGAATTTTAAGACCTAGTAAAGCAAATAATCTCTCCAGTGCTGGGTAGGAAGGCAAAATAATTGATTTGAATCTATAGTTTTTGTTTTCTTCTGTAACTGCAGGCTCTTAGTCAATTCTGTCTATCTTCCAGTTTTATAAAAATTTCTTATCCATAGGCAAGCAGTAATTAAATGGGAATGTTAACACTGGCCAAGGTAGCTCAAGTCAGTCTGGAAAATCATTCTTGCCTGCTTTCTGCAGGTGCTTTGTTAGTATTTACATCTATGTTCTATATATAGATAATCTCTTCAATGATGATCCTTGTTTTGGTGGCCAGTGGAAGAAAGACTTCAGCTTGCTTCTCAACCAGGATTCCTTTTGTTTTAGTTGCAGACTAATCTTTGATCCCTTCATACCACTAGGAATAATTACATTGCAGTGTTGGAGTTACATGGGACTACCTAATACTAATGTTGTGTGCGTGCAAGAATGCTTTCTGAATGTATTTAATAAACCTAAGGTGGTACAGTGTTATCTATGAAGGTGAATACTGTTTTTATATAATTTTGTATGGAAAACAATAACATTTGTTGCTTTGTTCTGTACATGTGCAAATAAATGTGGCTTTGTAGACTACTTAACTCTCTTGTTGCCTATCATCTTTTCTATTAACAGGTGTATTACCTTAGGCTTTCTACATTTAAAGTATGAATTGTAATTGCAGGTGGCTGTACCTTACAAGCTCTGTATCCAGAGTTTTTCTTAAAGCTTTTAATTGTCTGTTAACTGACTATGAAACTGTAGTGCTCTAACCTATGTTGTCTTGACAGGAAGAGAATTGTGTTATCTGATCCACCAAATCACAAACCAGGAAATCTTAGAAAGATTTCAGTATGGAAGGACACATAAGCTGGATTTAGTGTACAAAATGCCATGTACACCCTGTTTTTCTGGAAGGTAGTTGCCAGGTTCTAGCTTGGAGTGTGTCAGTTTTCATCTGAACTCAACACTAGTGACAGATTTATGTGTTCTGAAATGCTCAATGTCATGACTTCAAGAAATGTGTCTAGTAAGGAATGGAGTGCAGCACAAATAGGCAGGGGGAAAACAGGCTTCCCCTTTCTCAAGGAGTTCAGATTCTTCAGTCCATTTGCTACTTCAATATCTTATCTGCCTCTGTCTCTCTACAACAGAGTAATTTTTATTCTTGTCACTATTTTCCAATGTTTTCTTCAGGGAATCTTGTGGTTTAATGTGGTGTCTTTTCTGAAGGACAAACAAAAGTTTGTAAGTTCAAATGCCTTATTGAAGATGTTAAACAATGTTCTACCAAAAAAAACCTTAATACTGAGTAACTGAGCAAAATGTAACTGGTCTACATGTTTTGACTAATTTCAGGTTTCAGATTGCCTTTGGAAGCCATTGTAGTTTTTTCAGTTAATTACACTTTTTTTGTAACATTGAATAATTCTAATATTTCTTATTTTGAGTTTGTGTGATTCACTGCTGTAGTGCATTTACAGGTTTAAATGGCTGGTACTGGAGTCAGTGTGCAAATCTTCTGACCTCTTGTTTCAGAGCAACACATTAACAGGGTTTATGAAAACAATAGGACGGTGGGTCTGGTTGCTGAACTAAGGACTGGATTGATCGCATTGTTTTAGGTTATATTCCCAGCTGCAATATATTTTTGACTGTGAAAATACAGGAGCTTTGTTGCTGCGTAGGAAGCTAAACATTATTTAATGTTTGTTAGAAGAAACTTACTAACTACCATTGTCAAGCAGTGCCATTAATTGTTAGCATTCCTAGATCTAAGCAGCTCAGTGTAATGTGAACATCAGTGTGTGATAACTTTGAATTTTTCTAAAAGCTAAATACTCCAATGAATATTCCACTACAGAGATAGTGCAAGATGGTAATGTACTATTAGCACCATAAACCAGTAGTGTGTATAGTAATTGTTACATTTTACTTCAAGGTTCCCTCCTCTTGTCCTGAAACAATATCAGAGCTGTGGATAGGAATGAGACCATGAAAATAGCTGACAACTTTAAGACGTAATTTGATGGAACAGTTTGTATTTTCTATGTGTTTAGTGCAGATAGCATAGAGGTAGGAAATGATTGAAACATTTTCTTATCCCTTCCCCACAATGGTGAGTGGAGATCAAAGGAAAAATGCCTTGTTCACTTTTCACTCAAGTAAAGTGGACAAAGGAACAATAGTTTTTCCCTTTTCTAAGAATGAGGTAGAGATGCTTTATGTGAGCAGGGAATATACCATAGATGCTCTGTGCCTGTCTTTTGAAGTGTTTCCATCATGTGCTCCCTTGTAGCTTTCAGTATAGTTCAGGAAGGCAGTTGGTGGTTTGGTTGTTTTAGAACCTCTGCACTATGCACTGACTGTACTATAAGTTGCTGGGTTTTTCTTCAGTCCTGATGCACAGATAAGCTGGAATTCTCCAAGAATATCTTTTTCCACAGTACTCCACCTGGAGTGCTTGTCAGAGTAGATGTTACACAGATTGTTCATTGAATATAAGCTGAAACATGACTTTGAGTAAAAGGCATACTTCTTCAAATTCCTGTTCCTCAGAGTGATGTCTTTGTGCTTGGAACAGCTTCTTTATATTTTATTCAAAGGAAACCTGAACATAATTTTTCTGCAGACAGTAGGTATTAGAGAACTGAACAACCCCCCTCCAACAAAATTAATTTCAAAACCAGTAAATTTACAAATAGATTTCTGGAACATCTTTGATTCTCGGGAAAGTAATGGTCTTGTGATTAGGCCCCAGATATAAGATTCAGGTTCAGCTGCTGATTTTATAGCAATTACTGTGGTACAACAGGGTAAACATACTCATTTAATGTATGTCAGAGATATTCAAAATTATTTGCCTGGTCAAAGAAGAATTTCTCTGAGAATATGTGTATTTATGATAGGATGAAATGCTGCAGCAGTGCTGCATTAGTAATGTATAGAGATCTGTGTTATGAAGGATGTTCAGTCTTGGGGTTTTTTTCTCCTGGTTCAGGCAGTTTTTATTACATGACAGTATTCTATTATATGGCAAAATGTGAGGCGTTCAAAGCTTGGAAATGTGTTCTCAAGATTCAAAGTAATAAAAGTCACAACTTCCATGATTTTTTTGAAATGCGCTGTCAGTTGTCATGTTTGTAACTGTCTTTGTAATAGACAAGTAACAGTGGCTTTTTCTTGCAACTGTTGTTCTGGTTGAAAAAGTTGGTTTGGGTCTGGGTGATGAATGACTGTTACCTGCTTAGATTTGTCTAACTGGAAGAGTGAATTAGTATTACTTCCTCTTGCTTATTTCTTAAAAGATACTTGTTTAAAGAAACAAAATTTTTCTGACATGACATTTTAAATGTAAAAGTCAATTTGTATTTTAATTCAAATATCCAAAGTCAAGAGAACTATATTGTTAAACGTGCTTTACCCATGTACTATAATCTTCCACATATTATGCAATATTCTACACTGTGAAACTGCATTCTGTGTAGAGCCCTTTGGTGCTACCAAAACAGCATAGCCACAGATGTATATTCTGTTCTTAGTATGAAATAGATACTAGGATAACTTCTACCAACTTCTGATATGCTTTGGTCTTTATTATCAATGCAGATACTGAATAGTCTAGGAAATGTAATATCTTCACTTCTACAAAGCTATGTCTTAAAAGAGCCATCCAGTGTGCCATACTCCTCAGATTATTTCAATTACTCCATTAATTCTGATCCTTCTTTGAATTCTACTATGCTTTAAGAGATGTCTGCCTTTCTGCTTCAGTAGTTACAGTTACTAAGGTGTCATTGCAAATAAAAATAGTTCAGTTCTAATGAAAGATATTGGAAATAGATCTTTTTCATTATTGTTGTTTGTTTTTGCATGTGCAATAGTACTCACATTCATTGCTTCAGTTCTCCAGAACAGAAATTAACTGAAGTCTCACTCAATCTGCTATAAAGCTTTCAACTTTGTCCTTTGGAATCTAGCTACAATAAACTCCATGAATCTTTGACTTCAGTTCAAAGGTGATTAGAAGTCATGCTTGATAGCCTATGCTATGTATAGGATTTGCACCCAAAAGATTTACAAGTAAAGTTGCTAGAGGAACAAATAACATAGAACAGAGATCAGAGCAGGGTTTGTCAGTGCTTAAGCCTTGAAGAATGCTTATAGAGACTAAGCAACACAATAAGCAGTGCCCAGAATAACTTGAAAATTTCAAATGCAGTTTTAACTGAGTAGCTGAGATTTTTACCTCCACATAAACATTTGGACTAAGTTTGGCATCTATATGAAACTGAAGTCAGTGCCATTTTCAGAGGTATTTTCACAAATACAGTAATATTGTGCAGACCTCAAGGTGTGGGTCTGATTGTTCTCCCCCACAAACCTACTTAAGTATGTAAATTTAGATGTCAGAATACCTCACTTTTCTATTTTTGGGTGAATGGGCTCCATGTTGCCAGGCTTGAAAAGGGACTGTTAACCCTTCTAGGCCCATTGTTGTGTTTTGTCCCATGTCCTATGGTTGGTGTGCAACACTATGAAAGACTTCTGACCAGTTTGATAAAAATGTCCTTTTGTTTCCTTTTTTTATTCTTTATTTAATTTGTACAACACTAAGCACATAGAAAGTCCTTTCAATATAAATTACTTGTATATTTCTCACCAATCTTTTTTGTAGAAACTTGGGAATGAAAAAAAAAAGGGGCAGCATTAAGGTTAGTCAGGAGTGACAGGGGTGCTGATCTGCACTGTATTCCTTGGTGCTCTGCAGTGGATTACCTAACAGCAGGGACAGCTGGTGTGACAGGTCATAGGATAGGCTGCCTGACTATCAGCTCATGTGGCAAAGGAAGGGCCAAAGTGTTAGATTGCAAGTGGGGGACATGTCGTTTCTGTGAAGTTCTGTTTGCAGGCCACTGCTGGTTAAGGTGACCCTGGCTCACTTTGTGCCCTTTTTTGCTGGCTCTGTAGATCAGGCTAAGCACCAGTGTCTGGCAGGTTTGAGCTGTGGAGCAGAAGCAAACTATGCTGCAAGTAGGATACAGCTTAGGTTTGTAGAAAGAGAATACAGTGACCTCTGCATGAGTCATACTCAGGACTGAAGGAGGGGCAGGCTTACTAGGAACCATAATGACTGCAAAGATCAGGTTGGGAGGTAATGCAGATTCTTGGGGTGCTATCTATAAGGCAGGGAGAAGAGGCTTCCTCATGCAGGACAGTGGGAAAGGAAATGTGAAGTTTTTTTATAGGTTAATAAGATACTGTGTTTAGCTCACCAAAGAAGTCTGGGACAATTATATGAAACCTCTGAAGCAAAACCTGCTTCTGATACAAAGAAGGTGGAGACTTTTTCTTTTTACAAGTAGTCACATGTAAAAGATAATGAGTAGAAAATTCAGGGGAGATTCTGATTAGACAGAAGAGGAAAATATTTCACAGTGAGAGCAATGGGCCATGGGAACAATCTCCCCATAAAGTGGTGGATACCCTATGTTTTGACACTTCTAAGATTCACGTAGACCATCTTGTTTAGACCATGCTTTTACCAAGAAAAGTTGGACCAGATAAACCTTAGGCCCCCTCCCAACCTGGTATTCTGATTCTCTGCAGATTTTCATTTATAGCAAAGCTTCATGCCTATATAACTATTGTACATCTCCCTGCATAATTACTACTTTAAAGTATAAATTTGAGAAAAAATATTTATAACTACATTTTGGATAATAGGTTGCTAAGAAACAGGCTATTCTTTAAAAAGCAGGGCTTGTCATTTGCTTAGCTTTGCTGTATTGCTCTGTGATATATCATGCAGAGATAGCATATGGATTTTCTACTTGTCTTACAAGCCTGAAAACTGCCAGGCACCTTTAAGACTTTGGAGCCAAGTAAGCATTCCCCATTCTAAAGAATGGACTCTACTTAGATGTAGTGCATGAGAAAGCTCCAAAAGAATATGTGTAAAACATTGCTGTTTCAAGTTCCCAATGACCAACTATAAATTATCTAAAACATACCAGTAAACAGAAAAAAATTAGTTTATTCTAGAAACAAACAAACAAAAAAGCTAAAAGACTGTCAGTAGCTAGGTTAGTATTAATGCAAATCAATATAAGCATAAAATTGATAGTTCATCTATCATGTTAAGGATATAGAGATTGACAGAAAATCACAACCTCTGCATTCCAGCTGGACCTTAAAGATCAGAGGGTCTGAATGTGGCTGGGCTTGATTTATAATTATAATCAGTTTGGCATTATAAGTCTGGTTGTATTAAATAAGAACTTTCACAAGCCCAGATTCACAAATTTACCATTTACCAATCCAAAACTGCAGGTCAAGCTGTGCTCAGTAAGAACCTTCACTGTCCCAGACTCACACGTAGCACACAGAGTTTGGTTTACTGAAACAGCAAAAACACAGACTTGGAATTGCTGTTGATAAACAGCACTAGATGTGACAGAGCTCTAACAATAACAATAATATTGTGTTAGCCTGGCTAATGACAATAATCCTATGCAGAATCTTACCAAGCAAGCTTCTCTGCTTGTGAAGAGAGGAGAGTAACGCACCAAGATCTTACCAAGTTAGCAAGAGTAACTGACTCCAAGATCTTTTTGAGTCTTTCACTAAGTACATGAAAATTCTATCCAGCTTACATACAGCCCCATCTTATTCTCCTCCTCCTTCTTTACATGTAGCATAATCTAGACAGAGGATTGAGTAGTATAGTCATGTATGTAGTAGCATGTACTTCAATAATCTTATTAGCATACTTAGGGTTGTGCTTTAATATTTAAATATTTAAACCCTTACTGAGGCAGAAGTTACTTTTTTGGCCATGGTGTCCTTCAAAGTTCCCGTAATATGATTTTGTTATTTTCTGTTCAGCTCTTCAGGGCCAAAACAGGACCATCCTATCTCCACCGGGCCTCCTCCAGCCCACTCATCCTTTCTTGACGTCAGCTATGCAGAAACACATCTGCAGAGATAAAGCAGAAGGAATGTGGTGTAGGCTGTAGATAGTAGGCTGTCTTAGACCTTGCCAGGCTTCTTGGTCATCACACTACACCATCTTAAAATCACATGAAAGAGGTACATTAAAAATGCATTCATAATCCAGAAATAATCCTAATACAATTGCTGTTGAATTTCCCCCACCACAATCTTGTACAAACTCAGTACAGAAGAATCTATCTGAGAGAGGCTAAATTTTTATTTGACCAGAACTACTTTCTTTGTATTCAAAACATTAGCCTAGCTATCAGAACATAGTTAATTATTAATGCATGTGTATAATCAGGACACCTGACTCTGCAGATTGTTAGTAGGTTAGCACAGTGTACTTCTGTTTAAGCAGATCAGAGAAGGAAAACAGGATTGAAAGTTTACTTGCAATGCTTTGTTAGGCTAAGGAAAATGTAGAATATTCTTGCTAACTGCACATCAATGCAGTTTCCACAGTTTCAGTGCATTCTGGATTTAATCTAAAATGTCAAGGATCTTGGATCAGAGAATTCTGTTGTTAGTAATTTCATTTTCAGCAAGTGTGCAGAGTACAAAGATACTTTCAAAATGGAAGAAGTGTGGTGATCCGGAATGTGAGAGTAAGTAAAAATTTGGTTTTTTCAAAGGGAGTCTGTGGTGTATATGTAGCTATTGGGAATCATAATGTCGAAATTAGCAATGAAACAGACTGAAAATGAGTAGCCATAGCAAATGTTTGTGGTTAAGTTTAAGAGAAATAGGCTTAAAATTTTAAAAGAAAAAGAGGGAAAAAAAGACTTGCTGGATTGTTGTGTAAGGTTATACAGATCAAAGTTCAGTAAAAATATTTTTTAATAGCTCATTTTCCTCAGGTGTCCCCAAAACAGGCAGTATAAAACAGCTTTAAAGTATTTTTAACTAATTCTTTACAGGTACAAAATAAAATAAACAAAATATAAATAAAATGGTAGGTTATAAACTGAGAAAGAAGACCCTTTATCATGTGTTTATAGTACATTCATAGCCCATCTGCAGAACTCTTGAGTTTTTTTTCTACCGGCAAACTGGTTTGGGATTTCTTTTGTAATCCTTCTTACGAAACACTCTTTACAAAACACTGTTAATATTTACTCTTTACTTATTTTTTATTCTTTTACATGAAGTAAGTGCTGTAACTATTAATTGTGGTTCTCAAAGAGTAAATAACTCTGCAGGAGGTAGAGCCACTGAGTCACAAGTGGACAAATGTCCTGTTTACTAACCACTGATTACCATTGTGAAACCTGTCATAATCATAGTTGAAGCTGTTTCTAACCTGTTTCCATTTGTTCAGCACTTAGGTGTTGTATTTTCAATGTCTTTTCAATCTTCCATTTCCCCTGAAGTGGGAGAGACCTTAGATTTCCTCTGATAATGGATTTCTATTTTCTTGTGGGAGCCAACTTCAGTACCAACTTCAGTAGGTTTTGGATGTTCAGAAGGATGTTCCTCAATCTTTGTGAAAGAGCATGTGAAAGGGGCTCCAAACTGACCAGAGCACATTACTACTGAGTGGTTTCTGTGGGGAGACTGGGGTGGAGACAAAGAAAACTTAAAATAATTCAAACTGAGCTGGAAACTTCAATTTTAACAACATGTTTAAGGTTTATATTCCTAAAATTTACGTATTTTCATAATAAGATAAATGTATTCAAAAAAGAGGATAAAATCCCTAAAATAATTACCAGATCTAACTTAGAATTTCTGAAATATAAAATTATAAATATCCCTGGGAAATACTTTTTAGCTGTTTAGCCTAAATAAATGTTAATGTTAATTTAATTACTTTAGTAGATTAGTAATTGCTAATCCTGCATACATCCTTTCTATTTAAGCATTGAAACCTTGGCTAAACAAGAACCTAAAAATGCCATATAGGACAAAAGCTTTTCCCCTTGATGTTTGCAGTACATGGGAAAGAAAACAAGACAGGGCTGCTTTTTGCGTTAGTTGATTTCCACGTGATGATATAAATGGATTAATATTATAACAAAGCACATACATAAAAATGTTTGCTACTGCAATTCATCAGTATTTGATATATATCAGATTTCTTCAGTAAAGTGACTTCAGATAAAATGGATGCTGTAGTTGTTTATTTCTTTCCATTATTCCAGAGGCAATGAGCCGAGTTCAAGCCACTACCGACTACTTAGGGCCTGACTGCCGGTATCTTAACTTCAAAACAGGGGAGGAGATCATTGTATACTCCAAACTTTCAAGGGAAAATGAAAACCTGTGGACAGGAAGTGTAAGTAATTCAATCTGAAAGATTTTCCCCATAAATATTTTAGATATAATAATAGCATAACAACCACAGTCTGCTTGCTTCTAAGGATCTTCTATCTCTTTTGGAATATTAACCAGCCATGGATGAATATAGTATTTGGGTCATTGTTACCATCTTTATACAGAAAGAGAAAATCCAAATCCTGGCAAAGATCACTCATAGAGAAACAAAGTCAAGATCCAAATACAAGCTTTCTGCTTCCTTCATCTTTTCATTTGGCTGTAATTATTTAATCTGGTTCCCTTGAAAACACTCAGATCTATCAGGTCAGGTTCCTACCTATAGGTCTATGGGTAAGACATCCAGTATTGGGACCTGACTTCACACTTCAGTGGTTAAGGAAAGCTCCCAGAGAAGTTACCATGCATATTTAATGACTTGGAACAAGTGTCAATGAAATTAGAACAGTCATTTAAGAAGGAATGGATGCATTGATCCAAATCAAGTTTTATTGCTAGTAAAACTGCCTAAGTGCTTCAAAACTACAAGACATTAGTACATTTTTTGGGTAGTTTTTTTTCTGTAAATAATCTGTCACATCTATTGTATAACAACGAAATTCTGTCTTCCTTTCTTTTTCATCCAAGTGTATCTTTGCAGGTACCTCACTATTCCTTGCTTGCTAAGATATAGCCCTCCATTAAAGGCTACATGCAATGGTTTGATGTAAAGACAGCAGTGTTTTTTTGGCCAGAGGGACTTGATTCTTCTGGCCTCTATCATTAACTTATTTTCTGTAGTGTTGCCATCTTTTTTATAATTTTCTCTTGAGCTGCAGCTAGTCTCATATCTGAATTTCATATCCTATTTTTCTTGTAACTCAATATGGGTCATGAGTTATTAAGGCATGACACTTTTCCCACTTGAGACAATGGGAAATTTGCAGCCAATTTTAGTAGGAGCTGGCTGTGACCCTTGGTGCACACAGCACTGTCTTCAGCTGAAGCAGCTTTAAGGCTACTGCTTTGGTACTGCACAAACACATGTTCATAAAAATAATACAGAATATAATAGCATGGAGTAATATCCTTCCTTTTGCTTTCTGAAATGGCAAGGAGAACACTTCCATGAAGGAAAAAGAAACCAATTATTTGACAAAACAGAATTAAGGAGATAGGGGGCTGTTCTATAAGCTTATTGTTCGTCCATACTTTTCCAGCATAGGTGCAAGTCCCTAACATATATATCACTGAAGTTTAAATGCTCTTATTAGTTTTATATTTTTTACAGAAAGGAAAGGATTTTGGATATTTCCCAAGAGATGCTGTGAAGGTTGAAGAAGTTTTAATTGGAGAAGAAGTTGAAGTGCTCACTAAGGTAAATCAATATCACTAGATTTTTCCAATGTAGTTTACAACAATTGAAAATCTAATATCCAGTTAGAAATTCAACTGTTGATGGATTATTTCAGATTATTCAAAATGTGTATTTATAATGGTTCCAGTTGCATCTTTATTGTTCTCTAAAATAATTTCTATAGATATAAATATATCTAGATCTAGATGTATCGCCTTTAGGAATTATACCATTAATTACAGTTCTTTGTGTAAAGTTATAACAGAAAGAACAATGATATATTTTGCTGTAGAATTACACATTAGAACATTCTAAAAGTTAATATTATTCTTTTAGGAAACTGATTTCCTTTGTCTTCATGAAGATAAGTACAATTTTGAAAATGAAGATAACACATTACATGATCACAAAAAAGAAAGTGAATATTCATTGTCTGATGCAGAATCAAAACTGCATGAAAACAAACTCTTAAAATATACAAGAGACCCTATACAAAATGAAGAAAGAACTGAATCAGTTTCTGAAAATGACTCAGAGGATTATCACATTCAGGAGTCTGTGAACAAAAAGTTGGTTAGAAAAGATGATACTGAAGAGCCACAAACGCAAAACAGTCTCCCAGTAGAACCTGTTCAAACTCAGTCTAGTTGGATTTCAGGATGGTTCATCACAGAAAGTGAAAATGATGAAGAGCCCTTAAAAGCTGCTACTGAATCTTCAGAAGCAAATAATTACCAAGGGAGAAAAACAGAGGTAGCAGCTGAAAATTACAGTTTTACAGATTTACATGAGTCAAGTGATAAGGAGGAACAAGAACCCCCTGCATCTGGTTGGTTTGAAGGTGGACTGACAAGCTTTCTGTATTTTGGTGAAAAGAATGAAGATGATGATTTGGCATCAGAAAAAAATGATCCACAAAACCATGATGTCTCTGGTGTGCCTGAGCACTCTAGTACTGAACAGGAAACAACAGTCACTGAGGTACTGCCAGAAGAAGAAAAGAGTGGAAGCCAAGAATCCAAATCAAATTGGTTTAATTTGGGTTTAAGTAATGTTCTTAATTTTGGCCATGCTGAGGAAGCTACAATTGCTACAGAGGACCAGAGAAGCAGAGAAACAACAGATGAAGCAAATAAGAATGAGGAAGAGCAGAGTTTAGACCGGAAAGAATTACATATGTGCACAGAATCAAAGGAAATAGTTAGTGCGGTGACAGATGAAGGACATGAGAATATTGCACAAGAAATAAAAGATTCAAACAGTAACAGGCCATATCCTGGGGAGGTACCAGCATGTGCACACACTCTTAATGACACCAAAAACACCTCAAATAGCAAAGAATCATCTTTTGATACACTAACACGTGACAAAGAGAAGCCAAATGAACTTAACAGTTCAGAAGACTTGGTATCAGAAAGCCAACTGCTAAGAAATACTGAAGCTGAAAAGAAAAATCAGGGGTCAGAAAGCAGACATGGCAAATCAGGTTGGTATACAAATATCTATGATAGTTTTATTAATTATAATATGGGCAAACATGATAATCAACAGGAACATGAATCAATTGCATCAAATCAATTGTCTAATTTTCATGAGCCCCTCCAAATTGTGATCCCTCAGACATAAAAAATACAGGAGAAAAGCCTGAAATATCTGAAGAACAAAGCCATTGCTTCTCTTTTAGTCATTTTGAGGACATACTGAAGTTTCTGAGTTCAACAACCAAAGAAGGGCGAGTACAGCATTATGGGGAACTACCAAGAACTACAAATAATCATCTGGGCATCAAAAAGACCTCATGTGACAGTGAACCGAGTCTTAGTCTGAAAACATCCAAACTAGTCAAAGGTTATGGTGTACAAAAAATTCAGCATCCAAAAGCCATTTCAAAATGGATAGTGCTGTAAAAGATGAAATTCACAAATCAGAGAATAAAAGTGTCTCACAGAGTTTTTATGAAAACATCAAATATTTCAGTCAGGACATTTTTAATGATGAACATCATCAGAAATCTGGGGAGTCCTAAGAACTGACTCCAGACCAACCTCTCTCTCCTCACCTCACATTGAATGGCCTCAGTTTAACAGGTACCAAAATTTCCAAAGAAACTGGCCATTTGGAAAAAATATGGAGTTTCAGAATGGAAGGTAAAAACTGATAGCTGAGAAGAATTAAGTTTCCATAATAAAGACAGAGTTTGGTAAGCCTTGGTAAAATACCACAGGGCAAAGAAACTGAAGGCACTTCAAATCAGAAGGTTAAACATAGCACATCAGGTTACAGTAACACAAATACCTCCACAGAGAATGATCTTTCCTGGTCAGCTGGAAGTGTGAAGTAATGAACAGGGCAGTGGAGAAAAAACTTCAACAAAATCTACCAAATGAGTAGAAGATTGGACAACTATTGATGATCTTGCTAATAGCTTGTCAGAGAGAAACAATAAACTGAACAAATTCCTATAAATGTGCAACACCACCAGGAAGGTGGAGGAGAACTAAAAGAGGAAGATTCATGTTCCCAGCATCAGCTTCTGGTAACAGAGAATGGACAGTCTTAATCTAGATCTCAGGAAGAAATATAAAAATTACCTGTGACATAGTAAAACAAAATATTACTCTACATCCTCAGATTTAGGCCAGTCAATTCAAATCACCATGACAGTGCAAGATACAAAAGCATAGAAAATTAATCTGAGTTTTGAAAGGCATACTACTTCAAAAGACAAAGTAATACTAGTCTTCAGCTGAATTCATGTCCAAAAAAGTATTTCTAAAGAAAACTTATTGAGAATAAAAGCAACAATCATGTGATATAAGTCTGACCAAGTGTAAACTTTTACCCTTGGAGCTCTCTAAAATACAAGACATTTTTAAAGAAAAAAAATAGATAGCTAGTGTCTTCTAAGGCCATTTAACTAGAAAGTCAGACTGCTATTAAAAAACTGGATTAATTAAATCCTGGCAACCTGGGATTGCTCGTAAACCTGGCTGATAGAGTAGACATTGAAAAAGAAGATGATGGTGTAACTGAAAGGATGAGTAATGCTGAACAAAAAATTGCTGCTACTAAAACTAGTTAGGAGAAGAAAAAAAGAAAGATTCTGAAAATAAGAGTCAAAATCGAGAAATACAAATAATAGCAATTATATTCTAACAAAAAGGATTTCAGTAGTATTTTTACTAGACAATCAGGGTTCTTTGAAAATACATTTAGTAAAACTAACAATTAACCCTGTCAAAAAAAGTCTAAGCATTTATGTTTGGTCAAAAGACCCAAATGAAAATAGAAGTGACATTAGGACCAGTACACTTGAATACTACACAGAAGAATGAGAGGAAGTTGAAAGGAATCTGATCAATGTAAGATACTATTACTAAATATAGAGAAGGTGCAGAAAAAACCAAAACCAGGCAAATATTGTATGATAAACAGATTTACCAACCCCATTAATTACATTTCAACAATTTTATTTAAATTAAAACAAGATGTTAAGCAACCCTTAGAGTATCTCTGTGATGGAAGCAAACTGCTGCAGTGGCACCAGCAATTTGAAAAGATTCACAGTGAAATCACAGCTTACTCACCTAAAGATAATGCTGTGTGGAGGGAACAGGTCATTGTGTCTGCACAAAAGGGGCACAATTTGGACACTGAGCAGGAAAAATATACAGAAAAAAGGAATGTTCTTCTAGAGCTGCCAGAGCTTTTGTCTGCTATAACAATTAAGTGTGCTGCCCAAACTGCAGCTCAAGTTACTAGAGTAATGTTTCACTAACAGTGATTTAGCAAGAACAAAATATCCTTTGTTGGCAAAAATAAAACCACAACACATGGAACATTGTCTCCTTCTGGTGATTTAAAATGAAGAGGTAGTGAGCCTAACTCATAACAGTTATGGGCTGATCTATGATATTTCGAGGATCTGATAACACAAGTTGAGTTAATATAATGGTAACAGTTTCAGAGCAAATTACTCCTCTTGAACTACTGGACTACTTCTGATGTGTATCTTTGGCCAGTACTGTCTTGAAGCATATGACTAAATTTAACAATCTGTAACTTTTTTTCTTTGTGGGTAAGCACGGTGTGGGGTTTTTTTGCAAGCAGTATTTAATTGGCTTCAGGCATTTACTCCAAGTTACTAAAACTGAGGCAGCCAGGTGCCTTCAGTCATACTTCTACATGAACATGCCTGTGGTTTCTTGTATTTTGCAGGGAAGCTTGGTATCTTGAAATTTGTTAATTTTTAATCCGCCATGGTATTTTCAACTGTTCTCGCTCTAAAGCTTACCCCACTTGTATTTGGATATAAAAAGGAGACCTACTAATCCTGACCAGGGAATCTACAAACTATCAAAACCAAACATATTTTTTCCTGAATACTTATTTTTAACTTACTTTACTACAATGTAAGTTTTGCTTAAAGCTCTATCCTTCAAATTCTGAGATCAATATTTGTATAGTTTCTTAAGTCATACATCTGTAGCCCATTTACTCTAGTGTTGGGCTTTAAGTTGAGGAAAATAAAAACAAAAAAAAATAAAATCTCTGTAAAAGTTAATATCTTATAGGAGTAAGTTGAATCCTCTAAAAGTAACCATGATTTCCCTTCACAATTATGTGCAGGAGTAGGCAGAAGAAAGCTACTAGAAGAAACACCAGAGAAGGAGTATGAAATGTATGTAGCTGAAGACAGTGATCAAGATTCAAAAGCAACAGCCATTGCTTCAGTAAATTCTGAAACAAAAATGGACAGTTCAGCATCTGACTCTGAGGCTGATGTCAAAATGTCTTTCTCTGATGCCATCCAGAACTATGTTCCAAGTAATGGTAAGTGCTACATTCCATAATTTTGAGGAAAATAAATTTGCAATCTTAAAAAAAAAAAAAAAAGCAAAACAAAAATCAATTAATCCAGTTGGAATTATATGAAATTGACAATAAGAATGTAAAACCTCTTGTTTTATTCCTTATGATCCAACCAGAAGGAGGCTGGATACAACAGATACTTCTGTGCTTGAATGTTCTGGAGTTCAGAGAAACAATAAAATCTGCATCGTCAGCAGTGGTGATTATCATCCAAACGGTAAGAATTCTTTCAAGGTTATAACATCAACATTAGTGCAAATTTAAGCCAGCTACAAGTTATGTTCTGCAGTGAAACTCCTAAAAAAAATTTTAAAAAATCCTTTTAAATAAACCCTCTGCAGTTCCCTGCTTCCAGGGTTATCTGATGCCAAATGAGACAGAGCACAATGTTAGGTCAGCTGCTCATCATCTGCCCTTTTGCAGGGAGAATCTGATTAACTTAGGGTATGAGGATGTGGGGTTTTGTTTTGTGGGCTTTTTTAACAGGCAGGAAACACCTGAGTGGTGTTTTTAATTTTTTGTTTGGTTTTGTTTCTTTTTTTTTTTTAATGAAACTAATAGCTCCCTCTAATAGTTTCATTAACATATTTTTCATAAAACTAATATATAGTTTCATAAAACTAATATATTAGTTTCATTAAAAATTCTCAGAACAGTACTCATGAAATTTGCTTAGACTTAAAAAACTGGGCTTATGACGAATAAAATAACCAGACAAGTTCCCTTTTTAAAGCGTATTTTCAAAACCTTGATTCACAAATCCTCCCCTCATTCATAATTGCATTAAAGATACATTTCCATGCAAAATATATATATAAAATAGAAATGGGGTTATTATTGCTATGGGGGTGTCTTAAACATCGAAACGTAGTGCAGAGTGAAGGTGAACCTTAAGGGGCACAACTGCACAAGAAACAATGCTGCCAGAGCACCGTGAGGAAAAGGCAGCTGTTCCTGCACTGTCTGCTCTAAATAAGAGAGTGGTGGCCGGTGAAGTGCCATTTGGTAAACTTCACTGTGGTGCTTTGGTTGAACTTCGTTTAGATGGGGTAATTGAAGTTTAAGAACCACATAAATTTATTTCTGATTTCCAGTGTATGTATATAGAATACGGTTAATTTGTAGGTTAGGATGAGGAAAACGGAGGGGCTTTGTCCCTCGTGACTGACTGCAACTCACTGACAGGTCACTGCTATGGCCAAACTCGTTCTTGTACTGTTTGATACAGATAAAAAGCTAGAAAAGGCACTTCCACCTTCCATCTATCACTCACCTTGCATTGTAAAAGTCGCTAGCACACGGGGGGTTTTTTTGTTTGTGTTTAGGGTTTTTTTGTGGGTTAGTTTTTTGTTTTGGTTTTTTTTTGGTATGTTGTTGCTGTTGGGGTTTTTTTTTTTGTGTTTTTTTTGTTTGTTTGGTGGTGGTAGTTTTTTTGTTTTGTTTTGTTTTTTGTTTGTTTGTTTTTAAGTAGTTAAAAAACAAAACCCAAATCAAATTAGCGTTAATCTTAGTGAATGAGACGAAGAAGAATCCTTTGCTATGTGGCATTGCATCTCCCCATACACCTGCTACCAGCAGCCCGCCAGGGTCATTTTTAGCACAGGCACTCGGCAGAGCTCGGGCCCGCCCAGCCCTGCGCACCCGGGACCCACCTGCGGCGGGGCCCGCCGGGAGCCGGGCAGGGCAGGGGAGGGCAGGGCCGGGCTGGCAGTGCCGGCGGGGCGGGGAGGGCAGGGCAGGGCAGGGCCGGCCCCGCCGCCCGGGCCGGGACACACGCGGCGGGCGGCCCGCCGGGAGCCGGGCCTGCCCAGGGAGCTTTATTGCCGTGCCACGGCTGCCGCCCGGGCGGGCATGGAGGCGGCCAGCGCCGCACGGGAGGTGAGCTTCTCTGAGCGCAACTTCAGGGAGGAACAGGAGCAGGTTCCGCGGGGCCACGTCCGTGCTGGTGGGCGCACGCCGAGTGCAGCTGCCGGTGCCTCCGGCCGGCGGCCCCTGTGCCCGGGGAGGGTCTGCGGCGGAGGTCGGGAGCGAGAGCCGGGCCCCGCGGCTGCCACCTGTGCCGTGCGCCCCCCGGTAGCAGTGGTTCCTCCCCGCCCCCCCGGCGGGCAGTGGTACGGGCCGGTTGTCAGGCGGCGGGCCGGAAGGGGCGCGCGCCGCCCGCGGGAAGATGGCGGCGGGCGGGCGCGGGGGGCCCGGGGCCGGCAGCGGTACGGCCGGGCTGTGGCCGGGGCTGCGGGACAGCGCCCGCCGCTACTGCGGGCTGGCCTGGGAAGGGCTGCGCTGGGTGAGTGACCGAGTGACGCGGGGCTCACGTCTTGTGAGCCCCCGCGAGGGCCCAGGTCTTGTGCAGCGCTGCTGCCGAGGGGCTCGGGCAGGGGAGAAACCGAAATTAAGGCTTAAGTGCACAGTACCATATCCTTAGGCACGGGTCACGTGTAGTAAATTGGAGCCACATGGAGCACGTCGTATCTTTAAGCAAATAGATCCGTTTACAAATGAAACGCGAGTGTATCGAAGTGTTTAAAATGTGTTAAATCACCGTTGTGTTGAGTATGTTATTTTAGCATGAGGTTGGTTGAACAGGTTTTCCTACCAAGCAAGTTTTCTAGGAGACAGTTAAGAAGTACTTGCTATTGTTGATTCTAACAGCAGTGAAATGTGTAAGACAACTCAAAGGAGAATTTTCCATAGTAAATTCTTAGTACCTGAAGAGGCCAACAAAAAGGCTGGAGAGGCACTTTTTACAAGGGGCACGTAGTGATAGGATAAGGGGGATGGCTTTAAACTGGAGAAGATGACTTTAGGTTAGATAAGAGAAGGAAATTCTTTGCTGTGGGGGTGATGAGGCACTGGAGCAAGGTGTCCAGAGAAGCTGTGGATGCCCCATCTCTAGGAAGTGTTCATGAGCAGGCTGGATGGGTTTTGGGGAAGTAGGTCCAGTGGGAAGTGCTCTTGCCACTGGCAGAGGGATTGAAACTAGATGATCTTTTAGATCCATTTCAACCCAAATAATTCTGTGATAGTTGATAGTCTCAGAAAGAAAAGGTTCCAGAGCTTTATCTGCTGGTTTTCATGTCTTGTGGGAACTTTTTTCCTTCACCTGGTAAATCTGTCATTTAAAAATCAAATGCTTCTGTTGACCATTTTCTCAGAGTTTTGGAAAAAAATAGATATACAAGCCTTGGAAGTAAACAATGTCAACATGTAATGTCTGTTTCTGTGGATAATATTAGCCTCTTTTCCTTTAGCTGAAGCTTTTTACTTTACTTTTCAGGCTGTGGCTTCACTGCCTGAAGATATGAGACCTGGGCCTGATCTGTATGGTTTCCCGTGGGAAATAGTGATTTGTGCTGGCATTGTTGGAGCCTTGACAATTCTGCTGTTCCTGTACAGAAGTTATCAATCAGTAAGTGTTGTGGTCTAACACCAGAGAGCAACTAAGCACCACACAGCCACTCTCTTGCTCCCTCTGTCAGGTTGGAAAGAGGGAGAGAATCAGAGGACTAAAAGTTAGAAAACTTGTGGGTTGAGATGAAGACAGTTTGATAGGAAAAGCAAAAGCAGTGCACGATACAAAGCAAAACAGAGAATTGATTCACTGCTTCCCAAGGGCAGGCAGGTGTTCAGTTGTCTCCAAGAAAGCAGGGCTCCATCACATGTAGCAGTTACTCTAGAAGACAAACTCCATCACTCCACATACTCCCCCTTCCTCCTCCTTCTCTCAGCTTTTTATGCTGAGCATGATGTCAGCATGGTGTGGGTTATCCCTCTGGTCAGCTGAGATCAGCTGCCCTGTGTCCCCCTCCTAGCTTCTTGTGAACTTGCAGCCTCCTTGTGGGTGAGAAGCAGAAGAGGTCTTGACTCTGTGTGAACACTGCTCAGCAATATCTAAAACATCTATGTGTTTTCAGTACTTTTCAGCACAAGTCCAAAATACAGTCCCATGCCAGCTACTGTGAAGAAAATTAACTCTATTCCAGACAAAACCAGCATGGAAAGTGTTCAAGTTACTTGCAGATACATAGAGTGCATTAATAGTTTGCATTGAAGTTGTTATCCTTCCTGTTCAAGATAGATAATGTTTCAGAATTTTAAATCTATTGTGATTGAATTTAGAATTTCACTAAAACAGAAGTTGAAAAGTCTGTTTTGTCAAGATAATAAGTGTTTGAATATGTAGTGAGTGACTGTTGTAAGAGGAAATGCAATGAAACTCGCTGCAGTAAGGCTTCCTCTTTTCTTTTTAATTTCTACACTGGACTTTCAAAGTCAGCCCTTAAATTATTTTCACAGGATACAGATGTCTTCCCTAGGGTGTATGTATTGATATCTCTGTGACTAGCTTGGCCATAGCCAGAGCAGCTCAGGTCTTTCAAGCAAAAGCAATCCATGTGGTTTCCTGTCAAGGAAGTCATTTTACAACTCTTTGAACAGTGATGCCTGGATTCTGTTTATTGCAACACTGGAACACTGAACCAATTTAACTGCATGCTCTTTGTGAGCACTAATCTGATGACTTTGAGAGTTGCAGTACTGAAACCTTTCAATGCACAAATCAGATTATATTTTTGAGGTAATGCCTATCTTCTCTTGAGAGTAAGTAAAGATCTGAGTAATAAAAGCTGCCTACTGTACTTTTCCTGCTATGGAAATGGGGTCAGTATCAGTAATTCAGTATTCTAAACTTCTTCCCATTTTTCACATACTCTCATACAGGCATTGTGATTTGGGTAGTAGGTGTAATGACACTCGTGTTTGAAGACTGGTTTCATAGCTGGTTAGTTTTTCAGTTATGAGCAGCTGCATTTTTAGGGTTTTAACATGAACTGACCTTCTCTGTAAGGGGATCAGTGTTAATGTAAGTTAAGTAACTATAATTTGGTTATACCTTTTGTTCTCTAGAGGCATCCCTCTGGGTGATACAAAAGACATTTGAGCTGAAATCATGCAAACAAGCTAACCTGGTATTGTTTTCCTCCTGCACATGCCACTTAAGGCAGGAGATATTACAGAAGTTATTGACAGCTTTTCCAGTCATCCATACTTAGAACTGCACCGGCTGCTCCTTGAAGAATTGATGGTTACTGAAAAGTAATGGAGTAATTAACCATCCATTGGGGATGACAGGATAAAAGCATACTTAAAACTTTCTTACCCTTTTTTCGTTATTTGGATTCCTTGGCTTTAAATTAGGAGGAAACAGGCAAGATCTGAGAGCCCCATTGTTACATTAGGCACATGACCCAGGCCCAGCCTGAGAGAAATGCTGTGTTGTAACAGTTCTGTGGGTTCAGCCAAGTTCTGCATCCTTGTAGAGGCCATTTGTGACAGATTTTGCCCTTCAGTTTGTTAGATTTTGATTCTAGTGCACTAGACCCTACATGGCAGCTGCTCACTTGGCACTTGAAGGATGCCCATCAGGTTGTACCTTACTGCAGCTTTTGCTGTTTTATGTTGTAATGTGGGGAAGATCTTTCCCAATAGAAAATCTGAGCTCAAATGTGGAGCTTCCCCCTCCCTTCCCTTTTCTACTCTTCTGACTGTTTGTTATGTGGTGAATATACAGAGGTGTGTTTTAAAGTGATCCAGGTGAAAACTAATCTCCTTGCCCCTCTTTTGTCTGATAAGAGTGGGAGAAGGACAGGGCAAACACACAGACATGGAGGGGGTGAGAGCAGCGGATATGATTGCCTGTTTTTAGTAGGAGCCATATTTATATTCCTTTTTTAAGTTCCATGGTTAAACTTGGCATGGAATCACAGCTTAAAAGATTAGTTTTCAGATACTCTGTGAGAGTAATTGATCAGACATTTTCAATATTTATTCTCTTTTTTTCCAGGTTAGAAGTCGACTTTATGTAGGTAAGCTTATTTTTGATACTTAATTCTTTATATTTCACTGGAATATGACTTTATTATTTCTTTTTTCACCTTTAATTATTTGGATGATGCAACATTTGCTTCTCTTTCACTTTTTAGGAAGGGAAAAACAGCTTGCCAATAAAGTTGCTGAACTAGTTGAAGAAAAATGCAAAATTCTTGAAAAACTCAGCCTCTGCAAAAAAGAGGTAAAAGTCCTCATTTATTGCTTTCAGATGTGTTGTAGAAATGGATTCTATCAAGTAAAGTATTAACTTTTCTAAAAGTAAGATGTTTTAAAGCTTTCAAAGGGATTCCTCAAATGTTTTTTCTGTCAATGTCTTTAGGAGCAATTAAGGTGTTGGCAAGTTTTGACTTCAAACTCTCAGTACAATATATTTCACTGGAAGCAATTTCAAAATGTCTTTTTTTTGTTTATATCACTGGGATAGTGTAGTAGGGTTAAGGCTTTCCTGATTTCCAGCAAAGTGCATTTTGAATATTTAGGTGATGTCTGTGTTTCAGACTAGAGCATTGCAAATTAATGCTGGTATTTACCCATATTCTGACATAAAGTAATTCCTTTTCAGTTTGAAGATTTACAGTTGTCTCTGAAGGATGGTAACACAACAAAAGAATCAACAGACGCATCTTTTTTTGAGGTAAACAGATGAATGGAAATTGTTACTTCTACAGTATAAGGCAGTATTTTAGGAAAAATGTGGCCCATATTAAAAAACACCCAAACAGAGTTAAAACAGTAGCAAAAAAAGTTAGACAAACCCAAGAACTCCAACGGAATAGTTTTAATCGGGTTACTGAAAATGACTTAAAATCAAAGTATTTAAATTAAGAAAAGCCTTTTTTTAACAATTGCATTGAGGATGAGTAATACTAGAACAAATGACATATTGGACAATATTTAAGAAGTAAATTGTTCGCATTTCTAGGAGAGAGGGTAGTGCATGAATTATTTCTTTTCTCACATCTTATCTAATCCAAATAATGTCCACAGTCTACAGGTGCACAGTTTTAAAGAAAAATTCCCACTACATTGTTTATATCCCCCAAACTGAGAATATATTTGTAAAAGAGTTCTGGATAAGTGAATCAAATACCTAATAGGCTCTATAAAATTCATGTTAAAAAAAGTAAGTAGGTTTATTTCATTTTGCACCTCAGATCCTGCAGAGCTAATTCTTAGGGCTTTTGTTCATGCAGGAGTCTCTAGAGTATTTGAGTGAAACCTACTTTGCTGTCATATTTAAAATATATTTGTTGTCTTCATATGTAATTAATATCAAATGTTTTATTAACTCACAAACCAACTTGAATTTAGGAAATGCATGAAAAGCTGAACAAGTCAAACTTGAAACTCAACGAGGAAGTAGAAAATCTAGAAAAAGAGCTGGAAGAAGAAAAATCGAAGCAGTCGGAAAATGATACCTTGGTAGGAATAAATAGAATCCTGTCTTTCTTTCTATTCATTTAAGAAAAAATTCTCACAGAAAAAAATCTCTGCAGATAAGACACACTATTTTCTTTGTGTGTTCTGAAATAAAAACTACATTTTCCATTTTGTCTTCCCTGTAACATTAGAAAAATGATAAAGAAAATACTCAAAAGAAGAAAAGCCGGTTTTGTTGCAACATGTTTTTCCACACATTTTTACTGACTCAGCAGTAGAACTTTCTCAGTTTAAAAATAAAAATAATTTTATCAATTACCTAGACATTGTCAGTCAAATATGTGAAAGAAGGTGTATGACAACTAATAATTTTCAGGTGGCTGAAATTCAGGAGAAAGTGGAGTCTTTAGAGAATGAAGAAAAATCTATCCAGTCACAAATTGATGAGGTATGTCTAACCTTTGTAGTTTCTGTTTTCAAATCTTTGCAATTTCTATATTCTCCATGTAGTTACTGCTTTAATTTTTTTTTTCTATTAGAGGTGCAGCAATCATATGCTGTGTAAACTAAAAGAGTTTGTAAACTTAGTACTTTGGTGTGGGCAACTTTTAACTTCATATAGTGATTGGCATTTATTGAGAAGTAGTTACCTTGTCTTTTCTTAGTTTTCTTACTCCTCAATGATACATAGTATCGTAAAACTACAATCAGCAAAAACTGTTGAAATTGTAGAGAAAATGTGAGAATATATATGTAGCACAGCCAGAAAACCTAAGACAAGTCCAGTAATACCATCATGACCCTGCCTATATCTTCACCAATACCATTTAAGCAACAGACTTTTTAATTTCATTTAGGCCAAGTCCACCCTAAAAGTGTATCAGATTAATACTGAGAGACTCAAGACATCTGTTCAAGATGCAGTAGATGAAAACAGCCATCTCCAGGAAAGTGAGAAACAGGTAGGTTCTTCCTAGTCGTCCTTAGAAATACTGTTTTCCTATGATACTGATAAATATGATTTCTCCAAAGAGCTCATCTTCAACAAGTGTACTAACCTCTTGTGTGTTTTAGTAAATGGAATGAGGAAGAGGACATGGTTTTTAAAACAATTTTATGTTTGTCTAAAATAATTCTGTTTTAAAAGAAATGCAGTAGTTACAGTCTGTGGGGAATCATGCATGGAGCTCAGTGGAAGGAGAGCATGTGGTGATGTAAGTTTGGTAAGAACTTTGCTGAGACCTGTTGGAAAGCAGAAATACCTGAACAAGTCCACTGCTAAGATTTTCTACAGAGGCAGAGAGAAAAATTCTTTTACTTGGTCTAGAAAACCAAAGAAATTGAGGAATTTCAGAGTATTCAGAAGGCAGGTAAAAACATACTCTGGTACCACTGTAGATGTATTAATTGAAAGTCAGGTATGTAATAGAGAGGAACAGAAAAGATTGTTACTTCCCAAATTTAATTGTCTATTTTCCTCAGTGCTGTAGCCAGATCACAAAGAACACTGAATATTTTAAAATATTTAGTATATGCAATAGTTGTCCTTTGCAATAGGCTGCTTTGCAGTGTAGCTATTTCTTTTTTCCTAATAAATAGTTTCTATGAACATGTAATGCTCTGTGTAATGTTGGTTTGAGATGGTTTGTTGTGGTTTTAATGGATATATGCTAATTTTCCTGACTGATTGATGATCTGAGAGATATTATCATGCTGTTGTCTGAGGTATAATCTGATAGATACTTGCATGGGGGAAAGAGTAGTGATGGGAGTGGAAGTACAGGCCTGTTGCTTTTTAGCATATTTAGTCTTATAAAAAGCTGGGGAGTGCTTTAGTCCTCTCTGTCAAAACATGGTGTATGTCAAACTTAGTGGTTCAGGAGAAAAGAAAGAGATACATTAAATAATTTTTTTTTCAGTTCTGCACAACTCTCTTAGTAAAACTTGGTCTTTTTCCCTAATTCTAGAAGCAGTCTGTGATTGGCAAAAAAAGGAAGACAGTTTTATTAAGAGCTGTGGGTGGAGTAGAAGTGGATTTGACTGTTATAATTGTGAGATTAAGTTACTTGAGAATTATATTCTTTCAAGAGTCTTTTTTTTTTCTAATCTCTACATCCTCTTTGTGAGGAGGAAGGATCTGGTCTCAGTGCTATGTTTCAAATGTGACAGTATTCTTATGTAATAAATTTTGAGAAGCAATACATAAATTTTTAATAGAGAGGAGTTTTCTTTTTTCCCCCCTATGGTCATTTCTTGGGTTCAAATAGAAATAATCCAATTATTTTTGTGTGACAAAAATCTTCACTTTCCTTCCTTTTTAATAAAGTAAAAAAAATAGTACTTAGAGAAAGATAATACTAAGTGCTGGCAATTGCCTATATTTCTTAGGTAATCATTTTACATCAAGGAAAACCAGGGGGGGAAAATCAGTAAAAACAATTTTCAGTGTTTAATTGCCATGTTCCTAGATGAAAAAAGTTCTTTTGTATTCCTTCCAGATAAAACAACCTGGGTATAAGTATTTCCTTAACCACATTATTTAGGATTAATTGCTAAATTTTGTTGTTAACTGAGGTTTGTTGCAGTTTTTAGTAGTTTGGGAATATTTGTGCATATTGTAGTTTGTTGTGCTTTTTAGTAGATAAATAACCTAATGTTATTTGTTGCTGGAGCCTGATAAGGAAAAAAGAGAAAGTGTCTGCTTTATTTATTTGTGTTCTCATTTCTGAGGTGCTTTCTAATTGAGTGTTAGTTTACTGTATCAGAATATACATATCCTACTTTGTTTTTGTTTCTTACTTTTTTTTTTTTCAAAGATGGAATTTCACATATGCTCAAAAGGTAACAAAGGTGTTATTTGTTCACAGAAACTAGAGTCCTTTCTTCCTCTGTTCATTTGCATAAATGGGTCATAATCTTCTGGCACAACATAGCTTAAACTTTATAGGAGATGTGCTGTTTCAGGTTTGTTATGTGTCAGAGGATTGGGCCTTTTAGGTTGAACAAGGAAAGTGTTAATGAACTTCTGTGCTTTGCTGGTTTGTTTTTCTTCTTCAGGATCATTGGAAATATATATTGCTTTAGCTCATTGCAAATCCTTGCTGTTTCTCTTTATTGTAATTCTTACAGGTGTATAAAGTCATGTAAATTTATTTTCTCATTGGCTTCATGAAGAAGAAATCTCTTAAAAGTCATCTTTTGATGATGGAAATGATAAAAATAGTTGTCTGTGTATGTCTTCTAATCCCTACTATGTTGTTTGCATGATGCTGCAAATTCATACGTGCCTTTTATGGCTTGGAAAGTGCAATTGTGTGCCAAGGGGCAATGTGTGTTAATTCAATTCTAGTCACATACCTTTTGTTCTGTGCTGTCTGGTTTCTCTTTGATAAGTGTTCAAGCTTGCTTGTCTATTTGCATGGCAGTTCCCCTGTTTAATTACCATTTTCTGGTTGTATTTTTAGTATAACTGCCTGTTATGTTCTTCTTGCTCAACTTAGTTATTCTTCTCTGTACCTTTACTACTCTTAAATTGATAGCCTGTTTTGCAACTTAGAGCAGTATTTTTGACAGACTCTTAAGACAGTTTGGTTGTACTTTACCCCATGTTGTGGTAGCACGTGTTTTGTCTTAACAGAAATTTGCATCTGTTCAATTTTGTTCTCACAATGTCATGAGTTAATATGTTGCAGTCGTTATTTTTAATAGCTGGTGATAAGGTGTTCTAATCCCTTTACTCAGTTAAATATTTTTGTGAAGTGAGATTTTACTAGGGAATATCTGTAAAATGTAACCTTGGAACCTACCTATCACTTTAGTTAAGCAGAGTCAATTGCAGAGATACATACTAGTAGGTGTTGATTACACACAGCTGTGACTTTCATTAATGGGGAAGCTTTCTTAAAATAATATTTTAAAACTATTTCAGGAGGTATGGAGGAAGAGAAATAGTACAGTATTGCAAGTCACATGACTATAAATAACTGCCTAAAAGCTTCCTGTTTTCCCTTACTTTTCTGACTGTTTCTAAGTTGAAAAGACACAGGCACTGTGTATTCCTATTGGGGTGTGTTTTCCATCCATTCTCCAGTGTATGTCATTGTTAAATAAATTGTCACTATTTTATATTCATTGCTATTGTCACATCAAGGTTTTTAAACTTCAGTGGAATAAACTAAACACGTGCTATAAATGCTTAAAATATCCTAACAACTAATTACAATGGACAGCTATAGCAGCTAAAGCAGCTGAACTAAACATAGAAGTCTTAATTTTCAACTCTATGGCTATAACTTTCTTGTACTCTTATCTCTGTTAATTCTTACTGGTGGGTGAGAGGTTTAAATCCCACTTATGTATAGCCAATACCTGTAACTCAGTACTATTCATCTTCAATTCTTGGTTTTGTAGACAGTCACACTAATCTGGTATTTCCCTTTTTAGCTTTTACAGGAAGCTGAAGGATGGGGTGAACGACTTAGTGAACTAAATGAACAAACAAAGATGTTTGAGTCTTCTAAAACAGATGTAGAAGAAGTTTTGAAAAATAAAGAGAGCCAAATCAAGGTAAATTATGACATTTAGGATTGAATCAAATTATTCAGATTGATGCTAATCATAGAGTTCCAAGAAAGCCTGACAACCTCTCTTTGTCTTAATATGCCTTACACTGTTTGGGGCTTTTGTTTGCTGTCTCTATTCTCTAATGTAATGTTTCTGGCTAAGCAAAAAAAGGTTGCTTAGCAGCACAATGGAGCTGTCTGATAAAGACAACTAAGGAAAAACTCTTTTAGTTCTGATAGAGTATTGGCTTTCCCCCCTGTCCCCAGTTTGTAGTGTGGAACTTGGGTGTATATTCTTATAGTTGTGTACCTTACATATACAAGCCACACTAAAATCATCCATGCTTAGAGCTGTCTGAAAATTCTTCACAAGGATGTGCCTGTTGACCTGCAAATACATGCTTTGATAGAAAAAGTATTACCAGACATCTAGAATCTTGTATGTGGGCCTGACTTAATCTACTAAGGGACCTAAATAAAGAAAGTAATTGTAATGATAGCTACATTTTCATTGCTTTTATTTGTTTGTGAGGTTCTTGTGTGCTTTTTCTTAGTCACTGACACAATATATACTGAACATGAAAGACTGGAGTTCAGCAATACAAGAAGATGGTGACACTGAAGACAACCACTGGGACACAGATATAAAGGGGGAAACAGAGAATGGAGAGCACTTAGGTATGGTTTCCCTATTTAAATATTTAACAGATGTTTTAGAAATACAGAACTGACTAACTGCCAGAAAAGTTGCAAGATTAGCTTTATAGAAGTCAGATTTTTAAATCTCACCCAATGTCATTCATGTTGGACAGTTAACTGATGCTTGGACATCTCTGGAATAGCAACCTATTTTCCTGTTCAGCACTGTGTGGCATACAGACTGTCATAGAGCAATGTAAAGACTCAGTGGCCAGTCTCTTGCAGAATTCTGCAATACATGTCTGTATATTAAGCAGTGACTTTGTGGCATTTCTAGGTGGAAATCTTGCTTTTATTTATTCTTCAAGTTCCTCCCAGCAGTAGTACTGAGGGTCCTTAGAGCCTAATTTTTTCTTCCTTATCCTTACAGAGGTGTTGCTTGTTGCAGGCAGTGTGGTAGCATGTCATCTAAGGGTGTAGATGTGAGTCCCCTTAAACAGCAACACAGAAAAGCTCTTCTTCCTCCTCTTTCTTGCTGCAGCTTCTTTTTGTGCTGGTACTTATGGTACCACAGGGCACAAGCCCGTCAATCTCAGAGTGTGTATTCAGCATCTCGCTGTTAGCATGACCAGTCTGAGTTGTGACTGACTGGCAAGCAAAGCACTACAATGGCATATCTTCTACTCACACCCCTGCTTTGGTTTTGCTCCTTTATCCTCCAAGTATGCTGTGCCTGTTGTTAGCATACCTATGTTGTATGTTGGCATTGCTCTTGTATAAAAACCAAATAATAGCAGTAAGCTCTGTCACAAACCCTTTCATGCTTTTTATGTGATTTGTTGTTCTATTCCTTCAAGCAGATGATGAGCAAAAACGAACTGTAAAGAAATTGATCTATGCTGCAAAGGTATGTGATTTTAAGTAGCTTGTGGGTAGAAGAGGGGAAACTAACTAATATGTAGTTATTTTGGTAATACCAGTATCAGAGTTTAGCATATTTTAAAGTTTAATTAGATATTTTTGCATGCAAGCACTTTCTTAATCTTGTAATCTTATAATGTTCTCCTTTTTTTTTCTATTTTGATTGTAGTTAAATGCTTGTTTAAAGACCATGGAAGCAGAAAGAGACCAAATGTATTCAAAACTGTCTGATGAAAATAAAGCTAAAGAGGAACTTATGGGTAATTAAATTCTTTTTTGCCTTTAAGATGCTGCTTTGGTAAAATGGTATTACAGGCTGCAAGTATTAATTCCAGTAAAAACTGAATTAAGTTTACAGTAGTAACTACTTGATTTTTAAAATTAGTTTTTAAGTTGCTTAGCTCTTTTAAATACATGATTTTAGATGTGGAGCAATCAAAGTTGTAATTTGATTGTACTCTGTTGAAATATTCTGTAACTATAAAGTTAGCTATAGAATCTTAAAATACAAGAGCAAAGTAATGTTAATAAATACATAGTACCTTCTTTACATAATTTCTGGACATGAAACAGTGAAGTTTTATTCTAAATTTTAAAACCATCTATTAAAAGGGTGGCTTAATTATAGTTAGTTTGTAATGGGTGCAAGCTCAATCCTTAAAATATAAAGTACTGCATTTAGAGAATTGAGCTAAAAAACATCCTGCTCTGTTTCTTTTCCTCTGTTGTGTAGGACATAGTGAATTAAACCTTATGAAATGAAAACAACTCAAATTCAAATTAAAACCTGTGATTAGCTATTGCTTTCATAATCATAGCTGGCAGGGTAGCCAGCACTTGTGAATGTATGGCTTTGTTATTTGGGTGGTGAAATACTCTGTCAGACTGTATTTTTCAGTTTCTTTACAGTCCTTTAAACATGTTCCTTGCGCTAGTGAGTTCTCCAAATTGACTGTAGCTCTGTCTCATGGAGATGTTCAAACTTACTTGAAGCCTTGTTATATTTCTTGAAAAGAGACACAGGAATAGTAAATAGGAAAAGAAACATGATTTTGAATTCAATTTGGAAAGATAAAGGTAGTTTGACAAATCTGAGTTATCCATTCAGGCTGTTGAGGAGGACCTTGTTTAGGTAAATCTGCAAGAGTGTATGGTGGTGCTAGTTGTACTCCTTTAGTGAAATAATGACAATAGTAAGAGCTCTAAATGAAAATTTAGATTCTGAATTACAAAGCTGAGTTGTTTTCAAAGAAGTTAGGTGGTTTGGAGCAAAGGCCTGATACACACACAGGGCTGCACGTCATGGCAGGTAGAGAGTATAATTGCTGGTTTCTCATTTTGTGTCATATATTGAAATATGTTAACTTTGTATCTTATGTTACTAAATCAACATAGCATCAAAGGTTTTTACAGACTTTTGTATACTGAAATATTGCCAATGTGTTATCCCAGTATAATTATTTCTAATTTTGACAGAACGCATAGAAACCCTCCAAAGCCAGCAAGCTTCCTTGCAGTCTGAAAATGAATCTTTTGAAAGCGAAGTTCAAAAGCTTCAGCAGAAACTTAAAGTAATGACTGAGCTTTATCAAGAAAATGAAATTAAACTACACAGGTGCTGGTTCCTCTTCTTATCTTCAATGCTTGCTGTTGGATTTGAATGTAACTCTGATTTGGAAGAGTGAAAGTTTGAATACTGCTTTCCAGAATTTTCTGCATTGTGAAGACAATTTATTATGCTTTCATGTGCATTTGTGTTTACAGTAGTTTATAGAAACTGTTTGCATGAAACAATTCATTTTAGGACTTTACCAGAAGCAAGTACAGAAACAAAGAAGTAACAGATTTTTAATCTATGAAATAAGGCAATTAAAGTAGGACAGCTTGATTATTTTTTTCTTTAATTGAATTATTATATGATGTAATACATGTATCAAAGTTGCTAAAAGAAAATAAGTAGGTACTTTAACTGTGAGATATATTTTATATAATAGGGCAAGGAATGTCAGAGGAATGACAAGACATATATAAAACTTAAAGCATAGGCAAGCTCTTGGTGGTAAGCAATGTAGAGCCCTTGTGAATCAGGCTTTCCTCACCAAGAAAACCAGAAGATGAAGGGTGTACTATCTGCCTCACAGTCAGAATGTTAGTAGGGATTATGACCTAGTGATTGAAATCAGAAATATGTTTAGGACTAGAAATTAAATTTGGTCCAGGGCATATGGTAACCTTCAGGAGTGTGTGTGTGGGGCAGCAGGGCACATCACTTCAGGGCATGCATAAAATTACAGTTTTGCTAATCAGAAATTATTTCTTCAAAGGGTGGGCATAATCTTGAAGGCAGCAAGACAATCAGCACAACACTAGATCCTGTACTGAGCAGTGTGCAGGAGCTTTTTGAAGTATTACTTTCAGTAATCTGCTCTGTAGCATGTATATTTGTGTAGATGTTTAGCATCTTTGTAGATGCAATAAATCCTAGAAATCACTGCATTAGTATTTTGATTTTATAAAAAAGAGCAAGGAGGGAGTGGGAAGAAACCTGTTAAAAAAAAGGTACAATAAGCAGGCAGAAAGCAGACTGTGTGGATGATATTTAAAAATACCCTCGCTAAAACTCAGCAAATGTACAGTGCTTATCAAAGAATTTTAGAAAAGCCAAAAAGGGGTGGGGAGAAGCAGGTGGGGTGATGTAGCAGCACAAAAACCCCTTAGAATTAATTAAGGCAACATTTAAAAACTTGGTCCATTCAAACAGGGAAAATGAAAAAGTAGATAATGAAGATTGAATAGAAAATAAATTTAAATCATGTTCACAAGATCCACAATTTAGACAGCTTGATAAGAGCTGCTGTTCACAGGAAAATGACTAGTTTATCCATTCAGGGCTGTACTCAGCAGTATATCCATGTGTGTTCTGCAGAATCTTATGCATGAGTTTTTTCTTCTGTAATGCCCAATAAGGCATTAGGACAAAAAAGGAGGACCTGGAAAAACTTCTTTTTCTTTAAATAGCCAGTAACAATCTTTTTTTTCCCTCTAGAAAATTATTTTTAGAAAATACCAGAACAAATCTCTGACTGTTCATGTAGTTAGGGTTTTAGTTTGTTTGATATGATTTGTGGCTGCTTTCAAGATTGTTGACTTGAAACAAAATTAACCATTGTTTTTGAATTTTGTTTAAAGGAAGTTGACAGTAGAAGAGAGGGAGCGTCTACAGAAGGAAGAAAAGCTTTCTAAAGTAGATGAAAAAATTATTCATGCTGCTGAAGAACTTAACAGCTACAGGTAATTGCAGATTTTAGTTGTTTAATCACTTGTTCCAAAGTGAAGAAAGTGCAAATAGAGAATTTTAAAAAACCACAGTATATGCAAATGTATTTTCGTCCAGTTTCTTTGTGGTATATGTGTGTTAGACACTGGTTTGTGTGTAATAATACAGACTAAGGGTGGTTTTACTTTTAAAAAAAGTTAAAATGTTAAAACATTTGGGTGTTGAAGATTATGGCACCTGCTCTTCCATTAGAATCCTAATTGTACTGATTTAATGGTGTGGTAGAAGTGGGTCTCTAATCTAGTTCCTTTTACTGAACAAAGCTAAAAATAAAAAGTTAAGAGAATGTGAAATAAATAGTATGTTCAGTTTTCCTACTGAGCTAACATTTATGCTGTATAGTTATAGTATTCTATTTCTATTTCTCAAAGCTTTTCAGATAGTCCTGTTGCTTAGAAATTATTAACAAAAATATTGTCATGGGTGAATATTTGCTGTAGCTGTTTCCTAGCTGCTTTGCTCTGGTTTTTGTTACACTAGATGTGTACCTCTGGGTTTTTTCTGGATTTCCTCTAACTGCATAATTTTTCAATATGTAATGTGTATTTGCCATTTTACTTCATTTTTTATGGGGGTAGGGTTCAGTTAGTTAGGCCTAACTGAACAGTAGTGATCAATACTACTTCTTTGTGGACATTCTTCACTATCCATACAGGAAGACAGAATTCACTCTTCCTGATTTATCCAGAACATAGATTTTGTAGACATCCTAATTTTAACTATAATATTATTACTGCAAATTGAGTATAACCAAGCATTGTCTGTGTCTTTGGCCCACCTGCTGAGAAAGTGTAGAGCCTAGAGAGGCTGTGCACAGGCAGCTGGCAGCAAAGGTGGCATCAGACATGAGGTCTTGAAGTAACTTCAGTGCAGGTGCTGCAGGGGCCTGTCCCTCAGGACTGACTGTGACAGTGTGATGGTGCTCCAGCCCCATCAGTTCCTGTGCTGAGCTGGGTGAGGCTGGCTGATAGGGCATGTGAGGAAGGGCAGCCTTTATGCTGGAAACATCACAAACCACTGAAAACCTGGGGGTGTGTTGGGGTTTGGGTTCTGTTCTCTTGTTTGCATCCCTGTTTGCCTAGAATGTAAGGCCTAGAATTTCCACTGTTAGTATAACTTTTTGTATCCCATGGGCCTAAGTGACAATACTGTCTTTTGGATTTAAAAAAAAATTAATTACACCTTGTGGCTATTGTTGAGTTTATTGTGTTCAAAACTTTCCCTGGAAGCTTCATTGCAATATCATAAATTCTCATTTTGTTACAGAGAGCGAGCAAAGGATCTGGAAGAAGAGCTGGAGAGAACCATTCGTTCTTATGAGAATCAGGTATTTTGTGCTGTGTGACAACATCTATGCCAGTAGGAGGGATTTACTGCAACTGGAATACCACTTGCTGTTAGCTTGTGAGCTGTATTTGGCTTGGCTTTGTTGGGTGTCTAATTTTGCCTCCCCCTCCCTCTTCTTAATGTCATCTGGTTTTGACTGACACGATTTCATAGCAGAGATCACCAGATAACTTTATTGAAAAGTTGAATTTTCAGTTTAGGCACCTCATTATAAATTACCTACACACATTAAATTTATAAAAGAGAGTATATAATCATAAGTTTTGGGTTTTAGGAGAATGATGAATGTCTCTTTCACAGATTACTTCACATGAGAAAAAAGCTCATGATAATTGGGTAAGTTCCAAATACTGAATTTTCTGTGTTTTCTGCATCTTCATTTTTCATTATTTGTAAAGTTTGCTTTATCACCTTTTGGTTCAGACTAAAAACAGATCATCAAAATTATCTCTAACCTTTCACTTTGAAACATATTTCTTGCATAAATACACAAAAGCATGTTGAAAACACTTCTATTATATAAAATAGTTGGAAAAATTAAACTGGATACTTATGAACACAGTAGAATGATAATCTTATATCATTTGTTATAGCAATAAATCTGCTGGAAGAACATGACACCATATAACAAATGTGTGACATTTTGCTAATAATGAAAGCTTTTGGCCTTGTTTCAATGCCATTTTGATATTTTCTTTGGGTGTACTTCACTTCTTTTATCAACAAGTAGAACACATTATGTCCTGTGAGAACAGTATGTTCCATTGACAGCTTCCTAACAATGTTTCTACAAAATTTGGTTTTGCCTTTTTTTTTTCCAAACAGGAAAATTTAAAATATCTCCTGACTAATACATTCTTCACTTTCACAGAATGTCTGAAATAAAATCCTGCTAAAAGCTATGGTGCTTTGTGGTCATAATTCCAGAGATTTTATCTATCTGATTTTAAAATACAACATTCTTACATAGAATTTGAGACTTCAGATCTGTAGATGCTTCAAAGCAGGTATAACCAAAGAATTTAATTTCTGAAGTTTTAAGAACTTAATTTCTTTAAGTTTTAAGATAAGGCAGGAAAGCCTTATCATTCCTCCAAAATTTGAGTTTTAGAGCTGCTAATATAATTTGCTGACATATGTGAGGCTCCGTACATGAGTCATATCTTGTGAAAATGCAATTTATACACTTCACATAGAATGTCTTGAACCTAGGACTTGTCATATTTGTGAAGCATTTAATTAAAAAATAGCAGTATCTAAGCCTGGTTTTTGTCCTTTCCCAAAGCTGACAGCCCGAGCAGCTGAAAGACACCTCAATGATATAAAAAAAGAAAATGCACATAACAGACAAAAGTAAGTGCAGTTCTTCTCTACTCCTAAACAAATGCAGTTTGGCATGTGTTGGATTTAGGCAGATTGATGTTTTCTGTTAATGTATTGTGGCCCAAAGACAGCAGAGAGATCACAGTGTTTGAGTCCTGAAAGAAGGGCAGTCACTTGAGCTTTCCTGTAATTATGACATGCAAGAAAGTAAGAACTGAGGAACTATGTGAAGTACTGAAATACCTGAGGAAAGAGCAGAATGTAGTACTAGAACACAAATCTTGAAGGGGGGGGGGGGGGAATTGATTGTTTATTTGTTTGTTTGTTTTAAGTGAGTAAAATGATTTCACAGCTTATCTTAGAAGTTAATGTTGAACTAACAGTTGGTGGTAATTGAGAGGAACTTTCAGGTGTGAGGTTAACTAATACTGGGAGGGCAATTAGAGTGATGTCATACTAGGAATTGACATCTAAAATGCAACTTCAACTTCTGAATTACAGTTTAAACACAGCAGCATAGAGAAATACTTTCAGGCATAAGTTCAGAGTACTTTGACAGCCTTTGTCATATTTATTTAGGAAATAAAATACCTTGCTTCATTAACCAGTTAGGTAGAAAGCCTGGCAGTAAACAGTGTAGTCTGGTAAAGCTTTTGCATTTATTAGTCACTTACTACTTATTTGTTGTCTCTTTGCAGATTAACTGAAGCAGAATTTAAACTTGAACTTTTAGAAAAAGACCCTTATGCTCTTGATATTCCAATGAGACCATTTGGCAGAGGTACAGTATTGAATTGTAAAATAGAGCCTAATTCTTTTGGTTTATGGTTTTGTTTCCCAAGACCACACATATTTAATTGTTTGAAAACTATCTTGGCCATGTGTATGTACAATACCAGTCATTAAAAAAAAAAATTGGGTCATAAGTGACTCTAGGTCACATCAAGTATTTTGTTGAAACTAAGAGCATTTATAGTATTGATGAGAGTAGACTGGGAATATGTTACACATGGTAATGAGAGCACAGTTTTCATTTTAGTTACACAGTTTAGTTTTTAACTTCACATGAGAAGTTATTTATACAGTTGTTAAACTAAGTATTGTGAACTTGAGTATTTTGTTTTAACTGTTCCAGAGCATTCCCCATATGGACCCTCACCAATGGGCCGGCCTTCATCTGAAACAAGAGCTTTTCTTTCCCCTCCAACTTTATTGGAGGGTCCTTTAAGGCTTTCACCTATGCTTCCAGGTGGAGGAGGAGGAAGAGGTACAATTCTTAAACTTGAAAATGTATCTATTCTGGATTTCTCTCTCCTCTCCTATAAACCTGTTACACCTTTTCCTCTTGTTAGTGACAAAAAGTATTAAAACAATTCAACATCAACAGTTAATTGAACAAACTCTTCCTGCTTTACAGTTTGCTTCTAAAGCTTTTTAATGTGTGACAAGGCAATTGGAAATCTAGTTTTTATTGGTAGGTTGGTCAGTGGATTCATTTTAGAAGCATAAATTAAGAAAAGTAAAAAGCCAGACTTATCCCTTGTCTTTTCTTTCTTGGACAGATGGGGTTCTGCTGAAATAAATGTGATTATAAAGTAAAAGGGAGTCAATTATTTTTCTGAAGAAAGAATACCACCCCTTCCATCTCACTGGTCTGCAGTCTGTGAGAGAATGTTGTCAAAACATGAGGCAGTTTTATTGGCGGTTGTGGTATTAGAAAGTTACTGGTTCACTAATTTGTTTCCCTTCCCTTTGTTCTAAATATGAAGTAGCCATCATACAAGTGTTTCTTCCCTACTGATGGAAGGGACCAGGAAGTTTGTGTGTCAGGAGTACAATTCAGAAATTCCAGAATAGGTGAAAGTAAGCTGGGGTAGCATAGGTTGTAAGGGAAGAAAAATACCCTCCGTTCATATTTCTTATGCTGATGGAAGCAGTGTAGGTAAATGCTAGAGTGAAGTTCAGCATCTGTTGCAGGTAATAAAGAAGCTACTGTTTAATTTATTTTTACCATTGCACCCAGTGAAGCCTCTACTTAATTAGTGGGAAATATATCTAAATTTCTATTCCATAAGGATTTCAGTAAGTGCCATTATAGTACTTATCTCAGAGTGAACAAGACACACAATGCCTTCAAGTTTTAGGTTGAATTATAGCATGGAGAACTAGGGAATTATAGCAGAATTCAGTATTTTTCAGACCCAGTCTGTTTTAGAGAAAGCTTGCCATTTAAAATCACTCATTTTTACGGTTCTTAGTGTGCACTTGATTATGTGTTGACCTGGCCTTAGAGGATTTTTTTTTATTATTTGGTTCAGATTATTTTGGTTTGGTTTTTTTCCTTCTTTTTGAATAAAGAATTAGACCCAGAAGAGTGTTGAATGCAGATGGGTGTTTTATGATACCGGTATTAACTCTCAGCCTGCTAATTGCTAGTTTGATTAGCAGCAGGTTTTTATCACTGAGAAGATTATTTATCATGAGGGTGCTGGTGTCTGGTGCACATTAACTGGAACTTGTACAATGATTAGTTTCTTAAAAGCATTGCAGGTCCTCTGTGCTGTGCTGTTACTGAGCTAAGACTTTTCACTGCACACCTTTGAACCCTTCTCGTGGTCGGTAGCAAACAGCCGGAGTGTCCCGTGGAGCCAGCACCTCCTGTGTCCTGGCAGTGCTGGCATTCCATGATCTGTTCCACTGTTTCCAGACTGAATGAGGAAAGCCATGGCAGGGGATTTAAAACACAAGGGTGAATAACTACTCCATTTCTTCAATTAGGATCCAGAGGACCAACTGCCATGTACGAAGCTGGAAGTGAAAGAGGAGAGCTGAATTCTGATAGATTAACTGATCCCCACAGACCACCATCAGATACTGGATCCCTGTCTCCTCCTTGGGAAAGAGAACGCAGGATAATTCTGCCTCCACCAGGTAAAAACTCTGCTTAGCTACTGTATCCATGGAAAAGAGCATTTACTGACTTGCAGTCTATATATTTAACTATTTGGGTTTAAAAATATTAAGTTTTTTCTTGGACCTGCACGTGCAACTGAACTGGCTTTTTTTAATAGTAGTTTTTTCCTCTTCTTGAACAGTGTGATTCACTTGTACTTCTCTGCTATGTTTTAAATACATGTTGGTATTATCAAGGGACAATCAACTGTTTGGTATCATCATTTTACTGGGAGTTTGTTCAGTGCATTAAAAGACCTGTCTGGGCTGGATAGAAGTAAATTACTAAGAGATTTAAGAAGTAAAATTTATTTAAGTCTAATTTATTTAAATAAAAAATAGACAATGTCAAAATTTTTAAAAAAAAAAAAAAAAACCATTTATATTAATAGTACTGGAGTACCATGGTACATTCATCCTGTCTGGCATGTGTTTTCCTGTTGATACTGTCTCTTCAATGATTAACAGCAGCAAAATCAGTCTTCACTCTCACTTCTTCAGATAAACATCTGTATTGCACTTAACCACTCAGGGAAAGCAGAGATGGGTTAATTCTGCTGATATTTCTCAAGGAAAAACTTGGGGGTATGGACAACCTTCCTGGATACCTGTAATAAAGAAGAAAAAATGTTACAAGTTTAGAAAAAAAATTTAGGTAACCTCAGTTATTACTGCAGCAAGCAATACACATCTGTGTGAATTTCAAAAATTTCACATCTGTGTGAAAGCCTGCTGGTAGAACTCAGGGTCCTCTCAGGCTGCAGTTTCTCATCTGGCAGGTGTGGTCTGTTGACAGGATCCTGTAGAGAGGTAGTTTGATTTCCTTGGCCTTTCCTTCTTGTTCTTAGCCCACCTTTGCCCCTGGATCTCACTGATGCAGTTTGTCTTGTAGCTGCATGACAGATTGCTAGATCTGATGCTGGCAAGTTGGTGGAAACATATTACAGCACTATGAAACATAATGGAAAACAGTACTCTTACCTAAGAATGGCTTAAAACGTACAGTTACTTATTTTGTCTTCCATCTTTGCTAGGTTGAACCTTTGTTTCAAGGCCCCATTGTTTATAACTTACAGCAGAATTTTGAAAGTTATGATTGCCCAAGTTAAACCAAAAATCAATGAACTTTTTCTTTTGCAGCTCTTTAGAAACATAAGCAATTGGATATACTTAGTGGGATTCCTCTGTATTATTTAAGATTTGTTTGCTCACCCTGATTAATAGACACTTTGTATATTTACAAGAGCTTAAGATACCCAGAGAACCTTTCTGGTCTAAAATTGTGTGGAATGGAAGGAATAAATCTTCACAGACCTGTTTTTTGTGATTTCTTCAATGTTAGGTGACCCTTACACTGATCCAGCTCTTCCTGCTCGAAGACAAGAAAGATTTTTCCCTAATCCTCCAAATACTGGAAGGCTTTCTGGACCAGCAGAACTACGAGCTTACAATGTTCAGTCTTTTGATAAAACAGGTGAGAGTTGCTTCCATGATACTCTAGAATGGAAAATCCCAGTGTAAGCTGACTGTGCATGCTAAGCTATGGCAAGAAGTCAGGTTTTTAGCTACCACAGATGTGAAGTTCCATTGTGTAAGAAACATTTGAACACCTGCTGGCCTTGATGCAGCCATTCCCTTTTGGAGCAATAGCCCTCCCTGCTGTCAGGTGGGCAGGATTCTGTCAATGGCAGTCATCAGGTATTTTTGTGGTCTACCCTCACTGTTCTGTGTGTTAACCACTCATAATTGGTTGAGAGTCTGTTTTGGTCGCTCCCATGAGGCTCATCACAGCATTAAAACATCACAAACCCATACTTGCATTTCTGTACCACATCTGGTAAAGTTAGAAAGGCTTAGACTCACAGAGAGTGAAACAGAAACAGCCAAATGTTCAGGTGTCCACTGGCTTGGTGCACAGAGGCAGAAGGTCTGAGGCCTCTTCCTTCAAAGTGTTCACCATAGTGGCAGCTTCTTGTAGGTCACAGTGAATTGCTCCCAGTTTAATCACACCTTTCACTGGCCCACTAGTTTTGAATTTGCCAATTATGTACATTTTAGTTTGTGACGCTTGGCAGCTGCCAGAAGCTCATAGGTAAAGTTTGGTCACAGAGCTTCATACTTACTAAGCATTTTTCTTCTTTATGTAATGCCCTGGTAAGTCACAATTGTCTGATTCATCAGTGAAGTGAAGCCATTAAATTCCCAGCAGAAACTTCACCACCCAGGACTCAGTTCCTGACAGGATCCAGTAGGAAGTTTCTATCTCCCTTGCACCATTTCTGGCCAGAGGAGAGAAAACCTTTGCTACTCGGTGTCACAGTATGTGAGAACTGGGAATGCTGAATGTAGTTTCAAGTTGAAGGTTCAGGTTTCAAAGTGAGTTTTCTTTACTGGAGGACAGTTCTGTTCCTGTGCAGCTACTGACCTTCCCCCTTTCCCAACCTTCTGGCAGTTGCGCTTCTGCTTTCTCACTTCTGCCTTCTGATACTTCGTGTTCCACTGAGCCCTTTCTTCTAGCACCTGGCTGCTGACTGAAGGACAGCAGAGGTGCACTGTCTTTGTCCTTATTAATGCATCCTTTTTTTAGCCCTTTCTTCAGTCACTGCCAAGCAACAATTAATTTTTTTTAAACATTGTAGTCAGTTCCTGGGCAATTCAGAGCTGCTTGAATGGAAACAGGGTTTTGGATAACTTTGTTGCAAGCATTTAACAGGTTATTAAGAATGTGTGAATGTTGCTTTTTAGAGACACATAATTTCACTAGAGTTGGCTGAGTATTTGTAAAAAACCCCAAAACCCCAAAAAAAGCCCTTCAATTAAAAAACCAACCACCAAAAAACAGCCCATCCAGCATATCTGACTTCAGAACAGCAGAGTGTCTCAGTACTGAAATCAAGGCTCCTACTCATTAGAGTTAACAGGTTACATTTCTTAAGAAGATAATCAAAATGTTATTTAAAGTGAAAAAAAGAATATGGATTTTCCTAAGATGGTGTGGTAAACTATGAAAACTTTTCACTTGAGGAGGTACCTGGAGCAGGAAACTTCTTGTCAGAAAGAAGAGTTAAAGGCTGACAGAGTTTGTGAGGAACATCTAAGGATCTAAAATGCAAAGTGTTATGCAACATAAATATCAAGGCATGAGTATTCTCTTTGTCTGTGTGACATAGGAGTTGAAGTGTTTTAGATTAAGCAACAATATCATCAACAAGGCTGGGCCTGCTTGAAATGACAAGTAATTTAGAGTTTTTGAAAAGACCTGTCTGTTCATTGAGAAAAAAAGCTTTGTTTCCTTTCAAGGAGTAGAAATACAACATGCACATAAAAACTCTGTCACTAGTTAAAAGGCTTGTTTTGGTTTGTTCTTTTTCAGTATAATCATCTCTATTCAAGCTGAAGCATAAGAAAGCAATATTTTTCAAATCCCAGATTTGGGGGGCTGTTTGTTTGTTTAAAGAAAGTGTATTTAGTGTATATATTTAGTGTATTTCTATCCAGTCAGATTCTACTCTCTGACAATTCCCTTTAATAGTTTTCTCTAGTTGTTATTGAAAATACTTGTTCCTAGCAAAGTTTAAAAGTAAAAAGACTGAAGTTTCTATTTATCTCTTTACTTATAAAGTAAATAAAGCTAATGAGAGGAGGAGGAGGAGGATGATCATGATGATGATTATTATTATAATTTCTTCTGACTACTCATCCAAAACTGATGTAGTTCTGGAAGTTTCCTTGATATTTGTGAGCCAAGGAGGGAATTGTTTTTAGTCATACTTGAATAGGATTGGTGTGAAGCTGTGTGCCAAAAGCATATCATAGCCCAGCTATTCCCAGCATGGGGCTTACCGAAGAAATAAACTTTTAAACTTTTGCATACAGATGGACAGACATCTTCAGAACATAGTCCACGAACAGAACCGAGTGGAGAGGGGATGAAGGATCATTCTAACCTTAGTGTAAGTAGCTATAGAGAGGCTTGATTTAAAGAAGCTTTAATTTTCTGCAAAAAACATAGAAACATTTGTCTGTAGTCCATTGGTCACATTATATTGCACTCTTCAGTGCAAATTATAAAATTATATGTATACTTTACCACGACAATTATTGTCTTGTGAATTACTTTGATGTATTACTAATATAATCCCTGTTGAAAAGTAATTCTATCCCAAAAGACGAAACTATGCTCAAGCAGATGGTCAGTACATGTAGATAGCCTTGCTCAGGATCTTGCTGCAGCTAAGGCAGAGTTGGAACTAGCTCTTAGCTAGTGTCACAGCCACATGAAAGTGGGCCTGATGGCACTGGAGATGTTCCCTTTCCCTCCCCTAACTTCCCTGGTTTCCTTGTGTTGCAGAACTCGCTCCCTGATCAGTCGCTGGCACCTGAAAGTGAAGCTGTGGGTTCAGGGTTTGCACCCCCACCTTTCCCTCCAGTCAGACCCCCACTGATGCCTGTGGATCCCAGAGCACCACCAGTACCTTTCATGAGACGAGGCCCTCCTTTTCCTCCCCCTCCTCCTGCTGGCATCTACGGGCCACGGGAATGCTTTCCAGGGCCACGGGAATGCTTTCCAGCACGAGACTTCGGGCCTCCACGCCCCCCGCTGCCAAGTACGTGCCTTTAGCCAGCCTTTGCTTCAAGCTGATGAGCATGAGTGCTTTGTGCAGGTAGTGAGGTACCACAGGGGGTAGATGTGTACATATTTGCACAACTGCTTCTCAGTTCAGCTAACAGGGAGCACCTTTTCTGATTTAGGTTCGTTGTGTTGTACACTTCCTTTTTCACAACAGCTCATCTTGATCTTGTAACAAATACTAACTTTGGCTGGAACATATGGAACATGTACTGTTCAGCATCTAAAGGATTCTTTTTAGGGGGTAGGAAAGCAAGTTGGTAGGTTACCTTAATAATTTTCTTCCTATGAAATTGCATCTTCCATAAATCTTAAAAAGTTTCATCCTCTGGCTCTGAAGTGTGCTGGTGCCCTGCAAAGGGACAGTCCCAAAACAACTGTTTTCCCTTGGAGTTTGCACGACTGGAGCAAGGTGTAAGTATCAGACTGCAGGACTTCTTTCAGACTCTTGCTGTTCTCTGAGTACATGTGAAGAACTAAGCAATTTATCTGTGAAAATATCTGTAAGGTATGGCATGTAAGGGTTGCTGTGGCAGACTGAAGGGGCAGCAGCAGCCCAGGAGCTGGCAGTGGCTAGCTGCTGCTTTGAGACTGTTGTGGGTAACTACTGATAAAAGTGATGGTTTTGCTCTCCTCCTGCCAGGCATCTCTGTCTCTTTGGATCCTGACATGTGACTTCTAGTTAGATGGGCCTAGCTGAACAGTAAGCTAGCAAGAGGAGCAGGTGTACATGTTTACTGTCATGATTGATATTAACTGCATTACTCTGATTCTCTCACAGTAAGAAATCCATTTCCAATGAGACCTTATCCTCACTATCCACCTCAACGACCTGGATTTTTGCCTCCACCACCTCCTCCTGAAAATAGAGTTGAACCATCTCAGTCAAATCCATCAGCTGTAGAACCAGAACCACAGCAGGAGACTTGACAGTCATTTGGGAAATGTCCTGAACCAGTTTTGTGCTCTCCTACTGGCATTTTTCCTTATGTTAAGTAACCATTGTTACTTAGGTCTATACAAACTACTTTGCTCAAATTGAAGCTTAATAGGAAAAATTCTCAGGATAGTATTTTGTAAATAAAGAATTAAATACCTATGAATATTGTGAATAAGTGATTTCCACTGTACAATAGTCATTTTAAATTACGCATTTCTAACTTGAGTAGTCTCTTCAGAGGTGTATAAAATTAAATCATGTGAACCTTATTGTAAAAGTCCAGCTGCTTTGTGCTGGTTGAGCTGTACAGGGAGTCTCTCTGCATGCCAAAAGTGATGCTTGCTGCTTTATGAATAGGATGTGAAAACAAATGGAAACAGTTAATAAAAATCTACAGAAAATGAAAGCAATGTCACTGGTAACATGGTATAATAGATAGGTAAAGATGAATAACCATGATTCTCCACTTGAGTCCCCTCTGTTAGTGGCCTCCTAGGTGATCTTTCAGCTCTCAAGCTCTACACTGTGGCAGTTCTCCTGCCATGACACTGAGGGGGAAGAGGCAGCAGAAAACCTGAGCAACTCTCCCATTACTCTTCAAAAGCTGGAGTGGAGTAGTGTTTATTGAAGATGTGTACAGGGGGTTTTTATGACCTGGGAGCAAGGAGTCATAGCTAGGATATGCTCCAGCACAGCCCAGCCCTTGCTTTTGAAGACATATGTCTGCAGTAAACCAGTAGGAGGGGTGTGTTTTTGTCTGTCCCAACATGAGTTTGGTTTATTAGGTTTCAGATTTTAGCACCAGTATTAGGAAAATGCTGGGCAGGACAAAAGCAGAATTAAAAAGTACAAGAAGGAAGTGGCAAACTGCAGCATTAATAAGTCTTTGTCTTTGAAAGGAGTTGGTGTGGTACCTGGTTCACCTCCTCAGGTTCCTGTGTGGTGCTTCCCTGGCAGGAGTGGCTGTCCCAGCAGGTGCAGGGCGGGGCTGCCCCGTGCAGAGTCAAGCTCAGCTTTCACTGGTGGCTGTACAATCTAAAGATTTCTGCTAGCACCTGGTGGCTGTTCTGACAGTTTGGCTTCAACTTGAAAATAATGTAAGGACTCAGTTCAGTCATTTGGTAAGGGACTCTTCTAAGACAAAGAAGCAAACTGGTTTTAGCAAGCCCCAACTCAGCAGCAGTTCAACCACCAGCCTTCATTCTCTGCATGCACACACACATTACACACAGTTTCAGGCTTTAATGTAAATGCAGCCACCACACCCCATAATTAGAAGTTACCAAAAAAACCTCCAGCCCACTTTTTTTGCAATTGCTTAGGTAGAGTCTGCCAAGAGAGCATTTTCTCTTGTAGCTCAGTCTTCCTGCTCCTACCATTGTTTCCATGTTGGCTTGTTTCAGCTGTAGAACTCTTCCATGGCTCACTCCTACAATTTCTTTATCCCTTCTGCTTCTAGCACTCAAAGCATTTAGGTTAAGTATTTGTACTCCAGTGATTCAATGACAGATTCTGACAACAGCCATTTTAAAGCATCATCCATGTTAAATTAACCATGTAGTTTAACGTGGCTGTTGCATCAGCTTTAGCCAATTATTTGATGGCTATGAGTTTGCCTGAGAGACTTCACAAGGATTCTCAAAGGAGTTACTGAGTTTTACCCTTGTCCTTGTCATCAGCCCTAGGAGCAACCAGAACTGCCAAATACAGCCTTGCCCTTGCACAGAGAACCAGGGTATAGCACAGAAATCCTGGGCTGATAACACTGCCATAAACCTTTTTCATTCCTTGCCCAACTCACATTCATAAATAGTTTTTGCACCTCCCAGGTATCTCAGTTTTCTGAGCAAACACAGTATTTTCTCCACATGGGTTAAATATTTGTTCTAAGTTAACTCTAAAAAATTCTTCCTCCACCAAAACAGTCTATGCCCACAATGGTACCGAAAGCTGCAGGCAAAAGGAAAGCTAGCTGAACTAAGAAAATGCAGGAAAAGCATGGATTGGATCATCCTGCAGAGACAATGGCATAATTTGAGACATTTTTCCCCTCCCTAGTAGCAGTCCAAAATTTTATTTGCAAATTTGGAAGCAAGGTTAGGTTTATGTAATAGGAAGCAGGTAGATGGTAACCTGTCAAATGCAGAAAGGCCACACAAAAGTGTATGTGGGGAAGTCCCTGTTCTGCCCACCCCCAAAAGAATAAGCAAAAGAATAAGTTTTGACAGGTGAAGGCCTAAACCTAGCTGAACCTTGTGTTCCAACAGCTGAACCTAGAATGCAAAAGACTGACATTGCCATCTCTTCAGCAAATACAAAGAAACAACAAAAATAAAATTCCTTTTGGGATCGTGCAAGTTCAAAGCAATTTTGCAATATTTTGTAAGGTCCCACTCCAAACGCATGAGAAGATTATCTTAATTTCCTAACAATTACAGACCACTTCAGCTTGAATCCCTTCATCCTGGTATCACTAATAAAGATTACTGCTGAAAATACAGGCAGACAACAAACCTCACTTCTGTCTATTCCTAAGAGAGGAGAAAAATCAGGGGTGCATTTCTCCACCACTGCTCAAGGTATGGCTTTCACCACACCCTCCTGCTTTAATGGAGTCCCTGAAATTTCCAAGATAGATTCCAGCCAGGAATCTGTTTTAGGTACAGTGATTTCGTCCCTGAACACAAGCCACACCCAGTGAGCAGAGTCCAGGCTGTATGAAACAAATCAGACCTGGAGCATTCTAACAATGCACAGCCATTGCTAAGAGCCAGCTCTGGCTGCAGCTGCACACCCCCCTGCTGTAGTCAAGTGAGCTGCTTCCCCTGCTCCTCATCATCTCTTTCAAGATTAAATTAATTAAAACAAAGCAGAAAATAGGTTAGACCAAACAGATTAAAAACACATTTATACAACAGAAAGGCAAACAGGTTACTTCCCAACTCTATTTAGTAAGGCAGTTGCCCATAAAATGCCATAGCTTGCAGAGATAAAATTACCATTCTGCAACTGTTTAAAGCAGAGGACACTGAATTTGCTTTATTTGTTTCTGTGTGACTTCCTGAAATCTTGAAACCTTCAAAACCAAACTTCACGTTCAGATGCTGCTGAGCAATCACCATGAGATTTATCTGCTACATAAACCTCCCTTCTGAGGCCAAGCCCTGAAAGGCACCAAAACAAGTCCCAATATTTCACTTTCCTGGAACATGAAAAGCTGTAACTGTATTTACCTTATCTTAATCCCCCACAGCGTCTCTTCAGTATATTGGCAAACGATCTTGCTTACCAAATCTGGAAGATCCAGGAAACTGCGTGAACAAGCAGTGCACTTTTCACACTTGGCAGCAGTTTGGGCTATGGTAACATGAAGTTCAGAAGCTCAAATCAAGTCCGTGCTTGGCACGCACACACTGACCAGCCACTCTGACAAGCCTCACAGCACAGTCAGCCACTGCAGGGCACAGCAGCTCTCCAACAGCTGAGCAGACATTGCAGCTTTCATTCAGAAGGCACAGCTGTGTACTCTGAGTACGGATAAAACGTCAAACTGAAGCGTTGCAGGTATTCATAATCTATTTAATAGTGGGACACCAAAGAAGTACTACACATTTTTCTTGAGCACATTAGATTTTGATTTAAGCAATTGCAATTGATGAAGTAATTTCTCAAAAATAGTCTTCTATATTCTACAGTCCACAGTTTACTGTATCAGTCTAATAGGTCATATAATGATATACTGTTTGTGCTAACTGGTCTGATCTTTAGCAAAGCATCCTTCCCATTCCTCCACCACCCCAAAAAGTGTTGACAAAATTCAGCCAAATTTTAAAAAATTGTGTGACTTATTTTAGATTTTTCTGCTGTCCTAAACACAATGGGAGCTACTAGTTATACACATCTTATGAACGATGTTGCATTTTAATTCTAGAAATCTTCATGCTGATAACAATAAAGTATTTTATACAGCGATCAATTTTTAATGCTTTATTCATTGATTAAAAGAATATAACATTTAACATAAACCATACAACATCAGTCATCAATTCAAACATTCAGCTGGTTTCCTTACATTTTCTGTCAGGAGTTTTTTTTTAATCTGATCACATTTATAAGATAAAATCTCACCACATCTGGCATATACACACACTGTGCCAGTGGATTCACTCTACTGATGTACATATAAAATCCGCATGGTATGTGCTCACTGGAGACAAAACAGCGCACACCTGTCAAAAGGTCATTTTAATATAAGATGGTAAAACCATTTGTAAAACACATATAAACTTTTTCCATAAATAGAATCATATCTGGACATCTGTTGCATAAATTGTGTTTTCCAAAGCTTACAATATAGCAGCCAGGTCTCAGCACTGCTGGGCACCCACGTTGGCCACTTACTTTATTATTGCAGACTGTCCTTTAAACATTAAATGCACAACATTCGTACCACTTAAAACTGGGGTCAGGTGGAAGTCTCACAGAGACCACGTCTGTACCGCGGTTGCCCTGAAACAGTTACATCGGCTTCTAAAGCCTCTCAGATATAACAAGATTTTAAAACATACTTCATGGAATGTTCTTCATGCATCATAGCAGCTCATACCTGTGATAGAACAAGCTTTGTATTTGTTTCCTTTCCTTCCTTTACATTCACTATTCACAGTGAAACAGGTGCATGTTTGTTAAGAGTTCTGAGGTTGCTGACTGAGCCACAGCACAGCTGTGTACCACAGGTCGAAATTCGACCTTATATATTACAATCTAGCAGTATCTGGCTGGCCAAAAGTTGGCCTGCCCCTGCCAGCATGTGGGCACTTCTTCGTTTTTAATCTATTCTTTGGCAGCTGACACAGGCGCTGACAGAGAAAATCCAGTGACTTGGTTGTTAGGGATTTCACGACTAATGTTTGTTTGCAGGTGTAGACCTTTGTATTGAAATCTTCACTGTTATGCGTTTACCCCACCGGAGCGCACATTTCTTGCTTTCTCCTTTTAAACTTTGGCCCAAAGCTAACTTTTAAGGAAGATGACAAAACGTGAGAACAAACAAGGAGGAGCTTGCAAAGAATCCAAAAGACTACAGCTTTATGGAGTGGATGTGTAAGTGCAGGAACCTGAACCGCTAGTGTTTCACACCGCCGCTTAGCAGCTAAGGAAAGCCGAGAATGGAGTTAAGCCATGCTGCAGAATCCGCACGTGAAATCAAGCAAGGTAAGAGTCTTACAGTGAACAGCCCTGGACAGACTTCTCGTCCCTTAAGCCTATTAAGTAGCATGCTACTGGATTAAGCACACAATGACAGCATAGAGATCCACTGGGCTATGGATATGGGTATTAAAAACAGTTGGCTCCCAAGCACAGGACTCCAATAGAATAGCAAAAGAATTCAAAATGCAGTTACTCAATTAAAGTAAAGTTAGCCGGCAACCTCTGACAGCCTTTGGCTGTATCTTTGCAAGGTTTGGTAGACAAGTCCATTAACCGTGAAAACCCTAAACACTGCCACTTTCAGCTTCTAAACCAATACCCGACTACGTTCTTTGATCAAGAAGTAGAATACACATATATAATTCTATATAGCTAATACTGATTAAACACAGCACAAAAAGGGTTAATTCACACTACCAAAAAAAACATAATAGGACCCTACTTGCATATGTAACCACAGGAATTGTAAATAAGGAGCTAAATGCCTTCACTGAAGCTTTGCATCTCTCTGTAAAAGTGACGGGTTGGCTCAGTGAAGACACTGAGCAGCTCTATGTCCATGACGGCGTGCCAAGGGCGACCCAATCCAAGAGATACTTGCTCAATGAAATTGTGTACTGGATCCACATCCTGATCAGCCAGTTCTCCTTGGTCGAATTCAATGCTTTCTTCTGTGACTTCCAGTACTTTCAGGTCAGAGCCACGAAGACGAGCAATTGCTATAAGATTATGAGCCCAGACTGTGTAACCTATGGGGAAAGAAAACAAAGTTGTTCTGTCATTTTCCTACAAGGTATTTTCTTACTCTACTACTTAATACCAGACCATCCCAGTATCTCTCTGAACCTATTCCATCATGTTCCATCTGGCAGAATTCCCCTAGGGCATGGCGGGGGCTTTCTGGTTTCAAGTGGGGAAGCCCCCATTTTACACTCTGAATAAGTAAGTATAAAAATATTTCAGACAACTTAATCAACCTTTTCTAGATCTTTTTCTCCTACTTGCAGAGCAGTGGACTACTGTAAGCTTATATAAAACTTCAAACCTCCTGTGATTTACTGTGTAGTAAAATTAGAACGAAAAAAGAGAGTTATTAATTAACTGAATGCATAAAAGGAATGCTTTAAAACTCTGCTTATGCTAGAAAAAAATATTTGCTTTCATTGCTTTAGAAAGTAAGACTTATTAAAAAAAACCAAGCCACCACCAAACAAAAAAAGTCAGCACGCACACAAACCGAAAGCCTCTGCAGCAACTTCATGTCACCCCAGTGTGTGTGTTTATGTACATATTATATATATATATATATATATATATATATATATATATATATATATATGTAAGATAAACTACATGTATCTTGTTATTCTGTCTGAGATAAAATATAATTACAAAGCTTCCCTCTCTTGACCCTGTATATTAGCATTTCTCTTTAAAAACTCCTACTCCCCCCCAGTTACCTGTAAGCTTTCTGCACCCTGGCTAAGAGAAATGCAAAGTTCCTCCCTATTCAGATGCAAACCACAGATGGGAACGTCCCTTTTGGGGAGCTCTGCCAAATCAGCCCTTCCACTGCAAAAGGCAAGGCTCATTTCTGCCATGATCATCATTCTTGCAGGTGCTAAACTTCTTGGTGAGATGCCCAAGTAGATTCCAAGTAAAGCTGCAGTCTGCACAATATTTGAACTGGGAAAGATGAAGTGCTGAGCAGTAAAAGCTAACTGTGGTTTGGTCCTCCAACAATGCAGTTAACATGCTCTACATCATAACATATCAAAATAGATTGTCAGAGAATGAAGAAAAGATGTCAAAGTAATAAATAAAAGAAATTTATGTTCTGTTTTCTTTTACTTTTTTCTATTGTGTCTCTGGAAGTATGTTGGTTAGGGTAGGTGTTCAACAAAGAAGCCTGCACAGATCTGTAAGGCTCATTTCTGGTATATTAACCATTACCAATGCATGAATTCCCACAATCTCCATCTGCTGGATACTTCACCTCCAACACAACTGTCCACAGAAGATGAACCTGTTTTAATTCAGGCAGCTTAATTCAGTGTCCCTTCCTTAATAGGGACATTGAAGTCAATGGAAAATTCCGCCCTGTATGATGACACACTCCTGTCAGGACATGGAGCTCACACCACCTTCCAGTTATCTTGACTGTAAAGGAACTTACCAAAGAAATCTTTGAAAGCAAGTGCAAGAATAAAGGGAAAAAAAAAAAAGAAAAAAAAGCCCAGTACACAAAACCCTTTACCATCATTTGGGCAGGTATATGGCTTTTGCTGTAACTTTTTATGGTGAGGTCCTCTATGCACTAGAACAACCATCTTATTCCCAACTTAATCTCATTTTAAATGAACTCTCCTTTCAAAAGCTCTGCCTGAAACTTCTTTGTGACCTCCCACCTGCCAAAAACTCTCTGTCCAGCTAAGTATTCAGAGGTAAGAGGAAACGATCACTTCACTACTGGTATCACTGAACAACAAATTTACCATGAGCACACTGTAATTTATTCTTCCTTGCTAGTAAAAATTTCAACTTTAGTTTTGCTCATGGACAGAATAAAACTTCACCATGACGTTTATAACACAGAGTCATAAAAATCTATGTGGAAGTATCCTTCCCTTAAGGAAGAAGAAAAAATAAAAAAGGCCTTTGTTCTCACAGATGGACCATGCTTTTTATTCACAGTGCCAGATCATACCACTATGATATCCTACTGTCTCCATCCCATCCCAAATGGTCACACACTCTTTACAACCCTTTCTTCATTCTGCAAGAATGTATTTAACATCTGCCTTCCTCTGGCTCCTGGACATTTCCACCATTTGTCAGTGGCAAGACAATGACTTCCCCCAAAAGACAATCTTGAGGCAGCCCATAGAAGTGTCCTTAGCATATGTTTTCCCCTTTCGATCAATGACAAGTGGCAGCCACAAGTAGATGGAAATAAAAGCTTTTTCAGAAGTAAACTTATACCAGAAGAAGAAACATACACACACACATACACAGAAAAAAAACCCTGAGAAGCACTGGAAGCTGAAGAATAACCACTTCAGGAGACAGAAGAAGAAACCTGAGCACTTCAAGCAAATTATGGCACCTTGAACAAAACCACCTTTTTCTTAAGGAAACTTCACAATATAATATAACAAGTGGAGCCAGAAAACATTATATGGTAAACCTCAGGGAATCCAAGCATGAGGCTAAGATGCTGTACTGGATATTTCTTCCTAATAGTGTTCCATCTACAGCTACTACTCTCCAAGAACGATGCTTGCAGTACAGTACTAGAAAAGTTATGTCCACAACTTAGAAAAGATCAGGAGGCATTTAAAAGCAGCTTAGCCAGCTTCTGCTGCAAGGAGGGGGAAAAGAAGGGTAAAGAATGCAAATCCCAATGTAACAGCGAGGTGATATTTGGCCATTTTCTCTCACAGGCAGACACAGCATCTCTCCAAAGAAAGGTGATGTAGCAACAAGCATTTGCTAGACAGAAGCATAAGGGATGTTTGCTTTCCCAATACTCTGCACAAACTAATAATTTCTACTGAATAGAGACACATGCTGATATGATACTTACACTAGCTTTTAAAGTTAGATAATATATTAGAGGGCTTTTCTGTAGCAGGAGGATAATTTAAGGTAACACAGTTTTATTTTTTTTTTAAAGGTCCTCAAACATGTATCCAAATTCTAGAACAAACTGCTAAAAGCCACACCTAGATTGGCACAATCATGTACCAGCACCCAAAATCTGTCTCACCAGGAAGCTATTAAGGAGAGACAGCCCAATTGATCATACCTTCCCTGCCCCCAGCAATGATTTTTCAGTAAAAGACCACAGGGGAAAAAAAAAAAAAAAAAAAGAGCAAATAGAGCAAATTCAGCAGGACCTTCTGACTTCAACTGATGGAAATCTGAATGTCCACTTCCTGGTGAAGGTCTCCTGTTTGCACTGAACAACTGGAGATTTACTCCCCCAAGCAGTCTGATGAAACACATTTATTCTTATGCAACACAATAGCCATTGCTTTAACTCCTTCATGCATCAGCAAACTTGGTCTTGGTAAGCTGATTCCAGCACAAATAAAAAAAACATTATTCTGCATTATTTCAGTTTCGGGTGCCTTAAAATTTGCCAGACTGCTGTAACTTCTACCACCAAGTTCTCTATTGATGATAGAGCTGAATACATTCTAAAAGTTGTTTGCTACTATATGGCAAATAAGTAAGTGGGATAAACTTAGCTCTGGTATTACTGGTGAAACCAACACACTCAGTGAGGCAACCGCCTCTACATATTTTTCAGCCTTCATCTGCTGGTAGTCTTACCAAATTGGTAACACATTTCTTCTTCTCAGCTTTGGGGCACTTAACCAGTGTTATTTACAAACAGGAAGCAAAATCATCTAATCTTGCCAGCATATGAGCTCACAGAAAAACAGCAAATGTTTTCAGTTCACGTACACGTAACCAGTCACTTAATGGAACTTGCACAGTGCAGACCACTTGCAGGATAAGCCTCCTGGAATGCTCACTTCTTAAGTTATCCTCATTTCTGTGAGGAGTTTAATAAAATCCTATGTGACTTCTCAACAGAAGTTAGTAAGACACAAGCAGGTTTAAAACTCATATATATTAAACACCTTCAACAACAGCATGTATAGCAACAGTGCAGCAGCCTTTTGTATAACATGCCACTAAAACACACTATGATTAGAAAGGCAGAAGGCTTGTAAGCATTTAAAAGTCACATACTATGCCCATGCAATGTGTTACCTACCATGAACAGCTAGGAGAGACAGTCTTGTGCACCTCCAGGCTAATAAGACAAGTGGATCTTCATTCCGGTTGTCACTGAGATCTGGGAAGGCAGACATATCTATCACATCATTCATTAGTATAAAATGAGTGAGGAACTTGTCATACTGCCTGGATATGAGATCAACAACAGCTCCTGAAACACAAGTGACATAGCTGTCAAAGTGAATCCTCTCTAGGGGGATACTGGGCTTAAGAATCCTTAACATATCATCACTCTTGACATCAAAAGCCATTATATAGACCCGAAGATTAGTGCTGTTGCGAGTCAGCGCCTGCCAATTCTCATCTTTTGGCATATTGTCCAATGACTTGTGCATTATGGAAACACTGTGGACCAGGAGAGACAGTCGATGCAAAGGCACATGGTTGCTGTCAGCCAGGACTCTTGCCATTTCAGCTGTAAAATCACAGAAATCCAAAGCGAGCGAACGCAGATTCACAAAACGCTCCAATTCGACCGCAGTGATAAGAGTGGTATTACCAGGGATGTGGTTGTCCAATAAGCTCAGATGTTCCATGGTGTTGGCTATGGGGTTTGATAAGGAGGACAATGATGTGGGAGTTACTATTTGCAGCATTAACCCACAAGACAGCCATTTCAATTGCCTGCTATTGCCTAATATCTCTTCAAACAGCTGTTGGATTCTGTAAGTAAACAAAACAGACAATGATCCTATTAAACATGGTTTAGTCTTACCAACTGCATACCATTCAACTGTTTCATTCAAGAATTACTCTTCCCTCATTTATAGCCTTATTCTGCAGGAAGATGCTATTATTATAGTTCTTATGAACTGCAACCAGATTGCAGACCTCCCAGAGCATTTCAACATCCACTGCACTAAAAAGGTTAAAATTGTAAACTAAAAGAAATAGGTACTTTGTCTTTCAAAAATGGTGACACACTATGAGCCTTCACTTCATGTATTTTCCAGCATGTATTTAACACCCTCCCACATACATTTTAAGGTTATGCAAATAAGAAAACCTATAATGCTTTTCAAATGCAGCTCTTGTTTTTAAAAACAGCTTTTTGTATTTCCTAACTTCTCCAAAACTGCAAATTTAGTATGGAAAAAAAGTAATTTTCAATGAAAGGTGACAAACTTGGTTTTGAGAGTAAATTAGAATGATGTGAAATTACCCGCTTGATTTGCTCATCAAAGGGTAAGGAACAAACATACAAGAAGATACTTTAAATAATTCCAAACGGACCAACTAATTGGATTTTCAAGAGCCAACAGGTTCATGTTTTACCAAAACAACTTGGACCTAGTAACATTTCAATCTCAAATTATCAGTGCCAGATTACTATGAACTTATTCTGATGCACTCACCTCTCCTACGCGTTTTTATAAGTGAATAGATGTTCTTTATGTTAAGATCTTTTGTTCAAGAATGCAACAGAAGTATTTTAATTTTTCAATATTAAATTCTAATAGTACAGTCACACTCTAAAAACTTTCTCCATGTAAGTATTTTTCCAGTCTCCATTCCAAAGCTGTAAAGGTCCAAAAGAGTCCTCCTGCCCAAATGACAAGTGCTCTTTTAGCATATTAGACACATGTGTAGGAAAGTATTTGATCTCAAGCCCTGGTCAGCATTACAGAGAAGCAGCTGAGCCAGGCTATGACATCAAGAAATAAGATGCCATAAAACCATAAAATATCAAGAAATAAGATCCAGTATAAAAACAGCAGAAATTTTTGTTCCCCAAATCAGGTAATGGTTTTGCAAAGAACACTTCTTTTACTGCTATGAGAATCTGTATAGTTTATACATCTAAGCAAAAAAAATTTAAAAATTTTATTCTCATCCACATAACTTTAATAGAGATAATGTCCAGGCAAAATTAAAGGTTTAGGCCAGCATCCTGACTGACAGCAGAGAAACACTAGCACCTTAAGGTGACAGAACAAGGAAAGCACATGGGGCAACTTATCAAATACCTCTCTAGTTTCCAAAACCTTGTAACTCAGTTCTGAGAAGAAGTGGCTTTATGTATTTTGCAACTCTCAGAGACTTCACTTCTACAAATTCATCCAGGTTCCTCCCTTAGGGAAAAAAGAGTTTAGCAACCATAATAAAGAACTTTGCAGTGTGATTATCTCCTCTTCTTGCTTGCTCTGAACCTGTCACCTACTACCTTTGATGCCCCATAACCCTTCTGTTGTAATAAAGTTGAAAGATCAGTGCTCACTCATCCTCTCTCTTGGCAAATCCTTATTCATCCCCTCCCTTGCCTACATGTTCTTTCTTCCTTCTCCTATGAAGTTACTGGGTTTGCAAGGCCTGGCTTCACCCAAATGGAAAAGCTGGTGTGGTTACTGTATTTATTCTACACCTCAGTTCCCAAGGTTTTACCTAGGATAGTCATCAGGTAAAGAGACTTCTATATTTCCAGATTTCTCCAAATATTTTATTTAAAATTGAGGACTCACAACTGTGACACAAATGAAACTGTTTTAAACAACAGGTAAGACCCACAGAACAGTGCAGTTTTTCCATTTTATTCCTAGATTTATTTAGAGTTAAGAAGAAACTTATTTGATCCTGGCAGTGTTTGTTTCATCATTATTCTTGCCAATGTTCAATTGAAGGCAGATTATCTCACAATCCCCCAAAGAAAAAGATTCTACCACAGCAATCCCTAATTTCTTCCAAAGACTCTTCCCTCCCCCCATACACATCTACAAAAGGTGCTGTAATGGTTGCAGCAATGGTAGGATTTATTTTGCAATAGCCCAGGTAATCAATCTTAGTAGTGCTTTCAATATTTTACAGAACTGTTGATGACAAGTTAATTTTGAGGTGTTCAGTAGAATGCTACCACCTATATGCCTCACCGCACTAAAAATCTGTTTAAATTGGGGTTCTCATACACCTTAAACATCTGAGTTTAGAAAAATCCTGTTTTAGTGCCAGGAAAATTTAATAAAGAGAAATATGACACAGAATTCTGCAGCTCTAGGGTAGCTTTTTTCCCCAGTGGGAACTGCAGTAAAAAACTTTTTAAAAGAGAGAAAATTATTTAATGCAATCAACTTTTTATTGCAAGCATCACAGTATTTACACAAGTATGCAGATATGTGCTACTACTCTAATGACCTGTAGGTCCTAAGAAAACTTTCTCCAGTTTTTAGCCAGAGATCAAACATGTCAATAGAGAACATTTAATAGCAATAATTTCTGAATTGTCTTTAATACCTACTTTTTAAAAAGGCCAGACAGAAAGCACTATATAAGATAGAAGTAATTAATTTTAACATATTTAAAATAATTTTTCTTAACAGCCTAGCAGATTCGGTTTTTTTCTCCCCTGCAAATTCTTATGCATATTCTATTTTTCATAAACAGACTGCATCTAACTGGAGTTTGCAAAAATAGCCTGAACTTCATTCTGAAAAATAGACACATGAATTCTTGGAAATTAACACCCACTCTATTACCACGTTAATTTTACCCCAACTGCCCAGCAGGTACTACAACACTCATGCTAACTTAACATAATTATTTCAGAGCTCACTTATAAAACCGAAATTTCAGCATATAACAGAAAATCCAAGCAGAACTCACTCAGCACATGTCAAAAAGCAATGCAGCCTACTTATGTCTCAACAAGTGCCATCAGCCCCCTTTGCTCCCTGCAGGCAGCAATTGGGATGGTCACCATTGACCTGTAACCTACAAATTATTATACTGAAACAAACAACTTAAAAAATAGTATTTTTTTAAAATATACTTTCACAATTAATGTCCCAAATGATGCTTTCATCCAGAGGACAGACCAAAGCCTGACTAAACAGGCACAGTTAGCGTTTAAGCTCCCAAACCAGTCCTAACCAGGACTGAAGCACATCCATGGCCCTGGACAGGAAGCAGACAGATTACCAAGGTCCATACGGAGGCCATTTGTTTAATTAAATACTATCAATCAAAATATTTTGTTTAATAACAGAGGCTAAACTGGTTCTTTTGGAAACCCAACTATCTGAACCACATGGATCAATCACGAGAAGCAGATTTCAGAAAGCCAAAATTTCCGACAACTACCCTTTATTAAACTCAAGACAAATGAACTGTTTACACCGAGCATCCCATACTAAGAAACAGAGTTGTAAAGAGAATTTTAGAAAGTAACCAGGGACACACATGGTGTATGGAAAAGGAATAAGCATCACAAACTCATGCAAACGTGTGTTTTTGAAAATATGCTCCAAAGCCTCCTCTGCCTCAGGAAAATCCTTAACCTAAAACCTGAGGAAGCATCCTAATGGCTCTGTAATAGCTGAGATTGCACCTACAGTCTGCTACACCCAGCTCAAAGCCAGATTTCGGGAATCAACTTTTTTTTCCCTGACTGCAGGAAGTTTCTGAAACAGCTAATAAGGTTCATCACCATACAGGTTCCAAAAATCCTCAACTACCAGTAACACTGTCTCCAAAGGTTGCTTACACCTTTCACTGTTAGTTACCAGCATTCACATTTTGCAACTTACTGATGCAAACCCCACATGCACAAAACAAGGCTAAGAAGCCATAAAGATTTACTTTCTGAACTAAGTCTGCTACTAGCTCTCAGACTTCAGACAACTGAATAAAACACTGTCAGCTTTCCTTTAATTTATACAAGGACTAGCAGGTCCAAATACACTGTTCTAGTCTAGAAAAAAAACCAACCTACTAACAATAACCCCCCCCCAAAAAGAAACAACAAAAGAAAACACCACCCCCACCAAAAAAAAACACCAAACAAAACTAACCAACCAAAAACTCACAACAAGAAACAAACAAACACAAAAACCCAACACCAAAATTAACTAAACTAAAAAGAAGTAGCATTTATTATTTATTTGCTCATTCCAAAATGTGCAAAGGTTAGTATTAATCTAAAAGACAAACAAGTTAGATAATCAGTTTTGAATGGTTTATGGCTCCAAAATGTGAATACTGGTTTGAAGAAATGTTTGACCATGCACTCAGCTGAGCAAACATCTGCCTAGATGGCTCCCTTCAAGTCCCTTTGCAAAGATTTGATAATATATTTATATTTTCACAAAGGGTATCAAATAAAGGAGCTTTCACCAAATGAGCCTTTTACCTGCACACAGCACTACAGTACATATGTTAGACAGAATCACAAATTGCTCCAAGTTCTGCACTGGAAACATAACAGATGAAAAAGACACAGTATGTGACTCACAGCTCTATTTGCACTGGTTTGCAAATTTAGGTCAGGACCAAACATTCAGTTTGATGACTGTATTCACATACATACATTAATCCGATAATATACCTACACTGGTTCTAAAAATCACTCAAAACAAAAAATAGTAAAGACCTAGAGTGGCTGTACTTACTCTACTCCCAAGCTACTGGGTGAAAGATGTTTAAACTGACACAAATTAAAATTATGGTATTCAGGTTTTATTGTATCAGAAGTTTTAGCAGTACTGCTAAAATAGTTAAGTCAGCATCACTCCCTCTGTGGTAATTTATTCCAGAAGTCAGCAGCTGTTTATATTGTATTTAACCTTTTCCAAAGAAGAACAAATAACTATTTGGATTATAAGCATTCAAGGACTGTCCTGTAATGTAATAATGGCAAGCTAAAATACACCTCTGAACTATACAAGCACACTGAGAGCTGTGATCTTTCGGGAATTCTGAAAATACATAACCTAGTTTTCAAATGCAGCTTGAAATAAGTTGTAGCAGTTCAACAGTTTCTCTGTTTCTCTCTCAAGTTTTGAGCAAACTTGAAAGAGAACATAAACACAAATATGTTTTTAACTCTTGTGAAATACAACAGATTGCTTCCTTTTCTAATTTTTTTCATGTACAGCAATAGTAAGAGGTGCTGGTAACAGCTCCTCACCCCTCCTCCCCTTCTGTGGCATTAATATAATATTGTTTCTAGAACACAATGAAAAGAGAAAAGAAAGGATTCTCATCCTACTGAGAATGGAGGGAAAAAAACCCAAAAAAATACAACAGCCAAAAAACCAGACTACTTCATGTAAATAGCAGGAACAAGAACTTAGATTTTCACCCTGGTAAAAAACTTAAAGCTTCTCAGTCACGTATTTCAGGAACTTCTGAAAGTCCTGTCATCTATTTTTTTAATTTTCATTATTATTATTATTATTATTATCCTGTATTTGATAATTTACAAATATAACTTACTGCTTAATCTTCTTGCCATCAGGATCAACCTTTCCAAGGTAGGTATTTGATATGGTTCCATGTTGCTGCAGAATGCTTATATCCCCAAAGAGACTTAACTTCTGGAGGTTCCTAGGAAACAACAAAATAAAAAGGAATCTGTACACAAAACTAAAATGGTGTGGGAAATCATTCTGGATAAGACAAACGCAGGCAATAAACCCCACTATTACATGGAACACATAACCTGTGTTGGGAAACTTATGCAGGCACATAGGGAACTACAGCAAATGAGACTAAAGGGGAAGAGCACTACACAAACTGCTGAAACCAGCTGTAAGATCAAATACTGCTTTTCAGTCAGCACTGGAGTATTTTCAGCAAGCCTGTAGCACCACAAAGAAAACTCAGGAGTGGTTTCACACAATTTTTAATCCTCGTAAAATGTGTGTTAAGTGTCACAATGAAAACATCAAATAGTTACTCCTTTCAACATTTAACACTGCATTTAATGCCCAAGTAGAATACAACCACAAACAACCCTGCCTGAGAACTTACATCAGTACTCCATCAAGGCATCATAAACCTCAGACAGGAAAAGGAAAAGCTCCCCACACCCTATTCAAATGTCTAATTTCTGTTGTATCAAAGTAGGGGAAGCTTTTCTAATATTCCCCATCAGTAAGGAATAGTGCTCCACCATGACATATGATTTTAACCTTTAGAAGGGATACCTAAAAAGAAGTGAAAGAAGAACCTCTGAGTTGATGCTGAACATGACACAGTGCACTAGACAGTCACTTTTCCTTTCCCTACTTCAGTTTTCTGACTTGCATCTTTTCTATTCCTAAAACAGATCAAGAAAGAGGTATGCAAATGACTGCAGTTTTAAAGTAGCTGTGTAGCATTTACTATTATTATTTTTGTAGCTGACTAAGTTTTGGGTCAACATTTCTTTTATTTATATAGCCTATAAATTAGATTTACTCCTAACACACAAGGACTAGTCTGCAATTGATAATTAACAAGGCAGAAACTCCAGTTTCACCACAAATGGACACATAAATTAAATTAATCCTAAACAGTAGATGCCAATTAACCTGTAGCTCACAATTACATGGGTTACCATAAATCCTTATTTCTTCTGGCTCACAAAGCATATACTAGTATTTCAAATCAGCCTTGAGGAAAATGCAATATGATTACCATGCTCAAAGCATAGGGAAGCTCTGGTACAGTTCACTACCTCCACAGTACAACCTGATATTCTACCAAGAGAAGACCGGGGCAAAAAAGGATTAAGTAGCCAAGTTTTACATTTTTAGTAGGTATGAGTTGCAGTCTATAATTGTTATTTACCATAAATCATAATTTACCGGTTGAGAAGTTCCTGTATTCAAAAACAGCACCCTGATAGCCTCAAATCTATCCACTGTTGCACCTGCTACTTTTTTTCTATATGAGAACAACAACTTAATTGCGAGATCCATGAGCTCCATATAAAGTCTGACAAATACTGGAGTCAAATACCTAGAATTTACAACTGAAATTCCAAATATTTAATATTTTGTATTTTAAATACAGGCCTATTGTACTGATGATACACTAAAATAAACTAAGCCTTAAAATATGATCAATATTCTACACATCTCACTAAGACATTGCCTGACCATACTAAAGAATAAGTTTGGCAGGGAAACCTAAAACACTGGCACACCCAACTTGAGAGTATTTTGAGCTCTTTTTTCCTCAAAAGCTGTAAGAGATAATCTGGTATGACAGGGAAGTAGCAGAAACCTCCACCAGGTTTGAAAAGTAGTGTTCACAGACAATGCTGTAAGTAACCTTTATCTTTTGATCTTGGTGACTTATTTATGAGAGTCAAGAGCCAAAATGCAGTCTCAAGAACATTTCTGAATCACCTCCATATTCACATCGAACACAGGTCTCAGTTTGTGCCACTCATAGCACCAGCCAATGCTACAGTAGATGTAGGCAGGCATTAGGAGGACCACCAAAGCATAGCACACATGGAACACTAATTGCTAGCACCCCACATATTTTTACTTCATCTTTTTGACTGCCATTTCATGCAGTACAGAGACAAATGGAAAAGTTCTCTGCCTGAATACTTAACCAATGACAATATCCAATTATTTTTCCATTCACAGCACAGTTATTATCATCTACAAATCTGATCACAGTTCAACACAATGTTAGATTTTTGCTACTATTTGCACTTTTATACAACTCCATGACATTCAGCTCACTGCTCATCTTCATGTCAGAGAGTCCATAAAGTGATTGCTATTTAAAGAAAATTATTTTAAAGTTATTTATCTTTGGCTTAAAGTCATAATGGCATCTTAATCCTGTGTAGTATCCATACATACAGCTGGGGGTAAAACTTGTGTTTTGGAAGGATTTCTAAAACATTTATTTTCCGCTAGCTCAAATAGCATACTAGAAATAAAAAACTCCTTACTAGGCTCCATCTTCAGTTTTTTGGTCTTTTTTAATACCCAATTTAAAAAAAGCACAAAATGTCCTTGCTTACATTCAAGGCGAACAAAGTGGTAAGGCACATATTGTATTACTGCACTAGTTTCTGCCAGTTTCAGCTGCCTGTTTAGACCAATAGAAAACAGTCATTAGAAAACATCAAAACCAGATGCAGCCTACTGCTTTGAGCAATTCATCAATTTTTGGTAACTCCAAGAGATACCAGACTTCAGCAAGACACCACAGCTTTATAGTAATCTGCATTTTTATTTCCACAGCAAAGATCAAACAAGTCACACAATTTAACATGCTGCAGAGGAAAAGAGGGGTGTGTGTGTGTGTGTGACTACCTTCCTATCTTCCTTTGTAAGCAAGGAAGGAGGAGTAGAGGAGACAATACTTTGGTATCTTAGAATTACATAAAAGAACAGGATTTTCCTACTGAATGATCACAAGGTGCTTATTAGCTGTTGTATGCACATAAGTGCAAACAAAGTTTGTCACACTCCCACCCTGCCTTCTAGAACTCAGTTTTGAAAGATCAGATCAAGAAGGAGCAGATCATGAGGACTTAAGAAACATCATGCCCACCCACACCCTTTTTCTCAGTAGTAAGTAGAACATCAGCTTTTAAACAGTTATAAGCTTTGTTATTTTGCTACATTTGCTATCATAAACATAAAGGCTTATGGAAAAGTTACAGATCACTATAAGCACTATTTCAGTACCTTTTTAAAGGTACTAAATAAATGTTAATTCATTAAATAAATGATAGATTCTTAGAGCTCATCAAGGTCCCAATCCTATTACTTCATATGCTGCCACCCACAAAACAACTTGAGCTCTGCTTCAAATATAAGACAGACGTTGAACATACCTTTTTGGATGGTAACTGGCTGGAAGCAGGAATATTTGTCAAAAAAATTGCAGTTGTTTTTAAAACAAGTTGTAGACAAGTTGTTATTTCCTTAATTCCATCAGAACTAGCAAAGGTCACTCCAAAATATTTTTCTGGAGATTTAACATACAGATTTGCTTAGAAACTAGCAATTTCATGTTGTACAGAAAATGCTCTAAGTAGCAAAACCATACATCATTCCCCTCTAGCCAAGAGAGCGTTTAGAAATTTCATTACTTTTAGTAATTACTTTTCTTAGGTCCTGCAGTATTGTAAATCCTCAAGGAAATCTGTAGCCATTTAAAATACATTATTTTTCTTGCAAGGAGGAAGGTTGCTACTGCATTGCTTAATAATAAATTTAAAACTCCAAAACAACTCTACACAGTTAAGAAACAGCATCACAAAGGCAGATTTCTTCTTTTCAGCTCTGAAGTGTAAAATGGAACATTTTTTAAACTTATCTGCCAAAAAGCTATCACAAGGGCTGACAGGAGTTATGAAAGACTGTCCTGTTCTAAACTTAATTCCAAAAGGAATGCATTTACAGTGATTCAGCCACTGAAGAAGTTAAAAATTTCCATTTACATTATTTTGGAAATTACAATTGCTATCTCGTGTACAGTGAAATACAGTGAAAACAAGAAGGAATTATTAACAGCCCTTGAGTTACAGATAAATAAAGAGAAGCAGAGAAATTAATTATGGACTGCAGTCCCTCCTTAGACAAAACTAAGCATCAAGCAGGTGACAAGGTCTCTGGTTTAGACATTAGGTGGTCACAGTAAGAACTAAGCAGCAATTTGGCACATGGTAATACTCCTCCTCACCTCTTTTCAACCTCAAAAGTCTACTTAAAGAACTAAAACACAGTGTTCTACCTAAGAACTAATAATTTATAGGTAGTTACTTTGCGAGGAAAAAAACACTTAAACATCACAATAAACTAAAAACCTAGTCTGTTCAAGGAAAAAAAAAAAGAATCTATTCTGAAAGTAAAACTCAAAAAAGGTCAAGTACTTAATGTAAATTATGACACTCTTCCCCCAGTTTTTTAAATGCTCATTAAAAAAAGCCTGCTGTAATAATCAGGTACCCTGTGTTACCCAGTCATGCATCATTCATTTCAAGCCAAAAGAGCAGCATATAAACGATTTAGAGACAGCAAGAGAGTATGGCAATGCAAAATCCTATCAAAGTCGGTATCTCTTCTTCCCTGTTTTACCACCAAAATGATACTAATCTACCAGAGAACAGGTACTGGAGAAACAACTACTTCTGCACAGTGTTTTACTGCAGTCCTGAGTCCCACTGTGCATACAGAATCTGTAAAATGAGCTTCAGAAAGGAAGCATCCTTGTACAGATTTCAGATAAGGCTATGGAGAATTTTTCAAAAGAAAAAGTGTATCAAAAGCCTTCTCACATCGCAGTTAATTTTGACAGTCTCGAACTTCAGTGAGGAAAAAAAGAAACAATTTAGTTTTCTAACAACATCCCCGTGCAACAGCTCCTATAGATATTATTTTACTTATTTTAAAATTCCAAGCCCATGTCATATCTGCCTCAGATCAGACAACCACCACAATCACCTCAACATTTTTTCCTCTTATAATACTAACTGGATTTCCCGCAGAGTCAACAGTTAAGTGAAAGCTCCTGAAATGCAAGAGACCAATCAAGACAGACGATCACGATTCACACACTAAGGATTCACAGGGCAAGAAGTAAATTAAGATAAAGGTGAGCTGGACTAACGAGCTGTTTTCTGAAGTGAGGTCTGTAACTCTCAGCCATCGCAGCTGCACCACAGGAAGTACCTGCTGGGGGCAACAGAGCAGAGGAACTGAAAGCGAGACTTCACACACCACATTTGCATTCATCTCAAACCAACGAGGAACTGCATTTAAAGTTCTCTTGCTTCAATTCAAAATAAAGACAAGGAAGGCCTCAAGCTACTCTCTCATACCTCTGGAATCAAAGGAGGCGGTAACAAGATCATGACTCAGTTGCAGTTAGTTTTCTAAAGGCCATCCACAAGGTTTAATTCACCCTAAAGATGCCCTAAAACACTTGCAGCTTTTTTTCTTCCCTTGATAAGTGAAGCTACAGGCACACAGAGGGGAAATAATATTAACTATTTCCTATCCTAAAACCTACATGGCTTTCCAAACTCATCATAACCTAACTGTAATATCCTTGCTTTCCTTACATGCTGACTAGAGGCCATACATTAGGATATCTGATTATCATCTTATTATCTCTATCACACCCCCACACAGTGAAGAGAATGCAAGTATTTTTGTCTTAAGGACCTCAAAGCTGAGGAAATTAGCTAACCTGCCAAGTAAGTGTGTGAAAAATACGTCTTAACTACAAACCACACGAAAATATTTCTACCATTTAAATTCAATTGGGCCAAGAAAGTCCTACACGTGAACACATTTTTCAATAAACAAAAGAACATAAAACCTCCTCAAACCTCAGACAGGCAGTTAAAACGAGAGGTGGCATGAAAGCTCAGCTTTTCTACAGCAAAAGACCTCATAGTTGGAAAGGAAAAGGTATGTTATTGGGGCAGTAATTCAGCATGCCAGAGCTGTAATTTTAACTCTCTCTTACTAGTTTCTCATACTTTTTTGCAAGCATACGCAAGGTCTAAACTCTGTCCATAGTAAGGCTTATTTTAAGTGAGAAACCTGTCTTGTTATGCAGTAAATTCAGACTCCTGGCTCTCCACTTGCTCCGTTAGAGCTGCATTCCCCGCTTCCATCCAAAAGACGAAGAACTTTTTATTACTGCAGCTATATTTGTTTTGTGAATCGATCAGCCCGCCCCCCGAATAGACGTCTGAGCGTCTATATTCCTCCTCAAACCACATTATATGATAAAAATTAGGCAGCTTGAAGTGGCGCGTCCCCGTTCCTGCCCAACTCAGAGACTCTCTCTCACACACACACAGAGCAGCTCCGAGCGCAGCCCCAGCACGAACCGGCCGCCGCCGGCTCGGGCGTTGTTTCCGCCCGCACAAACCGGCGGGACGGCCGGACCGGGCCCCGCGCGGCTCGGGGGCTCCGTCTGGCCCCCGCCCGGCACGCCGCTCCCCCGGCCGTACCTGTTGTTGCGGACGCTGCTCAGGACGCACAGCACCAGCTCCAGGTAAGTCCTCAGCAGGTCGAGCCAGCGCGGGCTCAGCGGCGGCGGCGCCTCCCCGTCCCCCGCCACCGCGGCGCCCTCGCCCGCCGCCGCCCCGCCGCCGCCGGTGGGGTAGTTGTCGGCGGCGAACTGTACGCGGAGCTCACGGACGAACCAGCCGCACTTGCGCATGAGGAACTCGAGGCGCGGGCGCTCGGCGGGCGAGACGCGGAGGCTGAGGCGGAGGCGCGGCCAGAGCGCCGGGTAGAAGAGGCACTCCCGCCAGTGCGAGCAGGCGGCCGAGGCCCGCAGCCGGTCGGGGGCCGCCAAGAAGGAGAAAATGTGGACCACCAGCTCGCTGGGCAGGGAGCCGGCGCCCACCGCCTCCCTGCACACCGACATCCCTGGCGCCGGCCCCAGCCCCGCGGCGGCGGCCCCGGGCGGCGGCCCCGGCCTGGCCTGCGGCTCCTGCGACACAAACAACAACATCAATGACACGGCGCAGGGGGGCGGGCGCCGGCCGGGACGCGCCTGCTGCCGGGACGCACCACCCGCGCCGCCGCCGGCGGGGGAGGCGAAGGGGCGGAGCGGTCGCTACCACTGGCCGGCACTGCAGGGAGAGGTGGGCCGGACCACTCAGACCTGAGGGCGATGTGTGAAGGAAGACACCGCCGGCGCCGCGCTCTGTTTCTGCGGGGCGGCCAGAGCCGCCGCGGCGGAGGGAGGAGGGTTCCCCCGCAGGGAAAATGGAACGTGCCGGCGGTGGGCTGGGAGGCGGAGCCGGCGCGCCCGCCCCGCGGGGGACGTTGGCCGTTCCCCCCCGCCCCCCCCCCCGTGCCGGCGGCGCGGCCCCCCCGCTCCCCGCCCCTCCGGCGGCTCCCAACGCAGTGCGGCGGAGGCTCTGCCCGGGGCGCGGCCCGGGACCACGTTCCCTGCGGGCTCCACAGGGGGAGCGGCCGCCGCTGCCGGGGGGCAGACGCAGGACGGCCCCCGGTGTTTAGGAAAACTTGGAAAGGGTGTCTGGTGATGTCTGGTGGCGGCGGCGCCGAGGCCCGTACGGGACCGCACGTACGCCTCTGAGCCATCAAAATTACCTCAGCAGCATTCCTGCTGCTGCCGCGGGAAACGCGCTGACTACGCAGGAAAGGTGGAGCACGGCAGAGTCCGACATGTGACAGAACCGGGTGCGAGCCTGGGACGATGCAGGAGAAAATGCTCCAAATCTTATCACTCTTCAGTTTCTTAAATCTCACACGCTTTTATAAAACCCGTGCCAACATCCGCTGTAGGTGTGTAAGGGTGACTTCTGTGCATACAGAGTTTTGAAAGAATTTAGGTCTGTTACGTGCTGATGCTGTAAAGGCTGAACAACAAAGTGCTGATAATTGCATACATTTTTATAATTGAAAAACAACTTATCGAAATAAAATTGAGTACTGCCAGTATCTTGGAATAATGGACACAGTTTATTTAACAACTTTATATCTCAGTTTTCAGAAATGTACGCACAAAATAATTAAAGATGTGCTAATAGAAATGAAGTCTAGACTCCCCTCTATACGGAGTAGGCACGCATTATAACCAGATTCATTAGCAACCAAATCTAAACCAGCTCTCTCCCTTTACTCCATGACTACCCGTTTCTGCTGTCTCACAACAGGGGTGAAAAAACAGCATCAGTTCTCTTTTCTTGAATCTGGTCCTGGGGGAAATGTGTCTTCCATTTCCCCCTGATTGGAGAGAAGGAGCCTGTAGAGGCAGATGTTGCTATGAAAGTAAAACTACAGAAAATTCCCAGGGCCAGTTCTCTCATCAGGGACCAGTGCTTCTTCACTCACCTGCACAAGTGACTTGAACCAGCATAAACAACTCAGGTAATTGCTGTGCTACTCCCACTGTGGATTCCACTAAAATTCCCCAGGCAGTCAAGATGCAAGTTCTGCAGCAGCCAAACTCATCTGGCCTAGAAGGATGCAAATGAAAGGAACTTATGCGCCTACATGTCTCCATATTTTAATATCTACTCAACGACTCCCCATTGTTGAGCTGGTGATGATTCAAAGGACTTCCAAGATTACTGAGCATCTTAATGTAAAACAGCATCAAGCTTTATGACTCAGTTCCTTTGGATTACCAAAGCAGCATCAAGAAAAGTTGGTTTATGAAGTTAGTAGTTCTGCATTTGTTGTTAACTTTGTTGGATTATATTGGATCTGTAATGAAATGGCATGCTGAGTTAGGGAAACTTTCCTGTCTGACCATCCAGGACCTACTCTGGCAGTCACACTCTCACCCACCTAAGCTGGGACTGAAATCCCTTCCCAGTGGGCAGCCCCAGTGAGCCTGACTCCCCACACACCCCCATACTCACACAGTCAGACAAGGTTTCCTTACCATCTCAAAGCCAGGTTTCCCACAGCAGAGTCCCAATCCTTAAAATAATTCAATCATGATGAAATAACTAAACAGCTTGAGCTGGGGTCCTGAACAAAGGAAACCCTAGGTTTTTTACCCTCACAGTCTAAGCAGGGAACATTTGGGGGCCCTTGGCTCCTGCTGTGTCTCTGAGTGTCTGGTCACCTGGTTGGGCCACAGGTCCCTGAGCTTGTCAAAGGGTTGGCAGTTCACAGCCTCTTACCTCCAACTCCAGACATCCAGAGAACTCAATCTGCAGCTTATACTGCAGTGCAAACCAAGCTACCTGCACTGAATATATTCCTCAATATATTTCCACAGTACAGTGAAATGGTCTTTTACTGTTACTGCTGCATAGCCATTTAATGAGCTCCAGCTTTTTGGGATTGTGTTTAAAAATTCAGTCTCAGAAGCTATTACTTTCATTTTTGTTAGCTTAAATAAATGAATCTGTCTAAAGCTTCAGGCCGCCACAACTGTGGCTGAGTGGTCCAATATGATAAATGCCAGACTTTATAGATTCCCTGATAGAATCCATCTGCAGGGCCAGTATGGCACTGAGGCAGCCCAGTCTCTGAGGCTGTTGATTCTGGGTGTTGAATCACTTTTCCCTGCCTTGTACAACAGAAATATGCTTCAGCTTGACTGAAAATTGATTTCACAGTGCAGGCTTTTGTTAATATTAATGCAATGCTTGCAAGCTGATGGGATAATTACCTCAGAAAAAGACATGCATCTAATTTGCTTGCAGACTTTATGGAGTGACCAGGTGGTTCCAGCAGGTAGCTGGTCAATGGTCTTTTTGCTGAAGCACTAGGCTGTCAGTATGATTCCTCCATTAAGCCACTCACTGCACATTTAAAGCTGAGGGAGATAACTGTGAATCTTTATGCTGCAAATCAAATTTTCAAATGTTCTGAAAGGCCGTGAAGCCATATTGCACATCTTGGAGGGACTGGAAAAAAGAAATCATTCCAAAGTATTTCAAGGCAAGAGATGACAGACATTTACCAAGAAGTGACCACTGATTTTTTTCACAGTCCATTGTGGATCAGAAGAGGCAGTGTTCTGAGGGAGCCTCAGGAAACCTGATTTTGCTAGCCTTGACAGCTGCTGTTGGGTTACTTCCATAGCATGAGGGTTTTCACTGCCTATCAGCACCAGGAGTGTGCCACGAGCAGCTGTGCAGTCAGGAATCACACATGGCTCCAAAGTTATGGGTTAGCCATAACCAAGTTAAAGTTTACAGGGCCTGAAGGTCACTGATTCAGCTGCTAATGTCAGGACCAGAGGCTGCCAGCTTCTTCAGGTGCTCTGTCCTGGTCATGTACAGATAACAAGCTAAAACCAAAGTGCAAGTTTTTTTAAAATTACTCAGTCCTTTATTGTTTTTTTTTAAGTACATTGCAAAGACATGTATGTTTCTGGAATTAGTAACTTGGGTATATTTTTTTTTGTGAGCTACAGTGAACTCCAGGAGTTTTCCATCATTAGCAAGAAGAGACAGAGCAGCAAGTCAGAGCAAAGCCTAAACAGAAACAAAGTATTAGTAGGAAACAGGTGTTTCCACGTGTGCTGTAACAACCTGGAATAATGTGTCTTCCGTATTGATTTATGTGGAAAAAAGGAGCTCAGCAGATTGAAGGTTTCCATAAGGTTCCGGCATAATGTTCACCGGTACGGTAGAAATCCATATAAAAAAGGTTTACTCGAAGAGGAACCAGGCTGCAGCTGAAGACTGCAGTCCTGGTAACGATCCCAAGGGAACGGGGGGATCCCAGGCACCGAGCTGTTCTTGTCTCTTTTCGGGGCGATGGGGGAGCAGCCGGCGGCAGCGTCGCCCCGCCCCGCGCTCGCCCCGAGCCCGCGCGGTGTTTCCGGCCGGGGCTCGTCACGTCCGGGCGGCGGAGATGCCGGTAAGGCGGGTGCTGGGGGTGGTCCGGCCGCTCCTGCGGGACTTGCCGACCCCCGAGGGGTGCGGGAGCCCAGCGAGCCGCGGGGCGCGGGGGGACGCCCCGGCCCTCCTGTCCTTCCTGTCCCCGCTGCCGGGGCCGCCCCTCACGGCTGCGGCCGGACCCCCGCCCTGGGGCGGGTGGCACCTGCCCCGCCGGGCCTCGGCGCTCCGCCCTGTCCCCGTTCCTCCCCGGGCCTCCGCAGGGCTCCTCCCGGCCGGGGCGTGGGCAGCCGGGCCAGGCAGCGCTGGCTGTGGTGCCCGTGGGTCGCTCGGGGCCCGCCCTGCCGGGCACGGGCTGGCAGGAGCAGCGGGCGGCCGCGGGGGTAGCGCCGGGCCCGCTGCGAGCGTAGGGCTGAGTTACTCTGCGCTCGCTCGCTCTGTGCGGTGTCTACCCCCTCCACGGCAAGTGAAGCTCCGTGCTGCAGTGCTGCTGTCAGGAGTGTGAGAGGGAGGCTTTTAGGTTCTCTTTTTAGCTGATCCAGTATTCTCGTTACTTTTTAACATGGTCGATAGACTGGTAGTTGTGTTGGAAAGGGGAAAAAACTGTATGTAGTTCACATTTTTCTCCCATCAGCAGTGTGTGAGTGTATTCCCGGCAGGCAATAAAAGCTTGTTCTCATGTTCCTCTTTTAGCACAAGCATCATATGTGTATTTGTGAAATAAGTTCTATTTATCTGGGCTCACCAAGAAATTAAATTTCTGATTCTGTGAAATATCTCGACTGACAGGAAGAACTGATGTTTCCTGCTAACAGGTTGTTTGTATATGGCTCCCTTTTATCAATAATTTGGATAATTCCATTGTGTTGTGGACTGGGAATTCAGCTTCCTCATATCTTGCATACTTTATGTGATTTGCAGTTGATCCCATAAGTTTCCAGAACAAACAAGGCAATTATCCATTAAAAATTAGTGAGTGCAAAGAAAATGTGGAAAATAACATCTTAACACCGTGAAATTAATTTTTAAAGGCTATTTTCTTGATTCAGTGAAAATAGAAATCCAGGAACCTCAGTTAATGAATTTTACCAATACCTCAAAGTGTATTTTACAGTTGCATCAACACATGTTCACTTCTTTTTGCTTTGCTCTTGTTTTTCAGTTCCTCTTTCTTTATGTTTCCTTTTTTGTTGTTTTAGGTTAAATTAATTATTTCCGCAGCAGAGCTTCTTGCAGAAGGACCACCACACTGGTTTGCACTTAGGAAAATATGAAAATAAGCAGGGAGTGTTGTTCTCTCTGAACTAAAAAAAAAAAATTAAAAAAAAAATCTGTGCCTTGCTGAGAACAGCTGCAGGAGTTGGACACTTGAATCAATGTTATCGGATGAGTTAGAATCCAAACCTGAGGTGAGCAATTATGAACTGAGTTTGGTTCCCAGGAATGTTTGTGGGCAACACTTAGAGTCAATGAGTTTACTCAGATTGCTGCTTACATACTAATTTTCCAAGTGTTTTCAGTGACATCTTCTAATGCTTCCATGCTTTGATTTAAATGGTAAAAAATTAGGAAATATTGCAAGTTTTTTTCACCTCCTTTCAAGTATCAGCCAATATTCTTGCCTGTTCTCAGGTTACATTTTTTTCCACTATTACAGCATTCTTTTGCTATGAGAATAAAATAAATTAACGAATTGACTATTTCTTTCCCTCAAACCAAATTGGCTCTACTTGGTTTTGGACAATCTGAATTATTCTATCAGCATCAGCCAGTCCTGTTCTTCAGAGTACTCCTGTTGCCATTCAGCAGTTGGCAGAAGTGGTAGGCAGCAGCACAGGGGGGATCCCAGCTGCTCGGTGTGAGGCTGCTGGACTGTTCCAGGTTCAGCTGGGCATGAATTGCAGGGACATTTGTGCATAAACAGCTGGCTACAAACAGGTAAAGCATGAACATACAGATTATCACATGTGCAGGGAAAGCATGAACAGCCATGGTTTGCTGGTGGGTTATAGCTGCACCCTCATCACTCGACTCTTGCGCATACTCACATTCACATCTCTGCCAGGCCTATAGTCCTTCTGCCCAGAGCCAGGGCTTTTAAGCCAGTTTCTGGCTGGAATAGTTTTTGGTTTTTTTTCCAGACTGTGGGAGCCTCCTACTTGCATTAGTCAACTAGAAGCTCACTAGCAGTGGACTCACTTGTGGGTAGAATATTTAGGAATGTCTTTGGTAATTACATAGGAGGGGCTGCAGTGATCAGGCACAGCAAACATATGTTTGGAGTGTCTTCTCTCCCCCCTACCCCTGGTTCTTAATTTATCTACCTTGATTCCTCCTTTGATCCTCCCCCTAAACAAAGCATAATAAGCTTAATACATCCTGATGTCTTTGTTGGATTGGATAGTAAGTTTGGTTTCTCATAAGACCCATTCTGATAAGCCACAATAGCTTTTCTTCTTACCAGTTAAAATTTCTGGTTGAACCTTTACAAGATGTCTCTCTGGCAGTGGCTCACTAATCAGTTGCTGAGGAGTTCTGGGTTTTGTTACTCTTACCTTTAATGTGCTAGATACAAGTGTTTGCAATTTGTTACATTCAACACCACCACCACCACCTCCTGCCTCTCCTATTTCTTGCCCTTTTTTCAGGTTGAACGGCCATTAGCTGGCTCGCTGTGCTAGAGATCCCCACTTAAAGATGCAGGGGTTTTATCACTTGGTGTTCTTGCTTTTCCTGGTTCTCAGCTTTACCTCTGCAGATAGCTGAAGTCCTAGAGCAGAGGATATGGTACAGCTATGAAATACCTTTTGGGGAAATTTGCAAGACATAATTGAATGGTTTTTGTTGAGTCTTCTGAACGAAAGTCTTGAGTTTCTATCCCTATGAACTATGCAGCATGTATCTTAAACTGGTACTCTAAAAAGAATGATGATTACATGCTGGTAATTCATTACAGCTCATGTGATATGTTAAGGCATTTGTTTCTTAACAGAGCAGCCAAAGCCCTTCCAATCACACAGTTCAGGAAAAGTAGCTGCAAATTCCTAGCAGCTCTGAGTAGTCTCAGCACGATCTGCAGAGTTCCTCTCTCTTGCCTTGTCACTGATATATCTCATACATTCTTTCAATTTCCTTCTGAGTTCTGAACCTTAAGGTGGGAGGACTTTGTTACTTTTGTCTGTGAATGGGTGGTTTCCCTTAGGTTATTTCTGACAGTCAAGGACCAGGACAGTTGGAATGCTCATTGCTCATTCCTCAAATAGGAGCTGTAACTGGGCCTTGTCTTTTCTCAACTTGAGTAAGGTCTTAGTTAATTAGGCTTGTTTACATAATAGTCCTATTTCCTCATGGCAGAGTTGCATTTCCTTCCCAGCAAACCCATAATAAGAGTTAGCTGTTTATTCTCCAGAAGAAACAGGCCTGGTAAATAAAAAAAGTTACAGTGGTTGTTGCAGAGGGTATCCTTTCTGTAGATGCTGTCTTCTGAATCATATTCCTCAATCTTGATTGAAGCTATTTTATACTAAAAATTTTGATTTATTTCCATGTATATATACCTTTTTTTTGTAGTCCTGATTATGAAATTTGGGTGTTAAGTTAGTACTATTTTCTATTGCTTTGATGTGAAACTGGTAGATATCCTTTTTACGCTTTTCCCAAATAGCAGTTCAAATGTCTCTGAAAGTAAATAATGATTTTATATCCTCTAGTAAGCCATGGCACCACAATTCTTATAGCCACAGATGTTTTTTCATATACCCTACCATGTGAGAAGTATATTAATTACGAGCTAGCTGTATTTCTGTGACATTTAGATGATAAGAATCAAAGCACTATGTCTCTATTGCATAGACTTCTTTGCTACTGGTTTTATCCCTAAAGAAGCCACCAACATACCATTAAATATTTAATGCTTGAGTAGAGGTGAATCCTCCTTTCATAAGAAGTTACAAAGTTGCTTGGAGACAATTGTATGAACAGATGGATCTGCTTTTTCCTCTGGACTCCCTGCCCCCAAAGCTATGTAACTATCATCCCTCAGGGAACTGCTAAGATTTGCATTTTGCATGCTTTAAGCCTTCGAGGTGATTTATCACATTTACTTGTATTTCCAGTCACCTCCACCATACTGGTCCAGTACAGGGTGCTTTCTGCTCTTGGGGTAACTCCTAGCATAACCAAATGAATTACAACTCTGTTCTGTAAATTGAATTAGTTATTGAAAAGGGGACGAAGAGAGGTATTTTAGCCTCTCCTTTCTCTCCTCCTCAGCGCTGCACAAGGAGAGACACTTGTGATTTAATTAGTTCCCCAGAGGCTGTATGGGAGGAGGACATCCCGGTTTCTAGGTAACAAGCCTTCTGCCCTGCACACCCTTCAGCTCCAGCCCCTCCTTTCTCCTCCCTCTCCACTAAATTTTCTTTTGACCTCTCTATTTTGTTGTGGTTCACTGGTTAAATTTAGAACAGGAATGGCTTTGATTAAAGACATGGTCCCTGCTGCTCTGGCAATCTAGTCTAGCTCTCCAGCTGTCTAGTGGGAGGATAGATCTGAGGTTCTGGAGAACCTTCTTACTCTGTCCCTCCCAGCAATCCCCACTTCAGCCAAAGCAGCTGCCTGACACTTCTTGCCTTTTGAATCATCTATTATGGGACAAACTTATGACCCATCCCAGGTGGCCATATCATCATTTGTTTCTGGTTTTGTTGGGTTGATTGGTTGTGGTTTTGGTTTGGTTTTGTTTTCAGTTTTTGGTTTTTTTGTTTGTTTTTGGTGGGTTTTGTTTGTTTGGGTTTTTGTTGTTGTTGTTTTTTGTTTTGTTTATCTGGTTTGATTTGGGGTATTTTGGATTTTATTTTGTTGGGTTTTTTGTTGTTGTTAAGGATTTCTAGTAGAGGTTCTCAATTATTTGAACAGTTTTTTGGTTGTTGTTTGTTGTGGGGTTTTTTTTCCCTCTCAGGTCAGGAACATTATTTGAGTCTCTTGGTAACACAAGCATTCTACATTGCTTGTAGTGATAGACCCTGACATAATCCTGTCCAACCATTTCTTATTGACCAGCAGGGATAACAAGTATTTGCTTAGTGACCAGAGCCAAGAAATATTTTACATTTTTTAATACGTTCACTGTATTATTTACAGAATTTTCAGTTATGTGGCATTTCAGCTGAAGTAGTTAAAGGAGAGTATATTCAAGAAGGTGATATGGCAGAGCAAAAATAAAGTTCATTATATCAATATCATTCATTATATCATTCTATCATCATATGAACTTTGCCCTCCAAGGATTATAGATTCTCTCTGTATGATTCACATCTGTCCCATAAAGTTTCAGTCTCTTAAGTCAAGGATGTCCTTTTGCAATATTAAAATTTATTTCAAATTCCAAGGGATGTCTTAGCTATAGAGTAAAGCCACCTCACACCTCCTATTGTTCCTTTGGTAATCTGTTAATATTCTGTACATTCAGTTTCCCTAATTATGCCTATTCTGGGGTCCCAAGATGACCTATCTGCTTTGTTTACTAATTCTAGCACTTTGGTCATAGTGGATCAGTCTCCTCCCTATGGAGGGATTCTACAGTGACCATCTCAGGAATATTTACAGCCCGTTTGGGGCCTGTTTGTGACGCCAGATGTTATTTGGTTATGGGATCTGTCAAACTGTACCATCCAGGAGGCTTCTGCCTTCCTGGTCTTTCAGACATGAGACCACCAGAGTGTTCCCAGGTGCACACAGAAGTGCACCTGGGCCTGAACTGCAAAAATGTGCCTGTGCACACACAGACAGTACAGACATTATGGCTGTGTGGCAGGATAGGGCTTTTACCAGCACACTCAAACACAAATGGCATTCCCATGGAAAAGAAAGGCCACAAATGGCCTAATCCTGTCCCTACTTATCAGGTAAAAAGGCTTGACATTTGCTAGCATATCACACGTGCCCTCCCTTGGCTGACATGCATACTTGTGGTCATGCATCTGTCCACTCTTTGCCAAACCTCGAGTTCTTCCAGTATCCATCTCCAGGCCTTGGGCTTTTTAATTCAACCTCTGGCCAGGATCTTGGGTTTCCAGATGGTGTTTTTCTCTATTTCACAGGCTATGCCAAAGTGAATTTAATCAAATGAATGTACTCAGTAACCATTTAGGAGCAGAAAGCATTAGAGAGGATGAGATAGACCCCAGTGGTGATGCAGAGCAGCAACCTGCAGCCTGCTAATGTGGTCAATCAGTATTCTCCCCAATCCCCTTTCTGTTCCCAATAGTTGTTTCTCACCTGTGATCCCTCCATTTCTTTGCCTTTGGTCCTTCCCCTAAACATGCATAAGTTTTTCACAATCCTACAGTCTCCACTCAAGATACCTTGATATGTTTTACCCAGTCCCAGAATTTCCCTCGTATCCCATAGGAATTTTGCTCTTGCCAATGAGATATGGGTCTGGTAACCCAAGATAGCATTGTTCCTCTTCCTTACAAAGTTTCTGGTTGAATTTTTTCAAGGTCACACTCAAGTTATTCCTGTACTGGCCCATCCATCAGTGTCCCAGGAGTTCTGGGTATTTTTACTCTCTCTTATCTGCAGTTTGCTGGAGTTTGTTAGTGTTTGGGCATCTGTGCATTTAATTTATCACCTGTCCTGTTCCTAGATTTCTATGCTGAATAGCCAATTACCAGATACCTTTATAATTTCCTATTTACTTGCAGCTACAAAACCATATTGCAAGAAGCTTAAGACAGCATGACACAATGTTTGTAATGAGTTCTTTCCTGTATTCCAGTTGCTGTGGTTGTTCACAAAGGTATTCAATGATTTTGAATAGGAAGGTTTAGGAAAAAATCTGTCAAGATAAAACTAACATGAAAACTTTTTATTTTGTCCAAATTATTTGAGTTGATTGGTTTGCTTTAGTTTATATGCAGGGTTGAGGGTTTTTTTATTCCACATTTTAATAAGGGGCATGATTCATGTTAGTTTTTTTCCTTCTGCTTTTTTTTGCCCTCTCATAATTCTCTGTACTAGTTTGTCATTACTTTACAAAGCAAATTGAAAGGAATTTCTTTCTTTTGACCATCTGTTTGTGATTGCTGCATTTTGCTTTTCTCTAGCGGCTTAATATTGCTATGTTGAAGTGGAGGGTTTGAAGCAAAGCTTTGTTCTTGTAGGAGGCAAGTTTCATTTAGGACTTTTTGTATAAAAATAGGCAAGTCCATAAAGTGGGTGTTTCATGGTGGTGTGAGAAGCAGTAGGGCTCATCAGTATAAAAGACAATCCAGTAATTTAAATCTTAGTGCTCACAGTTTTTAGTCTCTACTTCTTTTTTCTACTTCCCTTGCACATTATTCCTAACTTCTTTTTACTTCTCTTTCTCCTATTTTTTAATCCTTAATTAGAATGCATGGCCCTGGGTATGGGTGGGGGGAGACTGTCTCTTATTGCCTACATATTTTTTTGACAACATAAAAATAGATTCATCTTCTTGCTAGGTCCTCTGGATACTCTTATATCTAAGATGAAACAATTCTAACCTTTCAAACTGCCATCTGGCTTGTGGCCTAGTTCAAATGGCACATTGCCATCTGAATGACTGCAGGACTTAATTTGTAGCTTCATAATTGTCAGTGATGACAGCCTGCTCCTAAGGGAGGGTGAGCAGGGAGTCAAGGGTGATCCCAGCCCAGGCAGTGCCTTCACAGACCAGGGCACAATACTGCAGCATCTGAGCATGGAAGGCAGAGGCAGGTGCTGGAATCCACAGCCCTCAGCCCTAGATAAGGCAAACTGGTGAACCAGTCCAGGGTCTACCCAAAGGCCAGGTAGGAGCAGCAGAAGATGGAGCTGGAGACACAGATGCAGTAAAAATCTGAGGTTCATGCAGCAGACAGGGCTTGAGACAGGTAAACCTACAGCACAACTCAGGAAGGGAATGACTGGCCCAGGCTGAGCTTAAAAAGAGCCCCTAGGGAGACAGTGTGGGTGCAGGTCCCAGGGAGACCAATCAGGGCTGTTAAAGCTTCAGGGTTCCTACAGCAGCAGCAACTCTTTGATTAAAAGTGTTTGAGAAAGAATCAGTATTTCTAGTGTTTTTGTGAGAGGAAATGAACATAGAGAAATCAGAACACAAAATACAATTTTGTTTGTTTTCTTTACAGTTTCTTTGATTTAACAGACTTTCTCTTGATGTAAGAGAGACTCAAAAGGCTGCTGTCTGCCACAGGAATAATTTGGAATTAGATGCCAATAGTTCTGAAAAGGAAGTACTAAGACAATCACAACATACAGAATAAGAATCAAATTATCTGTGACTGTTGGGTTTTAATCACAAATATACATTAGGAACATCAGGATTTTTTAGTCTTTTTCTTTTGACACTGATGAACTATCTCCCTGCATGGACAACTCTATCTGGGCTCTCTGTGACTGCATGTTAAAATGTGTCACAATGAGGGTAGTAGCTTTTGAATAACTATCTTGTACAATTTCCATTGAAATGCCAAAGATAAAAATTTGCTACATACAGTTGTTTGCTAGACAGCAGCAGAATCCGCAGAATGCAGGATTTTTGTTAAGGAATTTTGTAGAGATAAGGAACTCGAGGTTAAACTTTTTAGTGTATTGTTACTGTCCATATTTCTTCATTCAGTGTTTTAAAAAACCCCTGAGAATGTGAGTATATGAGTTAATTTGTTTGACAGAAATTAAAGACAAACAAATAGGTCCTACGTGTGGGGTTTGAGTAGTATTTTCTCTGAAATGTGGAGTATGTGACTGGGTGTGTTACAACTGGCCCCCTTCTGTGCTTCTGAAGTGTAAATCCCTACAGGGGAGGGATTTGAGACCATGTTTAAAAAAGCTCATGCAGTTCACAGAATTTGTTCAGTTTATTGCAAAAGTTAGACTGTGTTATCTCCTAACTCCCAGCAGCACTTCCTTTGTTAAATCAAAATGAATACAGGCTGAGTGCTTGTAGCTTTATCCTCAGAAACATGGGCGACACAAAGTACCTGGTTGTGTTCAAGGGTTGCTGCCTAAGGAAAACCTTCATGGATTTCTTTGGGATGTATCCCCACACTTCTCATTTCACTTGCTAACTAGGCTGGCTTGGGGTTCATTAGCATATGACACACACTAGAAATTAGTGTGTGCCACTGGAGACCCACTGGAGAGAGCAGGACCACACAGGAAGCAGGTAAGAATGGAGTTTAATAAGAAGACAGGATGGAGTGTAAGAGTTAGGCTGTGCCAGACAACTGAATTGACCAACTTCCTGCTTATGTGCAATGGGCCCCTTTTATCCTTCCCTCTCCATTTTCTTATGTTTGTTCTGCCCTGATCCATCTTGATCTTTTCCTTTTCCTGCCTTTGGCCTTTCCCTTAAACAATGCCCTATAAGTCCTGGACAAATCCCCCCAAATCTTTTGACCAGTCCCAAATTCCTCCCCAGGGAATGCATCTCAGTTTAAGTCCTGTACCTCTTTATGCAATAGTCCCCCTTGTTTTGTGTAGTATTTTGGAGAGGGTTTCTTCTGTTAATCCCCTTAGTGGGTGGGTTGGTTGTCCATCTTTCATGGTTTTAGGAGTAGTTGATTTGGATGGGTAAGGCTGTCTGTGTTCTTCCCTTTGTCATCCCAACCGTGTTTCTCTGACTGCTATCTGCTTTTGAATAGCCATATGATAGACATCTTTTTCTGACTGCTTTTTTTTAGTTTAGAAAAGGCCAGCTTTCAGTTAAGTATTTAAAGATAATGATGTAAAAAAATACCTGTACCAAAGGCTGAATGTGGAAAACATTACCTTGAAATGTTAGACCATAATAAAGTATCAAGTGGTAAAAAATTAAAAAGAAATATAGCCTACCTAGACTTACTTTGCAATGATCCAGAGCTGTTTTATTATATGTTGAATGAGAAGTTTGTAGGTATTTCAGAGATGACAAACAATTCTTTCCTTGTATTAATGTAAATTGAGAAGTTTACATTTATATCTGTGTGTATTCATGGTATTATATTCAATGTCTCCTACAAGACAGTAGGGACTACTGGATTGACTGGATTTAGTACCTTTTTAAATGATTTGTGCTGCTCTTGACCTAATCTTCAGTATGTTTTTCCAGCTGCTGGTTCAGTTTGTTCAAAATACTTCTATTCCACTGGGACAAGGACTGGTGGAGTCAGAACCAAAAGACATCACCTGTCTCTCTTTGCTTCCTGTTACTGAGACCTCAGAATGCAACAGACTCATGTTGCCAGGTAAGATCTATGTGGCAGATCTTTGTGACCCTGCCCTTCATACAACTGTCTTTACTTCACCACTCTGGGCCCACTGTCTCTTGCTGATACGACATTCCAGGGATGGAGGAACAAGTTCAGCAGAGTGACTGAACTTTCTCATTTAATAGTGAAGTCTGACTAGTTAGAAACTTCCTCCTCCCTTCTCTCTCAAGTTCTGGGGTTTTTTTCTTAGAAAAATAATTTCATAGGTGTCCTTTAGTCACGGTGTATTTTTACTTTTATTTACTCTGGTTTCACTTTCCTCATTAGATGATGAAAGAGATCTCACTTCTCCAAGTCACACTAATTCTTCCAAAGATGTTTCTTCATCTGCTGTCTTGAGAAGTCTCCAGGTAAATGTAGGCCCTGATGGAGAGGAAACAAGGGCACAGAATGTACAGAAACCATCTGAACTTCTGTCAACTCCAGAAACTTCTAGTTTATTGCAAGACTTCCAGCCCAGCGACAGCACTTCATTCATTCTTCTCAACCTAACAAGAGCAGGTAATTGTCCTTCTGTTTGTCATCTGGCTGGATATGTCTCAGCAGAATGCAGGAGATATAAGTACAAATCTGTCCCTGCTGCTTATGAAGAGGAAAGATCATGAAATTTGCTGGGCATTATTGGACATTTTAGGGGCACTTAGTCATCAACATCTTTCTACAATGTAGAGGTCAGTGGAGACTTTTTCAGGGCAGCTATTTCATCCATGCTATGAGCACTGATATCTGAGAAACAAAAGAAATTTCTCTCTGCTGCATTATTGTTTCACAAATTTGTCTTTTCTAGGGCTGGGGTCTCCCGCAGAGCACTTGGTGTTTGTTCAAGATGAAGCAGAAGATTCTGGCAATGACTTTCTCTCCCATGATAGCACAGACAGCAGTACCCCATGGTTCCTACGAGTGCAGGAATTGGCCCATGACAGTTTAATTGCTGCCACTCGGGCACAGCTCGCAAAGAATGCCAAAGCAAGCAATAATGGTAGGAGATCCACAGATTGTGGCTCAAAGTTGAATGTTCCGTACAAGACTCCTAGTTTCACATTGTCTCTTTCTCTATTTCTCTCTTGCTTTGAATCGCTTATGACATCTTCAAATCATCAGTGACAGAATTATATAGAACAATTATGCTTTTTTCTTCATTATAAATAGGCTTCTCATTTTTTCTTGGGGAATGAACTCTAGCGGAACCATCTGTTCATTGTAGCCTACTAGTTCTCCAGTACATGTAAAGAATATCTTGCTGACTATATCTGCTTGATTTTCAACTTTCATTTTCATTTTTAAGAGCCTATTTTTAATACATACTGTGAATAATACTTTCTTTTTAGCTCTACTGAGCTTGGAGATCAGTTTTCTGGAGAATTCATAATTGGATTTAGTCGCATGCTTCAGACTTAATTATTTTAATAAATAATTGCACGCAAATGCAATACCTCTTCTTTTAGCTGAGGTGTTTTTAAAAGCAGCTTAGCCAATAGGTGAAATTGGCTGCTAGTTAAAATTGGTTGTTTGATATTGATATAGAGACCATTTTTACCATTTCTGGTGCATTGGCTTTCTATTCTTTTTGTGATAAGCCTTATCTGGTAGCAGCTGATCTGATCCAGATGGCTTGTTGGGAATATTTTATGGGCCTGGTAGGGTTTGCAAATCTGTGTCTGATCCCTGCTATAGGCTAGGCAGCAGCATGTAGGACATCCTAAACAGTTAGTAGCCAGACACACACGTGATTTATAATCCTGTATCGTATATGATGCTGTTTTTTCTATTAAACTTGACCGATTATAGTGATCGGTTTTTTTTTTTTTTTGGTGGGCTTTTTTTTTCCAGGGGAAAATGTTCATCTTTGCACAGGAGATGGGCCACCAAAAGATTCAAGCCCCATTCCTCATTTATCTCGTGTGGAAAGAAAGCTGAAGTGCACAGTTGAGGGCTGTGATCGGACATTTGTATGGCCAGCTCACTTCAAGTATCATCTGAAAACACACCGGTGAGCAGAATGAAGCTATTTGTTGTTATGGCCTTGAAAAAATGCACTCTGTATTTGAGATAATGTTAGGTTTTGACATTAAGAAGCTGTGAAAGCCTGGCATTATTCATAGAAATATTAGGTCTGTTGAGTGCTTTAAGTCAATTATGCTGAAAAACTTGGATTAGATTTAGATAATTTTGCAGGTCCTTGTTATGTTTGGTTTAGAATTTTTGTATTTTAACAGGTACTCATATTTAATAAAAGAAAGAAGTCAAGTGTTCATGAAAAAATGCGTTGCAGTAGCTGGTAATGAAACAGCTTTTTGTTGCTTTGCAGTAACGACCGCTCCTTCACCTGCCCAGCAGAGGGTTGTGGGAAAAGTTTCTACGTCTTGCAGAGGCTGAAGGTGCACATGAGAACTCACAATGGTGAAAAACCCTTTGTGTGCACAGAACTGGGCTGTGGTAAACAGTTCACAACAGCTGGAAATCTGAAGAACCACCTACGAATTCACACTGGTGTGTTTTAGACCTCACCTATTTGTGGTCTGCTGAGGTGGGGTCTTTCCTGAGGAATAAACCACTTCCTCCTCTGTCCTCAAACTATTGAAAGTATTACGTTGTTTACCTCTGCCCTCCATTAATGTCCCTTTTCTGTCAATTCACCTTGATCTGTAGGTCGGCCAAATCAAGTGCTAATCTCTTTTACTATCCTGTACAGTTTCACACAGGCTTTACCTTTCAAATGGTGTGTGGTGATGCTGTATTCTGCTCAGAACGTACTCTGAAGATTCCCTTCCAGTAGTGTGATGGAGGGATGTGTGTGTGAAACTAGTCTGTTACCAAGGGAATAGTTAGTGAACATGACTTCTGAAATTGTGTTTTGTAAAGAGGTTATTTAAAATTCCTGAAAGGTTCAATAACTTAGATAGTAGGGGCTGTGCTGACGTCTGCCTGACTGACTAGCTTGTGTTACCTATGCTGCTTCTAGAATGACTACATTTGGGACATATGGGGAAATGAGGAATGCAGTGGAATGAGTAGCAAAAATATAGTAGCAAAGAAAAGTAGAAAAAAGCATTAATTAGAAGGCAGCATTATGGTGTGCAAACTGCTGTTTGTGCCAATGCTATTTTGGGATGTTACTGTATACTGGAGCCTGTACACTCTCAATTCATACTCAGCTTTTTATAGTAAATAAAATAAGAACTTTATTTCGTAGTGCTGTATTTTATACATGGTTTGTTTATGATGGCTCCTCTGGAGAATATGATCCTGCCTTGTCAGTATTTTTAGAAGTTGGTATAGCAGCCAAAGTGCTTTAGGTATTTTTGTACTAGAAAGTTGTTTGAGAGAGGCACAAAAGTTACTGTTGAAATGACCAGCAATATAATAATGACCAGCAATTTAATTAATGACCTGCAAAGTTCATAGTGAATAATCTGATGATTTTGTTTGTTTAGTTTTTTAAGCCTCAGGGTTATCGCAATACTCAAACAAATGGCCCTGTTCAGGCTTCTTGGAATATTGTTAGAGATTCTCTGATGGCCTTGCAAGCATTGTATTACAGTTGGTTAACATTTCAAAATAACCTTGACAAGTGTGAGAGAACAAGGCCTCCCTGGTAAAATGAAATTACAGATTATGTGGGTCGCCAGCAGCTGTTTGTGCCTTCTGCCTGCCTTAAACACGACCGTATGGTATGTGGTGTGTCGATGCACATAGGAAAAAGCTGCTATTTTAAAGTATGTTCAGTCTAGCTGGAACACATGGTCTGGGGGCAGATGTTGGGATGTAGTTAAAAATTGTGTATCCCAATAATAAAATTTTGAATGTGTAGTAACAGCAGCCATAGTTTTTGCAGTTTTCTTTTGCATTTACAGCTCCCAGCCAAGCTCCCAGATTAAGTTAATAGGCCCAGCTGATACATGCACAATCCTCCCTGATAAGAGAGCATTCTGCAACCAGCAGAGTAGTAGCTTCTGGAGGAGTAAATAGTAGCTTTCTAAACTGCAAATGGATAAAGTAGAATCAAGAGTTTGATCAGACCAAAGGTGTTATCAAATTGCAGGTGTAAGTAGCTCCAGGGTGTCTTATAGATGGAACCGTGTGCTGTTATTTAGGTCAATGGTAGTTTTTCCAAACTTTTAAAGATTTTTAGCAAACCTGAAAGTACAATCAGTGTTTGAGACTCTGCTACATATTTCAGCTTTGTAACACCAATTGGAACATGCTGTGTTGATCCTTTTTGCTTACAGCTGTCAAATACTATTGTAGATATGAGGCTAATAAATGAGGTGTTGGGAGAACAGTTCTAAAGGCAAAGTCACAGCAGAAATATCTTTAAAAACAAGTTTACTCTGAAAGAACTACATATATGTTGTACAATAAATTATTAAAATAGCTTGCTTAATCTCCTGTGGTCTTGCTATTACTCTTGTACAGGGGTCCAGTTAAAGACTTGAAATGATAGCGTTAAACATGGTATATTGAGTTCTTTAGTGGGATGTTGCAGGCAAAAGTTGTGTCTAGCTTTATTAAGAGAGTGTTCAAAACAGATTAATTTTATTGCACTGCATTAATGTAGTAACCTCCCAGTTTATCATAACTTAAATAAATCCAAAATAGCTGGGATATAAACTTCAGCCCATGAGAACAATTCGTGCCTTGAATTACAATTCCTCCTCACATAGATATAAATGACTGACACATCTCTCACAGGATTTTGGCAAGTTCAGCCTGATCTGAAACAAAGTATAGAATCTGATATGAAGGGAAATACAGTTAATGGGGTTTTTGGCACTGAGAGGCAGAAAGGGAGCAGGACCCTGTGAGTGTGTGGAACAGAGAGCTGGTTGTTGAGAACTGCAAATAGAAGATACATCATAGATCAAGTAGTTTTATATTACTCTATTATTATTTATATACTTGGAAGATTATCTAGACAGTGCTTCAGTTTCGATGAATTATGGTTTAAAAATACTTTAAAATAATGCCTCTGTTTCCTCTGGTGAAGAGAATGCTGTAAAAGCCTTAGGAAACTTAGGAAGGATGTGCAATTTCCATGGAACTCTGATATACATAAGGCCAAATGGGAGAATGGAGTAGAGATGTCCAGGCTGTTCTCAGGGACTTGGGCAATCAGATTAAGTTGTGATCCCAAAATCTAAGAACTTACTTTTCCCTTGTAGGGGAAAAACCCTTTCTGTGTCAGGCACAGGGATGTGGTCGCTCCTTTGCTGAATACTCCAGTCTTCGGAAACATTTGGTTGTCCACTCAGGTAAGAGTCTTCATCTGATATTCTGTGATTTGTCTGAAAAAAGACCTTTATTGTAGGACTTTGATTTGATTTCCTTAGAAAAATCCTGGTTTCTACAGAACTTTTGGTCATAGTGTTTTTTGACTTCCCTTTTGTGGTGCCTGTAGCCTGTACATTTTAATTTTTTAGGTTGTGTCTATTTTTAAACTGAAATTACATTCTAAAAATTTTTTCTAAAATGTCGTGAAGTTGAATATCTTTTTCATAGCTGCCATTTGGTTATTTAAAAGAGAGACTCTAGCATCTCTGTATATTAACCACAGCCATTTGAATCTGAAATCTCTTTAAATTGGGTAGGTTTTCCTAGGTAGAGTTTTCTAAATGGGTAGAGTTTTCCATTATTTTTTCCTCCTACATGCTTGTAATTGGACAAAGGTTTAGGTGGAGATGTATTTCACAAGTGTTTCAAAGCTTCTGCCTTCTGTTTTGATTGATCTGTCAAAAATATCATCAGCATACAATGAAAATGGTATGTTTGGGGAATGGGAGATTTTATTGAGGTAATAACATTTGGGATTGAGTTCTCCATGCTCTTTCTGTCCTGTCTCCTTGGCTTCCATGCCATTGAGCCAAGAAGTATGGAGAGCATGCTTGTATTGTGAAAATTATGAACTGCTCTGTAAAATGAAAATCCTTTCACAGTGACAAGTCATCATCAAGTCTCTGCTCAGTAATGTAAAGCAGATGCTGCAATTCATTGTGTGATGGCAGGAGACAGCTTCTTTGACTCTGGTCATTTTATTCTATATGTGGGACATCAAGTATTTCCATATCAATGAGTAAATGATTTGAAATAACTTGTTGCTTCTCATCAGTCTGACTTGAAGACTTTGTTACTCTTCAGACTTCAGTTATCCAACAACTGCCATTACTGATATCTAAACCTCTTCTGTTCTAGAAGCTTATGGCCCTCCAGGAGATGGGAATATATCTCATTTGGTTTTTACTGATAAATTACCACCAGCAGTATTAACAGCCATTTCAAAACTGTTATTAGTTTCTTAGTTGATGAGGTCTCTTCTCCCAGTTTGGTAATTCTTGGGATATTTCTTCCCCCTTTGACTCCAAGGAGTGAAGCCCCATCAGTGCCAAATTTGTGGGAAGACATTTTCCCAGAGTGGTAGCAGAAATGTGCATATGAGGAAACACCATTCCCGAATTGGAACAGCTGGCAGCAGGGAGCGAGAACAGCCAGGTAAAGAAGGGAGCACACTCACTCTGGGGGAAAAGTGCAGGAAAAAAATTAGTGGATGGTTGAAGAAGAGATGTTTGTCCTCATAATATGAGACCACAAGCCAGTAAGAAACAAAAGTCCTCTTGGAGATAAGGACTGTTTACCTTTTCCTTTTCTAGGACAGAAGACAAAGGTGTATTTTTGTATGGCAGTCAAGGGGCAGATATGTTTATTGTTTTCAAAATCAATGGGAACCTAGTTGGGGTTTTTTATGTGGATTTCTTCCCTTGGTTATGTTTTCTTGTTGCAAGCAGCCTGGGTTTTTACACAATGTGAATTATTTAAAGATAAAGACAATCCTGCATAAGATCCCACCATAGTAAGGTTCAAAACAATAAATATAGTATTTTCCATCTATTGGAGCACTGGCTGCCCAAAGAGTAGAAATGGATAAAGTAGGTGTCTAGGGAAGAATTCAGTACAACTTGAAATGCGGCAGGGATTGTAGCTTATATTGCAGTGTAATTGCATCATGGGAATTCTCTTTTGCCCTTTTTTTTCACAATAGAGTCACTGATGGGCAGCAGTTTGCTGGAAGAATCAACAGTGCATAGTAAGAATCTCATCTCCATGAACTCTCAGCCCAGCCTTGGTGTTGAGTCTCTGCACCTGCCAGACACTGAGTCAATTATTGGAGTAGAAGAGGGTGAGACCAGCTGCTCTTTTTTCCGCCCTCTTATATGTGGTGACTGAGATGGGATCCATCATTCCTCTTGAGGCTCACCATATTGCAGCGGGATGAATGAACATTGCTTTAACTGTGCACAGAGGGGTGGGTAGATAGTGGATGAATCCTAAAACTGGAGTTGGAGAAGATCTGCTGGACCAAGTTTCTCTCTTGCAAGGTTTGAAAGGTGAAGCCTGCTTAGGTGTCACTTAGCCCATGTTGTGGAACGCCATTTCAAAACTGCTTATGCAGTCCATCCCCCAAAGCCTAAAGTGTTTGTTTTGCTGGAGCACCTAGGAGCCCCAGCTAAGGACCAGGACCTCATTGTGCTAGGCACTGTTCAAATATTCAGTATCTTGAGCAACAGGCCTTCCTTCCACCCTTTACCTTCAGAGACTATATTCTAATACATCTCACTGTCAGAAGCTGACTTACTATATGAAATAAATGTACTACTTGATATCATTTGGTTACATTTCATGTGTTCTGTTCCTGCTTTTCCCAGTAATTTTTCTCCAAAATATTTTTGGTATATCAAGCTCTTTAAATGAGTCTTCCACATGGTGTTCTGAATATTTTGTTAACTTAAAGAGCCTTCATAACTGGTGTTACTGAGAATGCAGAGTTTTGCTAAGGTACTGTGTATCTGTAATAGCTTCTATGCAAAGGGAATGCCTAGAGTTTATATTGCTCCCTAGCTGAATGGAAAGGTAGTGCTGCTGCTGGTACAGGTATTGTAACCTGGAGGTTCCTGCAGAAGCTCCACCAGGTACCTGGGAATCAAAGTGATGCAGTTTGGCTGCCATCTCAGCAATTGATGGGAGATACTCCAGTGAGATGTCTTCTTTTCTACGGTATTTTTGTAGGTTAGCTGAACAGGCTGTAAATCTTGTAACTGAATATAACCAAATACTTTCATAAAATGCAAAAGTCCAGAACCATAGTTGAAACTCTTTATTTCCATACCATTTTTGAGACATATTAAGAGACTACAGCTGTCTTTTAGGATTACAGAAACATAATCCTCCTTTCAGAACAAAACTTTGTTTAGCAAGAGAGATGTGAGTTTCAGTTACTTAGTTTGATGCTTTTACTTTTATCACATTTCTGCAATTTCAGTTTAGGGACCAATATGAAGGCTTTAATTTATTTATTATATTCATGCATGTCACCTTAGTATTTTTTAAAAGGATATGGCATAATAATTTAAACTTTTGTTCCTCCTTTCTTAGGGTTTCCCTTTTCACATCACATACTTGGAAATTTCTTTTTTCAACACCATTAACTATTATTATGGAAATCAGCAACCAATTTTAGTAAATACCCTTTAAAATGTATGTATTAAAAATTCAGTCCCACTGCTCCAAATATATCCATGCAAAGAGGCTTTAAATCACAGACTTAGAGTATGGAAGTAATCTTCTTTCCTTCCTCCTTCAATGTGGCGAGGCACAGTGACAATATGGTTACATCACTGCTCCTTTCCAGGGGGTACCCAGAGAAAGAACAGCCTCTGGATGTCCTACACAATTACACCTGTGTAGGAACTGGTACACTGGTAACAGCCTTTCTGGAACCCTCCAAGGAGCTGAAGCCTGTTCTCAGTGTGGAGACTGAGTCACTAATGAGGATGTTGCAGTTTGGTGCATTCAGTCTGTAACGTAGCAGTGTGAAACCCCTGGGCCACAAATCCTTGGATTTAGTACTTTGTTATGATTAAAAATGTCATTATTTCAGTTTTATATCTTTGTCTAATGTGGTAGCTCTGACAGGTACTGTACTTCTGACTTGATGATAAGGCTGTGTTGTTACAGTGTAAGGAAAAAAGGATAAAGGTGATAAAAAGAGACACATCTTGTATTTAAGTAATTGAAGAAAAGATAACCGATGAGGAAAATTGAGCAATATGGAAACATTTTATCTGTTTGAAAATATTTTAATGTCAAAGTGCAAAATTCTCAGAAAACATTCCAGGTGGCAAGGATTTTTATTTTTGAAATGGTTATTAGTGTCAAGCAAAGGAGGATCACTAAAGTGTGAAATACCCCTTTTAAGGTGCACTAGGCATTTGAGTGCAACGTCCTGGCAGACAACACCTAATCTTTTTTCTTCCCAAATATATCTTTGATATCACAGTAATCATACAATTAGGACAACAATAATTCAAAGTGATGCATTCAAAGTGTTTAATTACAACCTTCTTCATAACTTTGGTTGTTTTTTGCGCCAAATTAATGACCTGAATTGGTAAGATGTTGAAACATTTTCGAATCATGAAACATGGGAGATTTTTTAATATAGGAAGATTATTGCTTCTTACTAATGGGGGGAAGAAGCCGAGCTGGTAGTGGGTGAATGAAGAATTAACACCAGAGAAAGACTACCTTTTGAGTCTTCTCCCAAGATAGCTCAGATCCTGATACTTGTTTTTGTAGAAGTACGTTGTTTGAAAGCATTCTACCACACGTGTCTAAAAAAAGCTTTAGCACAGTAGAAGGCATTCTCCCTTTCCTGTGTGCTTCTGTGGCATGAATGCAAGGAGCTGACAGTAGAGGATGCACCTCTTCAATCTTTCATATCTACTTTTATCCAAAGGAAGTGCTTCAACCTCTCTAACTTGTTTTGTTGCCCATTAAAGGGAAAGAGCTCACACAAGGGACACTTTTGAAGACTATGGGAGGCTGCAGGGTTTGCTGGGCTGAACAAGACATGCTCTAAACAGCAGTTGTTTTTTTCCCTTTACTAAATTCTCCCATCTCACCCCACAGCAATTCTTAGGTGTCAGCTTAAACTATTAAGTTCCTGAGGATGAACCTGGAGAATCTTGAACCAAAGAAGTCAAGAACTGATTGATGGATTCTTCTGCAAGCTTTTATGTTGCCACTCCCTTTGTGCTCAGTTCCTCCTGAGGTACTCCTTCCTGTTCAGTACAGTCATCCTTTTCACCTCGAGGCTCAGGCAGCCTGCAAAAATAGTGATGGGCTAATGGCAGAAATGGTTTGCCCTGTGCATATGAAATAGGGTTCAGTCATAGGAATTCAGAGAGAGAAGCCACAATGCTTAATAAGAGCAGTGAAGTTAATTTAGTTTTTCCTACACTAGATTATAGAAATTGGAATGCATTCATGAACAAGGAAAATATTTTTAGTCATAGACAAAAGAGCTGTACTGCATTTATTACCTGTGAACATCAGAGTCTTCTTCCAGCGAGTCAGTGGCATCTTTCCCTTTTTTCCTTACAAATTCTTCGCTTAGGCCAACCTGCTGGAGGGTGCGTCTGTAGCGACGCTCTGCTCCTTGACGAGCATCATGCTGTGAAATTGAAACTTAAACAGTAAATGCAGAGAACTGGGGATTCCCCATAACAGTCAACTGGTTTTGAAGTGTACATTTGATGCTCCTGATGGGGACAAGAGGACAACACAACCTCCTGTCCAAAATTTTTGTAATCCATACAGTACAGTACCAAAACTGAACACTAGGACAATATCTTACATCTCCCAAAGCCAGAGCTCACGTTTTCCTGCTTCAGTTCTTTTTTTCCTTCTTCTGTTCTCCTCCTTCTACCACATTCCAGTCTTACCAGACTGGTATACTTGTGTCTGAGTCCTAACTCTGACACTCATATCAAAAACATGTGCAAAACCCAAGTTATGTGAAACTCTGTAAGCACACTTGCTTGTAAGTGGTAAGAACTAACAACAGTGAAGTTAATAAATAGAGACTGCCTGTGAAATAGCTTCGTATCAGCTCAATTGAAAAACAAGCATCTTGAGTCCTATATCCTCACTGTTTCCAAGTGAACCTTGCAAATCAGTGTAGTCTTGAGATTAGGGTTTTCCAGAGGGACTGGCCAGTCCCTAAAGATTAAGGTGTTCTGTATAGAAGGATAGAAACTTAGTATGGACATCAGTGAACACTATTGATAATGGTGAATTCTTACCAATCTGGTACATGGAAATATTACCAGTATTTATCACACATGTGTGTTCTCTGCTTCCATTATCAGAACAGAAAGCCTGATCCAGGAGGGTACTTTCTTTTGAGAAATTTTAAATCAGCATATTGTCAATGCATTGTCACTGTCTCTAACCAGCTGCAGTTCCTGCAAGGAAATTAAAGTGAAAGAAAAAACCCAGGGAAAAAGATACAGTACAGATTGTATCTACACCTCAGGTGCAATAGAGATTTGCAGCTGGTACTGTGTGATGGTTGAGATGTGCTGAATGCAGCCCCAGATTGCAAAGCCTGCAGGTGATAAAAGCGACATAACCATCATTAATGTTCTTCTGTAGCAGTAGATGTACAAAGAAAAAGTGCTTAACTGGAGAGGGTTTTAAGAAAAAATTTTGCATCTCCTAAATGTACACTGTGGTATTCAGGTGCAGAATAGGTATTTATTTAATTTCTGGTGTGATAAGGCCTTGATTTTCATCAGACCATATATTGTGATTGCAATATATACTAAGAACTGGCAAGCTCCTAGAAATAAGCCTGAATGTTTTTTTCAAGGAAAAAATAGGAAGGAATTTAAAGTACACTTCGGTGGGTTTTCCATGTATTATTTTGAGTGCACCCCAGAGACTATGAGACCGTTTGTACCTTCTCATCCATGAATTAATTTGAGACTAGATTTCTTAACGCCTGTCTTAAATGAAAGACAATTTATCCTATTGCCCAGAAACATTCTGGGACTTTGACCACTTACCTTGGTGACCTGTTCAAAAAGGAATGGTCTGTTCTTGACTCGCAGCTTCATTTCTTCCAGCTCCTTTCTGTATTCTTTTGTTCTGTCTTGCATATTTTGCCTGAAATGGAAAAATTGCCTGTCTACTATAGGTTACCTCTGACTGTAGCTGATCAGGAATGATGAATTCTCAGTGAGTGTTCCATTCTTTAAATCACTTTGGTAATTCTCTTGATTCTGAATGCTGGGAAAAAAAACCCTATTGCTGACAAGTTATGGACCGATTAGCAAAGCTCTTCTAAACTGCAAGCAAGAAACAGTGTTCACATTTTTAAAAAAACTTGTCTCATGTGTTCTTTACCAAGCTACACATTACAGTTTACTGGCTTCTACAAATTAGTTTCTACAAATGTTAATCTAAAGGAAACTGTTCTTTATGGAAGGAGAAGTGTGGAATTGTCAAGATATCCAAATGAATGTGGAATGGATACAATAACCAAAAAAGGTTAGGCTAGGAATGTTTTTATACCCAATCTGTCCTAAAGAATTATCTGATCATCTTCAGTTAGTAGAGCAAAAGGTTATTTTTGTGCAGAGTAGGATACTGACCTGTTCTGTTTTAACTTCTCCTTTTGTGTTTCCTCCAGACTTTTATGAGGATCCAGTGCTTTTGCTCGGCTGTTCACAGACTTTTGCATAGCTTGACATTTCATTTTCTGTTTCTCCAGCCAATAAATTCCTTCTTTGTCCCCTTCCTTTTTGTTATCTTGGGCATATCTGTATGAAAAAAAAGTTACTGATGAGCCCATGTGGACTGCCCGATGCTAGGTGGGAATTTCAGTTTTGTAGTCCTCCAAGGAGAAAAAGTAAAATTTCAGCTGTACAAGTGTGCATTTTCCAAAGCAACTGGGAGACAGAGCAAGACTTAACAAAGAAAGAAGACAGAGAAACATTTTGGAAATGTATTGTTGATGTAGCTGATGTGATGAGGGAAAACACTGGGTTTTTTTCCTCCATATTGGTCAGTAGTTGTACAGTCTCGTAGACCAACTTTCTACCTACCTAATAGCTGATTCCCTCTTTCTAGTTGCATCTGTAATATGCACAGGAAGGGTGTTGGAAGAGAGAGAGGAAAGTCCAGGCAGAGAGTGACTTTTTTGCACTGAAACCTTGGAAAGCTTCTGAGAATCCTGAAAGAAATGAAACTTTATTGAGTGTATTTGTTCACAGACAGTTCCTAGTACAGAATCTCCTCTGTTATTTGCCTACCAAAGAGAACAACTGGGCTATGAGAATGCACTCACTCTTCTCTCTTCCATCAGCAGAGATTTACATGTGGATGGGCTGAGGGACAAGGGGAAGGAGACATGATTAGAGCTATGAAAGGGTGACTGAGCCTTAGCTGTCATAGCTCATTTTGTGTAGAATTTTGTTCTCTTGTTTGGCCTAGAATTCTGCAGTACTCTCAATACAGAGGCAGATGTCACAGGATGTTAACCATTAATAATTAAATGCTATAAACTTGAGAAGTTGGTATCTTGATAGGAGAAAGCAGTACCACAGAAATATCCGGCGATCTCACCTTTATCTTTTCATTAGCCTGCCTCTGCCTGGCATGGAGATTGGAGGTTCTCAGCTTGAATGGCTTATTACGAGTTGGCTCTTTGATTTCTTGTCTCCTTACTGTTTTCCTCTGAAACGCCCAGTAAAGTTCTTCAAAATCTGGTATTGCTGGATTAATCCGTGGTTTGAAGCTGAAACTTGTGTCCTGTAAGAAGCCAAGTTTTTCCTGCTTAGTTCTGGTGGCAGTTCGGGACTGAGGCTCCCTCCGACAGTTGCTGGTGTCTATAGGAGCTACAGAGCTCTCCAGCAAATCCTTTGCTCTCATTTGAATGCGGATTTCCCTGTAGAGTTCAGCTTCTAAAGGATCAAAAGGAAAGCAATGAGAACAGTGTGAGTGACATAAAAGGCTGTGAAATTGCCACTGCCCAAGTCTAAACTTTCCATTATTATGGCAGCTACAGATATAGGAGACACCAAACATCCTGTGCTCTCCTTCCCCCCTTTTTCAGCCCCTCTCTTCTCTGCCTCCCAGGGAAAAATAATTCAAAGATGCCAGTAAAACCACGGTAGGGTGTCTTTCTTAGGCATTCATTTCTATATATCTCTTTTACTTATTGGAGCAATAACTGAGCAGGACTTCTCCTATTCTTAAAGGTACCAGGTAACTTGTGTCCTTTGTCTCCTTTGTCTTGCAGAAATGTTAATCTTCCATACTAGTCCCATACTTTTTATATGGGACTTACAGCCATATTGACTGTGTGATACAAATGTGTCATTCAAGTATACTTGTAACAGATGATGGCTTTTCTATGTAATCTATATTGGAAAAGTTTTTAAGTAAGGAACATTTGATGGATAGATCACGTTTTGTGACTTTTGTGACAAACTTTCATAGAATATGCTTTAGATTATAGCATCAAACTGAAGTCCTTCCCTGTGCAGCACTAAATATTTATAAAAATGCAGACAGTAGGCTGAGGGTTGGTTTTTTGCTTTTAGGGAAAAAACAATCAATACTGCTGTTTGCAAAATAAGATGGTTTTGAGTTAATTTATAGTTATTCATTGCCTGAAGTATGAAATGTTAATTTGTCCTCCCTTCTCATATGCCAGATAGAAATAGAACAATGATTTGTCCTTTGCTGCTTTTTACCTTTCTAATCTATTTAGGTTAAAACAGAACGTTTTCTGATGAAAACTGAACTGGTGTATCCTCAAGAAGAAATCACAGAAACAGTAAAAAAGGAGAAAAGAATGAGAAAAGCCATGAGAATTATTAAGGACTGGCTTAGTTCCCACATTCAAGCATGAAGTCTGAATTGCTTACTTCAAACTTTCAACTGCGGTGGCTTAAGCCCTCTGAAAACAGGCAAGCATCAGTAACATTTCCTTGGCTACCCTGACTAGAATGGTCCTGGCATCTACTTTCCCTGTTTTAGCAACTGAGCCAACTGAGTGCAAGTGGGAAGGCCACTGGAAACATCATAAAATGGCAGGAGAGACTGGACTACTACACCATCACTTAGAACCAAACTAATTGCCTGATTTGGGCTCAGGAAATACTTGTCTCCTCTCCTAGGGGTTCTGTGCAGAATGGATCACTTGGGTAGGAGTAAAATTGTCAGATCTAAGATACTGCATGGACCTTGGAGACCTATGGCACTACATCTGTCTTCGTGTTTGTGCCACAAATCATCTTAGTCCCTTTAGTGTAACCAAAGGTATGGAATCCAGCGCAGGGAAAGATTCCCAGACTGTGACGATCGGCAGCAAAGTGGATATGGAAATCTGTCTGTAGAGCTCAATGTGCCCATGTTTTCTGGGGAGTGGAACAGAACTGCTGTTGCTGACACTCATACAGGACTACTGAACTTAGGGCACTCTACTGCAAGGGTATCTAAACAAAAGGCAATGACCAGTGACACACAGGAGACTCAGCAACACCAGGGGACACTGGCCTTAGGCTCCAAGTGGTGCCCTACGAGCCATGATCTTACCTCCCAGCATGGAGACAGCAAGGGACAGGCAGGGAGGTGCTTTTACAGAAAGAGCCCTGGCATGTTACCTTTCAGTTTATCTCCAAGAAGTGAGTCATAAGTAGATTTAGGAACTTTTTTACTGGCTTGCTTCTGTTTGGAGCTCTCATTTGGGGTTGCTGCTGCCAGGAATTTTTGTCTGATAGCTTCTTTCTTTTTCTCTTCCTTCTCCAGAAAACTGAAGGGCCGCTGTGTTGAAAGTAGCAGCTCCTTTCTTTTCTGTGTTGCTGCTTGCCTGCGAATCTCATTCTGCTCCATTATTTCCTGATAAAGGGGCAGAAACACATGGGCAGGTACAGGCTGTGCCCGGAATTGTTTCTGACATTCAGCTTCATCCTGGCTTTGCCTTTTGTCTCTGTATGTGTCTAGTTCAAGGAACATGTATGACTTCATCAACTCGGACTTTTTGCGAGCTTCCCGCAGGGTCATTTTGAAAGGCTGAGGGATGGTGATGGAAGGAATCCAGGGAGATGAAGCGCTTTTTGGCCTCAAGCGGGACTTAGGAAACAAGTGAGGCTTTTGCTGATCCCAGGTACTGTCTGAGGTGAGGTCGGTCAAAGAACTGGACTGCCTTATGTTACCAGATGTGTGACTAAGACAAACACATTATGAAGGGGAAATTAGTGACATTATTAAAAAACAGAGTTAAAAGGAGGGAGACACTACTGATTAAGAGAAAGACACCGTAGGCTGAGCTGGTTGTTGAAAGGCAGGCCTAGGGTTTGTCATTCTCAGGCTCTATATTTTGCTTTGCTACCGAAGTTTGTGAGCAGAGCTTTGTTTGTTTTGTTTTCCATGTATAAAATGGAAGTTAGGCCCACTTAGCTTTATCATGCAATTTATTATGCTGAGAGCACTCTATTGCCAGAAAGGCCACAAGCAAACCATAAAGCTCCAGCTTTAGGGTTATCTTGCCAATAGCTACTCAACAGACAAATGCAGGAGAGGCAATCAGGCACACAGATGCACAAATCCCAACAAACAGTACCAAACACTAGCATTCCTGGGATGCTGATGGGAATGTCATTATAAGAAACTGCTTTAGTGTGATGTTTGAGAGGTTCAGCTAGAAACTTTGTACCTGAGAAGATGACCATATTATTGGTAATAAGAAAACCCATCTGAGACTATCCTGGGTCTCATTAAAATGGCAAACTTCTCATAGGACTGAGGGTGATTGTGAAAGTGAGTGAAACTTAGATTTTAGGGAAGGAATAAATGCAGGCAAAAGGAAGGATCAAGGTGAATCAGAATGGACCAAGAACAGCAAAGGGGAAAAAAGTGGAGGGAGACAGAAGGTGCAGATAATGTGTGAACAGACTCCTGGTCAATACACTTGCTGGTAATTGCTGCAGTCTCTTCTTCAGAAACTATTTTCTTTGTAAGAGTGCACGTGTGACCTGCTAGTGAATGCAAAGCTAGATTAACCACAAGGAAAGTCATCTGAGAGCTCGACCTTGGAAAGCCCACAGCTCTGAAGACTGGATACTGGATAAGAATGTGTGTCATCTGCTGGCACATTGTAAGCATGATTAGCTGATGAGTGAGGCGGGGATTTGTGCTCTTCGTGTTTTAGGTGAAAGCTGCTTACGTGGGCACCTACTGACCCATCCTCCCTGCTGTGACTACACCTGTGGCCAGTGTTCTGGCACTATACACCCGAATTTTGGGACATCATGCTCCGCCTCCTCCCTGGCCAGAGGGAGAGGGAATCCTGCACCCCATCCTGCCATCCGTACCAGGTATCGTCCTACCTGAGAGCCTCCCTCAGCTTCTCACGCAGAACTTCCGCCTCCCTCCTGAAACCCTCCAGCTCCTCATCTTCTTCGAACACGCCGAGGTCACCCCATAACTCTGCCTGGCACGGTACGCCCGGTTCTAACGGAGACCGCCGGCCCCCCATCCCGATAGGATGCTCCCAGCTCCTTGCCCGGCGGCGGGAAACGCAGGAGTCGGCGCGTTACAGCCTGAGGGGACGTCGCGTAACCTGGAAAAAAACGAAAGGAATTGGGAAGTGCAGGATCCGGGGCTGCGACCCCGCCTCCCCGCCCGGGAGCGCCGCGGCTGAGCCCCCTCTCGTCCGCGGGCCGCCGCCTCAGCCCGCCCCGGCCCGCACCAATCAGCGCGGCCAGCGGCGCTCGGGCCCGCCCACTCCGCCGCAGACAGCCAATCAGACGCGAGGCCGGCGGCGCGCACAGCCGTTGTCATGGCTCCGCTCGCCACTTCCGCCGCCGTCAGTTCCGCGGCGATGGCGGCGCTGCGCGGGCGGGCGCTGCTGGCCCCGCTTGGAGCGCGGCTCAGGGCCAGGCCCCGCGCCCCGCTCCGCTCTGCCGCTTCCAGCCCGCCGCTCTACGATGTGGTGGTGTCGGGCGGGGGCATGGTCGGGAGCGCCATGGCCGCCGTGCTGGGTAAGGCTGTGACCCACTCTCCCGCAGGGTGAGGTAACCGTGTATAGGATCTCAGTGTCCGGGGCCTGCTGAGGGATCCTTGATCCTGCTCTAAAGTTCAGCTGAGGCTGTTTGGTGAGCCGGTCAGTGATGAGCCAAGCCATATCTCTGTGTGTGCACAGTGTTAATGGGGCCGTTACCTGGAGTTTTATAGACTGTAGTGTTTCTGTCAAATATGCTCATCCTTAAATAGCTGATGGATAATGTCACCCTTAGGTAAAATGCTTTTCTGATTATAGAATCACAGAATGGGTTGGAAGGGACCTTAAATATCACCTAGTTCCAACTCCCTGCTGTGTGCAGGGACACCTTCCATAGACCAGGTTACTCCGAGCCACATCCAGCCTGGCCTCAAACACCTCCAGGGTTGGGACATGTACAGCTTCTCTGACATTTACAGCTTCTCTGAGCAACCTGTTCCTGTGTCTCGCCATCCTCACAGCAAAGAACTTCTCCTAATATCTAATCTAAGTCTACTCTCTTTCACTTTGAATCCATTTCCCCTTGTTCTGTCACTACATGATCTTGTAAAAGTCCCTTTTTGTCTTTCTTGTGGGCTCCCTTCAGGTACTGTAAGGCCACAATTCAGTCACCCCATAGCCATCTCTTTTCCAGGCTGAATAAACCCAATTCGTCCAGTCTTTCCTTGTAGGAGAGGTGCTCCATTGCTCTAAACATTATTATCTGATCCCAAGTTTCATTCTCTAACCCAGTATTTTAAACACTGGAATACCAAGTTAAAATGGATTTCTGCTTGCTTTGTGTCATTAGAGATCCTGAGAGTAGTGGGTGCTCCTTTATTTACAACATGGATTCAGAAGGGTGCAGTAGTGACAGAAACCTGAAAAAAATAGTGCCCAGAAGATCAAAGATGTGAGCAATAATAAGTGCTTTGCAAGTATAAGGGCTTACCTTGCAAGCTTAAGTTCTGCTTGTATTGTTAAACAAGAGCCCAGTGGATTTGAGATGGCATAAGGATCTCCTCCAGCAGTGGTACCTAAGGCTGACAAGCAGGTTTGGGACCTCTCAGGAGATGAGGTTATTACTGTGCATAATCTAGAGATTATGCCTAGGACACTGCTGTCTCTAGGGCTGCTGTAGTAGTAAACTCTAGATGATGAAGGACACCACTTCTGTCCTCCGTGCCTTCTGCATCTGTGGTGGTTGGGATGCTGCAGGTGTGGCCAGCTCAGCTGCAGGGTTTTTTACACTTTACTTGAGTCTTCTTTTTCTTTTCAGTTCTTTTTATGTGGAAGTTTAAAGTCTAAACTGCCTGTGCTATTCCATTGTCAGAATGAGAGGACAGGGAAAATATTAATGTAATTGCTACATATCACAGAAGTTTTATTTTGATCTCTTCTTCTATAAGGAGAATTTATGTTTAAGCTCTGGAAAACATGTTCTGGAGTAAACATGGAGTAAATATTACAGATTTCACTTGATAATACTCCAGTAATAAATTTTCATTTAAAAATGACACAAATTTGTACAAAAATGTAAGCTTTATGTAGAAGGGAAATATGTAATCCTTGCTTTAGCTGCAAAAGAGTTGTCCATCTCAGTAACAGGACTGTAGTCATAAAGCTTTAACATACAAAAGTTTACCTGCCTGGTCAAAACCTGTACTGTCTATGTAGTTCTTTATTAAGTGTTGCATCTACTGTGTCTTATTACAAAAACTCAGGTGTTTTGTTTTTGAGATTTTTGGCAGGAGCATTGTAACAAAACATGTATTTGCTTATTTTAGGGCATGACATCCACTTCCATGATAAAAAGATTGCTTTGCTGGAGGCTGGTCCTAGGAAAGAATATGATCACATGCCAGACAGTTACAGCAACAGGGTCAGTTCCATCTCCCCAGGATCAGCTACCCTCCTAAGCAGTAAGTATGATTTTGTTGTTTGCATTTTTAACATTTATATTTGAGCTGGTTTTGTTGAAACAAAAACCCTTTTGACTATGTGTTGCCTTCAACCCAACATCATTAGCATTATTTGCCTTTGTCTCTACATGCTGAGTTGTGGTTATTAAATCCAAACTCTCTTGATAACAAGGATCTGTGTTCTGGTATCTTGGTCTGATTTGTTATCATATAAATATTTGTGACTTTAGGCAGTGAAAGGTTGTAAGGTGCTCTCTACAGCACCTGGAATGTTCTATTCACAAAAGAAGCTTAATGCTTTGTAGTCTGGTAACTCAGTCCTCAATTAATGAGGATTAATTGTCATTTTAAAGAGATATTTGAGCCTTGATTCCTTTTGGAGAAAGAAATCTTCTTTACAATAATGGCTGTGCATTTCTACGTCTGTTTTATTACCCAGTGATGGAACAGTGAGAGCTGTCTGTTAGGTCGGAGGCTCATGGAGAGCTCTTGTTTCTTTCCTGCTGGCTTGTGTTAACAGTAAAACAATGTGATTCTGGAGCTGTGATAGCACCGAGGCAGACCTGGCACTGTCTAGGGAAGGTGCAAGCCAAGCCTGAGCATAGTCAGGGAAGAGTGGAGGAGAGTGTGGAGTGAGCTTCAGTTTAGTTTTGGTTTCAGTGTCCCATGTGAACCTGTATCTCTGTGTATTTCTGTCCTTTTTCTGTTTCAGGTTGTGGTGCCTGGGATCACGTCTGCAGCCTGAGACTCAAACCCTTCCGGCGAATGCAGGTGCCTTAGGGCTGCAGATACACCTTGTGTCTGTCTACTCTGAATTCTCAAAAGTACTTGCATCAATGACACAAAGGTTTTTATTTCTATGGTAAAGGGCAGGTCATACTTATGTTCATTTCTGTCTCTTTTCTGTGGGTAGCAGTCTGCTCAGAAATACCTGTCCTCAGGGCCTTGATGTTACAGGCTGAAAAGTGGATTCCTAGTGGCAGCTGTAGATAGTGAGGCTTGGGTATTAGCCAGGAAATAAAGGTAAAGGGTGTATTGGTTTGGCTGGGATAGAGTTTCTTCTCTTAATGGTGGCTTGTATGGGACGGTGTTTCAGATTTGTGTTGAAAACTGTTGATAACACAGGGATGTTTTAGCTGTTGCTGAGCAGCACTTAGACAGTGCCAAGGCTTTCTCACACTGTCTTGCCAGTGAGCAGGCTTGGGAGTGCACAAGAAGCTGGGAGGGTACACAGGCTGGACATATGACCCTGGCTGATAATCCATACATACCATATGGTGTCATGCTCAGCAATAAAAGCTGAGGAAAAGAAGGAAAGATGGGAAGTCTGGAGGGATGGTGTTTGTCTTCCCAAGTAACTATTATGCTTGATGGGTCCCTGCTCTCCTGGAGATGGCTAAACACCTGCTTGTCCTTGGGAAGCAGTGAATTAATTCCTTGGATTGCTTTGCTTGAACATGTGGCTTTTGCTTTTCCTATTAAACTGCATTTACCTCAAGCTATGAGTTTTGTACTTTCATCCTTTCAGTTTTCTTCCCCATCTCAGTGCAGGGGAGAAAGGAAGCAGCTGTGTGGGGCTGAGCTGCCCGCTGGGGTTAACCTACAGCAAGGCTGTAGCATAGCTTCCTATGTCAATTATGTAACAGAAAAGTAGGGATGAAAAACTTGACTTGGAATTACTTTTTGAGCTTAAGCTAAATCATTTAATGAAATTAGTTATGTGGTGCACTTTAGTAGCTGGGAATGAACAGTAATCCAGGATGTTTCGTCTAGTTCTATATTTCTAGATTACCATGTCTTTTTGCTGTTAAGTCCCTGAAATGGACTTCTTTATCACATAGCTTCATGTAATGTATTTTTTCTTCGTAGGTGTGGGATGCTTGTTCAGAAGCCATGATCGTTTTTGAGAAAGATGACTTAGATGACATGGGTTACATAGTGGAGAATGATGTCATTATGTCTGCTCTCACAAAACAGTTAGATGCAGTAGCAGGTAGAGAACAACTTCTTCAATGTTTATTTCCTGCAGATAGCTTTCAGTTACTTGCCTTCTATTGTGTGCTAGGTATTGAGAGGGAGAAATTTGTCTAACAAGTAATTCTTGAGAAATGGGCACCTTCTGGAATTGGGAAGGAGGGAGAAATCTGACTTCCAAAGGCTACAGAACAGGAAAGCACTTGGATATGTAGTTCTCCAGAATACTTCAAAATTGGACTTAATTAAAAAATCTGTACCTCCTTGTCCAGAGCAGGCCTTACAGTGACAAGGGGTTGTCCATATCTGGTTTTTTGGGGTGCCTTGAGAATTGTAGAGTGAACTCCTAGGGTGCTGTTAAGACACCTGCATGGCCTTGGCTGTTGTAGTGATGTTTCCTTTTCCTTGTCCATGTTGTGCTGTGACCATGGTACTCTGTGTTCCCATCAGACCGGGTGGAGGTCTTCTACAGGAGCAAAGCAGTTGGGTACACCTGGCCCCTTCCTTCCCATGGCTGTGACACAAGCCCTTGGGTCCAAGTTGAGTTAGCTGATGGACGCAGACTTCAGACCAAGCTGCTGGTAACTAAGCTCTTTATTTCTGTTGATAAGGCATCATCTCTAACCCAAGTCCTTTCCACTGGTTTGGTTCCAATTCCATGTGTGCCACTCCACCCATGTGGAGTGCTAGAGTGACATGAGTGGCTAGCCCTGTCTATGAGGGTGTGGGACACTGGGCATGGCCTTCTCTCTGCCTGCTGCAAGGAGATGCTGCTGAATTTGAGAAGAGCAGAAGGGGCCACCTCTTCTGGTTTTGGGGGGATTTTTTTTTCTGAATAAGCAGACAATATACAGATGCAGTCTGAGGTTTTTAGAGTGAAATACTAGCTCCTAATGTTTCTAGGAGCTGCTGAAGAAGTTGCTGTGCATCTCTTTGTTTTACAGATTGGTGCAGATGGTCATAACTCTATGGTCCGGAAGGAAGCTGAAATTAAGAACATTGAACATCAGTATGACCAGTCAGCTGTGGTGGCAACTCTCCATTTATCTGAGGTAAAATTCTGCTAAACTAACTCTTCCATAAGCAGTAGAACCTGAGGGTGATCTGGCTTGCTGCCCACTTGCTTCTTTCCACTATAGGCCACAGACAACAATGTAGCATGGCAGCGGTTCCTTCCCACAGGGCCAATTGCGCTTCTTCCGGTAAGGTATTAGTATTTTTTAAATGTTTTTAAAAATTTTCGTAGTCTAGTAACTTTATTTGTGTCCATGCCTTTCTGTGTTGGTTCTGTCTCTTAAGAATTTGCACATCTGCCCTTCACTTTTCATTTATTACGTTTTCCCCTCCTGCCGTTTTATTCTATCCTTGGCGTTTCCCACTTTTAACAAGTTGGGCAGGAACTGTAATTTTCAGAGGGACTGACAGTGTGAGGCAGGGCAGTGGAGAAGTCTTTGCACTGAATGTTTATTTTTGTTTCTTTTTCTCTTAATATTTACCCTTTACATTCTCTTAAACTAGCTGTCTGACACTGCCAGCTCTCTGGTCTGGTCTACATCTCATGACCATGCATCGGAACTTCTTGCCATGGATGAGGAAAGCTTTGTGGATAGCATCAACTCTGCCTTTGTGAGTATCAGCCTCATGGCAGGGAAGAGGCTTTAAGAAATAGAACAGAATTCTGTAGCTAAACAACAGTAATGGGAGAGATGCATGCTGAAGTTCCTTCCTCTGGCAAAAATGATATTAAAGAGGCACTTAGCAAAGAAAAGATGACCCCTTGGGACTGAATTAGGTTAGTTCTGAAAGTCACAGAAGTTAAATTTCCAAAAGGTAGGAAGAGTAGGCTCATCCTAGTTGGAAATTTGTATGTCCTAAAATGGTTAAGATAGTTTTTTCTACTGTATAGTTTTGTCCAAGTGGTTAAAATTCAGTATTGGAACTCAGATTTTTTTTTTTCAACTGGGTTCTTTTATGGGTCTAGTTTGGGTCAGCTTCCAAAGATTTGTTTGTCTGTTTCAGTGGAGCAACATAAACCACTCTGACTTCATTGACACTGCTGGGGCCATGTTTCGTTCTGCCATTTCGCTGCTGAAGCCCTCAGGGACTGCAGTCCGTCAGCTGCCCCCAAGTGTTGCTGAGGTGGAAGCAGGGAGCAGAGCCATGTTCCCCCTGGGGCTGGGCCACGCCACAGAGTACGTCCGGCCCCGCGTGGCTCTCATCGGGTAAGGTGCTCAGCGCCGCCCTTGGGTGGGCGGGTGGCACGTGGTTAGGAATGACCTGAGGACAGCAGGCTCCCGCCAACAAATAGATGTTAGAAATGATACATTGTTCCAGTCTGACTTTACCCAGATCCGGTTTGTTCTGTGTGCCCTCCTGTCCTTTTGTATGAGTAGCTTTCTGTCCATTATCTCTGCTGTCTGTGTAAATTGAAAGATAATTATTTCCCTTTCCTGGTTTGTACAGTCTAGTGAAACAATCCAGTATCTCATGCTGGATCTGTACTTCCCCATACATTATACCAGCCATTCTGAGCACCACTTTGAGTTTTTAACTCACCTTTTTTGAACACAAATGACAAAAATTACTCCATGTGGGATGTCAGAGACTTTTATATGGTGGCCTATTCAAACAGGAAAATACCTCATTTCTTATATTCTAAGGTCACATGTATACTTTCTTCTCTGCCCCAGCTGCAGTATGGTGGTAACTTTCAGTAATTCTTGGATGCTGTGCAAAACTTTTGTGTAGTGCACTTTTCATCTTACCAACCTATGAACCACTCTATGCTTGGGAGCACGCTGTGCTTTATAGCTTGGTAAAGCACATGATCTTGCATTTCATATCAAAACTTAATCTAATTTCTTTTACTTTGTGACTCCCACAGCAATGTTTGTCTTTGAGCTTTACAGATAAGTCTGTTCATAGAAGAGCCTGATTTTGTTTCTATTCAATGATAATCCCACCACTCCTTTATACTCACTTTGTCTGTCCACTTTGTGTTTGTGCAATGTGCCATTGACAGAGCTCCTGTTGTGCTGAGGTCACTTAGAAAAACATAAAGGCCTGTTCCACATGTAACTGAGAGGACTTTGGCTAGTCACCTCTTTATAATTTTTCCTTTCAGACGTGCTTTTTGTTACCTCCCCTATGTCTTGCTTCTTACAACTGGAGAGGCAGTCAGGTAGTTCAGCATAGCATGCAAGGAGGTACTGGATAAAGCGCATATGCTGCTCTAAGGTGGTTCATTGCAAAGAGGTGAGGAGTGCTACACTGATCCCTTCTGGGGTTTGTCAGCCACTGTGGCTTTCTTCAAGAAGGGAAATAAATTTCTGTCTTCTCTTGCTCCAGGGATGCAGCACACAGAGTCCACCCACTTGCAGGACAAGGAGTGAACCTGGGCTTTGGTGATATTGCATGTTTAGCTCATCACCTCAGTGCAGCAGCCTTCAACGGGAGCGATCTGGGTAAGGCTCCAAGCCAGCATTGGGGCAGTAAAGAATTAGTCTCCCAGGTCTTTGCTACAGTATCTCTGGTTAGCATGCTGCTGTCCTGTGTTTGAAAGCTTTGTTGAAGTGAAGCAGTTCATGATTCTTGGATGCAGTTTCCATCCCATGAATCTTAAAGCTGCTTTAAAAAAAATCAAGCTCTGCAGGATGGCAGTTAGAGATGTGGTGAGATGAAGAGCACTAGCTGGTGGAAAGAGGTCTTTATTGAGATGAACCATTTCTGTTCTCTTTCAGTTCCCAGAGGAAACTGCTCTATAGATAAGATGCACAATTGTTTGTGGCACATCAAGGGTAATAGAAACATTCAATTATCTCTTCCAGGCTCCTTAAAACACCTCCTCAAGTTTGAAACAGAACGTCAGAGGCATAATGTCTCCTTGTTAGCTGCTACTGATGTGCTAAAAAGGCTGTACTCTACCACACTGGCTCCTCTGGTGTTGCTGAGGACATGGGGATTGCAAGCAACAAATGCCCTGCCTCCTGTCAAAGTAAGGATCTCACTTCAGTGAGGGCTGTAGGAGTTGTCCAAAACTATTCATGAAATATGCACAAGATGTAAAGATCTTTGTTTGTTTAAAATGAAACATTTTTGGTTGGAAAATACTATTTTAAACTGGGGGGTTTGTGTCCTGAATGGGCCTGAGGAGTTTCTAAACAACTGATGACTCAGTAGAGACGTTTTTTTTCCCCCCTCCAGCACAAGGGATATAAAAGATCTAAGTGTCATATATTCTGTATCAGTAATTAGGAGTTAGAGGTCATCAGAAATCTTTGGCTTTATTTTGCTATGGAATTAGTGTCAAACCTTGAATTGTATTCTAGACAGGCCTGTGAAGACACATCTTCACTAAGAGATTGGGTGACTTCCCAGATGCAGTGTGCAGCCTACACTTAACTGTTTCTGTGCTGGTTTGCCTTGTGAATTGTTCCCTCATGGCAGAAGTTCAAGTTTCTAAAATGGAAATTACCTGAGGAAGGCTGGGGTGAGGAGTTTCTGTCTTAGACCCTCTGTTTGCAGCCCATCTGCCTGAACTTCTCACCCTCTTGACCTAGTTGCTGGATTTTTGTGAGGCTCCTTAAGCCCTCTGCTCTCAAAGCTCCCAAGCACCAGCAAATTAGGTTCTCATCTTTGGATTTCAATTTTTACTTCATTTATTCTCCATCTTTATATTAAACACAGGTGCCCTGTTTCCTTTGTGTCATGGTCACAGTTGAGACACTTCCTCAACTAAAAATCAGTACGTTCCTAAGGCAGAGCAGCTGCCACAGGTCCACTGTCTTCATTAAGGAAGACTATGCTGCTGCTTCAGTGCTCACTAGTTTCTTTTCTCTTTCTCTGTTTAAAAGAAAAAAACAATTGAAGATGTCTTTTTCTGAGCACAGAACCCATTGGTAATACCAGTTTTGTACTACTTGGGAAGGACAGGAATGCTACAATTTTGTTAATTTTCTAGGACAGGGATAGGTTCTCTGTGTGTGGCTAGAAAGACTGGCCAAGAACTGTTGTTCATTTATATGAATGGGAACGTGCCTAAAGGTTCTTTCTAAAACACATACTTATGAATTACTTCTCTTTTTCTTTTAGGAGCAAATCATGGCTTTTGCCAGCAAGTGATCTGTTGTCAGTCTGCCTGTCAGTTAGCAGCTTGCCTATGAATGCCTTGCCCTTAAAAGGACTGTGACTTACTTGAATCTTTGAACTTTTATTTTAATTTACAATAAAACTGAGGGATTGAGCTGTGTATTACACCATCCACTGGTTTATGCAAAAGCTGTCACATTTGCCCTCCTCAAGAGGATTTAGGGTTTCTTTCCTTAGTACCATGATGTCTTCAGCCACAGAACTAAGTATAGCATGTGCTTTTAATCTGGGCCTCCTGAATTGAAGATTGAGGTGCAAACAGCTGTCTGTCTTTTGGCAAACACAGTGCTGAATTTTGCAAACTGCTGGCTAATTTTTAACAGCTTTTGCTGCTTAATTACTTTCAGTTTCTTCTGATATGATTGCTAGAGCTGTAACATCACTCCTGGCTTCTTGGCACCTCAGCTCAGACAGAAGGGGTAGTTTGCAGCAGAGAGAAACAACACATGGTAGCAGATATATTTTAAAACTCTCTCTGTTGTTCTTTCACCCTTTTCCCTGCCTTTCTCTTGGTGCTTTATTTAATAACGGTGTTTCTTGTGGAACTGGCCAAGGGCTCCATGGAAAAGATACAAGGCAACAATAATATCCAGGAAAGAAAACTATACCACAACATCTTCAATATTGTTAAAAATGCTTTAATTACTAAAATAGACAATTCAAGATATTCTGTCTTCGGTTCCAAACACCAGCCTCTTGCATTAGACATTTGCCACTCACAGAATTAAACTAAGCACTGCCCATGGGCAAGATTTACACATATGGGTGACCAGTATCAGAAATGAACATCAGAAAGAATGAAACCTAAGTTTTGAAGTGAAAGCTATTACTTGTGCTTCTGCAGTCACTCATATTAGGCAGTCCTTGTTAGTGCCTGGCTCAAAGACATTACAAAGGAGGAGATAAAAATCAGGGCTGCAAGTAGAGCTCTTCTCTTAAAAGGCTGCTTACTCTTTAGTTTAGGTAATAAATAATCTCATTGCACTAGGGTAAGTGTGAGGACTTGACTGGGTTGTCCAGATCCCCCACCCACTTGGGTTCAGATGTAAACAGCAGGGGCTCAATTCTGCAAATTCTTGCAAAAATAAACCTTTTAACAGAGTTTTTGTTTCTCCCATAACTGAAGGATCATGCCAGTAACAGAGAGCAGAAGTTCTGCTTCAGTTAATGAATTGTGCCGCTGACAAATGAAGGCCCTGAGCATTCAGATTAAATGCAACTTTGGTACTGGGAAGCAGATGCTATCCCCTAGCATTTGTAGTACCAGAGTCTGAGGAAAAGAATGCAGAAAAAACAACTTCCTCTGCATGGTACCCTTCTTCTAGCCCCTCCTTGCTTTAGACAAAACCCAGCCCTCAAGCCCTCCTCAGGGCTGGTGTGTTTTCAGGGGGCAGACAACGCTGCTGCTTTTCCCTTAGGTAGAGCATCCCACCTTCAAAACACAGCCTCACTGCTGCCAGCTCTTAGCCCCAAGATCCAGTAAGAGTTTGTCATAGCACTGGCTCAGACTGAAAGATGATTTCTGGATTATTAAATTAGCTTGTTCTCAGGTAACACAGCCTGGCCAGTAACCACTGCACCCTACTTTGTATTTTCTGAGAATACAGAAATGTTCACTGAAGACATAATGAATGCATTTGCAGTCACCTTGTTCTGCAGACCAGACCATATACCAAGTTTTCACAATGGTAGGAAGAGGAATAAGAAATGTTTATGGTTGAGAAGAGGCTGCAATTACTTCCTTCATGTTCAAACAGAAACTTCTAGAGAGGAAGGAACAGAACTTTGGTGTGACACAGGAATTTCTCAATGTGGATCTCAAAAAGATTCTGGTAAGGACCCACACATGCAGGATGAGCATGTCCTGTTTCAAAAAAGCAGCCTGAATTTATGGCAAAGTGTCAGTGATAAGTATGGACGGCTCCATCTGCAACCCTTGGCTTCTTGTTGCTGACTGAACTTGTTCAATCAAAAGCATGCCTTGCACCCTCGTGCTGTAAAACCTGAGATATGAGAAGCGGTAGCTTAATCAGCCACAGGCAAACTTGCACTGCTAACTAGAGGAGAAGAATTAATGTTCACAGTAAGGCAAATTTCTAAGTCTCCAAACTGTTTGGCAAGACCATTGAAGACATGAGTGCACGATTTCCTCCCCTTGCTGGGAATTACCAATTATTTTCAAATCCAGTTTGCAGAGAAGGCAGTGTGAGGGCAGTCTTTGGTTTGACAGAAAGGTGTTTTAGAGCAACTGGGACACTTGGGTAACTGCAACTGCCCACCAGGGAAATGTTCATAACAAGACATCAGTGGCTAGAAGTTTCCCTTAGTCACATGAGCAATACCTCTTTGTTGTGATGGGGTAAGTTCACCTGTACCTTACACATTCCTTGAAGAGGTGAAGACAGTAGCAAGCTGCCAATTATTTCATGGGGGGGGGGGGGGGAAGACATTTCTACAGCTGTTTTTACTTAGGGCAATGGATGGGTTTTAAATGGGAGACCACACCTTAGAGCTCACTCCAGCAAAAGGGACTGTGGTGCTCAGACCTCTTGCTGGCCCAGCAGGCCTTGCTGGGCTGTGCCCTGCCTGCTGTCCTTGGGATAGCACCAGACTTGACTCTTGGGTGAGCACCACCTCAGGTCAGGTGTCCTGATTCATACAGAACCTGAGGAGCACCAGCAGCAGAGGGAAGAAGGCTGTGGATGTGCCTTGCTGAGAGCAGAGAAACAGAGCTGGCTCTCACAGCAAAGTGAGCTGTCAGATCAGCCATTTCATCTGACTGCAATCTCCTTGTGGGTGGCATATGACAAGCTCATCTTCTGGCAGTTTCAATAGCTGGCAACTGCTGCCTCGTTGTGCCAGCACAACTATGTGTTATGACTACATGCTAAATGAATAAATTTATCAAGTCTGGAAGTCAGATGTATGGTGGAGCTGCACAGACTTGGAAAGGGCAGCAAAACTGAAACACAGGCACACATTCTGCTTAGGAAATGCCTACTGCCTAAAAAAAATGCTTGGTAAATGACTGTTTTAGCCAGCACCTTTCCCAAAACCATGCCCAAAGTGTACTTACAGCAGGCCCTTGAAAGACTGGAATATTCTTGCCATGTATTTGCTACGCTAGCAGCTGGATTTTTGGAACACTGAGGTTGGCAGCATCCAGTTGTTCACTTTTCTCTGCATCACTGTTGATGCTATTCCTAATTTCTGTATTTAACATCTCACAAGCAAATTTAAGTTATTTATGGTTAAAATAGAAGGGGGTAGGGGAAGTCATGTGTCTGTAGTCTGCCACCACATCCAGGAACTCTGTGCTTCTAACAAACTTGCTGGTGAAAGCTGGTTTTGAGCCCCTCGCTTATTCTCTGCTGGAGTTTAGACCTTTTGACTTTCTTAAGGCAGATTCTGGATAATTTATGGCAATCACAGTTATAAATCATACTCTCATTAGGCACAATGCCAATCCAGGGTAAAGAGCTGTCATATATTTTTGGTCCATGTTCTGCTCTGTGACCAGTCCAGCTGAACACCATACCTGGAGATTGCAATTCACTTTCTCAGCATTTTCAGAAATGCTGAAGTCCACAGCAGTATCACAAGTCAATAAGTCATCCCCAGAGACTGCAGCAGGTAAAAGGTAGCACCCAAAGTCCAGCTTGTCTCTATGTTGTTTACTTTCTTTGTCAACTATAAAGGAAGAAAAACGAGTTATTCCTGACAGTTTTCTAGATTCATAAGTTACACAAATGACAGCAACTACATGTTACAAATCTGGAAAGATTCAGTAGATAATTAGTCAGAAAGATGAAGTAATGCATGTTAGTCAATAGGGATTTAACTGTTTTTTCTCACCTTTAAGACTGTGTTGTCCCTAAATCCAAACCCTTCCTTTAATAAAGCAGCGATGTAAGTGAGATCCATGCAGAGGAAAGGGCTGGCTGAGTTGTACCTCTCCATGTTATCACAGACTAGAGAAGGAAAAAAGAAAAAACAAAAGGAATCTCAGCAAAATAAGAACTTTTATCCACATTGTACATTTGAACTGAACTCAAGCCAAAGTTTACTAAAACAAGCCACCCTCTTCTATTACTGGTTATGCATGACACATGGTACACACTACAAAGCTGTTCTACAATGTTGGGAGTACATCCAGTTTCTCTTAACTACATCAAAACTACATCTTTTATTACAGCAACATAATCCACACACAGCTCTTTTGAAGAACCTCTGTTCAACTGATAACTAGCAGGGTGTTGGATTACTTATTTTTTCAGGAACACAGCATCACTTGTTTTCATCATCTCTCCTCCATGGATGGAGCCAGTAATGGATTCCACTTTCTAGGATGGCAGTTTATGTTTTCCAACCACACTTGGCTAAGGAAATGGAAGAGGCTATTGCCCAACCATCCACTCCCTTGCTGCAGCTAAGTCAAGATTCCATAGTCAGGGTGACAGTGACTGGGAAATGTATTTACACTAAGCATCATTTTCTAGACCTACTGTCACTGCCCTGTTCTACCAGCAGCAAGAGCAGAGTTCACTTCCTCCTAAGAAAAGATAAGCAGCATCCTTCTACTATTGAAATGAGATAGAGAAGAATTAGTTCAGGCTCACAGAATTGATCTCCTGATGGTCTAAAGCTAAGTAAGTGGTTTGATAATGTTAGGTAACATCTTAGCTACGTCTTTGGAAATAAGCTCTCTCACTATCCAGGGAAAAAAATAACAACCAACCCACACTCAAACTTTAGAGCCTAATCCCCCTATTCAAAGTCATCCAAGTTTCCAGGGAGATTAAGTTTAACTGAAAAATCATTAAAATTTAGGCCTTATTTTAGGAAAAAAGTCTGTCCTGAACTACGTAATTGAGCATCTTCTGCTGAAAAATATGGTCTTCTCATTGTCTTGAGAATTGTCACAGTACAGAGGTAATTTGCTTTTAGCTATCAGCAGCCAGGCAAGGTGGGAGCTCTTTATCCACAGGAGGTACAAAACTAGAACAAGCATTCAGGAAAAAAGACAGGGGGAGGTAAAGGAATGTGGAAGAGGTTGCCAGTCTTAAAAACCCTCTCCCTCCATTTTGTTAGAGATTAAATAGGATTTAATGTGACAGACTTACAGAATTCAGTGCTCTCTTAAACTCAGAGAGTTGCAGTTTGACAGGAGCTCTTGATGCAGCAAATTCATTTTCTTTTGTAGTGACTCTATGAACTACCTCCTTCTCCTGAACAGAGCTGTAAATCCACCAACCCCTCACTGCTCTATCAGTATTATCTTCTGCATTAGTTAGAGTCTTTGACTAATAAAAGTAACATGACAGGTGTAAGTGCAATAAAGGTTAAATAAATTTGCTTTTCTTCCAAGTCACATTATGTGCTGCCTACACATTGATATTTTTGTTATTTCTTGCCCAAACCAGTTTCCCAGCTTATTACAATTACCTTCTTTGGCTTTTCTTTCAAAATCTCTCACTTCCAAAACACCTCCGCGTTCATAATCTGAAAAAGATGTGAGAAAACATCATCATAGACCTGACAGCATTTGAATTCTTTATCCAAGTTGACCCTAGAGTGCAACTCAGGGATGCTGCACTAGGAGTGAGACCTGCTTGGAACAGAAGACAGAGCTGCAGGTGTGACTGGAGCCCGGAGCTTATTTCATGTGCTGAACACCAAACTGCAGTGACAGATAAAAGTCATTCCCTCGAGGCATTTTGTGTATCTCCTCTTTCTCAATAACATTGCTTTCTTCTGCTCCCCATGGCTCCAGCCACCAGGGTTCCTCTGTCTACCTTCTGGAAGACATGCTCACATGTAGGAGATTATCCCAAATTTACCGATTAGGTTGGTGTCAGCTGCTCGATCATAGTAATAGGAGAAAGCATAGAAGGAACTTCCACGAATCTCCTCTGGTTGGTGAAGTTTCCCTTTGACAACCTTGAGTACTTCCAAGTAGCAAGGCTTGAATCCTGTTTCTCCTGTCAGGAAAAACACAGACTGGGTGAGCCAAAGAGCATATGCAAGAGATGGAAGAAATAGTGGCAACAGGATGAAAAGTTAAAGAAGCAGAGGTTAAAGCATCAGAACAAGAGCTTACATATCCCCTCTGCAATCCAACATGGCACCTACACACAGGCAAGGACTAAAAGCCCCTCATCAAGGAGAACTGGTTAGAGCAGATCACTGCTGGGTCTGAAAGAAGGGCCACACAAACTACTTCCATGTCAGGCAAAACTCCCATTGACACGTTCTGTGGCCAGCAGAATCTTCTACATTTGCTCCCACTTGTTAGATAAAACCTTGCTTTCTCTCCCCAGCCCACTGTAATTTTACCAACCTACTCCACACACATGAAATCTGCAATTCAGCTCTCATGTCTCCAGTCTGTTCAAGTCTATGATGGCAGCAGACTCACCCTCTCTACACAGCATTAGAGACTTATTGTTATTAGAGACTTAAGAAACAGTTCCACGAGTGAGATTAACTGGTAGGCCAAAATGTTTGTACCCTAACACAAACAGAATTTTTGCACTTTGCTCAAAGCTTCACAAAAACCTCTCTTATTTGCACAAGTAATTCTAAACATCTCCTATAAAGGTATGATTTGTAACAAGAGATCACAGTCAGAGGACAGGGGTACAGGTCAGCTACTCTTACAGCTTCAGATTTTAATCTGGATTTCTCAGAAATCAGCCTTTGCAACTGGACAGATATCCTTCATATCCCAATCATCATCAGTTAACTGAGGAAATATTTGACAAGGAAAAACTCAGATTTCTGGAGATAAGATTTATTGTAAAAGAAACAAGTCTCCTTAATTTACCTTCTTTGTTGCCACCATACTGATATTTCACTCCCCCGAAGTGCCACTCTGCCTCCAACTGCTTAGGCAAACAAGAACTGCGGAACATTTGTCCATCCACAACTGGAAAGAGAGCAGAGAGGAGAGTCAGGAAGCACAGAATTTTACATAGCTATAAATCAATAGCAGAACCAGAAAAGGCTGAAAGATCTTCATTAAAGTCTTTAAGTGAAAGTACAAAAATCTGAATTGATGGATGTGGTACTAACTGATTACAAATGAAGGACCAGTCTCAAGTCTGGAAAAGTTGAGTCTGTTTTGTCCTGCAAACAGCAGAGCAGCCAGGCTTGTCATTTTTTAATGAGATAAATGGTACAAAGGTATCTGGATAATGGCTATTCACCACAAAAGACAAGAAATGAGAGGTGATAAACACACAGATGCACAAACCCTAATGACAGCAGATAACCAAGACAAACAAAGCAACTGAGCAATGAAGACAAATGATCTCCTAAGACAGAGATCAATGGCCACTACAGGATCCACTGAATGTAACCTTTGAGGGGTTCAACCAGAAATACTGTAACTGATAAGAAGAAAACATGATTATTGCTGCACACACAGGTCTCACAGAAAAAGCAAACTTCTAACAGTATGCTTGAGGCAGACTCTGGGACAGCAAAATTTGCTATGAGATGCTTAGGGAAAGGCTCAAAGGCTGGGAAATGGGGGAATTAAGGGATCAGGGAAGTGCAAGTATGGCAAACCAGAGGAGACTATAAAACAAGACAGTCACAAGTAAGCAGGTCCATGTGTTTTTCTGTCTGAGCCTTGTGACCAATCATTGCAGTCTGTCCTATCTTCTTCTCAATCCCTACTCCCAACTATTTCTGATTTGAGTACATTTCAGTAATTATCACAAGTCCATCTAGCTGCCAAGTCAGAATGCAGAAGGTGGAAAGACCCCAGCTCCTGGCCAGAGACTACACAAAAGGCCCAAGCTCTGGGTGAGGGACTGACTCAGGAATGTGAGTATGCACTCAGGTTACTGAGTGAGAGCACGTGATGTGCTCCTGGGCTTCCATCTAGACTAGGGCAGTGCACACAACAGGTCTGGGGAACACCACAGACCATGCAGATCCTTCAAAGTGGTTTGGCCTAAGCAGCAGCCCTAAGGAAAAGGATCTGTTCGTGCTGCTCATGCTTCTGTGGATGTTTGTAAAGCTGTGAGTCTGTGGCTGGCCACAGTGTTTGTATGCTCCCACATGTGCATTTCTGGAATTTGCACTTGAATGTCTCTGCTGGCTGATCTCAAAAACAGGGAAAAGCAGCTGTCCCACAAGACAACCCCTTAACAAATGGTAGGTGTTTTCAGACAAACATATACCATCAGCAACGTAGAAAAGCACAAGATACAGAAGTGAAGACACACAGGAAATGGGCTGCTGACACAAGGCTAAGTCTAAGTATCTCTTCATAAATCTTGAATGTTTTAGTATATGAACATACCTTCCATGTTCAAAGCTCCAAGCGTTGCCAGTCTTGCAGCTTTTAGTCCAAACCCCAAATAGCTGTGAACAACAAAAGACAGATGTTATAGTCTTGATTCCTGCACATCTGGTATGCTTTACCCATAGCCCTCTTCCTAAGTCCTGGAACACCCAAACCAAATTTCCTTCCTCCGATTCCCAAAAGGCTCCCTCTCTAAAACAGAATTATCTTTGCCAGAACAACCCTGAGGGCCAAAAGAGTGACACAAGCCCAAGAAATACAAAGAGTTGTAAAATGGGTGAATCTAAAACTGCAGGAAGTGGTTAGAGCTGATGTGGCATTTATACAAGATGATCATGAAAAGCAAAAAAGCACCACCTTAAAAATGAGGGAGGAAGAAGGGTAAGTGCTGAGTGCATGGGGAATATGGCAGCCACTCTTATGCAGCACACACAAAACTATGTGCTCTTAGAGCAGAGTGCAGAACCTGCCACAAAATAGGAACCGTGGCTTTGTGTGAAATTCACCTGTTTTGACTTCACTGGTGACTGCTACATTCATTATAAGCTAGAATATGAACAATGCTTATGAGAATGTCATCACACATTTCAGCAACACAGCTAGATTAAAATCCTGTTGACCCTTTCACTCCCATCTCTGTGTTTGGCCACTTACCACTTTTGTCATGTCATTTTAAACATTTCCAGAATATTCAGAGTTAAACTAACCTCCAGCTCTCTCTCAACTTTTAGGAGATGATTTCTCAATCCCAATTATTTTAGGTGATCTAATGGACTGTATCAATGACAACAGCAATTAGTTACATCAGCAAACGTAAGGAGTAGGAGAGAATGACTATTAGACCAGCTCTGCTGTCAAGTAAGCAGATTCTATAACTGGCTGAGATGGTAATGCTCACTCCACTAAGTCTCAGGAAATCCTCTTTTCAAATCTGATCATTTTTAGTTCTGACTACTGGCACAATATCTACCTTTCTGCTTGTTTCAGAATATTTGGCTTGAATCCAGTATTAAGAATTCTTTTCCTTAAATATGGGCTCGCAATGCTGTCCCTTCCTTTGAAAGACTGCCTAATATTCCCTTGCACTGACACGAACCATGATCCTGGAACGCTTCCAGCCAGCTAATGTCATGTTCCACTTCTACTGTTCCATGCAGATAAGTAGTAAAAAAGTCATGGTCTCTGCTGCTGGTACCAGGATGATGTGGCTGTTAGCTCAGGGGCTGATTTCCCCAGTGGAAATAGCAGTCTTTTGCTCCTCACCTGTGGGTATAGAGCTTGTACGTGCTATTAAACATTTCAAATGAGGTAAGAAAATCCTCAGGGGTTTCCTTCAGAGTTTCCTAGAAGTTAAGTAAAAGAAAAAAATGTTTTCGTTTATACTATGCAATAAAGAATAAGCAAGTTTAATGTAGTATCACAGATATACCCATACAGTTTACTGCACACTCATATAACCTGCTTTGAAAACAAAGTACAGCTTTCCAATGCTGCCACTGCTGTAATATCTGCAGCTTTTAACACCAATTTTATTTATATGCATCTTTGTGCTACTTCAACGTATAACAGGGAAGCACAACAGATCAGGATGAAAACACTTTCTAATTCAGGTAACCTGAATTTTTTCAGAGTACTTACACGTTACTATACATGTAGAGAGTCCCCATCCCCATTACCAGAAATCAGCTGCACTACAAGTGCTATGAACTTTTTCAAGTCACGCTAGGCACCTAAACTGAAGTACTCAGAAGAATTAAAAATACAAGGTATAGGCCCCATTTTCACCATGTCAAATGCCTTGCTGGTACTCAAGGAAACACTGTGACCACTCACTCCCAGTCTTAGGGCTGCTTCACCTAAATTAGCCTCTTGTCTCACCACCTCCAGTTTCTTCCTCTCAGTCTTCTCTCTGCGCACACCTCCATCCCCCTGGTACCCTGCCCTAGCTTCCTGACAGACTAACTCACGCTCTTGCAAGGCTGAACTGCTTCAGCAACCATTTACTGATTCTTTGTGTCCCCTCCCTAAGCTCTCAGTCTCAGTTTCTGTCTCTCCTCATGGCCCCATCCTCGCACCCCTTCTTGGCTCCATGCACTTTTATCACCCGTGGTTATTCTGGGCCAAGCAGCAGAGTCAGAGAGAACTGAAGCTGCACAGTCCTGCAGTTGCCATGCAAGTAAGGAGATCCAGATCTGAGTTATTTTTCCTAGAGTCCTAGATAGAAGCCTGCTCAAAGCTGAAAGGAATTTGACAATATTCAGCTTGAGCGTCTCCTGAGCAAACACAAATCAAAATTTGTTTTGGGTCTCAAGTTGATTATCACTGAAATGGCAGTCACATCCTTGGCCTCATACATACATACTGCCATATTTTGAGTTCTGTTTCTAAACCTTACATCACAAAAACTATTTAAAGGAGAGATCCTCAAAAAAAAAATAGTTTGGAAAAAACAATTGTCTTCTTTATGCCCTACTTTCACAAAAAATGAGGCAGACACCAGACTAGACAATTTCATAATTACTATGATTGGTTGTCAGTTGCTTTTAGCTTTGGCAATAATGCCATGAAATTAAAATCAGCTCCCTGCAGTTGTCATTATATGTTCTTTACTTGCTTGTAATTCATATTTAATTTAAAAAATCTCTTACAGTATTGTGTTCAAAACTAATACAAGAGCAAGCATGTGACTGCCTCAGATTGCAGGAAGGAAAAATCTCCACTGCAAATCAAAGGGAGGTATCCCCACTAATTCTGTCTGATGGGAAAAACTCCCAAAAACATACTGAGCTTATTTATTTGAACTTGACAGCACAGGTGAGAAGCAGACATAGAGTACAAGCATGAACCTTGACTCCACACTGCTCTACAAATTCACACCATTAGTCCTAGTCAGCAGCAAACACTCCAGGCCTTTTCCTGCAAGGCTGGAAGGGGACATTTGAATCCTGAGCTGCAGTTCAGCCTATTTCACAGTTCTATTTATTCTCCAAAACCCTGACATGCAACACCCTTTCCTGTTGGTCCAGTGCCCACTTTAGCAGGTGTTATCAACACAAAACAGAGGACAAGCCCACCGTACACTTGAGGCTTTGCTGAACAGGATAAGGTTGCATGTCATGTTTCAACATAACACACAGTTGCAGAATTAGAATATCCTGATGTGAAAGCCATGTGTTTTGTAGCCACCAAACATCCTTTGATAATCTCAAGTTCTATTAAATAAAAAAGGTTAAAGAAGTTACTCCTTCAGAAAGAGCAACATAACACATCACAATATGAAGGTACAGAATAGGTAATTTTCTCATGCAAACTGCAGACTTGGGTCACAGTTCAAACTGTTTCTAAACAGCTATGGAACTACTAAAAAATCCAGCAGAGGTATCTGGGGGACAGAGAGCAGAATGTTTAAAAGGAATGAGAAGAAACTGATAAGAAAACAGAGAACTGACTGTGCTGCTATTAAAGAAATTTACCCTATACAACACTCCTCCCCTCCAAAACTTAGTGAAGATCTGTTATCAGACTCGAATGGGGAAAAAAAAAAAAAGATAGACCAGCCCCTACATTTCTTCTAATATTCCAGAATACTACCAAGAAATGTTCTACATTTGTTGAATACACAGCAATATCAACATTAATGAGGCTTTCCCAGCCTGAGTCCAGAAAAAAAAAGCTGTTTCTTTTTGGTTTTACACATTTTCTTTCTTTTTATTTCCTCATGATTCAGCTCCTTTGTTTGCAAGTGCCTATCAGCCAGCTGCTGATCTCAAAGGGAACAGAAATACAGATGTTCTGTAAACCAGGGATGTTCTGCTTGTGCCACTGCTGACAAAGTGGCACCAGAGAGTGCAGCAGCGCTCAGGTCTCTCCACCAGCCTTGCAGTCCCAGCCCACACACTTTTAACCACTCCTCACCTCAAACCGTGGCAGGAATGTGATTTGGGTTGAGGCTCCTCCCAAGTCCAGAATCCCAACAGTTTGCTGGTTCTGGCCAGACAGCTGCCCTGCAAACAACACCGTGCTCAGAACAGCCCCAAGTGCACAAATGCTGAAATGCAGATACTGTGTGGATGCTCAGGCAGCCACCAGGTGATCACAGCAATACAAGGAGGGCTGAGCTGCCCTTCAAAGAAAAAACCTCAGAGAGAACAGGAAGGCAAACAGAAAGTATTACAGAATGAGACACAGACTTTCTTCCTTGATTCCAATCTCTCCTCCAAAGAGACAAAAGCAGATAAATCTCCAGGTATCAAGCAAAAGCTGAAAGTAAGAGACAAAGTATCTCCTGCAGAAGACCGTCAGGGAGAGTACACAAATTTTGGAACCACCATATAGCTGGGCAAAAGCAGTAGGTAAAGAAGGGCAGTAAGAGCCAAACCAGCTATTGTAATTTCTCTTCACCCAGAGCAGCTTTTTTGCTTGCTCATCTATCTACTAGAGTACTGATTTTCTTTTCACTAGATTGCACTCCCAGAAGCTCTCAGAGCCAGTAGTGCTAAGGCACCATGCCCTGCAGCACCACTGTAGCTGCACAGCTCACACTGGGATGAAGAACACTGCAAGGCCTTGTTTCCCACACATTAGCAGTGCCACTCCCCAAAGCACGTTAGGGAAACCAGCCTGCCAGTGCCTCAAGATCTGAGTAAATTCTGACACCTTCAGGGTTAAGACGTCTCCTTCTTACTACAGACTCTGGAACACAGTCTGCCCAAGGCAATCCACTGCTTCAGCACTGGTGAGAGAACAGGCAGGAAAAGCATGGCCAAGGCAGAGGAACTTAGGGTGACCATCTCCACAGAAGTTACTCAAGTTCAAGCTTAGAGTAGTTATACAGAAATAATTACCTGTCAAAAAGTTTACAGTGATCCAGGCTAAAATTCCTGCAATGAGTGAAAAAAAGAAAAAAAAGAAAAAACAGTCACCATTAAATACTCCCACAATCTCCTGCCCACTGTTACCAGCCCTCCACAGGTTATTTATTTACCTGGAAGTCATTACTAGCTTAACACAACCACCCCAGACTTCAGGGATTAACTAAAACTCATAATTAAATTATATGATAAATTATTGATTCATACAAGTCTCACGAGCTGAAATAGGTAGGACTTTGTAACATCCATGCAACTGCAGCATACATAAATCATATATATTATCCAAACAACATACAAAGAAGTAATGAGCTGACACTGCACAAGTATCCTTGGGCCTCTTTTTGCAGTCCAGCATTTCAATTCCTAATCTGAAAACTGCATTCACACCACTGTGTTTTAATCTTAAGGTTTCTATAATTACACTACAGACAGAGCACAACCAGTAAAACACAAACAGCTCCTTTGATTCCAGTGGCTTGCTTGACACTTACATGATTCTCACCCAAACATGTGACAATAGAAGAGGTAGGGATTTTAAATAAACTTGGCAGGCTACCCTGTGCTCTATTATGCCTCATTGGTCCTGCCCCTGTCAATGCAACAGTTCTCCCTACTGTACAATTCACCCATTAATCCATAGTGACAAACTATGCACTACACCATAGTTATCAAATACTTCAACACTTTATGATACTTCTCCTTTTCTCTCGGCTCATGTGGACAGATTTTGCTCTTTAATCTTCCTCCATTTACTAGTTGTGTAAGCACTGTGATAATTCTTGCTTTCCTTCAACACCTTCCAAAGTGGCAATTTATCTGCCATAAGGAAGAGTTCTGAGCTGGACATAACATGATAGGATGGCTCTTTTCATCAGGCATCCATACAGGTGATTATTACTTGCCCATTCTCCAAGGTAGTATGTCTGGATATGTAGCCAGAATGTTACACTGTTTTTTTCTGCACTGCAAAATCATTGCTCACTCCAAACCTACAACATATTTCATCTTTTCTTGTATTTTACAGTACTTGCTTGCTACTTTACTAGCAGTATTTTTCCCAACAGAATATTTTTTAACTTACTATTTTATTATTAAGTCATCTGTTTTTAATACTTGTCAATTATCCTTCATTCTCCTTTAATATTCACAATCCTCCCAATTTTAGATTGAAATTGATGAGCTGATCATCATAGGTTATTTTTAATGCTAATATTGCAGAATTTACAAGGCATTATCCATAAGCTTCCCAGCTTGCTATATATTGTCATGTAGCCTTTCAGAGGTGGACACCACCTCTATTGCACCAGTTCCCAGGAGCAGGCTTCAGCTGGTCAGCCTGCATCAGGCAATGCTTATTGTTGAGACAGTTTTTGTTCTGAAACTTGTGAAATCTCTTTGTATAGCTGCATTTGTAGCCTAACAGGTGACCAAGCAATTAACACCACCTCAGAAAGGCAGAATTGCATTGTTTCAAACAGGGCCAGAAACGTTTTATTTTTTTCTGTTTGGTTTAGGGACCATTTTTCTTTCCCTCTCATGTTCCTAAGATATCCCTCTTTTTCCCATTTCTCTTTGCTTTTACTTTTTACCCCTCCTAAAACATACCTTCATGAGATCCATCCATGATGCCAACACTGTCCTCTGGAACCAGGAATGGTGATTCCTCAAAGACTTCTTTCACCTGAGGAAAGAAATAGTGATTCGATTTCTTGGTCTTCAGAGACTTGCTCTGCTCTAAGGTTGACAAAGTTTTGTTTTATGCAGCAGCAGAAACTAAGACAAGTGTGTGGAGTAGGGGCTAGGAAAGAAAGAAAAGAACTATTGTAGGTCTCTCTCCATGCCTTCCACCACAGCAAGACACAGGATTTCAGGACCAGACAAGATACTCTGTGAGTTTTATGCTATCATGGGATTACAGTCTCTTTTCAGAGATTAAATTCTCTTATGCTAAACGGAATAGAGAGCTGAATTTAAAAAAAAAGAAGATGAAACAGGGAGAACAATACTAGTGCATCCAAAGCTACTCAGTGCTACCTCTGAAAGCAGAGCTTGAGCTTTCTCCTCTGACAGCAGGCGAAGTCCAGCCGTGGCTTTTAACACCACTGGGGTCTTTTTCCAGAGATGAGGTGGCACAGCATCGACAGCCATGTCCAGCAATGTTTTGACAGTTTCAGCACCCTAAAAGGAAAAATATGCTTTTTATATGGTTTCCTTCTACAGGCCATCAGAGAATAGGCCCCTCAGTTTCCCCTCAAAACTTGTGAGAACAGTATTCAATAGCAGAAGATACCCACACCCAAGACAAGTACAAAAACCATGCCAGATATCTCATTAGAACATTAAACAGAACGTCTGCATTGGAAGGAAAGGTGTATTCACAAATATATTTTAGGGAAGATAAATATCATTGTTTGTGGAAGGAAGGTATTTTTTTGAAAGGATGGAGGGAGGTGAGGGAACTGACTACCTGACAAATCTAAACATCTTGCAGTATGATGAAACTTAAATGGTGCAATTACTGACAGAAGCTACCAAAGCAAGGGGAAACATCTGTAGATATCACTAAATGCAACATAAGAATTCCAAGTGTGTCCAAAACAAATATTGTAATTAAAATGCCAGCTGTGCAATGGTTACCACACAAGGTACAGACATCACTGCTGGCTCTCAATTATTTCCACTGCTCTAACAATCACAGTTTAGCATTAGCAATAAACATTCTCCTGTGAAATGCCTAGAAATTTATTTTGGGCTGAGTTCTCCTCTCCTACCCAAAAAACAAGTTTTACTGGAATCATAGGTGATCTTATAAAAGTTTTTTAAAAATCCCAAATCCATTCACTCTTCCATGAAGTGTCACACTCAAATTCCTGTAGCATGGAATCCAACTGAGCAAAATGAGAAACCTGAAATCCCCATAATGCTAGCCCCCACCTTCAAGGCTGCTGAAGCACACAAAATACTGTATCTAATAATTTCTCTGGCACCTCCTTTAGTTTGTGAAAGAGTTTCCTGTCAGCACAGGGGGTCTGGAAAATGGCAGCTTACTTCAGAGCTAAGAAAATTATTTCTAAATGAGACAGAGTATGCATTTACTCATATTTGGGGTAGCTGTAGAGGAAATAAACACTGAATTTGGATGCTACTAGAGACAAAAATCACTTTGTCTTTGAAATTCTCAAAGGCATATAGTCTAGTTATATAAACATTTAAGCAACTAATTAATCCACTGTTCCACTGATGAAATATGTAAAACATTAGCTCCTATTTCACCATGTTGAACTTAACTTACAAAAGTAGAGGAACAGGTTTAGAGAGACAGCAGCAGAACTTTCACATTTCTTCTTGACTTTTTGCAATTGCAATCAGTAGTACTTGAACTTGGTAGAATCTAATGATTATAACAGAAGCACGACCAACTCCCACGGAATGCAGGCCAGTCCTACCTTTTCAGGCTGATCAGCATATGCAGACAGACCTGGCTTCACAGACTCAAAGATTTCCCCTTCCACCTCTGGAAGGTTTTCTGCACAAACAAAACATTACATGATACAGTCAACAACTCAAATCTTATTCTTTAATTTCCAAAGTGAAAGTGACTATCCTTGATTCTCCTTGCAAACAAGATTATTCTTCTTCTGAAACAAGCCTTGTTCCTTCACTTCAGGAATATATTTAGCAGAAGCTTGCCCTTGTACCCTCCAAGTTCACAAACAATTTATTAATAACATGTTGTTATAATTAAAAGTATGTTCATTTAGCATTTGTGAACTACAGTAAGTTACAACTATGCAGCATAATTGTCACCTATTCTTAATAAATTTCTTTCCCTTTCTGTCCTTACACAAATTGTGAAATACTAGTGCATATTAAGACACACACCATCAATTCCCAATTATCCTTAGGTGATTCATCCAGCTGAGATAGAACAGAGCTGACTGTGCTCAAGTACTTGGGTGAAAAGCCAAACAAGTTTGACCACTGCTCCCAGAGCAGTTTGGGTGTAGAAGCTGTCCCTGAGTATTGCACACTGCAATCCAGGATGAGTCCAACAGAACTGGACCTTGTACCAGTCCTTCCAAACCATGGATGAAGTCATGCAAAGACACATAAGCACTATGTCCCAGCAAGCAACCCTCAAGCTTTGCAAACCTGCTGGCTCACTGTACCCAAGCTACTTCATCCTCCTGAATCCATCCTGTCACATGTGCAGCCAAAATTGGGCACCTCTGCACCATGTGAGCACCAGATACACTGGAGTGTGGTGCATCTCAACACACTTCTCCTGGAAATGGCTCAGACCTTCAGTACTTAATAGCTCTTTAATTTACTGATTTTAATCTGCTACAAAATGTGACATAAACATATGCAGAATTCAAGTATCTCGTGATAAAATTTAAGGTAACATGCAACCTGACAAAACCAACCTAAGTATCTTTTCATCTCAATGAGGTATTCCTTTTAAGCAGCTGCATAGATGAAAATGTTTGAAAATTTAGAATTCTCCAGTATACCCAGAATTGTATCTCTGAGACTTAAAAGACCTACAAAAAAGGTATTTACACAGCAAAACACCATGACAAATGGACAACAAACACCTGCAGGAGGACCATTTGAAGGACAAACTGTAGAAATCTTCAGCTGCTCCCAAATGCTGAGCTGGCAAAAAACAAAACTGTTTGGCGAAGTTGGAACCTAAGTCAACACACATGGGGGTCTTACCTGGGCTCTTCTGCACAAAGGTGTAAATATGAATACGGGTTCCAGTGCTTCCTGCGTCAAACATGATGCCATAAAAAGTGTTTTCTTTGGCATTTAGAGGGCACACATTAGGTGGAAAGAACTCCTGAAACCACATTTCCCTGTTTGAATGTGAGAGAACAAAGGGCAAAGAGGAAAATGCCAATGCTATAAGGATGGGAAGTCTGGAAGATGCCATCTTGCCAGGACCCCTTGAGGCTGTCAAGCATGTATCAGCAATCACAGGGCTGCAGAAGGTCCTGAAGAAAAAAAGAAAAGAAAGAAGGAATGGAAATTACCAAGACCTCTCTCCTTTAAAGCTCTGTTAAAAAAGAAAATAAATAAATCATTCTGTACACATACATTCTCCCTTTAGGTGCTTTCCAACACCTCATCCAAGAAGAGCTTATTGCACTTAGTGCTACAATTACATCTAACTAATTTGTTCTTTCAGGGTAAAGGTCTCTCCAGTTCCCAAGCGCAGAAGAGAAGGAGTAATTTGCTTTCAAGTTTGCTTTCTAGTTTTCACTTTTAGACAGTTTCTTTCTCTTATTTGTCTTGCAGATTTTAAATATTCAGAGTTTCCAGTACCTCCTCCCAAAAGCCCAGATATTATCTGAAAAACAGCAGTGCCAGAGGGGAACTCTGGACAGAATCACTTTAACATTTGCACACTTGAGATGCTGTGGCAGAACACAAGCATTATTCAGAGTCACAAACAAAGAGAATTTCATCTCAGGCTAAGAACAGCTGCTGGGAGAGATTAGCACACAGAGAGAATGAAGGCATATCCTTCCAGCAGCATCCCCATCTCTGAGAAATGCCTGAGCTGCACCAGAGGGGCTGAACTGAAGTGCACCTGAGCACTGTCTCGCCATATTTTTTCATATTTTTCTTTTCTGTCTTTTTGGTTTGGTTGTTATTTTTAGAATTATAAACAACAACAAAAAAATCAATCATAGCAAAACCCACACACTCCCACAAACCTAAAGCAGTTGCCCCAAACACTCAGGTTGCTTACAGAGCTTTTAACAACAGTGTCCCAAAGCTGTGTTACACAGTATTGGATATCAAGATACAACTACATCGTCCCTTAAGACCTATCCCATTGCATGTATTTTTCCTAAGATATGCTAATAAAAGACAGGGGCCCAGAAATCATGGGGTGCCCAGGTAAAAAGAAGGACAAAATCTGGGCATCTTTAGGAGCAGAAAAGAGCATGTGGCCAGATGTCCCACCATATGCAGTATCGCCTGCACCAACCCACACACTGAGCACTCGGCACACAGAAGGTGCAAACAGCTCCTTATCACTTCCCAAACACTTGGTAACACATGCATCCACCCACAGCACTGCAGATTTTACTTTTTATGGCTGTTCATCAGCTGTGCCCAAGACCTCTGCCCACTGCTTGCTCTTACATTTGACTGTCTTTTAGCAATCTGCTCAGCCCCACCATGTTCATTCTCTTGAAATCTTCTCTTGCTGTCTCTATCCTACACGTATTCATTCCTAAACCCTCTCCTTTCCTTCCTATGTGTGTTTACGATAGCCTCTATTTCCTCACACCTTTCTCCCACACCCAAAAAGCTCACTTATACTCCACTTCCTTTTATCCCAGATTCAGCCCTTGTAAGACTTTTATGATTTCCATTCTTCACCTTTGTCCCCAGTTACAGTAAAGGGAGATTAACTTTTACCCATTCCCAGCAAAAAACATCACATTCCTCAGGCACCTCTCTAACTCCAGCATTCTGCCATGTCTAGAGTCAAAAAGTGCACAGCCCACTGCAGATGGGTAACCTCACCTGTCTGCTGTGACCTTTATTTTTATCCTGCTGTTTCAAACAAATGCAGAAATGCAGGCAGAGACTCCTGATCCTCTCTGCCTTAGAAGCACACTCTGAAAAGAAGTGACCACAATTCCACCAGCAGACAACAGCCCTGCTGTGTCTGTGACAAATCAACTCCGACTGCAGTAATTTCTAAAGTATACACATTTTATGTGGAAAGGAGTAAATAGGTAATTCTGTAACAAAGTGCTCTCCTGGAGAGGCTTGATGAGAAGTGCCAAGCAGTTTGGCACTTTTGTGGCTATGGATTTGTACTAAGATGCAGCTGGCATCACCCAGGTTTGCTTCATCACAGCAAGGAGGGCCACTGAAAATCCAAGCAGCTGCGCTGTTTTAACAGAACATAAGGTGCCTTAGTGAGAGCCACCTTCCAGCAGGTTCAAAGAGATGTTATTCTATGCAATGTAAGGATTTTGTTTAATGAACTATCACAAATGCAACCCAAGCACCTGTCTTAAGAACAAACTCCAGAGTCCTATTACAAACAGCTCATGTGACAGTTATGTAGGCCTCAGAATCTCTGATGATCCGAAAATATCCGAGCAACTGCCATCATTAACTCATACTTTCCTTACCAGACCTACAAGAACCTTATTTCACATGAAATTCCCTCACAAAGTTTCCCTTCTCAGATATACACCACTTTCTGTTTTCTACATTTCCCCTGACTTTTTTTCTTTCTCCTTTTATACCTCTAAGGACAAATAAAATCCCAACTAAACAACAAACTTACAACCAATCACCACGGGATTTTATTTTTCCTCTCCCTCATTAAGAATGAAAAACACACACTGAGCCCCTTCAATGACTGGTGAAGTCCATTTAATCAAGCACACCAGCAAAACAATGTCCACAAGAAGAATGACAACAGATAAGAGTAAGAAATCAGAGCAAGAGAGAGAAGTCAGCAGAGCGTAACAAAAATGGAAATGGAAAAAATGTGGAAAGACAGAATCAAAAGTATGGAAGAAAAAATTCAGGGTAGAAATAGACAAGGCATAAGTTACTGAGAAGGAAAAATATTTTCAAAACAGTTCCTCTCAAACAACTTAAAAGTCCTAGCTGGTATCAGAACTCAAGGGGGTGGAGAAAATGAAGAATAAACAGAAAGGAGAAAACAGGGTAATTGTTGTGTGAGCACAAGCTTATTAATGCAATCCCACAGTTCAGCGAGGTAAAGCCTAGGGCTCCCTATCAATAGGCTCAGTTACTGTCCTTCAGAAGGAGCAGCAACAATCAGCACTGACCATGAACACGTTAGGCACACACCTGAAGCAGGATGGAAGCAGCAACAGCTATTCCCCTCCAGGGACTCGGAATGAAAAGCAGCTCCAGAGCACCATGGCAAGAGACACCTGCCTGCACTCGGTCACCGCGGCTGCCAGCTAACAGCAGTGGACTATGTATCAGGCAAATTATGAGGTCATGAAGGCACATCACATACCAGTCGAGTTGTTTTATTCAAATTTGAGTTTATCATTACTCAATGCAAGCAGTGAAACATGATTATATAACTACACAGGATGAATTTCAAGAAGTTGAAAGTTAACTTGAGATCGAGTTAGTAAAACATTTACACAAACGCTGCAGTTGACCTCAACACTACTGAGGCCTGAGCCAGCAAAACAGCACAGAACACTCATTTCTCAGTGCAAAGAGACACATGTCAATGTCATCTGTACACAGCAGATTTTAGGTACCAAACGAAAAACATCCAATATAAAAAATTTGGGAGGTATGCAAACTGAATGATCCAGAAATACTGGGATGTTGCATAGAGACTTCCAAGACTGAAAGCATGAAAAAGAAGGAAAAAAACCCTTACAACCAAAGTCTCCCTAAACAACAAAAGTAAAAACTATACCATAATAATAACTAACCTTAAGACAGCAAAACACAACCTTACTTAGAGCCCACCATACACAGAAACACTGGTAATTTTCAAGACAAGAAATATTCTGTACTTGACTATTTCTGACAAAATAGCACACAAAACACAAACCACACAACAGAAGCATCTCCCTGTAAAAACAAATGTGATCTGAGGGGAGGGAGAAGCAGTGTACCAGAGATACACATGAATTTCACTTCTGTTTCCTAAGACAATATTGGGAAATATTTGGAGGTACACAAAAATATTCAAAAATAATTATAAATATTAATTATATAAACACAGGCAAATATTTTACAAAAAAAAACTATTTTAGGAAACAAATAAAATTACATAATTCAATTAATATTCTTCCATGCTGAAGCACACCAGAAATCGTTCAGAATGGAAACTCTTCTGTGCTAAAACAGTAACAAAATCTATTTTCCAGATGAGCAGCTCTTATGGTCACAAAATCTATTTCCCAGATGAGAGCTTTAACACTTAACACTCATGACTAAATAAATACTTTTTAACCTTTTTTTTCCCTACAAGAAAAAAGGTTATTACATTTTTTCTGGAGTTACTTTTATCTATTGAAAAAAAAATAGCTTTATAGATTGTTTTGACAAAAACTTAAGCTTCTTAAAAGCACACTGTTTAGAAGACTCAATAGAAGGAATAACTGAATTCAAAGGCAGAATTTCTCAGTATTTCCATTAAAATAATGGCACATATGCACATATGTTTTCAGCAAAATGCTGGCTCTAGAGCGTTAAACTCCAGGGGAAAAAAGTAGAACCAACTCACAAACATGCGTTATCAGAAGTTTTAATCTTTCTTCCCCCATGCTGAGGCTCCAAATACCCATTATTTATTTATTCACATTTCTGGCCAAGTGGGGTTTCAGTTTTCCTCTTTAATTAGCCCAAGGCTAATTTCCAGGGAACCGCTACCCGGCGGTGCGGGCACCCGCGCAGAGCGGCGAACGCGCTCACCTGCGGGGCTCTAACGGCGCCCCGTCCTTTCCCTGGCAGAGCCGCTATTCCTGGGAAACAGACCTTGGCTGCCGGCAGCCTCGGGGCGCCCAGGGCTCTGCCTGCGTGCCGGGCTGGCAGCGCTGGCTCCCGGGAATGCCGCTCCCCGGGAATGCGCCGGACACGGCGCCTCAGGCCCCGCCGGACCCCGCCGCCCCGGGGCCGTGGGCTCCGTCCCTGCCGCGCACCCGGCGCCAGCGCGTCCTGCCTCGCTCCATTTCCCTCAGCCGCCACCCAAACCCCCGCGCTGGGCACGCCCGAAACCCTTCCCTACCTTCCTTCCCTCTGCCCTGGCAAAAGCCCCCGCGGCCCGCCCCGTGCCCCGGCGGGGAGCGCGGCCCGGGACGCGCAGCTCTTCCCGGAGCCGGCAGCGGTGGCGCTGGGCAGGAACACCCGCAGGACCGCCCGTCCCCGCCTCACCGGCGGCCAGCGCTATCACTCGGCCGGGACGGGGCGTCCTCCCGCCCTCCCCTGGGGATAACGGGGACGCCGGCGCAGCTTTCGCGTCTCCCGCTGCCTGCCCGGCCTCGCACCCAGCGGAGCGCCCTCCCGGGACGCCGGGACCGAGCACGGCTCGGGGACGTTCAGCCAGCCCGGGAGCGGCGCTCCCGATCCCGGCGCCGTTGGCACCGGGGGGATGGGGGGCAGGGAACGGGACGGCGGGCGCGCGGTGTCCATGGCAGCGCGCGGACGCTGCCGCGCCCCTCCCCCCGCCCCCGCCGGCTGCGCGCGCTCACCGGCCGCTCGCGCCGCCGCATCCCGCCGGCCCCGCGCGCCGCGTCACCGCCCGCCCACGTGACCCGCCGCCCGTCGCGGGAGTTGCGCGTGGCGGGCGCGCGCTGCCCGCGCTCCGCGGAACGGGAGTCAGTCCCTCCCGCCGGGCCCCGACACCGCTCCCGGCCCGCAGCCACCGGCGGCCAGCTCCCGACGGCCGGCACGGCACGGCACGGCACGGCCTGAGCTCCCTGCGGGCAGCGCCCGTCCCGCCGGGGCCGTGCTGTGGGGCGGCAGCGCCCCCCGCGGGCGGGAAGGCGCCAGGCGGGTCGGGACGAGCCCCGTGCCGTCCCCGCTCCTGCCCCGCTCCTTCGCGAGGGAGCGCTGAACGGCGGAGCGAGCCCGGCGGGGCGGCAGGGCAGGGCACGGCACGGCACGGCACGGCACGGCACGGCACGGCACGGCACGGTGATCGGGGCCTTCAGCACGCCATGGCCAGGGAGAGGCTGGAGCGCTCGTTCAGCTCGGAAAAAGAGAAAGCTGAGAGGGAACGTGCTGGATTTGGCTCCTTGGAGGAGGCTTTAGAGAAAACGGAGCCAAACTCTGCTCAGAACACAATGAAAAAGAAGCCCTGTGCTGTGGTTCCCATTTGCTCGAACATAGATTTTTTCATTTTACCCTTATTCCTACTTTTCTAAATCCAAGTACCAAGCAAATCCCTTTTACAGTTAGAAAAAAAACCCCATGAAGATGGAAACGAAAGTTCAGTTATTTAAACATCTAATTTATTGAATAACAAGATGCAAAGGTCTAATCCCCAGACATTGATGAAGTGAGTTTGTAGGAAACTATTTTCTTGCTTGTGTGCCAGTGCTTGCATTCAGCCTATCTAGTATAAAAGATCTTACTTGGACCTTTCTCCAGAGGGCAAATTTTCTTTCTGTATCTGTCATTTTTTCTCCTTTTCTAAACTTCCTGAGCACTGCACCACCATCTGTAGCACAGACCAGACAGCTGCAGTATAAAGTGGAAACACTGGAAATGGCCTTACAGCACATGACCAGAAAATCTGTGAAGAGAGACTGATAAAACTCAGCATCCACCAAGCATGGTGGGGATCAAAAAACTGCAGCAACTAATAGAAATGAAGGATTGAGAGATGGACAGAGTGAAAAACATAGCCCAGAATATCTTAAATGAGGGGATTGAGGTGGAAAGATTCTACATAGATGCTCTGTGATGTGAATCAGGAGATCATATCCAGTGGAAAGCATTAGAAGAAAAAGGCCCAAACTGCCTATAACAAAAAAATATGGAGGCACGTGCATCAAAGAAGCAATTTCCCCAAATCAAAACATTCAAAAGCAACAGAAATAGCACAAATAAAATGCACAGAGACCTAGAGGAAGCACATAAATGCTGCTCGTATGCAAATGTTGAAAACTAGTGTCCATCTTCCTACACAGATGCCTAAAAAGTCCTTTGCGTGATAATATTTTTTGTATTTGGAATTTCTGTAGTGAGAATAACTGTATGAGTTTCAGTATCCTATAAATTAGCAATGACTTTGTGGGAACCTAATTTCAACTAGGTTATCACTTTTTGGTCCTTATTTCTATGGATTAAACTAAAGGTAAACTCAAGAGTTATTTGCATATTCTGCCATGTCATGTGGAATTCGATAGAGAACTTCCAGTACAGATGTGCTTCTGTAGTTTCATTTTAATAATTATCATTGCTTCTTTTTTGTTTTATAGGCATTTCTTTTTCTGGCATTGCTCTTTTGCTTTTTACTCACTCCAGTGAGCTAACAGTGAAACCTGAAAAAATTACAATTAAGGTGCTAACAGCTCTTTACTGTACCGCTGATCATTTTAACATAAACATACATTAGATGACAAATCCAGTCTGTTTTCCACTAGTTTTCCATATCTCAGAAGCCTCTGCTTTCATTGTGCTTTCAAGGCTGTTTTCCTCAAGCTTTCTAATAATTTAAAAATTAAGTAATTACGTGAAACAGACACTGACATATTGAAAACAGGATCCCATGCAGTGCAGTACTGATTGACAGGATTACATTTTATAGTGAATAAAACAAAATGTCAGATTTACAAGTGAATCTCAGAATTTCTGTTTATGGATTAAATTAAATTAGAGCTACACATGCTGCAGGATGTAGCCAGGATTGCAGGTCTCCAGCCTCATGCTAGACATCTGTACCTACCAACTGCAGCAGTGTCTGAGCACTTGGATTTTAAGCCAAAAGAGTTAAGGTCCCCCATAGCAGAAGCTTTCATTCATCCTTGGTGAGAGATTAACATGATCCTAAACCTCAGAAAAATGTTTGTTTAGGATGGACTGGCTACTGAATAACTTGGTGATACACAGTCAGTTGGAATGCTTTGTTCAGGTTATCTCAAAGATGGTAGAGCAGAAACACTCCCTGAAAAACCAGGGTCAAATCTGTAATTGAGGTCCAAGGAGTCTTCTCCCCTGGAGAAGAAGGGAGAGACTGGAACTGAGAGAATTGTGTATCGACCCTTTTATGTATTGATCCTTTTATGTATTAACAGGAGAGATAAGGAAAGGACAATGTATTTGAAACTAGTTACTGTTAGTACAAGGCCTCCTCCTCCCTATTTATAACCACTAACAGAAGAGAAGTCATTGGTTTGTTTTATTTACTTTAGAGAGCCTTAGATTTAGATGTTGAAAACACAACACTGTGCTTACATTTATTTTTTAAAATTATGTGCTATGAAAAGCCGAATAAGAGCAATGCAGAGCTAGAATTTTAAACCTGCTTTACACATACAGAATCCATGGATGATATGCCTTTGAAGTTTTCTCCTAATATATTGATCTCTTCCATGTTTTTCAAGGGAATTTTTTTTTTTTAAACTGGATATCAGTAAGCTGACATAAGAAAAAAACCCCCATGTTTTGTGATTGCTTTTTGTCCAAATGAATGAGACGAATCCATGGTAATATTTTGTTTCTTCAGTAGGTGGATACTGAACTGAGCTGATCACAGGATTCCAGTAAATTCTAAATCTAACATAAGAATCTAGCTGTGCGGCTTGGTGTGAGGTACTTTAACTTTTTCAAAAAGTTGGTACACTATATACTGATTTTGTACATGCACTAGACTATACTGTTAGATCTTTGTGTATTGCATCAAAAGAAGAACAAGTGGAAATAAATTTTGATACTGCTAAGGTCAAGAATAGAAGTCAGAATTAACTTTGCTCAGTGCAGTGGGATTTATTTTGTTCAGTCATTAATGGAGCCCTATCCATCTTTACCAAACAATTAAATAATGTCTATTGTGACAGTAGATCTCCCCAGGTATATTTCCTTATAAGAGTATTGTAAAGCAAACTTCCCAGTATTAAAAAGTACAAATATCTGCAGCCAGATTATGAAAAGTTTACTTACTCTATGGTTCATTGCTATCTGCATAAGAAGTGTGGGAGCAGGACTTTAGAGGTACTTAAAATATGGCTTACAATGAAAATTCCAAGTCCAAGAAGCATTAAGTATATTATAAGCTGTGAATTGGGATATAAGATTATAGTAAGGTATCTATATGCACATGAATGCTTGTGTGACAAAAGTGAGGATTATTTTATTAAGATTTGTTCTCGTGTTGATCTTTCAGCAGCAGGCATTTAGACACAGTTCTCTCACAGTTTTTCACATGGACAAAAATCTCATGACCTCCTAAAGCCCTCTCTTGTTGAAAAGCAGGTTTATGTCTTCTAGAGGATGCTCTTGTGAAAGTCCATGATCATACAAGGAGGTGCATTTTCAGCTATCACAGTGAGTTTTGACTAAAAAGGCAAAATCTCTGCAGCTGATGTTGCATTCAGTATAGGATCACAGAGGGTAGACCATGATGAAGATTCATGTTCCTGATTTTCAGATACCAACTCAGATACAACTTTATTGCTAATTATAACACTCCAAGGCAAGCAGTGTCAGCTTACCCTGGAGGAATAGGTAGGGCGGGGTTCTGGCATGCACAGCTTGTCAGATGTGAGGCAGCCAAGCACACGAGCCAAAATGCAAAACTCAGACATCAAATTACCAGATAAAGTTCATCAGCAGGAGCCCTGCAGGCATTTATACATAAAGATATAGAAAGATGTGAGACACTTCCTTTGGAAAGGCAGGCTCCCAGTTTCCAAAATGGACATGGAAGTGGATTGGAGCCTTTTTCTTGACATAGACAGGAAAAAAATCCCTCGGAGTGGAAGTCACAGGGCCCAATTCTCAGAAGTGGTTAAGCCATTTTAAAACAATTTTTTGATTTTAAAACAATTTTTGGACTGAAGCATATTAGATAGCTTTCAGAATCTATATTTTAGTGCTTTCTGAGCAAAAATTCTTTTTAATAGTCTTCAAAGAGTTGACTATGAAACTGTATTTTAATAGTCTAAAGAAATTTATTATTAGATACTTTAGACTATACTTTTGTATAACATAGAAGATACTTTGTTTAGCTTATTTTTATGTGAAATATTAAATAAAAAGGAGAATAAACAGATGAGTGGACAGCAGTAACAGCAGTGAGATGAGGCAGGTAAATTACAATCAAACAGCATCTGCATCTTGATCTAAAAAAGGCAGTTCATTACTAGAAAAGGAACACACAAGATTTGTATTTCTAGTTCAATTATTTAAAACTATCTGTGTAAAAATGCTGTTGGAAATGTAGATAATTAGAAAAGATGTTTGCACACAACTGAAAAGATCATACAGGTGTGTAGAAAATATCTGGAGAAAGTGCAGGAACAGTCCTGCAGTACCTCAGGGAGCAGGTAACCTTGATAATAGACAGCTTTTGTTACAGGAGAATATGGATTTTAGAATTTCTAAAAGGTTACAATGGACAAGGATACAAGGACAACAGCAAAATCAGAATAGCAATGCTGATTAGGGAGAAAATGAAAGCACTTTGAAAGTAAATGACTGTAGACAGTATTCGAGGCTGTTAATTAGTATTTGTTTCCTAGGTACTTGAGTGAATGCCAATGTCTTAATAGTGACTTATCCAGTATATTTTACCTTTGCAACACAGAAAATACTTATCCCAACCTAATATTTATTTCATAGCAAGCCACATTATCAGATTCATCCTCTTCTGCAGTGATCCTTCCAAATGTTCAGATGTTAAAAGCACAGACCAAGTAAGGCAGCTATATACGTTCCATGAACAGCAGCCAGCAATTAGCAACTCATCTGCACTTTTCATTTTGAAAGTTAGCTTCAGAGTAAGACTGTGAATTCTAGATCTCCTGTCTGCTGCACTGCTGCTTTGACTCTGTGTCTGAAATCCATCTGAAATATACTTCTTTTTCTCCTTCTTAAAGACCTAATTTTTTCCCAAACCAGGAGCTTGCAAGACCCTGTACAAAGCACTACCATTTGGACTAGTGGTTAGAACCTGTGTATAAAGTGTTGGTATAATTTGGTGGAGATGTCTGTGATCAAATTATATGTACATGGAAACAGAAACAAGGCATTCCTTGAAATGCTGTGCAAGGAAACTGGTTCAGAGGTCCCTGAAATATGGTAAAAGGAAAATGTATACATGGCTTACAGGAGTTGCAGACCATCTCCTGTGAAGAGGGGAATAAAATCAACATCACACCTATGTAAGGTCTTACCAAAGAACAGTCATGCTCTGCAGAAATATATTAGCATGTTTTTAATTTGTAATCAAATTGCAAGGTGAGAATTTCCCTCTAGTGTATAGCAGAGGAAAAAAACAAGATACAAACATTAGTGAATGCACAGCAATTGCACTAATATAGAGCTGTCAGTTACAAGGCATCTTTTACAGAAGGCAGGATAAAAAGTGTTCACATTCAGATTGTTTAATTAGAACACTTAACGTTACAATCATTAGAAGAATATTATTTTCCATGGATGTTTGAGTGAGATCCCTGCAGATCCTTCATGGCTGCATCATCTTTCAGGAACCAGAAATAAAAATATAGGTTCTCCAGCTCCAAATGCACAGATTCTTAAAACCACATTGTACATACCAAGTCTTACCCCTCTCTATGAATAGGAACTTGCAGTCCCAAGAGTACATGACTGTGTTTGAGCAAATGTGACAAGGAGTCAATCAACCAACACAACAAATACAGCTACAATCAGGACAGCTGCGATCAGGAAACCAACAGACAAGGCCTGGCTGCTTTGTTATTAAAAAATGTGTTCTTTCTTCCTACTGACCTGTCTACTTGGGCTCCATTTTATTTGGACGCACATGATGCTGTGACACAAAGATACACATACATGGTTATATTTCTGCTTCCACAGTTTCATTATGGTATAGGACATGTAGGCTTGTATCCCTTAGCACAGGGAAAAGGCACCAAACAACTTTCAGCTATAATGGAATTGCTGGCAAGCTTGAGCATACAAGCCCCAGACAGAACAGGAACAGAAGTTTACAAGCTGTCAAAGGTACAGTGAAGGTCACTGTACCATACAGAAATTTCTTTCATGCTCAGACAAGCAATCAAATATGCTTTCCTGAAAAATCCATACAAAGCTATTTCCCAGTGCTTTGGAAACTGCTCAGCAGGTGAAAGACTGACAGCTTGCTGTTTTCATCATATGTAAAGTCATTTCTGTGAGACACTCAAGATGTCCCAGTTATGTCACTCAAAATGAGTACTCATCTTAGAGTAAGGTGAACTCAGAATCTTAATATGCAAGATAAAGAGGTAAATAATCCTGCTACAAGATGTAGTCAGGAGTGAGTCACTAAGGCTAAAGATACTGAAGTGAAAACCAGAGTTATGTTCAAGTTCACAGGGTCTGGAAAGAAACACAAACTAAGACCTATGTCAGTGGCTGCCCTTTCAGTTAGATAAGGTTATTTAGTCTTTGATAGGTTGTATGGAAAAAATTAGTTCAGCTAACCAAAAAAAACACTGACAGCAACAGAAAATCCAGACCATGAGTCACATGAGCCCGCACAGTAACAGATCCTTGAGACAAAGGAGCTTTCTATTCATTCCCAAGTAAAGGGTGATAGTCAGGACAAAGCTGGAAAGTGCAGCATAGAAGGGCACCAGGAACAGCATCTGCAAAGGCTGGTTTAGTTTCCCATAGTTGGCATAACCACAGCAGGCTTGGCAATGGTGGCATCTTCCTCTTTCCATTGAGAAATGATAGTTTTCAGCTGTGTGTAGAACTGCACTCCCTGGAGGAGAGATCCACGTATCAGATATTTGGCCTTATGAATTCCTCAGATCTACACTAGTGGTATATCAAACAGTTTTTTCTTTATCTAAACAGGAGTGAGTTTTCTTCTGTGGAAACAATTCTTGTCAGCCTGTTCTTTTTACCAGTTCCACAAAGATTCTGATTCTGTGAAAAAGCTTGCTAGTTATTGCTCCCTTCTCAAATATCCTAAAAAGACTTGTATTTTTTTACTTAGAGGAAAAATAAAGAGGAATGGGCTATTATGATTGTGACATGCATTATGGTGCTGTGATCACTGGCTGGTTTTCAGTCTCCTGGTTGAAATACCTTCAAAGTCTCCTCACTAATGAGGTCTGATGACCATCTGCCCATTGCCTTTTATAACACTTATATCAATGATTATCACAGTTCAGATTTATCACAATTCAACCCAATGGAGTACTCTGAATCAGAAAGTTACCTGTTTGCCATAGAAATTGGTGTCCCCTCTGAAAGAAGCACGAGAGCCAGTGAAAGAGAACATGGGCAGAGGTACTGGGATTGGAACGTTGACACCCACCTACACAAAGGAAAGCTGCCATATTAGTCACAAGAAATAGCAGATTGCAGAGCACTCTCCAAATGCTTCTGCATTTTGTTTTCTTATGTCTGAGGCTGGTACTGCTGGCTGAGCGGGCAGCGATTACAGCTGAATGGTTACCCACTGTAAATGGTGAGGGCTAAAAGCAACAATCCTAGCTGGAACATACCTGCCCCACATCTACTAAGTGAGAATACTTCCGAGCTGTGGCTCCATTGGTGGTGAAGATTGCAGTTCCATTCCCATAGGGGTTATTGTTCACCATCTCAATGGCCTCATCCAAAGTGTCTGCTTCCAGCACCACTAGGACAGGCCCAAAGATTTCCTCCTTATAGCAAGTCATGTTTGGCTGCCAATACAAACAGCAGAAAAAGCAGCTTGTATAAAGGATATAATAAAAATATCATAGTAAATAGCATAAAAGAAACACACGTGCTGTTGTACTCATGATATTCCTAGGATTACTGATCATACTGCATTGCCACAGGCCATCCTTCAGTCCTCCTTACCTCTTCACCATTTCCCATGCCCTGTCCTCTATCTAGTAGACTAAAGAAGACAGCACTTTTCATCTCCAGAGTGCTTTCTGCTTTTATTGCCTGCATTACAAGGAGTACTTCATTGACACTGTGCAAGGGAAGGCTGAGCCATTTATGGCCTTTCTACCTGGTGATCATTGATTCCTGACTGATTTGGCTGACCCTGCAATACACCCTTGCAAGCACTGATTTTGGTCATCTTACCTTGACTTTGGCAAGGATCGTTGGTCCAACGAAATTGCCCTTTTCATAACCCTTCACTTTGACATTACGTCCATCCAGGAGAAGGCTGGCACCTTCTTTTACTCCTTTCTCAATCAGACTGCAAACCCGTTCCTTAGCTTGGGGGCTGATTAGAGGCCCAAGGTCTGCTCCAGGCTGGTCTCCTGTGAAGAAGCAGAGACACCAAGTTTTTAACTCTGACAACTTCCTCTTCATAGGCATCTGGGAGATAACTACACTGGCAGGAAAAATCTGAAAATCCTGATGTTTCTGAGACAAAGAACACAGATTTGAGAGATTGATGAACAGGAACAATAGCCTGCAGCTCTCATAATCAATACAGAATCACCAGAAAGCCAAAATTCAACAATAGATTATTCTCAGGAAGGAAACTTTTCCCCTTTGCAGCACTTTATTGAATATAAATGAAATATAATTCCCCATGAATTAATAACAGTCTAGCTGTTTCAAAGTACTTGTTTCCATTTTTCTTTTTTTATTGTATGCTTACTACAAATTGGAAGGATCTTGAAATGAGGTTGCTATATAAATGGCAGATATGAGTTAAACACAGAAAAATTTAACCTCAAATCTCCAGTTAAAACAAGACTGATCCTGTAAACATTGCATCACAGTCCCACTAGCAGCTGAAAACATATTCCTACCTCCAAGTCTAGGGCTGGGTTTCCCAATCCAGACAATCTGCTAGCTCCTACCCCTACACATCAAACCGGTGGTGCCAATAGCTCCAAGGGTCACAACACGGTATGGCAGATAAGCTGACCTAAAAAGCCATGGTTGTACAGAAGTGAAGTACCTTGTAAAAATTATCTCAGTCCGTACCTGCATTTACTCGAAGATTTTTGGCTCTGTCCACAAGCTCTGGCAGCCATTTCTGAGCTTCTCCTACTAGAATTGCTGTAGACAGGGCCATGCAGCGTTGGCCAGCTGCTCCAAAAGCAGCTCCAACCAGCTGGTTCAAGGTGTTCTCTTTATTGGCATCAGGCATCACCACACCATGATTCTTGGCTCCCTGAAAAACAACACACACAGTCTCCCATTATAAACCACCCCAGACTGGTTCTTCTCCAGCCCTCTGGCAATGATTTCTTATAGTGGCTATGATTCTGCTACCAACAGGCTGGCAAGAGAGCAGCCTTATCACTTAGTTATCAGCAGCAAAGTCAGCTTCTGCTGCTGAGTGGTGTGGTATCTCTTAACATTCACAGGTGACAGAGGTGGTGTATGTGCTCAAAGAGTGCTCTGTTCAGAGACATTACCATGTTGGCCTGGACTCTCTTGCCATTCCGGGATCCTCTCTCATAGATGTATTCGCCAGCCTGATTAGATCCCACAAAGCTGATTGCTCTGATATCCGGATGGTCACAAATGAAATTCACAGCTTCAAATAGGAAATAATACATTGTAACTGTGGTGCACAAATGCTTCCCTCCATTCCCACCCCCACAGCACTAAATCTATGTATCTTTCTTCTCATTGAAATTATTGCCTCTGTGTTTCCTACATCTGAGTTCTCTGAAAGCCTGTCTGTGTAACTTTTCACTCACTTCTTAGGACACATACTTCTGCCCTGTCTTCATTCTCCTGGTTCTCTTACATCTCTTCATGCTTTGGGCATCTCCCAGGCTGTCTGAGCAATGTCAAAGTGAAGTTACTGTTCTCTATTGGTATTATCATGTCCTGAAGCTACTTGTGTACTGTAAAAAATAGCATGTTATGAGCCAGGATACTGGCATCCACTGTATAGTCAGTGAGGCACTTAATTCTTGTTTAGGCTTCCTTGCGAAACCAAGATGATTTATCTACTTATTTTAGTTGCAGTTTAGGTTGCTAAATAGAATTTGAGCACTTACATGCCTTGGGAACTCTGACCCAAATCCCCAACATTTTGTCCACCGTATCTCCTAAAAGATCTGGTGCAAGGTGACAGAAAATCTCCCACTCACCTTTCAGCTTCATCAATAGAGCTGAAGCATCTCCAAACCCATCTAACAGCAGCAGTCTCAGACTCTCCAGCTGGTACCTCCCACTGAACACACACCACAACACATACATTTGTCATCTCCCAGGAAGGGTTGTTATTACCTTCATGTTGTCCATGGATAATATTCAGGGTCCCATCAGGGGCACCAGCATCCTGAAACAGCTTGGCAAGGAACATTAGTGCTCCTGGTACACGCTCAGATGGTTTCATCAAGAAGGTGTTTCCACAAACCATGGCCATGGGGAACATCCAAAGAGGAATCATGGCTGGGAAGTTGAATGGTGCAATGCCAGCACATACGCCCAGAGGCAGGCGGTAGGTGCAAGTGTCCATGTCTTTAGTGATGGAGGGCATGGTCTCCCCAAGGATGAGGGATGTCACACTGCAAGCGTGTTCAACCACCTCTGCAGCAGAAAGGGCAAATATGCTGCTGGATGATCTGTTAACAATTAGTCCCCAAACTCCCTTTTCACTACTGCCTTGACCCGCCTCTTTCTTCCAGCCTCTTCTCCCACAACTTAAAACTCACTGTGCTCCAGAAAATCTCTCTGCCAAGCATCGTGAACAAATTTTGAATGGATTCTCTCTTGACCACACTACACATCATTTTGATAGAAGCACAGACACAACAGCCCCACTACAAAATGCACAGGTATAGCACTATTGTACTACCTGGGACTCAACCTTAGATATCTGAAAACAGGTGAGAAGTTCTTATCCCTTTTTAGCAGTTTGCAGTCACTCCTAGAAAAAGCTCTAATGACTTGGAAGTGATTTAAAGATACTCTATCTAAGAAAACTCTTCAGATTAGAGCTACAATTGACACTTTTCTTTGACTAGGGGGCTATAAAGGGATCAACATATACAGAACAATCAGTTGCTCAAGAGACCTCATCCCTTCCTGTGGGTTCTCAAACCCCCTTTTTTAACAGGAGGAGCCAGCAGCTTACGGAGGCCTCGGAAAACATCTCCCTCAGCATCAGCCAGGGTCTTCCCTTGCTCATAGGTGATGAGTTTGGAAATTTCTTTCTGAAAATGGAAAGCACAATATTTATGAATGTTAGAAAAGTGCCCACCCATGAAATAGATTGCAAGGATAAGACAGAATTAACAGAGAGTTGAACATCACAATGAATAGACTGAACAGAATCCAGAAAAACCTATGCTGACTGATTTGCTCCTTATAAACAAGAAGCCAATAACCCACATAGGTGACATTTTAGAAGAAATCATCCTAGAATGGCTTGTATTCTAATGCTTTCAGGTATGACACCACATACACACCCAAAAAATCCATTAGGGAAACCCAAAAACATTGTAACATACTTGTCTTCATCAACTGACACATGTTCCATCAAGGCTCAAAGTTCCTTCCATGGTCTCTTGGTAAAGGGACAAATTCAGAATAATATTCCCTAAGAAGTGCAGCCTCTCTGTTACCATTGGATGGGAGGTGTTTTGCTGCAGCTCTCAACAGTGTCTCAGTTGGTTCCTTGATCATGGTAACACCTCATCAAGAACTCTGTAAACCCTGAGTCTCTCAATTTAGTTCCTAAAATCAGCTGCAACGCATTCAGCCATAGCCATCACACAGCCATGGTGTCTCACCAGATTGTCTTTGATGAGTTGTTGGTAGCGCAGAAAGATTTGCTGGCGACTCAAAACAGATGTTTCTGACCAGTTCCAAAAAGCCTTTTTGCAAGAAGCCACAGCTGCCTCCATCTCACTGGCTGTGGCTTTCGGTACACGGCCAACCACCTCATTTGTGGCCTGAAACAGAAAAATTGCATCAAAACTCAGCTTTTCCCATCTGCTCCCACCAACCATTTCACAGCACACACCTAATATTCTTGTTCTACAAGGAGTTGTACTTCTGAGGGCAGCGCGCAAAGGAAATGCCTTCCCTGATTGCACACAAAAGGCCTGGGCTACAACTGGAGTAGTTCTGAAAACCTGCACTCCAAATATATCAAGTTAGGCACTCAGAAAACTACAAATGCAGTGCTGATTTCCAAGCTGGAGTTGAAGTGACTTGTCTATCTTGAAACTTCTAGAGAGTATGAGGCAAAAGTTTCTGTGGGCTATGGTCTTTTCTCTCTCCATTGTCTTGGTTCATCTGGCTGTCCCTCTTGCACACTAAATGAGGTAAAATTCCTTAGTGAAAATCAGTACATGACTGTGGAATTGCCATCGATGTTAGCTTACTCATACCCCTAGGCCAAAGTACTATATTTACATGCAACCTTAACTCTACAGTATTTTAACTTCAAGCTTTTTGCCACTTTAACCTCCTTCTAACGTTCTCTTAAAAATTAAATCTGCTTTGACATGACAAAAATTTCAGATATCTCACTAACAGAGAAACTACTCAAAACAAGAGGAAGAAAATTAAACAAGAACACTGCTTGCTATGTAGAGACCAAATGAGCTTCCTGAACGTGACTTGCTGCTCTGATCATTTCCACAAAGCAAATGAAAATAGAGCTTCACAGAGAAGATTTAGAAACTGCTGTTTGAATGCTTACTAGGGAGGCCAGGAGGATCAGAATTCTGAGTGCAACTTCATTTCCATTTGTCTTTGGTGGAATACATAGACAATACAAGTGCTACTTATCTATTTTGCACTGCATGGCATCCAGCTCTGTGACTATTGTGGGTCAGAGATAGGAGCTCTCTGAAAGGAGAGGAGCTGTCAGGATTTTTCATCTTTTTACTCTGAGAGTAATATCAGCCTCTATCATGACTTCACTTTCAGCTGGCATCAAATCACACCCAGTTGATTTCATATACAGGGTGAAAGACACCCTTCAGAAATTTGACATAATCATCACAGAGGCTTTCTATGAAAAAAAACAAAAACCAACAAAATTTAAGCTTCCTTTCTGAAGATCAGAGGCTTACTATGTGAGAGAGGTAAAGGTGATAGTAACTTATTCTGAGACTGAGATTTCATGTGATTAGGAAACTGAGAAGCTGTAGTCTGCCTTAAGCTCCAAGTCTAAACCTTTCCTAAGAAATATGTGCATGTTTTTCTTCTGCCACATCCCTGAAGAGAGGCACAGACCTTTGTTTCACAGTGATCACGTTTACATAAGATGAGACCATTCACTTACTGGGTTGTGGATATCAATCCATTCAGTAGTTTTGGACTCAATGAACTTCCCATCAATGAAGAGTTTGGTTGTTGGCTGTGGAGGGCAAAATATTGGACAGTGAGTTATTTTTGTCTCAATGTGCCTAAAGACCTGTGTGCCATATTACATGCAAGCCTTCATCATTTACTGCTGTGTGAACCACTACAGTCTGGATCCAGTCTTCACAGCAAGACCCAGCTAACTGCTCTCTGCCCCATTTTGCTCTCACTTTACACCAAAATGGCCAAAGTTCTTTCTAAAAGCAGTTATAGAAAAAAAAAAAATACATTGCTCTGCTTATGTTCAGAATTGTTCCAATCTATTTAATCAAAACCTGAAAAACTGCAACTCATAAATGTTCAGAAGAAACAGTTAATAATTCACTTCATGGGAATTCCATGAACCCAGTGCAGACTGTACCACTGTCCCATGTGCCTCCTTCCCATCAAGCCACTAAGCAGGTTCATCTTTGCAGTTTATGGCTTCAAGCAGAAAATTGGACTTTCCCCACCTCCCGCTGGGTCTTGCAACTAAGAGCAAGAAACCTGTATCTGTGGACTGTCCTGGCTGGCAGCACAGAAACCAGAACCTTCCCATTCAGATGAAGAGGGACAAGGAAAGTTTGGAATAAGAAGTTCAGGCAAACATTGAACAGAACAGAAAGCAGAGGTAAAAGCTGTGATTAGCATTAGATAGGCAACAAAACTGTACCATGCAGGAGAACAAATTGTGACTGTTTAAATTAGGGAACTAGAAAAGATGAGTTGACATTGGTAGGTAAGGAGAGAACTAGGAGAAAGCAAGAACCAGTTAATCGTGACACACATCCATGACTTGGGGAGAAGAGGTAAGAGAAAGGGGAAATGGATCTTCTGCATGAATAACAGAAATGGGACAGGTCAACAGAACTGGGATATAAGCCCAAATATATCAGAAAACTGAAGAAATTATGATGTGGAATTATGAAAGAGAGATGAGGACTTGGATGCTATCCAAAGTGTAATGAAGAGAAAGAGATCAGAGGAAGAATCAGGAACATAAATGGTATTGGGTGGACAAGTAACAACAGTGAAAAGTGGATGAAAATGAAAAAAAATAAGCAGCAGTGTTAGTTGGAACAAATTGAGAAAGCTTTGAGATGAGAAAGCTAGGATCAGAAGTATAAAATAAGTCTGTTAATGGACAAGCAAAACTTAATGATCTGGAAAGCAACACTAGAAGGGAATTAAAATTAAAAAGTTGCAGATGATTATGTAGCTGGAATCACACTTGGGGAAGAGAGGCAGAAATCTGTGCCTATGAAAACACAATCTCTAGAACCTGGAAGGAAGCACAGGAAATCTGAGTCCCTTGACCGAATTTCCTGACTGTCAGAAAAGCTGCTGGTCTAGTGCTGGTCTAAAGAATGACAAACTCCTATGGCTGTCAATCACTCCATTAGCTTCACTGAGGCTAATGCAATGGAGCTACAAACTCCAGGGCTTTAAGACCCACACATACTTCAGTGCAATGGAGTTAATGTTTTTTTTTTCAAATTGCTTAGAAAGTATATCTCAAACATTGCACATGCAACAAAAAATACTTTAAGCAAGCCAGGAAATGGTGAATTAAAATTAATTGCACTTTTCCCATAAGATCGCCACCCTTTTTGTATGTAGGGAATGCATCGGCTGTGGAAACATGGACGGTAGCAAAGCAGACTACTTATGGAATCCTGGTTTGGAGTTCGGAGACAGTGCAGCCATGGACAGCGGAGGAAAAAAGGCAGTACAACAACTAAAGCTGTTTGATACAGTCCGAAGGAAACCAGATCCTCTCTCTGCCGCAAACAGATGCATGAGGCCAGTCCAGAGCCACCGGCAGGAACGCGATGTGACAGGCGGCCCCCGCTCAGCTCCCAGCTCTCACAAATCGGACATGGAACTTTTTTCCGTCCCTCCCGTCGAGCACGGGGGCAGTGCCGATGTTTGTTCCACCGGACCCACTGGCGTTCCAGCCGAGCGGGCGGGAGCGGCCTCAGCGGAGCCGCCCTGAGGGCAGTGTCCGGCGGGTGGCGGCGCCCGGGGCTCTCCCGCGCCTCCCTCCCCCGCCCACCGGCTCCGCTCCGCGGGACGGGCACTCACCACCGAGGAGGAGAAGGACGCGGCGACTGAGGCGATCCAGGGGGCACCGGCTCCCCGCGGCAGCTGGACGGGGGGAAGCACAGAGCACCTCAGGGAGGGTCAGGCAGCGCCTCCCCCCGACCCCCCTCCGGTGCTCCCCGCCCGGGACCGACCCCCCCGCGGGGTCCCGGGGCCAGGTGAGCCACGACCCCCCTGCGCCCCCCGAGCGGGCCGGGGCCGGCCGGCCGCCTCACCCTGAGCGCCACACGGCGCCGCCCGCCCCACACTCCGCGCGCCGCCGCCGCCGCCATCCCGGCCGAGGGTCCCCGCTCCGAGCCCCCGGCGGCGCCCCCCGCCCCGCCTCGGGCCCCGCCCCCGCGCGGCCCGCGGCCAATCGCCGCCAGCAGCCGCTCCGGCCCCGCCTCCCGCGGCCCCCGCCCCCCGTGCCGGGCCGCCGATTGGCGGAGGGGGCCGAGCCGCCCTCCGAGCGTCGAGGCCCGGCCCCGCCCGGCCCAGCGCCGCCCCGCGGCGGCCGCGAGAGCCGCACGTGGGGATCGGGGGCGGGGTTTGTTTTCCGCTCCCGCTCGGCCGCGGGCGTGAGGGCGGTCACGTGAGGCGCGCGCCATGGCGGCTCCGGCGGACGGTGAGGCGGGAGGACCCGGCGGCACCGCCGCTGCCCCGCGCCGCTCCCCGCCCGGCCTCCCCTCACTCCCTCTCTGTTACAGGCGCCGACCTGGAAGCCTCGCTGCTGAGCTTCGAGAAGCTGGACCGCGCCTCCCCGGACCTGTGGCCCGAGCAGCGTAAGTCCGGCGGGCCCGCGGCCCCGAGGGTGACAGCTCCGGGTGGGGTGGGGAGAGCCCGACCGGGGCCGGGCCGCTCTGGGGCAGAGTGGGGAGAGCCGCTCTGTACGGGCCGGGCCGGGCGCGGTGGCGGTGCTGCCCGCAGGGACGCTCAACCCCGCCAACCTCCGCTTTCTCTCTCCCCCCAGTGCCCGGCGTTGCCGAGTTCGCCGCCTCCTTCAAAAGCGTGAGTGAGCGCTGCTTTGCCTTTCGCGTTTCCTCCTTCCGTGTCATGGTAGATCTGCAGGTTCTCTTGCGGGCTTTATGTCTTCTATGGACCGTATCTCAGTAATAACTCCAGTGTATGCTACAACATACCTTTTGGTTTTAATGTATCTTTTATATATGTGTTTCTTTTTTATACTTTATGCAGTTCACTGTGTGTGAGAATTATACTTTGAAGTAATAAAGGGTTTTAAACTTCAGAAAATCTTAATTTTCATACTGATTTTTGGCTTGTGGATAGTGGTATGCCGTTTTAAACTCTAAAATGTCCAGGAAGAAACAAGATTAAACATAAAAGTATTTCTATGGAGCGCACGCTCATATTTTTGCTGTTGGCATAACTAGTTTTCAATACAGATTGTACTTCATTGTATAATTCTAGAAATGGACTTTTCTGAATATGAACTTCTGTTTTTTCAAAACAGCCAATTACAAGTTCTCCTCCCAAGTGGATGGCTGAATTAGAAAATGATGATATTGATATGCTGAAGGGTGAGTATGAATATTTGGGGCAGGAATCGAGGTTGGCAAAGCAGATGTGAATTTGCTACTTGCTTAAGAGGCTTAAAGCAGTTGTTCTTTAAATGTTCTGGTGGTGGCCCTATGGCCTGAGATCTCTAGCCATCATGTTTGCAGAATCTCCAACTCAGAAGTCTCTTCATCTTGTTAATGATAGCCATTTTCATTAAACCAGTTATTTCAAGAGCCTATCCAGATGTCAGTGGCAGGCTGATTTTTCAAAACAGGCAGTGTAACATGTTTGAGCCTTTTTTATCACTGCATAAGTATAATGAGCATCTCCTGCATTTTGAGAAGTAGCATGGATTTTTTGGAGGGGCTCAGCTGATCAGGTGGTGAGTAGGTTAATTGTTAATACGTGTTAATTGACTTGTTCAGAGATGCTCTACATGTGTGTGTGTTCCCTCACAGATCCAGGAGCTCCAATGCAATGGTGAGGCTGCAAGGGCAAGTTACAGCAGGACTAGCTAGCATGTACACTTGCTGCATGTTGCAGCTGTTAGTTTGCAGTAAACATCCTTCAGTGTGCTCTGCCTGTCGTGAATTCTGGATGGTGATGTGTGATTGTGTCATAGTGACATGTCACAGCTGCAGAGTGAAAGTGAGATGATTTAACTCTCACTTGCTCCAAGAAATGTGCTTGAACTCACGTTATTAATGCAAAGTAAGTCCGTTCCCTTACATACTTTTATATAGTTTATTCATGTTGCAATGTGACTTATAGGAGCTTCCAAAGTATGGATCAAATTACTCTTTGCAATGGTGGCAGATTAAAGCATGAACTAGAGTCATGGGTGTCTTTTTCCTTATGTTAAAATTAGCAATGGAATCAGCTTGAATTTTGAACATATACTGTTCACTGAAACAGATCCTAACAGAAGTATGGCTTGAAAGTGCTCTGTGAAGTACTAAACAGGTGAGCTGCTCCTAGAGGACTATAGACAGTGTTAAAATTCACCTTCTTCTCTCTTCTTCAGAATTGGGAAGCCTTACTACAGCTAATCTGATGGAAAAAGTTCGTGGCCTGCAGAACCTGGCTTATCAACTGGGACTGGATGAATGTAAGTGCTGTACACAGATATGGCTGACTGCATTCCAAATCTTTCCACTAAAGCATGTGCTTCTACATTGGTAGCTGGAAAAGTGTGTTGGCAGATTTGGCAAGTGTTTGACAGTGACCTCCTGCAACAGGATGAGAGATGAGCTTACATCTCCAACTTAGAGCCTGCCTGCATGGGGGAAAACATGTATGTCAGTCTGGTGTTACCCAGTGGCACAGAGACTTCTGTTCCTGAGTTAGCATTGTCTTACATAAATCAGGTCACTTTGCTTAATTTCCCACTCAGATAGTAAAGGTATTTCTCAGAGTCCTTGTGGCAGTACTGCTCTCTAATTCCATGCACTGCCTCCACAGGGAAACTTGCACTTGTGTATAGGATTCTCCTGTCACTTTGCTTTTCATACTGTTTTCTGCTTCTGTTGCTGTTACTTTTTTCTACACTCAGTTATGGCAGGCAGTGATGTCATTGAGGAATAAAGATGACTTTCATCCCAATTGCAAACAGCCAACTCTTACTGTGGTTTTTTGAAGAAAGAGTTTCTTCCGTTGTCTCGTTTTTAGAGCTCTTGTTAACAGGTTGATCCAGCTTTGAGGATTTCAAGAGTATTGTGGTGTCATTTTTAATGCTACCCATACCCATACATACTGCCACGTTTATTTTTTTTCTGTTTAGTTATGCTCTAACATAGACCACGGTTGTAATTACTCTTGGGCTATACAAAGCACCAAAAGTTTCAAGTCTTTCACCTTGCTTTCAGTGGGTAACACAACTTAGTAATAAACCTTTAGAGTCTTTCTGATTGCAAACATAGGATAGCCTAATGCATTTTTAATAACAAATCATTAAGCTTGTTTTAACATACTTCAAGTTTATTTTACTTTCAGTGCTAACATCTGTTAAGACTGTGTAAAGCATTTGGTGGAGTAGCAGTTAAAGTATAACAGTGTAAAACTGAGTCAAATGCAAAGGTTGGCTGATGGTTGGCTTTCTCAGTTAAGCTGCAGGCTCTGATGTCAGACAGTGTTATTCTGCTAGATGGACTTTAGCAGAGCCTGAGTTGTAGTAAAGTTAGGGAGGTGTTTCCTTATTGCATGTGCAATATTTGTTGCATGTGGTTCCATTTATTTTTACTGAGAACAAGTGCATAAGTAAAGAAGACAAAGTGAATGAAAACTGAAATACAAGGCTCAACAGTTATAACTTAAATCTTGAGTTTTCAACCTTTATGAAAGGTTTCCATGCTTGTAACTTCTTGTCACTGAAGGCAGTTTTCCTTTACTGTAATCCATTGAATACTTTGTGTGTTGTAATATAAATTTATCTTGGGAAAATTTTTACCAAAAATTAGTTGCAGAATTTGAACAGAAGCTGCTCAGGACTGTTTTTCCTAATACTGTCTTTAGGTTATTTTCTCTTATGAAGTTAGATGAGTAAGAGAACAAGAAAAAAATCCAAAATATCTGTCCATTGAAGGTAAGGGACTTGTGGTTTGGTCTTGGACGTATATGAGTTGCTTATATCTCTTTACTGAAATTTACTCCCTCTTGACTTGGCTGGTTCATTGAGACTGGCTGTCAAAAGCAGGACCAAACCTGCTGCTGACCTGTCTCCTCTAGATGGCAGCATGAGGCCTCCCGCGGAAGTTTTGCTTCTTTTTTATAAAACTCTGACATTTCAGTTATGGTTTAAAGCTGTTCTTCCCAAGATTGTTTTTTGTGACATATTTTCCTTTCAAAATCTGCACTGTCTTTTTTAGTGGTATTTTCAAGTGTTTAATCAGCAGTGAGGTTGAGAGACAATTCTGCGTCATTGTATTAACTTACTTTTCCTTCCAACTCTTCTCTTCTAGATCTCACCTCAAATCCTTCGTATTTTCAAAGACTTCTATTTTCATCCAAGTTATTAATTGTGTACTGTGCAGGACCAGGGTGATTCCTGCAGCACTCCATGAAAAATGTATCTATTGAGTGACATTACAATCATGTTGTGAGATCTGTTATTGTTATACCCAGTTCACAACATACTTTACATCAATTTTGCATTAGAATTCATTAGGCAAAGTGCTCTGGGACAGGGTACCTTTTTAAAAGGTTATTTATTGAGGTACTCTTGCAACATGAGCATTGAAATCTGAATAATTGATTTGGCATGATGTAGTTGGATAAATTAATAATTACTGACTTACATGTCTTATTTTTTGAATTCATATGAACTCTCTTACTATTTTGTCTGTATAAGAGGACTTTCTTGACAAGTTTGGAACAGATGTATTGAATGTTTTGTCCATTTTGATGAGACATCTGGATGGCTTTCACCTAGGAGCAGTTGAATGCTGTTATCTGAATCCCACATTTTATTATCTACAATCCCAGCTGTCCAAACTTTTTGGCCATGGCTTTCTCAGTTCCTCTTTGGTTCTGTGCTTTTCACAGATTTCCTTTCTATACAACTAACTTCCTCCCTTCTTTTTCCCATAGGGGATTCCCGTTACTTTCTGAAACCCTCTCTAGTTTGTTGACTGCCCCATGGCTTCTGTGAATCAATTTAATTTATCAACATATAATTTGGCTTTTCTTCCCAGCTTGTTCTACCACTTTCTTCCTGTCATGCTAGTAGTTGGGTTCTTGCACAAAATATTTCTTACAGAATATTCTTCCCTTCCTTAGCACAGGATTCATGTCAATAGCTTTCCTTGAATGAAGCAGAATTTTTGTAGCATGAACCATTTAAAAGAAAATTTTTACTTTCCTCTTTAAGGACAGGCTTGGGTCTCTTTTGTGTATTTATTCTTTGTTAAAAGATGATTCTGAAGTTCTCTGAAAGCTTCCAGGCTCAGGTCCTTGTATCAAGAAAGTCTTTTAAAAATAAATTATTTTTCAGCACTTCTGAGGTTTCAGCTTGTGTTTCCTTGTCAGCTTTTAAAGGTCTGTAAAATTTTACCCCATCATTTTGCTTGTAGCTGCTTTTCTCTTTTTGCTTTGGTTCTAAGAATCACAGAAACATTTAGGCTGGAAAAGACCTCCAAGATTATGAAGTCCACATTAGAGCTTCTATTTTCCTTTGGTTAATTAATTATTTTATTGGTTAGAATAATCAAAACATTTTTTAGTATTTAAAGTCCTGCTTTGTGTCAATTTTACTGTTCCTGTTAATGTGGGTATTTTAAGGGAGGAGGAATTGGGCTCCATGAATACACTGACTTTTAGTTGTTCATACAGTTAGGGTGACTTTGGGAGGCATAGTAGCTCTTCTGAATGTGGGCTGCAGCCACTCAGTGAGTCTCATTTTTGAGTTTGGGGAAGAAAAAGATATAAAAGTCTTGTTACGAACATTTTTCCACTTGCAGGCTTTGCTTGCAGTGGAGTAGTGAGCACTGCAGAATGAGCAGACCCCAGCTAATGTGGCAAGCAAGAGGGAAATAGTTCTTTTTTGAGAACACAGTCACAGGCCCTGACTCAATGTTTGTGGCCCACAAAGCAGCAAGTTTCAAAACACTTAATGTAAATAATTGCAAATTTAGGTTGGAAGCTCTGTTTTTCCACTGTATGACCCATTGCACCTTTGCAAAGTCAACTTTGACTTTAGAATTTTGAAGTCTTGGTTTCATGAACTGACAACTCTGAGAAGTCCATGCATTTAAAGATATGTTCTCTCATCCTTTGGGATGTAGGTATACAGAGAGAAATATCTGAGAACTACAAACAAAGAGGAAAATGCTTTTTTTATTAAAAAAATACTTAAAGTGTGTTTTTTTTCTAAACTTCAGAAAAAAACCTTATGTATAAAATATATGTAGGATGGGAGCATGGGAAAGGCACTGTGTCACTGAAAAGGTATGTGGTTGTCCAGGGACTTTTGAAGGCCCCGCTATTGTTTCCCTGTGAATCTCTGATATTTTTCAGATAACACCTGCTATACTGGTTCAGAAGTCCTGAAATGTAAATATAGATAGCTGGTATCACAGCCATGTTTATAAAATCTCACTGCTGCCAGAATAGTTATTTAGCCACTGTGCTATCATGGTACAGCTCCAGTGGTACTGTCAGTGTGAGACTTCTGCAAAACTGTTCTTCTTAAGCCCCAATATCTTTGTGAGGGTAATGGTGCCTGGGTGCTGTGTGTGCCTTAAATATTAGAAAATGTGGGATAACTGACCAAACAGATATGAATATCATTTATCATTTCCTTGTCAGTGATTTTTGCTAGTCTAATCTCTTGTGTTAGGTTAAATTTTTATTTGGAGTTGAAGGTAGTTTGTAATGTTCATGCTGTAAAATTAGGAATGACTGTGTTATCCAATGTCAAATCCTCATACTCTTTCAAGAGGAATGGGACAGTTCCCAAATATGCTCAACTAAGTCTCTTTATTTATAGTTTCCCATGGTTTTGTGCACCCTGGCTTTCACTAGGTTCTAGCAACTTTGCTCCTATGTTCTTTGTAAGGCTGATTTATTTTCCATATATGTTCAAGCAAATAGAAAAAAAGGTTGCAGTTGAAGAGATCTTTAACCAAGGGCCCACAGATTAGACCTGGATGACCTGGGAGATTGCAGGTGAACACCAAAAGGTTGGTCATCTTGTAGTACCAGACTTAGAGAGGAAAAGCCAGTCCAGCTTAGTCAGTCAGTGATCATTTTCTTTAACATAAGGAATAAGTAAATGGCTAGGGTTTTTTGGCCTGGAGAGAAACAGCTGATGTAGTATGTGAAAAAGGTCTGTAAAACATTAATGCACAGCAAGTGTGACTAGGGAATGACTCTTCATGGTTTCTCATAGTATGGGAGCCAGAGAGAATGAAAGAGTGTGTGGGGACAGACATGAGGAGGTACTTGTGTTGTGCATTGAAATTGAACACATCACCACTGGAGCTTGTGGTCATGGAGTTTCTCACTCAGTAATGAGAAAAATGATTGGAAGATAAATCCTTCCAGGATGTCTGACTGTTGAGGAGTCCCCAGTGCCTTGGACATCTTGGAGATGCAGAAAGCAGAGAGAGATTACTGTGCAGGTACAGCTGGGTGCCTCCCTGCACTTACACTCTTCTACAGATGTTTGCCATTGGCATGTCAGTCAGGGTGGTGGGTTGGAAGGATAATGTTTTGTTTGACAATGGATATTTTCATTTATTTCTTTTAGTAATAGGCTAAACTGCCTGGTAGTTAGGCAGCCACTACCAGAAATCTCTGAGAGTTCCCTGTAATGGAGGGACTCTTCCAGAGACAGCAAGAGACGGATGGGCACATGGATGAGGAACAACTACCTTGCTCTCAAGTTAGGCTGTCATTGGGTTTGAATTGTAGTCTTCTGCAACCTCAGCAGCCTCTGAAATTTCTGGAAAATCATAAAGGAGTCCTTCTGAATTCCAAGCTATGTACAGATCACCACTTTTCCTTAGATTGGTAGTCTTCGGTTTTTCATTTTTCATTTCAGATAAATGCTGCCTGTTGTGATCTCTTGCCTGCAAGTTCAGCTTTTTTGTAGGTTTGGAGGGGCAGAGCAGTTAATCAGGATTTAACTGCAGCATTTTTTGAGCATACACCCTTAGTTCTGTCAGTGATCCTTGCAGGCTACTGTCATTGAGTTTTGGATGTTGTTTATTTTTTTTACTTCTTTTTGATGCTGATCATAGGTAGGATATGTTTAAATTGGGCTCCATCCTTGGTGGGATGGAACTTACCAAACTAGGAAACAGGGCATGACAGTTGCTACGCTTGAACTTTGTATATACAAAGTTGCTGAATTAGAATCAAAATAAGGAAATTAGGGAAGATAATGTAACCTTTTGCTGAAATATCTTTTTCCTTTTGTGTAATGGATTGCCTGGGTGTGTCTCCATGTAGCATGAACATGATTTTTAGGCTCCATGCAAAACACCTGGCCTTTGTACCCCAACAGATTTCTATCAATTATGTCATTGATCAGATAAAAATATTTTCTGATCATAACCACTTTTTCTTTAGTTCTGGCAATACAGAGGCTTTTTAAGCTCAGAAGTCTTAATTTACATTTGTGAACATGGCCTTACTTCTGCATTACAGTTGCCTGGTGCTCTTTCTGGTGTGTATGTGCAGTTGTTTGCAGCAAAACGTTTCAGGTTCTTACATTTGTAGGAAACCAACATATGAACAGATGTGCAAGTAAAGGTTGCTTTAAATGTCTTATGACATCTTCTGAAATCTGTTTTTGGTCCATTTTAGTAAAAGCTGTATGTCCACTCTAGTCTGGAGAGTTGCATGGAAAAGTGAATTGGACTCTTGTGGTTTCTTAGTAGTCAAAATGAGGTTTTGAAACTGTTTAGAAGAGCTGACTCTTTCTATAACATGAACTCTTTCTCTATTTCCTTGGGAAATAAGACTATCTAAAGTGTTGTGGTGGAGCTGGAGAAAGAGAACTGATTTTTGGAGAGGCAGGAAGGAAAGAAAGTGAAAGAGCAGCGTGTGATTTGGATCTACATCCCACAGCAGTCTCAGTGCCAGTTATGATGAAGATATAGCAGTGTTATTACCAACTTGACTGCTGACAAAAGAGTGAGGAAGATGCTCACTTTTTCTTTTTTAAAAACTGGCATCTCCAGAACTACTGTGGTTTTCTAGCATTTGTGTGCTTGTATTAATCTGAAACATCATAGAAGAAAATATGTTTTGGATTGCCTACATTGTTCTAAATATGTTGGGCTTGGAAAAGAATAACGTCTGCCAAGTCTAGTGCTTGTTATATTCTTAAACAAAATTTTGTTTACATGAAAGGTGAACTGTCCTGCATAAGAAGAAGCAGTTTGAGGTGTGTGTGCTTCAGTTATTTCTGCTCTGCTTAGAATTTTCTTTGCAGCAACTGTTTTTTTTCTTGGTTAGTTTTCTGCATTCCCTGCCTTGCTGAGTGAATCTTCATCATGTTTCACTTTTGCTTGAAAGCATATTTCTCACTTATTTTGTTATTTAGTACTGTGTTTGGCAAGGACTTTATGTGAAATAGTATACTTCATGTGCTTCAAAGCTCAAAGGCAGAGTTTTACATCTGCACAACAAAATTATGCTCTTTGGACACGGGATTTCTATAATACACAGTTAGCTTGAGGTGTTACTTAGAGTTAGTAGACTTCTCCCATGCAATGGGTCACATTTTGGGTGGTTCATTTTTGGGTTAGGAGATGATCACAGAGAATTTCAGGAGCCGACAATCAGCTGAAATGGTTGTTTTAGTTTTTCACAGTAGGAAAAATATAGAGGCTGTTTTCAGTTTACATTAATAGTAATTCTTGGGCCTTATTTGATTGTTTCAGAGAGGTGAAAAGAACACCTAAATTGTCTGTTAAGATGTTTATATGGCTTGTCACTGCAATATCCAAGGTGCTATGATTTCCATGAGAAACCTTGGCCTTTCTCCTGATTCTTTTTACACTCTCCTCCCACACTGTAGATCTACTGCTTCATTTTAATGCACATTGCTGTGGTAAGAGATACTCTGCATCTGCAGAGGGACAAGGAAATCACCTTTCCTTATACTGTTTGCTGGGTGGCTTATTTACAGGCAGGATTTTTCGGGGGCATCTCCTGTTGGAAGAGAGAGACATCAGAATGCCAGCATGAAATTGCAATTCATACATGATCTGTGAATTGGCTAATTCTGACATGTAGGTAGTTAAGAAATGATTACAGTCAGAGGAGTCATGACCTCAACTTTTCATCATCTCCATTGGCTTGTGCCCCAGTTTGGAAGTGAAGGAGGCATAGGAAGTTTTAATTGTACCTGTGTGATTTATCCTCAGTCAGCTCTTTAATTTCTTCTGGCTGTCTGAGGTTTCCGACACGCTGTAAATTTCTCCAACTTTTTCATTATCTGCAATTTCTTTATGACTCATGAATCGGAGTGGAGAGAGAGTGTGGATTTACAGCAGAGATAAACATGTCCATAAAGTCAGTATCTGTGTCAGTAATTGTACTGCTGTCAGTGACTGTCCTGTTTTACAGGTCTCTCTTGGGAGAGGAACACGCTTTGCTACCAGTGTCAGAGAAGTGTTCACTTTGATTTGCATTAACGTGCCAGGAGATTAGGTTGCAATGGTGAGGATGGAAATTGAGTTTGGACCATGGCTGCTATTGTTTGGGTTTTTTTAAATAAGTGGGTGTGTATTTGAGTTGCCCTCTGTGTGCAAAAAAAAAAAAAAAAAAGAGGCAGATTCAGGTTATTCTTAAATATAAAATCAGGAAGAGGGAGTATACTGATGCTATCAGATGTGATTCTACCCATATGCATAGGTAATGCATTCTTACCATAAAACAAATGCTGTGTCTAGGTAACTGTCATATGTGGAAAGAAATACTGCATGGATCCTTAGGGTGTTCTCTGTCTGCTGGTAAAGTAGAATGAATATTTCGGTAAGTTTCAAGAAATTTCTGCATCTTTGCCTTCTTGCCCTTCCCTTACCCTTAGGGAAAGATACTATGGTGAACATAGACAGTGAGTACTAAGGCATCATCATAGTCTCCAGGCATTGATGATTCTGATTGCTGCAGAAGGAGGTGTAAACTTGTGAAGTTTGAGAAAAGGAAAAAAAATCTCTAAAACTCTCCTGTATGTGTTAGAAGTTCAAACTTCTATAGTTTCTCTGTGCTTTTATTTTCTGTTTGATGCCTGTTGTAGATAATAGTCTCTGTGGAATCTTCTTTGTTAAATTCTACAGTTTAGGTTGCTTTTTTTTTTCTGTGACTTAATAATTTTTTTCATAATAAGGTAATTATTTTACCACAGAATTATTTTAAAATATCCAAAGTGACTGTAGAACCCCACATTTCCATTTTGTCAGGTATTCATTGAGACTCCTAAATGCAGTTGATTTAATTTTTCTAATTTGATGGACACCTCTTACCAAAGGGAGATTATCATAAACAATGTAAACTCTGTGTTTGCGTAGATAGCTTTAAAATGTGATTAGGTATAAAAGAAATGCTAAAATGACACCTGCCATTGCATGGTTAATTCTGGAACCTGAAGTTGGGAGTACAATGGGGAGTTTTTCCAGTGGTAGACAGAGTCCCATCTCTGGTAACTGAGTTTCCAAAGCTATATATATAAGGATTACATGCTGAGTGGCCCAAAAGCTGGCAGATAATTGCTGTTGAAATGAGTGATGCTCAATGCAACAGCTAAATTCTAAATAAAAGCTGAGTTGATGATATACTTTTCACCTGATCTTTTTTGAAATGTGTTTTTTTTCTTCCTTTTCTCATCCTCCTCACCATTTCTACGTGTCCATACCTAGTTTGTGAATCTGATTTTGTTAAAACAAAGGTTACCTCTGAAAAGTACTTCAGCCAGAATGTATTACTTGCTCTATTAAAACAAGACAAAAACAACACCTTTGCCTCCACCAAAAAGAAAGCCAGGACAACAAATACCAACAAACAAGAACTACAAAGTAAAAACACCAAACCAATTAAAAAACCCCCACAAAACATTTCTTATACCCTGGTATTTGTGTCTAAGAATGTCTCTTCTCAAAGTCCCCCTTGTCTCCTATAGTTTGTTGAGTACAAGGAAGAAATTCCGCAATGGTTTGATAGTTTCTGGAAAAGATTTTTTGAGTTTATGTTGATAGAGTGAAGGTTGATCTAGATACTTCCTGTGGTTAAGAAAGGGAAGTGTTAGTGGGGAAGAGAAAGAAATCTGATTAATCTGAAAACTGACCAAACTGCTCTGAAGACTGTGGAATCAGTCATCTGATTCATCACTATTAACTTCTGCAGGATTTTTGGTATGCTACTCAAAGCACCAATTTGTGCTTTGCAAAGACATCTGGAATATTAGCACTGGTCAGTCAAGTAGTGGAACACATTGTGCAGTCACCAGTTCTGCATTCTCTGTTCTTGGAGGTTTTCCAGACCTGACTCAAAGCTTTAAGCAGCATGATCTGCCCTCATAATCGACCCCACTTTGAGCAGGAGACCTCCTGAGCCCTTGTAACTCCAATCATGCAGTGGCTCTATGTTTCTCTGATCTATGTTCTCCTTCTAGAAGTGCATTTGAAGCCTGCATTCCCCACAGCACCAAACAGTTCAGCTTATGAGCTTTAGGCAGGTGCAGCTCTCTGATCTGCCTCTATGGGAGCAGCTGATTGGGAACAGGAAACCTAAGGATTCCTGTGTCACAGTGATGGCTTTTGGGCTTTAGGAGGATGGTGAATGGACTTTCAAATACTTCCATCAAAGAGCAGTGTGGGCTGCAGAGCCCATATTTGTGCACAGGGAGGTATAGGTATAGTCCATTCAGTACAATTCTTTAAGCAGAGTAGAAGAATGGTCCTCAGCATACACAGAGGTTCTTGTGTCTTGGCTGAAATGAACAGTGAAACCACTCTCATCTGTCTAGACAAGTAGAGGGTCAATGGGGCTTGACTGAAGAGTTTTTAGCCACAAAAGTAAAGGAATGGGCTGTCACATTAAAGCATTTCTACCTGCCACATGCTTGGCACAGAAAGAAACATGACTACAAACAAAATGTTCTTACATTATACTGTCAGAAGCCTATTTTTTGCTACTCTTATTCTGACAGGATAACTTGTAGACTACTGTCAGTGGAGGAATTGAGGATGGGGAAAAGTTTGATCAAGCATAAGGTTATGTGCATTTTTCTATTATCATTTAAAATCACAAAAATGCCTAACAAATCTCAGGAGTCATTCTAGCAGGGACTCTCAAATCTTTACAACTGGTCTGTATTTATTATTTAAACATCTTTTGCTTTGTCTATGCCTTTATTCAATTAAAACTTTCCACTTCTGTATTACTAGAACATTTACTCTGTACAGATATTGGAAAGATTATCTGTATGCCATCTCTGTCTGAAATGTTTTCCTATAAATTTTGGCTTCTGGCAGGAATGAAGAGAGAATTTTCTTCCACAGTATGGGTTGCTGGACCTATTTGCAGAGCAGCAGCTGATCCTAGTGAAAAATCTCACTAGAGTGTGACTTTGGAGACTTGGCTGAGTTTCTGTTACTACCCTTTTCTACTTGGTTCACTTATTTGCCTTCTTTTGTACCTCTTCCTATCTCCCCAGCTGTAAGGTGGAGTTCACGTTAATTTGGTTTTGCAAGGCATTGAAAAAATAATGAATTTTTAAAAAATAGCATATAAAGCATTTATTGTGAAGTATTCTTTGCTGTGTATTGCTGTTTGTTGTTTCCCCCTGCTTGCTGCTATTATATGCCACAGGAAGGTATTAGAATATTGTGTCAGTCATCAGTAGTAAAATGAGAATATGATAATAAAACAGATCCCAATATCAAGTGCTCTTCATCCTGGGACCCAAGCAGGGTAGCTAAGAAAAGCAAGGCTATTCTCAGCCATTTGTAGACATTTTATAAATAAAAGGATTTATATTTGCAAGCAGTATAAAGGTTAGAAATTATTAGCCTGTATCTGTTCTAATGCCAAAGATTATTTACCTGTTTGGTTTGCTATATTCCTCTTCAGTTTCCTCCATTTTGGATCCAGTGATAATGCACACAAAGCTATGTGAAAATTTGCCAAGCATTTTGTCACTTTATTGAGTGGTTTCAGTCGTTCAGAGCATGAAGTCTTCTGTAAGATCAATAGTGAACTTGCCACCTTACCTCTTGCATCTGCAGTAAATGCAGCTTCGAGCATCTTCTCTGTACAATGTTGCTGGACCAAGTCTGATAGTATCTGTCTCTTATTGCCTCATTAACTTGTGAGTATTAGAACAAGATAAAAATGCCCTAAAGCCTCTTATCTGATGATTGTTGTAACCTTCTGAGTGCCATTAGTTTAAGTTTGCAATCAAATGCTTCCCCTGAGAATAAGGAGCACTGATTAAACCTGAAGCGTCCCCAGAGGCTTTTACAGCTGTCATGGGGGTGGTGGCTGCTTCTGTCCAAAAGGAAAGGGGGGCTGGAGGTCCCAATGGGAGGGCCACTCTGCAGACATCCACGTGGCTGCCCCAGCTGTTCTGCTTTGCCTAATGAATTGTTTTACAAGGAGAGGCTGGATATTGTCATCACAAGCTGCCTTCCCCAGGGACTGAAGCCAGCCTGATAATGACTAATGTTAGTGATAGTAATTGAAGTGTGATGGCTCTCCAGGGACTTGCACACACACAGAGCTGTCAGGCACTTGTGGCTGGTACAGTCCCATGAATACCACAGAAATGCTTTTTAATTGCTTGACTTTCATAACTAGTTCCCATACATATCCTGCAGGAATACACATTTTAAGGGGATAAGGAAAAAGAGCTCTGCCATGGCTCTTGGTGTACACAGGTAGTTACTGTCCTGATGTGTTTCCAATGCAGTCTTCTTGCTCCCCTTAGTCTTGATGTGGACCTACTTGGTGTCTGCACAGGCATGTACAACAGATTACACCTGAATGTACCTTTTGTGTCTAAGCCTTGTCTTCTTGATGCACAAAGATTGTACTTGATTCCTAAAGAAGACAATAACTTTATTTAAGAATATTAAAGGATTGCTGCTGTTAATAGCATGGAAGCAATGAAAGCTATTTATATTTTCTTAGGCATTGAAAACTGAATGTAAGATAAATCTTGTAAAAGCAAAAAATCCATGTGTCCCAATATGACTGGAGTTTATGGCCATGAGATTTTGGAAGTCTAGGGCAGAGGAGTAACCAATTTATGTAAAATAGAGTGGTTTTTGTTCTGCAAATGTTATCATTTAGAAGTGCATTGTTGAATATAGCAGTGGGCCTGAGATGAAAATATCCCCAATGGGGTACTGTATTCCTGACTTCCAGGATCCCAACATGAACTTGTCAGGGTACTGAGATATATTGATTTGCCTCTCTCTCTACAGGAAGGTTTTACTGTGGCTTTTTGAGCTCTAGCTGGAGATCAAAAAAGGAAGCTTGATGCTGTTGCCAGCAGGGTAGACATACTACCTCTTCTCATCATATTCATTGCAAGTTTGTTCTTCACCTCCCCCCTCCAGTGAAATGTTGGCTCTTAGAAATTTATTTTGGTAATAAAACATTACTTTATACTTGCCCATGAAAGCATGTTTGAAGGCTGTTTGTGGATTCTTTAAAGGGTCCAAGAGATTGTTGTTCCCTAAGCACACTGCAAACTTGTATCATAATTAAGTCTGATGAATTAATGTGCAGAAAGTTAAGCTCATAACTTTAAGTGCTTAACTTAGGCTCTTAAAATGTGAACCCAAACCTGTGGTTGGTGTGCTGTAATTTGGTTGTCAGTCCCAAAATTGTATGCTTCAATGGGTTTTGGTTCTGAGAAAATAGGTGAATTTATTCTTGCTATTTTTGGTCACAATGAAGAGATAATAAAGTTGTACTTACTGCTTTTCACAGTTTTAAGTCTTGACAGTAAAGCTAAAGGATATAATTTAGTTATTTTCTTGCAGTTTATCTTACAACTTGTACTGTAATTGCGGAGGTGGGAGTAGGAAACTCCATGCTGTGTAAGAAGAGAGTTTCAGTTTGTAATTTATTTATACTGATTGGTTGCTACAGCACAAGCACAAGAGTGGAGATAATTGAAAGACATCTAATAATTAAGTAGATTTCATTTATGTGCTGTTTTGAGCACTGTTTTAGTGAAGGCTTGTAAACTTTATTATAATATGTTCAGCAGAATATATTTCCCACGTAGAAATTATTTTAAATTGATAGGGCACTTTCATATGGACAGCTTTTTGTGTTATGAGGAATATATCCACATATTGTTTAACTTCACAAAGTGACAATTATTTTGGTATCACTATGCACGGTCATGTAAAATTTTGCTTTTCAGGTATTTGATGATTTTTTACAAACATGTATTATAAATAAGTATCTCTAAGTCCTTGCACAAATTCCCCCAAACCTATTATTACATTTTAAAGCTTTCCAAGTTTACTGGCAATACAATAAATATTAGCTCCCATATTCTTCAAATTAAAATGCGACTTCTCTTTTCTCACTTTGGAGTTTGATGTCTGTTCTACTGAACAGGTAAAGTCGGGTTTGGTCAGTAGCTGGAGGGGATTCCATGAAGAGCCCAGGTGTTGCATTAAGCAGCATTGATGCCCTTCTCCTGGAGGGTTGCTGAACTGTTATCCTGTGGTAGCTCTAGAGGGCTCTCTGCTGTTGGAAATGTCACATTTCTAATGATTTTATGACAAAGGTCTTAATAACCTGTTGGTCATTAAGGAACTCATAACACTTTTTTTGCAAATGCTACCCTCATTGTCATCAGCAAAATATAGCATATGCAATTAGAATCTAATTTTCTCCAGTGTCAATTAAAGGGTCTCATTTTTATTCTGAACTGTGTTGTACTCTGCCTGTAAATGTCTGTCACTTAAGTTACAGCATTTAAATAGTGTAGGAAGTAATTTTTGTGTGTGCAGTTTGTGACGTTCCTTGTTAAGTCAGTAAGAGTATGATGTTGGTGGCACTGACTGTGCAAGAAAGAGAGAAGATAATCATCCCAGGCTTTATTGTAATCATGCAGTTCGTTACTGTAGTAGCCTTAAAAGTATACAGGCATTGTTTCAGGAGAATTGGAAATAAATGTATAAGATGAAGGACAAGATGGGACAGGATGAAAATATACAGAGTAATTTTCAGCAGAGTAATAGCTGCTTGTCCTCAAGTTCTATGAAGGCATTAGAAAGGAAGGACTACCTTCTGGTAATACTTCTGCTTTTATTTTAATACCCTTTGGATGTTATACAGGGGCATGAATTCCAGTTCTGGAATTCTTGGTGGGTGGGCATTGGTGGGCTGGGTTTGACTGGGTATCTGCATCAGACTTGGTTGCATTAAAATGGACTTCAAACTGGTTAGTTTGAAAATCAGTCAAGCAGTTAAAGATTGTTATGTTGTTTTCTCTGTTGTAATAGTAAATTCTATTTTCTTACGGTTTTGTAGGGTTTTTTCTGTATATGTGCCAGTGCTACATTGCTTTCACTCAGTTGTGTTTTGAAAGCAATGAAAACTAGAAATAACTAGGAGTAACATCTGTGAAAACTACAGGACTAGAAATAACGTCTGTCTACACTGGAAATAACTGCAACATGATTGCAGATTACATTTTGCAGCACCTTTGGGTATCATGGGTTGGATGTTATGGACAGTGCTGCAGTGTGCTGCATGATAAGGAGCTTACATATTGAGGGAGTGAAAATAACATTGAGCTTGATGCTCAGTGAGCTTCCCAGTTGAAAACATGCAAGAGTGTCCTATTTTTACTCGGTAGTGAGTTCTGTCTTGGGTATTCTGCAAAGCCCTCGTTTGCAATCACCCTTGTGAATTTACTGCTGAAGGGGGAAAAGGTGAAGTATAGGTAGATTCAGGAAAGGAAGGTTGTTTTATTTTCACTGGTAGCATTTGCAGTTCCCCAAGCAATGCGGGCTGCAGAAACTGGCTTTTGAGAGCCATAACTTGATTAGGTGTTTGGGTCTGTTGTAAAATCCTGTGGTGTCTGCCTCTTGTGCCAGGTGAAAATCCTCCTTATACAGTGGAGGAAAGGGGTTGAGAAATCTTTCCTGTAAATTCTGTGTCTTTTTCCTTCTTCTAGGAACTACATTACATAGTAGGAAAAATACACGGAATCACTCTTATTTGAGGAAAACACAAACTAATAACAATTAGGCTATTGATTACTTTTTCAGGCAGTAAAAAGATGCTTCTCCCAGGATTCATTTCCCCATGCTATCCTTGACTTCAAACACCTGCAACTTACAAGTTCTGGTTGTAGATGAATTCAAACACTCAGTCCTCCTAGCATTTTGGATGTATTTATTGCATGTACTTCATCTTTTCATGTCTAACCACTGTAATTTGAGAGGTAATAATAAATTTTTTATTTAAGGTTATGGGTTGTACTACTTCAGTGGAAGTGGGGATTTTATATATTTTAATGCACTATTGCAATTTTTGTGTAATGGAATCTTATATTAAAACCTTTTGTGTAACTATTGAGATTTTGCTTGTAAATTTAGAGGATATAGGCATAGCCAGTTTTAAACTACATAAGATTTTGCAATGTTTTTTGGAATATATTTTCCAGTAATTGTGATTGAACTGAAATTTTTTTTGTGAAATACAGTATTGTGGAGTGGCATCTGCATCCTCTCTATGCATTGACTTGTTAGTTTTGAGTACTTTTGTAGTCAGTTAATAGTGTGATCAGAATACTAGAGTTGCTAAACAAAATGTCTCATAACAGTGTCTCAGAATTAGTGTTAACAGAAATGCTCTCAATATGTTTAAACATGCCTCCATCTCTGTTTCATATAACACTGTCTATTGTTAAATCCTATCAGTTTTGAGATCAAAATATTTTAGGAAAGAATAAGTCAAAAATACTCTTTTGACTACTGCATCTGTGTGAGGGACATCCACCTCATTTGGAGCATTTGAAAAGAGAATCCCTGTATTTACTGTGTTTACTTACCTATGTTTACTTCCCTGTAGAGCTATTCAGGAAAGTGACCAAAGGCAGAGGGGGACACACTGAAATTTACTTAGTACAAATTTGTATTGAGAAGGAAAAGGAAATAAACATGTTCTATAGTCTTCCATTCCTAGCTGTTTTGTGATTAAGTAGCTATGGTGGGTAAAATTCAGGTGCATGTGAGTTTTGGAGATCACTACACAGCTGACAGGGATAAAAAAGTTTTTCACCAGTGGGAGGCTTTAACCTTCAGAGGCCCATGTATATAAGCTTTGTGTTACATGAAGCTGTATTCTAAATGCCTTAAGGTATATCTAGTGCATGTACAAGTCTTTTCACTTCAAGGTCTGCTTTTTACTGATTACTCCATATCTCTTTTTTAAAAAAATAGAGAAATGATTTGTTAAATTGTTTTTAGCCATTTTCACTTTTTGGTAATCAGCAGCATCACTGACTTTTTGTGGCTGAGTTTGAGTGTACAGTGGTGATGTTCCATTTTAAAAACAATTTAGTTGAAATGATTATAGCAGAAATAATGTAAAGGTTGTAACAGCATGCAGTTTTCAAAAAGCTGAATTTTCTGTGTAAATGCATATATTGATGATATTACCTGGCAGTTGTTTTCAGCTCTGGTCTGAGTGTTTTATTCAAACTTTTGAAAATGCATCTTTTTTTCTTTATTATTTTGCCCTAGTTTTGTTGCACTGATGGCTCTGTTTAGTGAACTTTCTGCAGCTATTCCACACACTGAGCCATCAGTGGATGGTAATTCCCTAGTTGCAGTGGGTGGCAATGCCTGCTTTCTGAAGAGCTGGCTTGTGAATCCTTGTCTGAGGCTGTGGTCTAAATCTCTTGGTCATGCTGGGGTCACCACAGTGCATTTACCAGGCTGAAGTTGCAAAGTCCTCAGTGCCCAGGTTGCCTGGTGCTTCCCTGTTAGAATTCAGCGTGCCAGACCCACGGCACCCCTGTCTTTCATGAATGGAATTCAAGAAGACACTTATATTTCCATAAATAAATTAGGAATTCAGTGGCTTCTTCCGGCTAATCAGGGCAGGCTGATAAACCTTGCTAGCTGTTTAATAAATGAATTGTGACTGATTACCTATTAATATGGACGCCTCAGGAATTCACCCTGGGGGAAGCAGAGCAGTGAAATAGAGAGGGGCATGGCCCCCTGGGAAATCAGGGCTTCATGTTTGCAGCTTAAATATCTCTGTGAAGTATCAATAAGGAGGTAATTGAATTTTGAACACAAACATGAGCGCCGGATGGATGAAGGAGAGGGGGGCCCTGATCATCTCTTCATACCCCTTCATACTCCCCTCCCCTTCCCCTTAGAGACCACTCTAGTGAAGATAGATGCTAAATCCATTAAATAAAGATTAGACTGTGTCGTGGTAGAAAATGGCAGCTTAGCTAGATCCCTGGGCAAATTGGGACCTTTAAGCAATACAGAAAATTAAAATATACATTTTTAACAAGTGTGCTGTCGACACAGTAATAATGACAGTGTGGCTTGTGGGGTTTGCTCACCTTTCAGATCTGCTTTTGTTTGGTTATATCACTCGCTCTTGTTTTGAAACCAGCCTGCTTGGTCTCTCTGAAGCAGAGAAGACTTAGGGGAAGGAAGGTTATTTTCCCACCTTGCTTTCTTTGGCACTTTTTATTGGCTCTTATGCTTATAATAATATAGAAGATCAGTACTCTTGTATTTGAATACAAAAATAATTAACTTTGGCTCTGACACACTCAGTCGCATGTTCTGATAAGAAGTTGGAAATAGTCTAAGGGAAGTGTGGAGATGTAAATGTGATCATACTTTTTAGAAATAGTTTTTATTGTCTAAGCACATGGCTTTGTTTTTTATTTACTCCAGATCAATTTTTCTGAATTCTACTCTTATGGGAAAGATTAGTATAGGGGTGTGCATTGTAAAAGGTCAGTATTCTTTTTTGTCACACAGTGAATTGTAGAAACACAGCTGAAGTGGTGTTCAAAGGGTGAGTGTGTTTCTTTTCAATACTGTGCTAGACATAGAACACAACCAGGCCTTCTTCACAATCTCACATACCCTATTGTCTGTTGCAGAAAGTCAACAGATTTTCTTGGGTTTTGCAGGCAGAGCCTCATCTGCCTGTACAAGTAGAATACCTATTGCTATACTGAAGAGACTACTCCTCCTACTTTTTCCAAGTAAGATGATCATTCTACAGAATAAAATCCAAAATTGTTTCTGTTTAATTATTTGGAATAAGAAATGAGCCTAAACCAGTGTTTCCCTGGAGATAACTGCTGTTCCTTCCATCTAGAATTTTTTTTCTTTAGTCTAGATAGTTTGGGAAATGGAAAGAGAAGAAAAAGGTTTTGTGCTTTACTGATTGTCTCAGTTTAAGACAAGTTAGGAGGAAATCCCAAAACACTGAATTATGGTGGTCTGAGACAGTAGTAACGTGGGGACTTCTATCTGTTCTTGCACAACATCTCCCTGATAATACCACTTTCCTGTTTTCAGACTTCTCTCAAATATTAGCACTTGTGCCCAGAAAATCCTTGATGCTGCATCTTCAGCTTTAACTGCTAAGTGAACTCAGCATGTTCATTTTTTGTTTAAAAAGAACAGTAGATATTATTAAGTCCAAAAAAGTATTAACACGCATGCGCCATTCCAGAGACAGTAGTGAGCATATTGGGAATGCTTTGTCTTCCATTAACTTAGAGCTGCATTCAGACATGGTTTTCTATTTGTTTTCCAAACTATGATCTGCATCCACATCCTAGCAGTTTCCTCACTTGTTTTTTGTGACAGTGTCTTGCACTGGGACACTGTCACACACTTTTGTGCAGTGTCTTGTCTTGTGATGGTGTTTTGCATTGGGAATGTCTGTATTCTTTCATCCAGCCATGCTTCTAGGAAGAAAAAAACTTTGTAAGCTGGCTTAGCCTCAAAAATTCCCTTTCACAGTGTTGACACCAAATTGAAAATGAACAGGTACCACCCCTTAGCTAAATTGCAGTAATTGATTGTGTATGTGCTGGAGCCTGTCTCAATTGAAGAAGCCAGATCTCAAGCCTCCCTTGGTAAGGGGAGATTACACCGCTGGGTTTACCTTTGGTCAAGCATGTCAACCATGGGCTTCTTTTTTTTGGGACTTCCTGGCTTTTGTTCTCCTTGCAAGGGGACACTTCCTTTCCTGAACCCCACCCCTCTCTCCCCAGTTCTGAGTCTGCTGTTTATAATACATCTACTTTCCTTAACCTTAGCTGGCCCCTTTCAAAGAAGTTACCTGTACTTTGACAGCCTATGTCCTTTTTTTCTTCTTATGCTATGGGCATTCCTTAGCCTTATTGTATCACCTATGCCTCTGCCTGTTTTGGAGATTTTTCTGCCCTCTTCTTCCTGCTTGTACACTTAGACTAATTTTTTAGCTCAGGAGTCTTCCTTCCTTTATATATCCCAAATTTAAAAGGAGTCTCTTGCTAATTTGTTCTGTAGCTTCTTCTGAAGGCAGGCATGTGCCAGGAACCTCACAAGCTTATGGCTTTCCATATTAAGGCACTTAGTGATGCAACATTTTAATTAAATTAACCAGAATTCGTAAATTGTAGATAGACAGATTTTCCAGATCATCTCAATATGAGCTTTTAGAGTGATCAACACTCTGCTGGTGTTTAATCCATCAGACTGCCATATGGAGTGTTGAAGAGTAGAATATCTGTTTATTAACAATTGTTGTTTTTTCACGTCAGCAAGTACGATTTTTGTATTTGAGGACCTAGGAGTGCAATCTGTTCTCGCATCTCTTACATGAGTTATATCAACCTCATGCCAGACCTCATTTCATGCCAACCCCTCTTTTTGTACTCAATTTAGGTGATCCAGTAGGCTGTCTAAATGGCATAATAGAGCAAGAGGGTCGTTCTGCCAGTCTTCAGAAGTCCTTTGGTTACACTATCACAAGGGGAATGTGTTCAGATGTCCTTTATGAGAAATTGCAGATATCCATATTGTCAATGATTTCTGTGAACATTTGAGACACATTTAGTGAAGCTTTGCAATTTGATTGACCATAATCTGTCATAATTCACAAAAGCCAGAAAATTGTTCAAGGTCAACCCAATATTTTATTTACTCTGAATTAATAAATACTTGTTTTATTCACTCTGAATAACGAAATACTTGTTCCCAAATCCTAGGATATCTGGTGTTGGACTACACTGGGAATAGAATTTACCCGTCTCTTTAGAGCAGTTGGCTGTTCCATTTTATTGTGAAATACAAGTCTGCTTCTACTCATTTTGCTGAGTGAATGCTTTTCATTGTTGGTCTTTCCAATGGGAAAAATACTCTTCAGGCAAGAGGAAAAAATCTTCTTGTGTTCTGATGTTTTCATTAGTCTTCTCAGAAAGAAGTACTAGCTCTTCTAGAATGGGAGATGAGATTTGTGCCATAAGTCCAAGCACCCAAGCCATAATCTAAATCTTCTTCCATTTTTTGATATAACACTTATGGAATAAAACCTTTCCTATATATCCACACAGTGCTTATCCAAGTTTTTATAATATTATACCTTTCTCAGAGTCTTTTACTCTGATCTTATCAAATCTTGTTCCACTCACAAAGATGAGCTCCGTATTTTGACTGTAATCAAGATCTCCATACATTCCTACACATACTTCACTATTGTATCAGACCGTTTCTCCATTTCTCTTTCTCGTCATGTTTTTTTCTTTATTGTTCTGATGTTCTGTATATTGTGGGCTTTTACATGACTTTTGTGCTTTTGGATGAAAAACTTGGTCTCTGGCAGAATTGTCTTGACAAATCTGTCTGAACTTGCTTAAGAATTTACTCAATTACTCAAAGTAATTGAGTTTGGGTTTGTGCACAGTTGATGGATGTGGCAGGATTTAATAATGTTTTGCATGTGCCCCTTAAACCTCCTGAGCTCCTGGGATCATCCAAAACAGCCAGGTCCAGAATAGGCAGGTCCTCAGCATGGTGAGGCTGAGCAAATTGTTCTTATCCTGTATGTCTTCAGGCTTGAGTGAATCTCCAAGTCACAGCAAATTATTATGCTATCTATCACCTCTTCTGTTTGAATTTAATAATTATTTATACTTTACACCCTATATTTCTGCATAAGGTCTAATAATCTTTTCCTAGGAAGGAAATAAGTCTCATTCTCTATTTTGTAACTTTGGATACTCTGTCACTTCAGGCAGTATTTTGGTAGGAATAATTTTGAGATAGTGTGGTATACACTGTTCACTTCTAGAGAGCTGCTTATAAAGCAAATGTTTTCTTCATGAGAATGTGGCAGGGGGAAAGAGGACTTCTTTGATTTCTTTGATTTCGGAAGGTAGTGCAGTTGTTATTTTACATCTCTTCAATTGATAAGATAAATTGAAAATTCCTATTGACTCCCAACCCTGAAAAGAATGAGAGGGGAGAAAATCAGAAAACAAGTAATGGAAGCTAGTCAGATTAAAATTAGCAAAAATAAATGCTTTTTATGTGATTAATTATTTGATATGGGACTTTCTGCCACACTGGGATTTTTTTTTACCAAGTACTTAGCAGCAATTGAAAAGGAATCAGGCAATTAAATGGACAATGAGAACATTTTTAGTTAGAGCAGAAAAAATCTAAAATGAAGTAGGAAATATCAGCTGTTTCAGGATATAAAACAAGCACTTAAGAAGAGGAGGAATCTTTCAGTAATAATTATTCCATATGTCTTCATGATGTGGCTCCCTAATTTATCTTTTCCTGTGATGCTTCTGATCTTGGCTGCAGTCAGACAGGATATCTGACTGGGTAGATTACTGATCTGCCTTGCTCTATCAGTTCCTGTGCTCATTTACAGTTTTTATGACTGCAGAACACAGGTTCTTGTTTAATAGGAAATAACATTTCTACAATCTCTTTTAGCAACTAGTCATAGATCCTATTTATATATAGGATTTTGTATACAAGATTTTAGTCAGTGGTATAGAATGCAAATTCTGAGCATGCTCTGAGTTACATCTCTAGAGAGAACATCATTATTAAACCTTTTTGAAGGTGTCCCTGGTGGCAGCTCCATAGAGCAGGTGGCCTGCATGGCACAAGCACGCAGAGAGTCAGGAGCCTGTGTCTTATCAGACCATATAATCTAAAAATCACTCAGCCTGTTTTGGTCTCCTGGGGAGATGATGACGATGACACAGGACTCTTATGCTAAAAACTAATTGTTAACCTGCAGAGGACATCATTCAACACAAATCCCAGCAGAAAAGGGCTGGGTGATGGATATTTCTGGGTAGCAGGCCAAGCTCTCATTTGGTTTTCAACAGACAGTTCTCTGGGTTGCCCCAAGATTTTCATGTCTAGTATCTGGCTTACTTGAAAATAAAGAGCACATTAATTAAAAAAAACCAAAACAACAAAGCTTAAAATTTTTGTTTATTAATGTATGCATATAAAACTGAAAGGAGCAAAGAGTTCCTTCCCTGTCTCAGGGCATAAAATGCCCTCACTCTTACCTATGGTACTTGGGTTTCCTGGAACATTAAGCAAAGCAGTGGGTAGGTAGAAGGTTAAAGGCAAGGAAACAGTGTTGAAGATGAATACAGCAAGTAAGTAGTATATGGAAAAGGAATGTGGGATTGTATATACATCTGTTGATTGAAACATGGGCAGAAGATCCATTAAGTGATTCATCTGCATCTGCAATGCCACATCCAGTGGTGTCCTCTGTGCCTGAGCATGAGGAAGACATTGGTAATCTGGAGTGAGTTCAGTGGAGGGCCAACAGGATGATCAGGGGCTGGAGCACCTGCCCTGTGAGCAGAGGCCAGGGGAATGGGGCTCATTCAGCATGGAGGAGAAGTGATCTCACAGGGACCTGATAGCTGCCTGCTAGAACATGCAGGGAGGTTACTTGAGAAGAGAGAGTCAGGCTGGGGAGGACAAGAGACAATAATTGTAAATTGATGCAAGAATGTTTCTGACTGGAATCAAGAGAAAACTTTTCCAGCATAGAACAGTCAAGTATGGGAAGGATTGTCAAGAGAGGTTGTGCAGTCTCCATCTGTGGATGTTTTTATGGCTTGACTGGATAAAGCCTTGAGCAGTGTGTCTGTTCTGGACAGAACAGTAACTGGAGACCTGCCAAGGTTCTATCAAATCTGTACAATTTTCTGTACAATTTTCCTCATATGATATTGTACTGTATACCTTGTTTGATATGTTGTCTTCTGGTAGATTAAATTTTCGTCACTAAGCACTTTTTCCTTGTATCCTCATTTTATTATACCTCTTCTACTCTGCTGTACCTTCCTAACTCTAAATACATCTGATAATTCCAATGTCACTGGATCATGGAGTCTTCAGAGTTCTCCTGACTTCCAGAGTTTCTTCAGTGCCCCTCAACCCTCAGAGCAGTGCTTCCAGTCACCAAATCTGTGGAGACTCTTCATGGCAAAGCAGAGCCAGTGCCTTCTGCTTTCCTTTCTGAGCTGTCCTGTAGAAGGTTTGCTGTCTGCTGTGCTGCAGTGCCTCTGTTCTTTCCTCTGGTAGTGGATAAAAACCAATTCTGTGCTCATTAAAAGATAGCAATGTCACTGCATTCAGCTTTCATAGCAGAAGTACCTAATGGTAGACATGGCCTGACCCATGGTATGCATGGACTGTAAATAAACATGAAGGGATTTTTGGAAGCAGATGAGTACCAAAGCTTACTGGGCTACTCTCAGTAGACCTTCTGGAGAAAAAAAGAATGATTTTTTCTTTTGTAATGATGTTTTATTTGGCTTTATTTCTGGGTTTCAAAAAATGGGAGTTTCTTCTGGCCTCTACTCTCAGGAGATATCTTCAGACTCCAATGCCCTCTGTATTTCTTGGATTCTTAATATTTTTTTCAAAACCCATCGATACTAAAAGCATGAGGATGTTTATGAAAAATGTTCTTCTCACATTTCCTTTTGGATCTGTATTTTTGGGTATATCTTTTACAGCTGCTTTTACAGTTAAGCCTTGCCTAGTTGCCTTTAAGCTTGTTAGCAGCTAAATTGTAATAATTGTAGCAGAACCTACATTGTTTAGATTTTAATACCCATTCCAAATAGCCTTATTTATTACAACTTACTACGGTTTTGTTATCAAGTAGATCAGATTAGCACTAGTCACAGATTCTCTGAGTAATAACAGATTTTTGCTATTCATTCAAGCTTGACTCTCCTAGCATTTGGATGCTGTAAAATCTGTAACATATCTAAATCAGTGCATCTCCTCAGGTGTCTTGTGACCAGCTAGGAGTTGGTAAAGATGGTTTTGAATTTCCTGAATCCTCTTCTGGTCTCTCAAATTCTCCTCAGTTCAGGGTATTGCTGCCAGAAGAGTACTGTAGTGGGCAGAACACATGAAACTTATCAAGTTAAAATGATTTAAATTATACAACCATACCTTAAAGCAGGCAGTGAATATACTGGGAAGAATGAGGATAAGGGTAAGGGTAATAGTTACATGAAGTACCTTTGATTCACACAAAGGAAAGAATAAAATGATGGAGGCAGTTGTGAAGGTTTTCTTCTGCAGCCCACAAACTGTATATTGCTGTTCTTCCATAATTCTGTCTTAATAAAGCCTGAGGCTTTGACCTTGGAACACTGAGATTTCAGTCATTTGCATATGTTTAGCTATACAGACTTCTTCCTTGGATTTTTGGAAATATTTGGAAGTCTTAATGTTACGTGTTGTATCGTACTCATTGCAAAAGGAATCTTGGTTTAATTAATGTGCAAATCAAATAGTATTTTTCAGTCAAAACCCATAAATATTTTCATAGAGACCTTCAATCTGATAATGCATTGTTCTGTCAAGGGCTGCAGTCATCTAAACAGAAAAATGTTTCAATAAGGAATCCTGGGATTATAAAACATTTTAAAGATTTAGTCTGCTCTTTAAAGTAAAGACATACTTCTGGACAAATAAATACAGACGACCATATTATGAGCTCCTTTGATCTAGATATCTCTTTCTATTAAGTTTGTTGACGGAAGTTAAATTTTACAATTCAGTTCTTCTTCACAGTTCAGACCATTAGCTAACCTATTGACAAGGGCTAGTTTCTACCTTTAGGAGGTCAAGGAAGCTGTACTGTTGTTGATCCAGTGCTGCAAGCCTCCCTGTAAACAAGCCTTGATGTCTTCTGATTGGATTTGTGTGCCCTGGCTTGCATAACCATACAGCTTGTATCCCAGCGTTATTAGCCAAAAGGAATATAGGGACTTACATAATCATTACACGATTATTTTTCAGTAACTGTACTGTAAATATGTAATTCTCTCTGCTCCTAATAACTCTTAATCCCCTTGTTTCTATTGGCTCCTGAGCTCAGATTTGGCTGTGGCCTCCATGCCCTGGCCACTGATAAAACTTGAAAAAATTGTTACTCTCAGGGTTCACCTGCTTTGCTCCCAGCTGCAAATACGTGTTCCCCAGTGCAGGCAGGGGCACTGTGTTGTGGGAGCGTGCTCAGCACTTCTGCCTCTGTTCCCTCTGAGAAGGGCCCATTCACCTCCAGAAACCTTTCGTACCTGGCTCTCTGTGTATGATCAGCACAGACCTCTTTGCTGAGCTTCTTCTTTGTGTCTGAGAATGCCTGAGAATTCTAGTGCAAACAGTTTTGATCTCATTTCTGCATGTTGTTTGAGAAAATATTCTTCCTTGAGATCTTGTGGTGAGACAATCTAAATTATCAAGAACTCTTGATCCACTGCAGGTGTTGGGAGCCAGGAAGAGGTTTTTTTCCTTTTGGTACAAGCAAATAGAAAAAGGCCCTTTAGAGTCCTTCTTGTAAAAGCATGGCCCTATTCTGCTGTTTAGTTGTGATATCTGTGGGATTTGGTGGTCACAGCTCTCCCAAGTTGTAGATCTTCCAATGATAACTTATGCTAGTAAAGTACCTTTCAGGTATATTTGAAAATATCCTCAACTTTGATGCAAAATTGCTTTTCTTACTGCTTTTAATATTAGAAGTGTAACTCGTTGTTTTTTTTTTTTTTTATTTCAGCCTTACAAAATAGTTGAAAATAATTTTTCTGTGTTTAATTAGCTTCATGAGTCAGTGCCTGGTCTTAGGTCTTGACATTTTTGGCATGCAAAATTTTCTTATGTATTTGACCTTGGCTTTATTCCAGAATAAATATTTTAAGCTGCTATTTGTGTGTAGTTTTTTCTTTTCTTGTCTTTGGTCTGAGTCTAGGGGGCAGACATAAGGAGCACTGAGGGAAGTGAAGTGTATAAACCACAATTAGAATTGCAGTGCACAGGTGTCTGTAGATCTTACACAATTGCCAAGCTATTTGTTTCTCAAATGATAGGGGCTTTGGGAGTGTATTTTGGAGAATAAAGGGAGCAGAAGGCCTTCAATTTGCATGTTAGGGTTGTGAGTTTGGTTGTTTGGGGTTTTTTGTTTTTTTTTTTTTTCAAATCCTGCTTTAAATTCTTCCAGACTTGATACATTTGATATCTTTACAGAACCGGCATATTGAATGGTTGAAAGTGATCTACTGTGGCTGGGGATGCAGTTTATAACTGCCTTCAGAGAGGAATCAGCTTTGAAGAATAAAAATTTCTTGCATAATGGCTTTTCTTTGAGCATCAGATTAGGTGTTGTGGTTTAAAAATCTGAATGCGAGCATTGAAAATAAGATGACTTGTAATAATATTTAAAAAGAATGGCTTTTGCATCAAGGTTATGGGTAAGTTCTGCTGCAGGCCCTTGAGGATCTTTTTGGGAAGAGAGGCATCTTAAATCTCTATGCTAGTCATACACAAAATATTATTGCAATGAAAAAATAGTGAAGTGAATAAACAGCAGCTCATAGTACAGGATGCATGATGTATCAGAAGTCCTAGTGTTCACTGTATTTTGCAGTTTAATGCAGAATAATTTTTTAGTTCTGTATTTGTGTATGCTCCACTCACTGTGTTGGATCTGTATTCTTAGGATGTGAAGTTCCATTAAAAAATAAATAATAATGGCAGCCCCCGCTCCCCCCACGTGCACTCATTTTCTGTAATATGGTAATGATATCACCGTAGCAGTAATTACGGGTCATCTTCATTTCTTTCATCTCTGCTGCTTCTGATGGCTTCATTCCTTTGACGGAGAAGATTTGGCTCTGGGTGCTGTGATTATTTTGTTAAGCATTATTCGAATAGACAGGAGTGAGAGAAATTAATCAATCCAAATGCAATTAGCATCATGTTTAACCCAGTGATGGACGTCTCAAGGTGAAACAGCCAGGGGAGTTTCAGACATTATTATTCAATCCAGTGGCTCTTATCTAAATTATAATCAAGAGGTTTTTATTGGCTTTGCAGAGAGAAGATGTAACTCTTTCCCTGCTTTGAGGGTCAAAGGGATCAGATATTTGGCCCTACAAAATATTGGCTGTAGGCAACTCCTAGAATTGGGAGGTACTGTAAGAGTTTACTGTAATATCAGGATCACTCGGGACAAAATACCTGCACATCCTAGTATCTGCGGCCTGGAACAGAAGTTTAGTGGCTCCCTGGTCATTGGCAGGGTTGTCGTTGCCCCTTGCATTTCATTGAGTGACTTTGCCTATCTGTATGTGAGTGAATATTGTTTGTAGTTTCAGCATTCGAAGCTCGGTGAACATCACAGTTTGCAACTGAATGCAAACAGAATGGTAACCTCTTTGCAAGGTAGGGAAATCTGGTTAGGAGAACCAGATAAATTATTCTGAGGGAAGGAATCTAATTTTTCTTACAGCAGATATAATGTTAGTATTTATTGATAGCTACAATAACATTTTTGAGGATTTATTAATCTGCAGCAGATATGTTGTCACTGGATAATCCTGAATGATCTCTAAGATCTCTTATCAGGTATAAGATAAAACATGAGTACTATATGTGGAGCAAAACAAGGTGGAAAGAGGTCACATGAGGATTCACAATTCAGGAAGGCATTAGGTATTTCATTACAATTCTTAAGGCTCTAGCTAACATTCACAAAACTGTTTCAATGGTTTAAAACTTTCATCAGTCTCAGCTATTTACCACTTCTCTGTCAGAGAGGACTGTTCTCATAGCATACTGGAAGGAGCAGTCCATGTGCTCACCTGCTCCGATTCACAGCCTGGCTTTGTGCAAGCTTTCACCTTCTTTGGCATTTCAAAACAAGCCATGCCAGACTGTGAAGTACAGCTGACGTAAGGGCACATTTTGCTGGCTCATTCACCAAGGGAAGGACACTGATGTTTTGTACCGAGGGGGTGTTATTATTTAAAAATGCTGCAGCAAGACTTGACAGCTCATCTTTCAGAGCCTGAATTCTAGCACAGTTGCTGAATCCTTTTGCATACATATTGTGCTGGTTTTGGCTGGGGTAGAGTTAATTTTCTCCACAGTGGCTGGTATGGGCCTGTGTTCTGGATTTGTGCTGCACACAGGTTGATAATAGAGATGGTTTTGGTATTGGTGAGCAGAGCCAAGGCCTTTTCTGCTTCCTGTACTGCCACGCTGGCAAAGAGGCTTGAGGTGCATGGAAGGCTGGGAGGAGACAGAGCTGGGATGGGTGATCCAAACTGACCAAAGGGATATTCTAGAGCACATGACATTGTGATCAGTGGATAAAGTGGGGGGGGGGGCGGAGAAAGGAGGGAGGGGAGGGATGTTCAGAGTGGTGATGTTTGTCTTCCCACGTCACCATTATGTGTGATGATGCCATGCTCTCCTGGAGATGCTGAACACCTGCCTGCCATGGGAAGCAGTGAATCAATTCCTTGTTTTGCTTTGCTTTCTCTGTTAAACTGTCTTAATCCTGACCCACAAATTTCCCAGCTTTTACCCTTCTGATCCTCTCCCTGATTCTGGTGAGGAGTGAGCAAATGGCTGAATAGGGCTTGGTTGCTTGTTGAGGTGAAAGCACAGCTATCTGTACTGAGGCTGTGATCCCATCTGTAAGATGGGTATTAAATCACTGTATGTTTCAAGAAAATTGTGAGGCTTGATAAACTTTGCAAGTGCTTTGATACTGACTACTGAGAGATGCCATGGTAGTGCAAACTTATTCCACCTGGAGGTTTACACTGATTGTGTTGTCTTACCTGAGGAATGTGTTTCAGGAGTGTTAGGTGATTGCAGTCGTCTTCAGTTCAGTGTAACAGTTCCTGAAGCACAGCTTAGAGTGTCTGCCTGTGCCAGTTGTGCCTCCAGTGAAGGTGACTGACCTTGTTTTCACTAGCCACTGCTCTCCTGAGATGGCAGTTCAACTCTCTCTGAAATTGGGCTTGGGGTAACATTCACTGGTAAGTATTTGTCAAAGGCCAACAGTCTTCAACTAGCAGCTCATTTGACACTTATATTAGGAAGTAGACAGCAGATAGCAGAGTAACTGAAGCTCTTTCCATGAAGAAAGAGGTGTGAGCTGGTGCCAGGTGGTGATAGGATTTTGGGGGTCTGGTTTGAGATAGATCTGCAGGGACCAGCTTCTATCTCTCTGACAGAAGTTCAGATTATGTTGTCTGGGTAAAAATATTCCCTTGGTTTTGTTGGTCATATGCCTCTTTTTTCTTTGAGGGCTGTTCAGTAATTATGTCAATCTTAAATATTTTTGCTGATTTTAAATTACCTTTTCGCCTTCAACCCTCATTCCCTGACTTACTTTTCAATTTTCCTTCCACGTGCAATATTAGTTGAACCCAACTGCAAGGTGTGACTTTGCAGTTGGCTTTCACAAGTTCAGTCAAGCAAAACAGTTGTTCACAGGCAGGTTCCTCTAGGCATTTTTTATGTCTTGCCAACTAAGAAAAAGAATCATTGTGTCTTCTTATCCTCACATTGTATCTCAGCACATAAGAAATCATTTCTGATGCAACAGATTCTTGTGATAGAAGGTTAAAAACCAGAGAACTGTTCTGCTGTCTTTCTGCAATTCATATTCTTTGCCATAAAATGGTAATTTGCATTGACAGTGCTTCAGAAATAAACCTTTCTAGTTTTGTTTTCTGTGTAGTCCAAGGACACAGCAGTATTTGAGGGTACATGATTAGTACTTTAAAGGAATCCTTCCATGCTGAAAAACAAGTTCTTTAGCTACCATAAGTACAACTGCATGAGAGGAATAACTGATAAGCTAACAAAGTATAACAGTGCCTAAAATAGCCTTTTTGTAGGCAAGAATGTAGCATTCAAAATGTGGCACTGCAGGTCATTTCAGCACTAAAAACATTAATTGTATTTCTGGGTTTTATTAGTAGCAATACTTTTAGATTTCAGCAAGACTACATTTTCAGGTCAGAGGGGGATCACAGTCAAATTTGTCCCATAAGTTGTACATCTGGGAGAGCAGCTAAGAAGTGCTTCTTTAGCAAGTGACTTTGTATTAAAATATCTATAATTTGAAGGTACTCGCAGGCTTTGTTTTGAGATTTTTAGATAAACCCAGAAGTGGTAAGCAGTGAAGGTATGATGTTCATGATGAATGTGTGATAAATACAGTTTGTCACATATATCTTTTACATAGACTTTATCCCCAAGTATGTTGTGGATATATTTAAGTGTATATTATGTTTAAGAAGTGTGCAAGTATGTGTGTTACTTAGGATTCTCCTGGGTGAAACTTGCTTATATAAGTCACTGTTTTCCTTGCTGATTTTAAAGCAGTAAATCCTTCCATTATTTCCTGGCTATCCAGACCTTATGACACAGTATGTCCTGTGCTGTTGTATGTGTGAGAAGGCTTTTTATGGGGAGCAATCAGGCTGGACCCCAATCTCCAGTGCAGTGGTTTTTTTTCTAATTAAATTGTCAGTGGAAGGAATATCCGGAACAGCAGTTTTCATTTTCAATCGAGGAAAAAACATTATGAGTCTTTGTCATTTGATTAAAAGTTACTTAACCTTTAAATTGCTACAGATGTAAAGATAGCTCTGAGTTTCCAATGTAATCGCCTCCAAGTTAAAATCGGGAAAATCTTTGTGTAATGAAACCCATATGTCATAGTGAAAGGATGCAAAGCACTGGCAGAGTGGGCTGCTCTAGCAGGAGATTCTGCACCCAATCTTGTTAACCAGGACTGCTTTTGGTAATCCCTCATCTCCTCACTTGTAGGAAATCAATCTGTACCACTGAATCTTTTCAGCCAGCAACTATAAAATTTACTGCGGAGAGGGAGCTTGGGGACAATTGTAGTAAAAACGGAGCCTGAGGCAACAAGGCTAAATGTGGGATTGAGGGATTGAAGTTCTAAAGAGGAGATTATATTAAACCTTATTCTGCTCCCCTATCAAGTGGAAATATCTCTTCCTCCTTTCAGCCCCAGCCTTTCCTATCCAGTACCTGTTCTTGAGATCTGCTCGGCAGATCTTTGCCAGGCAGCAAACTTAATTCCTACAGTACAGGATTCTCTGTTAATTATAATAGCCTGATACATTTTTTCAATACATTTATCTGATGGAGTTTATTCAAGCACTACTTCCAGAGCAACCAGTGCTGTTATCCACCTAAACTGGTTTTTTTTCTGTGGAGTTCAGTGTCTTCCTTCTCCCTAGTAGGTGGGGTTAATTTGTATCCAAGCTATTGCAATGGTATCCATTGTTGATTTTTCTATTGTCGTAGATGCACAGCATAGGCAAGGTTGTAAATCGTGACTTGTCATGCAGATTCATGTTTCTGTTTTGTGCTGCGCAGCCTCTGTAGTGTGTCTGCTGCTACAATGAAACCTGTGCTCAAGCCCTCTCTTCCAATGAAGTCCATGATTTAAACTACCATTGTAAAGAAAAAAGTCCCCGAGGTTTTCACTATAGTTTTGTCCAACCTTTTAATTAAAAAATCCACCTCTATCTACTATTCAAATGGCTTCTGCTGGTCCCTTGGGTAGTTGCTTAAAGCTGGTTTTACCATCTCTCTTAGCCTGCAATCGTATTTGGAATGTGGGTGATGGTTTCTTCATTCACAAGCTCTTCCCTCACTCCAGCAAGCTCCATAAGACCCCAATGGAAATGATATTCCTATTATTAAGAATTCATTTCTCAGAAGCAATACTGAGCAGAGAAGTCAGTTTAATATTAGAGCCTTTTACTGTGCAAAATCCATCAAATCATATTCCAGCGCAGATTAAAAAGAAACAAAGGTGAAGGAATAGCCAAGATGTTTGAAGGCAATACCATGTAGTAGAAATTTGGCCTGTGTTTACCAGGAATACATGGAACTGTGGTTCTTGGGCAAATAAGAGAAGCAGCTGAAGCAGGGAAGATGAAATTGTTAATGCTTGTGGAAACTTGCCCTTAGTTTGGCTGTGGTTTTTCTGTCAAATGAGGATGTTACTTCCTGGCCATTTTCATACATATACAAAGATAAAAGGTCCTTTTTCTTTCTCAGTTTGGCATCATATCTTTAAAAATAAAGCCCTGCTGCAAGCCTGAGTCTGTGAGGAGACGAGGAATACAGAATAGCAGAAGGCTGTCTCCTGCTCCTAATGGGATTTTGTAGCAGCATGTGCGAGTTTGTTTCAGAAGTCAGAAATGAACAGATGTTGGTATAAATTACCTCTGTGTCTGATGTCTTGCAAATTAAAAGCGCGGTTGGCATCACTAAACAATTTCACCAGGTTGGGGGGGGAAGCGGGTGGTGATTATCGTAGCAGGTCGGTAAGAATCTTTAAGCTGCAGTAGAACAGGATAGCAAGGATAAAGGAATGAAGAATAAAATGAGAGGTCTGTGAATTAATCAGAAATGTTAACATCTCCGATGACAAGTGAGCAGGCAGGCACGTGCTCTGGAGCAACCTCCAACCCACAGTAATTTCACTCAGCGCACAGAAGGAGTCTGTGCTCTCTGCCTGATTTATAGGGTGCAGCCCTCTTTGGGGGAACAGAATTGTCATGCATTTGTATATCTCCTCTATGGGACTTGCACTCTGGAAAACTTTTCACTTTATCAACTGCAGTTCAGCTTACGTACTTTTCTCGTTAAGAGTGTTTTAAAACCCTGCACTATTGTTGGAGCAAGGCAGAGAGGTGTCAAAGAACTAAGAATCTATTCCAAACTGAAATTTTGAAAATCTTTCCATTTTATTTAATCATGTTCTTTGGGCATAACAACTTAGTTCCTGACAAAATACCAATCCTCTCTGTTCTTCTGCAGCACTTTCTACCCCTGTGTCACTTCAGCAGCACTTAAGACATACAGGTTATCTTGGGGTTGGGGAGCTAGAGGTACAAATGAGTACTTTTGTGGTAGCTCATGCTGGCATCGGAAGCAGGATCCCAGGTGATGTAACTCACAGCTGGAGGCCTGAGGCAAGAAAACAGTGCAATGATCTGCTTGAACCTGCAGCCAGTCTGAAGCATGTTCCACTCAGGACAGTGGACTTTGCAGCCTGCAAGTATCAGTATGTAACAGACAGCTTATATACTCTTAAATACAATTAATTGTTTTACAGGAATTTTGCTGATGACAAGACCTCGTGATAAAATTTTGTGTAAACAAGTCAGAATGTAGTAATTTAAAGAAGAGGCCTTAAGACACAAATTCTAACTTTTATGTAAACAATAACAAAATGTCTTTATCTGAGTGCACACTGAGTATTGTAAGCTGAACATTTTAATTACATTTTAGTTCTGTTCTGACAGACAATCAATAATGTCAAAAGAAAACCCAACATCAACAAACCCACCTCCAGTTTTTATACTAATCTTAATTTCTGGTGTTTGTCTCAGTAGAGAAATCAGGAGTTGAATGGATAAAACAGAAAATTAATTCCTTTCTCCTTCTAGACTGTCTTTGAGACTAGGTGTGGGAAGCATACATGCTTTCAGCATTCCTGTGAATAAAACCCTCCATGTTTTGATACCTGCCAGTCCAGCACAAAGCTTACACCTCTATTGAAAAGAAATGGAGGGGCACCAGTGGGAAGATTGTCTTTCTCCAGGCCTCGGTTGCTAATGGTGCTGTCTTTGATGCATTCTATTGTTATTGCAAGACAAGAACAGTATGAGACTGCTCTGCCAGCTTCTGAGCTTGTGGGTTCTCAAGTCAGAAATGTCTCATGCAGAAAAGTGGCTGTGTAAACCCTGCTGTAATACAGCTACCAGAGATTGATGGTACTGAGAGTGAGAGAGAGACATATAAGCCTTGCCTTGCTGTATTAAACATCGAAGGACTGACAACACAGAGAGAAAGAGAAGACCAAAGCTCTATAAACTTTACTTTATTACCCTATCCATAGATGAAGTACATTGAAGGAATATAAACCTCATTATATTACAGCATCCAGGGACTGACACTGCTGAGAGAGAGAAAATGCTGCCTAATTTCTGTTGAAGATCACATCATCCAGGGACCAATAATCCTGAAACAGAGAGAGTTCCATAATCTCTGACAGATTATAACATACAGGAACAATTGTGCTGAGATAGAGTGATGGAGATTTGGATTTCACCATTCAGAGATGGATAGTACAGGGAAAAGGAGGTGCTGCAAGAGCATTATGCAGTAGGAATAGAAAGCATAGATTGTATGTAATGAGACAGCCTGTGGGAATTATTGCTGAGTATAGAAGATTCCAGACCCTGCCTGCATTTGTAGCATGTCAGGAATTCAAGCTGAAATGCAGTTTTATTTATTTCCCACTTTAATAGATAAATGAAATAATTCTTAGTTTTGGTACAAGCACAAATCTAAATTAATTTCTTGTCCTATGGTTAGATTATGTTATACAATTATACAGATTATACAATTGTTTGAGTTTCTTGGCTTTTTAAAAAAATACTGATTTCTTTTTCCTCCCTTGTGATTTCAGCCAGAGAAATGACTCGAGGGAAATTCCTGAACATCCTGGAGAAACCCAAAAAGTAGCTGCATCTAACATTTGGATGAAAATACCCCAGCTAAGCCATTTAATGTACTGCAGATCCAGATGAAGCCCAGAAAGTCTAAGAAGAACAAAGCTCTTGCTCTACACCTTCAGAAGCAAGCATCTCTTTTTGCTTCCACAGCTCATCTCTTTATGGGGGAAATGTACAATATGCACAGGTCACAAAGACTGCAGTTGGTTGCATTGGAATTCAGACTTCATCTGCCCACAGGATGTCCAGCAGAAGGACTTGGCTCTGACATGCTGTGACACAGTTACCTGTTTCAATCAGCAGTTCAAAGTGAACAGCCAATGTCCTTACTCAGCTGCTCTCAGGGGCAGCCTGTTTGAGGTGCACAGCAGATCTGATCCTGGCCAGTGTCCACCATGAGGCCTTGACCCTTTGGTGTGTCTTTTGTCTGAGATGGATTTCCTGTGTGCGACGCCTGTGCTGAAGGATTTGAGCATAGTTTGGGGTGTGGATTGACCAGGAGCACTGGCTCAGCAGGAGCACATGCTTTTAGTGTAGAAGCCAAGTGCAGTCTCTGCATTAGATTCCAGTTGCCCACTGCCTTCAAAGAAGCACATCTGGTACCCCAAGGAAGAGCTCCAGACCTTCGGTGTGCCTGGAGCTTCATTTCATCTCTGAGTGGTTCTCTAAGTGAAATTGAAACTAACCGACCACAGGGAGTGAGAGGTGTTACTGTGTCTCCAGGAAGGTATCCTCACTGAAGCTTTGGCCAGTACACAGAGAGACAGCTTTGTCAGTGCTCTGCAATTCTTTGCTTCTTGCAGGGCTAGAAACCTGAAAGAGTTCTAAAGTTGAAAGATGGTAATGTTTTAAGTTATCACTCCAAGAAGTGGCATCAGGACTGTTAGCCACATTGTGAAGATGGTCAGTCTATACAAGATCTCAACGTTTCTGAAAATAATGTTTTGTGGTATTTTTAATTGCTTAACAACCAGCAACTCAAAATTTTGTTCTCCTACAAACCCAGAATTTTTAAGATAGAAACTTCTGTGAGCTGCTCCCTTTCAGAACACTGTGATTACAGTTTAATGCCTTTTTCTTCTGTTCATGCACTTCTACATATTCAGCCCTTGGAAGAGGTATAGAGCATGTTCAGACTTTTTGTTTTATTTAAGAGAAATTTTTTTTTCATTCTATCGTCTTTCCTTTTCCTAGAAAAAAACATTTTAAGCATTAGTAAATATGTTCTTTTTTAAGATAAACATAATGTTGAAACATAACATTACATAATGTTATTTTTACCATGCAGACTTTTCAAAACGTGTCATTTCTTAGGCTGTAGTCACATATGAGAGGAGAAATTATTTGGAAATATTACATGTAACAGGCTGTCCTTACAGCACTGTATTTTTCTGGCTTTGCAGAGAGAGGAGACTCTTTTTGGGTGTGCAATAAAGAGGGGGAGATTTTTTTGATAAAATAGACTTCTGAGTTTTACTGAATTGCTGGTGACCCTTTGGTTTGCAGTCTGTGGTTTTTGGTTATTGTCAGTCAGAACTAGGCTTGTTTTGAACAGCTCTGGTTAACTAAGTTTAAGTAGTTAAATTCTACATCCTGGAAAGACCCTGCACAAATTTAGAAATATCAGGAGCCTGATTTAAGACTTAACAGAGTTATTTCTGTCCTTCACAGTTTATGCAGGGCTGAGCTTAACAGGAACTCCATCCCGTGAGAACATGAGAATTAAGACAGATGAATGAAAAGAGAAGCTGAAAGTGGTAGTTCAGGAACAGAAAAAAACCCTATGGTGCAAACTGATGTTGATGCAGCTTTAAGCATTGAATTATAGATTTGGAATGCAAATTTAGGTTTGTATACTATATATGTAATATATGTACACATATATGACATAATGGGATACTTCATCTGTATCACCAGTATTTTATAGAGGTTTCTTGGTCCTACACATTAAGGAATTGAGATCTGAAAGGAGGATAAAGGAAAATATATGAAAGCCTGTCCTGGAAGTATATGTGTATTTTCTGATATGTGCAGTAAGAAATTTCAAACTCTAGGTGGTTTTTAGTAACATACATATGTTTAAAAAAAACCCAAACAACAAGATGAAAAATCTTTTGTTATACACAGTAATCAACTTCTATAGAGCAGCCATTAACATATGCTTTAGAATTGTGATATTTTTTGATTTTGTACTTATCATCTGTAGAGGTGAGTCAATGATGTTATTTTTTATTGACAATATTGATATGTATTTTTTGTGTTAGCCAGAGAAGTTTTTTCTGTCTGTTATTGCTTTTTGGTTTAATAATATGCAAATGCAAATCTCAGAGGTTTGTTTGGGTTTCCAGAATAGCCCTCTGAGATGCAAAAGCTTTTCCTTGGCCACTTAGGCAATACTATTCCTCAGGCTCTTCTTATCTGCATGACACCACCTCAGGGTTTGGCCTGTGGATGTTCCATTCCCATCAGTAAATAAATATTTGTCAATATACAAATGCTACTAAGAGTTTTTGTACCGTTTTGAACCCAATTTTTTCCTTCAGTGCTATCCTTCCTGACATCCATGCAGTTATCTATCTGTACAAGAAAAGCTGAGTGACTTTTTGTTACTGATGGGAATGAAGAGTGTAAGAAAATCAAGATTTGGTAATATTAATCAAGCTGATGCATTGTTTTATAAAGTGTTTTCATATATTGGTATATTAGATGTTACTCTGAGTTTCTTGGAAGGCAACTCAATATTTATTTGATTCCTTTTAAATGCCAGTGTTACACACATTCAGATATAAAGGCTGTTCACTTTGGTCTTGGATTATCAAATGCTTTGCTATCTAATCCAACTGAGAAGAAATTCTTGTTTGTTATATTAATCATTATGAAAATAAAAGTCTGTGTGCACTGGCAATTGAATAACGTGATATTCCATTTAACTCTGTGTTTTGCCATTACAAAATCAACAATTTTGTAACAGTCCCGTAACTCACAGTTCTCAACTTTGATTAATATTTCCCTCAAAAAGATACCTAGGAATGACAGATTTGTGAAAATTGCTTGAAGATAACATTTGAATCTTATTCTGGTTTTACTGATTTTTATGTTATGTAAAAATGCAAGGTGCTGTTACAAGTCAAATCACAAGCCAGTCTTATCTGTAATCTTCTCTTTGCTTATAAACAGTTGTAGAAGGATAGGGAAGGATATAAACAAAAGGCTTACACAGTGATTTTGTATTAGGGTAACTTACACAGTATCCAGCAATCTGTTTTAGTTGAATCTGGTCCACAGTAGACCCTACCCTCCATAAATTTGTCTTAGTCCTAATTTTTCTGTACTTCTGACCTGAAAAATTGCCCCAGGATAGTGAGTTCCATAATTCAGTTATACAAAGACAGGTTAAAAATTAATAAAAAAAAACCAAACAACCAACCAAAAAAAGCTTGGGGGGGGGAAGTTGTTTTAAATCTGCTGATAATTCTGTTTTGAAACTTTCACTTATTTTATTGTTGGCAACAGTTGTTTGGATTTTTTCTTCCTCGCTGTCTGTGCACTACTCATGATTTTTCAGGTTCTTCTATAGTTTTTTTTTCTGTGATTATGTTCACTTTCCTTGTGTTCACAATGTTCAATGGTTTGTCTTCTACTACAGCCTGAGCTGGCATAATCAAAATTGCAGAGTAGTCGTAATGCAAGCATACTGTGAAGTGTGTAAGGCCTAATTGCAGCTCATACTTTGTCACTCTGCTGTTTTCTTTCACAGCATCTGGGCCTAAATCTTGTTGTGAGTATCTCTAAGAACAGGATCATCAGCCAGATTTGCAGCTGATCTCATCCATGTCACCTGCAGTAACTAGTGCTGAGCAAACAATGATTTTTCCAAATCACAGTGACAGTGATGCCAGCCATTCCATGCTGATGAATTGACACCTGGCAATTCCATCATCAGCCTATGCAGTATGAGAAAAAGGTACATTTCATCTTTGTCACGTGGTCTGAAATCATGCCCTCCCAAAAGTTCAGTAACTTCTCATAAACATTTCTATAGTACTTCTAAACTAATATAAATGTTTAGATATATACAATCCAAAGAAAAAGACAGCTTGCAAATTGCTGATGCAGGAAGTCCACAGCACTGCATACGCTCCCCTAGAACCAGCATCATTCAAAAACAGCAGATACAATCTCTGGTGTAGCACTTCAAGCATCTTCACGTTTGAGTTTCTCCTAAGTAAGAGCCTCAGGCAAGAAGGGTACTTGTAGTGGGAAAATGAGTCATTTCTTTGAGTGAGCTATCTGAACATGGCATACAAACTTCACAGAGCATGAAAATAATCCTCACTTCTTAGTGTTGTATCCCCATCTTCATATACCAGTCTGTACTGACACTTTTGAAGAAGTCATTAAATAATCTTTAGTAGAAGGTGATAATTCATTGAAAGACAATTTTCTAGCAGGTTATCTCTGTATCTTCAGCCCAGGAAAATTATAGTTGGACAGAAACTTCTCATGGAACAACAACTCTGAGCTGGATAAAAATGATTCAAAGAACAAATGCAAATGTTGTAAACACATTTCTGTTATAGCAAAACCTTCCCACTACAGAAATACCAAAACCTACACCCACTCCTACATGTACATCACAGCACATACATCAGCCAGGGTGCCAGATACATCCAAAAGGTACTGCATGTATGATGCCAAATATACATTGCCCTGATAAGAGATGCACCTTGGTATTTTTAGAAGGCAAGAAAAGAGAAAAAAAAAGTCTAAAAAGAGAGACAAAGAAAATCAAGGATAAGGAAATGAAAAAGACTGGATCCTTTTGGTTTTACATAATGCTGTGCTTCTTGGAATCAAACCTATTCTAGAAACACGTTATTTCTGCAAGCCAGTCTTTACACCAGTGCTTTGAGTTTCTCTCAGGAGGATGTGAAATGCAATATTCTGAACTCAAATCATTGTGGCCAATCATAAAGTCCACATAAAGATAGTTTAAAGGTTAAGTGGCCAGAGATCCAGACTGACCCAGTTATAGAATGTAATCCACATTCTGCATAGAATATGTGCAACAATGCCAGTTTTATTTAGATTTTGCTAGATTTTCAGCATGGCAGGATCCCTTTGCATCTTGACTTCATCATCCACCGAAAGTGCTGGTTTTTAGACTTGACCTTTTCCAATGTGTCTCTTTGAGGAGGATGACTGACTCCAGGCAGCTGATGAGTGTACAGAATAGGCGTTTTCTTGTTGGGTTTGTGTGGTTGACCTCTGCCCTGCCTGCTGATTCCTATAATACAGATCAGTGACCAGTGAAGCCAGAATGCTCCCTGCCTGTCTCTGTTATAGACACCTCAGTAAGGAAGAGAAAAGAGGAAGAGGGCTGAGCTTGAAAGCCTTTACTTAATTGCTAGTAGAAAAAATGGGTAATAAGAATGACCTTGCACCTTATTTATTGACCAGATCTCTGTGAGGACAAAGTACTTGACTTGGTTCTGTATCACTTGAAAGGCTGGCTCTGTGGCCCATAGCTGATGAGTAGGCGTAATAATATAGGGTAATTAAATTTTGCACTTGCAGACACTTACATGTGAGGGAGGATTTCCCTCTCAAAAATAACAGGCTCTGTTTTCTTCATAATCACAGGATTTTAAGCTAAATTTGAAGCAGCAGAAATTTGCCATCTTCCACTTACCACGATAGCCCAAAATGCAGGAGGCTATGTATGGAAAGGCAGGAAGAGAGCTCAGCAGCTACATGAGAATGAGGAATGAGACCAGCAGAGCAACCCAAATGGGCACAGGTGCTCAGGCTGCTTGGTTTTTGGCCTTCAGTTTGTTTTCCTCTCTCTTTAGTACAGTAACTTTTTAGTTGTAGTTAGTTTATTTATATATATATATATATATATATGTATATTGATTATTCCAAATTACCTTTCAGAGAAAGCAATGGCACCTGTCTTTCTCTTGTACTCTGCATGGATCAGCTTGTCATCCTGTCTTAGGTTTTCCCCCTGCTTTGCACACTGAAGCCAAATAGCACTTGTGAAAACAGGACAAATTGCTTCTGTTGAGGCTCGTTGTGGAAGGAATCAGGGTGAGCCCTGATTGGCAGAAGGGATCAGTTTGTAATCAGCTGCACAGGAGGCAAGTGGATCTGCAGGCTGTGAGTATCCTTACAGGATCAGCTGTGATATTTTGCTCAATATGAGCTTGTAATCAAAAATTAGGGAAAATGTTTTTGCTGAAAAATATTTGGATGATAACAGTTTCTGAAGAAAGTGTCAGGTTGAAAATTAGAGGGACTATATGTCTTTCTTTGCCTTGTTTTAATAAGAGCATTTGTGCTGGGATCTCCTACCCACCTCCCAATTCATGCTTTTAATAATTTTGTGAGAATCTTTAGAAACCTGTCCTGTGAGACCCAGCACATGTTCCTTTACACGAGAACTGAGAGGATCTTGTTTACTCACATGCTCCTTCCCAGCCTGAGCTCTGGGGCAGACCCATGGCAAGGCTTCCCTCGCTGGAGAAGAGCCCGTGCCAGCTGCAGCATTTCTCTAAGGGCAGCTCGCAGCAAGCCTCAGTGGAGGCTTGAGGCAAATCTTTGCAGTCAGACGTTTGGTTTGATGGTACATTTCTGCATGGAAGTGCAAGTACCTGTGTACCCCTGGATAAGACAGTCTAGAGCTGAATTCAGGTTTCCACCATGCAGGTGGATGGTGGAGATGGAGACAGGATGGAGAAGGCCTATGTCCCCAGCACCGTGGCTGATGCCCAGCTGCTGGCCCCGTGCCATGTAGCTGGGCCCCAGCGCCTGGACGCTTTTCTGGCTGTTTCTCGCCGTCCCCCTTCTCCTGCCGGTGCCCGGGAGGCGGCTCCCTGTCCGTCTGCGGCGCAGGGAGCGCTGGCTGCCGCTCGTTAGAAGAATTCCCCCAAGTCAGACCTATGGTACGAGCCGTGTGAAGCGGAAGACAATTAGGGGCTTATTAGTGTCCTGGGGAGACGTGTAACTTGTGTTGCTGGGACTTACCAAAACAGCGAGAGTCTTACCGGCAAGCTCCAGCCGAGAAAAGACTGAGGGATTGTCTCACCTAATTACAGGGAATGGGCCTCTTTGTGTTTGTGATTCGGTACGGTTGTCCGATCGCTTTTCTCTGGCTGCTGGCTCAGGCCGAGCTGGAAGTGTGCTAATTAGAAGAGAAATGGACGTAGTGATCCTGTCAGCTCTCGTTACCGGCGTGCACAAAGCCGAATATTATTCTGAGGCAGTGTTTTGTGAGTGTCCCTCTTCCAGCTCTCATTAAGGGCAAGGTTGGTGGACGGAGAGGGGACTTGACCACATGGGTTGGCTAATGGAGCACAGTTACCGTTACTGTGCTAATTAACGGGCTCAGGAGGCAAATGTTTCTCCAACCAGCAGTCCCAGCAGCTGCACCTGGTGCTTCCAAAACCCAACCATCTCACTGGGCAAGCCAGGCAAACACTTGTGTGTATGAGCAGAAAGGGGGTTATGTATGATGCATCCATCAGCCATCCAAAAGTGCAGAACCAGTAAAATGGCCATCAGAGAGATGGGAAGGACGTAGTGCTGCAGTAGCAGCAGGTCAAGCTCCAGCAGTCCCCTCTCCCCAGTTACCCTTCACATAGAGCACAATGTGTCTGTCAGCTTCTGGAAAGTGGTAGCAAGGAGAGAGCTGAGGAATTGCCAGGACCTCCAGGTGCTATCAAGAAAGAAATCTGAGAGTTGTTACAATCATCACAGCTCTCAATATGGCCAGGAAGGGGAAAGTTGGAAAGATGAGAGGTGACATGGAGGTGAATCAGACGATCCCTCTCTGTGTTGAAGATGGGATGCTTCTGTTCTGAGGTGAAAAGCAAGCTGTACATACATATCAGGATGATTGTTCTGCTCCAAAAGCCATTTAGGCAACATGGAAATTATGCACAAAAGTTAATGTAGGTGAAGATGATGACCAAAGGAGCCATAGAAAATGCTAAAACCAAAATGTGTGGTTTTGTGTCATTAGCCTGCAACTAATACAGTGAGAGTAAAGAGAGTGACAGCAGATAGTGACTTACTACAGAGGGAGTAGAGAGAGACAGAGGACAAAGCAGGAGCCAGAGCAGGTCTGTAGTGTCACAGCAGCTGAGATGGCCTCAGAAGGGAAGGGGAGAAGAGAGCGTGCTGAGGAGGCTCAATGGAAGTAAGTAGTTTTATTAACTCATCACACAGACTTTCATTTTAATACATAGGTGTTTTGTAAACAGAGTAACTTGCACAAGTTAATTGCTGGTTGATGTTTCCAAAGTTATGGGCATGTATTAGTGATTAAGTCTGATTTGGATGTTATGATCATTCTAAAGTCCTTTGTATCTTTGGGCTAAATGTAGTAAAACATACAACCATGTCTTAAACGTTTTGATTTGCTTTCTCTCTTTTAACAAGGTATTCATTGCATGCACTCAGGCATGTTTGGGTACTGTTTTCAGACATCCTTTGTCAAGGGTTAAAGTTGCAAGAGGTTCCCTCTTTAGTTTCATAGTTTATTTTTCCCTGGTGGTGAAGCTGTTCCAGCAGGAGGGTTTATGTCCTTCCAAGCCTCCAGCAACAGTCTCCTGTCATCTTGGATGGAGCTTGAACTCTGCATTGTGCTTGTGCCTCATTTTTTTTAATTCTGTCTCCAATAGCTGTGAACCAAACAAGGATCCTTTTGCCATAGCAGCATGTTCCCTATGTCCAAGCCCCATAGTCCTGCAGAGCTGTAAAAGCCTTTCCCTTTTAACTGGGGTTCATTTCCTACTGGCTGCTGTGATGGCTTGAATCTTAGGAGTCTTGATCTTAGAAGCCTGATCTCCAAAGAGGGCTTGAGAAGTATCTTCTCTGCAAAGAGGTTTATTCTAGAAGGAGGAGATGTATAATCCTCTTACTAAAACACAGAGAGGAAAGGAGAAAAGCTTTATTGCTCCTGCCTTACCCCAGTGAGCTGGCAGCTTTTATGCTGCCTCATAATAGAAAGAGGCAAAGGTCTGAGCACAAGCACTCTACCTGAGCTGAGGCTCTCTCCTGGATGCTCAGTGAAACCCATGTCTGCACTGCTTTTCAGTGTCACAGCAGAACAGTTTCTGAAAAGGAAAAACAGCTGCCTGTTACACCATGTGGCCACTTCAGTCTTGGTCTAAGGGGGAGTCACAAGTCACTGGCAGAAAATTAAAGACCATCATACCCATCTTGATTTTTGTGCTCTGGAAGCTCAGGAGTTGAGTGGCCTCTGTGTGTAAAGGTTGTGACACTTCCCAGGCCTTCCTCAAGAGGAGAAAAGACACACTGCTGGTTTTGCCAATTTATCACTGTTTCTTTGCCCAAGGAAGTATTGGTATCCCTGCTTGTAACATCTCTGTCTGACTGGCCCGCCATCTTGCTGTATGGATAATATCATGTCAAATTTCTGACTTCCAAATGCAAATAAGAATCCACTGACCATAAAAAAGTTGTTGGTTTTATGTCCCTGTGAGGATGGCATTCTGATAAAGAGCATCCATCATACAGATTAGCAGTACTCAAGAACATTGTGAAGAGAGGTGAAAATATGCAGATGGAGGGAAAGGGTGCAATGGCTTCTTGTGGCCTTCACCGAGACCTCCTGGCATTCATGTAACCCTCACTGGTTGGGTGGTGCCTGGCCCGTGGGCTGGAGTGGTGCTTGGAGGACATCTCTTCAGCAGTTTGAGTTCTCAAGTGCACCACCAAAGTCCTTCAATTCATGGTGACCTCAGCAAGTATCAAAACTCCATTGTGCTGTGCATCATGGAAACACATAATTAGGCAAATATTTCTGTCCTCGAGAGGTTATAAGAAGATGAAACAGTAAAAGGATGGGAGAAGAAAAGGAGATGTCAGGATGTAAAGAGTCTTGTTAGAAGTTACCCAGCACAGTTCAAACCCTGTAACTTCTTAGCCACTTCTTAGTCGAGTGGCCCTTCCACTGCTTCCCATCTGCTTTGTTGTTTCATTATAATAGATGTGGGTTTTAAAGTAAATAAATAAATAAAAATGCAAATGCCTAAGCAACCTACAGGAATAAGAAATTTAAATAACAATAAATTACAGTGCAATACCAGACATTTTAATCTTTTTTTCAAGACCTGTAAGAACTATTCTATGAATTTAATTTTGAGTGACTTTGTGCAGTGTTAAAGATTTGAGAATTTAAAAATAGAAATGAAGGTTTCTCACAGCACAGTTAAATGCCACAGTGTGCATGTTGTACACACATATTTAGGAGAAAGCTATGAGCATTATTATAGAGACCCTACAAATAATCATAACATCTCCACTGATGTAGAACACTTACTCTGACTTTGCTGAGCCTTTTACACTCGGGCACAGAGGGTGTAAGTGCTACTTTGCAGATTTCATGTAATTCCACACTTGATTAGTCCAAATGTTTGCTGACAAACCAAGGCAGGAAAAATGTAATTTTCCTAATTTTACCATGTTGAAAATCTTGCTATTGCTCTGATGATCTGTGGATCTGATCCTGCCTTCACACAGAACATTATTAAAATCATCACTGCAGCTCTCTAGGGAGCATAAAACTATTTTCTCTAACAAAAGAGAGATAATTTTTCTCATTCACTTCAATAATTTGGAGAGGGAGGAATTTGCTACAGTAGATATTAGTGTACCCCATTTGTGTATGCATCTGGGTAAGGCTTACAGGAATTTTACTAGCACATATCAAAATATTTATTAGCAAGTTATTTTGGTGGGAGAGAACTGTGGAAATAAAGTGATATGGAAGACTGAAAGAAAAATACAGGCAAGTGAGAAGAATTAGGGACTTAGTAATAGGAACTTAGAGGACAGGAGACCAAGACAGGTAAAAAAGTACATTTTGAAAGACAGCAAGGCATGGGCAGGAGGTTGGAGCAAATGCAAAGGAATGAAGGAGGCAGAATGTTATAAATGCAGTATAAGAAGAAGAATAGTGAAAAAATCAAAACACAAGGGAAGAAAATAGGAAGAGATGGTTGTTTTCAGCAAGAAGGAGGTCAGAGAAAAGCAGAAGTTTCATGAACAGTTGCACCAGCCAAGGAAGTGTGGTTTTCCTTGTGGATGTGTCTCTCAAGACTGCATCATGTGTGGATTCTCTGGTGCCTTACAGGACGTATGCTCCAACTTCAGCAAAGGCAGTCACTGGATTTCTTTCTTAGCCAATTAATGTAAAAAAATGTACAGAAATGTACAGAAATGCATTCTCTACCTGGAAAGTTGTCTGAAATTAGCTTACAGGTTCAAAAGTCATTGGGACACCCATGTACACCTGTGGATGGATGCTAAGATTAGATGATTAATAGCTGAAATTGCAAATGGACAGAGTGAGTGATAGAGAACAGGAAAACATTAGGAAAATGGGGATTTATGTCTGCTGTTAATGCATTTAATTTGCTTTACTGCCATTTCCTTTCCTGGTTTTACAATTTCTAAAAAATGAACAAGGATCTGTTTAAAGCCCTCCTCCCAAATCAGGCTGACTTCTCTGTATCCATACTGATTGTATGGATAATGGGGAGAAAAATCTCAGAAAATTACAGCAGTTTTGTCTCCAGCATCAGACAAAAGGTTCCAGGAGCTGCCCTACCAGCTACACCATCAAAACCTGCCTGGGACCTCACTGAAAGCATATGTGGGACAAGATACTGCAAAAGCCTTCTGGTCTTTCCATACTGGGGTGAATTGCAGCTCTATAACTCAAACACTTTAGCTGTTTTTCTGCTGTGCCACACAGCTAATTCCTATCTCATAGGTTCCTGCTGCAGTTATTTTCATCTGGTGTTTTCTAGGGACCTCCTTGTGACTGTTACTGTGGTTTGGACAATACTTGTATTTTTACTGGCATTTTCAGCTGCTCTATCCCTCATGTCCTTCCATATTTCAGTCTCTTTAACAAAATTTCCTGATTTTCAGGCAGAAGGTGTCATGTCAAGAGGTGTTAAAATAGGACAGAGCTGACTGCTGATCTCTGGGAGGGAGATCTCTCCCTCTAGCACAATACCTTTTAATGCATCATTATCCTTTATTTGTGGGTCTCCAGCCAATTTTTCATTCCATCTAGTGGTGTAGCCAAACCCATTTGCATTAATTTTGAGTAGGATTTATGTATCAAATCTTTACTAAAATCTAAATGTATCAAATCCATTGTGTTCCCATCATCCACTAATTTTGTAATTCTATTTTAAAAAGCAATCAGGTTTCTCCAGCACAATTTAGTCTTTAGAAATCCCTAGTACAAATGCTTGTTTTCTTATCTCTGGGTGGCTAGCAATTTTTTTACCACTTTTTAAATTTCTGTTATTTTACTAGCCATAGATATTCCTGGGAACTCCACATTTACTTATTTTTTGTTTTGTTTTAATGATCAATAGCACAATTCCTTTTCCCTAGGCAGCGTCCTAGTTTTTGTAATTTAACAAAATTATTGTCCATGACAAAAAAGTAACATTTGTCATTTTCCTTGCAGCAAGTGGAGAGATGTCTCTTTTGTCCTGAACACTTAAGTGTACAGGCAGGGTGTTATATAGCTGATGAGCCACATATGCTGTCAGTGAAACAAATGTGTGGAAATCATTGACTTCTTAAGTGAATCCAGTCAGGCTTTTTGCCTGATAATATCCATTCTGGTCAATTGTTATTGCCTACTGAAGAAGTATCAGGAGGGCATTTGTACATGATTTTATTATAATATTCATAAAAGTCTTAAACTAAGATGAAATAAAAATAGCATCCAAATAAGCTACATCCATATTTGTATACATATGTAAGCTATAAGTATTATTGAGGGAAGCTAACAAAAAGAACACCATATTATCAGAACAGTAAATGAATTTTGTCTCAGCACTGGATTGAAGACTGGTCATCAAAATAATGCCTAAATCGTCAGCTCCTATAAATTCTGAGGAGCTGTCCTACCACACTGGTCATAAATCCCAGCTTGGAGCTATACCAAGTAAACAGTCTGTACTTTCAAGGGCTGAGTATCTGATGTCTTTTCATGTCTAGCACTTACACAACTTCAAAATACCTTTTTTGGGAGAAGGTATGGATAGATGCTCAGAATCAGCTGTCCCTGTGCTCTTTCCTGAGTCCCTTGTCCCTTCTCCAGATCTGCAGGAGGTACTGTCAGTGCCTTAGTCAGAAGTCAGGGGCAAACCTTTTGCTGCTTGTTGCCTGACTTGTGCTGTTGGAGGGCAGCTCATCCGATACCCCCATGCCAGTCCCAGGTTTGCCAAAGTGCCCTCTTCACTCTGGACTTTTGGTCCTTACTTGGAGGTACAGAGAGATGCATTCTAGAAAGGAGGAACTCACTTGGTCTCTTTTCAAGGTGACCAACAGCTCTGGAGCACTCCAGGAGATTGATACTCCTGGAGACTTGCTGATCTAAAAAGAAAAAGATTTCCTTATCTTTCATCCTTGTGGTTCACACTGCCTTGCAGCATCTTCAAACAATTAGATATAAGATCTCCCCTGTGTCTCTTCAGTTTAATTCAAACAAGTTTGCAACAGATCAGCACTGCTGTGCATGAACATAGTGTCATGTAAGCTAAATGTTCAAAAATATTCTTTATTTTCTACAGCATGGAAACTGATAGCTTTTGGTTCTCTCACCTCAATATGTTAAAATGGAGGACACACAGGGTGGTCTGTTTTTATTTGGTTTGGTCAAATATCTTCAAAAACTCCAACATTTAATGGAAAATTTAATATAAAATTCCTACAGAAATAATGGGAACAACACTAGCACAAAGGTCAGGCATTCAACCTTTATTCATCAACGAAATAAAAATACATTTGGGCTAGTGATAACTTTCACAATTTCTATTCCTTCTGCTAACCTAAAATGAAATAAATGTTCTTATTTTTCTTGCAAACAAGATCATTACAGTAATCCTCTTACTCCTGAGCAAGGCAGTCAATCAGGCATCTTCTCTTCTGAAACCCAGATACTGATAGAGAATAGTTATCAGCTCTTTAAGGTAAAAGATGTTTGAAATTATATAAAAAGTCTGTGCACCTGTGTACACTCTTCTGCTAAATGGCTTCTCAGGCACATGAAGTTAAGTGTGTGGATCAGAAATTTGTGCATCATGTACTGCATTTGGGTAGGAACTGTAGAACTTTGATCCTGAGGTCTCATTTAAGCTTAAAATACGAGCTAGTTTTCTGCTGATTGAGAGCTATGTCACTTACATAGGCAGCACCAGAAAAATAACTTTCTTTGAACTTCAGAACTGGAGGTAGACCTGTTTGGTGTAAACATGGGCTATGGATATTTCTTAGTTTCTGAAGATGTTTAGCAAGATCTTGACCTAAAATTCAGCCTTCTAATTGCTTTGGGAGAGTTGTTACCCAGCCTTGCAGAGAAGATGCCAATATACAGGTGTACAAACACGGGTATATACACAGTAGTTATGACATGGATTTTAAAGCAACATTTCACCAGGCTTCTGTTGTTTGTATCATAATTTTGAGCTACTTCACACAGGCTCTGTGTATGTAGGAAAAAAATTGTTTCTGGAGCCAGACTCAATAGAAAGAGCTTAATTTTGGTGGCCACGCCCTCCATATGTTACAGAAGAAGTTCTTAGGTATGAAAAAAAGCTGGAAATATTTCAGAAAAATCAGGGCTAAGAAGCTCTCCCTCCAGCCATTCCTACTCCTCAGGTTCAGAGCAGCCCTCTCAGCCTGTTGTATTATCTCTTGCTGCAGAGTACCCAAATTAAATGGGGACACTGGAGAATCAGCAGGTCACTCCTTTGGAAGTCACTGATTACAGATGGTGGTGGGGACAGGTTCAGAAACAGCTTCAGCTGCACATGCAGTTATGAGGTAGGCCTTTGTGGCTGCACATGTGCTGCAGGGATGTCAGTGCTGGAAACTGCTTGTATCTGCCAGATCCGAGAAGAACAGATGTAGTCAAGAAAATCTTAGCATTTTACATCTAATGCTCTTCCTCCCTGAAATGGCCTGAGCCATGTCCAAAGAGGAAAGCAACAGGAAGGCTATCACAGAAGGAACAAGCTGTGTTGCCATCTGAGCACAGTTCTCATCCAGTGACACAAATGACTGCTTCAGCATCTTGTGCTGGCCCAGGTGTCAGCATCCATGTTACTGCTCAGGTAATCATCTTCTAAAAGACTCCAACCTGCTGAAAGTCCAGATTGCTTTCCAATATGGTAGTCTTACTTCCCTCGGACAAACAATTTGCTGGGACTTCCTTCCTTTTTTTGGATTCCCAAAAACAAGACAATTCCAAAGCCAAAACTTCTGAGATTAAAAGTAAATTAAATTCAAATGGGTTACCCTGTCATTGATCACAGCAATAGTTTCCATTCTGCTAACTGACTTAGAAAGCTTATGTCTAGTTTGTGTAGGGATTACTTGCACTTTTACATTGTAAAACAAACTACTGGTATTACACACTGCCAATTTTTTTTTTCTCTACCATCCACAGACTTAGTACAGAAAGGAATTTCCCTAAATTTAATTGAATTCTGGATGTCCAAGTGACCTGTATTTAAATACCAATAGCTTGCTATATACCAATAGCCAGTCTCCCTGGCTGAAATGACATCAGCCTAAGTCACAACATAGGATGGATTTCTCTGAGGAAACATACTGATTCTTACATCAGCATGACAATCCTAGTGAGGCTACTTACCACTCCCTCCCAAAGATTATATGTGATGCTGCTTACCCAGAGCTTTAGAGCTGTGTAAAATTTCCTGCTAGTAGAACTAACCCCCTAAGACTGGACTCAGCAATTTCTGTACAGACAGAAGGAGCTCCGGGCTCAGTTACCACAGAATCACGAAAGCTGGAAAAGATCTCTAAGATTGAATCCAGCCATAAAGGCTCTCTGACAGGTCTACCACCATATCCCTAAGCACCACATCTACATGCTTTTGGAACATTTCCAGGGATGGTGAGTGGTACTTGTGGCTTCCAGATACTTCCTGGCAATTCAGGCAAACATTCAGTATCAAAAAGGAAGTTTTCTTAAAGCTTTGATCTCAGAAAAGTCATGGACCCTATGAAACATTCCTTCTTCTGGAAGGAACTCAGCATGACAGTGTGGCATTTGGTGGGTGAGGCTTTCTACAGCAAGAGAGCTCTAAAGGTTCAGTGAGTTAAAACATGCAGAATGCACTTTTCCTATCTGGATCTACCTCAGACATTCTGTTAAATGGGGGCAAACACTTAATATACCTCTGTTCTAGCACTCCATCTGTAAGCTGATAACACTACACAAGCTCATAGAAAATGTATATGGTTAAATGTATCCTTGCTTATGAGATTCTTTCATCACTGTTGATGAATCTGTGCTAACAGAGAAAAGAGGAAGAAATTCATGAGGAGGTGACCCAGTGCTATGTGTAATGCTCAATATTACTGCACCAATGTACAGTCTTTGTATTTACACTACAAGGTAACAGCCTTGTAATAGTCAAGATGAGAAATGGCCAAGGTTTAGCCAATTTCAACAACGGATTTAGAGAGAAAAAGAGGAAACTACCTGTCTGGGCTCCTCCCAATAACTCCTCTCCTAGGTTCTAAATGATAAATGCCACTATAAAAGTTGTTGGGGTGATCTCCTCTCAAATGCGACTTAAATTATGGACACCTTCTCCTGAAAGAGACAGGCACGGGAAAGGTTCTAAGCAAGTGAGCAAAATTTATTTGTCACATGTGTTCATTTGGCCTCTGTACCATGAATCATCACCCAGGCCGGGTGTGTTTAGGGTAGAAAGAAGGAACAACAAATGGGAGAAGGGCATTAAATAATAATTGCCATAGAGACCAGTCAGCTTTACCCAACTCCATGAAATTTAAACAAGAGAGTTTGAAAATGAAACATCAGTACATTTCAAAGGGATAAAGGGCACTGTACAAGTTAGCTGTGGAATGTAACAGAATATCAAAGCAAGTTGTTTAGTCAGGTTTCTAAAAGCCACTGTCAGCAATATGCAAATGAGACACCTATATTTTTCATCCTCTCTGATCACACCAAGAATGTGAGGATGGCATAGCACTTTCAGAGGAGCCAGAGGCAGAAATAAAGCTAAAATAAGGCAGAGGAATGATGCCAATGTGTGAAGGGAAGTGTCTGAGAAGGCTTCAGTTGCAACGCAGCTTCCTGTGGCTGAAGAGCCCCAGTGGTCAGGTCAAACTGTGATTTATGATGATTTTTTAGATTCTTCACCAGCCTTCCATATGCTCACAGAAGAGTTGACTGCAATTTTGCCAGGGGATCCATTCCTTTGATTTCTGTTATCCAAGCCTTCATTGCCCATAGCAATGCAAAATACCTTGGTATGAATGAAGCCTGTGTCTGCCCTACAGTCCAGCTGTTACTGTGTCCTGTAGTCATTCTGCTCACCAGCATAGCTTACTTCTCATTCCTCCTCTCAGCCACTTTCTGTATCTGCTTATCACTGAATCCTGATCCAAGCTTACTAACCAGGCATTACATTCATCATGTCTAGGGCAAGACTTCCTGAAGATGAGATGGAGTCTGAGGGTGGTGAGCCCTCCCACAGCAACAAGAAGCCATCACAAACCTGTGTGACCTTTCAAGCACATTTCTCCAGCCACATCCTCTCTGACATAATTAGACAGCAGCCTTTTAAAAAGGCATCCTCTGCCCCTCTCCTCAGCATTGCCAAGAACATCCCAGATCTGTGAGCTGCCGGTCCCCCAGGAGAAGAGTAGCCATAAGGCCAGACCTCTGGCAGTCATCTTCAGGTAACCAACCTTGTGCTTGTCAAAAATGGTGAAGGTGGTTTTATGGTCAAGGCCTGGGGTGTAGGGCTTGAAAAGCTAGATCCAGCTTAGATTTTCAAAGTAACCCTGGTTGTGTCATTTAGGCTCTCTCTATGCAGGGATTCCACCAGTTCTAGAAAGGTGAGATAAGGATACATTTGTAAATCTAGAGGACATGCCTGAATTCTCCACTGAGGGAGATCAATAGGCTGTTAGGTAAATAGCTCTCTTACTGTCCTGTGATTTGCATGAAGAGCAACTGAGAAAAGTTGTACTGAAAAAGATACCCTTTTTTCAATCAGTAGCTGTATGATGTAAACATGAAGTGACTAATAATGTCTTGCAGTACAGCAAGCATGAGTGCTTTCAGCCTGCCGGTAGCTGCTGTGGACTCCTGTTGGAGTGATGGACCTGTGGCATCCCTTCATCACCTCGGACACAATGCTGGGGCCATGGGCATGGTGCGGGACTGCTGGCCCAGCCTACAGGAAGCTGCAGCCTTGGGAGCCCTTATCCCATGCACATCTCTCTCCCCTTCTGCCTGCATGCTCGGCTTCTTGTCCTCAGCCTCCAGGCCATCACCAACCTCCAAACTCCTCCTGCTTTATCACCACAGGGAGCCCTCCTGCCCCGCCGCATCCCTCCTGCTGCGTCCCCTGTGGGGCTGGTGGCGCTCCCGACGCTCTGCGGCCGCGGCCCCCAGCATCCCCTCTCCCGCCGGGCAGCCTCACTGTCCCCACCCCGGGCCGCCAGGTGAGCGGGCAGCAAGCGGGCACCAGAGGGGGGCTGCACATCACCTGACCCCCTCCAGCTGATTCCCTCAGACAGGACGTCAAGTTAATGAGCCCTCAGGCCTGTAATTAGCTGTCAATTACCTCAAATTAATCAACTCCTCGCCTAATTAAGCATAATCGGCAGGTGGGCAGAAAACGGGCCATTGTGCGGGAGCCATGAGAAAAGCATGGCTGGCAAACTTGTTTAGGATCAGCGGCGCATTCCCGGACGCCGCGCCACCGACACCCGGGCGCCCGCCCCGCTCGCGGGCGCCCCGGCCCCCGGGACCCCGGCCCCGGCCCCCGGGACCCCGGCCTGCCGCGATGGGGCAGCGCGGACGGGGCCCCGCCGGGCCCAGGAGCAGCAGCGCTCCCGCCCTGCCGGCCTGGGGCGGCCCCGGTGCTGCCTGGGGGCCCGGGCCTGCAAAGAGCCATGGCCTGGGCTTCGGGGGCGAGTTTCTTCTTGCGAAATATCCGCACCACTAAGCCTCCATGCACCACCTCGCCATCCGCATCTTCTCTCCCGGCTTGCCGTGCTGTCTGCGCTCGTACCCCCCTCATGTCTCTCCGAGAAAGGGACTGAAACACGCGCCCCGTTCCCTGCCCCGGGCCCTCCTCGGTTCTGAGCGCACTAGCTTAACGGCGTGGAGATACATCTGGGCGGGAAACCGGTACTAATTGCTACCTATAGGTACTAATTGCTACCTATAAAAATGAGTCATACTGAATTACTTTTTGTGTGGAATTAACACAATCCAAGAAAGTCCCCATCCATCCTCCAGAGCTCTGTTTGGCGATGGGGAGACATTCCCCGCCGAGGCCAGAGAAGGAGCAGGGCTCCTGCCAGCTCTGGGATGTCACTGGAGCGCAGGACGCAAACTGCTCTCCACCGTGCCGGGGCCGGATCCCGCACCCTGCCCGCTAAACCCCAGTGAGCACCCGCTTTATCTGGAGGCAAACAGAACATGATATCCTTCTGAGCTGCAGAGAAGAGTTGGGGAAAATGCAATTTCATCGTAAAAGTATTACACTCAATATTAAAGTGAAAGGTTTCGATTATGCCTAGAAAGTTTTTTTTGTTTTGGTTTTTGTTTGTTTTTGGTTTTTTAAATGTATTTATTGTTTGTGTTTTAGGGTTTTTTTATTATTATTTTTTTCTTTTTTATGTAGCCAGATTATCACCCAGTGTGCTGGATTTACACTGCATTAGCGATTGTCAAGATTAGAGCAGAATCCCCAGATAACAAACAGGAACACAAGATGTCAATTTATGACATAATAGCAATAGTAATGCAACAATAATCATAGTCGAAAGAAGGATGCAATGGAGGGCAAGTTGAATATCTTGGCTCTGAAGGGAGAAGCTCCCTGCATGGGAGTGGCTTTGATTAAAAATCCCCATTACGTCCACAAGTATAATTTTATACGTCTTTTTCCTAACAGAGAGGAAAAACAACAGCCCAGCACAGGTCGGGCAAAGTTGGTGCATGAAACCCCCAGCAATTATAGGGACAAGTTAGGCAGTGCAACCTTCCCCTTGGACCCTGCTAAGTGTCTATGCAGGTCACAAAAGCTTCCTGGACCTCCCAAAAGAAGGTGTACGTAAAACTTGGCATTCCTGTGCCTGCAGCTATTTGGAACACAAGCCCCAAGAGGAGAGGCTGCAGGCAGCCCCTGCCCTGCAAAGGGTGTCATCGGCTGATGTGGGAGAGGCTGTAGAGTTGCCGTGCTGGGGAGCGAGTGGGATCCTGGCAGCTGCCCTGACCCTGAGGGATTAGAGACTCCCCACCCCCCAGCTCACACGGTGGCACACACTGCAGCCGGGCCCAAGAAGCCCCTTTTTATTTCCTGCCTGCCCTGGTCTCAGTCAAGCACTCATTACTGCAGCAGGAGGCTTGGGCAGGGACCCCTCTGCACACATAATGCAAGAGCCATGAGATGCTGGGGGACTCAGTGTCCCCTCTGTCCCCTTGTCAAAGCCACTGTTTTCCAGAGCTTCTCCTGCACCTGCCATCTCAGGGTGAGATGGGGAAAAACCTAGATCCTATATCCTTCTGGGGAAAAATCTCTCTTATTTGCGAATCAGGAACTCCAATATCCTCCCTTCCCTCATTTATGAGTATTGTTTTTCCAGACTCCTTTCTCCATCATGTGTCTTCCTTTGGCTGAAGCACTGATTCCCCTCTTTGGAGTCCATCAGCACATTCACAAGGATCAGGCTGGAAGGGATGCACTGCATGATGGTGTCAGGGATGGTGACATGAGCTGCAGGCAAACAGCACTCTCCAGCAGTTCCCTGCTTATTTGCCAGCATGCTGCACACTGGTTTCACCTGCTCATTCCCATTTAGAGCTGGAGCACTCAAATTACTTACATCAAGGCTGACTACCCATTTCTACTATTAGCAGCCTTCTTAATGACACATAACGCTTTTGGGTGGGGAGTGTGAAGTTCTTCAGATCTGATCTCTATCCAAGGAAGCAGTGGTTGCTTTGACTGTGCTGTGTTTGAACAAAAATGGCCCAGGAATTTATGACTTTAAGTGCCCAAGCCACAGAATCCTTATCCCATTATAAACCAAAACTCTATCTTCGTGGAAATTAAAGAAAAAACAAACCAAAACATCAGAGAAACAGGCAGTAGAATTCTGTTAGGACTAAAATGATGAAGCAACTTTCAATGATCCATTGACAATCCATTGCAACAAGGGCTGAGTTGTTACAGGTAAAGAAATGGTGCTGAGAGAGGCAGTGTTACTGCTGCTGGGGTACTGCTGCTGCTGCTGCCTGGAAACCTCCTTGCTGAAGGGACTGTGTGGTGAGCCAGTGTGCAAGGCACTGCACAGCTGAATGCTGCCCCACAGGGAAGCCAGGGGCTTGACTGGGACTGCACATGGTCACCTCTTACGGGAGCACACCTGGAGCCTGGCTGCTGGCTGCAGAGCCACCTCTTGGAGAGGAAGAGGAGGGGTACAGGGGCAGGGTCAGAGCTGATCAGAGGAGTCCAGCAGCTATTCAAGTTCAAGTTGGAAAAATATATCTATTCCTATCTCTGACACTGTTTGAACTTGACTGGACACTCAGCTGTATCAGACTATGCTGTCCTGCAGGTAGCTGGGAACATGCTCTTCCCTTCCTTCGCACTGTCATAACAAACAGCAAAAAGAGCTGGGTAAGCAGTGAAGCTGTGCCATTCTCTGAGTATGAAAAAGCAAAAGCTATAACTATTTCATTAATTATTTTGGCCAATGAGTTGGAAACAACTGCAGGGAATTCACAATCACTCGCCTGTCATTCTGTCTGTACACAATACTGTTTGCAAGGATCATGGTCACCATCTCATTTACTTTGTGCAATGCCGTAACACTGAGGCTGGCCATGTTTTGGTTTGGTCGTTCCTTATTGCACTGCCTTGGCAAGCAGCAGGAGGAGTTTGAGGGGAAGGCACTGCAGCTCTAAACAGTCATTTCTACAAAAGCCATGAGCTTCTGTGGACTTAATAGCTAAGTGGAGCAAGATGGAGAGTAAGATCTTCCTGACCAATCCCTCTGTGCAGCTCTACTTCATTATTATAAAGGACTCAGGTTGGAAAGTACTTACAGCATGCATAATTGTTTTAAACATTGTGATTCTCCTACATGTGTTCATTACAACACAATCTGCAGTCACAGATCTGTAGTGTTGCAGTCTCTTCCTGGCCATGCATGAAACCAACTTCAGTAACAGTTGGGTGACCACTGAAAACAGCAGCCACTCCCCAAGGCCAAGGGTTTTGGACTAACCTTGAGCAGGCTGCCTTTCCTCAGCTCCTGCTTGCCCTGCACCCCATGGAAAGGCACACAGCAACCTGTCAACATCAGGATTTAAGAAAAGCATGAAGGAAAGTCACAAATTTCAGAACTGTTCATTGTCACACCTGGTGAACAGCCTCATCCTGAGGGTATGCACACATGAACACATGCAAGTCTGCTTAACAAGGTGCAAGCATGCTATCTACCTGGATAGGAATCCCAGGGTCTAGGAGCAGCTGTGCCCAAGCCAGGAGCCTTGAGGGTGACCAAGACAAGAGGCTGGGTGTGGAGATGCTCCAGCACAGCTCCATGCTGCCAGGCAAGAGTCAGCTGCCAGGCAGAGCAAGCCACATCTGTCCTGCTTGTCTGTGTAGACACACACTGAATAACCGTGGCTGCTTCCCAGAGCAAGTTTCTAGGCTTCATTATATTTTTATTTGTCTTGCAAGGGACAGAGCAAGCGCTCTGATAAATGAAGAGAAAGGGCTGCTTGCTTTGCAGGAGATTTATGTGACAGTCTCTCTCTCTCTCAGCCCAAGAAATGCTGTGTGCTGTTCCTCACAGTTGTCATCCCTAGACAGCTGTAGACAAGGTGCACTGCACTTGGGGAGCCAGCAGATAAGCATGCTGTCACTGCCCTGCTCCAACCAGCAGCATTCAGCTGAGTCTGGGTGCTGCTGAAAGACACACTGTGCTGGTTTGTTGCCAGTGTTGTTCCAGTGACCTGAGCTAGCCTTCACAACCCTTCAGGAGACCCTTGTATGTGTTCAGGAGACCCTTTGCATCACTGTCAATGCCTGTGAGCATGGATGCTGCACAATCCCTGTGTGTGTCAGACCCTCACCCATTGTGGATGCTGAAAAAGCTGCAAGTGTTGGTTGGTTCATGATGCTGGATGGGGACACCACTGCTAAGGGGGCAGGGGGCACAGATGGCCCGGGCCAGGGCCTGTGCACATGAAGGCAGCAGTGGGTCCAGGACGTGCTGCCCAGCGTGCAGAGGCTGTGGTGGGCAGCAAGCAGGGACCATATGGAAGGTGCTGCCAAACGAGGCCATTGAAGCAAAGGCTGCAAATGAGTTTAGCAGACAGACATTTTGAGGAGGGGGAGGCAGAGGGAGTGAAGGAGAGCAGGAGAAAGGGAGAGCTCAACACCACAACCAAGAGGGGCCTGCCAGGGCCACACAGGCCTGGTGGACAGTGCTCCATTTTCCCTCACTGCACACCTTTTCCCAGTGCCTTAACTTTAAGATCCCTCAAAGGAAAGAGGGGACCAAGGTGTTGTGGCCCCTTCTTTGTTTTTAATTACTTCCCATTTTAATCTTGATTTGCATGCCGATCTCTCAGAACTGGGCCAGAGACTCTACAAAGCCCTCGTCAGCAACTCCCCCAATAATAAACAGGAAAAGGCTTAAGGGGCAAATCACTTGCATGTTAATGAGACTGTTTGCTGGAGTCAAGAGAGAAAACAGCAAACAAACAAATGGACTGAATTCCAGCGGCAGCTGTTTGCTCCTTAATCTCGGCTTGTCAGAGCTGCCCTTTGATGGGACACAATCTACACAAACGATTGTGCTAAATCTTCTAATCTACGTCCTCATTATTACATCCCTTCTTACGCATGTAAATCAGGGACAAACTCATTTTAATATTTAGATAGATTATGGAAGGGAAGGGGAGGGGATTGGAGGGGAAAGGAGCTGTTGGTGGTGTCTGCTCCTGCCGGTTAGGAGGGGTGTTAATAAGGAGCACAGGGAGGGGAACTGTCTGCACAGAGCCCAGGGCAGCAGCAGGAGGAGGAGCACCTGTTGTCAAGGCAAAATGGGGAGTATAAAGGGGCAAGGACACCGACACTGGGATTCTGCAGAAGACATGGGCATGGGGCAACATTGGCAAGGGTGTGTGACAGGGCATTGAGGAGGCCCCAACCCTGGCATTCCCCAAGTCCTCTACCCATGCCCTCAGCCCCTGGCTTTGTCAAGGTGGGATGCTGGAGGAAGGTTTGGTGTTGTACATGGGGGCTTAGTGGTGGCACAGTGAGAGGTGACAGGGCCCCAGTGTGGGGGCACACCAGGGCTGTGGCATTATCCCTGGGCACCTTGCAGTGCAGGGCCTCCCTACATCACAGCACTGTTGTCTCCCACCCCTCCTCAACCTGCACTCACTGTTAGTGAGCTGAGGATCAGATCAACCACTAGGCTGGAGAAGCAGACTAACACCTCACTGCAGAATTCAAGGATGCAGCCTCACTGCCTCCACATAAATGTCATTAGAGCTGTGGTTATGATATTTAATAATGCTCAAAATAATTGCTGTGACCACAAGTACAACTGTGGGAAAAGGAGCTCTCCTGCATTTCCCTGCATCTGGCATCTCCTAATCCAATTGTCAACCTACAACCTACCCCTTAACCTTCTTCTTCAACTGCAGCAAACTCATGATACACCAGCCTTATTTCTCTGAGCCCATATCCTCCTCTGCTCCAGGAGGGGCCGTCATATCATAAAATAGGGAAAGAAAATTAAAACAACCTGGTTAGTTCACAAATTTGCCATTGACCTCGCACCTGTGAAGGAAGGGTGCAGAAATAAGCAATAGCTTGGTGTACAAAAGGTGACTACAGAAGAATAGCAGAGTCAAGCTGGAATATAATCAAAAAGGCCAAGCATAAAATAAGTTTGTAAGTAGCAGGATAATCAAAGGGAACAAGAAATCATTCTGTAAATTCATTAGTAGCAAGAGGAAGACTAAGCAAAATATTGGATCTCTGCTCAACAGGGAGTGAAAATTATTGACAGAGGATAATATTAGAGAAACTAATAACAGTGATAAAGAAGTAAAATCTTGGCATAGAATAAGAAAAGTGTATGGGAGAGGTAATGCTATTGAGTTAGGTGCATTCAGATTTATTTGGCATAACGAGCTTCATTGAAGGTGCTTAGAAATTTGGCTACAGCAGTCTCAGAGTCAGTAGTGGCTGTCTTCCAGAACCTGCTGAGATGTAGTGGAGTACAGGAAAATCAGAGGCATTGCTCTTACAGAAGTGAAGGAAAGGGTGATGGGTAATTATAGACCAATCACCTTAATTCCCCTTCCCATTAAAATTCTGGAATAAATTACCTAGTTTTCTCTGAATATCAAAGGCTAAAATGAGACAATTGTTTTCAGTGTGAATTTGTCAAGGATCAATCCCTTTCAGTCAATCTAATTTCTTGCTGTAGCAAGGCAACAGGTCTTGTAGATAAAGAAGGAACAAAAGAGGTTGAGTATCTTTACTTCTATTAGCTGTTTAGGCTCCATTTCAAAAGCTATCCTTGTGAGTAAACTAGGGAAATATAAATTAGCAGAAACTAACGTTAGATAGATGAAAAATTAGTTGAAAAACTAATTTTGTGTGCTCAGTGAATAGTCCTTCGTGGTTTACTATCAAAAGAAAGGATGTATTGAGCACAGCTTCATGAAGATCTGTTCTGAGTCTGGTTCTGCTCACTGGATGAATTAACAACATGGATGACAAAAGGGGAGTGGGCACATCAGGAAGACACAGACCTGGAAGGCACTTTAAGTACACTGAAGGACAGACTTAGCATTCAAAATCATCTTGGCAATTTTGGAAAGTAGTTGAAAAAACGTAGATGCAAATCAGTAAGAAACCATGCAAAGAATCTCAGTGATGCAGAAAGAATGAAATGCATAAACAGGGGTTGGAAAACAACTTGTTATGCAGCAATTCTTCCAAAAAAGCAGTAGGGGTTAGAAGGGATTACAAGCACTGTCAAAAATACTATGGTGTTGCAAATAAATCAAACCTCCTACTGTAAAGAATAGATAAGACTACAACTGTCAAGACCTCTGGAAATTACCTATCCTTGTATTCAGCACTGGTGAGACCTTAGTTGGTGTGTTGAGCCCAGTTTTGGAATTGCCCTTCTAAGTGGACTCATTGGAGAGTGCCTAATGGAGGGCAGTAAGAATGATCACAGATCTGACATGTGTCCTGCAAAGAAAAAACTGAAAGAAGTGGTGCTGTGTGACTTGAAGAGGGAAGACAGAGAAAGGGTAAAAGAAAATCCCCAGGCATGAAAGCTGTATAGGAAGAAGGAAAAAAGCTGCCCTCTATGCCCATGGCACAGGAAATTGTAGCAGAAAAGGTCTGTGTTAGACACTAGGAGCAAAATTAAGAAAAATGAGCTGGGGGAGCAAAACAGACTGCAAGGGAAACACTGGAAGAGATTACTTAGATGCTTGTCCCTCTGTCAGGAAGGAGATGGGTATAACTGTCATGGCACAGGGCAGAAGGGACAAAGAGATAGCTTCTCTGGGTTCCCACTAGTCCTAGCTTTCTAGCAATCCATCTCCTGATTTGACATCCACCATCTAACCTTCAGCAGTGTTTGAGATGCAAGTACACAGAGGGCAATGAGGCATAAGGAAGTGACACAGGTTCACTGAACACACCACTGCTCTCCTTACCCATGCCCCACTGTATTCCTACTAACCAGGAACGACAACAGGATGGAGACCTGAAAAATGATGGAAACCCCAGAGCTGACTGGACTCTGGAGATGGACAAAGTACTGGCCTTTACCATCTGGGGTGTGGCTAAAGGGAAGGGCAGGGGTGTGCCACCCAGATCACGGCCGTGTGAGCCCATTGCTGTGAGAGTTAAAAGAGTGGTGTGAGCATCTGCTTCCCTGTCACCACCCGGTAACCAACGTGACTGCTGGTCCCACTCCTCCCTGCAAGGAAAACTAAATCAAGTGATGCCTTGAAGACTTAAAATAAACTGTCTATATACCTTAATAGAAATATCTATTTCTGCAGCATTTCCTTTGGGAAATCTAGCAAGGTTGTAAATGTATGAGGTTGGCATGAGTATCCACCACAAATAATGGAATTTCAGGTAAAGGTTGGAAAATTTTCCTTTACCCTTTCTCTCTATTCCCAGCTATTTTCACTCTGTATGACTGTCATTCATCACCTACTTTCCTGGGACCCCTGGATTCTTAATAATAGAATAGAAATAAAGGACCATTTAGGTTGGAAAAGACCTTTAATATCATTGAGTTCAACCATTTACCCAGCACTGAACCGTGCCCCTAAAACCCACATCTATGTGTCTTATAAATACTTCCAGGGATATACTCAACCACTTCCCTGGGCAACCTGTTCCAGTGCTTGGCAACCCTTTTTTTGAAGAAATTTTTTCTAATATTCAATCTAAACCTCCCCTGGCACAACTTGGGACCATTTCCCCTTCTCCTATTCCTTGTTACTTGGTAGAAGAGACTGAACATCACCTGGCTACAACCTCCTTTCAGGTAGTTGTAGAGAAATAAGTTCTCTCCCAAACAACCCCCGTTCCTCACAGGACTTGTGCTCCAGACCCCTCACCAGCTCTGTTGCCCTTCTCTGGACACACTCCAGCACCTCAATGTCCTTCTTGTAGTGAGGAGCCCAGAACTGAATATAAGATCCAAGGTGTGACCTCGCCAGTCCCAAGAACAGGGGACAGTCACTGCCCTGGTCCTGCTGGACACACTGACACAAGCCAGGATGCTTGTACCACACACTTGTATCACACTTGATGCTCCACACACCCTTGTCTATCTGAGGAGCACAAACCTTTTCATTTGAGATGAGGGACAGACCATGAGAGGATAATGGTCCCTTGGCCAGATGGGCCTTGGACTTATATCCACTATATCTGGGATTAAAGGTGGACACATTCTCAGGATCCATCTTTTAGTCAATACAAGCAGCTCACTGTTGTGTTCTAGACGTCGTGCTGATTCTCAGGTTGCATTGTCTGCCAAGCCAGGATATTAGCTCTGGTCTTCAAAGGTCTCCCAGAGTCAATTATGCCTCAGTCTGCATTTTCATCACAGCCCACATGCTCATTTGGGAAAACACAGTGGCCTAAGTCCATGATGAAGTGAGGGAAACTGGAGATGATATGGAGTAAACGTCAATGAGGTTTGGCTACTGAATAATTTTGGCAAGGAAATACACTACCCCAGACTGGATATGTTTAGGACATAAAGCAGTGCTCCCTTTCTTATGAAGCTTTTTCACCATAACAGAAAAGAGGGGTTAATATTATAAAATATTATTAAAAGAAATAAGCAAATGCAATAGTCCCTTCTTAACAGACTATATAACCAATTACCAAACTAGTTTAATAGTCCTTAGGAAAACTGGTTTGAAACCCTAAGACATGTAGCAGCCCCCAGTATGCTTAAGGGAAGGCAGCATCAGAAAAGACACAGAGCATGCAGAAGATTGCAGGAAAACATGTCAAAGAGGTTGGGATGGGACAATGGTACATTATGTAGGAGTTTCCTGCCTTCACTGGGATTTATATGCGCCAAGCAGGCAGGATGTAAGGAGTCAGCAGCATTGCACAGCTCCTGTGTCTTGCAGTGGTGGCTACTACCAGTAAGAGGGCAAATGTGTGAGAGTGAAAATATCTAATCTATTGAATGTTCCCCGTGACAGGGCTCCCATAGTCCTGCCAGTTACTCTGGAGAAATGGCTACAGTTCAACATCCATTCCCCCTCAATGCTCACCTTTATCCTGTGCATAGGTGAACTGTGATCTGCCTTTCACTTAGTGACTAGTACTCCTTTTCCTGGTGCTAGCCCAAATCTTAGTCTTTCTCATCAGATTCTGTACCTTTCCAGTAGCTGAGGGATTCCTATTCCTCTCTTCAGTTATCACTTAAGTCAGACACATCTCTGCATGCCTCACAGACCAAAACCACAAGTTCCCAGGCATTATCTTTCCTCTTTTCTATGCTCTGTTCCATTTATTAGTATTTCCTTAAAAAACAAAATTGCAAAACTGCATAGAAAATTTGAGTTTTAATATTGGAGAAATATAACATTAATAGGCTGCTCCACAATGTCATGTTTCTGAATGTGGAGTTGTTTCAATCCTTTTTAGAGCTTTGTCATATTCAAAAGTACATTGCAATCATACCAAACTATTATGTCCAGCTATTCTCAATGGCCTACTGTCTGTCTCTGAGGCACATTTTTTGGCTCTGGGATTTTTCCCTTTAAGCAGGTTGCTGAATTGACTCCCACCTATGTTGTCCATGCTGCAGCACTCTGGTTTTCTTCTGCTCATGGGCATAAATTCTCCCAACTCAGTATCCTGCAAATGGCATTAATACACCCCTCGGTCACCTTTCTTTGTTGGTTATGAAGACTTGAAGAAGGGCTGATTTAAACCCTCCTTGCTGAAAACTTTTGTCCCAACTTTATGGCTGTAGTCAATCATATGGCTACATTCTTGTTATCACTGATAACTCCTATCTGAAAAACTCACAATAATTCTTCCACTGGCAATTTCACATTTTGCTAATTAGAGCCTCAAGAATCAACCTGAAAAGGGAATTTTTTAGTCAACAAAAAAACCCCTGCAGAGCTGAACAAAGCCCAGTGCATTTCTGACACTGGGCAAGAAGGTCACTTGAACCACTTTAATTTCATTTGCATTGTATTCTTAGGAATTCAACCTGAATTTATTTTGACATACAAATCTTGTGAGTAGTCTTCCCACACACTGAATGCATCTTTGGTGTTCCCTTCCTCCAACAGTTCCATAATACTAAGACAATTCAGTATGCACAGCAAAATTCCTCCAGTTATGACAGAGTGATGGAAATTAGATTTTTGTTATAGCAATTGAGTTTAGCATTCTTTGCCCCTTTGGAAGAGAAATTTATCTATCATGCTTCTTTCTTCAGCACCTAGGTCTGTGGCATCCAAATGTTGAAGTAATATAACCACAGCCCAGAACAAGAACTTCATTTTGATCTTCCCTTGTTGAGGCAGAGGAATATGTAGTTGTGCTGTTCCACTGCTGCAAAAGCAGAGTAATATCTCTCCTCCCTTATAGTGGGATCCATCTTGCTTAACTTTAGATGCCCACACCTGGGTTAGTCCTGGGCCACTTCTCTAGTCAGTCTCTATCTCAATAAAGTCACTGGAGATGCAACTCCCCTAATCCAGTTTATCTTACCTGTATCAAGGTAAGATAAACCATGTCCTAGGCTCTCCTGAGCCTATTGGTCAGAGTCCTCTGGCTACAATGGGAGTATGCCCAAAGTAGATTCCCTCCTCTGCAGGTATTCCTGCTGGATCTGACGTATCTCACTATGACACTGTGTTCTCTCTCTGCACAGTATTTGACTCCATTTCTGCATTTGCTCATTCTGACAGTGCCCATAGAGATGACAATGAGCCAGAATCTTGGGGCTGTTCTTTCACATTGCTGCTGCCACAATGCTTTAGTCCAGTTCCTCTGTGGTACTTGGTTACTGCCTTTGATCGTGGAACCTCTCTTTGAACAGTCTACCTACAAAAGTTTTTCCTGATTCCAAAATTCAGAGTTTGGGACAAGCAATGAAAGATTAGACCATGTCTATCAAGGAGCAGGGAGGCATTTTTGAGGAGTAAGGAATAGGCTCCAGGGTTCCAGTCAGGCCTGTGTTCTGAGTTGGAGTAGCTCCTTCACTGCTGCCTCCAGTCAGTGCAGTGCAGCTCTGGGCTATCACACAGTAAATCATTAAGAGATCTGGGTTAGAAACAACCTCTCCCTGGAAGGCAAAGGGCACTTCCAGGTGCTGATTTGGCCACTGTTTTCAGCCCTCAGAGAAATGATGTTCAATACAGGTTGGTCCCTCAGGTAAAGTGAGACAGGTCAGGCTTGATGGCCTCTTATATGTGTGTTAATATCCAACACACAATACCCAAATATTCCTAGCATCCCCCATCACACCTGAGTCCTCCCAGGGAGCAAGGGCAGCTTTTGGAGAGTCCTCATTAGGTCATCGGCCTTGGGAGCTGAATCTCCCCTCCCCCTCCTTGGTACACAACTGTTCCTCATTTACATAAATTATCTCTATTCAATTATCTGTCCAGATGTCCGAATTGTGCCACCAATGATCTGTGAATGAATTAAAAATGGAATATAATTTAATAATAACTGATTAGAAGGAGATTAGTTGTTATATAAAAAGCAAAAACCAAGAGATAGCTAGTTGCCCTTAATCCGAGCCAATCCACAGTAATTATAGAAATACAGTCTCGCTTGCTCTCCTTCCCATTTCTCTTCTTCTCCCCCCACATTTTCTCTCTTTCTCCTTTTCCCTTTTCCCTCTGTCCTTTCTTTCCTCTCTCTCTCCCCCCTATTTCTTTTTTGTTTCTTGGTCTCCATCCCTCCTGTGCCTTCTCTCCACTTTCTCCTCCTGATTATAACTACCTACGTCAACAGAGTCAAAGCCCCTCCGGCTGCTGAAACACCCGTGTGGCTGGGGATGTCCTGGCAGATCCAACCAGCAATAGCTTTCAGCTGCATTAACATTCTGTCTTTCTAGCCATGTTAATGATGGTGTCTATATACTCTCACTTTTCTGTTAAACATTTCTGGAATCACTGCTTTTTCCCTATGTTCATAAGGCAGGCTCTTTAAAGATTTCCCTCTTCTTATCTTTTCGAGTCATGCAGAGCAATTTCTACACTGTCCTGGATATTTTAAAATCATAAGTAGCACAGAGGCTCTGCTCCTCCTCCTGCACCAGGAAGAACCAGCAGCAAGTCCCCAAGCCCCTATGGTGTCTCTTCTGAAAAAAAGCACCCAGACTTTTGCAGAAAACTTGCCACAGATTTTTTTCCAGTGATATTTTCACCTCTCCCAATCATACAGCCAGAGCCAGGCTGAGATAGTGCCACACTTTGTAATGGAGGCAGAAAAAAATTGGAGAGAAAAATAGAGCACCTTGTTGTCTGAATGCTCTATGGGGATCCCCACCCTGTCTAACAGAGCTCCCTCCCTCCCAGCTGCCACCCACCTGTGTCAGGTGGGACTTCTGGTGCAAACCTCCACCACTCACTGTGATTTGCAATGGCATGAAGCTGAATAACTAAAAACTATTATTAGTTTATTTTTATTCCTCTTGTAAATTAGAACAAGAAAAAAAAAATTTGCTGACGTTAGTGGACAATTTATTTCAGGCAATTCCATAACATGACTTGGAAACTATCAGCCAGTAATAGCCTAAGTCAAATTTCCCCACTAGTTCAACATGGGGCTTGTCAGACATGGGCAGTGATGATTAGGGATATTGCTTACAGACACACTCTTACAAGAAAAATGAAGCTGAAAACAGATATACTCACTGTCACAGACTCACCTCCCTGTACTAAGATACCAGATATTTAAAATTTCCAATGTCTTGGCTTGCTATGTGAATGCAGTCTTTCTGAATTAAAAGCTCTGCTCTCCCTTCATACATCACCCTTAAGAGCAGTGCTCACAGCAGCACTTTTTGCCTCTTCTAAGCACTAAGCCATCTGCAGCTGGTTGGCTCTACCAAGGTGGAGGAGAAATCAGAGAGACTGAAGGTCTGAGGCCCAGAGAGCAAACCTACATGATGTAATACTACATGTAAAACCTACATGATGTAATACTACACAGATCATTTTGATGAGCTCACTAATGACACTGTGATGGTAGTTGGTAGTTATTTTACCCCTTAATGCACCTTCTATTTCTTTAAAAGAGAAGGATATTTGTAGACATAAAGGATGTAGTTAAAGCTACATGTAGTTAAAGCTTCACCTAGAAGCAGCAAATGTTTCCCAAAATAAATTTTGAGAATGTTAGCATCAAAAAACACCAACCATTTCAAAAGCAATAGAAATTAATTACTACAAAATGTGTGAAGTTTTGAATACCCAGTCATTCAACCCCTTTCATTAGCAAAAATCAAAATGTGAAGATTTACTTTATCATTCCATTAATATGCAGTTTGGGTAAATTGTCTTGTTTTTTCAAGAAACGCCACCCTGACCTTCAAAAATATTTATGAAGGTTTATTCTGGTAAGCTAGTTTGTGTAAGTGCTGGAAGCACACAGTATTTTTTCCCTGTTTAGTTGGTAACGCCAGAATGGATGTCCAGTTCCAAAGGAAGATGATTAAGGTAACATCTTATTTACAGGTCACTGCAACTAAAATCCTTCATTAACTGTAATTTCTGTTACAATGCTGCCTTACATATCACTATATTTGTGCTTTTCATGAAGATGTCTAAGAATCAAGAGAATACAAGAAAATTTCAACTTTTATTAAAAAGCATTGCTGGTGCAAAAGGTTTGACAACACCAATTGGAGCCATTTTATTGCAGAAAAAACTAAAAGAAGTTTAATGCATTATTTAAAGCCTTCTACAATTTTGAACCTAATATATTTATTTTTTATGGACTTAATTCAAAAACTTTGGACTCTTGGGCTTTTGCAGTGAGCATTTTTATATTTTGATAATTAAAATGTTATCGCTCTGTGGCTAGAAGATGTGTTCAGCAGACTTTGAAGGATATTATTTACATATGATTTGGCTTTGATAGTCTTATTTTTTTGAGTAACATTTTACTCACAAGTAGTTCAATTGGCTTCTATGAGTACTATTCAATATGATAATGTGAGGAGAGGTAGAAAATCTGTTCCCTAGGTTAATGCAAGACAAGCCATAGTTACTGAAGGTAGATTAATGATTTCCGGTTTGAAAAAGCGTTTTGTTCTATTTTATACATCCATCACTACAGCCCAAATGAAAACATTTTTGCATTTTGGTATTTCTGTTGCAGAAATTCAAAGTTAAAGGGATTACTGAAATGTTTCTTTATTGTTAATTTTCCCAGGTTTAGATTTATGTTAGAGCATGTGTTAACTGTAATCATGATCAAACCCTTAACACACGTTACCTTTTTATTCTCCCTCTTTTTGCATTGTTTCTATCAGGGTTTTGGCATTGGTTTTCTAGGGCTCATAGTCCTCTAGAGCAGCCTTAGTTTGTTGTTTTTTTCTTGATGATTGTTATGGGGATCTTCAGGAAAAGCATGTGCATTTACAACAAATCTAAGAACAATTTGCAATGTTTTGTTTCATTTTTTAGTCCAGGTTTTGTTAGAAGTCTGAAAACAAAGGGCAGTGCCATGGCATGAGCGGAGGGACCAGGAGCACTGCAGTCCAGTCCTCCCATAACTTCACCAGATGACAGTGGGTTTAGCACACCAAAGCCAAGTGACTCCTGCAGACCACCCCATGTGCAGGACCTTCTCCAGGTGATGCTCCTGCACATCACCCATGCGGGGCAGTGGCACCACCCTGTGCCACTGGCTTTGCCCAGCCTCATCCCTGGGCAGCAAGCACTGCTTTCTTTCCAGGGCCTGTAAACACCTTAGTTCAGTTCTGAGTGCTTCTTTATCTCTTTAACCTCTTCCCATCTAACAAACATGCATGGCTCATCTCCCTGGGCTCCACCTCTGCCACACAAACCAAAGCCCTGACAGCTGGCTGAGAGCCAGCTTTGCCCGTACTGTGCCACACAAAAGCAGCAGCAATGGCAGAGGCTTCTCTCATCCCAGACTATCAAAATGCTCTCTAAAGTCATCTAAGTTAACTGTACGATGTCTGTGGAGTGAGACTGTGGCATTTCCAGGAATCCACGCTGATCTGAAGGTGGGCTGCTCAGCTCCATACAAGGATGAAGGCAGAGATGTGTTACTAAGCAGAGGCTATTTTGCAACAGAACAGGACAAGTCTTCCAACAAAATGGGATGCACATTGGAAGATATGCAAGGATGCAAGATTAGAAAGAGGCCCAGGAGTGTTCATAAACAATGGACCTATCCCAAGCAACCCAAAGTTGGGATCCACATGAGGTATCCCAGCTGCTAAGACAGTCTCCAAGGAAACAAAGGGCACCCTGGGCTCATTGTGCCTCCTCTGTCCTTTGGTTCACCAAGGGGGAAGCCAAGGGATGCGGGACTCCAGTGGTTGAGATCAAAGCAGTGTAAGTGACACCTGCTGGCAGATGCCTGGGCAGCCAGAGCACAGCAGGGGTGGCATGGGCTCACTGTGGGTCACACTGAGCCTCCACACAGCCCCAGCTTCATTGAGTCAGAATACCCTGAGCTGGAAGGGACCCACAGGGATCACCACAGTCCAGCTCCTGGCTTGGGAATGTCCCCTGTTTAGATCCAACCAGGGTTGCCCAGATAGGGGAACCTTTTGACTACATCCCTTCACCCTGATTCCCCATTACTGCATTCAGCGGTGGCTCCATGGATTTGTTTTAGACATTGCATGGCTCTAAGTGCCCTGCAGGTTATTAATTCATTAGGGCACACTGGGAGGCACTAAAAACTGTTGTTGCTGAAGCCTTGGCACCTCCACTGTAGACATTTGGGGTGATTTGTTTGGCTTAGCTCTTCTCTGGAGCAAGGACCTATTGGCAGCTGGAAGGTGTTGGAAGTGGGGGCTCAAACCACATCTTCCAATGCTGTTTCATCTGCAAGGATGAAACCAGCATCTTCCAATGCTGTTTCATCTGCAAGGACACCAGGCTGAACCTCCTGCCACCCCTGTGCAACACAGAGCAGCAACTGAGGCAACCGGGGCCTTTGCATCCAGAGAGCAACCTGGATCCAAAAACCACCCTGAATGTGGACAGACTCATTAGTCACCAGGTCTGACCTGAGCCAAAACTGCAAGATTTGTCTGTGCTGGAGCATGTATTTTAGAAGGTCTAAGTGGGAAAGGCCATTCCTCAGGTAAACAGTTTTAATGCTGGAATATTAGACATGGCTGTAAATCAGGTTCTCTCATACTGTGGGAAATTCTAGCATTTTAAAGTATTTCTCTCCATGGAGAATTAATGTAATTTTAAAATGCTGTTTTTGCAACTGATTCTTTTTTTAACTAGTCTTACAGGTCATCAGGAACAGCTGACAGCAAACAATATATACTGCAATATACAGACACTGTGATTGACAATGGAGCTAGTGATTCCTAGTTTATATTTTAAAATCATTAAGGTCATCTGCAATTTCATGGCACATGAAATATTTCACACTTTTGGCAGCATGAAGATTCTCTGCTGTGTTATAACAAAAGGATTTTCCATTAATTTAGCATTTACTCAGTACTATGTAGCAAATGTACTTAACAGTTTGAAAATTAAAATGAAAATAGATTTAAATGATTTTTCATGCTATAATGTGATAGTAGTAGAATAATATAAAATGAAAATGCATAAATTAACATCAGAAAATACATTTCAGAACAATTTTGTAAAACAAACGGTTTCAAAATATATTGCTCTAGGGATTTCTGTAAACAACTAGATATTTTTCTGTCAAAAGCCCAAACACTTCCATCCAAAGAAGTTTTTTTTTTCAACAAGAAGCTGTTTTTAAAATATCTTGTCTACTCTACTAATTATCCTCACTGTGAAAAATTCAGGACTTATATTAATACTTATATTTAATTAAATTAATTATGAATTAGTTAGCTTGACCTTCTAGTGCTAAATCCTGTTATGCCTTTGTTAATAAATTAAAGAACCCTCCATCCTCTGAAAGTGTCTCTCCTAACTCATAGGTTATGAAGTTCTTTTCTGAATAATTTCCAGTTCTTTGGTGTTTTTTATTGAAAATGTAGACACCAGAAGTGGACACAGTATGAGTCTGTTATGGTCTTGAGATGCCAAGACCACCCCCATTTTGCTAGGTAACATTTTCTTGCTGATAGATCCCAAAATGACATAGCTCTGATAGAGCAGATTACACCAAAAATCCATGCTTAGTTTTTGTTATCTGTCACATCTCCTCCATCCTCCTCAGAGCCACTGCTTCCCATGACAGCAGCCTGTGACCTTCATTTTCTGTTCTGAGATATATAGTCTTGCATTTGGCTATATTAAAATCACATATTGTTCAAATGAGCAGAGCCTGCCAAGTGATCCAGATTGCTCAGTATAACTGACCTACTCCCATCATTATTTATCACTCCACCAATTTTTATGTCAAGTTGAAATCATTACCTGCATTGATTTCGTATTTTCTTCTGAGTCACCACAAAGATATTGCATGGTATGGACCAAGAACTGATCTCTAGACAACACATCTTTGAAATTTCTCTGGCAGTGGATGATTCCCCAGTGAATTTGTCAGAAGCACTAATTAGTCAGCTTTTAATTCATTTAACACGTGTAATTCCGATTCCACCTCAAGCTAATTTTTTACCAAGGAAGTGACGGGGTGCCAAGTGAAGTGCTGGCCCGGCACCCAAACGCACGGTGACAGCGGCTGCCCCGCACCGCTCTATTTCTCCCTCCGCGCAAACCAAGCCGCACTCCAAATGACGCTCCCCACTGAGCGCCCATGCTCCGCGATTATCGGGGTGCTGGATTCGGGCACTCCGCGCCCCGCCGTGCCAAGCGGCCCGCGGCGCTGGAGCTGCGGCTGCGGGGCTGCCCCGGGGAAAGGCGGGAGCGGCGGGAGCCCGGCTGCGGGGGCTGCCCCGGGGAAAGGCGGGAGCGGCGGGAGCCCGGCTGCGGGGCTGCCCCGGGGAAAGGCGGGAGCGGCGGGAGCCCGGCTGCGGGGCTGCCCCGGGGGTCCCCGCGCCCAGGAGCCTCCGTGGCGGCGGAGCTGCCGCCGGTAATTAGCGGCATTAGCGGAAGGAAAGTTGCCTGCTCTGATCTCCCGTCCCGAGGCCACAAGGTCCCCGGGAGTCTCCATCCCTCGCCAGCCCTTCCCTTTCCTTTCCTCACTGCTCTATTGCAGGCCAGGGCGGCCACCCCCTTCTCCCCTTCCCTCCCCGGCAGCCGGGGGAGGCTCCCGCTTGTATTTACCAGCAAATGATTAATTGTTGCTCGGCGCTGGCCGCTAATGCTGCTAATCCGGGCGGCTGCGTGTTCGGCCGCTCGCCCGGTGCCAGGCCCCGCGGGCCGGGCTGCGCCCCCGCCTGTAATTACTGCCCAGACAAATCTCTGCAAACAGAGGAGCGGGGAAATCTCTGCCCATATTGCAAGGGGCTCCGGCCCCCACCCGCGGAATAATTTTGAGACTCAAATCCCAGCAAAGACCTGCTACAAATTGCTGCAAATTAAGCTGATTTTGCCCCGAATGAGGGATTTTCTGCTGCAGATCAGCCCTTCCCGGAGCTGATGAGGTGGGGATTAGAGAAGGGACTGAAATCAAAGGGACAGGATGGTGCGGGAGGGGGGAGCCCGAGAGGGTAGCCCAGCAGTGAAAGTCCTGGAGCATTAACACTTATTGATTTCTACTTTGCTGACATTTTATTCTATTACCAAGTTTACGATTAGCCTAAACTAGGATCCGTGACAGCCAGGGCAGGGTGCAGAGCCCCGAGGGGTGAGGGGCGCTCACTTCTTGGGTTTGCACCCCAGCAGCCCCGCAAGCCTCTGCCCTGAGCAAATGCCACCTTCCGGGGGCTGCCCGGCTCCTGGCACTGGAGGGGTTGGGATGGGAACTGAGTTTGCGACCCTGGGCAGGCTGCACTCTCTTTTTGCTCACCAAGAGGATGCTGCTGATTTTGAGGAGAGGGAGCTTTCTCCAAATTCTATATCCTTACCAATCCCCAAATCTTTCCTATTCTGTGTGATGGGAATAGTCAGCTCACCCCCTTTTCAACATCCGTCTGTCCATCTCTCCATCCCTTCTTCTCTCCCTCTCCCTTCCCTCTGGATCCTCATTTCCATCTGTTTAAACAGCAACAGCAATGTCTGTTGCAGGTATTTCAAATTGCACCATTAAAGATTTTATGTTGTGGATGTTAAAATTAAAAAGATATATGTGCAAATAGTCACTATGAATTTAATCAACTTGATTTAATACTAATAGGAAACAGCAAATGGAATTTATGACTCAAAAAGAAGTGAATTTTTTAAATAAATACAAGTACTTTGTGAAAAACAGAAAAAAAATCCCAATCTGAAGAGTTTATTAGAGTCTAATCCCCCAACAACAACCGAAACCGGGGCTGCCCACCCAATAATCCTGGCTGCCATTAAAATATTAAAGATAAATCTAATCGTCTCTTTATCCAAAATAAGCGACTTTTATGTGGAGAGAAAATGTCTAACCCTTTGGGAAGAGAATTACTCCTAATGCATCAAATGGAATTCAGGATGGCAAAACTAGGTTTAAAAGCAAATGAGATGGTAATAGAGATAAAGGCCAGTATAACAAATTAAAAATACTCATTTACACGAATTAAAATCACTCCTGAAAGGGTTCTGAGTAAGGAGGCCACTGGATGGTCTTGGCCCTTCTTGGCATGCATGGCTTTATGCAGCCTCTCAGGACACAAGGGAAGGCAGGATGTGGTGCTCAGTATCTGTGGGGAAGAAGATCTGTTCCTGACCCCACCTCTCTGAGGCAGTTTTTACCCATATCCTACAGTGGCCCCAAACCCATGCATAGTGGATGGGTTATCTGTCTGTGGGAACACTGTTGAGGATGAGAGTCCCCAGGAAGCTCACCCAGCTGGGGCAAAATCACCTCTGGGACCTGGAAAATGAGCTTGCTGCATGCCAGGAGGAGCTGCACCTGAGTGGTGTTTGAGCACAGTGCCCTGTGCAGAGGTCTGGGAGCTGTGAACTCCCTCTCCTTTCCTGCTGCCTGAGAAGCTTAAAAGGAGTGGGCCGAGGCAGAGAGGAAACCTGTGGGCACTGCTGCCTTCCCAAGCCCTGTGCCTGGACAGAGCCAGCATGCCAGCCACAGTGCCCCTTCCCTTCCCACAGCTTCACACCTGGCACATGGGAAACAGCTTCCAGGCACAACCTGCCTGTTCTGGACCTGCAGGAGGATCAGAGCCCCATGGCAAGGGCATGGCTGTGGGCAAGGGCAGCAGCACAGCTGCTGATGGGTGCTGGGGTGGGGGCTGCTGCAGCATCCTGCCTCCACACACATGCCCATGAGCACTGATGTGATGAAGAACGCTGTAGCTGGTTCCAGTACCTTGTTAAATCACTTTGAGATTGTCTGTGTGCCCCCCTTTTGGAAACCCAAACCAATGTGTGGGTGCACTGAAGGAAAAATCCCACTGGAATGCTTTTTCCAAAACACAGCCCAGGGCACGCTCACAGGCAAGGTGCCATTTGCAATGGGTTGTAGGCAAGCACGTTTGCCAAAACTGGGAAGATGCTGAGTTCCCTCACAGCCAACTTCATGAAAGACATCTGGTAAATCAATAAAACACACCTTTACCTGCTCAGACTTCTCCTTCCATGCATGAAATGCAAACACGGTGCCAAAGAGAGAAAGTAAAACAAATGGAGATGTCCTCACTAGCAATCTGTGGCATGAGTAAGAGCAGTTCTTTACAGCATCAGAGCTTCAGGCTGCTTAGATTCCCTAGCTTCATTTTAGGTTCACTTTGCAGTTTTGAGATTATTGATGCAATTTTATAGGCAAAATATTTTTTCTTTAGTTAATGATTAGGATCTGGAAAGCAAGATTGCTTCCCTTAGGGGAAAAGCCACTTGTCTTCCAAAATACGCAAACCAATCATGTGAGACGTGTGTAACCTGTCCTTAAACCTACCCTGTGAAGTTTCCCCAAGATAAGCATTCTATCCTAATGCCTGCCCTAAAGAGGATCAGCATCCTGTCCTGACACTTTCCTGACTGTTAAGGAGTTTCTCCTACTGCCTTACCACAGACAAAGCCATCTGCTGTAATGCCTCTGGTCTATCTGCTATGCCCAGTAGATATAGTGGACAATTTTGGAAGACCACCACTGCTACATTTTTTAAAATGTATTTGAAGACTTGTTGGCATCTCACTTCAGTCATCTTCTCTGTAGACCAAAGAAATGTATGCTTTCTAGATATCTCATTATTTTTCTGCTGTCCCTCACCAATTAGCCCAGATACGTCCTGAAGCTCAGGATGCAGAACAGGCAGAGCAGAGTGCAACTGTGCCATGGAGTGGCTAGAAAGCTGTTTTAGGTACTTTATGTTGTGTATGGTACCCAGGACAGGTACTCACCCATGGACAGAAGCTGAATCTAGTAATATTTTCCTATATATAATTATTTTCCTTAAAGATTCCATACCTTGTAATAAAACTAGATCTCCCTGGGATTTCCCCCCTAACACAAACACATAATTTTCTTTAAACAAGGCAGTGGGGTTTTTTTTATGTGATGATGGAAAGGACATGAAATTGATCCTCAAATTTCCACTTTCTCACAAACTAAGAAAAGGGAACACCTAATATAGTTAAACTGAAATACATCAGACAAACCCCTTTGATACAATGTATAATTTACTTGAAGTACTCATGTGCCAAAGCATTATTTAGAAGTGAGCAGGGCATCCTCAGCCAAAAACGATATTATAATTAATTATTATAATTAAATGGTAATGAGGTGGCCAACATTCATGGTGAATCAAGCAAATTTTTATATACATTTATGACAGCTTCATTTAGGATGTCCAGGTCAAACATCATTACTTTCCTACACCACACTTTAGCTGACTTTAAAATGATATCTGCTGAACAGACTTTAGTCCACATGGTAAAGCCCATGTCTTCCTGCTCTGTTACTTTCTAATAAATCAACACTGCAACTCTTGAAACTGGTTGAACAAAAATATGTCCAGTTGCTCCAGAAGAATTAAAAGCATGTCTACATATGGGTCTAGCTTGCTATCAAAATCATTTATAGTAAGCTTCTTCAAAAAGGAGAAATAACCATTTATCCATTGAATAATATTCTCTTCTGTTTCAGGAGTTGGAAAAGAGTGGCAATAAACCTCTGGAGTTGCCCCATCCAGCACTGCCCAGAGAGAGGAAGTGAACCAGATGTGATGGGGCACTGACACTGAGCAGCACCCACTCCAGACTGGCCCAAAAGGTTACATTTTTATCCTCTGATTTCCAGGCAACCGGAAGTTACTGATATATAATCAGCTAACAGCTTTGATATCCAGCCATTACCTGCTCAGCAGCCCCATGCAGAAAAGGTTTTGTTTAACCTCTTGTCATAAGCAGAGCAGAGCCACCCAACACCTCAAGCTGTACCAGAGGAGAGGTGTCCTGAGTTACTCTGACCTTGCCACAGGAAACTGCAGGACAGAGGAACTGCCTGTGGTGCAGCATGGCTGAGTCCTAGCAGCTGGATGTTCCACGTGGCATGAGTGGAGGTGCTCAGCCAGAGAGAAAATATGAGAAATATGGATGCATCTGTGTCAGGAGAGAAAGAGAGGTATAATGGAAAAAAAGGGAAATGTCAGAAGTGCTAAGTAAAGTGAAATCCTAGCTCTGCTAAATGTCAGTGACCAAGGTCTTGCTTCTTCAGTAGGATGGAGATTTTACCCAGGGGTTAAGAGGTGCAGCTCAAAACTACCAGGATGATTCAGAGCAGGCAGAAACAGAGAGGTCTGCTCAGGGCTGCAGTAACTCAGCCAGCAGCTGCCAGCTGGGAGCATTTGGCCATGGGCATGACAGGTGCCATAATCTCCTGTCATCATGTACTTTGTATCTTTGATTATTTAGACATCGATAGACTGACATGTAAAGAAAAATGTATGTTCAATAGGACACTTGACATCAGAAGCTTCTTATATGGGAAGGCTTTTATATAGAGAGAACATCCCAATCAGACACTATGAGCTCTGTGGAATTTGAGATTTTAGGGCCTGAAGGGAACATTACAACCTTCTAGCCTGAACTTCGAGATAAAATAGGCTACAAAACCAAATAATTTCTGCATCAGGCCAATATCTTCTGGATGAGTTATAGATCATCTCTTACAAATTTCCAGCCTTGGTCTGAAGACTTTATATGATAGACAGAATTTACAACATCTGTAGGCAGATAGCTCTGGTCAGTCTTCATGTCTCAGCAGTTTTGATTAATACAGTAAGTGTCTCTTCTTGTAATATTAGCATTATCATGTCTTATATCCATCTACAGTGCAACATATGGTGGAAGGATAATGTAAAAATGTCCAGTGACTGTGACTTCAGTGGATCACCAGTGCTCCCCCAAGTTTAGGAACATAGCTAAAATAAAAACATACTAAGAGAGACTTTTATTCATAGTATTTTTATATATGTAAGTTTTGAAAGGAGACAGGCAGGAGCTGCATGCACTTGCACTGCAGAGGAGACCAAGATAACTGATGCAGTGCTGGAAGAACCCAAAAGCCATTGCAGAGGAGATGGAAGAGCCCAAGAAGATCTGTTCTGACCTATCTGTTTGAATCATCAGAGAATCACAGAATGTTTTGGGTCGAAAAGGGCCTTAAAGATCATGTAGTTCTAACCCCCCTGCCATAAGCACCCACTAGATCAGGCTGCTTCAAGCCCCATCCAGCCTGGCCTTGGACACTTCCAAGGATGGGGCATCCACAACTTTTCTGAGCAACCTGTTCAGTACCTCATTACTCCCTGAGTAAAGAATTTCTTCCTAACATCTAATCTAAATGTCTCCTCATTCCATTTAAAACCATCCCCCCCCTTGTCCTCTCCCTGTCTACCCATGTAAAAAATTGCCCTCCATCTTTTTTAAGGCACTTTTATCCCCTGAGGTCTGTCTAGACGAGGACAGCTTTGAACCCAGCGCTGACAGAGGCAGCAAAGAGCATGCTTCTGTAATAGAAATGGAGAAGTGACACTACTTTAGAGACTAAGGGGTTAACAACAAACAATGCTTCTACTGGGATTCAAGTTTTCCAGAACACAGGAGAAGGCTGAAGTAAAGCTAAGACTGAAGAAAGAACCAAGTCAGCCCAATACATGTACCTGGATGAAGGATAGATTTGCAAACAAATGGGAGAAGTGGAAAAGTTCAACCCCAAGGATAAGACAGATGAACTATGGAAAAGGAAAAAGGATGAGCTGGATCAGAAAAATGTGAGAGAATTCAAGGTTTCTAATGTTTCTCTCCCCAGGAAACCATCTGAGTCATGTAGCTGAGGAAAGCTTACGTAAAGCCAGATTTTTTTCTGGTGAAGACAGGGTAAAAATACTGTCAGAAATTAGTTAGAGAGGTATTGAGTAATACAAGTAAGTACTGATATATAAGAAACTTCAGTATATATCAGCAAGGCCCCTATGTCTATACTTTTATGTCCTGAGTGGTCAGAGCATTAACTTGGTATAAACTATTTCTAATCACCCATCAAGGAGGCTAAAAATGATAAAGGTGACACATGCTGTAGAATGGACTTCAGGCTGATAAACTCTGATGGGCTTGACAAATTGGCCTCTGTGTTTAGCTTGAGCTAGAGCACCCAAATAACCCACACCCCTCTACCTGTCCTTGGGCAGGGATGCAGAGCTGGGTCTGAAGGAAAAGGAGAGAAATTGTGGTGCACAGAGAGCTGTCAGAACACGGGCTCAAGTTGAGAAGCAGCCCCTGTGCATATCCACACCCTCTGTGAGCTCTGGGCAGTTCTTCAGGCAGAACAACACTGTGCACCTCCTCACACTGATGCTGGTACCACAAAGAGGTATTACAACATTTCAGAGTGCTTTATAACTGGAGAGTTTAGTTCTACAGCAGACTGCAGCTTGGGGCCACATAACCCACACAATGTCATTCTGCCTCAGAGATGTTTGGGGAGGAACTGTTTCTGGAGAAATTTGGATCAGTTTACAGAGAACTTGAGAAAAAGAGAAATCATAATAAAGTTCTGAATAATTCATTGGCAAGATGATAGCTTGAATTTTTACCCTAACAGACCCAGTCATGCTGAGGCACAGCTTGTGTAACTCCACATGAATGCTAGGGAAGGAAATGGCATACCGTACCTGGGGAGCCCCAATGGGGTGGGACAGAGGTCAAACCAAGAACTGGCTAATGCAGACAAGACACAACCAAAGTTTGAGGTGGTAGGATTGTCTCATATGTCCCTGACAAGGTGTACATTGCAACCTCCCCACCCTCTAGGAGAGAAGCTGGCTGCTCCAGGTCAGCTCACTGATACAGGCAGCTGCTAGGAAAACCCTGCTAGGGGCTGCTAGGAAAGCCCTGGAGGGACCCTCAGCAGGGGCTCCTCCCTCCTCTGCTTGGCAGCTGCTTTTAAACTGAAGGTCTCATTCCTGGCTCCTGCCTGAGCTACAGGCCTGGACCAGGCCATGTACCTACTGATCCGGACCCCCACTCAGGGACTGGACTTCATGGCCAGAACTTGGAGCTGCCTCATCCCCATCAACTTGTCTGGTGATCTGCACTGAAGGCTGAGTCTGGCTACAGCCCACAGCTGCTCTGCTTGCCTTGCTCAGGGATAGTGAAATGAGGCCAGGGCTGGGGGAAACCTGCTCCAATGACTCTTAACGCATTTGGCTCCCAGCTTCCTGTCCTTTAGAAAGCAGCTGGCCACCCCAGTGCTCTGGCAGTCTTCGTTCACTTCTTCTGAACCATTTCCATCTTTTGTGGAGATATGAATTTCTTTAAAATAATGGCTGGGAATATGACTACCTTGCTGCTCTAACATGAGACAGTCTCAGCAATCCTGCCATCACAGTGGAGGTGCCCTTGGTTTGCTCAGAGAAGGCATGATTTTCAGCATCTGCAGCAGCCCCAATTCTTTGGCTGGCCAAGACTCTAAACCAGGATTTCCAAAGTATGCAAGACATGGCCTTTGGGCAGTCCAAAACACTTGTGGCCATCCTGGACAGATAACACAAATTTCAGGGAGAGTCCCTGCCCTTGTTTCAGATGTACCTGGCCCTGGACAGCCTTTTCCAGAGACCAGGAGGACAGGTTTCCCCTGGGGACAGGTTCCCCTTCATGGGAAGGCTGGAGCCATTTATCTTGATGAACTGCCCCAGAGGCCTGCAAAACAGAGAAGGGGAGCAATAGGGAGCTGCTTCTCCTCGAAGCTGAGGCAGAAGATGGATTTTCCATGCTGATCTGGAGCTACAGTCCCAGCCCCACTGTGGTATCCCGCTGATTACCTGGCCCCATGAGCCGGCTGCAGGAGCCCTACTGGCCGCTATCACAGGACATGCGCTGGGGCAGCTCCCTTTGCCTCGGGATGAGCAGAACAGGGGAAGTCTTGTGGTTTCTCTTAGTTTAGTGTCTTTGGTTGGGGTAGTGCTGGCAGAGATGAGGTGTGTGGTGTCTTGCTCACAGATGAAAAAAGGCAAGTTAACAAGAAACTGTGTGGTTCAGAAACCCTGCTCATGGGCATGGGTGTCTAGAGAGTCCAAGCAACTGTTTCACTTCCTCTGATGGCATGATACCGAACACTTCTCCAACATGCAAAGCCTCCAGCTCAGTCTTTCCAAGAACATTGCTTCAACTGAACATTGCTCAGTTTTAATTCTTAGCTCACCTGCATGGGCCCTAATTTCTCTTCTGACCTCTTTTATTTATCTCAGAATATGGGATGAGCAGGAAAGCCAGAGGTTTCCCTACACGTAAGCCTTGCGCATCTCTCCTCCAGGGCCGGTGCCCCACGCCGTGCGTGTTTATGAAAGCAGGGATGCCTCCATCCCTCCCTCCCTCTCTTCCTAACCCCACCTCCCCAGCACGGCTGGAGGCGAAGCGGGGCCGGGGCCTGCGGGGCCGGGCCGGCCTCTCTGCGCAGGGGCGGGCGGCAGCCCCAGTCCGCTGCCGGGCACCGGCCCCAGCCCGCCGAGTAGCGGCCCCGCCGCCGCCGGTGCCGGCTTTTTGGCATCCCTAATCGCGGCTGGCCCCTGTGATTGGCTGCGCGGCTCTGACCCCGCTCGGGCTCCCGGCTGGGCGGATAAAAGGGGCCTGAGCCGGGGGCTCCCAGGCATTCCCGGAGCGGGCACCAGGGACCGCTGGCCGCAGCATGACGGGCAAAGCGGGCGCGGCGCTGGCCCCCAGCCTGCCCGGCAAGCCCAAGCCCGACGGCGCGGCCGCCGCCCCCGCCGCCCCGCCACTGCCTCCGCCGCCCCCCGCGGCTGGGGTCAAGTCCAACTCCGGGCCCACCCCTCCCCGCTGCACCGGCTTCGGCATCCAGGAGATCCTGGGCTTGAACAAGGAGCCGCCGTCGCACCCTCGGGCCGCCCTGGACTCTCTGCCCGCCGGGCACCTGCTGGCGGCCCGCTCCGTACTCAGTCCCGCCGGGGTGGGCGGCGTGGGCATGGGGCTGCTGGGCGCCAGCGGCATCCCCGGCTTTTACACCCAGCCCACCTTCCTAGAGGTGCTCTCCGACCCCCAGAGCGTCCACCTGCAGCCCCTGGCCCGGGCCCCCGGGCAGCTGGACAGCAGCCAGACGGCCAGCTCAGGTAGGCACGTCCCCGGCCCCCGGGGACCCGCTGCCCCCCGCCAGCACCGCCGCCCGCACCCAGCCGCCGCCCCCACCCCGTGTCCCGGCGGGAGGCCACTTGCTCGGCGGTGGAAGGGAGATTTCGTTTCGATCCCGAGAATGAGGAGAAGGGCGGGCGGGACCGTATTTTCCCCCGTCCGGGGCTGCGGCCGCGGTCTGATGGCGCGGTCCCGGTCGCCCGGCCTAGGGATGCGCAGAGCCCCGTCGGAGCGGCCCCGCGACCCCGTGTTGCCGGATAATTGGGGGTCTTTCGGCATCCTTTTCCTAGACGGCAGCAGCCTCCCACAACTCTGCCTACAGGCCCCGTTCCGCGGCCGCTTCGGGTCCCCCCAGAGCGGCAGGCAGCAGCGCCGGACCCTGGCTCCGGGGGCAATTCCCGGCCTCCCTCCGGCAGCGGCGCCCGTCCCGAGCCGTGCCCGTCGCCCCCGCTCGCAGCACGGCCCGCCGAGCAGCACGGCACCGGGCCCGGGCAGGTGGAGCGGCGCCGCGGGCAGGAGCGGGACCGGAGCGCGCATCGAAATACGGGTCCCCCATCGGTCCCCCGGTTGCTCCTTCGGGGCAAAGGCGGCGGCGCCCTGCCCTCAACACCCCCGGGCCGTGGCATCCCTGGGGAGCCGGGGGTGGCGGATAGGCAGCAGCTCTTCCCGGGGCTTGTTTTTGCTGGTTGGTAGCTCCATAAACCTCAGTTTCTCCCTCCCCGCTCCGGTGTTTCCGGGGCGCAGTCCGGGATCCCCGAGCTGGAGCAGGCGGTCGCGGTTGCCCGGCCGCGGAGCGGGGGCTGCAGCTTTCCCGTTTTCCTACGGTTTGGTTGAGCTCGCCGGGCTCTGCGTGTCAGCAGCGAGGCAACAGCAGCCTCAGCAAACGACTCTGGTGGAAAGAGGCGAGAGCTAGAGCCCGGTCCCGGCCCGGAGCCTTCCCTGGCTGGGGCGTACCGCCCCGAGCTGCCCGCACCGGATCGGGAGCGGCCCCGGTGCCGCGCTGGAGGGAGCAGCCGGCGTCGGGCCCCGTCCGCGGCGCGATCGCAACGAAATCTTCGGCCAGAGCCGGCGGAGGGAGCGGAGCCGGCGGGCCTGGCCCGGAGGACTCTGGCGGGGAGCGAACCCCAGCCCACAGCCGCTGCCTGTCTTTCCGCAGATTCCGAGGATGTCTCCTCCAGCGACCGAAAAATGTCCAAATCCTCCTTAAATCAGAGCAAGAAACGAAAGAAGAGGCGGCACAGGTAAGACAGCGGCGGCCCGCTCCCGTCGCCTCGGTCCCCAGGGAACCGGCCAGCGGCGAGCCCTGCCGCCCCGGCCCGCTCCGGCCTGGAGCAAAACATTCTTCCCGGCCGCCGGAGCGCCCCGGCACTCCTGCGGCTTCTTCAGTGAGTCCTTCCCTTTATTCTTTCTCCCTGTCCAAAATAAATCGGATACGGGGACGTGCCTACAGGGGGATTCGACCACAGGTGTAATTTTATTTAATTTTTTCTGGCTGCGGATCCAGATATTCCGGGTCGCAATCCTGTGCAGCCCATGAGCTGCGGTGGAATGCGGATCATCAGTGTTTGGAAGGGAAAATCATCAACCTGTCAGAATTAATAAAAGCCGTTTTCAGCTCCACATGCAGCAATCTTAATACTGGCTGTCAGCAAGATAGAATTCCTATCAATAATTTAAATATTTTATTACGTAAAAATAAATATTTTGCCAATAGATTAAATAGTAGGGAATCAGAGACAGCCTGCAAAGAAGCTGAAGAAGGCTGGAAAACTGTTTAAGGAAACGAAGATCCACTTTGGGATTTGGTTTCCTATAAGCACGGTCAGGGTAATAGACTTTGCCTGACTTCTCCCACAGTTAAAATGGAGTTGGTTTGTTTGCGCTTTATAAATAGAAACGAAAAATCCCGTGCTGGGTTCTGGCATTGCTGTGGCCAGAGAGCCAGGACAAAGGAAGGCCAAACACCATCCACTGAGGGTGATTTAGGAATAATTAAATCAATCCTGCCACGATGCAGGAAAGGTGGATTAAAAGACGCTCCAGTGAAAGCTTAGCAGGATGCGGGGTGGAAGGAGACCGACTATCCCAGGAGACACCCTGCTATGTGTGCAACAGGAGGCTCGGTCTGGAGGGCTGCTTTCCAAAGCCGGACCCCTCCCCAAGCAAATGTTCCCAATTTGGGTGCTGTGGAGTAAGTACGAGTTCATTTTCTTTGCACCCCAGACGGGGCTGGGCGATAACACAGCTGGGACTGGTATACAGGTCCCGGTCTGGATGAGAGATAGGAAACGAAATTCAGATTTGTTTTGTTTTCAGTTCTAGACAGAAACAGACCTGCAACATTTGTCTGTAGTTGAATATTTCGTTGTAAGCAATTAAGACCTGTAATTGTAGCGAGGAAGGGCTGGAAGATGACTGGCCAATAGCCTGCAAATAGCTGCAGGACAGAAACACCGAAAGGGCCAGTGGGTTGTGAATTGCAAAAGGGACGGGGACTACCCGGGCATGAGCTAAAAAGGGAAAACTTCAGCTGAATGTCAGCAAAACCCTCCCGCCGGTGGGGCTGGACAGGCTTCGGCGCTCTTGTGTGAGGAAGACGGAGGGGAATGCTTGAAATCTAAATTGGATCAAAATTGGAATAATTTTTCCTGTGGTCGCAGAGAGAGAAAATACATGATTCAGTGTGCCTCTGCTGTCCCTAGAGTTCACAGATTTGTCAGAGTTGAAGAAAAACTGTTTGAAAAGAGAATGGATTTAAAAGTGAATTTAAAGAAGGGTCTGATCGCAGGCAGGTCCCTTGCATTTGCATCCTGCTTTTGTTAGCATTATTATCGATCTGGTGGAATCCTTTTCATTTTGTATAGGGGAGGATATTTCTGATATTTTCTGTTTATGCTCTCTGGAACTGAAAGGCTTTTCTGAAATTTGGATGTATTTTAGAAAATGACTCTATTTCCTCTTTCTTTCTGGGAGATACGTGTTTTTTAGATTGATGGTAAATTTACACATTTACTTTGCACAAGGGCTGCAATTCGTTGTTGGGTTTAGGATTGTTTTATTTCGGTTTGGTTTTTTCGTTGAGGTTTTTTTGTTTGACTTGTTTTTTTGGTTGAGTTTTTTTGTTTTGTTTTTGTTTTGTTTTTTAGTTGGTTGGGGTTTTTTGTTTGTTTGTTTGGTTGTTGTTTTTTTTTTTTTTTTGCCATTGCAGTATTTTTAGCTTTTATCTAAAATTGTGCTTTCTCTACTGGAGGAGTTGAAGGGTGGGAGTTTTAACCCTCAGGGAGTGGAAGTGGTCCGAGACTTCTCATCCATCTGCTCGGGAGGGGCTTTCATCTGTCTCGGCTTTCCAGCTGCTGATTTTTCAATTTGGTTGTCCCAAAGTGAGAACTGGCTGTGTGGAGGCAGGTTGGGCTGCTGCCTGCCCAGGGCAGTCCAGGAGGATTTCTAAAGGATAATGGGGTAATGCAAACTAGCAGGGAGCAGCTAAGGAGATTTTGGAGTGGAAGCAGCTGGGGAGAGGCAGAGGAAGGGAGCTGGTCCTGGCTCTCATGGGGAAGAACTGGTGAAAAGTGGTGGGTTAGGGTGGAGAAAACATTTGGAGAATTCGTCCAAAGACTGAGACTCAAGGTGAAGGATTATTTGCTCTTGGAGATTTTAGAGGCTAAGGACCAGCATCTGGGAAAGGGCTCAGCACCTCTCCAGCCGGGGTGCTGAGGAGAGGATGTGATGATCCTCACGAGAGGCGGCAGAGTCTCCGATCAGCTGCCATCTCTGCGGGCGCTGGCTGCTGGGGAGGCACTGTCTCCAGAGGCAAGTCCCTGGAAGGGAAGGTGATTTGTAACTGTTAAAAATGCTGTCTTCTGGCATTTTCTGGTTCTCCTTTCACCCTGGCACTTGACCTTTTGTGCACAGAAACACAGGAGGTGGGGAAAAGCTATGTATTAGCCGGTCACTCGGGTTTCACTGTTTTCAGTGTCCGTTTCTCTGACTCTTCATCATCTTTGCTGCTTCTCGTGTTTTGATCAAAGAGTTTTACTCCCCTCAGGACAATCTTCACATCCTATCAACTGGAGGAGCTGGAAAAGGCCTTCAATGAGGCCCACTATCCTGACGTGTATGCTAGAGAGATGTTGGCCATGAAAACAGAGTTGCCAGAAGACAGGATACAGGTAATCATATCTCTTGGACCCCCTTATTGTGCTGCTCTCAGCCATGCTCATCCCTCCATGAAGAAAAGGTAGTGGCATGGGCAGGCTGACATTTTTCTGAATAAACTTCCCCAGGCTGTTCAGTCTCCTGCTTTTGATGGCAGGCAGTTTAGATATTCTTGGCAGATTTGTATTTGGTGTTTGTATGTCAACATGTGCTGTGCCTGGTGTGTGGTACTAGTGATCTGGGGCTGTAACGGAGGGGATCTTAAATCAGAGAAGGACAACAGGCATGCAAAAAAAGATGACAGTATTTCAAGGTCTTGGTAAAAGCAAGAAGAGAGCCTCCCAGAGACCATGTCTGAGTAGGCATTGCTGAAGGGAAAGAGCTCATCTCTGCTCCTTTGGCCACAGAAGGATGCACAGGGATGGCGTGGGCAGCTAGTACAGCTAGTACAGCTGTGGGTAGGATGCAGTGTGGGAATGATGGGTGAGTCCCAGCGAGATGTTTGCACCACATCTGCACTTTGACTGGATTTGCCTCATCAAGTGATGTTTCCCTGAAAGTTTCTGGGGATAATTCTTTGTTATTTTTTTATTAATCTGTTAAATTTTATTAGGGTAACAGCTTTTAACATTGAGGTTTTAGCTGCATGTCAGTCCTATCATGGTACTGTGAGGAGGTAGAACAAGGGGGTGTGGAATATCACTGCTGTGTGGGGAATCCTCCAGCAGGAAGGAGCAGCCTGAGGTGCAGGGCTGGGCCAGGACCAGCCTTTGGCATGCATTACAGCCAGAAAGCTGGAGAAGACTTAACAGCTGCTGTTTCCAGTGTGGGAGGCACACTGGACAGAGTTAACTGATGTTCACAAGGGTGGGCTCCAGCACCCCCTTTTGCCTCACTTTACCCCATGGCTTGCTCCCACCAGGTTTCTACACAAGGCACAGGATTGTAATGGCCAAGCCTTGAGCAGGTGGAGTTCTGGTCTGGCTGGAAGTTAACCTGCCCTGGTTCTCCACACAGTGGCAGTGGCTGGCTGCTGTGACTGGTGCACAGTAGTTTCTACAAGAGACTTCGTCCTACGTGCCATGTGGTGTTGGGAGGGTCCTGGTTTCCCTGGTTCCTCCTTCTGTTCCTCCCTCATGCATGCCCAGCACCCACCAAGCTGTGTCTTGAGCTTCTGCTCTTCCTTTGCTGAAGAGATGGCCCAGGAGGCTGCTCCCTTGTGGGTTTGGAATGTAGCTCAGAGGGCACTTAGCAGGATAACACTGATGCTGGAAGCTGCTGAGGTATGACCCTGCGCAGGGACAGGAAGATCCTCCAAAACAAAAGTGTAGCCTTTCTCCCCTCTGTTCTGAGCCCCCCTCACTACCCTTATTCTTGTGCTCAATCAAAAATGACATTTTAATAAAAGCAGCTCATGCTTCTTATCCCATTGACCTGGCAGGACTCCTGCTGATCTAACAGCTTGTAGATAACCTGTGTGCTAACAGGATTTCCACCAGTCTTCAGAAATAATGCCCCACCATCTCAAATCCTACCTGATGCATTAGGATTTTGCTCTGAGAAACAAGCCCTGATGCTTTGCCTTTAGAAAGAGTGAAATGGATGGATGGTCACTTCTCCACTTTTGATCCTGTAGGACATCAGGCCAAGAGAGGAGAGATTGCTGGGAATTTATTGTTGCCCACAGCCACAATTTGGTGCTGGGCTAGAAAGAAGATCCTTTGATTTCCCATAAAAGACCTTTCCAAGGAAGAGGTTCCTCTAGTGGCACAGTGTGTGTTGAATTCCAGAGGCCCCATTTCTCTGGCCAGAGCTGAGAGCATTCACTCTGTGTGAGGTGGAGTGAGATGTTGTGGCAGACAGTGTAGAGCTGACACAGCTTGTACGGCTTCAGCACCTGGAACGCCCTGAGTATCTTAACTGATCTGGAAATTAAATAGCAGGAAAAGTATCTTAGCTGTCCCTGACTGGTCTGCCCTGTCATTCTGCAGCTGGCTAATGAGCAACTGCTTAGTCTTCCTGTATTGCAGCTTTTTAACCTAGGAGGGCTCCTTACTGTGACCCCTCTGCTCTTGAGATCAGGTTAGACTTGGGCAGCAGAAGCACCCCAATGTATGGCTGTTCTGAACATCAGGTGTAACTAATGGCATGTGTATTCCAGAAAAAAGTGATTGTGAATAACAGTGATTGTAAATAACAGTTTTGCTGACCATGAAAGAGGAAATAATGAGAAACAACAGAATTTCTGTGGCATCTGTTGAGCACCTTGCCAGGGTGAGCATCAGGCTCACAGAGGAGTCCTGAGCACCACTGTTCTTCCCAATAGGTCAGCAATCCACTGTCCCTTACCACACATTCTATGAAATCTTCTTGTCAAGATTTTTTTTCTGTGACAAGCCATGGCAAGGTGATTCCCAACTTTGATCATACTTCTTGATATTTTACCTCGTATTTCTTTTCAACTTTGGGCCTTTTTGTTACAAGCCTAATTATTTCCCCTTGGTTATAAAGTTCATGCTCTTTAAATAAATGTAAGATATTTCTTCTCCTGGTCACTTTTGGTTTTCATCATTGCTGAAGTAAGTTGCAAAGATCTTTCCTTAAATCATCCTTCATAAATCACATGCTCATCTCTTAATCATGTGGTTGTTCTTACATGAAGCCATCCTGTCTGTCAGCCTTCCTGGAGATAAGAGACCCCATGCCTACAACTGCATGCTGGGTGTGTTCACACAGTTCAGCTGGACTTGTGGTCCTTTGCAGTCTTGGATTAGCACTGATCTGCTTGCTTCCTTATTTATTTCTACTATCTAATGCAGTTGCTTCAAACTTCTTTTAAACAGATTTTATTTTATGCTCAGGATTTTTCCTTCAGTGTTCTGGGTTTCATTTTTTGTTAACTTTGGCTGACAAGCATAAAAACATCCCTACCAGCTCTGACAGTGGTGAGAGGTGGGTGCCACACAGGGCAGCTATCTGGTGATGCTGAGCACTTTGTCAGTCTCCTGGGATTTTGAATGCATGTAAATTTCTTAATAACCCATGGCAAGAAGTTCTGCAGCAGAACTGCCTGAGTGCAGTAGATCTTGCTTTGAATCTCTTAGCATCATTTAATGCTCCTTGGAAGAGACAGCTTACCATGAATCTTTACTCCCATCTTCATAATATTTATAATTTCACATCATCACATTTTTTTCCTTGCATGAGTTTCCAGCTGCCTGAGGGAGCTGTATAGTTTTGCATTTTCATTGCAGCTTGTGGTTCCTCTCATCTTTCAGCAATCTCCTTCCTGTAGGTCATTAATGAAAGTGTTTTCTAATATTGTTGTGAGCATCATATGTTGTGGACTTCTACAGCATTTCATGTGGTTTCCCACTGGATCCTCACCTAAGACTGATGTCTACCCCTTATTTTCATTCATGGAATTATTTCTCAGGAGGTATTAGTCAAAGAGAAAGTAAATCACCTATGAAATTTGATGTGAAAGTGAAATTCAAAGAGGGCAATTGAAAGAATGATATATAGGAACTGTTTGCAGATAAAGCCTTCAGCAGAACACTACAAATATCCATCAGAGGCCAAGAAAGTTACTGGTTTAAGAGAACACTGAATACAGGAAAAAAATATTCAAACCCTCCATTTAAAGAGGATACGAAAGTGTATTTTTTTTCCAAGGCAGACACCCACTGTATGTGTCCTACTCCCACACTGAGCTGGCTGCTCCTGGAAGGAAAATGAACATCCTCCCATTGGGCAGCATGGGAAAATAATTTTTTATAATAGTGAGGTACTATGCACAAGTCACATCAGATGTCACTGTGGCCATTTTGCAAGATACTTGAAAAAGACCACATTCATCAATGTATTTGAAAGAATATTCATAGGAGTTGAAGTGCCAGTATTGGAATAAACCCTGTTTATTCCAGGCTGTTCTGTAAAATCCAAGAGAGGTAAGTAGATTCCTGTGAGGAAGTATATCCTTATTAAACATGATGAAGTATTAAAAATGTCCTGAGGCTGACAAATACTTAAATTGCTGTTTCTCATAACAAATCTCTTAAGTGTAACATGTAGATTTTACATAAGTTAACCCTATTGAATTTAATTATACATAACAGTTCCAACCTTTAAACTGAGTAGTTACAATATGAAAGTTCAGTAACAGTTTGATTTGGGGATTATTGAAATGATTGTGTATGTTTGTCCTTACAGTATGTGTCCTGCTGATCAAACAAATTGATTAATCAGTATTTAAAAAAAAATAAGATCCTGACTGCTATTGTAGGGACATTAGAGTCACCTTTTAAGGGAAGTAATCAATTTAAAAAGGTAATAAAACTGCTAAAAATTGTCAGTTCTTGTTGTTAAAAGGTGCATGGTAATTATTGGATGACAATTTTTGGGACAAATGAAATTGCTCACATAAGCAAAAGGAATCTCAAGAAGAGGCTGGTGCTGTGTGAGGAGTGGGGATTGTCTGTGCATCCAGCAAGCTTTGTCAGGCAGCTAAAAGGCCAATTTTGGCTAAAAACAAAACAAGGTCAATTAAATCTCTAATTGAAAAAGTATTGGTTTAGCTACCAGATTTAACACATTTCAGTATCACTGTGAAGCCCTTTAGGAGCTGAACAGGGATGGAGGAATCAGGAGGAGTAATCATTTAGAGGGAAGCAAGTACCAAGAGTGTTCTGCAAGGACAGAGGCTTATCTTCCTTCAGTTTTGCAAATAGGTTCCCTGTTTAGAGATAATTTGACAAGGCCTGAGGAGCCTGTACTGCACTGAGTGTGAGCTCAGGAGTGAAGCCACGGAGCTCCCTCAAGGAACATGACAGAAAGCATGAAGGAAAAATTAGTTTTATGCAGCTTTAGCAGCCCTGGCTTCTCCCTCTCCTGCCAGGTTTTCTTGCTTGTTGCAGAGTTCTGAGGTGTAGCCTGAATCCCAGGGTGTAAGTATGGAATGCTGTGATTGCTCCATGCAGCAGGTGACCTTTCCTGAATGTGTGCCTGGAATGGCTGCCAGAGCATTACTGAGTGCTGCAGAAAGTGGTGATTGTGGCTTTTCTAAGCTTATCACTATCACTCTAAGAAGTGAGGACCTGTCTACTTTTGTTAAAATTTTGGGTGACTGTCACACATGGAACAGAGCAAGGCCAGCATGAGGCACACTGCCAGTGGGTTCCAACTGGTACCTCTATACAGCATATTCATGGGGACCGTGTACCTGGAAGGAAATTGCCACACTGGGTAGGGTTGTTGGAGGTAGATTACCAAGGTGAAGGACAAGCCAAAATTGTTGCCATTGTTTGAGCCAACTATTTCAAAAGATATACATTTTAAGAGCTCTGCAAGCAGTTAATAATGAAATAGAGTTGAGCAGCTAGTGCTGGCTACCTTTGCCAATAATTCGTGAGCACTGGGGCAAGCCATGGCTCTGTGATACCAGATAAGTGTCATAAACTTCCCCTATGCTTCTAGAAATGTAGAAAGTGCACAAGTGAGAGTAATAAAACTAATCAAACTTAGTGGCTTACTGAGGATATTATTATGAGTTTCCATCATGGCATATGGTGCATCTTTGCCTCCATGTCTTTAATTGGTATGTTAGGAGTTCATCCACTTTTCTGCCTCTTCAATAACATGCTTGTTTAGTTGATCTAAATTCATATTCATTTCCATTTTTCAATTAAGAGTTGTTTAATTTGGCCCTTTCTCTAATGGATTGTTTTCATTACCCTTTATCTATGGCCTGTTTTCAGCCCATGTGCTAGAACTTCGTTTACAAGTTAATTACCAGAGCTGCAAACAGAGGGGCTGGGTGATGGGCAAGAGCAGGGGCCCAGGCAAGTTTTCCAAAGGGATTCTTGTCTGAAAAGTCTTACACCACATGTTTTTGGACAGAGAAAGAAAATGTGGTAAGAGAAAAGAAGGAAAATGGAGGGCTGGGAGTGACACTTTAGCTTAATGAAGTGGGGGCTCTCCTGCTTGTTGCTAGACCATGCAGATTGCCTGCTTATCTTGTGGGATTTTACCCTGCTACAGCTGGGGCTGCTAGGTGCAGTTTTAAAAGGTCTTTTTGGTGGAGAGGTGAAGGTATAAAGTTATGAATATTTTCTTTACCCAGGTACTGCTTTATCCCTCTCTGTTCAGTCCCTGAGTTGCTTTAGTCACTGATCAATTTTCTAAATGAAAGAAAAAACCAAATAAAACCAAACCTGCCTCTTCTTGCCTTCTGCTCTGTTCTTACAAGATGTTTATGGCTGTCCCAGGAGAAGGGACTGGGAATTTGATGTGCTTTTGCACAGAATTGGGAGGAAAACAGGGGCCTTTACTCTGCTTGTTCTCTCCCTAGTTTGGAGACACTATCAGCAAGGATCTGACCCCTGCAAGCATTGGGTCACACGAGTTCCCTGTGAGAGGAAAGATGGGCAGGAAAAATGGGCATTCTGAAGCCCATTTCTCTGGAGTACCTTGGTAAAGGCTTTCCCCATCATGTCCAAGAGAATCAGGAATGGCTAGGCAGGCATGATGCCAGGCTGGGACAACTCCTCCCTGCATTCATCTCCCCATTTTCTTGGTCTAACCAACAGTAGTTTAAGGCTAACACTTCTCTGAGTTAGCTTAGGCTTGCAGTTCCTCGATCACTTTAGCTCTTCTGGAAGTACCATCCCAAATCCCTGTGCTGGGAACACTTGTATTCACTTCTTCACTTAATTATGAACTTTCTTTTATCTCTTCTGATACCACTGCAGTTTTTCACATCTGATTTTTAAAAATAATTGGTCATCCCAGCAATTTCAGTAGTTAATTCCTCTCTGGCCTTATGACACACATCAGGCAGAGGTAACAGCTGATGGTTGTGTTCATGTTTTCCTTTAATGACCCTTTATTACAAAGTTTTCCTCCTTTCCTGGCTTTGAATAGAGATTTTTCTAACAGTTCAATAACACAGGCACTTTAGACACTCAGTTAATTTACTCTTCCCTTTATTTCTTAATGGATCTATTTCTCTCTGTAGTGTTTTTGTTTTACCCTGATAGATCTCAACAAGTTCTTCTGATTCTTCTCTGGAAGCACAAACCTGCTCTCCTTTTCATTGCCCTTCTCTGTGGGTGTTCTGTGAGCCAGGTTTTGCCCAGGCACTGTAGAGCAGTCCAGTCCTCAGCAGACATACCAAGAACCTCAATCTCCATGTGCATGAGGCTGCAGGTCCATCTGTGGAGCAGAAAAGAGGAACTGAGCACTGAAACAAACTGTTTCTACAGTATCTTACAACAAAGATGCCTTCCAGAGGATGCTTTATTGGAGGCTGTGAAAAAGCATTAGGTGCTCTTCTGTCTACCCTGAGTGTTACTATCCTGGGAGCAGCAGTGAGAGGTGTTCAGTTTAGGACCTGCCCAGTGTGAGAAGCACACTTGCTCCCTGCTTTCTCTCTCAACAGGTAGCTGGTAGGGTCCCAAATGTCTGAGCAAAGGCAGAGCTGAAACTATGGCTCCCACACAATTATTAGAGCTTTCAGCTGCAGCTTTCTCCTCAAAATTGTAGCAGGGGAATGCAAGCCAAGCACTGGTTGCCTTTCTGTGTGTTATATAAACGCTCATGCCATGCATGTTGCACACTCATAAGCATAGGGGTTATGTTCCTTCCCGGGCTAGAATTAACCTGGTGACTGACTCGTGCCTGGCTGCTGTAGCTGACCTGCTACAGTGTGGATGAGCAGCAGCACCTTGCCAGGCCAGGGTAGCTCCTACCTGTGCTGCTCAGGCAGCCCAGCACAGACAGGCTGCCCACCCAGCCTGGGTCACCTGCAGCTTTGGGATCCACGTGGCAGCACACTTTCTCACTGTGCTACCCTTTCCTTTCTGAAGACACTGCTTGGCTCATCCAGAGGGAGGGCTGAACTGTGAGTGTTGTTGAGAAAAAAATTCTTGGAAGGATCTAGCCATCCCATCCATGTGAACATGCATGATGAATACCTGTCATAGCCAGATGTGCCAGTGATGTCCATTCCAAGACAACTTGCTTTATGTCCATCACATCTTTCTGAAATCTCTGGGTCCCTTCACTCCCAGCCTTCCAACTCAGAGTGCCCCATCACTGTCACTACAACAACTGGCATTTGTTCTTTCACTGGATCAACTTCTTCAGCTTATATGATGACCATGACTGAGATCAAGGCTCAGTGTCTAAGTGACAGCTAAGGGAGATACTTGGGACTGTGCTGTCCTGGTGTGAGCAGCATTCCTGGCCAGCCTGCATGTCCCAGCTCTGCAGGTCACACCATCAGCAGTACTGTTCCCAAGCTGGTGGTGTCGACTGCAGGTGTCAGCAGCACAGCAGCAGCCAATGCCTGGAGCATCTGTTCTCTGCAGCTGGAAGATGTCATGTGAAAACCCCTGGAGTTGTGAATTACCCAAAGAAGGTTAAGGGTACCCAGAGCTGAGGAACCAGTAGAGCCAGGAGCAGACAGATCGTAGGAGTAGAGTGCTGAAGGCCCACCCAAGCTGGTGCATGGAAACTGATTACATCTTACAGCATTTTATAAAATGTCATGTTTGTATAGATATCTTCCAGCTAATGCTTCAAGGGTGCTTGGGGACTTTGCAGACTGTCCCCATGCATGTAAGGCTTGAGCCCTGTCTCAGCAGGGACTCCAGCAGTGGGCACCAGCAGTACTGCAGACACCATCTCTTGCTGGTGCACAGCCTCTGGTGCTGATGTGTTTTTCTGGAGAAGGTCAGAGAGCACCTTTGCCCTTTGCTCAGTGTCTGGGCAGGGCACCAGGGAGCTGATGCTGGCATGCAGGGGGCAGTCCCAGAGCACAGGCAGTGCTCCACAGCCTCAGGGGAATGCTGGCATCCTATGGTCTGATTTGAGGGCCCATTGAAAGGCATTGTGAAGGGGATGTGACATTTCTCCTCTGGCTGTCCTAACTCACCTTCTCTAGCATGAAAGTGATAATGTAGTGTGTCCCTACATGATTACAGAGTTCATTACTTACAGGTGTTTATGAAGATCTATGCTAAGGTTTCCTCTGTGCTAGAGGACCTGCAGAGCAGTGTTAGTGGAGGAAAAGAAGGCAAAATGAAATAATTCAGGCAGGATAGCAGCTTGGTTAATGGAGTCAGGTACTGTGATCACTTAAAGGATGGATGTGCACTATCACTGTTTGTGACAATGACAGATGTCTCCCTGGGTTTCTGTGGATTAGGATGATGACTGCACTCTTGTCAGCTTTCTTGTGACTATCATGCTTCTATGACCCTGATGTTCTTCTTGTTTTTCACTCAGCATGTTAGGAAAAGAGGAATTTGGGTGTTGATCTGCCAGGTCCCAGCATATGGGAGTCTATTCTGTAGTGCCAGCTAAGCTACTGGTCAGTTGGAATCACAGTGTGGCCATGGTGAAGTCAGTGTCTCAGAGATGCATTTGCTGTGCAGATGTTGTGCACACACAGACTGAGTGTGTGCTGAACCACTGATCTCACTGTGCTGACCCTGCACGTCGTGTGCACACTTGCTTTCCTTTGGGGAAGATGGGATCCCTGCAGCAAATGAAGCTCTTTGCTTTTGAAAGGTTACAGGAAGTGAAAAAATGTTGCCCATGAGGCCAGGTGAAAACCCCAGATTTACCAAAGGAACACAGTTTAAGACATGTTTCCTAGTGAAGAGGGATTTTATAGCTTTGGTTGCATAAGTCAGATAAATTGCAACAAACAGTTATTCTTGGCCCATGTAGTGCTTTTAAGAGCAGGATTCAGAGACAGGACTAGCCTGCAGGGCTGGTGGCATGGTAATACCATGCACATTTTTGCTGGGTGCCCATTAAGCCCGTATTCAATGAGTGCCCTGTTACTCTTTTAGCTTAGAGGGGACCCAAGCATGGTGCACCATCATGTCTTCACTCAAGAGGGATGAGCACTGTCTCACAGCTCATCTTGTATCTCTGGTTGGACCTGTTAGCCATGTGGGTTGGACACAACTCCAGCTTTTATCAGAAGGGCTCTTGCTATGTTATGTATAGGAATGGCCCTTTTTAAAGTGAGTTCAGCAAGCTCTTTCCCAGTGTTTAGCAAGAGGAGGGATGATGAGTCCTTTGATCAGCCATGCAGCCCATGTGCAACCTTTACTGCTCTCATTTAACTTCATAACCACTTTACACCTGCCATAGAAAGTGATGTCACCATAAACAGTACCAATAACTTTGATGTTACATTTGAAAAGACAGCAATAAACTGTTTCCAGGCTTACACAGGTGCTGCAGTCTCCACCAGCAGTCAGGAGGCTTTTCTGCAGTGATTGCTAAAACAGAGGGATTTGAGGAAGCCCCAGGGCACAGTCAGACCTCATGCTCTCCTGGCAGTCTGTTATACAGCCCCAGTATGGGTGGGGCCTTGCCGCTCTGCCCCTTTCTTCGGGGGCTGTTTTGCCCGCAGCTGTGCGCAGCTGCTCCTGCAGCCCGGCAGAGGCAGGCGAGGCAGTGTCTGTGTGTCCGTGTCCGTGTGTCCGCAGGTGCGGACGGGCACCTGCCCATGGCCATCTAGCGGACACTCAGCTCGTGCTGCTCTGGGCTTGTGCTCCACACACAAACCTCGCTCCTTGAAACCCCCTGTTGGAATGCTACGTCAGAGGCAGGACGAGAGATTGGTTGAAGCAAAATTTCACAATTCTCAAGCCTGGAATTTTCCTTTAATAGATGAGGAATGCTTGGGCAGGAATGCTTTCTATATAAAAAAAATATTTTTTTATATTATTAACAACAAAAAAAAATCCAATATAAATTCTCCTGGCTTTTTACTCTAGCTTGGAAAATAGCTGCCAAGAAAATGAATGTTACCAGTGGAAAATTTTAGGTTGAAAAAACCAGAAACAATACACAGGAATACCACAGATGTTTTAAAATATCCCTTCACTAATTCAGATTTCTGAATTATGGCTAACCTCAGGGAGATTTCTCTCTTCAGCAGACAATGTTTCAGACACTGATTTGGTAAACAAACTAATATGATGAATGTGGATAACAAGGATGTGTCAAGTCTTATGTCCCCTTGCAAAATGAGAGATTTCTCTTCCTACAATTTGCTCTTCTGCATCATCAATAATCTGGAGAAGTATCAGTTGTCATTTGTGATTCAGAGGAGGAAACTGTTGAGATTATCCTTGCCAGTCTTGAGTCCAAAATTCCCACTCCAAAACCCTTGCAACACTATAGTCAAGTACAGAGTGCCTGAACTTCTATTGCTTTGGGCAGTGGGCACTGGAGGTGAGTGTTAGGTGATGATTAAAGTTAGAAACATTCCCACTTTTCACAATACTGCAAGACAAACCTGTGCACTTTTCTCCATTGTTAATTTTTGGAGAAAAGTTTAATTTTTGGAGAAAAGTTTAATTTTTCCAGGGCTTCCTGGAGCAGTTTACCAGATTTCACAAAGGGTGTTTGTGTGAAAATAGAGGTGTGAAACTTTTTGGGGTGTAACACATTGGTCCAAAAGACACCTCTGCACATCATACTGTGACAGCTTTGCACAAACATACTTCAATCTAAAATTAATCAGAAGGTTTCACCACTGCCCATGAGGTGTGGAAGCAGAAGCACAGTCCTTTCACCATACCCTGGGCTGTGCAGCAGAGACCCAGATGAAAACAAGTGAGAAGCAAAGTGCAGGGTACAGAGCAATGCCAGTAAAGCATTTTTGCAAAGCTGAGCCAATCCTCAGGGTGGGAAGGGGAAAGAGGAAATGTGGACAAACCTAGACATTGTTTGAAGCAGACCAAATCTTACAGTCAGAGGAAGCTGTAGAGTAGATATCTCTGAGCAAGGACAATAAGCAGCCAAAGAATACCAAAACCACAAGAGATGTGTAAGGTGAATAAAGTGTAAGGGGGAAACCCTCTCCTGGAAAAGTGAGGTGCCAATACTAAATAACAGCATATTTGGATGTTGTGCCTGATGTGCCAACACAGCTGAAAATAGCTCTGAGTTACTAAATCACTGTGTAATTCAGCTCAGAATCAAGGCATGTGAAAATTTTGGTAACACATCGATAAATTTGAAGAAATCCCTGAGATCTTCTCGTAAATGAAAGCCCCACTGATGGAGCCATCTGAATGAGGACAAAATCATGGAAACAGGACACAGGGGACAATCCTGCTGATTTGAAATGGCATGAGGGCTGCCAGTGCCATGCTGGAGCTCATCACTCAATGTTCCTCAGAATGAGCTTGTGACAGAGATGCTTGACTGGGATCTGATCCCAGCAATACACAGTATTGAGTACCATTGGTTTCACTTCATTTCATGATGAAGCCTCAGATGAAGATATGGTTCCTAGTATTAAAGCTAGATGGTCAGTCTTCCTGATTTCTGTTCTGCTAAACATTCTGGGATTTCAAACTTTCATTTTTCCTAATCAAAACCAAGAAGAAATTCCCATCAAATGACCAAAAATTGATTTTGGAAATCTCAGAATGATCTTACTGAGATGTTGATGCAATTTTGATTTTCTCATTTGGCTTTAAAGCATAGATTTTGCATGTCTTAGGCAGCTGAGATTAAAATACGGCATTCAGAAGAAAGCTATAGATAATTTTGATTACACTTCCACTGGCTGGACACAGTTTTTCCTGTGTGATTGAATCAGCATTTTTTGATTGAAGATTTTCTACCAGCTCTAGTCAAAATTGGTCTGCCAGCTGGCAAAGCTTCTGCTGCCTCCAGCATTTGCGTAACACTGCCATGGAAAAGGGGATGCTCCAGGGTAGCAGGTTTAACACTGCCATGGAAAAGGGGATGCTCCAGGGTAGCAGGTTTAACACTGCCATGGAAAAGGGGATGCTCCAGGGTAGCAGGTTTAACACTGCCATGGAAAAGGGGATGCTCCAGGGTAGCAGGTTTTGTGGCAGTGGGCAGTGCTGGGCCAGGCTGAGACCCAGCCAGGGAAAAGGAAGAGGAGCATGAGGCAGGCAGGAATATGATAGGGGCATCAGGGTAGGAGGGAAGAGAAAGGGCAAGTGGTAAAAGCATCAGTAAAGAGGCCCCTGCAGCTCTGCACCCTGTGCTCTGGGAATGGGAGGATTGCATGACCTGGAGTGAGACCCTCTGCCAGCATCCTGCTGACTGCACAGCCAAGCAAACCCATGTTTCACACAGGCATGGAGGAGAGGGTGAAGAGAGGAAGCTCTGCATTCCTGAGGGTCTTTGCTTAGGCCCTGGAGGATTTGCAACCCTCCCCAGTCCAGGGGTTACAGACTGGCAGTATGAAAGTGTAAATCACACCGTTTATCATGCAGAGGAGATGACGTGGTGAAGCAGCCTCCTTCCTCAGCCTGGTAAAATCCTCTCTGACATGCACAGAGTGTCTTCTGCTGGGAGAAGCTGGGATCACAGCCACTGGGACCACCACCCCACCCATTCCACAGAGCTGTCTGGGGGAGCAGGCTGGCTGGGCTCCTGGGAATGGCCAAGGGTGGCTGTCACCAGTGCTAGCAAGCCACCCATCTGCCCACCCTGCAGTTCTGTCCCTACCATAAGGTTTCAGTGCTGGGCAGTTCTCCTCTGCACAGGTAGGAGAGATGATATTGCCTTGCCACCTGAGACCAGGACATCACTCAGTGGCATCAGTCTTATGGTCCCCATGGCAGAGCTGGGGGACTGGCACAGACCCCCAGTGCTCCCCACTGCAGCTTGAGCTCCCCCACAGCTACGAGTAGTGGGGACAAGAGAGGGTTAAGCTGTCAGCTCTGTAATGTTAAACAGGTGTCAAAGGCACCTCCATATATCTGCAGATTGAAATCAAATTCTTTGCAGTATAAAAAGATAAATTACCCAGGCGATTCCCGCCTCATCCCACTCATCAGGCCAGCGCCAGACGGCAAGCAATTTTTTTTTTTAATGTGCTAACGACCTAATCAAGCAATCAAGTCGGAGAAGATTGCGGAGTGACCCCGAGCATCCATCTGCCAGCGAGACCCCGACATTCATTTCCATTCTGCCGTGTACTTTCCGGGAAAGGGAGGGAAAAAAATAGAAAAGAAAAAAAATCCTAAACAAATTAACACCCAATTTTCTGTGAGTCTAATTAGTTAAATGAGGAGGTGTTTGGGGTGTCCACCGGGAGGGAGGGACTGCCTCTCGAAGAGGGACCTGGTAACTCCGTGGCATTAATTAGCGCAGGTCAATGGCGTGGTTCCCTGGGGACCAGCTGCTTTAATTTCCCGTGATATTTCAGTGCCTGAGGCCCATCGATTCAAACTGAAATTAACTTATTTTTCAATCAGGCCTGGGCTGCCCCTGGGGCTGACTCTTCCTTTGCCTCCTTCTGAATAGACCTCAAGCAATTTTTCATCTAAAGCTGATGCCTCTGCTCGGGGGGAGAAGGGAGGGGAGCCGGGGAGGGAGGAGGGTGAGGGAGACAAGAGGAATGGAAATCGGAGAGAGAGCACTAATAGATTTCTGCGAGTATCACCCCCTCCCTGCCATTGCTGCCTGCCTCTCTGCTCACTGCCCCCCAGGTCACAGCTCAGAGATTATTCTGCCAATTTTCTGAGAAGATGAGGGGTTTTTCAAACTGGGAATTCAGGGCAAAGCGCACAGATCAGCTTCCCCCTTCTTTCGAGCATCCGCCCCCATCCCAGCCCTCCCTGCAGGCACCGCTGCCTGCGGCCCTGTACCGCTGCTCAGACACACAGCAAATAATAAAAGAAAATCCCAGGCACGAGAGCCAAAAGCCACTAGAAAAAAGACGTTGCAATGGCAAATTAATTACATCCTGTGGAGAGGGATGGGACCTGCTTTCACGCTTGGCCCTCTCCACTCCTTCAAGGGAGGGAGGGAGAGATACCCAATGTCTGTTGCATGGGGGAAGAGGTTGTATTGCCTTTGGGATAAACATCCACCCATCTGCTTTCATCATGCTGCAGAAGTACATGCAAGTTCCCACGTGGGAAGGGGCCTGGCATGCCTTCTCCATGCACAAAACCCGTGTCCCTCCTTGCTTGCTCCAGGTTTGGTTCCAGAACCGCCGGGCCAAATGGCGGAAGAGGGAGAAGTGCTGGGGCAGGAGCAGTGTGATGGCTGAGTACGGGCTCTACGGTGCCATGGTGCGTCACTCCATCCCGCTGCCTGAGTCCATCCTCAAGTCTGCCAAGGATGGCATCATGGAGTCCTGTGCCCCTTGGCTCCTGGGTAAGAGAGCAACCAACTTCATGGGGGATGGCAAATGGGTAGAGACAGGGGGATGCAGGGAAGAAATCAGAGTCATGTTGAAAATAGGTGAGGGGCAGCAGGGCAAGGTCCCCCCATCCTGCCACCCTCAGTGCCTCTGTCTGCCAACGACCCTTGTTAAAAGGGTTCCATCAAATTCCTGCTGGACCTTGGATCATGACCTGCAGAATCTGCCTGGACACAAATTTGCCCACATGCTCAGGCTGGTGCTAGCCTTCCCGTCCCATGGCTCAAGCATATTTCATGCCCAGCTCTGAGCAGGGGCTCCAATCCTTGCCCAAGGCAGGAGGTCATCCCAGTCTCACTCCTCCAGCCCTGTGATGTTGGATAGGGTGCTAGGACTCCCAAATGCTCTGTCTTTGCCCAAGTTTCACTTGGTTTTCTGTGCAGGCATGGAGATAGCAGCTACCCTGTCACACTCCTGCTCTTTGCTTCCCTCTTTCTGACCTTCCAGGCTGGTTCTGCCCCAAAACTAGTATCTGGCATCTTGACAATGGGCTGTCCTGTCCTTATGTCTGTGTGAAACAGAGAGAGGCAGAAGGGTGTTTGTGGTTTGACACAGAAATAAAAATATCCCTCCTAATGAGGGATCTCCTTCCCCAGCCTCAGTGAATCTCAGGCAGCTATGCTGCTGTCTGAGACCCTCATCTCCATGCAGGAACAAGTTAGCTTCAGGTTCACAGAGAGAAATGAAGGGGAGAGTAATTATAGACCTTTGGGACCAGCCACAGTCCACAGGTGCTGGGCTGCCCTTGTGCGGGGGCCAGAGCGAGTGGCTCGCCATGACTGCTGTGTGAAGCAAGGGTTTCTGCTTTTCCTTAATTCTGGCCTCTCTTTATCTTTGCTGTTTTCAGTTCAAGATGGCTTTCCCATGCCCAGGCGCTTTTCTAAACCCGAATACCAACAATTCTTTTTAGGGATGCACAAAAAGTCTCTGGAGGCAGCGGCTGAGGCGGGGAGGAAGACAGAGGTGGAGCGCCAGGCCCTGCCCAAGCTTGACAAAGGTGACAAGGAAGAAAGGGGTCCTGATCCCAAAACCACCATTTCCCAGGAGGAACTGAGAGAAAACAGCATTGCTGCCCTCAGGGCCAAAGCTCAGGAGCACAGCACCAAAGTCCTGGGGACCATTGCCGGGGACAGCCCAGCCCCAGGCAGGAAGCCGGAGACAGGGGAGGAGGCGGCCGTGGCAGAGGATGAGAGACAGACGGAGAAACTGAACTCATCGCAGAAGGAGGAGAAGCTGATCTAGGGGGAACAGAGGTGGCAGAAGCCAGCCCCGACAGACACTGTGTCCTCTGGGGGCCATGCTCCTCTTTGGACTGCCAGGTGTCCCTGGCCACCCCTGCCAGGGAGAGGGGTCCTGGTCTCTGTGTTTGGGGCTGCCTGGCAGGGGTGCCCACTGCCTGCTCCCCTTGAGCATACCTCTGCTCCTCGCTCCTCCACCCCACCAGGCCTTCCTCACCCCCCACCCCTTCCTTCTGGGGAACTGGGAAGTGTCACATCATTGCTGCCACCAATGACACTAAGGCTCTGGTCCCTTCAGCCTCACACCTGGCTCTGGGGCTTTCTCCTTCTGCTGCAGCCCCAAACCCCATTGGCCGTCCCGAAGCAAGCCTATTCCCTGCTGCCATGCTTCTCCTTGGTGCACATCTCTGCCCAGTGCTGCCCAGGCCCCGTCCCCTTGTGCCCTGTCCCACGTGCCCCAGGCAGATACATCACCTTCTGCTGGCCATTGCCTCTGCCTGTGGCCCAGGCTGCAGCAGAACAAGCCCATGGCACAGCTTGCATGAAACCATGACCATCCCTCTAGGGCGGTTTGCATCTTCCACCCATCTCTCCCTGCTCAGCACCAAGGTCTGTGGGGAAGGGACTGCAGCTTAAGAGCAGTTATGTTTTGCCTCTCTTTGGCAGGGAGAGGCAGGTTTAGCCCACAGGCACGACACCCTGGTCCTACCTGGCACCCTGAGCTGACCCCAGCCCATTTCACTGGCTCCTGCAGGGCTGGGTCTGACTCTGCACCGAACACCAAAACCCTACACCCCTGCAGAGGGGATGAATGGTGAATTTATTTATTGAATACATTATTCTAGGTGAGACAACAACATCCACCTAATGTATTTATTGAATTAAATTTGTCCAGCACACCCTCTGAGCGTTAAAGGGAATGACAGCCATGCACATCCACCCTGATACACCCTGTAACGTGTACACACATTCCATAGGAGCACACGCAGACCCACACATCCAAACTCACTCCTTGGTACCATCACCTTCCCACCCCAGTAAAGCACTATTCCCCCTCCGAAAGCCGTAGGACAGTGACTTCCAGGTGACCCTTTTTGTCCTGCTTTCAGCTGTGAGCACCCTTTCCCCAGAGCTACTGTTTCTCTTCCATCAGAGGTTAAGCCCAGACATCCAACCTGTTTGTCTTTGTCCCCCGATCGTTTGACGTGTTAGATGATAGCCCATGGAGTGTAAATAATGTATATACAGTGAGAAAATAATTCAGTATTGAGGTGTTTGAGATATGGAGCTGTAACAACTTCTAGTCATCCAGCATCTGTGATTTATGTGCCATTTTCTGTAAAGATATGAAGAAGAATAAAGCTAAACAGGAATACTGTGTATGAGTCCAGTCACCAATTTTCAAGGAGGGGAGTTCAGCCAGAGCTCAGAGGGAGTTGGATGTCATGCTGTAGCCAGACAGAGGTAAGAGATCCAAAGCAGCCCAGAGGTCTGCACTTTCCTCCCCACTGGGGCATGGAAGAAATGGGGCTTGGGTCTCTCTCTGCAGTGAAATACAAAACTGAAAAGTGTGTGCTTGTGCTTGGAGCAGAAGTCACAGCATACAACTGGTAAAAGAACAAGTCCCTTCAGTGTCCAGAGCAGCAGTGGTGCTTGGGGTCACCCCATATCACATTGCCCTGGTGTTCAAAGAGTCAGACAGACCTCCAGACAGGCTCAGCCTCTGCCAAAAACAGGCTGCAGGGCCCCGCTGGCCTGAGGACCTGGGGCAGCAGCCAGACACCACAAATGCAGGGGAGCTGGTTGAGAGGGAAGGGCACCCGGGACTTACAGCTAGGTGAGCTCCAATTCAAGAGCAATGGAAGCCTATTCTGGGTTACCAGGCACAGTGGGTTTAGTGGTGGCCAAACACCAATGCATCCTCTAGAATTATTAACTCATTTCCTGCTGTGAGAGGGATTAGGAGGAGGGCAAAACAGGCTCAAAACTTTAAAGGGTATAAATAAAACTTTATTAATAGAATTAAAAGAAAAATATAAAAAGAAAATCAGAATAAACCTTCAGAACACTTTTCCTCCCCCCACACCCTCTTTTCTTTCCCACTGAAAATGTAAAGAGACAAAACCTGAGACTTTCAGTCAGTTTGTCACCTCTAAAACAATCTTTCTTCAGTTCTCTTAGGGAGAGGAGTCTCTCTTGCCACGCTATGGAGACTTCTCCACAAGAAACGGTTCTCTCATGGTTTTAATTTCCACATATAGCAAGCAGCCACCTGGAAATGTGAAGTCCCTCCCATCTCTTGCAGCCTTCCCACAGCCTGTGTTCATGGGCCATGTCAACTTATAGGGTACTATTTTAAGGATGAGCAAAAGTTCTTTTCATCCATCTCCGGGAACAGAGGTTTTCTTCTTTCTGTTCCTGGGCAAGGTTTCTTCTCTGTCTCATGTCTCTCTGTTCAAGCTTCTCATTGGATCACAGCCACTGCAACATCTGCTTATTTCAACACGGATTCCCTCCAATGCATTCCGTGAATTACAGGGAAAAAACAAAGTCTGATACATCAAATGTATCTTCATCATAGCCTTGCAAAAGAATTTCAGCCCAAAACTAAGGCATCTCTTCAATCCCCTCCCATCTAGAATTTGACTCCTTCCTCACTGACTTCAGCGTCCCATGTTGTTCTTCTCTACGTGTCTTCACCCTTTCCTTTTCCTGATTCAGGAGAGAACTGGTATTTGTAGGCTTGTTTGTTCTCAAGCTTAATCAATGAAACAGTTTTTATAGAGCTCTGCAGTGCTGAAAGGTTGATCTCATCCAGGCTCTGCATCAGAGAGATCGCTCACTGCGCCTCTCGCTGCTGGTCATACGCTCTCCGCCAACACTGTGCGAGTCGTGCCGGCCGCTGGCTCTTCTCAGTGCTTTTCTTCACATGGAGCACTGAAAACAGGAAAAGCTGCTGCTGCCATTTTTGTCCTTATGTCCACAGCATGGCTGGCTAGAAGGGACTAAACAAAGTTCATTGTGAGCCATGCTGAGGAGCCACAGCCGTGCGCTGCTGTCCTGGTCGTGCCAATTTTGGCTGTGCAGTCCCGACTATGTGGCCGCTCCCGGCTCGGGATGACAGTGGCCACTCCTTGCCCTGGCTGCTCCTGGCCTTGGGGCTGCACATGGGGCCAACTGTGGGGTCACTCCCTGCGCTGGTCCTGGTCTCGTGGTTGCACTCAGCGTTGGGATGGGCCCCGTCAGCACGGCCTGGTGAAGCCGCTGGCAAAAAAGGACCAGCAGGCTCTGCTGGGGAGGGGCCCCAGCTGCCTCACTGGCACAGGGCCTAGCAGGCTTCCCGGGAAGGGGCCAGTGCCACAGCAAAGCCCAGCGCAGCCCAGCCCAGGCAGGCATCTGCTCACAAGCCAAAAGTCGAGAGAGCTTCTGCTGGCCTTCGGTCGTTCGTATTTAAACCCGCTTTTCTGCAGAGGCGTGTGCAAGTCTTCTTGAGTGGTTTAACCGCGTATCAATCTTCAAACCTGCCAGCTGATTGGCTCTCCAAACTAGCCAGCTGATTGGCTCTCCAAACTAGCCAGCTGATTGGCTCTGCCAGGCCCCCAGGGACCCGCCCCTGCGGCCAGTGGGCTCCTGCCCAACGGAAGGCAGCCTGTGTTAGAGCAGGACGCCAGGTAAGGAGCCACCAGCCTCTCTCTCCCTGAGAGAATCCGGGAATGGTCTGCTGCAAACACCTAATGTCTTCCAGGGACAGGAAAAATGCTGAGGTGCATAGGAAATAAGAGACTTGTGGAACAATGAGGCTGCTTGGCCTGACTTTGTGGAGAGGCTGTAGGCCCAAAGGTCTGTGTTTCCTCAGGGGACAGGGCCCTTGTAGGTCCCGCCAAGCTCGGGGTGGCTTTGATACAAAACAGGTGTGTGGTCTGGGATGAGTGCACCTGATGGGAAATGGTGGCTGTCTCCCACACTGGTGTCCAGCCTGTCCACCAAACATACCAGCTCCATAGATGGTGAGTGGTGTTGCACTTTGAAGAGCAAAGAGGAGATCTACTAACCCTGTCATCTCTGCTGTTGATTCCTTAGGTGTGTGTGGCTGAGAACAACCCTACTTGCAGGGAGAGCCTTTCTCTGCTCTTCTCTTGTGCCCTCTAGGAAGAGAAGGGAATTTGGTCAATGACATTAAGGAATCCTGCAAATTCTACCTTAAAAAACCTACCTATATTGGGCCTGAAAGAAAGGAAGGTAGGAAAAAAATCCTCTTTGGAGGCAGGGAGGCAGCTGAGCTCTGCTGTGGTGGGTGGTGGGAGGTCAGCGTGAGGAGATGGGCTGTAATGCTTCATGCCAAACCACCCCAGCTGCTCCACCATGGCCTCATTGAATGCTTCCAGCCCAGCTGGTGGGTGGTACAGCCATTCTGTAGTGCTTGGGAGGAGGCAGAGAGCCCAGCCCAACCTGCCAAAGAGACAGCTCTGACAGCCACCCAGCAAAGTGGGTGGGATGGGATACAATATTCCTCTCCTGCAGCTAACAGCTACGTGAGAAAAACTTTCCCTGGCCCACCACAGCGTAGTGCTATGCCAGAAACGGGCATTAATTCTGGCTGTCACTCATGACTAGCATGGGGGTGGCCCTAAGATTTATAGGGACCTGCCCCAAGGTGCCTTTGTGGCCGGCAGAGGATGGAGGGATGCAGAGGCAAGGCAGGGGATGGTGATGAATAGATGGAGGTGTGAGGGAGGCAAGTGGGGATGAAACAGATGGCTCTGGGGATGCAGTGCAGCCCTAGGAGAGAAGGAGCAGGCTCTTGCAGTGTGGCCCAGGCACCTCGGCCCCTGAGGAGAGCCCAGGCAGACGTTTAAAGATGTTTAAAGGCACACGTTTAACCTGGCTCCTGTTCAAGAACTGCTGTCAGGACTCAGATTAGCATGAAGGTTATTTTCAGTCAAATATTTCTACAGTCCACCCCTTTCCCCTCTCTTTCAGTGATTGAATTTCTTTTTTCCTATAGTGCTGTGGAAGAGAGGACGAGAGGAACAAGGCAGGGCAGAAGGGGTGCTGTGTGAGAGAGCTGCTTTGTGTCCAGTCATCCCTACCACGTAGCCCCACCTTCCACAGAGGCCTGAGTCTTGCCTGGGCCAGGTGTGCTGAGCAGCTGTGAGGGCTGCAGGTATCCATCTCCTCAGTGAGAGGCAGATACCTGCAGTGATGGCCAGGCTGCTGGCCAGGACCTGCTGCTTCAAAGCTCTTTCTCAGGCTCCCAGATGCCCTTCTGGGCTGGTGGCTGCCAGACCCTGGAGCCACGGGCATCTCACTGCCTACATGCCTGAAGCCGTCGCCTTCCCCAGACCCAAGGACCACCAAGATTTGTACAAGCTGTCAGTGGAGCAGAGTGACATGTTCTGGGGAGCACTAGGAAGGAGCCGGCTCACCTGGATCACCCCCTTCCACTCTGTCCAGGACTGCAACTTGTACCAGGGCAGAGTCTCCTGGTTCCTGGGGGGGCAGCTGAATGTGACAGGTAAGGAAGGAGATGGACGTGGGATCGTACCAAGCACTTGCAGGCGCTTCTGTGTGCGTGACTTCAGCCCTGGGAATGTATCAGAGGAGCACAGAGTTAAAGGTCTGGAGAGAGGGGGATCCCCAAAAGCTCCAGTTGGTCCTGCAGTGGCTGTAGTGCAAGGTTGTGGCTGACCCTGAGAAAGCAGCTGGGTTTCATTGGAGAGGTCACAGCTGGATTGGTGTGTGGGAGCTGGGTTGCTCTCCCCCAGACCCCGTGGATCCCACTGCAGTGCAGTAACTCTGTCCTGCAGGACCATAAGCACTAACACCAAAACCCTGTGCATTCAGCAGGCAGGATTGCTCTAGGTCATTCCTGCTCAGAGGAGGCAAGATATATCTGTAAAAAGCAAAATACAGGAGAAATGTGCCATACTGTCACCACTGTAGTGGGAGCCTCTTCTGTGGCCTGGGTCTGTTGGCTTAGGGTGTCCATCAGAGGAAGACACAGGATGGTGACACTGTGTCCTGCTCACAGTGCTGCTGGTCCGTGTTCAAAATACAAGACAGACCTCTGAGAAAATCAGATCTTATGTAATCTATTGGGAAAAAGAGCAGGAGTTATTTTCCTTTGGGATTTCACATCTTACTTTTTCTCCTTTTATATGCATTTCTTTCTCTCCTGGAAAACTGCAAATGGTCAGAAGAAAAAAGTTGGTATGCAAACTGGGGCTGCTGCATCATCCCGCGACTTTAGCAGGTTTAAGGAAAACAGAGAGTGGAACAAGGCTTCTGAGGAAACTGCAGCTGCCAGCAATGTGGGAAATTACATGGAAGAACTGCAGCCAAAGCCTCAGCTTACAATGTCCCTGGAAAGCCAGGAGCTGTGCACTCTGTATTTACCCTGGCTCTTTTCCATCTTGAATGAATGCACTCTGCAGCCTTCCAGTGCAGAGCTTCCCTTTGTCCTACATTTGTTATTTAGGAGCACCGCCACTAAAAACTGCCCTGGTTCACCCCAGAGGCAGCTGCAAGGCAGTGCTGGGTGGAGTGACAGCTTAGTTAATGTTTGTCAGCACTCTGAGGGCACTGGGGATGTGACCTCCAAAGGGACTTCAGGCATTTTCTGCTCTGGACTGCATAAGGTCACAGTTAAGGAGGAAGCTGATAGTGGGGATTGGCAGGTATTGGACTGGTGAGGAGCAAAACAGGCTTGGGTTGGTGCTTGTGATCTCCTGGCTGCTATCCACAAAGGTTGCCCAAGGCTAATGCTGAGAAGACTCACACACAGCCCTGACTTTGACCTGAAAATGGGACAGGCAGTACTGGCTTTATGAGAGGTAAGAGGTACTGAGGGTTGCTCTGTCAATTATACTGGGTTTTCCTTTCCAGTGAATTGTCTGGACCGTCATGTCCATGTAGCCCCAGACAAAGTGGCCTTAATCTGGGAGAAGGATGAACCTGGAGAGGAGGTACGGGTGACCTACAGGTCAGTAATTACCTCTCAGCATATGAGAGGCACATGGTAGCATGCATGAACACTGCACAGGGCTGATCTGCTGATGTGTGTCATGTGAAGGAATGCAGCATTCCTTCACATGGATCCAGAGTGTGGTAGCTGTTGGCTTGCTTGTGCTGATCTGAAACTTCAGCCCTGATTAAATCTCCTGGGCCCTGAGGAGTCCCTGCCCAGCTGGGAAGGCAGATATAAGCCCCTTGGGGCAGCCCTGCAATGCTTGTAGGTAAGGCACACGTGTGCCTTCCCACCGAGGTTCCTGTTATCTAAACTTCTGGGTAAGTGGTTTGCAAGGAAAGCAAATTCACAGCTGCAAATGCATTGAGAAATCCCACACTCATCCTCATGTCAGCAGTGCTGCTGGATTTGGCTCTCTGGGGCAGCTGCCTGTCCAGCCCTGCTAGGTTGGTCTGGGGCCTCCCACCTTCCAGCTTAAATTGCAGGCTCTCTGAGTCACTGCCACAGAATTCACTTAAATCTCTCTGCACACCAAACAAGTCCCTCTGTCCTCTCTGACTTCAGGCCTCACACAACAAATATGACCAGCCACTCCTGCCAATTCCCATGCATGGAGAGCCCTTCCATAAAATGACTCACTGACAGCCAAGCTGTGGTTTCTGGGAGGGACACTTCTTAAGAGAGCCATCTTTCTGCTCACTGCTTTCCTACAGCTGCTGTTCTTGCTTCACCTCAGCTTTAGTTAAGCATGGGACCCTGTTTTAGGGAAAGATATCTTAACTTCTCACATGTAACTTCTAGATGTGCAGGGTAGTGTGTCACACTGGTTGTACAGGTTGGTAAGAAATGTGGAGGCTGTCATTGAGAAAGTCAGCTGAAGTGTTGTGGGTTTGCTGAACCAGAGGAATTGCCAGTGGCTGTTGTTGTACAGAAATCATTCTAATTTATGTCTTTTCCATAAATAGCGGTCTGTGTTAGAGACTCTCTTCTTTCCTTCCCACTCATTTTTACAGCTCTCCCATGGTCTTCCAGAGTGAGGAGGGTTAGGGTATGTAGGGATATAAGCTGTGTCCTTGTGACTCTGAGGCCTCCATCCTCTAACAGTGTCATTGCTTCTTTGGGCAGGGAACTGCTGGAGCTGACGTGCCGCCTGGGAAATACCCTGAAACGGCAAGGGGTGAAGCGGGGTGACAGGGTGACAATCTACATGCCCCCGTGCCCACTGGCAGTGGCCAGCATGCTGGCTTGTGCCCGCATCGGGGCCGTGCACGCTGTGGTGTTTGCTGGCTTCAGTGCAGAGTCTCTGGCTGACAGGATCAGGGATGGTAAGAGGCAGTGGGTAACAGTGACACATTTCCCTTGGGGGACGGTGCTGAGCTTCTTGGTTCAGCTGCTCGGGGGGCTCAGGGTTGTGGGGATGGCAAAGGTTTTCTGAGTGAGACTCCCTGGGCTCTCTGAGAGTACCCTGGCATAATGTATAGTCATGGAGCAGGTACTAGCAACCCAATAAATGGCATGAGCTCCTAAATACATTCCAGCCCATGGGATGAACAGGTTTTCTCTTTCATCCATGGGACTGAAGGACTGGGATACAATGTCTCCTGTAAGGGGATGCAACACAGGCAGAAATGAATGGAAAACCAAGATGCAAAGCTGCTGTATTTGTTAAGTGAAGGACATGAGTACTAAGGGCTGGGAGACAGAGAGAGAGGTGAAAGGTCATGGCAGAGCCAGACTGCTCTGTGACTGGTGAGAGGGGCAGAGTTGCTTATGTGGCTCTTCTGTCTTCTGCAGCCCAGTCAGAGACAGTGATTACAGTGAACCAGGGGCTAAGAGGTGGTAAGATTATTGAGCTAAAGAAGACAGTGGACCAGGCTGTGAAGCAGTGCCCTGGAGTGAAACGGGTTCTGGTTTCCATGAGGACCACCAGCAAGGTTCCCATGACAGCTCTAGATGTGCCCCTGGAGGAGGTGAGAGGCTGCCCAGCGATTCTGCCACTTCTCCTGGGCAAAGTGCTTGCTCGGGATGCAGGGACACTCAGTGGAGAGGATCTCACCTGGCCATGGCAGTTTTGCTGGCATTAACAGAATTTGGGGACATTGTCCCATAGCAGCAGTGGCAGTCAGAGCTGCACACAAGTTCAGGACAGTCCCAGTAGCCATTGGTGTGTCTTCCTACACTACCAGCCCTGTGCTGTCAGGGGCAGGCAGTGCAAGCCAGAGCACATAGCAGGGTGGACAGGGGCCTAGAAACACATGAGACATGGGCTGCTACTTTGTGAATCCAGCCTTGGACTGCTACTACACTGTCACACAGGGGCTTGCTGGCAGACCTGGCATGTGCCAATTATCCATAGCACACAGGGTGCTAGGCTGCCAGCACAGAGCACAGCTTCTGAACAGGTGAGCCCTTGCCATCCATTTCTTCTGAAAGATGTTTGTAGGGAGCAGGGTACTCCCTACAAGTGCTCAGAGAGGAGGGAGACTTGGGAGAAAGGTGCACAAGCAGGTGTGGGGATGACACAAAGGAGGCAGTGAGACCCTGAGAGAACTGCTGTGCTTTTTCCTGCAGGAGATGATGAAGGAGGATGCATACTGTGAGCCTGCTGTCATGGACAGTGAAGACATGTTGTTTCTTCTCTACACATCAGGCAGCACTGGCAAACCCAAGGGCTTGGTTCATTCCCAGGCTGGTTACTTGCTGTTTGCTGCTCTCACACACAAGGTAATGAATCCCAGCCACAAAGTGCTCATGAGCCAGCAGTTCATAGGCAGTGCAGGGAAGACACATGCTCTTTGTTGCATTACAAGCTCAACTTTTTCCAGTGCAAAGCCTCTGGGAAACCCTCCAAGCCCCAGCAGACCACATCTGGCTACAGGTAGTGCTCCATAGCAGGGTCTCCCAAATACATACTGCTCTGAGCTACCTTCTTGGCTTTGTTCTTTCATTGTCCTACATTAAACAGAACCATTGGATAGGATGCTCAGCCTTGCAAGAGTAATTTTATATTACTGAGTTAGGAGGAAAAAGCCAATTGGTTCCAAGAAACTGTGACTTTTCCTAAGTGTAACTAGCCCAGCTCAGGTGGGAGATCAAAGGCAGTGCTTCTGGGAGGAGCAATGTGCAATACCTGTAAAAGCTGGTGAGTGCCCTTCAGATATAGACCCCAGTGGGCCTGTATCTGAAGAGTGTGGGTCATGTTTGGGAAGAGGGAAACCTTTAACCACAACACATGCCCAAAACAAACTTAGAACTCTATAAAAGGGCACTGAGTCCAGCACAGAGATGCCTTTGGCTGTAGGAATGGTTGGAAGGAGCATTCCTATGACATAATATGAGGTTCCATGTAAGAGGGAGTTCTTAGCTGAATAGTCCCTTAGCTTTGGATCTGGCTCTTCCTAAGTGTGACTGCAGTTCCAGTAGAGCCTCAGAGCACACTCCCTGTGACAAAGCAAGCTCAGGGCTGGTTGGTCTTCTCTGTTAGCCATGAATGCTGAAGGCCATACCTCCTGGGGGTGTGCCAGAGGTGTGGGAGCCCTTGGCTTTCCTGTGAACCAAGCTGTGCCCGTGTGATGGGTGACCCTCTCAAGACCCTCAGAGGTTTGCAAGAGCCAGGGCTGTCATTCCAGAATTGAAATGCAGGGGGTGAGCAGCATGTGGCCATGTTAGCTCCCAGGAGCACTGAAAACCTGGACACAGGGCTGACACACTCAGATCCCTCAGCTGGATGGGGCAGACTGCTGCTACCATAACTCACTGCTCCACTAAAAAGAGACAGAAGAACTAAAAGAAGCTTCCATTATGGCACCTCTGAACACTTGAAGCCCTGGAGTCCTCAGATGAAAGTCAGCAGGGAACTACAGGAAGAAAAGAGTGGGGTCTTAAACCACAGAAATCAGAGGAGACAGCAAGAAGTGATAGGGTAGGGGGAGAGTGGCCCCTAGGAAGCTTTCCAGGCACTGAGTAAATGAAATGAAGAGTGCTTTAGGAAGCTGGTTGTGTTGCTGCCAATATGACAGCACTCAGCTCTGCCCTGCACAGGGTAATCATAATTCCTTCATATTCCAGCCTTGCAGCCAAGGGTCTCATGAGGAATAAATGGGGCAGTGGGAAGAAGAGCTTGTTTTGCTTTCTGCCTTCAGGCACAGCACTGCACTCACCCAGCTGAGATGGAAAGATTCCAACTCTTGTGGGCAGGCTGGGGTTGCTCTGGGCCAAGGCATCACATGGTCCCTCTGCTTGCTGCCTCACTGCTCCTGTGCTGGGCTCCTTGCTGAGCTCAGGGGGTTTGGAGTGTTTACTGTCCATCTGGAGTCCAGCAGCACCTGCAGGAGGCTCATGGAGTCCTCTACCACTTTGCTCTTGTCTACAACTCCTCTCCTTCCACATGGTCACATAAGTACGGAGGCATCTTTCTTACCCAGAAGGTTCTGGGTATTACAGGATACTTGGATCAGCCTTGTCTAAATACCAGCAAAAGGAAAGAAAAGCAGTATCTCTTACCATTGGAAAAGAGCAAATTTGTATGTGAGGTTTTTTTAAGTGTCTGTCTCCTGCATCTTCACAGTTTTGGTTTTTACTTAACTTCAATTTTATTTAACGAATTTTATTTTTTCTGACTTTTTTTTAAAGAAACTCTTTGCAGGAAGAAGGTGTCCCTGCAGGGGTGGTAGGAAGACAGAAGAACACAGTAATTTTAGGGCTGACAGAGAGCGCACTGCTCCCTGTTGTGCCCCCTGCAGGAACGCAGGCCCAGGTGAAACCCGCACTGCCTCTCTTTTCTTGCTCAGTACGTGTTCGACTACCAGGACAGGGACATCTTTGGCTGTGTGGCAGATATCGGCTGGATCACGGGACACACCTACGTGGTCTATGGCCCCCTCTGCAATGGTGGTACCACGGTCCTTTTTGAGAGCACTCCTGTCTACCCTAACCCTGGTGAGTGAGGTGACTCAGGGGAGCTGGGACATTTCACAGCAGGCAAGGAGGTGGCAGCTTGATGCCAGGACATGAGCAGCAAAGGCTCTGTTGCCTCAGCAGCAGCCCGTGGGCTGCAAGGGGAAGTCTCTTCCTCTGCTTAGAAGTCGCTGCTGCTTCTCCAGGGGTGGAGCTGTTAATCCCTCTCCCTCCCTGCAGAAGGAACAGTAGCAGAGCTAGGTGATCTGAAGAAAAAGGGGCTGCTGCTCCTGAACTACTTCCATCCTTCCCACCATACAATTAACTTGGCTGAGGGTCCTGGCACTGCTGGAGAGCCTTTGCTCTCACCTCTTCTTTCTCTGCCTTGGTGTTGGGCTGGGAGGACCTGTGTTGATGCTTACTGGCCCTGTTTCCATTCCAGGCCGCTACTGGGAAATGGTAGAGAGGTTAAGAATTAACCAGTTTTATGGGGCACCCACCGCCATCCGCCTGCTCCTGAGGTACGGCAATGAATGGGTGAAGAAGTATGACCGCTCTTCTCTCAAAATGCTTGGCTCAGGTAAGTGCAGCAAAATGGGCTGGGGCAGCAAATCCCTGGACATCACATTGTGCCTCTTCACACAAATGCCAAGAGTAGCAGCACATGAGACCCCAGAGTCAAGAGAATGCACTATTTCTGCTCTGTCCCATTGTTTTCCCCTTGCAGTGGGGGAACCCATCAACAAGGAGGCGTGGGAATGGTACTTCCGTGTAGTTGGCGAGACACAATGCCCAGTAGTGGACACTTGGTGGCAAACTGGTGAGATGCATTGATTCCTTGTTCCAGCTTCTGCTCTCCCAGGATTTAGGAGTGACCTGCTGCTTTTCTGGCCAAGTGATAGTGGTTGTTGCTGACAGTCTTGTATGGGCAAGGCTGTAAGGGCCCTTGAGCACCCAAATATACAAGAGAAAAATGGCCTTTAAAGTTAACCTAGATAAACATAGGGATTTGAGGGTACATCTCAACAGATCCCTGCTGAACTAAATGAACATCATCATCCTTCTGCAAAGTTCCTTCCCCAGCTCTCTGGCAAAGCCAGCCCCAGCCCATGCAGTGTGTAGTGAAGGACAAGGCAAAGGGCAAGCAGTGCTACTTGGCATTCCTCTTGTCTCTGACTTTGATGAGCCTTACAGTTTCTGTTCCTTCAGAAACAGGAGGCATCTGTATCTCACCCCGTCCTTCTAATCCTGGAGCTGAAATCCTTCCAGGCATGGCTATGAGACCCTTTTTTGGGATCAGCCCCTCCCTCTTGGATGACAAGGTATGTTTATAACCTGCAGTCCAGGTGCTGGCTCAGCCCCCTTTCCCCCAGGTGCTTGCTGTGTGTACTTGCCAATGGGAATGGAAATCTGTAAGCATCTCTTTCCTGCTCATCACTGCTAGACCACAACCTTCCTTACTGGAAAGGCACAAACAGGGAAGCTGTTCTTCCAGCTAGTGCAGAAATTGAGTTGTTGTCCAGCTTGCACTGTCGTGACAAGAGAGGCTGTGTTTGGACTCCCTGGCACATCCTTCCATGAAGGACAGGGATGGGCAGGGACAGCCAGTCTCCCTGGAGAGGCCTTGCATCCCACCATGGGAGGCATTTTGTTGCAGGCATATGCTGGGAGAGACTAAGCCTGTCCTGTTGAAGTGAGGCACACAGGACCCTCCTCACTGCCCTCCCTTACATTTCCATCACAGCGCTGTTAAACAGGCAGTATCTACACATGCCAAGTATCTTCAGCCATGGTTACTAAAAGGTAACTATTTTACAGGGAAATGTCCTTCTGGGAAATGATGTCTCAGGAGCTCTTTGCATCTCACAAGCCTGGCCTGGTATGGCACGAACCATTTACAATGACCACAAGAGATTTCTGAAAACTTACCTGACTTCTTATCCAGGTAAGGAAAACATGTGGCAAGATACTTGCACACATTTGATTGGGCATGGTTGGGTCCACTTGCTGGCTTTCTGTATGGGGCAGGATTCAGGAGAGCTGGTATTGCTCCTTTGTTCTTCCAGAGACCCTCCACAGTCCTGGAGCCTTTCATCTCCCCAGGTCTGATATCACAGCACTGCCCCTCACCAACCTTCCCAACTGGACCACACATTGTTTTAAGGCAGTGGATTTGTCCTTCTGCCCCCAGTCCCCTTGACCACAGACCTCTTGCTGCATCTCTTGCAAACCCTGTCAGCCTCTGTGACTCACCCAGAGCGCTGAGCAAGCCCAAGAGTGTGTGTCTGTCTTGATGTAATGCAAGGAGAAGCAGCAAGACCACAGGCACCTGCACTGGAGCAAAGTACCCCCAGCACATGATGATGAGACAGGCACAGCATTAGCCAGTACAGTGCAGAATGAGGGCAGGAGCCTGATGATAGAGCAGGTACCAACTTAGGCAGAAGACTAACAAGGAAGGTGGACACATTTACCCTGAGCAGTTGAGGAAGAAGCAGAGTACATGGGCCCTGAAGCCAACAGAGAGGAGGAAAGGAAATATAGCTGAGTATGGCTGCTGAGCAGCTCACATGCTCCCTCCAGCAAGTGACTATGGCATGGTTCTGGCTACTGCAGGATTTTTCTTCACTGGGGATGGTGTGTATCGTACCAGTGAGGGCTACTACCAGCTAACAGGACGGCTGGATGACATCATTAGCATCAGTGGACACCGGCTGGGCACTGCAGAGGTGGAGAATGTTGTGGTAAGAGATGTGGGGGGGAGGTAAAGCCATCCAAACTAAAGCAGTCAGGGGCAGGAGGAAAAGATCAGTGCTTGCAGACCTACTGAGGCAGGAAGGAAAAAGGGCAGAGGCCATCTGAGGTCCTTCCTTATCCCCCTGCATTATTGTGGGCTGCAGCAGCCAAATCAGGTCAGGGCAGCTCCAGGGGGCAGCCAGCCTGCCAAAAGCACTGAGTCAAAGCCCTGCCCTGTTCTCTTCCAGAATCACCATGTGGCAGTGGCGGAGTCTGCTGTCATTGGCTACCCACATGAGATCAAGGGAGAAGGTAAGATGTTTTCTTTCCTGCCCCGAAACATCTCCTGGGGCTATGGCACTGTGGTGGGAAGTGGGATTGGTAGCAGTGCTGTGTCCACACCATACAGCATGTTAGTGGGGATCTCAGCACATCCATCACAACCTGCACCTGCCCACCAACCAGCTAGGCTTTGCCTAAGGTGGCAGCAGCATAGGGTGGCAGCAGCAGTGCTTCTGTGTAGCCAAAAGCACGAAGTTTTGGCTACAGAGCATCCCCTGAGGCTACCAGCAGAGAGGGGCTCTCCAGGCACTAGGACCAGGCAGGTCTCAGGGGCATGGTATGCACCGTGCTCAGTGACCTGGTGGTCCTTCTGCCAGGAGCCTATGTGTTTGTTGTGCTGAAGAAGGCCAGTGACTACACACAGGAGACTCTTGCTGCTGAGCTACAGGAGCTCATCTCAAAGAAGATTGCTAAGTATGCAGCTCCAGATTATGTTCAGGTAACACAAGCAAACTGTCCAACACCCACACTGGCAGATTGGCCGAGCCCTTTCTCTGAGCCTTGACTCTGCTCCTCCCCATCACAGGTCACACACCGGCTGCCCAAGACACGCTCAGGGAAGATTATGCGTCGGGTGCTGCGGAAAATTGTGGAGGACAAGGCCAGTGAGCTTGGGGACCTAACCACGCTGGATGACCATGAGGCTGTGCAGCAGATCATAGAGGGACACAAGCACCTTGTGGAGCGGCAGAAGGGCCACTAGCTTGGCTCTGCCAGCAGCCACCTCCTCCTCCTCCACTGCAAAACCAGGGAAACACCCAGAAAAGCCACTAGGCAAGTGGTGGCCAGTAAGTTCAGATCACACCTCCACTGCAGTCTTGAAGTGACCCCTCCACAACACAAGAGACCCTCAAAACCTGCTCCATACACCCATGTAGACAGAGGAGAGAACATGTCTCATCATAGGCAAAAGAGTACGGGGAGACAAGCTGTTTCACTCCATGAAAGCAGAGGGCAGAAAGCCCTCCTTGAGGTTCCTTGTGCCTTGCAGGAGCTGCAGAGGTAGCAGCAGGCAGGATGTCCAGCCCTGGAATAGGGATACTACTCCTACCTCTGCTTTGCTCTTTTGCAATAGTCTTGTCCAGGACCACTGCCAATATACAAGCATCTCCTCCAAAGCAAACCCCAGAAAGAAAACATGCAACAGTCTAGTTAACAAATATTGACTCTTCTCCATAAAAACAGTGTGAAAACAGGCCCCAGATTTTAATACAAAAATGTTCCTTTCACCTGTAGCCGTGTATTACAAAGAGAGCAAAGACATGCCCTGTGCTAGCATTCTCATCCCCTTGTCTCCTGCTGGCAAACACAATTCTCAACAGAGCCACAAGGTACATAAATCTGTTCTGCAGAGCTGTGTATCCAAGACAGAGCTCCTCAGAAGGCACAGAGGGCAGAAGAGGAGGCTGCATTCTAGCCTCACACCAATGTATCCCAGACAAAGTGGAGGTTTCTCTGGCTGTTGTTTCTACAAGACCCACGAGGCAGCATCTTCTCTCAGGGTGGCCTAGGAGCTCAGCTCCTTTCTCTTGTGAGAGCCAGGGAGGAAGAAAGAGGCTGGGAGAAGGGTGGCATGGTTATGCCTACTCTTGGCAGAACTCCACACCATGTATTCAGACATACTCTGTCCATCAGCAAAATCCAGAACTGGTCTTGCACTGTTTGACACAGCTGCTGGTTTGGCAGCTCCATGTCTGCTACTGAGAGCTCTTCCACACATGTGCAGGTTCTGTGGCTGGCCAGACAAGGGGCATGTTCTTCAGTATCCTTCCTCAGAGGGGAGCCGCTTCAACTTCTCACATCGAGTGAGCTCCCATCTTCCCTCCCCATGAAGTTTCAAAATCCAGCTGTGGAACTGCAATTCAACAGCACATTGAGGGTTGTCTCTACAAGGGCACGGTCCCCCCACAGTGAGGTCCTCCAGCCTTAGTCACTCCCCTCTGCTTGCCAGAGACCCTCTCTACCTCACCACCACGAGGGAGGCATGGAGCACTGCCTCCCTGTCTCACCTTTTCCAGGCTGGGTCTGTGTCCCACACTGATCAGTGTCATGCCCAGCTGAAGGCACATACGGTACAGTTCATGCTCCACCTCTTCTGTCAAGGCGCTGGTGGCTTCATCTAACACTGAAAGAAAAGCCATGAGCCCCCCAAATCCTCTCCCAACCAGACATCTCCTGTAGGCAAGAATAGCAACTCCCAAGAACATTTCACATATTAACTGAAGCTCATGAAGAGCATCTGCAGAAGGCAAGTGAGGGGAAACCTAAGGACTCTGGTATTCCTCTGGCACAGCTGGTGTCAGGCAACTAGGAAAGCTGTCTTTCCCCCAAGTACTTGAATCCATCCAAACCACACTGTTCACCTCTTTGCTCTCCCTCAACCGCTGCCCACCACTGCCTCATCCCCATCATGGCAAAAGCCAAGACATGACTTTCTCCAGGCAGACCACGTGCCAGAGTGCCAGGCGGAACAGCAGTCAGTGTACTCTTCCAGCACAGACCCTACATGGAGCAGGTAGGATGGCCTGTGGCACCTTCCTGACTATTAAGGGTAAATACTACAGACCTGGACCAAATCAATTCAAATAATTTCTACAGCTTTTAGTTTGCCATCCACAAGTTCCTTCTGTCCAGATGTCACTTAGCTGTGCCACGGGCTTCAGGGGAAAGACAGGTACTTACATGTAGCTACCTGCTACTGAATCTGGCTCTGTTCACCCACATCCAACCTGGCCCTCATGGCAACTTCTCCAACAGCTCAAGCCCCAGCACAGCCTAAGGAATTGGCCCCATTAGCTAACCACAGATGCTTCTGTGGTCTCTCAGGACTGTTTCTCCCACTGCTCCTTGTCTTCTTTTGCCACATCAGGGCTAAATCTTCCATATTGCCCCACAACTGTACAGATGCTTGAGAGCTTCAGATATGACAGCTGCTGCCACACTCCCCAACACATGCACTTCTTTGCATAGCAACTGGTGAGCAGACTGACCAAGTTCTTCTGGTGCCATTGGACATGGACCGTGAACATTAATCACCAGCTCCCCAAGAAGAAAATGTCTTATGTACAGCCTCTTGATTTACCACCATGTGCACAAATAATGAAATGTTTTCACATTTCACAAATGAATCTTCTGTGTGTCATGCTGCTAAAATAATGGCCAAGACAAAGCATGTTCCTAGCACAAAACGGATTTCATGAGCTGTCTCTGTACCGCTTCTCTATACACCAAAGGCCTTGTGTTTCTTTCTCCCCTCTTCTGTAGTCAGTCACTCACCTGCATATTTTGGCTGGAGGTAGAAGAGCCGTGCAAATGAGAGCCTCTGCATCTCCCCTGGGGACAGGATGTCATACCTGCAGCAGGGTCGAGATTCAACACCTTCCTCAAGAAACAGAGCTTGTTTGCTGAAAATCTTATGGCTTCTGATACTGGAGAACAGCAAACAACTGTCCCTATGTGTACCTTGTGCCCCCCTCCATACTGGGACTGGCTCTGCAGCCCTGTACACAGTCAGCTGCCTGCACAACACCACAGCTGGTGATCGTTGGCATAGATGCTTGGGCCATGAAGGCTTTGCTCCTGTATAGTGTCCACGTCTCACAGAACACAGACAGACACAGATAAATCCAGCAGCAATGTGCATCTGCTTAGAAGTGTTCCCCACTCAGAAATCACCCAAATACACACAGACAGTGGGCTCCCTTACCAGTTCCAGTCCACCTGTTCATCCAGTCCTCCAGCCCTTGCCAGCAAATCAGTCTACAGAGAGCACAGCAGACTTGTGAACACAGTCCCCAACCCTGTCAGCCTATGGCCCTAAGCATAACCACCTGCTTTTTGCCCGTCTCCCTTTCCCCACCTGAGCTGAAGTTATACCATATTTCTCCTCCTCTCTCTGTCCCATAGACAGTTGTACCCAAGGCACAAACAATGTCCCCACATAAGTTCAGCACACAATCATGCTGTGCTGCCACAAAAATCATTCCTTCTTCCCTCACTGGTGGCACCAGGAAAGAAGGCAGCAGTGCTATCAGTGACTCACCAGCCCAGCCAGCTCCAGGAATCGCACAATCCTCTCATCATCTGCAGACCCTAGGGAGAGAACCATACAGCATAAGGAGAGGCAGTGTGTATGCTGGGGCCACTGCTGAATGAAGGAGTTGGTGAGGCAGGAGGGAAGAACTCAAGTATCTCCTGAAGCTCAATGTAGTTGACCTGACCACTTAGTTATACCAGATCCTGAGCTTTGGTAGAGATAGTCCCAAAGACTGACCCTCCTTGAAAGTATTAACCATGCCTGTGAGCAGCATACCAGGAGGTAGCTGGGCTCCACAGATACACCTGAGATTTGCCCCAGTTCATGGCCACAGCCAGAACACAAGGATCCAGGCTTCAACTGCCAAGGCCCTGCCCAGTTTCTCTCTTAGAGCTGAGACTGCACACTACAAGTAGTGGAGTCATGGGAACAGGGCTCAGGTAAGAGCCAGCAAAAGGACCCTTTGTGGAAGAGAAATACCTCAGGGTGAGTCAGCTGTGGAGCAGAACATACACTTGAGCTGGTACAGTTAGCATCTATGGAAGTTGAGAGGAAGGGCTGTGCATCTGCCATGGACCTCTCTGAAGCTGCTGGAGAGCCACAACAGTAGCTGAGGGCTGTAGTTACTCTCAGCAAGATTGTGACTCCCAAGCTACAGCAGACCACATGTGGTCTGGCTTCGGAAGAGGGTAGGGGAGAGAAAAGATCTATATATTCTGACCACAACAGTGTGCAAAGCCCTGGGACTTCATTTTGAAAAAGTGGAAAAGTAAAAGATGGAGGTGGATGGAAAATAAGATTAAGGCAAATATGGCTTGCTGAAAGTCAGACTGTACCAAACAAATCAGACGTATCCTGACAGCAACATGTAACATGTCCAGCACAGCAGGAAGAGCATGGCCAGCTTGTCCTCATTATACTAAGAGAGCAAGTTCTTATCAAGTGAGTATGCTCCCTCACAAAAGGAGGGGGACACAGAATTGACCTTAACACACACTAATCTTCTAGGGAACACCAGAGCAACAAAAGCAAAATGGTTGAATGTTCCTGATGGGTTACAGCAGGGAAGAAGCTGCACTGGGTACAGGACAGTGAGGCACTACCACAGCATTGGTTAATTGCTCTAATGGATTTTCACAAACCTGAAAGTGGATAGATCTCCTTCAGGGGATAGATCACCTGTTTAACAGAGCAAAAGAAACCATGTCAGAGGGAGCTGGACATTTCATCAGAGATGCAATAATTTGAACTCAGGCACAAGGGAAGGAGCACCCACAGGTATCCTCCCTCTTGCAGGGTTTGCAGGGCATGACCACAGCTGGGAGCACAGCTGAGGCCAGAGCAAAGACAGACCCTGGGCTCACCTGCTCACGCAGGCTTCCGTCAGTGAAGAAGGGCCTCTGTGGTAGGAACACCACTCCTCGGGGGCCAAAGCAGGTCAGCATGCTGATGCTCCCTGCACAGAGACACTCATCACATTTGCAGTATCAGGCAGGAACTTCCCACTGCCCCATGTAGTGCTGTCCCATGAAGTAGCCAACTAGACCCCCACAAAAGTGCAACACAGAGCAAAGCAATAAGAGCCAAAGACTGTGACAAGAGATGGGTGGCTCAAATCAGTGTATCAGTAACACATTCACCATCACATGGTGGCACTGGCCTCACAAACTACCACACTGCCACCTTGCAAACTCAGGGTAGCCTTGGTTGAGAAGAAGGCTGAGGCAAGTAGCAGTCCTCACCCCGTGTGCTCTCCCAGAGCCCTCCAAGGACCCTCAGGAGAGATGTCTTCCCTGTACCAGTGTTTCCCACAATCATCACGCTGTTTCCTTGTGAGATCCTGAGGTTCAAGTCCTTGATGAGCAGCTTGCCAGAGGATGGTACTGAGAGTGTCACTCGCTCCAGAAGGAAAGCTGTGTCCCTTGGCACTGGCTCCTCCCCAGAATGGTTGCTGGGCCACCACCAAGACAAAGGACAAGAGATCCGGGGGTAAGTGACCATGCTGAGATTGGCAAAAATCAGGGACCTTAGACCTCCTGTGCCTCTGTGACAGTAGCCCTGTCCCACACACCCTGGGAATGACAACTGACAGTGAGCACTGCCTGCTCCAACCAAAAGCATGCAACAGACTGTGACACCAAGAGCCACCTCCCTCCCATGGCAACCTCACACTCTGGCCCGTAAGCTGCAAGCCAGCCAGTTGCTGAGAGGCGACTCACCCGTCCAAATCCCAACTGGTTTTGGCTTCTGAGTAGTTACCATTTTCTTTTCTGCCAAGGCTCAGCAAGGTCTCCTGCAGTTCACCAATCCTAGACACACAAGAGGTTGCATGAAAGCCAGGGACAGCTCCAGCAGCCTCCTCACAATATCCAAACTTGCCCATGCTTGCACACAAACAACAGGTTTTTTAGTTTTTTTTTATCACAGACCTGAGCAGAGTCTTGTTCTGCACTGCCCTTTCCTCCAGAGATGTGCCCACAGATAAGCTCACCTGTGTGTGTAGCCAGCTACATCAGTAACAGTGCTGGAGAGATCTATGAGCTGGCTGAAGCAGCCAATGAGGTAGATGGAAACAAAGGCATTCTGGGGAGAAATCACATGGCAGAGTATGGGTCAGTGCTGAGCTGGGGCCATGACTTATTCCGTGACTGCAAGGAGGCAGCCAATGAGTCCACACATTTGGCCACATCAGCTGTCTCAGCAAGATGAATGAGGAGTGGTGAAGTCATGCAGGATGGTGGGAGTGAAGATTACCACATTTGGAAGAAGCAGGGCTTCCCTACTCAGTGCAGCAGTTTTTGCCAGCTGGACACATGTCCTGTCACCCAGGGATGGTCTTTGCAGGGTGCCTGATGGCCTGCCTATGGCCCAGCATGCTTGCCCAAGTCACACAGATCCATACCACCAGCCCTGCCTCAGCACTGTATATGGCTCAGAGCAGGGTGTCTCAGCCTGCAGTGCCCACTTAGCTATTTTTAGCTCTGCATTCTCTGTCACAAGCCAGCTTTGAGTATTCGTAGAGTCAGGTCAGGAAGGTGAATGCAAGCCAGCTCAGCCTCACTGGGGGCAAGGCTCACCACAGGCAGTAGCCCAGGGCATAACCCAGACCCACAGCACTGCACAGGCCCCATCTCCACCTGCACTGCTGAAAACCAGAGGCTTTCTGACCTCCTGGGTTTTTAAGACACAGAGGTCTGAGCCAGGAAAGACTTACGTAAATGTGTCCTTGACAGTTCTCATGCCCAAGTTAATCAGATACCAGCTGCCTACAAGCTTCTGTTTCCATAACACTGTGAGCTGGGACAGTCTAACCTGAAGATCAAGTGCTGCAGGTTATCTAGTCCCAGGGCCACCAGCACCACATGAAACCTCCATCCTCAGAGCCTGCTCACCCTCCACAATGGGGTCACAGAGATTACCCTTAGCTCACCTTGCTGACAAGGGCACTGAGCTCTATTGGACTCAGGTCACCGTAGACACCAGAAAAGATGGGAATGGCAATGACCACGTAGCTCAGGATGCTGCCCAGGTAATCAAAGGTGTTGATCCCAACTGGGCACAAGCACATTGAAAGAAGACGGTGAGTTAAAGTAGAAACCTCTGTCCCAGCCAGGCCCAAGTGCTGACCCTGAGCCCAGTCGGAGGAAGAGCCGTGTTGTTGCCTTGGCCCTTTATGATGAACCAGAGTAGAAAAACCCATTTTGCAGGATAGCACAAGCACCAGGGTGAAAATGCATTTGCCAAGCGAAGAGCACTTTGGGGCAGGCCTCTGAGCAGAGAATCATCACCCAGACACACAGCTCAGTGTGTGGGGCAAAAGCCACTTTGCCTGCTTTTGCTATGCTTCGGGGGCCTGACTGATTCACAGTAAACAGGAGGGAAGGGCAAAAAGGAAACTTTGGGGTGAGATAGTTTGCCATGAAGTGTGTCTTGGGAGCACACAGGTAGAAAGACTTAAGATTCCAAATTCCCACAGACACTTCTCTGTTCATGGTTCTCCCTTCATTACACCACTCAGAAGCTTGCTGTGCTGCTGAGGTCAGGAAGAGCTGTCTTTATAGGGGTCATTGAAAGAAAAAAACTCAGTAAAAAAGGGAGAAGGAATAGTTTCAGGGAACAGCTATGCTTAAGGGACAGGTTCTATAGGAAAGAAGTTTCCACAGTTCCCAAAAACATATACAATGCCCAAAACTCAAGCCCTTCCCTCTTTTCTTGGTGTGTGAACATCTGTCCCACAAAAAGCCAGATTCTGGGTCATCCACAACTTTGCCTCTTTATGAGGCTTTTACACAATGGAATTCCTATTTAGCACTGCAGGAGGCACCCTCTGTTCACCCTCAGGGCTTTCACAGAGCAGCAAGAGGCAGAAGAAGAAAACACAGCACCCACCCAACTACTCTATCAGTAGAGTTTCCCAGTGAGTGGGCCACCAGAATGGAGTTACCACATGTCCCACTTCCCCCCCCGACTCTGCCCACTCACTGTATAGCCACAGCTCCTTGCCTATCAGCTCTCTCTGGGTCTTCAGCAGGCTCTGCAGCCTCCGGTTTGTGCGCATGTGCTCCACTCGCCCAGCCCTGTAAAAGTAACATTGCAACATGCCAGACATCCTAGAACCTTGGGCTTTAAAACTGAAGCTTTGAACGGGCCTGGCACCTTTGCTTCTGACTAACAAGCTCTTTATTGACCAGGAACTGAACAGCCAGGACTGCCTTCCTGAAGGGTATCATCAAGGAACTCTGGTTGAAGCAAGCAGTCCTACAAATCTCTCCCAGAGCCCATGGCTGCTGCTGTTGCAGCAGGAGCAGGTAAAGCCAGGCCAGACACTGTCAGAAGCTCCAGCCTGAAGCAATGTACACCTAAGGTCAAACACAGTTCCCAAATACAGCCTGGCTGGAAAAGAGGGATGGCACTGCTTCACAGCTGGATCCAGAAAGTAGAGGGCAGAGGAGAGTCCAGGGGGTGATAATCAGCCCACATGGCCTGCATGGCCAGCAGCCTTAGCCCACCTCTTCCCATTTCCCACTCCACAGGAATGGGACAAAGGCAAGTCCTGAGCAGTGCAGCCCCCAGTATGGGTACCCCAGCTCCACAACTTCCCCCTTCCCAGGACTATCTCCATCAGGTCACCCACCTCACAAGTTAGTGGTGATGCTCCAGTGGCCAGGCTGAGCCAGGAGCAAGGAGACATCTCCTAAACCACCACCTTCAAGCAAGTATGACAGCTCCTTCTGCTGCTCTGCAAGGCCTGGGCTGCCCTCAGGTGGTAAAATGCAGAGAGCGCTCCACGTCTCATTCCAGTCGCCCACCTGCCATAGCACCTATTGCCCCTGACATCCAGCAGAGGCTTGTGCCCACTACACATGATCTATGCAACAGAAAAGTCACTAGGGCCCAAGAAGATATGGCCAGAAGCAGCACAAAAACATCAAAAATAATATTTTTGAGGTCTCATTTCTAAAGATTTTCAGTTCATAGAAAAATACATTTTCTTTCTCAAAAATGCACCTGGTTAGAATTCAGTTTGGCTTTACTGCCTTACAACACATCTCAGGTAACTACTGAGCTGCAGTCTTTACTTTCCATGTGTTAGGAAAGGAGAAAGGCTTGGATACAAGGAATTAAAGGTGAGAAAGGAACTGGGGACCTTTGTTCTAGAGCTATTATTCTGTTGCAGATGAGGAGAGATTGCTGTATTAGTTTCTTCTTTTCCTCCCATTCACTTCACTTTTAAAGCAAATTTGCAAAAGGCTTAGTAACAAAAGAAGTAAAAAGATGGCAGTGCTCTGTTTCTGTTTCTTCCTTTACCAAAGGAATGTTTAGGCAGTCTTAAGAGGACAAGGTCACAAGCTAGAGAAGTTGAGCTATCAAAACCAACCATTTACCATATACTTCTCATCTTGCAGGATTCTAGGAATGCAACCTTTAAAAAAATTCCTTTATTTTTAATTATGATGCATACCATGAAAATGCCAGGTTGTGTGCAACTCAGCTAAGTTCTAGTTTCACACAAAATTAAGCTTTTCTACTAAAACATTGTACTGAACCAAAACATTCTGTTTTTGGTATAATAATCCACTTTCCATTTTCTACTTAGTAATAGAATAAAACAAATCAAAATTGTGAGGGAAAGTACTGGATCTTAAATAAGGGCATGTAATTACAGTATATTTTCCATTATAAAAATTATCATCAACCAGTAAGAAGCCGAGTACAAAAAATAACTCAGACTTGCCAGTGCAAACCAAGATTGATTTTGATTATTTAAAGTAGTTTCATGCCTGTCAATGTAAGTTGTTATGAAATCAGGCAAGCAGCAGCAGGATGGGGCCAGAAGCAACACGCAACAAGTCCTCAGCAGAATCAGATGCAATAAGACTGTGAGCAATCTTCCAGGTAAGGACCTAGCAAAACATCAGTAATGATCTCTAAGCCAGCATCAAATCTCTATCTGCCTCTGAGGATGTTAGAAGGGAGGCAAAGGAAAGATAGTTGTCTCCAGTTGCTGTGGATTACTTCTGCAGATGATGCACAGAATGCAAAGAACCAAGTGTCAGGGCTGTATGATGCTGCAGTGGAAGGGATAGAAAGCTGCAGCAACAGAACTTGGGCTCCTCTGGGAAATGTGAACACAACAAGGATGCTCTGAACTGGGACAATCCTTTGGAGGATACAAAGAAATTAATGCTACTAACCTGTAAAAAGCAGCTGGTTCTGCATTGACACGAATCTGCATGTGCTTGAACCTGTACAACCAAAAAAACGTAATTGTGCACAAATGCTCAGTGAATTATGTAGCCAAAAACATTCCTAGAGGAAACTTATCTTGCATGTTAGAGCAGTGATCTGAGGCATCTCTTGACAGAAATATTCAACAGGCTCAGAAAGACACCAGAGACCAAGGCTTAACATGAGGTGCCATCATTCAGGGCCAGCTCAGTGGTACATTTGATATCCTGCTCTCTGTGCACATCTTCTTAGCCTTGGGCTTACTCTTTGCTGCTAGTCCAGCATCTCCACCATACAAAATCACCGCAGCCAACTGCCCTGGGCTGGGTTCCCTGTGCCACAACAACTTCTGTTGCTGTCCCTGGATGCCCTGAACCCCAGGGAAAGCTACAAAGCCCCTGCTACACACACAGCCAACCCTGCAAGCAAGGGGGAGGACGTGAGTTGCAGAGCATATGGAAAGACTGGGCTGTGAGACTGAACCAAGGGCATTGCCTGCCATGACACAAGGCCGTGAATGGTTGGCAGGGACTCAGTACACTGACTCTGAGGCACCATTGCACAGGTAGCCTTCTCTGAGTGTGGGGAAAGTCACAGACAAGACAATTAGCTACATACACAGCCCTGAATGGAGACAAAAAATCAGCTTTCACAGGAGCTCCCAAGGGGAAGTGAAAACACAGCTCTGCTGGGACTCACCTGAAATCTCCCTCCAGTTTTTCCTGTTGCACAAGTTTAGACACAATTGGGCTCATCAACACTTTGTTAATCATCGTCCCAATGATGAAATACCCAAAGATGCTCACCGGGCCTAGCCAGCCAGTGCTACAGAGGAGAAAGAGAAGTCAGCCAATAATCCAAGCAAAAGGACACTCCTGCACCATTAGGCTCAAGCAATCAGAGCCCTCAGCTGTCACCTCTCTTGGCTTTCACAGAAGTTTGGGGCCAACATTGCACATCCCAGCATCCCCAAGGCAGAGTTCTCCTGGGAGTACAGAGACCACTCACCCATGTGTACAAATATCCATCTGGGGAGTTGTAATGTGGGTGGCAGGCTCCAAAAGAAGAACACAGAAAAGAGGTGTGCAAGCAGGGCCAGGATACATCCTTACCTGTGAAAGCACTGGTATGTGTAGTAGGCCAGTGTGAAGGGTGAGATGACGAGCTTGCTGGCCATGGAGCTGAGCTGCCTGCAGAACCTCTCCACATCCTGGCTGATGCGCTGGTCCCTGCTCAACACAAAGAGCCATTGACACCATTGCAGCCCAGAAGCAAGAGGCAGTATTAAACCCTAACAGGGCACAAACCAGGCTGTTTCAGTGCATGAACACAGGACAGACAGCAGGTGAACAGCCTTACCTGGGAAGGATCTGCAGATTCCCCACAGGAGACCATTTTCATGGCCCAGCAGAACCCACCCAAGAGCCTTCATGGCACCCAGGAAGAACAACTCTTGCCATTGCTTTCAACCTGTTCCTTGTATTTATCCCTTGTTCCACTTTCAACATTATTCAACACTTGTGCTGAAGGTCTCTGCATCACTGTCCTTTACTCCTCTCCTGGAACGACCCCCCATATTATGAAAAACTACTGACTGTCCCCCTAACCTTCAGTACTGGACTGAGATGCCATCAGACCCATCAGGACCAGCTAGAGCACAAGCCAGGCCTTTGCCAGCTATTGGATATTTGCAAACACTTGCATCAAAGCTACCCTTTCACAAGATCCAATCCCTTGGCTCTGTGTGGAGTGCCTCTGGTTCCTTTGTTGCAAAGAAGGAAGTGCTTCCACCCACCCCAGCCCACAAGAGCAGGAAGCAGCACACCAAGCTTTCTCACCTCACTAGCAGCAGGCACGTGGGTGACAAACGCTCAAGTCCCATCTATCCCACTACTGAGCAGAAGTTGCACTTGGGATAGCCAGGAAGAATTTCAGTATATTTACTCCTCAGCACCTCATCTGTCCAGAGCACATGGATGCAGGCTTCAGCCTACTGTTGCTAAGCTCCAGTGGAAAGGCCATAACTTAATGCTGGAGTTCAGAATGAAGAGCAAGGATGGACTCATGGGTAGTCTCAGTGCAGATACTACCACAAAGGCACTCATCTTTTAGCACTTTTGCAGTTCTGGAACAGCAATAGATTTAATTCTGGGGCAGCTCTCACCCTGACTGACCTCGCAGCATCATTTTTCCTTCTCCTCAGACTGTAATATTCCCACAAAATTGTAACTTAAATTGTGCTAGAGTCTCGTAGGAGGATACTGCTTTTTACAAGCTATTAAGTAACATGCAATGAAAATACATGAAACACAGGAAAGCATCAACTCAAATGCTCTACTACATGCTGCAAGTGCTTGTATGCCACTCAGAACCCACTCTTCATTCCTTCAAAGTGGGTGACTCCTTGCATTTAACACTCAGTTTGGTTTGCACTGCATAATGGGAGGTCTCTCTTGCTCTAGGTTTGTTCTCTAAGTACCTGTTGCAGGGAAAAAGCTCTCAGCAAGGAATTGCAAGATGAAGAGAATTTTTGCAGTGGCACCAAAACCACACTAAACAGTAAGATTGAAAGTTGGAGCAGAAGCAAGGTGTAATGAGACATACTCCACAGTAATCCCACACATTTGGTCTGCAAAGGCCATGAGAGCTGTCTCTTGCTGCAGGGCAGACTGACCCAGTTGTCTCCTACATTTCACTGCACAATGTGAACATGTTCCCTAGTTAAAAATAAACCTAAGCAGAATAATCATGTGGTATGGGGCCTCTGTCCTTCTCTTCCACTTGTGTCCCCAAAGAAAAAGACAGGCATGCAGGAGCTTCTGGCTTCAGTGTGCTGCACTGCCTGAGAAGAGCTGCATGCCCTGGTGACAAACATGTTTTTTTAACCTCTCCTTGTAACTCCATGCCACTGAAAACACTATCAGAAATGAACATTTAATGATATTGGGAGTAAACACAACAGCAACCCGGAAGTGTTTGATAATGACGACCTACTGCCCAACATGTGGAGCTGTTTGACCCAAGCTGAACCTCTCTCCTTGCTTCCTGCTCCCCCTTAGATACCCAGCATGTTTTCTTGCAGCAGCCACACAAACCACCCTGCTCTGCAATGAAGGAGCAAGGACAGGCAGCCAGTAGCAACAGGCAGCAGAACTGCAGGAGCTGCTTCAGTTTCTTGAAGTTTTCACTATTAGCAAGAGTTAGGGGTCCCTGCAAGACAGCAATTTTTTCCCCAGGACCCTGGGAAGCTTGTTGTCTTGTCCTCTTGCCATCAACATGGGATATGGCACCAATGCAGTGACTAGATCAGAGGTGCCCATTCCAGCAGAGGAGAGCTTGGAGTCTCAAAACAATGGTATAACAACACATTATTTAGAAAATATTCCCCTTTGATTTCTAGTTTTTCAGCTAGTATTTAATAATAACAACTTTAAATTCTGGAGGGGGAAGAATCAGGGAGATTCTACACTGAGATTAGCTCAGTTGGTTAAAGCATCGTGCTAATAATGCCACGGGTTCAATCCTGTGTGGGCAACTAAAGAGTTGGACTCAATGATCCATGTGGGTCCACTCCAACTAAGAGTATTTTGTGATTCTCTGACCTCTCACATGAGGTCTAACATAGGATTTTTAGCTTTTCACAGTGTGCAACTATGACAGCAATGCCCTGTGTTTGAGGACAGGCTGGAAGGCCAAGGTCCACACACAGCTGTGAGGAAGGGCATTCGACCTTTGCAGCGCAGCCCAGATAGATCAACAGCTCTGCAGTAAGCAGGACAGTGCACAAAGCAAACTGGAGAGGGACCTCTTGGGGGTGGGTCTGGGATCCACAAGGAGACTGAATGCTCCTCCTCTGATATTTCAAGTCATCACTGACACTTCCTTCCTAGGAACGGGAAAGGGAAATGCAGCCCTCATACAGTGCAAAACAAAGCCCTTCCTGGATTTGGTTCCCATGGGTTATCAAACCACTAAAATACAACTGAACTGTGCTCAGCTGCAGATCCTGGCGTTCGAAGTTCAAACAGAACAGGGACTGTCCTAATGCACCAGCGGTGTGAAGGAAAGGAGAGGCACTGCTGACTCCAGCCAGGCCCTTTGCAACATCACACAGTGTCAAGGGTTGAGTTTGCAGACAGCATGTTTTATAGCAGAACTAGATAGAGCCCTGTTCCAATGGGCATCCACTTTCCTTGCAGCCGAAACATCCTGCCCCTAAAACCATCACGACCGGCAGTCACAGGAGTTCCCAGCAATAGGTATCACCTCCCACCAGGGTAGAAGAGGGTCCCTAGATTTGTGCCTAGATGGTAAAAGCTTCTAGGGCTCAAGCCCCTACCCAGAGACAAAGAGAAGTCAGGAAAAGGTGCGCAGCAGCCCAGGAGAAGCCAAGCAAGATACTGAAAGAAGCTGCCAGCAGCCTACGGGTTATCGATGTCCTCACGCAGCACGAGCAGGTTGTAGTAGACCTGGCCTTGGAAGTAGCAGCTGTGGAGGTATTCAGTGAGGGATTTCCTCCAGTTCACATACATCATGTTGCAGATAAACTGGTCGAAACTTTTTAGCTGGAACAAGGGCAAAGAGATGGATGGGGAGAGATAAGTGAGAACAAACATTTTTTCAAAATGAAATAAAAACCAACAGTTTGTAGTAGTGACCCAGGGTATGGGCAGACTTGAATCCTTTATGACCAAGATCATGCCAGGAGCCATGAGCAGCTTTCTCTTCCTCTCCCAAGACACATGAGCCTCTGGTCTTACCGTGGAGTTCACAATGATCAGAGTCACAGCAACGGCAGTCAATGTTTTGAATCCGGAGAAGTCCTTGTTCCCTAGGACTTCATAGTACTGGCTGGGGATGACGCCGACCTGGTAAATAACCAGCTGCTCTGGAGGAGAAAGGCAAGCAGGGGAAGGAATTGATGGACTGCGGTGACAAGGCAAAGTGGGGACCACAGGGAGCAGACATGGGGTGCAGCCCCCCATCCCCACCAGCCGGGCTCACCCAGCAAGGCGACACCGAGCAGCGTCAGGAACATGAGGGCGCTCGGGGAGGGCCACCCGGGAAAGAGCACGGCCAGGAGCCGCAGGAACCGCCGCAGAAACAGCCCGTCCAGCCGGGAACTAGCCCTGCAACGGAGGGAGACGCCGGGGATGGCAGTGAGATCGGGGGTCCCACCCCAGCTCCCCTCCGCCACGCCCCGGCCCGGCCCGCTCCGTCCTCACCGCCCGCGGGCCCCGGCGCCCCCCGCGCTGCTGCTGCTGCCCCCCGCCATCGGCGCCCTCCGGACCTGACCGGCCCGGCACGGCCCGGCCCGGCACGGCCCGGCCCGGCCAGACCCGCCCCTGCGGGCGCTTGACATGAATATTCATCACCTCTCCTCGCCCTGCATCCGCCCCGCCCGGGGCCACCGCCGCTGCCGCCGCTTCCGCGTGCGGCGTCACCACAGAGCTCCCGCCCAGCGCCGCCTCTCCCCCGCGGCCGGGCGGGCACAGCGCCCCCTGGCGGCGCCGGGCGGGTGTGCTGCTCAGCGCCCGCGCCGTCCCCACACCGCGGCGCCGGGCGGGCCATCCCGGCGGGCCATCCCGGCGGGCCATCCCGGCGGGCCATCCCGGCGGGCCATCCCGGCGGGCCATCCCGGCGGGCCATCCCGGCGGGCCATCCCGGCGGGCCATCCCGGCGGGCCATCCCGGCGCGGTGGATGTGCTCGCGTCCCTCACCTCCTGCCCCCCGCCTGCTCACAGAGCCGGACCGTGGTGCCGGGCAGGGTCCAGGGCCGAGCCGCAGCTGTAGGGCCGCAGAACCGGGCATTAACGCCTCTCTTGAGGAAGGAGCAGGACAGGCACGAACTGATCCCTCTGCGGATCCCAGGGGCTGAGGGACAGTCGCCGTGGGCAAGAGGTATTGCCCGCCTGTTAGAGGGGAGACAAGGAAGAAGCACCAGTACTAATTCTGCACGTTCGTCTTATTTTGGGGTGGGCAGTGAAGTTTCAGGTTGCTTCCTAAGGACTCACAGCTGGCAGTGGCCACTGCAGGGGATTTCTCAAGCCGGTTCGCTGGGATTAGGCAGCGATCCCCAGCGCGATGGTGAATGGCAGTGCATGCTCCCCAGCCTGCTGCAGGAACGCGAATGAAGCACTGCGAAACCCCCGGCGAAGGGAGGGACTTCAAGAAAGCAGCAATGAGCTGCCAGTGAATGGACCCTCTGGCTTCTCAGTGACCCCAGTTTTAATACAGAAACCAACTATTTTTTTTTTCAGGTTTGGTTTGGAATCTGTTTTCATAACCCAAAAAGTTATGAAATATTTCAGAACAAGTACATTTCTAGACAAACCTGGTGATTAGAGATGAGAGATCCTATGAGCTGCCGTGCCTTCCTTACTTATGTGTCTCTCACCTACCATCCAGTTGATGCCATTTCTTCTGCAGAGCCTTTGGGCTTTTGCGTGTACCCTGTGAGCCCCTCTTCCCATTTGCCTTGTGGCTTTGTTCTTCTGCCATTTCCCTGCCTCCCAGCCCTTCTTCTCTTCCTTCATCCTCATCTCCTTCATCTTTTACTCTGCTGCTACCTGCTCAGTGGTCCAGATAATTCATACTTCACACTTCACAAAATCAGTGTATATGTTCTCAGGGATGAAAGAAGACACATCAGTGTGTTTCCTCAGCAAATGGCCTTGTCTCTAAGCAGTGCCCTTTCTCCTTGCCCTCATCTCCCTTCTCTCTTCTCTTTTGGAATTCACAATGCTATCAGTCATACCTAAAGGTTAAGCTCCAGAGGGCAGAGATCAGGCCTATGAAAACCTGACCTCAGTGATGACTAACTTTTATGTTAAAAGAATCATGGGGGTTTTTTTCTCAGCTGTTGCATCAGACCTGGGTGACGTTTGCTCCTAGGCAGTCACATCCTCTCATGGGGCAGTACTGCAGCTGTGGCAATTGTGTGGGTCACCTTGTCAGTGGTTACCAGGATTGAACTGACTCCTTTGCTCTGTTGTCCACTTTATGATGAGGGAGTATTCCTTCCCTTCCCTCCTCGACTGGTGAAATGGCTTTCCAGCACCAGGGGAGTCAGAGGATCTAACACAGAGATGAGATGGCCACAACTGTCTGTCCCAAGCCCGCCCTCCTACTTCTTCCTTCTCCCAGCCCTTTGTTCTGTCACTGGCACCCCACGACCTCCACCTGATAAAGCACACGCTGTGAGCTCCCTTCGGCATATCAGCTTCACGATTTTTCCTGGGAACTCTCCTAAGGCAGCCAAGATCAAGAACAAAAGAGAAGTGCCTTCTCAGTGCCTCTCCATCCCCCCTCCGAGGCTGTGCCCTAGACACTCAGCTGCTGTCAGCACAGAAACATTTACATCTTTTACAGCACTCCAGCTCTACTTCTCACGTTTCTCCCCCAGCAAACACCATGGCCATTTCAGTGTGTGCCTGGGGGCAGGGCTTGGGAAAGGACTGGGGAATCACAACTTGAGCAGAGTTTTATGGGTCTGTTTGCACTGAAGGGCCATATCTCAGCTCCCTGACTAGCTACAGACCCAAGAGAAACCCCCTCTGCATTGCTAACCTGTCATCGAAGTGTATGCCATGAATCCAGCGAAGGGAGAGCTGGGCCTGGCTTGGTGGGTCCTGGGCTCCTTGAGGCAGTGCAAGTTAATTCCTTGTGGTGTTTAACCGCAGCCCCTGCGGCTCCTGCTTGCTAGGTGTGAAACGTCCCATCCCCCATCCTGCCCTGCCTGTTCCATGCATTTTTGCCCTGCTCTGGACCAGTGAAGGAAGCCAGATCCTCCTGCATCCCTGGCCTCCCAGCCCCTGGCTCACATTGTTCCCCACTGCCCCTCCATGTTTCCATTTCCCTGTGGTCCCTCTCTGCCTGCTGGCCTGAAGCTGGGATGCAGGGAGAAGCCTGACAGACCCATCTTTCACTGCCTTTGTGTGGTAAGTGGTCCTGGGTGTCCTCTGAAGCAAGCAGCAGCTTCTGTCATCACAGAAAGAAACACAAAACTGCAGCCTTGAATCTGTAGTTTGCTTTCCCTCTTTCCCAGGTCTTCCTTAATGCTGCTGGCTTTGTGATGTTGCGTAATGAAGCACTGCCAGATTATCCCCTTCCTGGGCTTTCCAAAACTGAATCCACCATTTCCTGCCCATGTTTCCAATTTCGATTCTCCTCATAGGTACCTGTCCTCACCAGAGCTTGCAGCTTCTGCAGTGTGGGATCACCTACAAGCTTTAGCCCTCTGTCAGATCATTAGTAAGGAAGGGGTAATGAAAACTCCCATCCTGAGTTTCAGCTCTGTCTATATTAGGGTGTGAACTAAACCAGATAATTTTCAGCTGGATCAGCAAGCTGAACTGACTGAGAGTCCCTCACACTCCTGTGCCACCCCAAAGCAGAGGGTGGGAATGGGAAACCAAGGGGGAGCAAACAGCATAGGCCAAGCTCAGCACGGCTTAAACCTCCATGGAGCCGCACCACGGGCTCCTGCTGTGATATCTTAATGATTCTGCCTTTTCCTTCTCCACACTCTCTGTCTTAATTAGCCTTTCCCCCTCCTGTGGGCCAAACTGCTCTGCTTTCTTTTCAATCCTCCTTCCTTGTGCTTTGCCTCTAACAGGGTCTTTCTACTGTACACTTCAAAGGCTTTGCTTGCTTCGTCTCCCCCATGCTGGCATTGGCTGGTAACACCCCCAAAGCAGGCCAGGTCTGCCATGAACTCAGTCATTGAAACGGCTTTGGGCCCTTTGGAACTGGGTAAGAAGCAGGCATAGGGGAGGAGAGGTCAAGGATTTTCAGCATTTCACCTATAAGAAGAATTATTAGTAACACAGGAAAAAAAAAAGGCGGGGGGGGGGGGGAAGGGACCCCTCCTCCACCCACCCTCCCCAGAGGAGAGCCCGCTGAGGGCAGAGTGCTTTTATGTGCAAGTGGGAGGGAAGGAGAGTGTTAGGGCTTCACAGGGAAATGCTTTGATCTTGACTTTGAATCTCCTTCAGTTCCCAGCTCTCCCCCACTCTCCCACCTATGGCCAGGACCACAGGATGTGGCCAGGACTCCTAGTCCTTGCTCAGTGCTGCTATGGTACTTCACTTGCTGTTTCACATTTAATGTCCTCCTGTGCACCTGGGAGCCTCACAGAGGCCTCGTGGAGCAAGAGCACAGTGCCAACACCAAGTTCAAACTTTCCCCCTATCTCACAGAATGGGAAGAGAAAGGGAGCCCAGTTGGACAGAAGCCAGAAGGGAAAAGAGCCCCGAGATGAGCAGAGGTGAATTAGAGATGGGACCTATTCTCAAGGCTCTGGTACTCCAGGGTGGGGATCAGGCAGATCTGGCTCTCCCATGTGTCCTAGTGCTTTAGACTGGTCAGTGCTGAACATGACCCAGAAGATGAACTAGGAAGCAGTAACCATTAGGAGAGGGACAGGGAGTGGCTCTCAGAAGACAGCACTGATGTCCCCATGTCCCACAAAGAGTTATTTTAAGTTGGAGAGAGGAGAACAGCAATGAGAGCCCCTGGTGTTCTCTGCAGGATGGGAAGGAGGTGGCACTCATGAGTGCTGGATGATGGGGAATGACCCTGAGTTCTGATTCACTTCAAAGGAAGAGGACCATAGGGTGTGAGAGAGACTTAAGGGCCTCCAGTCTCTTGTCCAAGGTGGGATCTAATGTGTACGCAAGTTCCCCATTTCCCCTGGGAGATGAAAGTCCTGACTGGACCTTGCCCTTAAGCTGTCTTCAAGTTCAGGCCAAATACTTCTGTGTCTGTGTTGCTCCTTTTTTTCTCAGCTGAAGTCACTCCTGTTAACTGCTGTCCCCTGCTGAGGCTGATGCACTTGAATATCCCTGCCTGCCAGTTCTCACTTCAGCACCACTAAATAGACTTTTTCCCTACATCATCTCCTATTTATAATTTAATCACTCCAGCTCTGCTACTCCTGGCTGAAAACTTCCTATAGTTTGTTTCTTTCCCTTTCAGTATGATTGAAGCAGACCTGTCTGCCAGTCCAGCACTGTCCCAGGCATGCACAGACCAGAGGGTGCCTCACAGGACTTCTCTGCAGAGCCCAACCATTGCTCTCTCTGAGCATCACTTTAAGGGCTTCAGCACAGACATGAGGCAGTGGGTTCAAAGGTGGTTTCAGGCCTGGGAATGAGAAGTACCAGACAATGTGAATGCCAAAACAGGACTTCTGTCATTCACAGTAAACAAGTTACTCCAAAAATTGAGGTGGACTTCATGTTTTCCAGGTCCCTCTTGGGCAATATTGCACCAGAACCCTTTGAACTTCCTTCTCCCTAAGACTGGTGGGCATATTGCAGCTGCAGCAATCTGATTTCTCTTGCCAGTTCAGGATGCAAGCTCTGCTCATTGCTCTTTCCTTGTGGAGCAATGCAAGGCACAGGAGAGAAAGCAGCCAAGACAGTAGACACTTTGGACCCTCTTAGAAGCTCCCATGCTCTCATTTCCATCAGCCCCTCTACAGTCCCACCTCCCCTGACTTCCTGGAGAGATTCAAATTCTGCAGTGCTCTGGAGCGAGAAAGGTGGGAAAAAACAGAAGCCAGGGTACCAGCAATGACTTTAAGAGGATGGATGCGCCAATTTAGCCCATGTATAGAATATAAATGGGTCATAAAGTAGTATGGGTCAACCTTTTCCAGCTCCAGAAGTGGTTTTGGCAACTGATCCACAGTCTGACCTGCCCCAAATGGCATTTGGCTGCCCAGGTGTTTCAGTTATATCCCATCCTCTCTCAATAGTCTCATCTGGTCCACCCATGGACAGCCCTGCAGTAGGTAGGGTGCTCTGACTCCCTCCACTCCTGGAGGTCCCCTAGGTTGGACTGGGGAACTTTCCTAATGGGGTGGATAGCTGAGTGTTTAAATGTTGTCCCCATGTGTGACACTGTCAAGATTGTCACGTTCCAGTGACAGAACCAGAGCAAGACCTGTTTTATTATACAAGGACTCAGCACTAAGTCCTTGAGACATCCTCATGAGGTTCAAGCCAACAAGAATTCTATCTGCTAAACAAAGAGGTTGCTCATGACCTGGGAGAAAACTCTATGCTCAAACCTGGAGCAGTAAAACCTGCCTTACAGCACATGTGCCTGGAGACCCCCACAGCTGGACATCTCTGCACCTTTTCTCTGAGCCTTGTCTGGGAGAGAACGGGCTGCAAGCAGGCAGGTTATAACCCAACAGACAGAAAAGCTTCTGGTAGCCATAGCTAAACTGCAAAGGTCTCCATGGTTGTAATGATGAGGCATCCTGCACCAAAGCAGGAAGCACTCTGGTCCCCCACTGAACTCCTCCAAGGAACAGAAAAATGCTAACTACTTGTTTATAAGCTGGAAGCGGGTGTGTGCGGTCATCTGCATAACAGAACTGCCCAAGCTGTCTCTTTGTGTGTTTTCCAGCTCCTATGTTAATCACTGACCCTGCTGACTCCGGCATTTACCAGTGTCTCACTGCCCTGTGAGCACTGCTTTGCATTTGCAACCCAAGAAGTTAAAAGGATGAAGGATGAGAAGGGAAGCTCAGCAGCTGTGGATATGAACACCAGCCTGCCAGAGGGGAAAAGAGCCAGGACTGGACAGGTTGATAGAGAGAGTGAAGCTGGCTTTGAAAGATTGTCTGAAGGGGATAAAGCTCACCAGAGAATGGTTTCGGTCTCTCTTCCTTGCACTGTAGCTTCTCTAGGTCCAGTGAGAGTGACCTCTTTGAGTCCTGAAGGCCAGGGTTCAGTGTCACCTGGGATGATGGCTCCTAACTGAGGCTGGGAGGACTCTCAATCAGTCAGTCCACAGCTTCCAGGGAGCCTTTTCCTCCTGTCAAACCCTCCCGGCATTCCTGGGATCAAATGTGAGACAAGAGAAGTGGGAAAAAATGCTCAGGGATATGTGCTTCTGGGCAGTGAAGGTATGCCTTGATTTGTGCAGCAATGCTTGCCCCTGGACCGTGGTGTAAGCAAAGGCAGCAGGAGAGGGAGCTGGGCACATTTACCCTTTGAAATATCTGTGTTTTGTTGCTTCCTGAATTGCACAGGAATCCTATACATGGTGTCTCTGTGAGCCCTCCTGCCCTCTCGTTGCCAAATGCTGCAGCAGAAATGATGCCACAGTGAGGTTCCCCAAGGGCAGAGGCATGTGGGGCAGGAAGCCCTTGCAGTCTCTGGCATCAGGAGTTACTTTGTGCCCCTCACTGGATTTGGAGCAATTGTGGCAGGTTTCAGGCTGGTCCCCAGGGATAGGCTGGAGAGAGGAGAATAGATACTGTCTGCAACCAGAGCTACACGCACACAGGGGACCTGAAGCACTGACATAGTTAGCGAAGATCTCAACTCTTCCCTCTTGACCAAACTATGACCCCTGTCATTAAAATGTACCCAGCCTCACACCCAAGACCAGATGGGCTCCTTGGGTTCCTGTTTTGGGATGGTGTAGGTTGGGATGAGGCAGGTTCTGGATGAAGCTCTAGAGCTCTGGGCATGTGCAGACGCCATAGGGTGGAGGTGGTGTTGACAACCTAGCAATGCTGGATCGATGCTGGAACGAGGTGCTTGATGTGCTGGCTGTTTGCATAGCCTCACGTGATGCCCAAGAGACAGGATGAAGCCATTGTGAGAGCAGGAGTTAAGGAGGGGGACCTCGGCCCTGAGATTAGGCTGAGGAGGCAGCAGGGCAGAGATAATGGGGAGAAAGACAGCTCCACTGAGGGCCCAGGCATCAGCAGGCAGATGTAAGGCTGTCCAGAGCTGAGGACAAGCAAAAGGTTTCTGTAATTTGGGTGCCTCCCGCAGACAAATTAGAAGGTTTTGACGGGCAGCTTTGCCTGCCTTAGGAGCCCAAGGGTTCCACCAGCCTGGCCTTGCTGGTGAAAGGGCTGCACTTGGGAAGGAGACAAAAGGGCATGTCCTAGCTAGCCGGACAGAAGGACCATGGCCTCGTCAGGAGCAAGTCAGGAGAAGACACACATACAGGCTGTGCCAACCCTTGGGCTGCAATGACACTCACCCGGGACATGCCTGCTCCCCGTGGGACACGGTGGCGCAGGCAGGCGCCCAACTCCCACCCCGTGGCCCCATGGGCTCCGCCACTCGCCATGCGGCTGAAGCCATGCGGGCGGGATGAGGGGCAGGAGGATGCTTTGGGGCGCGGGGTGCCCGGGCGCTCCGGGGCGCAGCGGGGCAGGGCGGCCGGAGGCGGCGGGCCCTTTAAGTGCGGCGGCGGCGGCACAATGGCCATTATCACTTTAGCTTTGGAAGTGACCCCCGGCCCGCTCCGCTTTCATCTGGGCCGGGGCCGCGGGGATGGCCCGCTTCCTGGCGGGGGAGGGGAGGGCGGGGGCCGGCGGGGAGGGGATGGGAGGGGCGGCCCGGCCCGGCTCGGCCCGGCCCGGCGCCGCACGCGGCCGCCCGCTCCCGAGGGTCACTGCGGGGCTGGCACCGGGGCGGCCGCGGCTCCGCACCGCTTCCTGCCGCCGCCCTTAAAGGTGCGGGGCGGCACAGGGTGCGGGTTGGGCGTGACTTGACCCGCGGAGTCAGGTGAGTGCCGAGCCGTGCTGGGCGCCGTCGGGGCCGCGGCTCCTCGGCTCCTCGCCGTCCCTTCCAAAGCCGCGGGCTGTCCCGCTGTGGCGGCACCATCCCCGGGCGGGCGGGCGTCCAGTCCCCTTCTGCCCTCGGTCTCCGCTCGGCAGCTGCCCGGGCACCGGCGGCTCTCCCCCGGCCTGGGGCTGTGTGTCCCTTTGTCTCCTGGCGAGGGGAGCGGCCGCCTGTGCTCCCCCCTGGGGTGCGGGGCCGGCCCCTTCGCGGGGCAGCCGCACGGAGCCACCCCCGCCGCCTTCGGGAGAGCGCGAGCAGCCGCGGGCGCCGGGGCTGGGGGTGTCCCTCAGGCGCCGCCCGCACCGAGCGCTCAGTGCCCCCGCCCGAGGGGCGGACGAAGCCGGACTTGGCTGCAGCGCTTCGGCCTAGGTTAAGGTGGGTCTGAGGCTTTTCCCTCTCCCGGTGAGCGGTGCCCCATTTGTGAACTTCGGTGGATATGTGGATGTTGGCAGATGGAGCAGGCATCCTGCTGCCTTTGCTGCTTGCCCCTGGAGTCCCTCCGGTGATATTTCTAGCCTAGACAGCTGCTGGAGGCTACCACTTCTCTGCTCATGCCCTGCGGTCCCGCTGGTTCAAATAATCCTCTCAAATGAGAGCCTGTACCACTGGGGTGGTGTGAAGCCGCAGCTGGGGCTGGGCAGTGAGCCACTTTACCCGGGTAGGCTGGGGTGTATGAACACCCCTGCTTCTCTGGGGTACATGGGGTCTTGGGCAGTTGAGGCTGAAGTCTCCTGGATTCCTGCTGGTGGGAGCATTTTTGGGACTGGCTGGGGGAACTTGCACTACTGGATGCCACCAGCCCATCAGTTTAGGTGAGGGAACATGACCTGCAGCTGTTTCTTATCTGTTACAATGCAAAAGTGGCCAGGTTACGTGAAACCTTTATCAGCAGCAAAAAGTTCCCTTGGTTACTTCTTGGTGCTGAGGTGGTTTAGTGAACACTTGTCTGTCGTGTTCAGCATGCTTCCCTGGGGCTGTGCAGGGAGAGGTGTTCCCTTTGCATCAGGTCCTCTGTGCTGAGAGCTGCTGGGTTTGATCTGGCCGTGAACCAAGCCCCCCAGCTTTTCTGACTTCTGCTTCTCATTTACCCAAGCCTCTCTCCACCTGCTCCAGGAGTTCCCTGCTGCTGATTCAGCTGTGGGTTTTGCCTTAGGATTGCTCTGGGAAGCAGGAGCTGACAGTGACATTGAGGCTGTGGATTTATTGCTGAAGAAAAGGATTAATGGCCATTAAGCTGTGCCTCCAGCTCTTCCTCAGTGTATAAGAGGCTGGGAAATGCCTACTAGGACAGAAATACCAGGGTTGTTGCTGATGCTTTCTAGTCTATATCAACTATGTCCTCACCATCTTCTGGGTGAAAAACGAAACGTCTGTCTTGTCTTTCTTGGCTCTTCTGGTGGGACAGTGCTCAGCAAGACCTTGGCTGTTGCAAGGGGAGGTGGCTGGCTCCTAAAGCATTTGACAGACCACAGAGAGGGAGGACTTGGACTCTCTCAGCCCTATAGTTGTCCTGAGTTGTGCCTTTATTTCAGCTCCTCAAGCTCATGTCACTCAACATAGTCTTAGTCAAAATTTCTACAAACTTCTAGGAAAATAACAATGCAGATCTGACCTGACCTGAAGTGATAATTCCATACCTTCTCAGAACAGGATTTTAGGACAGGTTTATCTTCCCTACTTCACAGCTGTGTGCATTCTCCTGTGTTTGTCTCTAGTAACTGATGCCCTACAGCTGTGGGAGCAGCTGTAAGAACGTTCTGGCCTCTGACATGCAGGAGATTGTGGAGAAGTTTGGAGCAGGGGAAGGGATGCAATTGGTGACTACCTGTGATCTGATTAAAGGCAAGGGGCAGCAACAGCAGCACGGAGGTTCCTTGTGATGAAGAACTTGTATGTACCCGTGTGATTCTATGGCACCTCATGTGGTTTGTTCATGGCCAGGGGCCATAGATGTCACAGCACTAATAACCATATCTGCAGCAGGGCTGAAATTTGGGAGAGCTCTGGCTGGACATCTGCTTTACTGTAGAGCTGCTGCTTCTCCTGCTTCTGCTGTTCCTCATGTACCCACAGAGCTGTGAGTGCATAGTGATACCTGTGAAGTGTTGAGAGAAGGTGAGGTCTGGCTGGGCTGTGAACTGAGCAGGCTGCAAAGTGATGCTGTACATAGTAGGTGTTATATAAGAATGAAGATTAGGAGAATATGGAGATTTGGCTTCTTGAGTGTTGTGGTCCCTGGGAGAAAACTGGCCCAAAAGGGGGAGAATAGGCTGCCTGGGGAGAGGCCTGAGCTGTCTGACTGTGAAAGGATGCTGAAGAGGGCTGCACTGATGAAGCCGGAGCTAAGAGCTGTGCAGCTATCATGAAAGCCCCTGGAGTGGGGGGGGACACTACTGGATTCCACAAGCTGAACAAAGCTTTTGGATTCCTATGTGGAATCCAGTAGAAATACAAAGCTTTGACCCTTGGTATCCCATGAGTTCCATGTATTCCATTCTATTCCTCCCTCTGGCATGCAGAGGGAGGTAGGACAGGACTGGGACCGGCTCGGGTAGGGAGGAGTGCTCCATAAAGACTCTGTAGTACCCACTCAGTGCTTGCACTCTGCCTGTACTTTTGGGTTGCCTCCTGCCTGGTAGCTCATCCAAGAGAAGCCCTCCTTTCGTGCCTTCTCCTTAGCTGGTGGTGTGCGTCGGTGAGCAGCAAGTGACATCTAGTGTCGGCTCAGGTAGTGTAGCCATGGCTTTGGCTCTGTCACTTCCATCCGAGGTTCTGTGGCAGTTTTTGGTGCATGCAGTGGGTGCAGCTGCAGTGCCCTGCTCTGAGGGAGAAGGCAAGCTCCTTGCCCATCTTCTGTTGAGCTTGAGCCAGGTGCACCCATGGCCCCATGCAGGGTGGTTCTGTCACAGGTCCTTTCCTGCAGTGATGGCAAATGTTTTCCCTTTGAGGGAAGCTTCTCTCTGGGTGCTCGTATAGGAGTAGTAAACTGGAAATGATGGAACCACTAGAGGGAGAGGTGGGTGTAGGGGTGATGCCAGGCCAAAACCAGGTATGCAGTGGTAGGAGGTGACCTGGCTTCCCACCTCATGGGTGTAGTCAATCCTTAGTTTCGCTTAGGCAAGTGGAGGCTGTGTGCCATATGTGTTGCCCACAGGAGGTCACTGGTGAGCAAGCTGAGCTGTTCCACTCCTGGGTCTGCCTGGTGAGGACTGGGGCTTCCTCCTTTGTCCTTGGAATGTGCACGGTGGCCTTTCCTCTACCTTTTTTCCCCATCCTGTCCTTTGGGCAGGAGCTGGACTTGGAGGCTGGGTCACTGCCAGTCTGAAATGTGCAATGTTTTCATCTCCAGTGACTTCTTTATTTTTGCCATCCTTCAGGATGATCCAGAGGCACCAGCTGGTGCAGTCTGTGCTGCAGGAGCTACAGGAAGCCACCGAATGCTTTGGTCTGGAGGGCCTCACCAGTGCTGCACTGGAGGCAGAGAGGACCTTGTCATCCTTCTCCCTGCCTGGTTATTGTGGAAGTCAGTTCCAAGAGGAGCTGGAGGTTGACCGGGTAGCCAGGAGCCTCTATCCTGAGGATGCCCCAAGTAACATGCTGCCTCTCGTTTGCAAGGGTGAGGGAAACCGCCTCTTTGAGGCTGCTAGTGTGCTGCTCTGGGGCAATCCCAGCCTCAGCCTGGAGCTGCAGGTGCGAACTGTGGTGGAGATGCTGCTGCACAAACAATACTACTTGAATGGCATGATTGATTCCAAAGTCATGCTGCAGGCTGCCCGCTACTCCCTCTGCACTGAGGAGACCCCGGAGATGACCAGCCTCCCCATGGCTATCCTGGAAGCCATCTTTGATGCTGATATCAAAGCTACCTGTTTTCCTGGCACCTTTGCCAACATGTGGCATGTCTATGCTCTTGCCTCAGTACTGCAGTGTAACATCTACTCCATCTATCCCATGAGCAACTTGAAGATCCGACCCTATTTTAACCGGCTGATCCGGCCCAGGAAGTGTGGCCCACGAACCTCCACGCTACACATCATGTGGTCGGGGCAGCAGCTCTCCCGGCAGGTCTTCAAAGCGCAGTATTTTGTGGCTGTGGTTGGCCTGGAGGAGCTGGAACCCACAATACCTTCACCAGAGCCTCCTGTCCAGCCCATGAAGACCCTTGAGCTGCTGAACAGTGACCCCCAGCTGACCTACTCCAACCTGCGTGACCGCTACAGCATTACCAAGAGCACCTTCTACCGCTGGAAGCGCCAGTCTCGGGAGCACCGGCAGAAAGCGGCTGCCAGGTTTGCAGCTAAACACTTCCTCCAGTCCTGCTTTCAGGAGGGCAATGTAATCCCTCTCCAGCACTTCCGACAAATGTTTCCAGAAATCTCCCGATCCACGTACTATGCCTGGAAGCATGAGATGCAGAGCATGGTCAATGGTGATACCTCTGCTCTGTCTGAGGCCCACAGGTTGCAGGAACTTCACAGCGTTGTCCCAAAAAAGGCTGATGTGAATGAGCCAAGAAATCCACAGGGGAGCTTAAAATCCTCAAGTACTTCCCCAGATCCCATTCAAGCAGGAATCTTTATGCAAGGAGCCAAATCCTACCTGGAGAAATGCATTTCCATGAACACTCTGGTGCCTTACAGATGCTTCAAACGCAGCTTCCCAGGCATCTCCAGGTCCACTTACTATAACTGGCGAAGAAAAGCAATCAAGGAGAACCCCAACTTCAAACACCCCCAGGCACCCTTGGATAACCAGAAAACTCTAGCTATAGGAAAGCCATTCCTGCAGTTGAAGCCAAACAGTGTGCCTGTTAGGAAGAGACGGAATGGAGACCGGCCAGCATCCAGGAGTCTGCTGCAGCTCCATCCTTCTCTGTGCTGGAGAAAGCAGCTGCGAGACGTGGCCAGGAGGCAGGTCCAGCAATGGCAGCTGCCATTCTGCAAGTACCGCCTGCGCTATCCATCTCTCTCCTCCACAGCCTATTGGTTTTGGAAGGGCAGTGGCCAAACCATTTGGCAGCGTCGCCTGCCCTGGAGCAGCTCCAGCCTGCCATTGAACCGTATGTCTTCCCTGGCACCTCCAAGAGCAGAGCCAGGCCTCAAACCTCAGTGCCATGTGGAAGTAGCCACCAAGCACATAGATAAGCCGGTGCCTGCCCTGCCGTGCAACACCAGCATTTCGGGCTATGCCGTGTCGGAGAGAGCCAGCAGCCGGATGTTTGTGATGGATGTCATTGCCACTGCCCAGTTCAAGGCACAGGCCAAGCTGTTCCTGCAGCAGCGCTTTGAGTCGAAGACCTTCCCAACCTACAAGGAGTTCAGTGCCCGCTTCCCACTCACGGCCCGCTCCACCTATTACATGTGGAAGCGTGCCCTGCACGATGGGCTGACATTGGTGGATGCCTGAGCTGGCCACAGCTCCTCTGCTGGTGTGCCCTTTGGCTCTCTGGTGCAGTGCCCAGGTTGGGGCCTCGCTAATTTTTGTTCTGGTTTGGTTTTGTTTTGTTCCTAGTCTCTGGCTTTCTTTTTTGTTTGGTTCAATCAGGTATGGGAGCATCCTTATAGTGCCTATTACCAGAGGCTGGAGGAGTGGAAGGAAAAGGCATTGAGTATCCCAAGGGAAAGGGGCCAGGTAATTTTCCTTTCTTGGTGCTCAGAGGATGAGCAAGGGAGGTAATACTGTGCCAGTGTCATGGGATGCTGCTGGGCCTCATGAGATGGAGGATGTGAAAGTCTCTCTGCCCCAGGTGGTTGCTTGAATGAGTAATGTGGATGTTCAGGATGAGCATGGAGGTGCCTAGCATCTCATCAGTGGGCAGAGTAGTACTTGCTCAGCTGTAGGTGAGGAGAGGTTTGGGGAGTGCTCAGCTTTATGTAAGAAGCATCTTTGCGCTTTTCCCAGCTAAGGAGAATAAAAGCTTCACTTGGGATGAGTGAAGCTCTTGCTTTTAATACCTGCCTCTGGCTGCCCTGATCTTTCCTAGATGGAGCAGAGACTGGTAGATGAGGGGACTTGTTTGTGTCCTCACTGTAATCTGTATGCTGGGAATGCTAAGCTAGGAGTCAGTGTCTTCTGCAGGCTCTGCAGAAGCTGTCCCTGACCTTTCAGGTCTTGTAGCAATAACATTTCACACAAACCTTTATTCTCTCAGCTGGCAGCTACCCTACTTTTCTAGGGTCTCTCTTCCCTGAAGTCTAGGAGAATGTGGAGAGACTGCAACTTGTGTGCCCAGTGTCCCTGCATCCCCTGTGCTGTGCTGCAAGCAACATGGATGCGTATTTCTCACTTGTAAGAAACCAAAGCAATAAAGACTCTTCCGCTCCTAGTCCTGTGTGGTTTCTCACTCTCACTGCATGATTTCTGGGCAAGGCTTTTTTTCCCCCTCCCTCTGCTTTCTAGAACTGTTGAATGGGCAGGGACAGACTGTGCACACCTCAATCCCTGCTCCTGAGAAGGTCCTCTTCTGGTTCCTGGTGGGGAGTGTCTGCTGCTTGATGTCGCCTCTCTAGAGGCCTGGCTGGAGCTGTGCTTTCCCTGGTAAGAGCCTAAGGCTTGCTTTCCAGATCAGATGCAAGGCTGGAGATAAACCAATGTGCCCAGCCCTGTGTGACAGCAGGGATGCATGGACAATGTCTGAGATGTTGGTGGTCCTGCCCTGAAGTGTGGTGGTGGTGTACTGGGAGGCTGAAACCACCTGCTTGTACCTCTGCCCTGTGAGCATCAGTAGGGCTGAGGAGGTCTCTGCCTGACTCCAAAAACCCTCATCCCCTTAGTGTGTGAGTTCTCCTGTGCTGTCTGTCAGCATGGCTGTGCAGGACTAAGCTGTAGGATGTCTAGGGCTGGCTGGTACCATTGGCTGGTACCATTGGTACCACTGCTGTGGTGACAACTGCAGTACCTGGTCTTGCTTCCCAGGAAGCTGTCAGAACTCAGAGCAACCTACAGATGTGTGGGGAGAGCTTCCCAAGCTCTGCATTTACAAGGTCAGCTCCTGAGGCTGGGTCAGCAGGACTGACTCTTGTCTTACTCTCAGGCCTTTGAGAGGGCATTAGGAGCTTTGGTGACCATGTTAAGGGGAGATGCCATAACACACGTGGTGTGTCTCCCAAATCCTTCCCCCTGCTCTGCCCCACCTCCTCCCAAAACTGCTCACAAATAACTTGTTTTTCCTTAAGGTGTCTGAAACCTGTCACTGGCTGCAGCCTGTTCCTGTTCCTGATGTAGTCTGGCTTCACTCCTTGTGAGCCTTCCAGGCAGAGGGGCCCTGTGCTAGAAAGTTCTGCTGAGCTTTCTTCTGCAGCAGCCTGGCAGGAGAAGGGGGTGCTCAGGCTTGTCCTGTGGTGAGGCAGCTGTGTTGAACCAGGACCTGGGGCATGTCTAAGAAACCTTTTAGCTCCTTGTCCTTGGTGATGGTGGGATCTCACCACTGCCCATCCAGTCCAGCATGTCCTCTGTGGTCCCAGAGGAGGGGTTCTGTGGCACTTGCTGTTTTGGGAAGGGAGGCACATAAGGAGCAGGGAGCTGCCAAGCAGTGCTGTGTGCTGCTGCAGAGAGCCCTGGGCTCTGTGTCAGGAAGTAATTGAAGTAATTAGCTGCCAGGGAGGACTCATCCATGAACTCCTCTAAGGGAGTGAGCTGGTAATTACTGCAGAAAGATTACCTATGTCTCCAAACTGCTGGAGGTTGGAGATAGCTGCTTTCAGCAGCAGTGGTGGTTGTGGCAGCAGCTGTGAAAATGGATGGAAGACCCCCCCAGAGTGTTCTCTGCCATGCCTGGGCCAAGGGAAGCAGCAGGAAGGGTGGGTTTTCTGATGGTGGCTGGTGCTAACATGGGGCCTATTTGGATGGCCATGAGCCTGGGGCAGCCTGTGCCTGACAGCAGGGCTGGGGCATCCGTCAGCATGGCACAGCACAAGGGGTGGTGGTCAGGTGCTGCTGGGGGCAGGTGGGCATCAGGAGAGCCTGGGGGAGCCTTTGTGGTGTGCCCAGTGCTCTGCAGAGTGAAGGAATGGCTTCTGCTTCACATCACCCAACTCTCCCTGAACTGGGAATGCTGCATGCATCACACCTGGCCAGTTGCAGGATGAACCTCTTCTGGGTACTGGGCTCCACTACCCTTTGCAAGACAATTTTTAGAAGCCCTGATGAAAAGATCTAGGTGTAATATTTTCCTTGCCCTTAGCTGGATGCCTGGGTGGGGCATGGTGGGGAGAATAATACTCATTTCCCTCCCTGTGCCTTGATGGCAGCAGGCCATGTTGGATCACTGCCAGCTGGCAGCACCTAAATGGTGAGTGCTTGTTCATTATTGATGTCATTTGTGGCTGAGCACAGTTTAAATGGGGGGAAATTGTAGCACTTGATTGGTAAATGTCGTGCTGCTATCACACTGGGCTGGTGCTGGGAGGTGAGTTTGAGGCAGGCTCTGCTGCTCCACATCACAGTGCCAGGCACTGGGTGGTGAATGCCCCTTTGCACCTGGGCAGTGAGCTTTAGCTCAGGTGTCACCTGAACTCTTTCACAGACAGGTGCTTATAAATACTGACCCCAGAAAAGATGAAAATTAAAAGGTGTCTGAAAAGCAGAAGCTGGGGGGCTGCAAAGCACATAGGGACCAGCCTTTAGCTTACCTGTAATTTAGGGCTCCCCTCTGCCCTGCCACCAAGGCATCTCATTTGCGTCCCTGGGAGGGGTGTTGAAGGTGGGCAGTGCAGTGCAGCAGAGCCTGCCCAGGTGCTGAGTAGTTGATTATGCCCAAGCAAAACTTTGGGACATTTAGCTGATATATGTTAGCTCAAGCATGGCTTTACCTCCAGATTTTGTACAGGCAGCTTGTTTGTTGGTGTGAAGAGCAATAGGGTTGGTCTTAAAAGCACATCAAGGTGGCAAAAGGGTTGCATTTCACAGGATAGCTCCTGTGCTTCCCTGGGATCATCAGAGTAGAGAAGTAGCAGCAGGAAGACAGAGAAGCCAGAGCAACCATTCAAAACTGCTCACGTGCTGACAAGCACAGCAGCAATTCATTATCAAGACTATCTGTATGGGGAGGGGAAAAAAATGAGAAGAAAAAAAGGGATCTTTTTATCAGTCCCCTGCATAATTCCCTCCATAGGTCCTGACTACAGGCAACTAGTGCTGCCAAGCCAATTCAGTTGTTCAAACAGAATCTTTTTCCTCCTGTGCCCCAGGGGTATTTGTGGGGAACCATTTGCCTCTGTCCCAGCAGGTTATGCCAGCCACTGTCACTGTTCCCTGTTCCTCTACCACCCGCTCTGCCTCCTTGCCATTAAAATTCATCTCATGTGCTGTGGCTGAAAATGTCTTCTGGAGTCCAGCTGTGGCCCATCACTGCCCTGCCATTATGCTTCATGAATATTTTTTTACTGAACCAATTACCCAAACATAAGATCTGCCTTTTGCATGTTAGAGCAATGGCTCAGGCCTTTCCCTGGTTGCTGCCAGCTGAGGACCTCCCTGCCTGCTGCAGCAATTCCTGCTGGCAACACCTCATTGCGTTTCCTGCGTTTCATCCCATATCTACCACTCCTGCCTTCAAGGTAGCCCGGTTTCTCTACTCTTCTTCTGCATTTCAAAACCCTCCTAATTTGTCTTCTTAGCAAATGACACTAAGGTATGTAGCAAATGACACTTTTTCCTATGCCAGCTTGCTATTGAAAATATGGAAAATCAGTCCTCATATAGATCCTCAAGGATCTTGCCCTCCAGCCCAACTGATCTTCTAAAATATCAACAGCCCATTAATACCTGTCTTAGCTTTCTTGGACCAGCCCCCACCTGACAACTCTTGGTGTGGTTCCATCCCAGCAGTTTGGCCAAGTTCCAGATGCAGTGTTCCAGCCTTTCCTCTTCTAGAAAACAAGCTGATGTGTTAAGGTTATTTTAGCACAGTCAATATCTGGAAAATACTGCAGTTTTGGAGAAAGTACTCAGGTATGAAAGCACTTTAGGAAGCAAACTTTGCTTTTTCTAGCCTAATAGTGTCAAGAGTTTGGTGCCTATGCCTAGACTTTCCTATACTATCTTGAGGATGGCATTTCAACAGATACTGCACTTATATTTTAATTTCATTTCTACTCCCCTGGCATCTTCCTTTACTGATCTCCCCATCCCTTTTCCATCACTTCAGTAACTGTAGTGCTGGGAAAGGTAGGAGAGCTGTGGCAGGATGGACACACACTCCTGCCAAACTCAGGTGCTTGAGAATAAAGTTATATCTTCAAGGCACTTACATAACTGGGTGAGTCTGGGCAGGGAGCCTGCCTGGGTGGCTGGAAGGGCTCCTTGCCCACTGGGCTGTCCCTCAGCTCCCTGTGCCAGGAGCAGGCAGCACTCTGTCTGCACTCTGACCTCTGTGAGAAACTGGGATTGATCCTGCCTGACATTTTAGATTTATTTAAAAATTAAGTCAGCAAATGCTGCAAGGATTAAAAACTGGTTAAGCATTGTGTCTCCAAAAGTAGATGGAGCAATTGCAGAGCAGGGGCATTTCTTCTGGGAAGCCTTCAGAGGATGGGACCAAGTTGAGCACAGCCCTGCAGCCAGAAAAGCTCCTGAGCAGAAATGGGCAGGAGTGGGGCAGGGTGGGGGGAGAAGAGAGGCTCTTCCACCACTGCCCCCATCCCATCCCATCCTCATCCCCATCCCACTCTCTGTCATAGCTGGAGGGGCAGCACTAGCTTTTCTGCTCAGGGGAGATCCTGCTGATTTTGGGTAGGGAGACACAGGCTCTATCTGGCCCAGGAACTCCTAAGCTGGGTGCTTCTGACACCTGTTAGTCTTGAGTCTTCAAATCTTCTGAAGTACCATCAATGAGAATATTTAAATTGCATCTTCAACATACACCTGCTAAAGGGCATTTGTGGTCCATCTGCAAAGACCTTCCTTGCTTCTGAGATCCAGCCCAGACATCAACTAGAGCAAAACCAGGGTCAGCTCAGACGAGCAGCCCACCTGCAGACCTGGTCCCCAAATGTCCCTGTGCCTGGACACCCCCAGGACATGGAGTGGAGCAGTGGAGAGGGGGCTGCATTGGGTACAGTCCCTTGGCACCACAAGGGATAGCTGAGCAGTGGAGGGTGGTGCCAACACCCTCCTGCGTCACCCTCACTGACCAAGCCCCTCCAGAGACATCACAGCAAGCCCTGTCACTCACCAGTGACCATGGACACCCCTCAGCAAGGGCTCCCCACCTAGCCCTTGCTCTGTCTCCTCTTGGCAGCACTTGTCCTCTTGCCCCATGGGGACAGCTTGACCCCAGCAGTGTGTTCTGGCATGTGTGGCTGCCAGAGTCAGTGCAAGAGTGAGCTGGTGCCTGCGTGTGTGGTGAGAACAGAGGTAATGAAGCTCCTGATTTCCCAGCAGCTGATGCCTGCCTGAGCAATAGCTCTTAATTGGCTTCTCTCTGCAAAAATCCTCTCTCACCAGCCTCAGGAGAGATGGCATTGCCACAGGCTGTGCCTCCCCATGTTCTCTCCACTGCAGGCTGGTTTTGGGAAGCAAGGAGGAAAAGATAAACTAGTGAAGAGATGCACTGCTACATGATTTTTAAAGGTTTTTTTTTTTGACAGAAATAAAAATTTGCACTGTCTCAGATAATTAGCTATTTCCTTACTCGATTACTGTGAAGGGAAAACACTCACTATGATATTAAGTGAGCCTAAGGACTCACCCTGCTTTTATTTCCCCATGTCTCTTTTCTCACCATCCTCCAGATGAGAGATGGGGGTGAAATAAAGGCATTTCTGCTCCACCATGCCACCATGTTTTCCTTCAGGCTGTTTCCAGCTAATTTCACCAGCATGGTTGCAATCCCACCCCCCTGATGGCTGCTGTTGAAAGAGCAGATGGTGGCTTTGCCTCTGCGAGGGGCTTTGTCCTCCCAGGGAGTGAGGGTGCTGGGAGTGCAGCAGGAAGGACACCCCATATCCTGCTCTGGTAGTTTCCACATCACCCACCTTGGGGCTGACCCCAAGCAGGGGCAGGTTGGCTGGGAGTGTGTGGGAGGACCATTGTCCTAGTGGATCCCAGTGGCTGGGGACAGTGTCCCACAGGGTTCTGAGTCCCCTACAAACCACACCACATTTTTTCCCCTTTGCCATCCTCTCACCTGTGGGAGGAGGAGTGAGATCCAGCATGGCCCCATCCCAGCATCCCCCATCAGTACTCCCCAGCTCCTGTTTGTAGCCAGTGAGACTGATTTGGCACACCACAGCACTTGCCAGGGGTGAGCAGTGGCAGCAGAGCAGGTGACAGCTCAGATGTATTGATCACTCAGATCTGTGCTGAGGAGCTGGGGCTTCTTTCCTCAGCAGCTTTCTTCCTGGCTGCACCCCAGAAGGAGGTAGGATTCAAAGGCCACCCCCACCCTTCATCCACACTCTCCTTAGCTGCTTCTGAAGAGAAAGGCCCACAGGAAGTGCTCACCTTGATGCTGTGGAGGTTACAGAAGGAGCTCAAGCTAGAAGACAATGTGTTTTCCACTGCTGTGAAAAGAAGCCAAGTCCCAATACACCTGAGACAGTGCTGCTCTGAGCTCCTGGCTGAGCAAGGAGCATCTCCAAGGCAGGGGAGGGATGGAGGGGATGTTCAACCAGTCCAGGGAGTGGGGCTGGCGTGGTCCCCAAGTTCTTGTCCTCACAGCAAGGAGGACATCTGGGACACCTGGTCATGGCACTTCTGTCAACCCAAAGGCCACAGAGTGAAATGAGAGAGGGGTGTTTGTGCACAGATTTGGGGAAGGGGGCAGGGAAGGGGCTTTCTGGTGACTGTCCATGTCTGTCACTCAGTGTCACTGGCTTAGGATGAAGGCTGGTAGTACTGGTGGGGAAACTGAGCCAGGACATGGGCATTTGGGGAGCAGTGGGGAGGAGGGTGATGGTACAGGGTTGCTGAGGCCAGGGGGTTGAAAGACCTGTGCTGAGGGTGCCAGTGTAACCTGTGTTCACAGGGACAGGCACCTGCAGTCATCTGGTGGGGAACTTGGTTACAAACAGATGTCCCAATCATGAATGGAGAAGAGGGAGTTGTTCTGCTGTGTCATGGAACTCTTCAGTACCACTTGTGGTTATTTTTTAGAAAGCTCTGGGATGCAGAGAAGGACAGCAGGTTGTGGTTATAGGATGTCACTGTTTTACCAACTCTCTCCCATCCCCATCTCAGAGACCCCAAAGTCTCCCTCATCGGTCACCAGAGATCTCACTTTGCCACCGCCCCTCTACACAAAGATCATCTTTGCACTGTCTGCCCTTCGCATCACCTCCCACAGCAGTGACCTGCCAGGCTCCCTCCATTCCTTCTTTCTGAGCTAGACATGTTGCCAGGCCAGAACTTGAGGCTATTCCTCCTTCTCCCCAAATTTCTGAGTATCCCCTGTGGGATCTGGACCATTACAGAGCTCTGCTCCTGAGCTGAGGGTCCTGGTTGGGAGAGGGACCCCTTCTCTGGGAGGACAGGAGAAAGGGGATGAAGAGTCACTTCTTCCACACCCACTGGTAGTTTAATTTAACTTTTTTTTTTTTTAAGCTCAATCAAATTTCTGGAGCTTGAACCTTCCCTGACTGCTGTGTCTTGTTGCCTTTTTGCTTCTTTCCCTTCTGCTTAGGCAGCTACAGCAGATGCTGTGAGTCTATAAGTTATTCAGCAGTGATCATGCTCTTCCTTGGATTTAAATTTCCACATGTTTCCCTTCAGGCTGCTTCCAACTAATTTCTGCATTTGCATAATTCCCCCCTTAGGGATGCTCTGGCACAGCCCCTTCTCCCCCGCTTTGACAAGTTCATCAGGGATTCAGGCTATTAGTGGAAAAGACTCTAATTCTGTTGGCCCTTTAGCCTGCTCCTTCCCCATGCAGCTCCAATTAAAAAAAGACAAAGAAGCAGTTTGGGGTTCAGAGGCATGGGCTGCCCATGGGAAGTGGGCTGAAGACTGCTGGACCCCCCACCCTTAGAAGCCCCTGGAGGGAACCAGCTGGAAGAATTACAAATTTAGAAGCAAATGCTGTATCTTATTGTAGATTCTGGTCTGGCAGCCCAAATAATTTTGTCTCAACCAGAATCAGCAGGGACCCCCCCACCCCTGCTGATTCTGGGGTACTTGAAGGGGAGAGATGAGGAGGGCTTTAGCTGGGACAGCACTGAGCTGGGGTGGTAGGGCTGGTCACCCCTGCTGCAGATGAACCCACAGACATCCCCTCTCCTGAAAAAATGCTCTTGCTTGGTTATTTGGAGGGATGGACATCCAGGAAGGCTGAACACATGCAGTAGAGGGGAATGAAAACCATCACATGGGTGCCAGGTGAGTCTCCCCCTTATTACTCTTCTCTAACACCACCTCATCTCTTTTGGACATGCCAGCCCTTCCCTGCAAATTCTGCCTCTCTGTCTGCCATCAGAAGCAAGATCTGCTTATTTCCTCCTGATGTTTGTATTTTTCTGTCCCTCTTCAAGCAGATTTTATGCTTCTAATACACACAGATGCTCCTGTCCCTAATTCTTGTCCAACTACACAGGGTGGGAAAAAAGCCTACACCACCATCCTGTTCTTGGTAGTCTTTGTCCACTGTGATCTACACTGAAATACACCTCCCTCCAAGATACCCAGACACCAGATAGATTATAACATCCTTCAGGAACAGCATAAACACCTCCAGGTTTAAGTGAGTGTGGGACTCTTGTGAAGCTCGCCTCTTTGATAGCCAGCTCCACATTATTACAAACAGAGTCTTTTCTCCTGCTTTTTTATTAGTTCTTCCATGTTAAAAAACATAATGGGAACTTTCAGACCAACTTCTGTACAGGTCTCTGATGCACTTCTCTCTTTTATGGCTCAAGTACAATGGCAATCTCAGACATTAACATGCTTCTTTAGGATGAAATGTACATTTGAATGGCACCCAGCTGGAGGAACATGCTGCATCTCTTGCAAAGCTGGCTGCAGCCTGCCCAGAAACTCTGGGAAGGGAGTGAGGGATGCCCAGAGTCTGCCTGCAGTCTCCTGCACATGGGGAAAAGAGGCAACAGGAGAGCCAGAGAGAGGAGGGCGGTCAAAGGTGGATGCTGGAGAGTGGGAGTGAGGCATGGCTTCTTAACTCCAGCCCTTTGGGGCAACCACCGCCTTCATACCCACTTCTGAAGCATTTAATGTGTTGCTGACAATATACAAATAAGCAAAAGTAAGATGTATGGCAGGGGGTGCTTGGTATTTCCTTGTTACCAGAGGCTTTTGGATGGATGGAGATACCTCTCTCCAAGGCATGGGAAGGAGTGTGTTGAGGTCACCCTGTGTCTCAGGCTCCTTCCACGTCTCCTCCTTCTCTGGATCTTGTCCCCTAACAAACAGCACTCCCACCCCAGATTCTGCAGGTTTTGTCAGCCTTTTCTTCCCATCCCTCTTTGTGTGCAGGGCCCTGACCTAGCACAAGGAGTGGAATTCTTCAAGGCCAGCACACCTCCCAGGACACTTCTTAGGTAGAGATTTCCATTACAAAACTTTTGAGGGCCCAGCACTCTGGGATGGCAACCTTATGAGGGCTCTGACTTAGGATCATCATGGCAGTCACTGTTAACACAGAGAAAACCTTGCTGTCTCTACCAGCTTGTGCTAACAATAGGAGAGATGGTGTGCAACCACCAGCCTGCCTTCCTCCTTGGGATGTTCTCCTGTGGATCAGGGGCCTGTCTGCAGAGGGATGCAGAGAGCATGCCTGTCAGTCTTGTCCATGCTCTGTCCTCCTACTTCACTGCAGCTGAGGCGTCAGGCCACCCCATGGCACTGAAGTGGGAATGTTGTCCCCATCACAGATGTCTGGAGACCCCACCAGGACTCTGGCCTCCCAGAAGAAGCAGCAGTCATTCCCTGGCACCATAACCCCTCTTCTCCCTGTGTGTACCCTTCATGGGCCAAGCCTGGGCAAGGGATGGATCTCCCAGCTGCGGGGCAGAGAAGGGAAGCTGTAGCCCCCGACTGGGGTGGTTGCACCAGCCCAGCAGCAGCGTGTGGTTTCTCTCCTGCACATCTTCCACCAGGCAAATGCGCTCCTCCTTGTCCCAGCAGCCGGGCTGGTGCTCAATTCCCTGTTGTTAGACGGTCACATGCCACAGCCTCAGGGAGAACAGGAGTCCACTGTTTGTCTGCAAGAGGAAGAAACCTGCACAGGACATCCATGCTGGGGCCCTGCTGTGCAAGCAGCCCTCGCAGGCCCCGGTGCTCTGTGCTCCGCAGGAAAGCTCAATCCCAGCAGGGTCAGTGGCCAGGGATGGCAGTGACATGCAGGTGGCAGCTACACGTGGCCCCCTTTGGAGAGATAAGCAATCAGTGCTACCACCACCCCGATGTACACTCCTGTGCCAATGGTGATGGAGAGCGCCGCAAGGAACAGGGCTCGGCGGGAAGCTGAGCTGGCCAGGTGAAAATCTCCTTTGGAGACAGCCTTGCTGGTCTGGAAGGAGAAGAAATGCTTGTTGCTCACAGCTGTACCAACCTGGCCTTTAACCAGCATGCAGTTGTTTCATTTCTGAGTCAGTGCTTTGGGCCACTGCACCCCATGGAGGCTGGGAACAGACAGCAAGGTGTCTGTCAGTCTGGGAGGGCTCAGAACAGCAGTGCCACCTGCACACATTTCCCTGTGGATTTTGCCTCTAAGGGAAGCATGGGCTTCAGCTACTTGTCTGAGAGCACCCCTCTGGGCACACAGCCAGAGCTGTGAGAGGGTGGCTGGACTCTTGTGAGACCTCAGTGCATGGCGTGATGGCTGTGTGGTACTGACCAGATACCAGTGCACCCTATACAGAGCTCTAATGAGAACTGCCTAGGCTCAGGGAGCTGACTCTTGATGGCATGGTCTGTTGGTCCAGCTCTGCTGCCATCTGATTTTTCCTGCATGGGGTTTTCAGCTGAAGCCTATTTGCTGCTGAAGGGCTGATGAAACTAGCAGTGGAGACAGATCCTTATCTCTCTGAAAGAGTATGGCAACTTCCAGCTTCTCTGAGTGCTCAGGGCATATCCCAATATGCTCTTGTTACCTACTACTTGAGTTCAAGTTTCCAGGTGGGCGTCAATGCACTCAATGTACAAAGACAGCAAACAACGATATGGTCCTTGCCTCAGTGAGTGAGCAAAGGGGGTAGGTATAGAAAATGGAATTAAACTGCCCCACCTACATCACCACGTGGAGAGTGCACTGTGCTATCTTGCACTATGTGGAAAATGTGAAATCAACTGCTCCTTGGGGTCCTAATTAATTAATGCTTCCCCTGCCTCTCACCAACTCTGTGCCAGAAACTCATGTAATATATTTTTCCACCTCTGTTCCTATTCTCTTGATTTAACTTCTTAATGCCTCCTCCCATCTATTCTTGGTACAGCAGCATCTATGCAAATGTGGAGTAAATCCTCTGGCTCTGCATGAATTATTCTGGGTCAACAGCAGTGTAAGTGAGCCCAGGCTCCAAGCTAAGTCCTCAGGGACACAGCAGTTCCTGTGAGCTGCTGCAGCCTGAGGGCCATTGCCTCTCCAGCCTCTGCTGGCATTGGTCAGCCAATGTGCATCAGAAACAAGCTCAAGAGAGGAGCTGTGGTGTGATACAGACACCAAGCTCCCCTTTGCCTCCAGCCTCCAGAGCAGCCTGGCTCCTCTGGCATGAGCTGCCTCAGTCTGGGTCATGGTGTAGAACCTTCACATTACTGGAGGATGGGAGGACAGGTGGGAAAATGCCATTTTCCTGAACCTAGCTGGAGGGTGAAAAGCTGGGCAAGGGGCCAGGAGGAGCCCCAGTTCCCTAAATAACAGCCAGAAAACCCAAAGGAAAAGCCTGGCCTCCAGTAACCCACACCAGAAGTAGAGGGGTTCCAACCCCACAACAATTGTGGAGACATCCAGGAGCACCCTTTGTGTCAACCCTCAGAGTGATGGCCATGGCACAGAGATGAGCCCCAGATTCAGAAAGGTGCTGGTCACCTCCATGGGCTGCGGAGGCTTTCAGGGCCCCTGCTGTAACACTTGGCACATGCAGGCAAGCAAAGGGATTCCTTACCCCTTGGGAGAAGTAGAAGGCAGCAATCCCCAGGGGCCAGAAGCAACACAGCATGGAGAAAAGGGCTAAGCCCAAGTGGTCCCGGGGGGGCAGCATCAGGAAGTGATCCTCACTTTCGCTGTCGCTGGAGGAGTCGCTCTGCAAAACCAGATGGATTCAGCACATGCCCACCTGCCCATGCCACTCTGCAGGCTGCATCTCAGCACCTCGCCTCCCAGCTCCCACTCTCTCCTGATCCTATCACATGTTCTCATACAATTCCCACTGGCACATTCAAGGAGTAAATTTCAGAAATATTTTAGACTCTTCAGCATGGTTTGATGAGGAACAACGTAGCTCAGCAAATTGGATTCTCGGCTCCCTGCCAGAGCAAATGCTGGGGGTCTGGGACTTCCCTGCATTAGAGAGAGTCTTAAACTGAAATATCTTCAGCTTTGGCAGAACTGACTGTTTGTCAGCTTAAACAAACTTAAACAAAGTGACTTATCCCCATTAGAGTCTAGGAGATCAATATCTTGCTCAACTAATTTAGGAAGTGAGGGAAAGCATTTGAAGTGGAGCCTCCATTGCAGGGCAGCATGCCCTGTTCCCTTAGTGAGTCACTGCTCAGTGGCTGTGGGGAGCCCTCTTGCCTTTGGGCACTGCTGGGCCAGCCTCAGACCACCCTGCAGGTGATGTGTCTTGGTGGGCAAGGGACACAGAGGTGGGGACATCCCTGCTGCCGTCTGAACAGGCTGCGTCACCCACACCAAAAGAAGCAGAGCTGTGCTGGGTCATCAGGCAGCAGCTCCAGTGGGCTCTGGGACCCTCTCCCACCTCTCAAGATCCTGGATGATGTTTCCCAGCCTTGGCACCACTGTTCAAGCTCAGCACAGCAAGGAGGCTGCTTTGTCAGCTCTCATTCTTCCCGTGCAGGATTCATCCTGTCTTTATATATATATATATATATAAAGCTTTCTCTCAGCTGCTGCCATCATGCATGTGAATTTTGCTCTTATGTAAGAATTGCTGTTTCTCTTTAGCTCGAGTGCCCCAGCAGCAGCTGGCTGCCCTTCTCAAAGCATTCCCATTTCCCAAGGGTCCTGCAGAGACCCACATCCCTTTTGCTCCCAGCAGCAGGCAGCCAGGCTTCTCTTAAGGAAGCTGACTTCCTTCTGAGGTCAGCAGTGAGGAAAAAGGAGCAGAAATTATAAGGAGGAAAAAGAAATACTGGGTGCACAGGGAGGCTGGTGAGGCAGGAGATGGTAGGATTGTGGGGGGAGTTCTGGGTAAAGAAGGGAGAATAAATTATCAAGAATTTGAACCAATGTCCAGAAAGAATGACCACAGGAGTTTAGTGCCATCCTACCTGTCCAAGCTCACCTCATACTCCTGGAGCTCCTCTTCCTCCACCTCATAGGAAACAGTTTGGATACGGATGTCACTCTCTACCAGGCAGGACCCTGGTGCCTCTTGCCCTTCAGGAGCTTCAGATGAAGACTCTTTGCTCTCTGTAAAAGTGGTCTCGCAGCTTTCCATCTTGCTGTCCTTGGCCTTGAGAGCAGTCTCATCCTTCACGAGGATGAAACTGGGGCCGTACAAAGCCTCAACAGCCAGCTGCAGGGAACTGGCATCCAGCAGCTGGTGAGTCCTGGCACCACCAGTGTTTTGGAATATGTAGGAATACAGTTTCCCTTGGCAGCGATGGCTGGGGTAGTCCTGGCTGTGGTGCTGGTGGTAAGAATAGCTGCTGCCCAGGTGGCCATTGGGCTTGGCCAGGAGTGGGTTTTGGAGCTCACGCACGCTCTCCATGCTGCCGGCGGTGCTGGGGGGAGATCCTGCAGGAGCAGAGGGGTGTGAGAGAGCTGGCTGTTATTTCAGCAAGGCAAGGGAGCACAAAAGCACAGCCAATGTCAAGAGGCTAGTGGGAACAGAAAAAATTGGCAATACTGGAGAAAACAAGACCCCTCCCCACCTCTGCACAGCTTGAATGCTGTGCTATCTCCTCAGGTGGCAGCAAGATAAGGATGCAACCCTGCAGTAAGGTTATCTGATTCAGGCTGGATTAGCATGAGGACTTGCTGTATCTATAATGCATCTTAAGTTGGCCATGTGCAGCCTGACAGGAAAGGACCTACTGCATCTTTTCTGCTGGTTCATAATGTGTGCTGTGACTGACAGCACAGAAGCAGATAAGAGACTGACAATCATTCAAGGAGCCTCCCTGGCTTCCCAAAGTAGAGGGCTGCATGGTGAATTATATCCCACAGGACATTACACATACACCCAACTGGCTTTCAGGTGCATGGGAAGTTCTGTAGGACTCATCCAAGCCTGAACTGGGGCTGAAGCGAGTGCAGTGAGCCACCAAGGGAAGCCAGGGGGCTGCTGTGAGGACATGGAGGTGGTGTTTAGGCTGGGGTGGGAGTGCTGGATGTTCAGCCAGCTGCGAGGAGGAACAGAAAGATGTGGACATTAAAGGGGAGACTCCATGAGGTTTGGTCATCACTTTGAAATGATGAAATTTTGAGTAAATGATCCATCACATCAAAGTGATGTTTAAACCAGCTCCACCCCTGGGTACAGAGGCAGCCAGACATCCTTGGCTCTGGGCCAGCAGCTTCAGAAAATGCTGAGTCCAGAGGAGATCCTCAGCTACAAATGTCAACATGGATTTCTTCCTCAGGGAAATTCACCTCCCTCTCCCTTCCTCCATTTCAGAGTACTGAAGGCTTGTACTGTTCTCATTTTTTTTTTTCCATGAAAATTTTTCAGATGAAATATTTCCACCCCTTTCCTTCAGAGGAGCATTTACTATTTTGGTTTCCCAACCCATCTTGGAACAAAGAAAAAGTACAGTAAAATATCAGCATTCTCAGGAGAGAGAAACAATTACTTTGCCCTCTTCCCTCCCTGAGCCCCAGGCTCTACAGTCTCTTTAGCATTTTCCCAGCTCCCCGACCATGCCACCTTATTGCCTTGCAACCTCAAATGTTCTTGTTCTCCTTAGAGACCTGGGTCACTGACTCCTCTGCAGGATCCTGTGCAGCAGGGTCACACTTCCTCCTGCTGTAAGAGTCCCTGAGGTGCACTAGGTTTTCTGACAGACAGCACATCATCTTGGGTTTAAATCTCAAGAGGGAAATATAAATAGAGCAACTGAAGACTTTAAAAACTGAAAAGCCCAAGCGGTCCTGTTTCCTTGGCCAAACTCTACCACACCATGCAGATGGAGAGCCATGCATGGTTTTAAATGGATCTGTCCATTGGCTTTGTTTGGGCAGTGGTCATCACATTTTGGAAATCTGCTCAGGAAAATGGAACTGTTCAAAAGCCCTCTCGTGCTGCTAAAACACTGTGCATTTTGGTGAATGCCCTTCACTTCTCCCTTCCTAAAACCATTCCCTGCCTTCCACAGTCTCCCACCTTACTTATAAAGCTGGTAGTGGCTCGTGCAGCAGATGGCCATTAAGTATTTTCAAAATATTTAAGGGAGATGCATATTTATAGCAAAGATGGTTTTATTTTCTGCACAGACACGGAGAAGCTCAAAGCTACATCCCAGTTTTCAGACAAGGAAACCACAATCCTCTTCTTTGCTTACCTTAACATGCAAATTAGATTTCTAATAAAATAACCTATTTTTTAACAAAACTGTAAGGAGAGTCACCAAGTGTCATTTGAGAGCAGCGGCCAAAGCAGGAGCCCAGTGCTAGCGAGAGAAAATTGACAGTTTTAGTACAGCATCCATGCCTTATTTCAAGAAATGATTCTGGCAGCAAGCTAGGGTAGGAAGGAATGGGATCTTGCTGAGAACTGCTGAAGGGAGTCAGTTCCAAATGTGCTGAGCAACACCAGCAGAGGGACCTGGGGCAGGCTGCTGGCCCTGGGCAGCAGGTGCTGCCTGTGTGGAACCTGCTGTGCTTCTCATGTGGGTCCTCAGCAACAGGCTGGAGAAGGAGCAGAGCCACACAGAAAAGCCACACGTTCACAGCAGCAAGCACTGGGAAACAGAGAGTGGGAGGGGGAAAGAAGGGAAAGGAGCTGGAAGGAATTGGAAACCTAAAAGGCAGTTTGGGAAGTGCCAGGGAAGCAGTGTGGGAGGAGTGCATCTGTGCAGCTGGACTGCTGCTGGACGTGGACTCTGTTGAGTCCCAAAGGGTGCTAGAAGGGCTAGTGGGAGATGTCTCACTGACCTGGGCTCTGGGGAAGAGGCAGCAAGGGCTTGCAGGCAGCAAATGTCCTAGGGTGAACATACCTTGGAAAAGTAACAGTGTGGGTAGCAAAAGAAATCACAGGAAAAAACTCCTCAAGTATGAGGAAGTCTGTGAATGTGGGCTGGGCAGGGCTGAGGCTTCATCCCAGGGAAGTGGGGTGAGCTCCAACCTTTCTGGTCCCTCAGATTGTCCTGGAGCTGTCCTTAGAGCAGAGCCAGGATCTTAGAGCTGCTGCACAAAGCATGGACAGGGCAGGGATACAGCTAGAAGGATTTAGCCTGTGCAAGTCCTGTACCCTCTGGAATTTAAAAAGATTTACCTGTACTAAAGTCTCTCTTCCTTGCTGCCTTCCACTCCTGGGAGTTGGGGCTCATGCTCTCACTGGGAGACTGCAGGGACAAGGGAAAAGGGCAGAAGAAAATCTCACAGTGCTTCTGATCAATAAGCAAGGGAACCACCAATTGCAGCCTTCGTGCCCAGTCCTGGCATTTGTCAGCAGTGGGGAGGGGACAATGAGGGTCAGTGTCACAACACACTAATAGCAGTGTGCTCAGCCCTGCTGGAGAGCAGCCAGGCTGAAACCTTCCTCTCCAACAGTGGTGAAGGTGTGAAAGGATGCCAGCCCCAGAGGGGTTAGAGATGCTTCCCCCTCCTCAGTCACCAAGATCAGCACATCACACAGAGGCTGTGTACAGAATGGTCTGGGTTTGCAGGTCCTGACAAGGGCCATCAAGCCTCTAGAGATGACATTAGAGAGGGAATGGCAGAGAGGGCGAGGCCCAGCCCTGCATGCACATGTGCAGGGAAGGAGAGAGTCAGACCAGCCCTGCAGTTGTCCCCAAACCCCACTTGGGTTATCTGAATCCTACAGGGAATTTAGCTACATAGGGACTTAAAAAAGGAAGCCTAGTAATAAAATAAGCCTGCTGAGAAAGAAAGCCTGTTAATAACCAAGCTTGGGGAAAGAGGAGTGAAGTCAGAAGATGAAAGCAAGAAAACAGTAAAAGACAAAATTGTCAAAGAGTGGCCATTGATTGCCAGCAAGACTGGATAGCATCCATCAGCCCCATGGGGGTGGTCTGGGCTGTACTGGCAGCAGGAAATGGAGGTGAGATGCTGCTGGGTGCATGGGGAGGATGCACACACACAGATGTGCTGCAGGGTGCATGGGGAGGATGCACACACACACAGATGTGCTGCAGGGTGCACAGGGGGGATGCACACACACACAGATGTGCTGCTGGGTGCACGGGGGGATGCACACACACAGATGTGCTGCAGGATGCAGGGGTGGGATGCACACACACAGATGTGCTGCAGGGTGCATGGGGAGGACGCACACACACAGATGTGCTGCAGGGTGCACGGGGGGGATGCACACACACACAGATGTGCTGCAGGGTGCACAGAGAGGATGCACACACACAGATGTGCTGCAGGGTGCACAGGGGGGATGCACACACACACACAGATGTGCTGCAGGGTGCACAGGGGGGATGCACACACACACAGATGTGCTGCAGGGTGCACAGGGGGGATGCACACACACAGATGTGCTGCAGGGTGCACAGGGGGGATGCACACACACACAGATGTGCTGCAGGGTGTACAGGGGGGATGCACACACACAGATGTGCTGCTGGGTGCACGGGGGGGATGCACACACACAGATGTGCTGCAGGGTGCATGGGGGGGATGCACACACACAGATGTGCTGCAGGGTGCACAGAGAGGATGCACACACACACAGATGTGCTGCAGGGTGCACAGGGAGGATGCACACACACAGATGTGCTGCAGGGTGCACGGGGGGATGCACACACACAGATGTGCTGCAGGGTGCACAGGGAGGATGCACACACACAGATGTGCTGCTGGGTGCACGGGGGGGATGCACACACACAGATGTGCTGCAGGGTGCACAGAGAGGATGCACACACAAGCATACACACACACCTTGGGCACACCTGGGAGGAGGCAGACTGCGGTGCCCTCGTTGAGCTGAACCATTGCTGCAGCTCTGCTGCTGCCTGACAGCTGCTGGCTCCCCACCGAACTGCCTCCCCCTGTGCACGGCTGCTCCTGTAACCAGCTGGCTGAGCGGGCCCCCACGCTCCCCAGCCTGGCTGCAGCAGCCCCCAGCAGAGTGGGAAATGCACAGCTGTGTTGTGTACTCTCAGATTCTTAAGGCAAATGCTGGGTAAAATGAGCCAAAATAAGGCACGAAAATAAAGAGGTAGCAAATTTAGCTTTGTATTTCACAGATCTCACCTCCACACCACATCCCCTGAGGCAGTTCTCAGAGGGACCCTTGGCACAGATGCTGGCTATGATAAGCCAGCTAATGATGAATTAAGTAGCTGTTCCAGGAATCAATCATCATTTAATTGCCCTGTCAAGCAAACACTCTGCCTTGCTTTCCGGGCTCATTAGCAGGTTGTGGCTGTGGTGCATGTCCCCAGACTCCAGAGAGAGAAGGTTAGCCCACCCTGGCTGAAGGCTTTCCCCTTCGGGACAGCACCACGGGAGGTCGGTGCCCTCAGGCATTGGTGTCCTGCTGCACTGCCATGCCCTGGCTGGTCTGAGGGCAGGGGACAGCGTGAATGCCTGCTCCTGATCCAGCTGATGTTAAGCAGCACCGTGGTCAGGTACAGCTGCCATAGCCCCAGGACAGATGTGGACCCACACCTGATGGAAGAGGAAAGTATAGGGGATTTGTTGAGCACCTGTCCCTGGGCCCAGACCTTCCTAGAAGCTCTCAGGAGGTGCTTTGGATCTTCTAAGCAGAGGCCCAGGTCCAGTCAGGACACAGTACCTCTGCCTCAGGGCATCCGAGCTTGTGATTCTGCTGAAGAGAAAACCATCTCACAAGAGCTGCTGAGAAGCAAAGGCACAGCATTGCCTGGGCAGCTGTCATTTTGGCAAGGGGGGGAAGGAATGGCTGTGAGAGCTCATGGACAATGTGTCTGGCATGGACCAAGCCCCCTCTCAGCCATAGGAACCCATGCAGCAGCATGGATCCCTGGAATGTCCCAGCCCTGAGCCCTGCAGGGTGAACCACAGCTCAAGGGGAGAAGGAAGTGCTTTCATCAGCCCCACAGACATGATTGCAGAAAGCAGTTTGGCTCCAGTCAACACTCTGAAGCACTCTCATGGGTGCTTGTCTGACACCACTGCTTCTGGCCTGGGCACAGGACAAGCATGTAGATTGAGGGGCTGCTCATCCCTGGGGTGTAACAAAGCCTCCACCAGTCCTGGGAAAGGTTGCTGTGGCATCAGGTGAGGTGGCCTGGGGGCTGGAAAGGTCAGAGGGGTGATGTGGAGGAGGCAGATCTCAGTGTGGGGCAGGAGGGAAGGGTGGTGAGACATGATGGCCCCAATGGGGGTGGCAGAGATGGTACCCAGAGAAACAAAAGAGCACAGTAGGGAGAGCAGTGGGAAGGGAAATGGTGGGCAAGAAGTGTGGGGCAGGGGAAGCAAAGTGACATCTGAGCCAGGCAGAGAATAACCCTGGCCACCAACATGGAGAAGAAAAGGGCTATGAAGCTGATGGAGGGGAAAGAGCTGGTGAGGACCAGGAGGGAAGGAAGAAGGTGACACAAAGCCTGGACTTGGATTAGAGAGAGGATAGCTGAGGGATTTGTGATGTAGAGAATCTGATTCACACCTTTGATGCAGCTGGTTTGATAGAGCTGGAAAGGAGTGAATAAAATGCTTGTTCTGATCTCCTGACAGGTGGAAAGCCAGTACCAAAGGGCTGCTGGCTCCAACAGAGACTAAATTGCTCTGAGAATTGGGATGCCATGGGCTGCTTTTCAAGGATCACAAGTCAAATTGGGCAATTTCCTGGTGGAAACTGGGTCTTTATTGTCTCTGATAAAAACGTTTCTCTGCAGCAGTGTTCTGACCCAGCTATGCTCAGAACTAAGGTCCTGCTCCTGATGGTAGGGAGCAGCAAATCCATCCCTGGGGCTGGCAGGGAAGAACTGGACTGGTTTTGGAGAAGCCGTTCCAGGGGCTCTCCAGATCTGGGGCTCCCACCCCTCTCTGTCCCCAGCTCCGGTGCCAGCAATCCGGACACACTGCCCGTGCGCATCACATCAACAGGGGAGCAGTGGAAACTCCATCGCCTCCAGGCAGCATTCCCACAACACCCGGCTTCACCCCGGGCGTGCCTGCACACACTCAGGCTGTGCGGCGCCTCAGCGTGGTCGTGGCTGCCGTGTCCCCCGCCCCGGCCGCGTCCGGCGCTCGCCAGGCGGCCACGGCCACCAGGTGTCCCCGGCGCGCCGCGCAGCGCCCACCGCGCCAACAGCACCGCCCCGCACCAACAGCCCCGCACCAACAGCACAGCACCAACAGCACAGCCCCGCACCAACAGCACCGCACCAACAGCACAGCACCAACAGCACAGCCCCGCACCAACAGCACCGCACCAACTGCACAGCCCCGCACCAACAGCACAGCACCAACAGCACAGCCCCGCACCAACAGCACCGCACCAACAGCACCGCCCCGCACCAGCAGCCCCGCACCAGCAGCACAGCACAACCCCGCACCAACAGCACAGCCCCGCACCAACAGCACCGCACCAACAGCACAGCACCAACAGCACCGCACCGACAGCACCGCACCAACAGCACCGCCCCGCACCAGCAGCACCGCACCAACAGCACAGCACAGCCCCGCACCGCCCGCACCAACAGCTCCGCACAGCCCCGCACCGCCCCAACAGTCCCACACCCCCCGAGGAGTCCCGCACATCCCGCACCGCCCCGGCCGCTCCCGACCCTCAGCGCAGCGCGGCCGGGCCGGCGGCTGTGGGCACAGCCTGGGTCCAGTGTCGGTGTGCCCAAATCTCTGGGGAAGGCTACGGCGCCCCAGCACCTCACGGCTGGCGCTGGCTCGTCTAGTGAGGGCACGGCGCCGGCCCGGGGCCGGAGCTCACCCAGCCGGCCGGGATGCGCCCCGCCGTGCCCCTCGGGCAACAGAGGTACGGGAAGGGCTCATCGGGCCGGCGACGCGGGAAGAAGGAAGCATGGATGATGATGGAAATAAAGCACATGGTGGTGTGGGTGGCTAGGTGTAAAATTAGCAGGTTTGGACTCTCTCGGCATGGCCTTTTTTAAGCAGGAGACGCAAACAAGTAAATAAGGCGGCTGTCGGAAGTTCTGCAGGCTGTTCTGTGTACCTGGGACCAGGGAGGAGAGCAGGCAGGGTCGGGGGCTGCTCCTGCGGCTGGTCCGGAGCTGGAGGGCAGCACAGTCGCCATGGGGTGTCCAGCTGAGGCACAGCAGAGTGGGTGACCTGACTGGTATCACTGGGCCAGGGAAGTGGACCAGGACAGGATCAGGGATGGGCAAGTTCTGAAGGTTCCAACATCCACAGTGGGACAGTCCTCGGCCTCAGAGCACTCCCGATGGGTTTGCACTCAAACAAACAGCAGCCCTGCAGCAGCCTCAAAAAGAAGCCTCTGCGAAGGGCTTTAAAGGGGCACATGAAACCAAACAAAGCTGATGCATTGCTCTCACCAGAGGCTTCTTCACTTTCCTGTATGGAGACCCAGCAGGGTTGCTGGGAGGCAGTGGAAGTCAGGGCAATGACTCCCAGATGTGGTCGCTGCTGGGACTGTCAGCATCCCCAGCCCTTTGAGGCATTAGCCAGTGAAGACAGTTTTGGAGGCTGTTGGGCTTTCACTTCTCATCTGAGCCAAAAAATACCAGTTGAGGGTCGGCGGAGACTAATTCCCCTGCCTGCTACAGCATCTAAATCACTGTCCTGGAGAAACATGAGCTCAGACTGGGTCTGGGATTCAACCTTCTCTTCCTCAGCTCAGGACCACCCTAAGGAATTACATTAAGACTGCTCTCTGGAGAGGGGCATTGGCATTCTGCCCTCAGTGTAGAAAACCTACTTAGAAAGATCCATGTATGCAGAGGCACTGAGAACTAAACTCACTGACACCTGGGCTCCAATGCTTCCAGCACAGAGGCAGCCTAGCCCCTTGCCCCAGATCAGGCTCCTTGCTCAGAGTGCCCAAAGGGACAAGTATCCCACTGGACTGCTCACAGAGGTCCTTCAAGATGTGTTTACTATCAAGACATTCTCTCTGCTGCAGGAAGATGCACAGAAGCTCTTGCTGGCAGATTGTAATTTTGCTCATGGCTGATTTTCCTCTGCTAATGACTACAGTCCTCGATTTCACATTAAGTTTTCTCCATCACTATTTATACCCAGTATTGAACTGAACACAATGGTTATCCTAAATGGCTCCATGCTCTTCTCCAAGTAGGCACTTTTACCCAGACTCTTTTCTCCAGTCCCATCATCTCTGCTTCAAGGCTCTCCTGCTCATGAGGTCCCACAGGCCATTCATGGCTGGGGTTATTATGGGACCCTGCACCCCATCATCCCTAGAGACCACTCTGAGAGCATCAATGCCCTGTGCTGGAGCAGACCTGTGCCTCATGCTCCCCTCCAGCTGTGTTCCCCCTTGCCCTGCAGCCCAGCCTGGGACCACATGCAGGTCAGCATCCCAGGGATGATCTCCCTTCAACATCCTGGCACCCAGCACAGCAGTGGTCAGGCAGATGGGACCTGCCTTTCTTCCCGGTGAGAGACTTGCACCATCCAAGACCAAAATGGGGACAGGGACGTAGCACTCAAGGTGGCAGCAGTTGTTGGGGGCACAGAAAGATGTCCTCCCCTTCACAGCTGTGTCTTGCTGATAGAGCAGCTTAGCCACAGCACCTAACTCCATGCTCACATCTCCCTGAAAATCCCCGTTATCAATTGAAGCTGGCAATGTAAAGCATCTGTTAAGGACTGCTCATTTGTCTCTGTTCAGAACATATCTGTACTCAAATGATTCATTAGCACCCTGAAGGCTGGTGCATGCAGCACCCTCCTCTCCCCACTGCCCTGTTTATTTTATCCATGTCTCCCTGCCTTCAGCTCAGGGCTATTTCCACCTTGCTTACTGTGTCCTGATTCTCCTGGGGATTCACAAGGCTCCTCTGTGGTTCAGATGTTTAATTCATCTGCCAATGATCTGCTCTCTCTTTAAAAATGAACTTAAGTTGTGGAGATGACACTTTTCTAGCTTACTTTTCCAAGCCCTATGTTTCCAATTATCAGCAATAAGATGATTTCCTGGTCCAGCAAATAAGTGGATTGCTGTCTTCCCATTTGGCAAACATCTGCAGGCCCAGACAAACTTCAAGGTGTTAAAATTATTACTAGGGTCAAAAAGTGCAATCCAAACCAGATGTTGAGAGTCTCTTCCATATTCCAAAATTCCATATTGCCAAAGAATACTCAAGTGGAGATGTGCCCTCTGAATCTGAGGAGGGGCAGTTCACACTGGTTTATTCTATTGTCAGGAATATAATGAGAGGAAAGGCAGAAGCTGCCCCCAGCCATCCCACAACTGTTGTCCATCCCACAGTATCAGACTCCAGGATGATGCAGAGGATCAAGGCTCTCCTGCTCATGAGGATAGTGCTCATGAGGATAGTGCTAAATTTTCTTCCATATAATATGGAAATAAAGCTGTTACAAAACAATATCACATTTTCTTTTCCATGACCTGGTCAAGTTGCCTTGCTGATGCGCCTCTGGACTGCTCCATCATTTGCTGTATGGATGTTTTCCATTTCCTCCTGGGCGATCTCTCTTCCCAGCCCATGACACCACCCTCCCTGGGAGAGGACTCAGCTTGCTTCTTGCACCCATCCAGAGGCACAGTGTGTTGGAAGAGGCAGCTGTGCACGGGGTGAGCTGCACTGTTGGTCCTATGTGGGTTGAGGGAGGACATTCTGCTCGTGGTGCTTCCCTCCCAGTATGTTCCTGCTGCGTGGGGACCCTCTTGTCCTTCCCTGCCTCCAGGGAAGTCATGGAGAGCAGGAAGGATTTGCAGAGAAACCTCTGCCCAGCTCAAGAGCAGCATCAGTGTGGCTGTCACACAAGGCATTGAATCTCTGATGTGCCTTGGGCTAATTTTTCACACCAGCTGTTGAGCTTCCAGACACAAAGCCTGGGGACAAATCCTGCAACCAGCTCTGGTTTTCAAAACATACCTGGAGTCTTTTACTTCAACAGGAAGCTGGTTTAGATAATGCACCCAAGAAACACTGGGGATCATTGTAGCCTTCCCTTCCAGGCTGAACAAAAGTGTTTGGCTTGCTGTCTTTTTCACTTGACACAGAAACAGCCATAGAAGGACAATTTGGAGGAAACCTGCAACACATTATTTTTCCTCTCTAGTGCTGTGCCTTGGCCCTTCACTCCAAAAAGCCAATCATTCACTCCGAAAAGCCATCTCCAGCTCTACAAATAGAGAAACTCTATCTAAAGATGTTACCTGAAATTACCACCCTGAAAGCAGCAATGGAGTTGCAGCTCCTGCGAGTGGTTCCTGCCAGTCACAGGCTCAGGTCCAGAACTTTGGAAAATAGGCAGGAAAAGGGGGGCAGAAAGGGCAGAGCTTTGGACTACCTAGTGAAGCCAAAGATGGTCCTGGGAAGATGTGAGTACATCCCAACACAAGCACAGGGGCTGTGAGGGGCACAGACAAACGAGGTGGCCTGAAGTGCCCATGCCCATGCCAGGGCCCCACAGACTGCTCTGCCATAAGCTCCTGGACTGGGCAGGGATTGGCCCTTTTGGGGCTTGCTCCAGGGAGCTTGTAGGTGGTAGAGGGAGATTTTAAGGACCAATTTTTTTCTGAGTACTTGGTCACTTCTCTGCAAGTGATGATGACGTCTGCAGGCTGGGCTGAGGGCAGGAAGGAGTTGTGTACCGTGCAAAAGCAGGGATCTGCTGTACAAATTCACTGTGCTAGAGCTGCAGCAAATTACTCATTCTTTAATAATGGTGTTTATTACCTGCCTCTGACGGTGGCTCAGGGAGACAAAGTGAAGTGGATTCAGCTCCCCAAAGCTTCAGCTCTGCCAGCTGTTTTTATGACACAAGAAACTTTTGCCAGAGAAATGCAGTCACTGCATTTTGGCTTGGGTAATTTCTTCTCATGACAATCCACAAAGTAACCAGCAACTATCCTTCAGAGACCAAAGCTATTTTTTTCCTTGTGGGTGGCAGGCAGGCTCAGACCCCACTTCTCTGGTTTCCCCTGGTATTTATATAGTGCTACCTTCCTCCTGGGAAAAAGGTTTTTACTGGTGGCAGATCCAAGCTAAATGAAAGGGGAATTTATCTTTTTCAGAAGCAAAGGAAGCAGCCCAGTAAAATGGGTTTGGGAGAGCAGCATGGCTTTTGCGAAATCCACAGCAGCTTCGGAGAAGGAATTATAAACAGGCACTGGGTAGAGAAGGAAAGTATTTCTCATTGAAACTCCTGAACGAGTGGCTTTTTCTTCCAGACACAAAATGGGAGGTCATCCTCAGGGCTACAGGGAGATAGTGCTGCTCAAAGAAGGGGGGTGCAGCTCAGGGAAGTCGTGTCGTTGGCACAAGTCACGGCACCCTCAGCAGCTGTATGTGCCCAGGTCCCCGGACTGCTCCCCTGCCCAGCTGCATCCCGCCCATGGCCGGCAGTGGCGTGGCTCTCGCCGGCTGCTGAGGCTTCTCAGAAGAACAAAACCACCCCCAAACTTCAGCCAGCGGCGAGCTGCCACCCGGGGAGGGAGTCCTGAAGGCAGCCTGGGTCCAAGGTGTCATTGCAATTGCTCCGACATATCTGGCCTCTAAAACTTTGGTTGAAATCCTTACATTTTGGCCACCCCAGAGCCTCTGACGAGGTAATTCGTCCCGGTTTCTCCAGGTTGTAGCCTTTCATTTTTACATCCCCCAAGGTATTTTCTGACCCCCTGGCGCCAACTCGAGCTCGGCGCGAGGCTGCCTTTCCCTGGGGACGCGCTGCCATCCCACCGGAGCAGCCTGGGGACGCTGGGGACGAGCCCCCGGAGCCCCCGGGAGCGCCGACCGGCCCGGGTGCCAGCGGGGGTGCCCCCACCCGAGAGCCGTGCGCGGGTCCTTACCTGCGTGCCGAGGGAGGGCTCACCCGCCAACTTGGAGCACCGGCGGCGGGAGCGGAGAGGCGGCGGCTGGCATGACGGCGGCCGGCAGCGCTCGGCGGCCCCGCCGCGGCCTGTGGCCGGGTGGGCTCCCGGCGGCCCTGCGGCGGGCCGGGCCGCGGCCGGGGGGAGCGGCGGGAGCGCGGAGCCCCGGGCGGTGCGGGGTGCGGCGGCGCGGAGCGCGGCGCGGGGCCGGCGGGAGCGGCTGCGGCCGGACCCGCTTCACCTCCGCAGAGCCGCGCTCGATCGGCGCTGCTGCGATCAGCGGCTCGAGGGCTGGCCGAGGGGAGCCGCGCCGCTGCTCCCGACGTGACTGCTTCTCCTGCTGCTTCCGAGAGCACGGCACAAACTCTCTCCTTTCTCTCCGGATCGCTGCATTTCCCAGGGCACAGCCCTTCCCACTCCCCCAGCGAGGGAAAGACCCGGTGCCAGCCAGCAGAGTTTAAAGGAAAAGGATAAAAGCGATTTCTCGCTGCCCCAGCCGGTGCTGCGGGGACCGGCAGCCCGGCCTGGGGGCTGCACCCCAGGGACAGCCAGCTCGTTTGCTGGCTCAGTCAGGTATTTTTCTGCCCTGCTCCGTAAGAATCAGGGTGGCAGGCTGATTCGCTCCACACACATCTGGGCATCGCTCCGATTAGTGGAGGTAACCCGGGTTTGCACCAGCACGGCAAGAGTCAAGACCACAGCCTCACCAGCCCATTCTTCCCGAGCCCCTTTCCCCCCGCTCCCCCAAATGTCCCGGGGAGCTCGTGATGCTCCCTCACGTTTCGGCAGCTCCCTGAGCCCTGTACCGATGCCCTGCTGTTCCCTAACTCCCTAGGTGTCCCCCTAATGGTTTTCCGCACCTCAGGACCACCCAGCCCCGAGACGGCTGTTGCAGATATACACACGCGGCCGGAGCCTGGTTAGCCACAGCGACCTGCTCGAGCGGCAGAGCCGCCCGCCTTCAGCATCCTCAGCGCTGCTGTGCCACGAGCAGCCCGTGACAGGGACACCCAGGTGCGACCCTCAGCCGCCCGTGGCCACCAGCAATACTGCCCAGCTGTCACCCTCTGCAGCCCACGGTCAGGCTCCCGTGGGGCTACGCTGTGTCTTCTCAGCACAACGTGACTTTCTGAAGGTCCGGGCTTGTCTCTAACACCTCCCAGCTTCTTCCAGGAGCTGAACTGACAGCTGACGGGCTATGTACCATGGCAGCTGGGTCTCATGGTCCCATTACCCGAGGGGCTGGGCACTGGCTAGGGAAGATGGGCAGGGCAGCCTCCCCTCTGCTCCAGCTCTCTCAGATAGCTGCACATCTTTCCAGTAGAGGCAGAGACACCCTTCTGAAAAGCTAAAAGGACTGAATTATGTGGGCTAACAACAGGACTGAAATACATGCGTTCCCCAAAGAAGCAGTGACAGGTGGCCAGCTTTCCCTCCCTGGGGGTAATATCTGTGTCCCAGTGTTGGCAAGCCAGCAGGTCTGGGGAGGATTTGAGCCCAGAATGCAAGCCCCAGGCTGGGGGCCTCAGCAGGGAAGCTGTCTTTGAGGATGTCAGCCAGAGCACAAAGGCTGCTGCTATGAGCAGAGTGATCTTCAGGGAAAACAGGTCCCTGTGGCCAGACACAGCCAGCATAGTTTGAGGGGAATCTAAGAAGGAAATGGTTGTCCCCATGTCTCTAGGGAGTGGGACAGACAGGAAAGGGCTAGGGGAGAAGTAAGGAAGTCATGCATCTCTGCCATCCTAGGTCTGTCAATCCAGATTAGAAGAATGCTTTGGAAATGGCGTCAGGATGTGACTTGGGACACAGGAACAGAGCAGATGACTTGTAGGGGTTCCTTCAGCCCTGCTGACTCCAACTGCAGCAAAGTCCCAGCAGATGTGAAGTAAAGCTCTGGCTGTGCACACCTCAAGATACAGTGTGGGGCTGGGGTGAGCTGCAGCCCTGTGAGGAAGCAGGGGAGTCAGTGGGACTTGCTGTGGCACGGGTGGGAACAGAGAGGGTTGGTGACACTCACCTTACCTGAGACAAAGTCTCCATAAGGGTCCTGCTCATGTCCTTGGGAGCTTGTGGGGATGAAGTCACCACTGACTGCCTCCTTCCCAGTCCCGCTGTTTGCCTCAGTTATGAGATCCCATGCAGCCCTGTCTAGCCAGCATGGGGTAGAGTAAAGGCAAAGAGGCCCCATTCCTCAAGGACAGCCTCTTGGCAGGGCTGGAGAGGCTGTGGAGTTATAGGGAAGCAAGACATGCTCAAAACCCCATCTCTCCCTGTCCTGTGGGAGCATGAAAGAAAAACTCAATTGCTGGATGAAGCATCTTCATGTCTTGCTAAAGCCCAGAGAGCTTTGTTGGCTGTTCCACACGCAGAAGGCTGGGAGCATGGAGGATAGCTCTCCCAGGGGCATCTCTGCCACAGTGGTGTGCATGGTCACCTCCACCACAGCTGTCCCTGCACAGTTCTGGCCAGCTCCTTCCATCAGCTGGGAATGGCTGCTCCATCCTTCACCAGAGCCACGCATATCCCTGGAGTAATGTGCAGGTGCAGCAGTTGCCTGGCCAGGCAGAAGGTTAACCCTCACCAACTTTTACAGATATACTGCTTAGCAGCAGAGCTGCAGCACTGGTTCTCCTGCTTGAACAATGAGAAGGTGACATTATCATCCCAAATCAAAGCCTCTCTGACCTCGGGTGACTCCGAGAGAAATGTATGCATACACAGATATGTACATGTTTGTGGAGGTATGGGAAAATCAGACTACATGGTGTGGTTTGGGGCTTTGCTTTTATAACCACAGCCATTCAGTCCAGATCAGAGCTGGGCAGTGTCCCTGGGAGGTGACATGAGGCAAGAGGCTGTGTGACCTAGAAGAGTCAGCCAGAGATAAAACACTTCTGGGGCACTGAGGACAAGCTGCCAGTTGGAAACTTTCCTGCCCAGAAAAAGAAAAGGGACAGACTCTGAAGGGAATGTAGCAAAATGCACAGAGCCTCCCACACCACTGAAACTCCTTGCTGTATTTATGCATCCACTGGGATGCATGAAATGAAAATGAATATCAAAATGGCCCTTTGCTCTCAGCTGCAAGGGAGACTCTGTTGAGAACCCATCCAACAGAAGAAAATGAGATCTCATTACATTAAATATTAGCTGATGCACTATCCCGTTGGACTTGTTATACAATCCAAATGATGCACCTCTTAAAAAAATAATTAGAAAAAATGTTGCTGGAGATATAAAGTACAAAAGGAAAAGGCTATACTTGTGTTTCAGGCCTGCCTGGCATGGAAAGGTGGGGTTTTGTTTTTGATTATGTTCTCTCAAACATTAAAATCTGCCTGCCAATACGTTCTGAGCTTCACATGCTTCATTTAACTACAGACATAGCAACAGATAAGTATGCCATGACAAATTTGGTAACATTACTTTATTGACAGCCAAAAAATCCCCCAGATCACTCAAGACTAAAAGCCTGAACTCCTGCCAAACAATCACAAGCGGAGTGCTGAGATGAAAGATTTCGCGCCAGAAATGGACAGACGCTACTAAAACGCCCAATAACTGGAAGGCCTCCACAAAGGTGAGGGCTCAGCTGCAGAGCATCCTCAAAGAAACAGAAACAGAGAGTGAAACCACAATGAAAGGGACACAAACCACACTTGAGATGACTGAGCATTGCTGCTCAGGTGACTGCATCAGCAGGAGAAGAGAACATCAGGCAGGACTCACTTGTGAGAGGCACTCAGTGCAGGTGAGGCATGTGGGGGGATTTGAAGTACCTGTTTGTGATGGCTGAGGGGAGCACCGAGCAGATTAAAGTCATATTTGCAGCTATTAAAAATGATCAGATTAGTGAAATCTAGAGACAAGAGAGAAGCTTCAGAGGGATGAGCCAAAGCTAATTAATTGGGCAGCATGATGGGAGAAGAAATTAAGCGTGGACAGGGGGAAGGTAAAACATATTGGAAGGACCAAGTTCAGTGCTTCATAATCACTAGTGATTTCTAAATTAACTGGAAGCATGAAGGCAAAAAAATTATGTGGGCGTATCTGTGGACAATAGAGCGAAAACCATCTGGTTAATGTACAGTGGTGAGGAAAAAAACCCTGAACATGCTGTCAGATTGCTTTCATAAAGGGATACAGAAAATAATTAAAAAATTACAGTACTGTGTTGGTCATGACTCAGCTGTTATGGATAAATTGGGATTTTTCAATTAGAAGAGAGATTCAGATCATTTATTGTGAAAAATACAGTTAAAAAACCCCAAGTCTTCTGTAAAAGTGAAGCATTAAGCCCTGGAGGGCAGAATGAAGTTTTTAAAGTGTTCATGAGGAACTCTGGCCATTTAGGAGGCAACAGTAGACAACACATAAGATGCAGTTCCCTTACGAAACATGGCACTCAGCATCAGATCCTGTCAAGACTCTGATATGATGTGAATAGCATCTGATAACACAGATAATTCCAACCTCACATGGAATTAAAGCTCCTGAGCAGCCTGTGTTTGCAGTATATATGAATAGCATCCTTCTGGAATTAGTGTAATTTTCCTCCTTCTTAGCAAACCTCGTCTTCTGACGAGGCTGGAGACTAAAATGCTCCAGTGCAGTAAAATCCACAGGGAATCCCTTCCTATCCCTCCCTTGCTCCCCGTCACCCACGGCCCTGAGTGTCTCATGTAGCCATGTCCAAGGGGGCCTCTTAGCCCTTGTGAGTGGTGCTGAAGCAGCATTCAGGTGTCAGGCACTGTTCTCTGGCACGAGCTGGATGGGGGAAGGAGGTACTTTAGGAAAGCACCTGAATTCTGCAGTAATTTAGCTCCCAGCTGACATGCTGTGAATAGACATTCAGTGTGACCTTTTCCTTGCTCCAACTATGAAATCTTCCTGGATGCCTAAAGTATGTGGCAGAATCTCCAGCTCCTCACAGCATTAGAAACTCCCATTCTCCTGGGCAGTAGCCTTAGGAGAACAGGACATGGAGGTCATTATGGAAAAGGGCAAGAAACCTCCATGAATTCCAAACATCCCCACCAGAGCTGATGCTCCTGGAGCAGAGCCAGCTGTGGTGTAGGCTGGGAGAGCTGGGGAGCAGTGTGGGATTTTCAAGGATACGAAGGGGGCAAGGAGGGAGAAGGGGGTGGTGTGTATGGGTGAAGTCACGTCACGTAGGGGATATGTGCAGGGAAACAGCAGACATCTGGAGGACGAGTGGGATACGGAAGGGAACCCTGTGTGCTGTCTAGCTGCTTTGCATTGCTCTGGAAAAGCAAAGCAGCTCTAAACCCAGAATAGCTGCTCCATATGCTTTGGCTGTTTTCGCCCGCAGCCAGCAGAGCTTTGTGGTAAATCTGGCCACGAAAGATAACAGTCTCCTAAAAATGCTGAGCTGGTGGGACTACTTCTCCACCATGGGTGGCCTCAGAACAGTCCTTCCAGCCTGATTCACTGTGATTCTGCAACTGCTGAAGGTAAAACTCTGAGTTATGAAGAAAATCAAGGGGCTGAAATTCAAGGGGGAAAACCACACAACCTCAAATCTCTACTCCCATGTAGCCTGAAAAAAAAAACCTCAGTGAGCTTCAGCTGTAAAAATGTAGATGTGCTTGGGACAGGGCAGAGTGTTTGAGGCCTCTGTGTGCACTTCTGCACCATATTATGTTGAATTTAAGTCATAAACTGAAGAATTCACTTCGACATAACTCTTCCGAAGAATAGAAGTCTGTGACATGTGGTTGCTTGGCAAATCTTGCCCATCTCTGATTGTGAGAGAAGTGAGGTCAATGGCTGACAGATGTGATCCAGCCTTGCTGTTACCAGGGCTGGTTCTGCTGCTCATACAGACTGCAGCCACTAGTCCCTAGGGCCTTGGAGGGCACAGAGCAAATAGCAGGATTCAGCCATGTTTTCAGAGGAGATGACAAAGAGAAAACTCCTCATGTCCCACAGCTGGCTTTGAGACAACAGAGTTCAATCCCATTCTCTCCCAAGGGCCTGGACTGTGGTGTGTGCTTCACTTCAATAAAGATTCTTCTACTTACTGTTTTTTCCTGTTCCCTCTCACTTTTCAAAGTTGTTCCTCTCTGCCCAAAAAACCCCATGTTGAGTGAGGATGTGTCCCAGCCTATGCATGGGGGACATGGACAGCCACAGCAGCTGGGGGCTCTCAGACTGTCCACATGCTGTGATGTAGCAGCACAGGGTTTAAGTCCAACCCCAGGAAATACAGCTGCTACTTTAGGTAGCCATCACTTGCATGATAGCAGGTCTCCCACTGACTAATTGCTGAATAAACCCTCTTTAGAGCTGGCAGAGTGATCCCTGGGGACCTCCTTATGCAGCTATTAGCAGGAGGCAATGCCTCTGGAAATGAAGCTTTACCAGGCTGCTGAAGCCCCAGCAGAAAGGCAGGCAGCAGGGTTAGGAGGAAAACATCAGTGAGCAGCTGTGTGAGCACCACTGGGACCTTCCCCGTTTGTGCTCAGTGCATTGCTGGATCAGAGGAGCTGTGGTGAGCTGCATCCCTGTCTTTGGGATCCTGTAGTCTCCTGCAGACCCTTTAGCATCCCTCTGCCCTCCCCTGGGGGCTTGTGCTCGATTTGTGAGCAGTTGAGGGCACCCTCCACTTCATGGCTGTAGTGGGGAGTGGACCTTGCACCAGGGCAGCCTCCTGGTGCAACCCCATGCACACAGACCTGCAAATTTCTTGATTTCTCCTTGTTTCCTCATTTCTGGTATCCAATCTCTGAGAAACTGACTATGAACATATTAAGGAAATTCAACTTGTCAAACAGGAACAGAAGGACTTTGCCCCCAAAACCCTTAAAAAGTATTGAAATTCACTCGAATAAGCAAAAAAAAAAAGGACTGAGCTGTCACACATGAGGCACATGAATCATCTTCAGGGAGGAAAGCAGTTCTGGTGATGTCTGGGCTTGAAGTAACTGTAGTTAACATTATAATGACTCATACCACATATGCGTCATATCGCTTTTCATTAAGAGCAGCATTCTGATGTCCTGTGACTAACTGGAAGCTGGAATTGTGCTCCCAAAGCCTTGGGATGGGAACTTGTCTTGCTCATAAGTTCTGTCTTACTGTCAAAGGCATTATCAGCTTCCAAATATTAAAATAATAATAACAACAACAATAATTCTCAGATCAAACACTTCATTCAAGTGACAAATTGAGATGGGCTTTGTAGCTGTCATCCTCAAGAGTGCCATGATTTTAGTGGGGAGAAAATGGATAAATTGAGGGCAGGCACCTCCAGAGAGGCCATTCTTCTGCTCTCAGCTCATTAATGTCAAACCAGGCTCTTCAGCCCATTTCTGATCTTCAGACAAGGTCAAAATTTCCATTTTTGTCTCTCCACAGAAAGACCTTGGATTCTTTTTCTATAACCTTATGACCTCCTCAGCATCCTCCCAACAAATTTTTTGATGTGCAAATCTGTGCTAGTCAGGCATGGACATCAGCTGTGGCAGCCCAAGCCGCTCAGCCCACACCCCCAGAGCAGCCTGTGTGTCACCAAGGCTCTGTTTGTCTGCCCTTGCCAGGACCAGAGCTGGCACTGACCCTCACCCTGCAAAACTGGGCTCTGGAGGCTGCTGGGGTTTGGGGGGTCAGAGGTGGAGGGGTAATGTTGCACAAGAGATGTGATACAAAGATGGATGAGTTGGGGGCCACAAATGCAGGGGATTAAGGGAATGAACCAGTGGCAACTCATTGAGGACAACCTCAATTTTTTGAGAGCAGAAGCTACGGTTTTTGTGGGCTCAGTCCATTACACTCGGCCAGGGGAAGTGTCATGGCTCTGGGATGATGTTAGCTCATAGATCAGATCAGTCCTCTCCACCATTTCAGTCTTGCTGTTGCCCCATGAGGTCAACCAGGCTGTTTTGGGGCTGCTTGCACTCTGTTGGGGTGGGTCTGGAGGACAGGAAGCACACCCAAGGCAATGCTAATGAACTGTTGCCTCTGCCCCACAAATTATATCAAAATTTGAGGAGTGGTGGGAGAAAATTACCAGGCAATGGGAGTTAAAGGTGAGGAGATCCCCAGGAACAGCCTGTAACAGGGAAAAATGGGAGAGAGGTAGCTCTGGGATATGAGCCAAGGATGCACTGAGCTGCCAGGGGAGCAGTTTTGGGTGCCTACACCACAGCCATATTTTGATAGAAGCATAACTCCACTTCCCAGAGGGCTGCCATGGGCTTTGAAGCACAACTGATGTCACTTGCTGGCCATGGTTGCCTCGTTTTTGTGCTGGTGGAGCTACAGCACCCACTCAGGGATGGAGTCCTCTGTGGGGGATTACAATGAGCAGTCCTAAAGTGACTGCTGGAGCCTGCAGCAGGTCACAGGCTGGATACCATAGGAGGCTGTTCAGAAACCTCTGTGTAGCTGAGACCTTCCTGCTGAGGCCTGCCTGGGATAAGGCTTTGAAGAGATGGGTGAGAAGCCCTGATGCAGAGCAGCAGCAGATGTGCTAGATGGAGTTCCTGTGGCTGTCTTTGGGGTCAGCCTCATGTTCTCAGGGCAATGGCTCTTCCAGGCTCTGGGCCCTACTAAATACTGTGCTGTCAGCTTAAAACCTCTTCTCATAACCTCCAGCATAATGACAACATCGAATCTGGGTGTGAGCAGAGAAGCTGAGGCCTATGCTGGAGTTACTGTATCAAACTGCAGGAAGAGAAAAAACACAATCTAGAAGATACCTGCGGTGCTAAACACACGTTACCCTGCTATCTGAAGAAATAGATCAGCCAAAAAAATTATTGTTGAACTTTACAAAATATACCACCTATGGGCTGAAGGAAGCAAGAGAAAGTGCATCTCAAAGGGACATATTTATAGAAAAAGTTTTGAACTGAAAGAATGAGTTGCTTACATTTGCAGCTCCCTCTCGATCGTTGCAGCAGGACAAGGACAGTACTCTCCCTGCTGAAGAGCAAATGCTGTCATGGGTGGCACTGATGCACCATCTGAAATCCATAGCAGGCCAATAGTCATTTACATCAGCTGCTGAAATACCTTTGAGAGGCTAGATTGGCAGGAGGAAGACTCTTACAAACCTTGGGAGGTGAGATTGCCTGGAGATAGAGACAAAAATACAATAGCAGTGGGGTCCAGAGGGAAACAGCAGTCATATAAATTGCCCATTCAGCTTTGCCTCCCTAACCCCAGGACATCCATCCCCCAAGCTGGACCTGTGAGAAGGCTGCAGCATCTGCAGACCAGCTCCAAAGTACATTCACAAGCAGACAGGCTGTGCTGGGGAGCTTGACTCTAAGAAGTGGCCAATATATTTGTTTTCTTGTGGATGCTTGGTTGTAAAAGCAAACTGTGCATGAAGTCCATACAGCTATTTGGTTTTTTATTTGGGTCCCTTCTCAGGGTTATAGATTTAGCTATATCATTAATTGCCTCAACCTCAGACTAGAGATCATTTATAAACACGAAAATATTTCAAGTGTTGAAGTGCCAGGCTATGACATAAATGGGTATAGTTTGGAGGGACTGTGCTATAATCAATTGTCTCAGGATACTGTTATCTGTGAGACCCAGATACAATCTCATAAAAACAGTTCTAAAAGCTGAGAATACAAATAAAAATATTTTACAACCTCTCTCTCATTGATGCATTTTTAATACAGCAATTCTAATACAGCATGTCAAACCCATCAGCACAAATTTCATCTTTGCTGCCCTTTTCCTTCACCTCCCTCCACTAGCTGGTGAGACCCACATGTGCAGCCCCGTGGGCTTGGGTCACAGCTCTGGGCCTGAGCAGGTACAGCCTGAGCACCAAAATGACTGTGTAGCTTCTGGATTCAGGTGTCCCAGCCAGGGTCAGCTCACAGCAGCATAAGATGACCTATTGCAGCATCTCTCTGGGGTCATTCCCTATTGCAGCATCTCTCAGTGGTCCAAAGGTCCCATGTTTTTAAAAATAAGTTTCTGCTCTAGACTGATGGGCCAGCTTTGCAAAGTTGCTCTGATTCAGCTTTTCACAACTGAGTATCATTGCCCTGCACTTCACCCCATACCAGTGTACTTTCAAAGCATCAGGGTCCTGCCTCTGGAAACAGGGAAGGTGGGGGACCAAAGTGCATTCTTTGTTTTGAGCCAGTAGTGCAATTTGCACTGGCTGTACTCTGATTTACTGCACCCCCTGATGACCATGCAAGAGCAGTAAACACCCCTACATGGCCATTTGGCTCAATTATTGTAATTCCCTCTCCACAGGGCTTCTCCTTTGTGCCTTGCAGGTTGTTCTGGAAGCAGCAGCACACCGGCTTACTGGCTGGAGCTTCATTATCATATCATCTTCACTTCTGCCACCTGTAAAGCAGAGGATTGATTGACTTGGTCTCACTAGTCCCTAAAGCCTTCATCAATGTTTATTGTGGATGTCTTAAAATCCCATTCTCCATCCACACAGGAACTGCCTGTCAAGTCTTGTCAAACCCCTGTCCTCACCTTATCCCCCTCTGCTCTTTCAGCAGTGCTGCTATGGAGCAGGAGGGGCGGGGCCCTGAAGACACTGCACGATTGGTATTATTCTTGTTTCTCACCCAGCTGCAGTGTAATTTGTAATGGTAATTGCTGAAGTAATTACCATTTTCTAACACCCAGAGATGTCAGTGACAGGCAGTATGCTGGCAGCAGGTATTGCATGGACATGAAAAAGGGAAATGTAGAGGGCATATCTGGGATGCTGCACATAATAGCACACAGCCAGAAGTGCACTCAGAATAGCACTCAGCAGAAGTGCCTTTGAGAGAGCTCAGAACTAGAGTGGTCAGTGGACCAGGAAGAATGATCAGAAGCTAAACAGAAAAGAGAGGAAGGATAGAGTTAGGGAGTTGAGGATGAAGAGTTCAAACCTGATTCAAGAAGAAGCCATCAGAGAGAAAGCAATTGATATCACATCCTGGAGACAGAAGCAGGTGCTATAGGGCATGGGCTGAAGAAGGCAGAGATAAAGAGCATGGTTGGGAGCTGCAAAGCAGAGGCTATCAAAACATGATTTTGACCAGCACTTGATCAGAGCTGTCCATAAACTGGGGCAAGCCAGACTCTAGAAAGGCCAGGCACAACAGACTGGCACAACCTGGACGTGGGCTGGGTGTGCAAGGAGAGGGATGGAGGATGGATGAAATGCTCACTCCATCTTCAAGCTCCGGTCACAGTGTGGGGAGCATCACCAGGAGAATGTCCCCCCGCTGGTATGGTAGCTTTTTAGCATTCTCCTTCCCACCCTCTTTTTCCCTCCTGTTCTGCACCAATTTCCTTTAATTTGCTCATTAAAGGGAGCTGGGTTATTACAAAAAAATTGTGGCATTTTCTCTTTAAACCTGTGGAATAGTCAGAGCCCTGAAATTGCCCTGAACTCTAATGGGTACAATCCTGGCTCTAATAAATTATTGGCAAGCTTCTCACTGGCTCTTGCAGAGCCAAGATTTCACCTCAGATGGACCCTATCTTTCAATTAAAGGTATTACTCTTAATATTCATTAAAATTCTGTCTAATCCTAGCTTCGCAAGGGGCAAACCCTGAAATTCCTTAAGATTTGTATAAAAAGCAGAAAGGACCAGTCAGGAAAAGGGCTTTATTTGAGAAGATAGGGAATGCCACCTTAAATTGACCTCAAATTGGCCAGGTGTGAAAAGTGGGACAACTTGATGCTGGAGCCCACTGGGGACATGACATCCCTGGGTGTGAGTGGCAACAGAGCTGGTGGGAACTCCTCCAGCTCCCCATGGTTTTGTTCTTGTAGCTCCTTCCCTTTTCCAAGGGTCCCAGTGCTGAGGCAGAAGAAGGCAGGTGAAGGAGGCAGCATGGAGCTAAAGATGTAGGAAATGCCCAGCTCATGCCTTTGCTTCACCTTCTCTTCAGGTACCCATCCACACAGACATGATCTTGCTCATGGGTGCTTCCCCCAGCTGCCATGCCCAGCAGCTCAGCCCACAGCCATACTGTGGGCACAGGGCAGTCTGGTCTGTGGTCCTGCAGGCCCCACCTTTGTTATCCTGTGTTGTGTCAATCTGCCATCCTTCAAATCCTGTCACAGAAAAACCTTGAAAGAGTGCAGCCATCAGTGGGGAGCAGCTGCTGCCTGCTCTGCACTGGGGAAGAAGCCAACAGTACTGCTTATGCAGGGGTCTAGTGGGGATCATCCACCCTTCACCACTCTTTGAGGCCAGGGATGCAAAAGACACTCTGTGCTCATGAGGGAGACAGCCCAGAGCCCAGCTCCCAACCAGATGGAGGGCTTGTCACAGCTGACCCTTCCAAGGGCCTCAGCTGCATTCCTGACTCTGGGATATCACAGCATCTACCCAGGGAGCTGTGCTGGTTGTCAGCTTCCCAAGACTTCTCCAGGCTGGAAGCATGCCAGACACTGGCTCCAGCTCACAGACTGCCAGCAGACTTCAATGCCTATGTGAAAGAAGGATAAAGGTGACAAGCAAACATGGGAACCATCTTGGCTGGCTGCTGCCCACCCTCCTCCAGCGCGCTGCCTGCCGCTGGCTAAGCAGCCATGTGCAACTCCTTCCTCTTCATGGCACTTTGGCCTCTGCTTGTGGATCAGGAGGTCACCCAAGAAGTGCCAAGAAATCCAGGGGCCACCATATTCCTGAAGAAAACCAGCCCTGGTTTTGCACTTCACTCAATGAGACCCTTCATCCCCACCGCAGCCTGCACTTCATTGCACACCTGGGCAAAGCTTGTGGCTTACTGCTGGCACCTGATGCTGCTCTGGCCTTCAAACCCAGCACTCACCAAGCCATTGAGAGAACACCCTAATAAGTTGCCCAAGGAGTTGGTGTTACCTGCCTGGAGAGGCAGCCCCTTCTGGCAGGGAGAGCCAGTGCATGCAGCCCTGACGTTTGCTCTGGGATAAAACACCTACTGAAAGGAAAAAATATCTTGGAGGCTAGAAGAGGAAGAAATGAAATGGAAGAAGCTGGCCAGGTGAACTCTGCAAGGGTCTTTTTTCAGACCAAGGCTGGGATCAAGTCCCAGGATTAGAGACATTTGGCCAAAAAGCTAATGAGTCACCTCAGTCAGGAGCTGAATCCCAGATATCTCAGTATTTTCTGGCCCTCAGGTGTGAAGCAAGGTGCCTTGGGTCTGTCCTTTGGTCACTTTATTTCAGTGTAGGCATCCTAGATTCTCTGCTTCTGTTTGCATATGCTGTAATTTTGTATACATTCTCATGAGGCTCATATAAATAAAAAATATTTCTTCATCAAATAAGTATCGGTACATTATTTACAGGCTGCAGCTGTAGGTGTTTGCTTGACCTCTGTGAGAAGCCCTGGTTTGCTACATGTTGGACAAACAATTTTTCACTGTCTCTTGTGTTTCTCTGCACCTCATAATTCCTTTTTTTTTATATCTAAAGCTGTCCCATCAGGCTTAATGACTCCTAAATCCCTGTTCATACACCCTCTCTCTCTCTCTTCATTCTGAAATCCAGGTTTAACCCTAGGAGTGCTAATGTTGTCTGAAGCCAGAAGGAAGGCTGCCCACAGTCCCTGCTCCCTCTTCTCCCAAACTTCACCTGCTTTTCCCAGCTATGAAATATGCTGGATGAAACACATTAGGTTCCCTTGGTCGATAATCCATCAGCACTCCTTAACACCAGGGAAGCAGCCATCTTCTGCTTCTTCCAGCTAATTCCCTGAGAACTGTTCTCCTGTCTCCCCTGTTGCCCTGCCAGATTCTGTTTCTCTCTATCACTCCCTTGTCCCTGTCTTGCTTCCCAAGACTGACACTGTTCCTCCTTCTGCTCCTTTCCTTAAACTGTGTCCATAATTCTCTTATTTTTTACTCTCTACCTCTTCTTGCTTTCCTCTTCTAGCCTCTCCACTCTGCTTTCTCCTTACTTCTATCTCTTAATAAATTGTATACTGTCATTTACAACTATAATGATGATGAAAGACCAGAGATGTGGAAACATCAGGCATCAGTTTCTTACCTGTCCCTTCCCTCCTCCTCTCACACCCCAGGCATATTTCATTTTTCCAGGTCTCCTACAGCCAGAGCAGCAGAGATCCAGCCTGGCTGGGGAGCATCCACGTCGTGCCAGCAGATGCAAAATTGACAAAGGATGTCAGAAAGGGCCATCTTCCCTGGCTAAGCCCCTTTGGGAAGCTGTGATATTACAGCTGGAGCAAGGTGAGGGCTGGCTTCAGAGTGCTTTCCACCCAGCCATCGCCAAGTGCTCTGCAGTGATAGGCAAATTGCTTTATCTCTGTGACACAGATGGAGAAGTTGAAACAAATCATTGGGTTCTGTAATGAACGAGAGGGACACAGGCAGAGTGCTTTCCCTTTATGCTCTGATGAAAAATATCACTCAAGGGCCCTGGCCCCAGGGACCAACCATAGCTGAGCTTGACTCTCCCAGTGGGAGCAGTAGCAAACTTTTCACTGCAAATCTGGAATCTGCAATGTGAAATTCAGCCTAAACTTTGAGACCCTTCTGCCTCCAGCTTGCTGCTGAGGTGGCAGAGGGCTGACTTGCTGGGAGCCCATGCCAAGGCTGGACCTTGGCTGCAGCACACTGCCTGCTGGAGAAAGCTGAGGGCAGCAGCCCTTCAGCAGGGAATCTGAGAGAGCAAATGAACACAGCAATGGATATGACCCTGGCATAGCAAATGCCATGAGAGGCAGACATAGCTCACATAGCCTCACAGAAACTCTCACCTTCTCATTACCCACACCCCAGGGAAGAGACAGATTTATTGGAAGTTGATCCAAGCAGTCCCTGGACAAACCCAGCCCATCATCTCACCTTGGCCGTAGCTACAGGCCAGGCCCACAGAGCCACCAGCTCTGCTCCTGTTCATCCTGTTTTCCTTCAAAGGAGGGGATTTTAGTCACCTCTCTTCTTCAAGTGCTTTTTGGCTGTCCCTCCTCTTGAAATACCTGCTCCTGTCCTTATATTGTGTGTGTCACTCTTGATGATCTCAGTAAATCAAGCAGGTAACCAACTGTTGGCTGAACATTAGCCGTGCTGGAGATGCCTTTCCAGTGGTATAAGCTGTTTCGATAAGATAATGAGAAATTAGTCAAGCATTCATGAACAGATGCTCTTCCTTCTGAACAACACAGGGCTCACTTCATTGTTTGAACAAATCTTTCTGCTAAGCCACTGCTTGCTGCTAAGGTGCTGATTTGATGTGACGTGTACCATTTGTCTTCATAACAGTTTCCAAGTTGAGTGTTACAAACTGAAGCCTGTGGACACCCATGGGCTGTTTTGGCTGAGTCAGACACACTTTGCAGCAAGTGCCTTCAGTAGATGGAAAGAAAACTTCTTGACCTGGTCCAGGAGGCCACCACATTGAAAGTGGTGGCCTCCTTATTTCACTGTCTCCCCACCACTCCTCTTGCAGAGCCACTGGGCACTTGGCACTACGTGTGAGATCCACAAGGCCAGTGGTGGTTCTTGTGTGGGTCCTGAGGAGCACAGAGACCAGTCCCCTGTTTTCTTTCCTCTGTGGAAAGCATGCCCAGCTCTCCACAAGGGCACAGTGTGACATAAGGATGGAGGGCTACCTTCACAGTGGGTCATCCTCATGGCAGTGGCCCAAGGGTGTGGATACCCAGTCAGGGACAGACACCTAGATCCAACATTTCTGCCCATTTGCAATAATGAGTGAGAAATGTAATGTCTTCTCAAGAGGGCCAATTCAAAAAAGCAGGTCAGTGCTGGCTCAACCATGTGATACAAAGCCATGCTAGCTTCACCTGATATTTGTAGGGAGAAATTTAAAAAAAACACAGATTTTTTTTTTGTGTATCAGGAATCCTTGTGAAAAAAAAAAAAAGAAAAAAGAAAAAAGAATGTGTCCAAACAACTTGCATTTCTGGAATAAAAGCAAACACTGGAGTTTGGAGGCTCAGTGGCTTCATTCACATAGATCAAATTCTCTATAAAAAGTTGATAAATTGATACTTCTGCTCGTGAATCCAAAAGCTACAGCTCTTCACACAGGGATTGGATGAAGCCAGGCTCTCAGGACCCTTATTTAGTATCTGTCAGGCTCTAGCCATTTATTCTTGTCCAGCCTCTCAAAGCTTTAAACATCAAGCACAGACCCATGCTGCTCACTCCATGGGGTCTTGTTTCGAGGCTTAGCACAGCTTTGTGCTGCTGAAATCCTTGCACCAGTACATAAAAAAGAGGTAATTCTCCTGAATGTATGGGTCTTTCCATTGTTCTTACAGCTCTGAGGCTATCTTGCAGTTCTTTTATTTGGTACAAGCTATATTTATTTGGTATGAAGCCATAACCCAGCCCATTCTTTTTCTTCAAGGTTGCACACCCAAAGCTCTAGTTTTTTCGCCCCACTTCTCTCCCTGGGATGCTACATTTATTCCTTGTTGTCTGATGTGAACTCAGTCATGGACATCATGGGGCACAGGAAAAAATTATAAGGAGCAGAAATAGCCCCTACACACAGTGGGAGCAGCTCTCTAATTCTGAGCCCTTATTATAGATCCGAGCCCATAAAATTCAAAGTCTGTATAGACCATAAGAGACTGTGTGGTTTCTGGATTTCCTCTGAAGTATGATATGGCAAGTAGAAAAAGGCACATCTGTCATGTAAAAAAAAAAAAAAAAAAAAATTTAACCCTTGCCAGCCTGGGTGGACCAGTGTAGTAGAAAGATGGTTGTCTGAAGCTGGGGATAGGTTATGGTGGGACACATTAGCCCAGATAGTTTTACATCTGGGTTCTGCAGCAGCAACAGATGACTTGATTAGGTTTGGTGCTGAATCTCCAGGGCTGGTTGGACTAATTGTCTCTCTTGCCCTGAAAACACACTCTCATCTCTCAGAAAACACTTTCTGTGTCCATGGGCATCTTCTCACTCACTTATATACCTTGTACTCTGGTGGAACTCTTAACAGGCAAAGGGGTCCAGCTGGTAGGACACAGCTTACTCTAAGAGATATTTCTAACCAAAGTCATTGCCTCTCCAAAGCAGGATTACCCTGAATCCTTGGAAAGTCCCCAGATTTGTGAAGATGTACATGACCAGCTTGTATTTGATGGCACTGCTTCCCCTGGGGCTCTGTGGTGCAGGTGGAAGAGCAGGGATTTCTTCACCTGCTTTCCTGCTTCTATCTCTACCCCCAGTGCTGGATCCATCCTTTCCTGACACCACTTGCTTGGGGTGTGCAGAACATTACCTGGATCTGCTTTACGAAGCAGTCTGCACCACACTCGGTGCTTCCTGATCATCCATCATGGCAACTGGAGATGCAGCCCCTCCTCAGTGCTCCCAGCAGAGGACACTGATATTTGTTGTTTCCCCTCTGCTTTCTGCTGTCAGAGATTCACACACCTCACTGCCCCAGCCCAGCAGCTCATCAGTGCCAGGGATGTTTGTGAGGCCCATCAGAGCTGGGGATTAGGGCCTTCACAAGACACCAGCTCTCAGCTGAATGCGCCCCCAACTCCACTGACAAATCTGCAGCAGCAATGACCCAATTTCATCTCTCTCCACCACTCAACCTGAGACAGGAACATGGGATTTATTATGCTGGGATTTGTGTTCCTAAGCGTGAGGATGTTGCTATTATCAGCAGTCGACAGGCCATCAAGAAAACATTGCTGTCAAAGTGACAAGTCAGTGGTTAGCATTTCCCAAAACCCCCATTTGTTGGCAAACAGGAGGAGGAGTACAGCTCCTGCCTGTGGACACAGGTTCCTGGAGACCTGGGGGGATCATCCCCCTGACCAGGAGGGGATGTGGGTCTCAGCTCTCCTGCATCACTGCTGGAGAATGAACCATTTCTGATCTGACTGCTGTGCCCTGCTGCTGGCAGGAGGAAGCCCTGGCTGCCTTGCCAAATACTTTTTTGGTTGGTGAGAGATAATGACAGTCAGTGTGCTGGGTCTCTCCACCATGTCAGCATCCTATTTTTTGGAAGAATGTGTGTTAGGCTTGAATAGCCTCTAAGCACAGCAGGAGAGGTCTCAGCATGGAGCATTAGGCCCACAGGCTTCCTCATCTGAGAATTATCTAGGAGTGGCTACTAGACACATTCTTTTTTTTTTTTTTAATTTAAAAAAATTCTGTCTTGTTAAGCCTCCTTTTCAAAATTTAGAACCACAGTTCTCAGCATGCCATTTTCCCTGGTGATGAAGACACTCTTATGCTGTGTCCTCAATTCTTTTGGAGGAGGATGCCCTGCCAGAAGCATCAAGGGGCCATCACACACACAGCACTGCCAGGCTGGCAAAGAGGAGGTCACCTGCACATGCATTATTTAAAGCAGAGCCCAGACTGACTTCTCCCTAGAGTGCTCTTGAGCTGGGCTGCTCTAAAATGCAATTGTTTGAAATGTCATGTCAGAAGGACCTTTACCAGCAACTGCTGAAAAAGAGACACTTTGGAAGGATGCATGTGTTTTAGATCTTTTTAGGGGTTGGTGTCACAGGGGAATGGGCTGTTTCCATCACTTTGTGTCTGTTTTCTCTGGGTCAAGGCAGTTCATAGCTGTTTGATTACTTTTCATAACGAATATGGGGTTTCTGTCTGAAACAAAGCCAGTGCACAGGATGTAAAGTGCTCTTCCACAAGGGAAACTAGCCTAAGGTTTCAAGGTATTGAATTGCTCCCTTGTGTACATGGGTGTTTTTGCTTTAAAAATGTGTCACAAAGTAATGGGGACAAAAAAAAAAAGAAAGAGAGGAAAAAAGTGATGAAGTCCATTTGTGATTCAAACCGCCACGTCCAAATATTAAAGACAGATTTTAGCACTTATATCCTCCTTTTAGAAAATCCTTCATCCCGGTGAGGTGCTTTAGTGAAGTGCCCAGAGGTATTAAAAGATTGGGGATGATGCATGACCCTGGCTCTGAATGAGCACCCTTGGCTGAAGTTTCATCACAGAGAATCAGGAGCCACCTATTCCCTAAAATTAGATTTTCTGCAGCCTGTTTTTTCATCCAGGCAGTGTCTGCAGCATTAGGTGGGACACGGAGTAAAAGCTCAGCTCTGCTGTTGGCGGGCAGGGGGTGAGCTGGAGCTGTCCTCTTTAATGGGAAAGGGAACCAAATTAATCCTGTTCAGACTCAAAGCCTACCATGAGAGGAAGGCTGAGAGGTCAGTAGAGAACTGCTCTACATAGCCACATTTTTGTTGTATTAATTCCCCTGCTGCTCAGTCAGAGGATTCAAGAGCAAATCCACTTTGCAACTAACATGTAAATAGAGAAAACATTTTAGAAAATGGTGGGAACCAGTACCACCATGGCAAAAGTCTGCATTACCCAGCTTTGCTTTTCTCAGGAACAAGGCTACCTTTTCAGGGTGATCTCCTGGTGCTTGTTCTAATGGTCCTTGAAAGCAACAGATACTAAACAGGGGTTTCACTGATGGGGCTGACTCAAACACTGGAGATACTCATCTGGGGCAGATACTTGTCTGAGTTCCCACCCTCTTTCCTTATTTCAGAGAGCAAAGATGGCAGTTTTTCTCCCAAAACCTTTCCCACAATCTCAGTTGGAGAGGAAAGACTCCTTGTTTGACTCAAAGTCAGAAATTCAGAAGATTTGGGAAAAAAATGGTCAATTGCTATTTTTATCAGTTAGATAGAGATCAACTTTCTCTGCCTTGAATGAGCTTCTCTTTCTTCTCCTGCTAATGCAGAAGCTTGCAGAACAGTTTCCCAATTAAGTAGGGATGGTATGCATGTTAACTGCTGAACTGCATTAAATTCTTATGACTCTGTATTGTCATTATTGGAAAGCTGGGGTAAAATTTAGCTGTCATCTCATGAAGCTGAGGCTTGATTTCTACTTCCCCAGTGTTTTGGCTGCTCATCTTCGCAGGCAACTGCATGGACCTGGTGAAGCAGCACAGTCTGATGGCTTGGGAAGGGCAGCATGACTATCAGGGACTGTTTCCCTTATTCCATTTGAACATCCTCTTTCTGCTGCTGATGTGGAGGTCTGTCTGTAAAGGTGCTTGCCATAGGAACTACAGTTGCAGGGGATTTCCAGCATTTCCAGCCCCCTGAAGCCTCCATCATCACTCTGTTAGGAAATACAGAGCTCACCAGCAAAAGCTGAGGCTGGTCCCTGCTCCCCCCTCCCAAAAGAGGGGCTTTGGTTACTGTTTGAATTATTTGGGTCCAGCAAGGTTCTGTGAGGGATCCATAAGACTGAGAGAGGATTAGCACCCTGATCCCATAAGGGCTAGAGGGGCTGGGGACAGAGCCCAGGACTGGCTTTGGCGCAGCTGCTGGGATGGGGGAGCACTGGTTGGGGAAGTGGGTCCAGCAATGTAGAGGACTTGGGGGAACAGGGAGGTGCCAGACAAATGTAACAGTGAGGTGCAAGATGAAGGGAAGCACAACCTAACCAGAGCTGCTCTGAGCACCTGAGGACCATCAAGGAGCACCCAAGTCCAGGCAGTGACTGACAGTGCTGTTCCTGACCCTGTCTTTAGCCTCACTGCTGCAGAGCCCAAGTTCTGGGTACCCCTCCTGTGGAGCTTGCTCAGCCTGCAGAGGAGTGCCAAAGAAGGGAGGCTTTACTCCCACCCAGCTAGTGCCTTGAGATGCAGGGACAGCTACAAGGGAAATGGCAGGAGGCTGCAGTCATTGCCACATTGAGTAAAGTAATGTTAGACCTGCTTCTCAGCGTGACTGCAAGCAGGACGATACAGGGAGGACTCTTCTGTGATAATTCCATTTGTCTCATTTTTATCTCTCTTTTGCTACCTTGCCTGGTTTTCTCCTACAAAACCTCTTTCTCTGACTCATCTCCCTTTACTTCTTACTGCAGGACTTCTGCATCCCTTCTCCTGCCTTCTCGTTGGTCCCATTTTTTTCCTCCTTTTCTCTGTGCCCACGTCCCTGTCTGGAGTTTCCAGATGCCCACACATCAGTGCTACATATGACAAGGTCAGCTTTTCTGATCTTCCTTCACACCTAACCCCACTATTGCTGACTTCCAAGAGGCAAGAAAGAAAAGGCAGATAGTTGTTCTCTTGGGAATGGAGAAATGCTTGAGCTGGGTGACCCAGGCATTGGATGCTGTTGGAAAGGGCTCAGCTCTGATCCAGGATGGGAAAGTTGCTTCACTGCCATTGACTTTTGCTGTCTCTGTTGGTCTGGCCTCTGTGCTCTGAGCTGAGTGCTCACTAGAGGTGATCCTCAGGCTCTGGGGCTGAGCACAGGCATCCTCTTGGAGATGGATGGGTCTCCTCTGGGCAGGTCTTCAATGACAGTTTTGCTGGCCTTGAAGACAGACTGATGTTTGACAGAGAGCCTGTTACCTCTGCTTCACAAGTGCCAAGCAGAGTGCCCACAGCCTGTAGTGCCCACTCTCCAGGCCAAAGGGAGAGACACCATGCTGTGGCCACGTGGTGGGGGGATTCCTGGAAATCACCTTGGTGGGCAACAAGATTCAAAGCACCTGCCCGCCAGCCTGCCCCCACAGCACCCCACCCAGGCCCCTCCCTGGGTCACAGGACCCAGGAGAACATGTGTTTTGGGATGTTTTTAGCTGATCCTGTGTGGGCTGCTCTGGTTGAAGTGCCTTCCAAGGCAGGGCCCCTTCACTGCCAGTACACTGCTGACAGTACAAGTTCCCACAGCTGGCCCTGCCAGCCCCCTCACTCACACTTATTGGAAAAAATAATTGGATGGATTGAAGTGCAGCACCGTTTTACTTAACAGATAAGAAATTTCATATCTGCCCTGATTAAGGGCTAGGAGATATGAGCTTGCTCCAGAGCCAGCAGCAGAGGCAATTTCATTTCACTTCTGCTGACAGAGAAAGAAGTTTGAGGGGCTAAGCACTGCTGCAGTTTGCTGCATTAATGTCACCACAGGAGGGACCTGCCAGCTCCCAGTGGGCATGGGGACACTGAGGAGCTCAGGGATGCTGAGGAGCTCGGCCAGGAAGGCATCATGCCAGCTGGCTGTCATCTGGCAGTGAACACAACATGAGGGCTTGGGGCAGCGTGAGATGCTCATCCTCTGCTCAGCACCTGGAGGGCAGAGGGCTCCCAGGCCCTTGCTGCCTGTGCTGGTGGTACCTGGCACCTCATCACCTCTGCTCTTTCATCCTAAGTGCAAAACACCCAGATTGGTAAAGAAAATCAAAGTCAGGCTGAAGCCATCATAGCACATGGGTGTGTTTAAGCTTGGTGTCACCCTGTGTCAGATGTGTAGCACTTTTGTGATGTCTTTCACACCTCAGCATGACAAAATGTCTTTACTAGATGTATTGCCTAATTCTCTTGGAACTGAAGTCCCTACTGCTTTCTGGCTGTCTTGCTGCCACAGACCATGTGAAATGGGCTGTGTCACAGCACAGTGAGCTCTGCACATGGGCCAGAACACAAATCATGTCATGGCAGGGCACATGTGCTTGAGCATCTCTGTCCTCAGCAGTGGTCCAAGGTATGCATCAAGTCCATGGTAGGCTGGATGTCCTTCATGACCCAGAGGGGCCAGCTGGCCAGGACCAAATTGGTCTCAGTAGTCCTGGCATCCAACTGGCATCCATCCTGGCATCCAACTGGGCAAAGCTCAAGTGGGGAAAATTTGGGCAGCTCTCCAACTCTGCAACCAAAGCTGGAGTAGGTGAGTGTGCAGGTATGAACAGGAGGCATGAAGAGAAGGACCTTTGCTGGTACTTGGAGTGAAAGCAGTGAAGTTATTGATTGCCATCAGCATGATGAGCCAGAGCAGGATGCTACACTGAGCTGGGGGAAGTGGCATCTGAGATTGAGGCAGCAAACTCAGGAGGAGATATGAACAACAGCAGGTGTGAAGTTGCTCCTCAAACACAGGGTCCTCTGAGTGGGGACAGAGGAGGAGGAGATATGTGGAGCATGGAGCACTGAGGACCAGGCCACTTGTTTCCTGATAGCACAAACACTTGTACAGACAGTGCTGTCAGTCTTCACAACATCATTCCTAAGGTCATGGAGTTTGACACCCCTCCTTTGAGGCCAGTGTCTACAGGCATATTTCTGTGAGCTGTAAATAAAATTTTTCATAGATTTAAATATTGTTTATATATTAAAAAAAATAAAAGTCTTGCCTACCACAGTGTAAGCTGGACTATGCAACTAGGAAACATTGGCAGTGTTGCATCCTGCATCAGGGCAATCCTTATGAAGGAAATAGGAGTGGTTTGGCTAAGGTGGCCTGTCCTTGGGATCCAGGAGCATCCAAAATGCTCCCAACACCAGGCAGCAAAGGGCAGCAGGTTCACATGGTGCTGTTTGTAGGCCTCAAAATACACCAGTCCCTAGCTGATCCACAAAATGGAAGAGGTCAAGCACCCTTCATATACTGAGAGGCTTTTGGGGAGTTGAGTGCTCTGTCACAAAACCCTGCACAAGGCATAGGGCAGAGACAAAACAGGGACAGAGAGCAGTGTGATAAATGTACTCCTGCTGTCAGCCAGGGCCAGGCACTGGTGTTCACAGGTGGAAACCACGAAGGTTTCAACTCACTTACAAAACTGATGTTGAGTTTTTGAATCAATAGCTTCACCTTCTAAAATGTTCCAGAAGAACCTGTAACGATTTTTAATCTATTCTAAATGTCAGAACAACTGAATTCTCTTCTGAAAAGCTTGCAGGCAGTGGTGCTGGGAGCCAGGCGGGCAGGGAGTGCAGTTCCATCTGTCTGCTCTAGACTACACAGCTGCCACAGGGGCCATCTTGTACCTATCCATGGTCCTTGGCTGCTGCAAGGAGCCTTGGCCTTGGCTGCAGGCAGGAAACAGCTTTATTTCTTGAGCTATTTTGTATTAAAGCAGGAATATATACAGAGAAGACCTGTGCCCCGAGACAAAACTTTATCACCACCTATTGCTGCTATGTATGGCCTAATTTGAAGGAATCAGGCTCCAGGGAATGTTTTCAGCCCTCCAGAGGGGAAGGATGTTAACCCTGAAACCTGCTTTGGCTTAAGGTAAATGTCTCTGGCAGCTGTCAGGGCTGAGAGGTCCTCAGGGCTCTGGTCTGGGAGTGCTAGTGTCAAGCCTGTTGCAGTGACACAAGGCATTCTCAGGAGTGAGCTGCTTCAGTGGAGATGCTTTCAGCAGTCCTCTGGTCCCTCTAGGGATTTGCAGGCAGCTCAAGTCACAACTGCTGCCTGCTTTTTTCTCTCTTACCTTTGCAGATGTATTTTCCTCACACTTCCTCCAGCAAGCCCTTCTTTCCCTCCTCCAGGCTGCAGGAGAAGGAGCAGTGAAGACAGAAAAATGCTGAATTCATGGAAATAGGTCAGAGACTCTCAGGTCTCACAGTGTGCCAGAACAGGTTATGGTGACAGGCAAGCTTTAAGCTATGTAAGCCATGAAATGAGGCAGAGGGTTCTGCCTGGCACCAGCTTTTGTCACCCTCCCAGCTCAAGGACAAATCTTGTAAAGGTCTGTGTTATTGAGCTCAAAATAAGCCCCAGACAGCCCAGCCCTGTCTGGCATGGGCAATTGTGAAGTCTCCTGCCAGACCTGTGCCCTTAGCCTCTCTAACCTGCTGAGGCCTGGGGTGGGAATTGGTGAGAGGTGTGTAGGTGGTCAAAGCTGTACCACAGCCGGTGCGCGGCCCAGAGGTGCTGTGTGAGAGCAGAGGTCTCAGTGTGTTCTGGTACACTGTGTTGTAAATGGTAATCTCCTCTTGACATCTAATCTTGCTGCTGAAAAGCACATAAATCTCTCAATAGGCTGCACAGGACACAGCATTCAGTGCCTATGCCTGCTCCCCTCTCTCCAATCTATAAATCTTGCATTCAAGCTCTCCAAGGGTCCCCTTGATTATGAACATGATTATGCCAGAAACCTCTGTGTTTCCTTCCCCATGCTGCATGAACAATTGAAGGATGGTTCTAGCTTATTTATAGTTCCTTTCCCCACTATCATATGCTAAAAATAATCAGGCCCTCAGTTTCACCCCAACAGCAGAGGTGAGGCTTGGGCCAAAGGCAGGAGCAGGCACATCACCCTGTGAGTACCTGTGCCATGCTTCCTACTGCAGGCAGAGAAGTGCTGGTGGGAGTTGGATCAGGGGGAAACCATTAGGCAGCCACATGGAGCTGCCCTGTGGACAAATGGAACCTGCCCAAATTGTGTCAAGCAGCTCTGCTCCCTATGCAGCTCTCTGGGGTTTGCCTAGCACTGCTATGCTTCAGATGCCTGGGTTGTGCCCAGGAACATGTGAAACATGCTTGGCACATACGAAGCTTGCCTCAAAATGCAGTTTTCAGGATGCCCAAATTTTCAGACACATTTGTGGCAAGATTTATCTGAAAATATATGGAATATTTTTTTTCCTGAAAATGTCAAAACATTATGTTTGGACATTTAACAAATGAAGTAGCTTGGCTTGCTTTCAACATGACAGTTGTATTTCAAAACTAACCTACCTTTTAATCATTTTTTAAAGCTAAATAATATGAAATATTTGGGGTTCAAATTGACATTTTAGTTTTATTTTTTACAAGTAACCCCTCAAGTTTTCCATTTGGTTTGAATGGACAGATCTCCCCCTTCCTCCTATCTGTGTATGGAGGAATAGGGATGGGTTAGCAGATGATGAAATTTAGTCTCCCCATGGAGCCAAGAGTACAGGGAGCTTACCCAGGATGCTCTTTCTCTTTGTGCTGGAGCACTGTCTTGAATACCTGTGTTCCCCACCCTGTTCTCCCTCCCTGAGGTTTTACTCTACTGCCCTGTTGCGCCATCCTGGAAATAAAAACGCTGCTGTCAAGGCTGCCTGTGCCTCTCCACTCTCCGTGTCTCCCTCCAAAGTGTTTTCCATTAAAGCTGAAGATTAATTTCTGACCTCACTGATTGACAATGTGCCAAGGGTGAAAAAATGGTGCAGGCTGAGGAGTGAAAGACATGGAGGCTATGGAAGAAGACAAAAAATGAGGGGTGGCATCAGTTCCACCATCAGTAGCTTTCTAGCAGGGCAGGGTGTGTGTGGGGATGGCTCTGGGGTGCATGCAGTCCTCCAAAACCTGCCCTGCAGAGCTCTGGCACCTGTGCATTCCCATCCTATTCTTGTCCCTGGCCTGGCTGGGGGTGAACTGGGGCAGCCTGGGTGTTGCTACCGGCATCAGAACCATCAGGATGGTCCTGTTCTCCCAGCCTTCAGCTGGCCCAGGACAGGATGAAGCCTCATTTCCCTCCATTGACTTCCCTGCACAGCTGCCACCACCGATTGCTATGGAAACCCGGGAGGATGAGAAGCAGGGGAAAGCTGCCTGGCTGGGAGGCTCCCGCAGTGGGAAGGGGTCCCACAGGAGGAGGCTGGATATGGGAAGGCTGGGTGCTTCTGTGGGGTGAGCCCAGGGCCAAGCCCCTGCAAGAAAGGAGAAGATGAGCACTGGCTCAGCCTCCCCATCCCACTGACACCCTGGGGCGGGGGGGATTGAGGTCTAGTTATTGCCTATAGAGGATTCTGTGCTTTTCCTCTCCCTGTCTCTGCATCAGTCATGACAGGAGCTTGCAGCAGAAAAAAACCTCCCTCACCAGCTGGGAACTGTTGCCAGATTTCAGCTTCACCAGCTTTCTTCCCCTACCAATATACAGAGGTTTTCTTATGTGCAGCTCAAAGGCTCTTCTGTTTGACTTTCTTGTGAGGACTATCAAAGCGCTCACAGAATTTTTTTCTTTCTCATTTTTTTAATGTTAAGCAGCTTTTAAGAGGGGTCTCAGCACGGGCGAGAGGCTCTCATCAGGAACAGGTTCTGCCTTCCCCTTTGAGCAGCAGAAAGACAGCAGAGAGAGAATGCCTCTTAATTAGTGAGCCAGTGCCTCCCTTTCTTTCTCTCCCTGTCCAAGCCCCAGCAAAAGGCCATGAACATCCATCTGGAGCACCAAAATCAGCTTCTGATGACAGTGCCCTTGGCTGGACACCCATGTGTCCTGGCAGCCCTGTGAAACTCTGAGGAAAACATGTAACAACTTTCTTTGTGAAAAACCCCAAACCAGCTTTATCTACCCTAGGCATGTTCTCAGTTCTTTCCTTTTAGTATCTCTTAGCTGTTAAAGCAGACTCCTGCTGATACTCTTATCTCAGCATTACAGTTCATGAGGTGACATGAGCAAAGGTCATGTTGGCAAAGTTAAGACAAGCTATCTGTGTAGGCAGTCTCTGAATAGCATGGCCTGTACTGGGATCATCAGCCAAAACCATATCAAAGAGGTACACACATAGGAATTATTAGGTTTTTAAGGATGTCTAGGTTATGTCTCCTACCTCTCTTCCCGTGGGGTAAATTCATACAGAGAAAATCCTTTGCAGTGCTGCTGGCTCTGCCAGCAATGCACCCGTGAAGATGTCTGGGACCCAGCTCCCCAGCTCTACAGTGACTCTGCTAATAAAATGTACTCTTGGGAAACCTGCTGTCCCAAGGAGCAGGTCTGCCTGCACAGAATTGAGCTGGAGAGAGAAAACAGGTGTTTAGGTCAGACCTGAGAGACTTTAGTAAGGTAGCAGCTGAATCACCATGCTGCCTGAAGCAGTGAAGAAGTGTGACCAAGCCCAAGGGATAGACAAATGCTGTCTGCAGCCCTTGTTGAGGAATGGTGCAGTGCCCCTCACACCAGTTTGTGAGAAGAGGGAGCCAGAAACAGAGCTGCTCCCTGGCACCCAGCATCCCTTTTTTATGTAAAAAGGTGGGTGTTGTTTTCAGGCGTTCCTGAATCCTGACTTTGATGTGACAACTTGTGCAGGAAGGTACAAAAGAAAGCAGGGAGATCTGGAAAATGCTTCTTGCCTGAGCTGAGGTTTAGTTAGACTCCTATAATTAACGACTGCGGCTCTCCTAAGAAAGATCCCAGCTGCTTTCCTCTGCAGCTTGCTCTATAAATTTTTCTCTCACGCAACTGACACACACCAAAACTCATTCCTGTGAGGAAGGGAACGAGCATGTATAAATCAAATGTATCTGAAAAACATGAACAAGAAGAGAGGGGACAAAAGGACCACAGACTCCAAAAGAAGTTACATAAATCAGCTTCCCTGGGAGGATGCAATCAGGTCCCTCTGGGCAAGAGGTAGCTTGCAGGCTCGTGTGTAGCAAACCCTTCACATCTGATCAGTAAGAGAGGAGCTCAGGCAGTAATTGAGACCTCTCTGTGCCCAGCATCGAACATGCTGTGCAAAGTGTGCCCTCCTTTTGTCTTAGGATAAACAACTCTTTCAATAAGCTGTTCTGCTGAAGTATTTGGTGTTTGGAGCACCTCCAGGGGAGCTAGGACCTCCTTGTCCATCCCCAGGGCTCAGTCTTCATGAAGTCTCCCAAACTGAGTAGTCTCATCTGCCCTGTAAAATTATCTCATCCAGCACAGATCAAAAGGACATCAACCCACAAAGCCCAGGATACTGCAGAAGTAGGCATTCTCAAGCAGCAGAAGTCTGTTCCTCAAATCCTTACAACAAGATTCTTGACTGCTTTTGAGAACTAGCCCTTGCTCCTAACATACAAAACAATCACCAAGGCTCTGTGCACCCTTGCTTTTCAGATCTGCCGCCTTTTCTCCAGGCCAGTGGAGCCCAGTTCTTGAAAAGCAGGCAATGTTCCAGTCCTTTGGCAGGTTTTCATTCTGACACTTTGGCAGTTTCAGTTTGCTGATGGTCCTTCTGCACAAACTGCTGCCATTCAAAGTTCAGCCAACGCAGAGAAGAGCAGGTAAGTGATTTCATGGATCTGGCACCCCCAACAGCTGTATCTTGGGGTGACAGGTGCCCAGCAGGCACAGGCACATGCTCTCCTCAGGCCTTTCATTCCCTTGGTCCACCTGCCTACTCTTTGTTCCTCCATCCCCTTCATTTTTGTCTACTTGAACTATACACCAACCCTTCACCAGTTCTTGTCTTCTCAGAGTCTCACAGGTCTTACCAGGTTCTTTTGCCTCTTACAATACCTGGACAGCTCTAAGTGCCCTCCCACTTTCTGAGAGGTTCATCCACCCACCAAACTGTGTTTCCATAGCAGAGCTGGGGGAGGCTCAGCATATACCTCCTGTTGCCTTCCACCCCTAAGCATCTCTCTGGGCTATTCCTCCTTCTCACAAACCATCCTGTTTTGCCTTTGCTCTCTCACAATTCTTTGAGCTCTATTTGATTTGCACAATTTTCTTTCATGCAATTCAGCTGTGCCCTGTGAATCGGCTCTTCACTGATACATTTTTGCTTAGCTTGAAGAGGATTAAGTAAATTCTTTCACCATGGCAGTCCTATTTCTGCCTGTGCCTGTTATCAGGGAACATAGGACAGTGGCAGCAGGAGGAAGCATTTTATTAAGAGGCCAAGGTATCTGCCACACAGTCCTACTGCTTTCCTGTTCCCCACTAAGCTTTTGCAGACACTGGTAGATAAAATTCTGCTAACAATAGCATTGCCCCATTACTTCTGCCTTTGTCACCAAAGGCAGCTACTGATTTTTTTTCCCCAAATGCTTTAGCTCTTCCCTCTAAAGTTTCTATACTAATGTAAATCTTCCATGTCTGAAGTTTGTGGCAATCATGCATGGACAGGCAGGGAGGTGAAGGGAAGCCTGCTATGCAGCCTGCCCAACCTGCTCACCTGGACACAGCACAGGATGCCAAGGAGAAGCTGAACAGGGGGCCCTGCCACTCCCTCACTCAGTGCCTGCTTGAGAGGAGAGGAAGCACCTCAAGCAACCCTGGCTGTGTGGCTCTGAGCCACAGCTGCAGGGCTAGGACTGAACCAGCACAGAAAACTCCTGTGGGTCCTAGCCCACAGCACAGACTCACCAGCCCTCAGCAGGAAGAGGCTGTATCTGCTCTCAGGCTGTTGCACAGCAGGTTAGCTCCCCACAGCAGACAGAGCATGTGCAGCAAAACCTTCTCTGTACCCTCTACCTTGACACCTCACGGGGCCAAGCCAGCCTGGCCCAGCACCAGCAGCACATCCTCCAGCAAGCTGCTGTCCATGCAAACCACAGAGTTTGTCCAGTGCTCAGCACCTAAGGAGGTCCCCACAGCTTAGAGAACATTCTCAGTGCTTTCAAGAAATAGCTCCCAGCCAAACACTGGCAATGTGAACGGGCAGTAATCTTGCTGAAATCCTGCAAGGTCAGCAATGTAGAAGACTCGCTGGTCTTTGTTCTTCCCTTGATCAAACAGCACAAACCCAGGCTGACTGTGACGGCTCTTTGTCATGTATGATCTGTTACAGAAAGGAAAACTGTGCTTGAGCAGCACCTGCATTAACTGGCAGACCTGTTGTGAAGATCACCTCTGTCTCCATGCTGACTTCTGAATGCACAGAGCTTTATCATCCTCTGCTTCAGCATGTGGTAAAGACTAGTGGGGCAGATGTAGGAGAGCTCTACCACATCCTCTCTCCAGATAACTATTGCATCAGGCTAGAACTGTGCAACACACAAGCTTTTTCCCTCAGTAACCAAGATTAGACCATGAATAAAAGGAATTAGCTAAAGGTCAAGCCAGCTAGAACAAGAATAATGAAAGCGGGCTTAAGGAACAGCTGTGTGCAATTGCTCAAAGTACAGCAGATTTTGTCCTTTTCCTGACTCAGTGTCTGGGGGAGGCAGAAATTTTAGCAGTGGCCAAAAGCACTTCTGGGTGGTGGACTGTTAGATGCATCATAAGCATATACCTGTTTTCTCTGCCCTGTATCTCCTGAGTCACACACAAAACAGATAAGCATTTCCTTTCATCCCTTACTCTCTGATGGGTGCTGCCTCCTGCACAGTCAAAGCTGCCCCCCTTGCAAGAACATCCCTCACTCCTGAGGTTAATGTGATGTGCCTCCAGTTACAGCAGACAAAAGCTTCTTCTCCTTGGAGTCTTAGACCCTGTAATTAACCCTTGGCCCTTTGGAGCAAAAGAAGCTGGGACACTTTGACCTTTGGAACCTGTTGGAAAGTTCAATTAACTTCAAGGGCCTTTGCTAGGAACATTAGTTGAGGAAACGAAGAATTCAGAGAAGTGCTGGAACATTGTCATCAAATTGTTCTGAATGTATCTATTTTTAGAGGGTGAAGAAGAGAAGGAGCTGAAGAGAATACCTTGGAGCCTTTGTGCATGGCATGGTGGCAGCAGTTATGGGCCTCTCTCAGCCCCAAGCCTGAGTCAGAGGAGGAAAGGGGGTGGTGATGATGGTGTTGGTAGCATCTTTCTTTATTTTTTAAATTTTTTTAAGAGATGAAGTTCCATTTTCACCACCCCACCCCCATGGTCAGAAAATGAGACCCACAGATAGAGCTGAAGATAATGGCAGGTTGCCATGGAAATGTGCATTTAGTCTCACTGTTTCCATGGCAACTGAAAGACATACCATTCTGTTCCTCTGAAGGATGCCAAAGGTAAATGAGCACTGATTAAAACAGGGGCACAAACTTGGGTTCTAATCAACAACAAAGACTAGGACCATAAAATCTTATTGCTCAAGCAGGAGATATTAAGAGCCATACAAATTCTGGGAAGGCCAGTGGCAGGAAGCACTGCACACAAACTGCTCCCCACGGGCTGCAGAATCACAGCCTTGGTGTAATGGCCCATCTCACTGTCATGAACAGCTTCAGCTGACTCACACAGTATTTCTGTCCACAGCTGGATACTAAACCAACCCAAAGTTCATGATCTACTCAGCTGCTTCCTGGGCAGGTATCTGCACAGATCAAAGCCAGTTGCAGCCTAATCCTGGAAACCATGCAGAGCAAACATATTCCTTAGAACCCAGCAGGATCTGAACTGCACCATTAAGCCTCTACCTAGCCCCTAATGGCATTTGGTTCGAGGATCCATCCTCTAAAAAAAAAACCGAACCAAAAGAAACAAAAAGAAGAAGAAGAAAATTTGAAAATAGAAGAAAAGAAATTTAAAAAGGAAAAAAAGAAAAAGAGAAGAAAAAAGAAAAAAATAGATAAAAGAAAAAGAAAAAAAAAAACAAACACAAAAAAGAAGCCAATAAAGAGCTTTCCAAATAGAAGTCTGATACAATACAGGTGGCTGCAGTTTATTCTTGCCAATGCTCTGTGTCCTTGAATGGTGGTTCTTTATCCAGGCTGGCTGACAGTTGTATCAAACACACCATTACACAAGGCTATCCCTTCCTCTCCTGCCAGTCTCTCTGGCAGATATGGCCCATTCCAGAGAAGCATGGTCAGAGCTTTGGCTGGTGTGCATGAAAACAAGCAAAGAAAAGGGAGTATCAAAACACTGCACATGCTGTCATGCTCTCTGCTAATGAGTTTGATGGTGGTGTTTGCTTGTGGAGGCAATGCTTGGTTCAGTCCTTAAGCATGTGTTATAGCAGCTCATGAGGAAATACAGCACACTTGCTCTGAATTTTTGTTTCAACTCCCAAGAGCAGTCCCATGGAAAGGGACCAGGGGCCCTGGTTGATGGCAAGTTGAACCTGAGCCAGCAGTGCCCTGGCAGCCAGGAGGGCCAGCCCTGCCCTGGGGTGCATCAGGCTCAGCATCACCAGCCAGGCAAGGGAGGGGATTGTCCTGCTCTGCTCTGCACTGGGGCAGCCTCACCTCCAGTGCTGGGGGCAGTTCTGGGTGCCACAATATAAGGATACAAAGCTCTTAGAGACTGTCCAAAGGAGGGCAATGAAGATGGTGAGGGCCTTTAGAGGAAGCTGTATGAGGAGTGGCTGAGGTCACTTGGTCATTGTTCAGCCTGGAGCAGACTGAGGGGAGACCTCACTGCAGTTACAACTTCCTTGTGAGGAGGAGTGGTAGACACTGATCTCCTTTGTGATCAGTGATAGGACTCAAGGAAATAGCATGAAGTTGTGTCAGGGGAGGTTTAGGTTAGATATTAGGAAGAGATTCTTCATCCAGAGGGCGACTGAGACTGGATTAGGCTCCATGGGGAAATGATTACAGGACTAAGCCTGCCAGAGTTCAAGAAGCATTTGGACAATGCTCTCAGGTACCTGTGACTCTTGGGGCTAACCTGTGTGGGGCCAGGAGTAGGACTCAATGATCCTTGGGGGTCCCTTCCAACTCAGGACATCCTATAATACAATTAAACTCCACTGACCAGTCCCAGCTTACAGTGTGAACAGTGGAACTGTTCACACTGTAAAAACTCAATTTTAAAAACTCTGATTTTTACTTGCAGCTGCCACCAGATGTTTGAAATGTTTGTAAGGTTGAAGGCAATCTTAGTACAAAGCATGTGCCTTCCCAGCGTGGGAAACAGACAAGAGAAGCCTTCTTTCATGCATTTCTGCCTTCCCATTACTGCCTCCTCCACTGTTCAATGATTCCTCCCCCACGTGCTGGATTCAGACAAGCCCTTAAAGTGGCAAGAAATGACACTACTGTGTGGGAGAAGCAGAAGTCCCAGTGGGTGTCATCCATAGGGTACTGGTTCCACAACCTCAGCTGTCTTCCTGACAGCTCTATACAGATGTATAATGACACAAGAGAAAGGTCTGACATTAGTGAAATTTTATAGATGAAAGTTTGTGGGTGAGATGGACTGCTATTACCCTAACATTCACCTTAGGTTAGCCATTGCTCCTATTGTAGCTCCTCACCTCAAAATGCTCCTTGTAGTAAATGATAGCACACAGGGCCACACCAACACAAGCAAAGCACTCATGCATATCCCTAAACCACAAAAAAAGGGGATAATGAAGATCTCCTCTTTCCCTACCACTGCCTGGCTTGAGGCCTTGAAGTGGGACCTTCAGTAAAGACAGATAGATAGATAGATAGATAGATAGACAGACAGACAGATAGATAGATAGATAGTGAAGAACAGAGCCAGTCACAGGCTGAGGATATGCTGGTCATCTACCAACAAGTCTCTACAGAGCTCCCAGAAGCTCTCACCAAAGGGAGAATTTCTATTCCATCTTCTTCTACCTTCTTGTCAGTGACACTGAGGATTGTGCCCTTTTCCCTTGAGATTAAATCTTAAGGTTTCCATAAATATCTTTCTTGATCATTCACTCCTTGTCAGGTGGGTGAACTGAGAGAATCCTCCTTCTTTATGTGGGAGCAGAGAAAGATTTTCCACTGCAGTTTCTCATTTGGCATGAAGGCAGCATCTCCAACTCCTTCAGCTTCTTCTCAGTGGTTCAGTTCAAGGGCTCCCAACTATTCCCACACTGCAGACCTCCTGCAGACATGCCTTGGCAGCCCCTCATGGTCCAGGCAGCATCAAATTCCCTGTCTAATCTTCTGTGTCCTTCTCTTGGCACAAGTCTTGCCCTACAGGCTACAGTGTGGTGCCATCTTTGTCACCTATTCAGTGCACAAAACTTGACAGGTTAGGCTTTTTCAGTAGGAACCAAGACCTAGCCTTTCTGCCTACACAGCCAAAATGCACCAAGATCACCTTTGTACCCCTGTGTCAACAAGAGCCCCTTTGCTGACTTCCCAACATTGACAGAAGTTCTGATGTACTGACACACTTCTAAAGAGGCAGGACAACTCTGGAGGTGACAGACAGCCCTTTGCACCCATTCCCTAATGGGAACTGGAAACCCAGTAGCTTTTGCCAATAGGTTACACCTTCTCCCAAGAAGCAGGTCTAGGAAGCCAAGGGCGGCATGGTGTATGGGCTGGAATCTCTCTGGCTCCTAGCAGTTTCTTTGATCTAAAGACCACACTGCAGCAATACCAGCCTGCCTTCAAAACAGACAGCTGCAAAGAAACTTTTGCTCTTGCTTAGGTCCTGCGTGGAGCAGATCCAGCCTCAGGGCAGAATGCCTGTGTATGTCCAGTGCAGAGAGTCCCAAGGAGAAAGGGGTCCACCTAGTGCAGTCAGAGCAGTACTGCCAGAACCGCGGGCAGAACACGGCACTCATGCCAGCTGCACAGCAACGCTGCAGCTGACACTGGTGGGCACCGAAGCCTGGTGCTCTGCACAGTCCCTGGAGTGAGAAGCACACCCTCTGCAAGGGGCAGCATCCACGTGGACAACACCTGCTCCATCTACTGCATCAGCACAGAGCAAGTGTAGGCAAGTGGAACCTGCTAGGCTGAACAGACACGGCACATTTACATTCAGCAAGAACAGCAATCCAAGATGAAGCCTGCCTGTTTACAGGGGCTGAAGGCTGGCTTTTGGCCAGGGAAGAAAAGCCTTGGTAGCTGCTGGCTTGCTACCTCTCCAGCACTACTGCTGCACTTTTATTTCCCATAAAAGATCTCAAGAGACTTGACCTAGGTCAGTCTGTGTGAAATGGATCAAGAATGGATCTTCCTGGTTCAGAAAGCAACTCCTCTGCCCTACTTATAGCTATCCCAGATGAAAGAAATTGAGTTTATCTAATGTATTCTTCCTACGCAAGCTTTAAGGTCTTACACTTTTCAAAGGCAATTCTGGCTGATACCACCTTCAAGATCTGCGAGCATAAAGATAGGGTTAAAATACCTTGGAAGGGGTTTAGACAAATCTTTTAATCACATTCTTTTAGTCCCTTTTACAAAATGTGACAGCTGTCTCTAACACCAACATAACTAGGCAGATGTTGTTGGCTACAGGAAATGGAAAGGGCTAAACTGAAAGAGCCACTGCTCCACATCCTATCCATGTGCATCCCCATGTGACAAAGTCAGAGCAGATCATATGTGAGCTCCTGTAACATCTGCAGATGAAACTGAAACTAGCTGGCTATCAGCTCTGAGCACTTGAAATAAATAGGCAAAACAGTGCTGAACATAGGCACTACTAAATAGCTTAAAAAGGCTTTTAGGAACCTTAACAAAAAATGCCTGTGGCATGGTCTAGAAAAGCTCATCGTTTCCCACAGGCGGTTCCTTTGAGACCAAAGTCATGCAGGGCTCCCACACTCACGTGAAAGACTCAAGTCTTAAACAATTTGGTTATGATCAGATAAAACACAAAAGAGGGAACAAAAATAACTTCCCCATCTCTCCTTTCATCCAGAAGCAGGTGAATCACTGACTTAAAAGACATCTAGTGGCAGATAAAAAACTATAGAAAATGACTAATCAAAAGGATGTTATTCTGGAAACTTCCAGACTTCCCATTCCATGGAGTCTTAGAAAGGAGTGGAGTTCCAGTCTTTCATTAAACCATGAATGTTAGACAGAGACTAAATGATAAACCAAGTTATGGAAAAGCTTCCCAGACAACTGTAAGTCAAAAGGACTTGTGAAGCCTTAGGCAGTATTCCTACTCTCCTCTATCACCTTAACCTCCCTTCCTGCTGGCAAGAGCAGGCAGCAACCACACTGTGAAACCTGAGCGCCTGTATGACCTAAAATTCCAAGTCAGGCTTAAACAGCACTGAAGCATAGAGAGTTGTGTACTTTAGATATATATATAGATATATATATATATATATATATACATAAAGATTTTTCTTCCTTTTATATATAAAAGACACAAGATATTAATTCTTCCAACCTCAATTTTTTTGGTTTCACTTACTCTGAACAAGTAAAAACCATCATCCCAGGAACTTACAGCAAAGCCACCACAGGTTCCTGGGACCACGAGAATCCTGTTCAGCAAGAAAAAAGAAAAGCATCTGGAAAAGCCCACTGTAAGCTGGGCAGTGGAGAGTCAGCAGTACAAGTGAGAAAGACTCCAAGTCCCATTTGCTTGGAAGAAAAGGAATAAGCAACCCTAGCCTGAAAGAACCCAGATTCTACCCGCATATAAATGCACAAGCAATACCAATCAACCTCACAGACTTTTTTTAGTAAGACCTTTCAATAAACACACACAGATATATATACAGCCTTCTCTTGCAGAGACAGTTAAGTAGTTCCACAATCAGGACAGGGCAGGCCAGTCAGCACCACCTGGCCAGTGGTTCACAAGGTGCTGAAGATACTCCTGTGTGCGTGCTCATGGTTACTTCATCGTTTCTGAAGGGAAGGCCAGTAAGTCTTGGAGACAGGCTCAGTGCAAACACACACACAGCTGCAGTATTCTGTAACAGCTGTGTCACAGGGTAAGGGAGAGGGAGCAGCAGAGAAAAGAACAAACATAAACCCTCTGCCAAAAGTGTCTGCAAACAGTGTCTATCCATGGTAAGTCCAGTCAGATTTTGATAGAGAAGGAAGTTCCACATGAGCAACCCTTCTCTGCCTGGGGGTTGCTCACCACCTGGAAGGAGCTTCGGATCAGCTCTTGGCTGAAATCCACCATGGATCCTTTCACAAAGGCCAGGCTGTCCACATCCACAACCACACGGGCACCACCTTGTTCAAACACCCTGCAAAAAAAAAAAGCAGCATATTTAACCACTAACTGTGCCAAAGACCTTACAGAAAAGCACAACCTCAGCATGCTGCTTATCTCACAGGCGTCTTCCCTTCAATGCAAGACACTAATATCTCACACATACCCCTCCTGCCGTTTTTGCCAAGAACAGAAACATCTGACCACCAAAATGTCCCTTTGTCCTTGCCTGTCATCGGGATTGATAACTGTGTCCAAGGAAAATTTGTACTGGAAGCCAGAGCAGCCACCTCCTTCAACCTGCAGCCTGAGAAACTCTGATCCTCCTGCAATCTCCAGCAGCCTCTGCAAATAAATAAAAGGAAGAGGATTTAAAGTCCTGCTGAACAAACCAGTGAACACTCAAACGTCTCCTTTGTGCGACGGCAGGGCAGGCAGGGTGGAAACCCTTCCAGAGACACCAGACCGCTCCCCGAGTCCCCACCTTCACGCAGCTCTCGCTGAGGAAGATCTGTCCTTCGCTGGGGCCGCTCTCCGTCGGGCCCGGCTGGGAGAAGGACGACGCCCAGCGCAGCAGGGAGCCAGCGGGGCGGGCAGGGCCTCCCGGGGGCCTCGGCAGCGCTCGGCCTGGGCACGGTGGAGCGGAGCAGCGGCTGCCTCGGGAAGAAGGGAGAGGGGGCGCCTCAGAGGGGTCCGCGCCGCCGGAGCGGGCGGCGGGCCCGGCCCCTGCAGCCACCACCCCCTGCGGCGCAGCGGGGACGTTCTGTGCTCCCGAGGGAGGGTGCAAGGGGCCGAGTGTCCAAGGGAACGGTACCTCGTCCGGCCGCCCAGCGCCAACATCCACCACCGCCGCAGCGCCGCCGGCGCCGCCATGCCGGACCAGCCCCGCCCCGCCGCCATGGCGGAAGTGCGGCTGCAGCGGGCGGGAGCGGCCGCGCCCACGGCGGGGCGGCACCGGGGCGGCCGTGGCGGTGCCGGTGCCCATGCCCATGCCCGTGCCCATGCCCCTGCCCCTTCGCGGGCAGTGCTTGGTGTCGGCTTCGGGGAGCGCGTCACAGGCGCTCAAAGGCACGAAGCTGCTGTTCGCCTTTGGGGGTGTTTGCAGCCGTGAAGCAGTGAAGAGTAATGAAATAAGCACCGAGCGCTGCCCGTCCGCGCATGCTTGTCCCGGGATTAGCCGTAAGGTTATCCTGAGCAGAACCCAGAGAAGGATCAAGGTGCCGCCGCAGGGGAGTTGGGTAGGCTGAAGAGCAAACACGGGGGTTTTAGGGTTTCTCCCTTATTCCGGCTTTTCTGCTTTGCTCTATTTATCAGCTGGAGGCCAGTCGTCCCCAGTTGGAGCGCTTGCCCGGCGCTCTCACACCCACACCGTCCCTCGCCTCCCACCGCAGCGAGGGCGGGGGGACGCCCCGGCCCCCGAGGGCCCCCCGACTCCGGGCAGGCCCCTACGGCCACCCGAGGCTCGTTGCCTTCCCACGGTGGTTTCAGCTCCTCCTGCTCGTTTGCCGTGTGACAGTGACCTAGCCGGTCGATCACAGAGCGCTCATGGTTAAAAGAGTGTTTTCTCTCTTTGTTCCTCATGTGCTTCTGGGGGAGGAATCCTGTTCCTCAGCCCTAGCCAGGCCTGTGGAGAGTCATACGCTGACTGTGTGAAAGACTGGTGGAAGAAAACCTGTCATCCCAGCAGGAGGGGGTGATTTACCGTCAGAGGACTTCAGGACCTTGTCACAGTTAGCTTTCTCACCATCCTGCTCCAAGCAAAGTGATTCTTCTGTAACCACGGGCTTTTGCTTTTTGTTCCACCCTGAGCATGTAAATAAAGACTGGTTTGAGCTGTTTAATTTTGCCTACTCTTGGGTTAGCTCTAATCATGCTAGATAAAGCCAGGAAAGTATCACAGGCAAGCTCCCAGCAGGACTGGTACTAATGCAGGCACCTGCAATAGTTGATGAATCCTCACACTGAATGTTTAAATAAAAACATATTGGGGTGTTTCTCGATTATTATCAGTGTGGCATCCCAAATGCTGACAACTTTGGAGGAGGGAAGGAAAACCTCCTCGGAGCAAAGACACAGAGAGATCATGCCTGATTTCTGTCCATACTGCATTAGCTTTCTTTCTCACTCCTGTAGGGTGTATTAGATTGATCTTGCTGCATTTCTCCATGTTGTGGCTGTATTCACTGCGAACACCTTTTGGAGAATGGATGTAGCCCCAAAAAACAGACACTTATTTGGAGTTGCCTTCATTTTTGCTGTGTTAAAGTGACAGAAAGGTGTTAAGTGACAAGTGTGGCAAGCAGCTTCAAGGGTCTTTGGGACATTGCTAAAATGATTACTGCAGACTGAAAGAATGAGGAAAAGGCCAACTAACATCACTCACAGTTAATATAATTAATAATCTGCTGTGCTGAGGAGAGACTCATGGTCTGGGGACAACTTTTTTGTGTGACAAAAGGAGGTGGGGGGTATAAACTAAGAGAACAGCTATTCCCTTGCATCTCATCAGTGGCCATTTTTTCCTTCAGTCAGCTATGTGGTACAGGGATGGTTAGTTGCTTTTTTTTAATAGAGTTACAATCTAGTTTTTCTTCCTTCTTGGATTCTCATAATTTTTTGGTCATCTTGTTTCTGATAGGTAGACATAATTTGTCTTGAAGTTTGTGTTTTGATTTTCTGTTCTTATTCTGGTTTGTGGTGTCTTGGTTTGGGGAGTTCCTTTAGCTCTCTTTAAGCACACTGTATTGAAGAGATTTATCTGAGAGTTGAATTTTCTAGCTTTTTTGCTCATTTCTCCTCTGCAATATGATGCTAAAATCATCTTTTCTCTATTTTGAAGGGAAATGAAACTTGTTTCAGTGCTTCAGAAACTGGTGATAATAAAACCTCTGGCGTGGTGTTGAATGCAAGAGTGGATGTGATGAATTTAAATGTGAGTTCTGACGATCTAGCAAAGGAACATGTTCTGGCTGAAAGAACAGTTTAATTGATTAGTCTCTGTATGTGGATTTTCTTGAGAACCTGCCTGCTTATTTCACTGCCACTGTAGTGCCTGCAAGCACATTTGTTTACAGAGCTGCAAGTGCTGTGCTATTGGAGGGATTTGGATTAATCAGGTGTAGATGGCTGATGAAGTGGAACTTCAGGCTTTATCCTTGTGTAATAGAGTTGGTTGAGCTACAAAAATTAACAAGTCCAGTATCAGTCTTGCTGGAGAGAATTTGTCTGCTAGCTTTCTTAGCCTTTTCCACTGGTATTTCTTCAGTGCAGCATAAGCTCCCTGTGATGCTGGTAATCTGAAAGGACCTCCATCCGCGAAATAATGAGATCAGCCTGAAGTTGATTTGAATCTTTCTTAAGCAATTTTTGGCTCCAAGGGAACCTGGAGGCTTATGCCTATTATCAGATGTCACAGGGGGCATGTGCCTAAAAGCAAGGTCTGTTTGGCCCAAGATGCTTATGCTGTCCTGGGGAATTTAAGCTTTAGTAATGTTATTGCAAAACTGACACCATAGTAATGTATGATATGAGCTAAAAACCTTGGGCAGAAGGTTTCTGCTTCTTTCCTCTGTAAAGGCCTTGGCTGTAGATTTACAGACATACACTTATTAGGCTTTTTACTACTCCGTTTTGGGGTGCAGGGAGGGAAACGTTTTCTGTGAAAATGTTAATTTGGATCCTAGATGCGATGATTTTTAGTTCAAAGCCTTTGAAATATGTGTTGACTTGTATGTACATAGTCACTGCCATTGTGTAAAAGCATCTGTGAAGCAAAGATACCTGGTGAATTGTTTCACAGGAGGCATCCTGATTTAATGGCCTGTGGAATTTGCTCCCAAGCAAATTCCAAGCACTGCTTATCCTGTGAATGTGTGACAGCACTTTATGGTGTTGCTCTGGCTTGACAGCAGTTCTGTTACCAGCAGTCAGATAGGCAACTTTGTTTACCATCTGTAAGACTTGAAGGATGTGGATAAGGGAAGCCTTTTGAAGGGCATGCTTTCCATGTGCAAGGAAAAGCCTTTATCTGGGTCAGTTATAAAGTGTGCTAGGTAGTGCTAAATACATGGCTTAGTCTCAGCAGGGTTTTTTTTGAGGGTGTTTTTTGTTTTTGTTTTTTTTGGGGGGGGGTGTTTGTTTGGTTTGGTTTTTTGTTGTTTTTTTTTTTTTTTTTTTTTTTTTTTTAATAGAGCTTTGGTAAGTATCCTGCATGCGTCTTGAAACTGAATGCTTAGTTGAAATCTAAAAAAAAAACCATTAAAAAGCCCCACACCCCTTTCTGATGTGACACCCTTTGCAGAGGGCCTGAGCAAAGTGTGAGGTGCCACCTCTGAGTCACTGGGCTGTGCAGCTGCAGCTGAGCAGGCAGACACCTCACTGGGACAGAGGTCTGAAGCGGGGACGCTGTGTCAGCTCTGCCACGTTCCTACCAAATCAGTACTCACGTGCCTCTCTGCTGTATTCTGACATGATTCCAGAAAGGCTTAAATTTGCTACCATGTGAAATTGGTGGAAAGTTGTAAACTTCAGCTTGGGTCAAATGCTTTCTGAAGCGTCATCTGGTTTGCCTTGGCATCCACGGCACAAAGCAGGGAGTCTCTAGCAATTCACGAGTTTGAGAACCAGAACTGGCGTGTGTGTGCTCTATGAGAGGTGGCAGACACGCCAGGTACTCAGCAGATGTAACTCTTGGCACTTGTGCTACACAAACAGCTTTCAACCTGCAGAACAAGAGGTATGGGATATGTACGATCAAGGCCACGGACGAGTCTACCACAGCAGCTTTGTGGGCGTTATGTTTTATCCCCTTTCAGCAGGGGCAGCAAAAGACCTTCCCGGTCCATGGCACTGCCTGTATCTGAGCCTGTCCTCTGGCTGCTGCCTTTGACACTGACTGTCCCAGGACAGCCCGGGAGTGGGCATGGCCAATGGCAGCGCTTTTGGAGACGGTGTCAGTCCGTCTGTCCGAGGGCTGTAGTTCCAGCACACCACCAGCACCACTCCCAGGCTGTCCCGTAGTCCCCTGTCACGACAGGAGCTGTCGTGAGGGGCCCCCACCGCCCTTTTCCCGGCTGCAGCCTTGCCCTCGGCCACGGGGGCGGTTCTTTCCCCCGGCCCCCCCCCCGGGAGCGCTCGGTGACTCCGGCCCGGCCCCGCGGGCGGGGCCCGCCCCAGCTGACCGGCGGGCGGGGCCGCCGCGCTCATGTGACCCCGCGGAGCCGCCGCCGCTGCTGCTGCCGCTGCCGTGCCCGCTGCCGCCGCCATGGTGCCCTCCCCGCTCGCCTTGCTCCTGGCGCTGGGCGCCGCCGCCACCGCCCTGGCCGAGCCCCTCCGCTTCGTTGACTGCGGTGAGTGGCTCCGGCCCGCGGGGCAGCGGGAGGAGAGCAGCAGGCGGAGGCGGCCCGGTAATCCCGATTCTTCCTTGCAGGTTCCGTAGACGGCAGCATCCGGGAGGTGAACGTGAGCCCCTGCCCCACTCAGCCCTGCCTGCTCCACAAGGGGACATCTTACAGCATCAACGTCACCTTCGCCAGCAGTAAGGAGCACATCCCCAGCGGGAGTGGGCAGGGGATCCCCTCTGCTGGGAGGGGAGAAGGGCGGCCGGAGAAGGATCTGGGTGGAGGGAGAGTGTCCCTTAGTTGTGTTCTTGCAGCCTCTGGGGTGTGTGAAGGGCACGTGTGGTATATGTGTGTTCTCCGTGTTTTGCAGAGATCGAGAGCCAGGGCAGTAAAGCAAGGGTGTATGGGGAGATGCTGCATGTGGACATACCCTTCCCTATTCCTGAGCCTGATGGATGCAAGTCTGGGATCCAGTGCCCCATTCAGAAGGGCCATTCGTACAGCTACTTGAATAAACTGCCTGTGAAGAGCGAGTACCCCAGTGTAAGTATGCAGGCAGCTGGTCAACTTCTCAGCTACCGCCTATACTGGAGTAGTCTCACCACCTGCCTTTAAGGGAAGACAGCTGTTCTGTTCTGGTGTGACAGACTAGACTCCATACACAGTCTGGTGTTCTTTTTGCTGTATGACCCTAGTTTCAAGTTCCCACTTTGGGACAGGCTCAGCAAAAGAAGCAGCCTAGCTCCAGCTGAGAAGTGGCTTCAGCTGCTCCAGTATCTTCCTGTGCTGTGCTTCCTGCACCGTGCTTCCCACCAGAGCCTGCTGCCTGCAGCTCAATGTTCCCAGACTGGGTGTGCTTGACTCTGGCGTGCAGTTCAGCTAGGGATGCTGCAGGGTGCTTGCACTCTACTTTTGCAGGGAGTGAGAATTCAAGTGCAGTGTGTGGAGGCCTCCTGTGTCATGTAACTGGGTGCTCTCCAACCACAGATGGTGCTCCAGGAATCAGTGTATGAGCGTGGCCCACCTACTGCACACAAGGACAAGGCCCCAGCTCTGTCCTCTTTGTGCAGAGCTCCCAGGACCTCTTTGTTCCATACAAGTGATAACTTTTCTCCTGATGCCCTTGCCTTAAGATTTCCTGAATGTTATTTCCCTCTACTTCTCTCTCTTTCAGATTAAACTGATTGTGAAGTGGGAGCTGGTAGATGACCAGGACCAGATGTTGTTCTGCTGGAAGATACCGGTGCAGATTACCAGCTGAGGAGCTCTGCCATTAGTAGGGTTTGGGGAGGGGAAAACTGGAAACAACACAGGCCAAATTCTTTTATATAATAAACATTTCTTACTGCTTCCTTCAGAGCTCTGCGGCCTCTGAGCAGCCAGCTGTTCCTTGCAAGATCAGCCCCTGGCAGAGTACTCTTACTGTGTTTAGGTGACACCCCTGGGGTGTTTTCCTAGCAGCTCAAAGGGCAGCAGTGACTGAGCATCATCCTCCAGCCACTCTGCGGAGGCAGGCGCTTTATCTGTTAGACATGGAGCTGTCTGTCCTCACAAAGGAATTTCTCAGTGATGAACTTGGCTATTGTCTGAGCTACCTGATAACCCTTCAGTGCCTCTTCTAGAATGCCGGCTGCATCCACCCTCCTGTGTTTCTCCTGCTCTGTTGTGATCAGGATGCCCCCAGGACCTGCATTTGCTATCCATGCAGTGAAGCAGAGGGAAGGAGAGGAGTCTTTCCCTGAGCTGACAGCCTGCTATGTCCTGGGCTTCTGCTCAAGCCAGCAGGACTCCAGCTGGGAAAACTTGCGTTTTGTGGATGCAAAGCCAAATGGTGTTCAATGTCTCTGCAGGGATGATTCTTTCTCTAACCAGTGTTTTGCACTACTACTAACTTGGAGCTGCTGTGAGCTCCTGAATCTCTTTTTATAACTTTCCTTTTAATAAAGGCTAGACAAAATCTGCTTGTGTTGTATTCTGTGAGTGAAGAGGATCAGGAGGAAAAGCAGAATGTCTGGGCATCTTCTAGTTGGGATTCAGCTGGTCTTCTTAGCTGAAGGCATGAATAGAGGTGGTATGCTGGCCTAAGTGTGGGTACCCTCGAAGCAGCCAAGCATCTCTGTTGCCGGTATCCAGCTGGCAATGTTTGGCTGTGCTCTTGCTTTGCTAGTCCTATGCAGGCTTGAAATTGTGCAAAGGCTCCCTGAAGAGGTGGTGGCATAGAACATAGCCTTGCTTGCTGCAGCATAGGTAAAGGTCTTCATACTGAGGGCTCCAGGGCTGGAAAAACAACTTCCAGACCTGCCAGAGAGCCCTTACCATCTGCAGTAAGCTATACTTTCTCGTGTGGGAGCTGCAGCTCCCTTGTGTGAGAACAAGGCTACAACTTCCGTGCTGTCTGCAGGGAGTGGAGTAGGCTCCTGCCACTGGTGCTGGGCTGGGGATTTGGCCTGGCAAAGCTCCCTACTCCGGTTTGGGAGCAGGAGGAGGCCATGTGCCAGCTGAGAGGGCCAAGAATTGGCTTACAAGTGGGATGGCTGTGCCCTTGGCAGAGGCAAGACAAGCATAGTTCTGACAAGCCCCAGTGTCTTGAGCCACAGGGGCCCAAAATAAATGTTTTATTTAACAACATGAGAGAAGTTTCCAGCAGACTCAGTTAAAAAAAATAACCAACAACAACTTTACAGAAAGGAAGCTGGACCTGCTTCCCCTCCCCCTGCCCAGCTAGCATGGGGCACAAAGTATAGGGCTAAAGGCCACAGGGAGAGCTGGCCCTGGGGCCCCTCAGGCCTCTTTCCCATGCCCCAAGGTTAGGCAGCAGCTCTAGAAAGCTGGGGTGGAACCCCCATCTTAAGCTCTGGCCTGGGAGCTGGACGCTTCACAAGGAGTGGGGCCAGCACCTGCGGTGTGGGTAAGGCTTGTCACTAGGTCAGTGCAGCAGTGGCAGGGAGGTGAACCCCCTTTCTTGCAGGGTGAGGGGGACAGGCAGGGGCTGTGTGGCAAGGGAAGGTGTCCTGTGAGCCTCCATGACACAGAGCAATGTGACAGGTGCTGAGGGCTGGGGTGGGCTCTGCTGCAGGAAGAGCAGGGGCTGGCAGGGCCAAGAGGGGTGCAGAGGCAGGGAGCTCAGCCCTGACCTATAGAGAGAGATGGTGGGGAAGCTGTGCACTTCGAAGGCGAAGGAACAAAGAGCCTCGAAGCACCCACAGCTGTGGGAGGCCTTTCTCTGTACTCCCAGGTCCCAGAGCCATGTGCAGGGGAGCAGCCTCACCCCTGCTCTCCTAGAGCTACGCAGCTGCTGGGTTCTGGGCTGTCTGGGGCACGCAGTGGTGTGACCGGGCCAGGGCCACGTAGCCCGGCAAGCATTGGCAGCGGTAGGAGCCCTCTGTGTTCTCGCAGGTGCCACCTCGGCACAGGGGCTCAGGGTTGCCCACTTCCTCACACTCGTTGATATCTGCAAGGAGAAAGATTGGGCTGAGCTAGTGGCACAGTGAGTAGTCCCAGCCCACGGCCATCTCCTCGTGCCCCTGCTGTCCCCGCTAGCCCTCCCACACAGGTTCTGCCTGCCCTGTCTCCCAACCAGTACCTTCAGGATGTCCACAGTGACCCCACCAGCCTCCCATGCACTCAGCATATCTGCAGAGCATCTGCAGTATCCAAGGGTGGCATCCCCAGTGTCCTTCAGCACAGTACTGAACCCTGCCCCATGTACACCAGACCAAGAGCCCCTCCATGCTCTGCAGCTAGTGACACCCCCGGGTAGCAGCTTTTGGCTAACAAGTTATAGCAGCCTAAGATCTGGGGAAAAGGCCACTTCTAGCCTTGGAAAATGTCCTTTTCTGATCCAACAAGGTCAATCAGGAAAATGATGGTGGCCCTGAGAGGCCAGTTATCACCTCCAGGACCAAAACACAGAGGGACTTCGTGCTGCACAAACAACAGCTTATTTTATTAACCTGAAAACTGTGCCAAAGGGCTCAATTGGCCAGTTTGTCAGGCTGGAGTGTGCACGTGAGCCCTACAGCAGCTGCCCTACTGTGACAGGTCTGCTCTTCTACATGTATTTACCCAGACATTGCCTGAGATACACCCACTTGTGGTGGGGCCATGAGCAGGACAGAGCACCCATGTACAACCCTAGAACCATTGTTTACACCCACAGGTGCAAACAGAGCCCAAATCCTCACCTACCAAGGCAGGCCCAACCCTTCTGACCACAAACTCCAGACTCAACCCCCACTGATCAGCAGGGAGTGGGGAGCAGCTGATGGGTTCAGCTGGCCACCCGAGGGAGAAAGAAGGCTCCAGCGGTAGCCAATGGACCCTGGGAGGACCAAAGTGCTCTGCCACCCCAGGGGCCTTGGATTATCTCTAGCATAGGTGGAGGGGGCCATCTGACGAAGAAAGAGAAGTGCAACCCCAGCGAGAGATGCTGGAAGCAGAATTTTAAGGGAGATAAGAGAAAGCACAGCAGTCACAGGAGGAAGATGGAGAGGGGAAACATGAGAAGAGAGAGCTTGAGGAACAAGGTAGACTTCACACACAGCCAAACCAATTGCTGAACTGACACTGTGGACTCACACTAAACCTCAGGATCAGACATTGCCATGAACAGGATGGCTTGCTGGGAAGCCCAAGGAGAAGTCAGGCACATCAAGGGAGGGAGATGTGCTTTGCAGCCTCAGAAGCAAGGGAAAGTAAAAGCTGAAAGAGCGGACAGGCTGCAGTCTGGCCACCAAATCGAGAGGAGAAATGAAACAAAGACACTTTAGCCCAGAGAGACCCAAAGGCCAGAAGCAACAGCATAGTGTGGCTAGCAGTCTGCATCAAGTCCTGGAGTTTGCCCACATGGGCAGGGGTGGGGACACACAGCCCACTTTCAGGGCATGCATAAGCTGTTGCCATAGGGAAGTGCTGCAGCAGCTGCAGGAATATTCTAAAGGCCTGAAGTCAGCGAGGTAAAAACATGGTGATGACTAAGAATCAAGCAAGAGAACTGCAAGGAAAAAAAACAGGCTGCAGTATAAAATGAGGGCTAGTTAGTTCAGGATAGAAAAGGCAACAAGCAAAGGCTCCATAAATATGTTAGCGGGAAACAATGGGGAATGTCAGTCTATTTCTTATCAACAGAGAAAACAAAAGCCAGCTGAGCTGGCTGGAGCAGCTAACGAGGGTTTTGTTCCAGCCATCATAAAAACACTGGTGGTGATCAGACAGGGCACAGACCATGTTTGAAGTATTTAAACAAGGGTGCAGGAGCACAGGGAGAGAAAGGTCACACTGTGATGGAGAGGTTCAACAATCAGATATAAAGCAGTTACATCCATAAAGGTTTGTGGCAACACAAATTCATGTGCTAATGCTGCCTGCAGTCCCTTAGAAGTTGACAGTTCTTTCTGAGGTGGGAGCATAAAGGAGGCCTCAGAAAAGCAACAAAAGATAAATCTCATAACCATCTTCAAAAACAGAGAAGGGAAACTCCAGAATTATAGTCTGCTCACCCCTAAGCAGTTCAGGTTTGTGAGTGATTAGGTAATAACCCTCTAAAGAATAACAAGATCATTAAATAGCTGGTGCAGATCAGTTAAGGCCTGATTACGTTAAGCCAATCTGGTTCTCTCCCCTGACCTGATAACTGGCCTGTCAGATAAGGGAGAAGTGGTGGATATGATGTGCCTTGGCCATGGTGAGGATTTCAACACACTCTCACATGACACACTCAAACAGATTGAGAAAATACCCTCTAGATTAAACTGTGGCAATTGCACAATGGACCACACTGCTGCACTCCAAAGACAATTAGAAATACCTGGCTGTTACAACAAGAACCCTTTAAAGTACAGGCTGCAGTGGTCTGTCCTTACCCCTACTCCGAGCAAATGTTGTCATTAAGGTAGAAAAAGGAAGAATCTCCATGCTTATAACAAATATGTGTGTGACACCAGGCTGCAAGCACTTTGCAGGGTTCAGACTTACTCTGATATAGTAGCAGTACAAAATCAACCAGACAAAATTCATTGAAGGCAAATGCAAAACATTATGGCCAATGAAAGGAAAACAATCCACAAATGCAGAAGAGGGAGTAACATCTCAGGCTGCTGTTTTGCACAGCTGCATTTGGGGTGGTATAGACCATGGTTTCTGTATGAAGAAGCTGCACCATTGTTTTGTACAGTAAGGATGCCCTGAGTTGGAGTAAGTGCTGTGCCTAAGGAAAAAGAGAGTGTCTTAATCTGCTCTGATGAGTGCCTGAGGTCTCAGCTGGCTTGGAGACATATAATGAAAAGGATGAAGACATGGCATAGGGATTTAGAGGAAATGCAGAGAGAAAATTCAGAAACCATGTCTCATAGGGCAGGGTGGAAAGTGAGGAATTTCACCAGGGCAGTGGCAAATGCAGAGGACATTAATCACAGTAACAATGGCTTGTGATGTACAAGAGTGGTATGAGAAGACAAGAGACATCAGCCGCTCTCGCTGATGCCCCAAGCTGCTCTTACCTAGCTGCCAGCAGAAAGTGGCCGGCGGAACTTCCACGAGGGCCCTCCCAGCCGTATGGGAAGGAATCGGAAGAGCGGGAGTGCTCCTGCTGCCGTCCCGGCCGGCACCGGCAGGGAGCAGCCGCGGCCAGGGGACGCGGGGCCTCACTCACCCACGCAGGCCATGCGGGTCATGTCCAGCTGGAAGCCGTCGAAGCAGTCGCAGGTGTATCCCTCCGGGACGCGCACGCAGCGCCCGTTCTCGCAGCCGTTGAGGATCCCGCACTCCTCCGCCTGCAGCCCCTCGAAGCCCTCGTAGAGACCTGGAGGGCGGCAAGGCGGAGTCAGAGCAGGGTAAGCCTCAGCCCAGTCACACAGGGAATATCGGGCATGCAGCAAGACAGTGACTGACCAGGACTGACTCAGGACTGACTCAGAACAGCCAGAACAGAGCTTGCTCCAGCCCTGGAGCAGCAGGGTGGGAATCAGGAGGCAGTCAGTCCCCATGGACACAGTCTGGGTGGGGAGGCACTGCTGTGTCTCCAGTACTCACCAGTTTGGCCGGGGAGGTAGCGGGGTGGAGACCGCGCTGGGCCATGGTGGAGAGGGCTGCCACGAAACTCACTGCTGGGTACCCTCCGAGGGAAGCCGGCCTCGGGGCTTCCGTACTCAGACTCCAGGTAGTTGTAGTAGGGGCTGGGAAGGCCATAGTGGGGGTCTTCCAAGCCCGGTCCGTACTCATACCTAGGTCTTTCTCGGAGCTCACCCCCTCGTTCACTGTCTTCACTGGCCCCATTACACAGGAAAGCAAAATCAGCTGCAGGTAGTGAGGAAAAGGAAGGGTCAGTGCAGCCTGGCTCAAGGTTCACTATACGGCCAGAGGGTGTGCGTCCACACTGAGTCAGCTGAGCCAGACCTGCCTTCAGTGCCCTCCACAGCTGCAACTCTGTAGTTTGTTTATTGTCAAGAAGACTAGCTTCCATCTGGGGCCAGCAGGTTCTTGAGCAGCAAGAACCCCAATTCCCAGGGTGCTCCCATCCCCAACTACCACTGCCTCCTAACATGTGCAGAAGCAGTGGGATGCACAGGGCAACTCTCCCCTCAAATACACTGGACTTGCTGCAAACCAGTTTCAGGCACATTCTACCCACTGGTGCAGCTCAGCCCTATAAAAGTGTGTGTGGGGTTACCTACTCCTTGGGCTGGCTCCAACAGTGCAGAGATCTTATGCATGACATGACATGTGGCAGCCCAGCCCATTCCCACCTCTGCTGGGAGATGCTTGCCCATGCCACCCAACTTACCAGAGGACCTGTGGGGACAAAGTGCACAGTTCTGGCCCCAGGCTTCGCCGAGCCGGCAGCAGCACTCAGTGTACGTGGTCTGCTGGCCATGCAGCAGGTCTTGGCAGATGTAGTCAGCAACAGTCTGCCAGCAGACATCCAGGTGGATTTCATACTCCTCCAAGGTATCTGTGAGTGACACAAGCAAAGGATGCCATGGAAATCATCCAGAAGAGTGCCTGTCCATCTTGTCCCAAGATAGATGACCATGTGCACCAGCTTCTGCCCCCTCCCTGCCCTGGCTGCACCCTGTACTGGTGCTGACACACCTCAGCCAGGCACCAAGTCCCCACCCCCTGCTCCTCTTGGAGGACCCAGCCATGGGGCAGGATGTGTGGGGCAAAGGTGTGCTGCAGTGGGGGATCAGGCTCACCTGCCCTGCTGGAGAAATTCACACACCGATTGCCAGTGGCATCCAGCACAAGAGGGAGGCTGCAGAAACAGTGGTAGGAGCCTTCTGTGTTCAGACACTCGCCATTGATGCAGTACACTTCATTCTGACACTCATCCTGATCTGCCCACACACAAGGACAGGGCAATGTTTCAGGCTGGCAGACATGAGCAATGTGACCCTTTCCCTGCCCAAATGGGGACCTCATGGCCCTCAGGCCCTCCTCTCTTGTTCCCCAGGAGGTGCCAGGAAGCCTGTTACCTAGACCTGGCCCAGCAGGGACAAGTCTGGGTGTAGCAGCACAGCTGTCCCCCCGTGTGCAGTGGGGTGCCCACTGCTCTTTGAGGCCATCTTACCAACACACTCAAGCCTGCTGGAGTCATAGAAGTATCCTGTACGGCAGAAGCACTTGTAGCCGGGCACCGTGTTCAAACACTGTCCATTGCGGCAGAACTCAGAGCCAAATATCTCACACTCATCCATGTCTGAAAGAGGGATGGAGGGAGGGCAAGTGTCTCAGGAAGCAGAGCCATGGAAGCAAGGTGTGCTGGGTGCTATACCTGCAGAAAGCTGTCACAGCACCTTGCCTGGATCGCTGACAGGTCCCTGAGTGAGCCCCCCACCTCTCCCACAGGCCCCATGCTTGGGAGCAGAGGGAGAAGCACCCCCAGGCAGAGCAGGAGGAGGGACGGTGTGAGCAGGACACTCACAAATTCATGTGTATCTTAAGCACACAACCTCCATGGAGGCAAAGTGCCAAAGACTGAGCGAGCTGGCCACTGGGAGATTAATCAGTAACTGGAAGAGCTGTGTCTTAATGGTCCCCATCCCTGGTTCATAATGGGAGACTTGCACCAAGAAAGAATGACTGCCAGCAACAAGGCAGGACTGGAGGCAGGGGCACTTCCAGCTCAACAATACTGGCAGTCTGGGATTTCTCTGGAATGGGGAAGGCAGCAGCAGGATGTTAGCATCCCCCACGATAGGCCTGGGGAGATAGTTTTGTCAATCCATTTTCATGCAGGGTTTTACATACTGCTCTCCCTCTTCCCCCGGGAAGAAATGAAAGAAAATGGTGCTAGTACCTGTGAAAGAAACTTTTCCTGAGAGCAGATCTTCCTGGGGAATATAGCCCTTCCCAAGGGGGCAGATCTCTTGGTACTCCACTGACCAAGATGCAGATGCCAAGAGGAGATAGAAAGAAAAGAAGCAGCTCGTTAGTGCAATCAAGGTGGAACTGGCAGGCAGAGCACTGGCCCTGCCTGGTGTGGTGGGGTCACAGTCCTACCTGTGCCTGGGATGGGGCAGGGGTAAGTCTCACAGTTGTCACCCCAGGCTGCCCCCACCGTACAGCAGCACTCCTCCTTGGTGATGTTCTTGGCCAGGACGCTGTCACACAGGCGGACGTCACTGATGTGGTAGTAGCACTGCTTGCGCTCTGCGCTGTCAGAGACGTGGGCTGCACGTGTGTCAGAGCCCTCTAGAAGACAGCAGAGATGGGATGGGGTCCTTGGCACCCCAACGCAGCATCCCACACCTAGGAGGTCCCAGAGCACACCCCTCACCAGCAGTGTGGCCCTCCCAAGTCCTCACTTTCAGGCTCCTGAGCTCTCCCCAGACTAACACTTGCCCATTATCTGTGCGGGCTTGTACAGCCATGTCAGCCCCTCATCTTTATCTCACCCCAGCCAGGGCTACCACGCTCCTGCTCTAGCTGCCACCCATGCTGTGTCACAGTTGCCTACTCACCCACGGCAGCTCGGGGCTTACACTGCCCTGCCTCTGTGTCGTACTCCTCGTGGTCACTGGGGCAGAGGCACAGGAAGGATCCCTCCACATTCTCACAAAGCGCAGTTCCGCACACGGCCACCATCAGCTCACACTCATTCACATCTGCAAAGCAAAGAGCAGCAGTGGGCAGCAGGAGCCCTGCCTCTGCATGGGCAGCCTGTGCATGGTCTGCAGCATGAAGCTACCCTGCAGTAGGGAGATGAAACCTGCTAGGGACGAGCTGAGAACTACATTCACACTGTGGCTCGACACAAGTCTAGCAGGAGCCTCGTGCCCTGCTCTTAGTGGATCCAGAGCCTGAACTCCAGCTTGCTGAAATCCAGTGGGTTGCTGGATCACAGAATGGTCTAGGTTTGGAGGACTCCAGTCCAACCCCCTACTCAGTTACAAGATCCCACCAGGCTGCTCAGAGCTTTTTCTTCTTGGGTCTTTAAAATCTCCAAGGATGGCAACTGAACAAACATCATAGGCAACAGTTCCACTACCTGCCTGTCTTCACAATGAAAACTTTCTTCCTTGTAATACACCCTGCCTGTTCTCTAGAGGCACCCATTAAAGTACCTTTGTAGCACCTTCAGTGTCTCCATCCCCCAAGGACCTCCTTTCTACCTGGACAGAATAGGGCTCCATGTTCACTGTTAAACACACTTTTTCAGAGCCTGGTCCTTTGCAATCCCAAAGATCTGTTGTGATAAGGGAAGGGGTTCTGACTCCATGAGCTGCCCTGTCCATGTGTGTAATTCTCAATGCATGACAGCAGTCCCTGTCTGTGGTCTGGGAGCCATCACACAGCAGGGATGGCTCTCCTTTACTGCAGACTCACCAGTGCAGTAGTGCCCAGAAGGTGAGCTCTCATAGCCACGGTCACAGAGGCAGCGGAAGGAGCCATCCGAGTTCTCACAGAAGCCGTGGCTCCCGCACAGCGTCTCATTGGCACATTCATCAATGTCTGCAGCAAAGCCAAAAACAAGAATTGTCCTAGTCCCCACTTCTCCCAATGGACACCCCTACTCAGGTCTTTTGGCTCTGACCCCAAGATCTGGGACTGGGACAGGCATTTCCTTGATGTGAGGGACTGGGTCTGGCTGCTCCAATTACCTATGAGTGTGCATGTTAAGAGAAGCTTCTTGCAACACTGAGAGCCACAAAGAAGCCATGTGAAAAGAGCAATAGGGGCAGGGTGGGAATGGGAAATTATTGGGAAGTATGGGAGGTGACTGGCAGGAGTGGCTGAGGGTAGGAGTTTCCTGCAGAGGTGTAAAGGGACACAGAGCCTACAAGCTCCAGCTACTGCACGGAAACTTTCTTGGAGCAGTCAGAACAGCTGTGTGTCCACAACCCAAGGTTCCCAAAGCCAGGAGCAGCTCCACGTGGTAAGGCTGAGTCTTAGTGCAGCCCAGAGCCCAGTGGCTGGCAGCAGCTCCTCCCTGCTGCAACCTTTCCTGAGCTGGGGGGAGCGTCAAAAAATGCAAAAACCCCTTTGCTCTTTCCTCTTTGCTGGAGCCTAGGCTTGAAACCCAGACTGACTAGTCTAGCATGCTCTGGTACCAGCAGCCTTTCCACTCACCCAGGCCTGCCAGGCAGGTGACTGGCAGTGGCCCCAGCAAGCACAGCTTACAGGGAGCTGCAGTCCAGCCCCAAGCCTGGAATGGCTGTAACCTGCCCAGGACTCTCCCCAAGCGGAAAGCAGCACAATGCAGTGTCTGTTCCAGATGCCAGGAAGAGAGAAGTCTAGACGCAAGCAGGCAGCACAGCCAAGAAAACAAATTCTCAGCATTATCTGCCTCTCCACCAGCCACACATTTCCTCCTCCTCCTCCTCCTTCTCCCCTGCGCCTCTGGCAGAGATGTTCCACAAGCATGCTGTTCCTGCCAGGGTGAGGGGCAGGGAGAGCCAGGGCTGTACTCACCAATGCAGTCACCCAAGGGGGTCCAGTGGAAGCCAGGCTGGCAGCCCATGATACAACGGTAGGAGCCCAGGCTGTTCTGGCACCGCCACGTGCCGCAGATGGCATCCCCATATTCTTTACACTCATCCACATCTGCAGGAAGGAGAGCAAGGGGATGAAGATGGTCAGATAGGGACCCTGTTTGTTCAATGCAGCACCTGGGTCTGCTTCGGCTGGCCAGAGATCTTGAACCAGTGCTAGTCCTCCTTACAAGTCACCAGCAACTTTGAGTGCTGGGAGCAGAACTGGCCTCCCCCTGCACTGGCTTCATTCGTCCCCTCAAATTCTGGGAGGCTGATCTCCCCAGCAATGAGCTCTCACCCACGCAATCATCAGTCTCCGGGGAGTGTTTGAATCCATTTTCACACAGGCATCTGTAGGAGCCTTCTGTGTTCAGACACTGGCCTTGTGAGCACAGGGACTTGTCTGCACATTCATCCACATCTGTGAAATCAAGACAAAAACATCAGCCTGGATCTCAAAGCAGGGCAGGAAGCAGAGGGCAGGACCTAAGGTTTGTTCCTGCCACCCTTCAACTCACCTTGGCAGCTGACTCCACCAGCCACATTTGAGAAGCCAGGAGCACAAATGCAGAAGTAGGATCCTTGACTGTTGAGACATTCGCCATTGGGACTACAGATCTCACTGTTCAGGCACTCATTCACATCTGCAGAGGAAGCAGAATCAGGATGGTGCACCCAGCCCTGGGGTACATCCTTCACCAAAGCCACATGGATTCCCTGTTCCCAGTCTCTTACAGGCAGCCCTCAAAGGGCTCCTGGCCCCTTATTTTCTCATCATGGAAACAGAGAGCTTCTCTTTCCATGGTGACCCCAAATTTGACTACAGCCTTATGGATGTGCCATGCACGGTGGCATCACTTGCCTTGGCACCAGCAGCCTCCCTGCTGAGAAAGAAGGGGGATCCAGTATGTCCTGGACCCAGAGGGCTGCATGGATGGGGTTCATACCTTTGCATATGGTGCCATTGATGAGCTCAAAGCCAGTCCGGCAGTGGCACTCATAGGAGCCCGGTGTGTTTCTGCACTCTCCCCCCAGGCACTGGACAGCAGGGTCCTCACACTCATCCCGATCTGCCAAGAGGAAGGGCACAGCACAGAGTGAGGCCCCAGCTCTTGCCACCACTGGAGAAGATTCCCATCCATAGAAGCATCACCCAGCTGTTGGCCTGCAAAGTGGGTTTGAGCTGTCCTCCCAGACCATCCCTTCACAGTGAGAAGAGAGTAGAGACTCCCTGTTACTGGGGTGTGCAGATTCAGCCCAGACTCTTCACTCCCTTCCATCATAGGGACCAGCAAAACACTATCCCAGCACCAAGTCAGTGGTGCCCAGTGACAGGACCAAAGGCAAGGGACACAAACTGAAATACAGGAGGTCCTGCCTGAATACTCTTTCTGTGGCAGTGGCAGAGCACTGGCCTAGGTTGCCCAAAGACATTGTGGAGTCTCCCTTCTTGGAGAAACTGAAAAACTATCTGGATGTAGTCCTGGGCAGGCAACTGTTGGTGGCTCTGCTTGAGCAGTGTGTTGATGAGATGAACTCCAGAGGTCCCCTCCAGCCTTAGACATTCTGTGATTCTGTGAGCACAGGGGTACTGCTAACACCAGTGTCTGTCTCCAGCAGAACTCTGCTCTGCATACAACAACCACCAAGAGGCCAATGCAGAGTCACAGTTGTTGACAAATCCTCCCTTCAGCCAACTGCACAAGAGCAAACATCAGCAGAGCAACACAGCACCAGCCCTGCCTTCCAAGGCTCTGCTTTCTCACTTGCCAGACTTGTCTACAATGTCCTTCTTGTGGAAGAGCTGTCCAGGGGCCTACAACAACTTTTACCCAACTGCAGAGCTCTCCACAAACCCTCTCTCACCCAACTCTCCCAGGCCTTGGCTGGAATCTGCTGTCACTCTGAGGATTTTGCTCACAGCAGAGGAGAGACCTTCCTTCACACAGAGGGCTGCAAGATGCCAGCAGACTTCCTGCAGCCCTTGAGGTAGGGGCAAGCATGGGAGAACACGGCACTGACAGGAGGTAAAGCCCTGAGACTGGCAGCTCCTGAAGGTAGGGAGGAACACTTTCCCCTTTGCAGAGCACTGAGCATGCCACAGGCACAAAGAACATCAATCCCTACCACCTCAGGCAGGATTCCCAGCTTTTCACTCTCAAAGGGTTGCAAGAAGCAGTATTATTGAATCCTTCTGGACAGGAACCAAAATCTAGTTTATTTACAAAAAACTATCACAAAACCCTTATCATGTTTCAAATATGAAACCTAAATCTACAGACAAGGCCACCAGCCAAGGCAGGGAGGAACATACCATCCTGCCATCAGGTCAGTGTGACCCAAACAATATCAAACCCTGATAAGATGCCCTCGTGAAATGGCTGGGGCAAGGTGGCTGAGCTGGGGCAGCTCATGTGGAGTCTTGGGAAAAGGGGAGGGCACATGTAAGGCATCATGGCTCTTCCATCACACCCAAAAATCAAATGCAAAATTAGTTCATTTCACACTGGCTTTCTCAGACATCAAAACAGAGAGAATTAAGGGAGGAAAACTTCCCTCTACTCCCCTCCTGGAGGCCCCCTTACAGGGGGATCCTTCTGAGAGTCACATCAAAGGCAAGATCTTACATTTGCCAGCTACGTGCAGGCTGCAGGGCTCTGCAGTGCTCCAGAGATAAATTCTCAGCACGTGGCCATTCTTTAAACAAATACCTTTGCCAGCTCTGCCCTTTCCCTTCCCTTGCTCCAAACAGGGAATTTGCATCAAGCCATCTCAAGTCCAGGATATCCCCCCTCAGTCAGCCATCAGAGATGGAGTTTTCCTGCTTGTGCTGGGGCAGTTGAGCTGTAAAGCTGGGACTGAGCACTCTCATGTCTCAGCACTGCAACCAACACAAATCAGTGCTGCTGTTAAGTCTCTGCCAGCATACCTGGCACAGCAGAGACCTTGTTCTAAGCTTTTCCTTTTAAACATGTCCAAGTTATATTAGGGACTGGAGAAAAATTATGAAACCTGGGTGCTCACAGTCTCTCCATGGGCCATGGACCCAAGGTTTCTCCTTCTGTTGAAGGCCTACATTTGATGTATATGCACACAGTTCTGAACTAAAAGACACACAACTCTGCCAATGTTTCCAGGCCTCATGTACTCCTCTGGCCTTTGTCAGCATCTTCTAGATCATCATTGGTCCATGAATCCTTCCCCCCATCCCTTCCTGTGTGAGCAAAATCACCTTCCTGCTGCTCCAAGTGACATGCTCGCAACCTTCCATGCTCTCTGCTGAACAGGAAGCTAAAGAGCTGGAAAAGGATCCTGAGGCTAAAGAAGACCTCCTGCCCCACCAGTAACCCAGCTATGGCAATGTCTCTTCCCTCATTTACTCCAGCACTCCCTCCTCTGTTCCTGGGGAAGGGATACCTTCACACATGCTGCCATCTCTGGAGACAGCATAGCCGGTGTCACAAGACATGCAGGAATAGGAGCCCTCAGTATTGAGGCAGAGTCCAGAGGGACAGGGAGCCCGAGCTGTGCATTCATCAATGTCTGCATAAACACATGAGGGAGAGAGGGATAAGAGGAAAAAATGCAGAGCAACCATGACTAAGGGACACATGTGCTGGGAGAACTAGCCAGCATGATGGCCAGGACTCAGCCAGAGCCAAGTGCTTAGGGAGAGTCTAGGGAACCCTCTGGACTGAGTGTGTGACAGTTCAGAGTGTCTGGACACATGGCTCCTTAGTACCTTGGCAGCTCTTCCCATCAGGTGCCAGCTCGTAGCCGCGGTAGCAGGAGCAGCGGAAGGAGCCATCCAGGTTGACACACTGTCCATGAGCACAAGTCCCCTCCACAAGACACTCATCCACATCTGTGTGACACAGCAGAAGGCAACATGGCATGGGAGGGTGCTCAGAGCAGTCCCTCCACACAAGCTATGACTGCAATATGCTTTGGCCAAACAGGCTGGCTGACTGCAGAAAGATGCTGCCTGTGTCCCTGCTCCTTTTGAGGCTCACAGAGAGTGCTGCCATGGGGGGCAGGGGTGCTGCCCAGAGGCAGCCCAAATTTCTCACCAATACATCTTCCGTTCTTGGGCCGGTAGCCAGCCCCACAGCTGACACACTGGTAGGATCCTAGTGTATTGACACATCTCCCACTGGGGCAAGAGCTGGGATCCACGCACTCGTTGACATCTGCCAAGAAACACAGTTCTTTCAGGCTCCCAAAGATAAACAGTGCAGCAGTCTCCAATGTCCTCTCCAGCTGGATCCTCAGAGTTTCCCTCCAGGGCACAGTGATACCCAATAGGAGTTGAGATGAGTTTTCTGGGGCTTAGACAAAATCTCTTTTGGCCCCACCTATCCCTCAGGATCCTACACCCACATCTGAGGGCTGACATAAGTCAGCAGCTAAACTCACTGCTGCAGGGTGTTGCCAAGGCCAGGAATGTGCATGGGAAGCCGAAAGGGATCAGAGAACATCTGTGCAGGGCCGTCTCATCAGGGCCTTTCATAACTATGAATAGGATGCAACCTCCAGCTCAGTTGTCCTTAAGGCAAGTGCTTTCCGGAGGCTGTGTGGGGGGAAGCAGCATTCTGTGCATGCCCTGTTTCCTGTACTGCCTCCTAAAATAGCCTCCACTCTGTGATGGAAATGAGCTATTGAGAAAGGGGAGTCTTTGATCAAGCACAACATACATTGACAAGAGTGAAAGCTTTGAAGGGCCCAGGTCTTGCCATTGTAAATGGGATGCAATGGGGATGGGTGGCCTGAGTCTCTGCAGCCTGCTCTCCCTGCAGTCCACCTGCCAGCATGACAGTTTTGTGACAAAGCCAAGGTGGCATGAAAATATATAGGCATGTCCTTCCATAATGGGAAGCTGGAATGGGCTGGTCATTGGGGAACTCCATGGAGAGATGGGAGAGAATCTTGGGAGAACTCCATTCTCTCTGCCCAGGAAAGACTGTTCCTCCTGCAGTCAAAGGAGAGGACAGGCAGTCCTTGGGGAGGGCACAGGGCAGACAAATGTGGGAGGGTCCTACCTCCCTTAGAGAAGCAGATGGAGTGATGAGAAAAGGAAGTGTTCAGCCATGTATAGAATAGGTAGGAGGGGCAGGGGTTGCTGGGAGCAGCAAGCTTTACCTTCACACTGTCCTCTGGGGCCCATGGCAAAGCCCTCCTTGCACTGGCAGTGGTAGGAGCCAGGTGTGTTGATGCACTGCTGTCCTCGGCAGATAGAAGGCTGCTCACATTCATCTCGGTCTGGCAACACACAGGGAGACAGCCCTGACTCTTCCCCCAGCAGTGTCAGGAAGGCTGGCTGCAGGAGACGACCTGCTCCCCCAGCAGCTGGCTCTACCCAAGGGATCTGTGCTGGGGCTCTTCTCTATCCCCCACCTGCCCCAGCATCTTCCTAGCCATGAAGCAGTGATCAGGGCTGCCATCACAGACTCCTGCCTGGATCATCATGGGCAAGGTCCTATCCCCGGGCAAGCAGGAGAGAGTGATTGCCATGATCAAGCTGTCTATGGCAGGCCTGTGGGAAGGGAGGATGTGCAGGTGTGCACGTGTGTGTGCACATTCATGAGAGTGTGAGGTTGAGAGAACAAAGAGGCCCTGGAGAGATGGCAGCTCTGTGCCAGGTGAACATGACTTACCCTCACAGCTTTGCTTGCCTGCCGAAACAGCCAGGGTGTACCCAGAGTAGCAGAGGCAGAAATAGGAGCCCACACTATTGATGCAGCGACCTTTTCCAGCACAAGGGTCTTTCAGGCACTCATCTTCATCTACCACCAGGCAGGGAAGGAAGACCAGCAGTCACCACCTTCTGCTTGCAGCCCCTGCCAGCCCCACAGTGCAGCAGTGGGCAGGGCCTCAGCACAGCTGCCAGAAGACCTTCCCCAGAAGGACTGAATGGGCTGCTGAGGCCCAGAAGGCAGAGCAGTTAGACCATCAATTGCCAACCTACCAATGCAGTGGAGGCGGCTGGGGTCTAAGGTGTAACCAGGGTGGCACAAGCAGCTATATCCCTCTGGGGTCAGAACACAAGCACCAGCTCCACAGGAAAGGGGTGAGGAGGCACAGCCACTGACCCCTGCAAAGAAAGAGCACAGGGTTGGGAGCAGCACCAAAAGGGTGCATGGAATCTAGTGTCTGCTTTGTGTCCCCAGCACCATACCAGGAGGCTGCTTTTTCCCTTCTTGGAGAGTGATGCTGAGCCTGCTCCTCTCCTTCAGAGAGCCTGCACCCACGGGACAGCAGGGAGGACATCGCAGACCCTGTCACCTCCTGGGGCTCCTGTGGCCTAAGCTGGCATGCCCCAGTGCCGTATATACTCACCTGCACTGCAGCCCTATGCTTTAAACTAGACCCGGCAGCAGAGCCTGACACCTGTGATGGCGTTCCTTGTGGGGTGACAGCAGGGCCCCCCGCCTCGCGCCACCCTGCTAAGCCGAGCACAGGCAGCAGTGAAGGGGCAGCGAGGCACCACACACCCCTCGGCACAAAGCCAGCGGGGGGAATGAGGGGGCAGCCCAACCCAAACAAAAGGCTATTGAGGAGACGCATTCCTCAGCAAGGTGCCTCCGCCAGGCCCGCTCCCCAAGGTGCTCCAGCCCCCGGCGCAGGGCAGGGACCACACTCCCAGACACTTGAGCAAGCCTGGAACAACAGCGGCCTTGTTTCCGGCGCAGTAAACAAGCCGCCCCGGGGGCCACATGGCTGCCCTGCGCTCCCCCTGCCCGATGAGTCAGCGCACGGCTCGGCCGGGGCACGGGGCCAGAGCCACCGAGCGGGTGTGGGATTGTCCTGCTCGACAGCCACCGCTGTGCTGGGCAGGGCAGCTGCAGGCGGGGAAGGACTCGGATATACAAACGCTTTGCTCCCCATACAGCTTCGCTCTTGTGACTCCCCGCGGCCGGCAGCAGCTGGGCCCAGGCTGGGACAAGAGTGGCAGGTCAGGGACTTTTCTTTGGGAAGTCAAGGGAGGCATGTGGGCAGATAAACAGACTGGTTAAGGGAGAGAGCCCCTGGGCAGAACTTAGGACATAATTTCACTGTAGTACCAGGCACAGAGGGGCTGTGGCAGGAAATTCCCATGACCAGTGGACACACACCCACCTGCTGGCACCTGCGTTGGAGCAGCAGCATCCCAGGTGGTAGTGGGGCCAGGCTGGCGAGGACCATGCCAGAACTCCTCTTCCTCTGCTGTGGAAGAAGAAAAGAGGTAAGTCAAGCTACCTGATCCCAGGCAGAGATGCTAACCCAAGATTTACCTGTGCTGGCTGTCCTGGCAACCACAGCACCAAAAAAGAACATAAGAAGAGGCTGCAGGGTGGTTGCAACTCTATCATCTTATTATTAAACACAGCCTCCTTCACTTGCTGGATATTCATCACCTCCCCACATTCCAATAGCCCCACATCAGCCACCCAGTGTAATGGGGTCCTCTGTGCTGCCCACAGCCAGCCCAGCCAGAAGCCTGTCCTGCCCCCCACATGGGGCTGCCATGAAGAGAGGGGTGGCCCTCGGGGCATAGCATGAGCTCCCAGTCTCCCCACTTTCCTCACTGCCCCATTCTCTTCCCCACACGTGCCTTGCCCTCCCACCAGCCTGGCACTCACCTCTGTGCACGGCAGGCTCTGCAGTGGCATCAGCAGTTCCCTGAGGGACAGAAACATAGGATTCTTGTGCATGGAACTGGGATGCAGCACCCCTGTGACATTTTCCCATCCACCTCCTGGCTCCTTTTTCTCCCCAAGATCGCCATCCTAGGAGAAGAAGCTGTCCCAGCTGGGTGCATTTGGCAGGGCTCCTCTGTTGTCATTCTGGGCAAAACAGCTTCAGGTCATGTCCTGAGGGCCACCCACAGAGGGGCTGTGGCAGCACACTGTGCAGGTGAGACCAGGGCACTGCTGCCAGGCAGGCATCTCCTCAAGGTGGCCAGGAAAATCATCCAGGCACGGTAAATATTGCCACTGTCACCAGCAGCTCTGGAGGGCTGAGGACAGCTGCTGCTTTGACCAGCCTCAACAGTGCTCTCTTACCAGAAGGGTGTTTTGTGCTAAAAGCTCTTTCTCAGCATCCCCTCCAAGCAAACCTATGGCTGCCAAAGGAAATGCTGGAGCACAACCTGAGTCCCAAGTCCCTGTTCCGTGGAGCTTTCCACAATGGATGAAGAAAACCGGTAACTGAATAATGTAAGTCATAGACTTCACATTTGGAAGCTTTGGTTCAAATTTCTGCCCTGTGTTGAGATTTCTCACATGTACTTGAGCCAAGTCACTTCATGTTTATGAAGCAGTGATAATGGCAGTACTGTCCCTTCCCTCGGAGGTGCTGCATGTGTCTGAGGGATGAGCTGATATAGCAAGAGAGCACAGAGAGATATGCTCAGGAGGGATATCACCAAACCTCTACTGACAGCATGGATCAAGAGGCACACATTTTTCAACTGAGACTCAAATGAAGTCACACAGCCCTAGGAGAGCCTAGCAGAAAATCAGTCCCCAGGCTGCTTCCATCAGACAGGGTGAATTCACACAGCCAGTGTTGGAGGCTCCTGCCCTGACTGCTCCAGTGGTGTTTCTGCTGCACTCACCTCAACACAGGGTGAGCTGGGCTTGAGCAGGACACTGGGCTCCATGACAGAAGCATGCCTAAAGCTGACTACAGCAGTTCCTCTTATCCTGCTGCCCATCAGCCCTACAGCCAGGCCAGTCTGACAGCGAGTGCCCACAACTCAGCTGTGTAAGTACAGCTGATATTAACTGAAGTTAGTGAAAGCAGAGCAAACTTGAATATGCAGCATAGAACAGAATGTCAAACCAAAATTCTTCTTGAAGTCCTTTTATAGTGAGATAGATCCTTGTTGTAATTCACCCTTTTGCTCTTTAGGACTGAGTTCATCACAGATAATCCCTCCCATCTAGAGCTTCAGTCCCTGAGAGATGCAGTGTAGACACGGCTGGAGCCACAACTCCCATACCTGCCTGGCTGAACAGTAAAAGAGTGTAAGCAGGAATAGAATCATAGAATGTTTTGGGTTGGAAGGGACCCTAAAGATCATCTATCTAGTTCAGCCCCCCTGCCATAGGAAGGGATACCTTCTACTGGACCAGGTTGCTCAGAGCCCCATCCAAATTGGTCTTGAAAACTTCCTGGGCTTGGGCATTTACAACTTCTCTGGGCAATCTGTTCCAGTGTCTCACCACCCTCACAGTAAAGACCTTCTTCCTAATATCTAATCTAAATCTTCACTCTTTTAGTTAATTTGTATGACATCACCCTTCCAGCCCATCCAGCTACCATGGATGCATCAAGCTGTAGCAAGACAAACCTTACCTGCACAGCAGGAGAAATTTCACCTGGAAAAGAAAACAGTGCATGATGAGTAGAGAGAAGACAGATAGGCATCCTCCTCAAACCCTGACTGCCCTAACTTCACCCCACCTCTAAGACACTGCCATTCAGTCCCTCACATTTGTCTGCAAGAGCTTGTTCCCAAAGCAAACACACCTGGACTCCTGGCACTGTGCAGACCCCAGAAACAATTGCTCCAGCAAATACTGGCACAAGCAGCTGGTCACTCTGCCCTCCAGCTGGGCTGGACAGAAGCCCAAGGACTGGAGTCCTAGGCTTGCCATGCAGGCCTGAGGTCCTGGTGGAGGCAGCCTGGCCAGTCAGCACCAACTGCAAAGATGCAGTTGCAGAAGCCTCAAACATTCAACCTTCTTTCCAAAGACCTGAAGACCTAGTGCCTCATGCCTCAGGAACACTACAGTCATACAGATGTAGGGAGCCCTTTGCAGCCAGAGGTCCATCCATGGTATATGACAGGACATGAGAAGTTTTCCACCCTTGCTAGGGGCCCAGATGGAGCAGCTTTAAGGAGTAGAACCCCACACTACCCTGTCTTGCTGAGGTGCCAGGGTAGAAGAATGCCTCCTGGGTGCTGCCACGCAGGCTGTCCTGCAGTTGCTGTCTCCTTGCTGTCCAGTCCAGAGTCCAGTTGCTGTTCTCCCCTTGCTCTTCTAAGCTGAGGGGCAGCTCCTCTGTCTCTGCTTTCCTCATTGACAGTCGGATATCAGAGCTGGAGTAGGTGTAGCCATGTCCTGCTGGGCAAATTTCCTTGAAGGCCTCTGTGAAGGAAAATCAAATCGAAACTCTAGAAAGCAGAGATTGGAGGCTGGTGGAGGGATCACCTGGCTTACCATACCCAGACATGATAGTGGGACAATGGAATAAAGGAGTGAAGATGGGCAGGCATGTATGTGAGTGCAGGTGCCAGTTTCCCCAATCCTATAATTTTCTGTAATTTCTAAGAGTTAAATTCTTAAAGAAACACATCTCAGTTGCAGTGGGTGGATGCTTCAAGTGTAAGGAATGTGCTCACAGAGCAGGGTGGGTTTCTCTCAGGCATTCCCAGACCCCAAAAATGAAATCCCTTCCCATGGTCAGTACTGCTAGAAAGAGATCATGCCACAGGAAGGTCCAAGCTGACCAAGGGAGCAGATAAAAGCAAACCTGGAGTACATCAGCACTGAGCACTCTGCACAGCACTCAAGATACTCTGCACAAACCACCTGAACATTTTTCTGGTCCCTGAGGATTTTTGTGCTTTTCCTTCCACTCAATCCCATGCTGAGATACTCAAACTCATCCTCACCTGTCTTTCTTCCCATCAAAAGATGTAGGACAGAAAAGGGCTGTTGAATAAAGCCAGGCATACACATGGCTGTGTTCTCCCTGTGGTACAGAGTGGTTTCCCATTACGGACTGCTTAATCTTCTCAGTATTATCCAGGTCTGCTTCCTGGGTTCTGTACCTTCTCCCAGGACAGCATTTGTGCTGCTTAGCTCTGGGCCCTGCAGCTGTCTGTGTCCAGGCAAACCCCAACCCCAGTCTGTGTCCAGGCAAACCCCAGCCCCAGTGTAACCCGAGCTGAGCCGAAGCAGGTCCATCTCACCTGAGCCGGGCGTGGGGCACTCCTGGCAGCTGTCGCCCCAGCCCTTGCCGACGCGGCTGCAGCAGCAGATCTGCTGGGTGATGCGGTGCGGGAGGGGCAGGGTGCACACGCCTCCGGCTGCCGAGCGGTAGCACAGCCCCTGCTCCATCGACACCGCCTTGTCCGCTGAAACAAACAGCGTGTCAGGGACGGGGGTGCCCAAGCTCTCAATGAGACAATGGGGGCACTCAGCTCTCTCCCTTGGCTCTTTCTCTGCTTGTGCCTCCCAGCCTGCCCAAGGGCTGCCCTGTCTTCTCTCCAGGACACCCCCTGGCCATCAACCATTGGGCCTTTACCCCAACAGTGTCATCCCCCAAAAATCCAGCTCATGTGGGAGTTCTCTCATCCCAGGGGGCTGTGTTCTCTGCTGCCACACCACATGCACATTCTCTTCAGCCTCTTCAGGGACCATGCAATGTCCATGGAGAATGATAAATTCATGACTGGGACCCATTGCGCACAAAAGTGCAGAACAACCCTGCTCAGGTACACTCAAAGGAGATGTGAAGCACGCTGTGGCTTCCACTCAGCCATGGGGTCCTGCTCAGGGCCCTCCCCAGACCGAGGGGTTCCCTGGAGCACTTACAGACGCAATGGCTGCGGGATGGGTCTAGCATGCTTCCAGGCTTGCAGGTACACCGGAAGCTGCCACGGGTGTTCATACACTCGGCATCTTTGCAGAGGCCCTGCATCAAGCACTCATTGATATCTGTGGATAGAAGAGAACCTTGTGAGATGTGAAGAAGCTGAGGGTGAGCTAAACTCCCTACGCAGTGCCTCCCATTCAGGTGCTGTGAACCAAAGGGGTCCCAGCTGGGCTGGTGTCCGAGGCAGCCTCTACACCAAGCAGCACAGTGGGGACCTCTGTGGTGACAGTAGTCCCACATCTGCAGAGCTTGCTTGCTGCAGCTGCAGGATGGCTTGTGGATGACTGCTCTGCTTTTTGGTCCTCGTGTAAAACAGATGTGGCCCCTACAGTGAGCCACTCTGTCAGGGTCACTATTACCATGGCTGTTTGCGAGCCAGGAATGGTGAGTCCTGTCCTTTCTCCTGATTCCTGGTACTGCTTCCATAGAGTACCTGCAGAGGATCCTTGTTGAGAAACTCGGTGCCAGCATGCAGGAAGGGCATTGACAGATCCCATCCAGAGGCAGAAGGGTGGTGGGCCAACTGTGGCTCACTGTGCCTTCTTCTAAGAACAGGGTGAGCAAGTGTGAAGTCATCATATTCAAGCCCTGCCTCAAGTTCTGCCTCTAGCCCTGACTCAGCACTCATCAGACACAGTCTTTGCGAAGAAACTGGGTTTATCCTAGGGAAACACCATTGGGATCATCCATTTGACCTGCAGTAAAGGCTTTCCTACAGCAGCATGTACAAATGTATGAGCTAAGCTAGAGAAGACATTGGCAAAAAGTGCATTAAGGGGAGCTGAGGGCAGTTTTCAGATAGAGAGTAAGGAGGAAGGTGTCCTCATGGAATAATGCAGCCTTCTATCTTCACTAAAGAGCTTGGCCCAAAACAGTCAGAATGCTGATGAAATGTGCTGTGTCAGGAGGCACAAGCAGTGCAGGAAGAGCTGGATGAGACACAGAGCAGCAGGACTGGGAGTAACTTCAGCACAACCCTGAGACAAACCACAGGAACGTATACTGCAAACTGAGAGGTGAAAGCCATCAGTGAGAGGGTTCAGGGCCCACTCACTGCTCCCAGGACAGCTCTGAGCTGCCAAGACCAAGAAATGCCAACGTGATGCTAGGCCAAAGACACAGGGCAGTCCCAGTGCCAGTGTACATGGCCCTGGTGAGACCTCAAGTGCCCTCAGAGCACTCAGTGGTGCTCTAGGAACTGTTTCAAGATGGGTGGGGTGGAAGACACAGGAACAGCTTTCACAGCACTGCCTTATTCCTCAGAGCCAAAGCACTACTGCTTGGTGGAGGGGGCTGTCTTGTGAGGCACACAGCTAGCAATGACAGCTGAAGTTCAGACTTAATGACCTAGAGGTCCTCCCCACTCCTGTGCTCTAAAACTCCTCCATTCATCCCATCAGCTGCTCCATACACAGGTAAGACATACAGGGCCATGAAGACCAGGCCAGAAGTTAAGTCAGTCAGGGGTACCAATGCTACAGGGATCTGCAGAAGGAAGGAGGAGTAGGATTTCGCTGCACCACGTAGTGCAGCCAAATCCTCTAGTGCCTTCCTCTGCTGGAAGGCACTAGAGAAAACCCTTTCTGTCCATACTGAACAGAGCAAAGTGGGCTTCTGCCAGGGTCCTCCTCCAGTCACAGTTTTTTAACAATAACCCACAAAGCCAGGTAGTCTCCCCTCCTACCTGGGCTGGCAAAAGAAGACCCCATGTAGCCTCTCCTACATCTGTCCACCAAATTGCTCACTCTGGGCCCTAAAGTGAGGTGCTAAGGCTTCCTGACACATAGTTCTGCTGCCACAGTAGAGATGGGAATAGCACCTTGAAGCAGTAGTGTCTGAAGAACAGAACTTCTCCAGTCCAGCTTACAAAGGAGTATCCAGAGGCACAAATCTCTGGTTCATGCTTTTTCCTGTGCAAAAACATCTTCCTAGCCAAATCCACACTGTCATCTCCCTCTGCTTCTCTCTGATCCACAGGGGACAGAAATCCAGAGCAGGCACTGCAGATCTCTGCTTTCTGACATGAGTCCCTCCAGCTGCTTTGTTCCCCCAACTTGTATTTTATGTCTCTGGGTAGCTCCTCATAATCACAGCACTGTCTGTGGCCACATAAGGGATGAGATCTGAGCACCAAGCTGAATAGTTGTTGTGTTGTTAAAAGTTCTCCCTCAGGACAATGTGGGCAGGTTGAATCATTAATTAAATAAGCAGGGTGGAAAGTCCCAGCTAAAAGAGATGAGTCATTGGACTGCCAGCCCTGGGTTTGCTCCCTGCTGCATCTGTGAGATGACACCTCTCAGCTTTTCGGGGATCACGAGAAGGGAACAATAAAATTCCTCTTTAGTCAGAGGACAGAAAAACACAGTATGGGTCCAAGAAATGCCAAATAAACACGAACAAGAGAGAAAAGGGGAGAGATCGGTGCCTTCCTCATATGGAACTGAGGGACCACAGAAGTGAGAAACAGATCGATCCTGGCAGCCTGGGGCAGGCAGGGGAGCCTAGCAGCATGAACAAGTGACACAGTCAGAACAGAAGGCATCGCTTTTATGGTACTCTCCCACTTGTAAATGTTCAAATTGGCACTATCCTACTTGTAAATGAACAAATGAACAAGCTGATAACCTTCACAAATATTTTTAGGAAACAGAATTTCTGTTGGCTTCAGACCATGGAAGAAGTGTTTTTACACTCACATTTAACAGAGCATAAACACAGGTCCTTATTGGGTCAGTAGGACTTAACAGGGGAGTTTCCTTGTACTGGCCCAACTATGTGCTCACTGTGCTTGTCAGCAGAGTCACACAGTCCTGTGTTACCTGGTTTTCTTTTATTCTTGATGACAACATGGAGATTTTTTTAAGTCACATTCTTTGCAGAGCTATACCAGGGATTTAGATAAATGTATTTTGTGTAGATAATTTCAGCTCTAACAGTGAGTGTGAGAAGGAGAAAAACAGATGAAAGCAGCATCCTTACCTTGGCAGTGACTCCGGTTCAGCCTCTTGTATCCCTGGGGACACTCCACCTGTCCATTCTCAATCACAGGGTGTGCTGGGGAAAAAAGCAAACAGTGTGGGACAGTGGCACTAGAGCCAGCCACCAGTGACCTCCCTTCTCTGCCTTCCTTCCAGAGGGCAAAGTGTCCCTAGGCCTGCCTTGGGTGGGCTTCTGATGACTCCCAGGGCAGAGGGAAAGGTAAGAGCAGCCACGTTATTCATGCAGTGTCTTCTGCTTCTTGGCAAGTGCCAAACTGGTGACCCAGAGGTGCTGCCTGTGCCTCATATCTACCACTATGTCACTTTGTCTCCTTCTAGGTCAGTTTGGATAGCCAGGTGGCACATGACAAGGGAGATCAGAGTGAAAGAAATGGCTGAGGTTCTTGACAAGCTGATGAAATAACAACTCAGGCCCTGTTTATTACATTTCTTTTTATACTGCATGTGATTTCCTGCCCCAATCCCTCTCATCAAAGAAAAATTCAGATTTCTGCTTTAAATAGTTTTGTGGGTTTCAAAATGTTCTGTAACATGCACAATTAAACCTCTCCAAATTTTTTAAAGGCAAGTAAAATGTGGCTCATAAATTCCTAGGAAGTCAAATTTAGGCACTGAATTTTGGAGCAAGGAAAAGGGAATCTGAGTGGATGGGCTGGGAAGTGAGTAAGAATGGGGTGGGGGGGGTAGGAAGAAGGGTACTTTGCCTAAGGTTGGGATTTTCCCAGGGTGGGGTTTCTTTTACAATTTCTGGATCTTTTGCTTGGGAACAAGGAGTGCATCCAACAGCTAAGAGACTGCCCAAGCATATTCCAACCATTCTTAATTTCTCCTGCCTGGCATCAGTAGCTCACTCCTTGGTGTCATATGTAGAAAGCCCTCCATGGCAATAGTCATATCAAGGGTCTGGCAGATTCCTTACACATTGCAACTTCAAGAACCAGGGACAAACTGAGACCATCCTTACAGCAGGAGATGCTTGGCAAGAGCCTGCAAAGTTTAAGACCACAAAGAAAGCCTGCAAAGTTTAAGAACACATTCTGGGGCCAGAGAGCAGGCATGTCCATAACTCTTTCTCCTGAACACTTGAACTCTATAAAGCAATTTAAGGCCATTCTAGGACAGTTCTTCTAAGGCAAAAGTCAGAGACTAGCCTCCTAAGATAAAGGTGCTTAGGAAATAAAAGACAGGAGAACACATCATTACCAGCGTGTTCCAGGAAGGAGAACAGAAAACCTGGTTTTCTCAGGTATATTAAATGAAGCTACAAGGTTTTCCACGTGTACATTGATCCTCAGCAGCTGAGTGAATGACAAAGACAAAAAAAAATCTATCTTCTACAGTTTAGTCATCAATTGTAGGCAGCAAGTGCTAACAAATATCTGGATGATAGGGATGAGGGAGCTCCTGGTGATACTGGGAATCCCAGGGTACCTTTCCAACCTTCTGGGAAGGTAAAAAACCCTCTGGCTTATGGGCTCCAGGTTCAGTACCCCAGTGGGATTTCAGGTCCTCCCACACCATAGCTTGTGTGCTTGGGGCTGCCGACAGGCATTAACTGTGCTTGGAAGCATCTGTCAACCTCAGCACAATGTGATAACAGACACTCAAATGAAGCACCATTGTTATGTGCAAGCCCTCTGAGCAGAAGCCAAGCGTGCTGGAGATCAAACAGTGATGATGTGTCAGAGCCATGCTCCCCCTCTGAAAAGTTTGCAGAGAAACAGATTGTGCAGCATCCCTCCAACAGATGCTGCTGGGGAGAGGGCAAGGCAGAAAATGCCAGTGGTGGGCAGATGAGTTGCAGGTCTGTGCCACCTTAGCACTTACCAAACTCCAGTTTGGAGAAACCTCTCTACTTCAGCAAATCACTTGTGAAGCTATGGACAAACGTCTTAACTCTGCAAAGAAACCCATGTTCCCTGGAAAGAACAATTGTAATGTAATGTGAGCAGATCTCTCTGTACCAAGAGGGAACCAAGAGAGTTTTGAAGTATTGGTTGGAGGCTGCCTGGATCTATCCACAAGGGAAGACAGTGTGTGGCTGCAGGAGGATATAAGCTATTAACTCTCAGCTTTGTGCTTGGTTTCTTGAGTAGAGGACTATTTCCTTCCACACACTCAGATGTGGCCAAACAACAACAGAGATGGTCAAAACCTCCTGAAAAAAAACCAGCCTAGGACACCTAGGTTTTCTGCAAAGGTGATCAGCATCCAACCTTCTCTCATGCAGCTGTTGGGAGGCTATTCCTCTGGAACCCACCAAAAGGAAAAAGCTAATCTGATGATCAGAGAGGGCAGAAATCTGTCACATCCAGAGCTGAAGGGGCCCCAGTCTCCTGTGTCTGTCTACACTCTCTCCAAGAAGGGTTCTCCCAGAGCCTGAGGCTAGGGATGGAGCAACTGAGTTGCATCTGTCAGGCAGAGAGATTTCAGCCTTGCTGAGGGCAGGGAGCCCTGGTTCCTCATTCAAGGCTGTGATTTCAGAACCTTGCCTCCTGGGCACTTCAGCCCTGAGGACACTGTGCCAAACCAATGTGGCCACCAGGAAGCTGCACATTAGGAGTCCCTCTTGGCTCTCATTGCTTCCACTATCTCTCTGCAAGCTCTGCAAGCACCAGGCATCCCTGTCAGGGCTGGGCTCATACAAAGGAGCATGCATGCAATAGGCTCACAGGCTCAGAAAGGAGGTGAGTGTGAAGCAGACACAGCCCAGGACTCCCACCAGCATCTTTGTCCCCAGCTAGAAAAATACTCAAGTAGATCATAATATGAAAGGAAATGAATAAACGGAAATTGGGCAGAGGGATTTTGTCACCTAGCAGGGTAGTCTTTAAGCAATTAGGCTAATTTTTCATCGCTTCCTAGGAGAAGAGATTTTACCCTCAGCTCTGGCTGCCCAAACATTGTCTGGAGAAGCTCAGGGTGATAGTGAAGTGGAAAACTTCTAGAGGTGGTAGGCACAAGGGTGTGAAGTGAGACAATGTTTGTTGGATGAGACATTACATTAGTCCATACAATACCACTCTGTTAAAAGGGGAAGAAGCAAGCCTGTGGTCAGGTGAGAAGTGAGGAAATGCCCATTTCCTGAAAGCTAGCCCATTTATTTTGAGTCTTTCCATCTACCATACTAAAGACATCAACTCACTGAGAAACCTTGAGGGTGGCTGTGGTGCCTCTGCTAGTCCTGGGAGGTCAAAGGAGCTGGAGGGAATGGCCTCATGACACCTAGAGAAATGGGGGCGGTGGGCTCAGTTAAGCCACAGCCTGGTTAAGTGTGAAGCAGAGAAGATCAGCCTCCACTGCACAGAGGACATGAGCTGCTGAGCTCACTGGCAGAAGATCAGAGCAGTTTGGGCCCCACAGCAGCCTCTGGAGATGTATTAGAGGTGCCATGGCAAGAAGTTAGGCTGTGGCTGTGGGGATCAGCTGAGTTCTAACACAGAATGGACAGAGGGAAAGAGACAAATCCTTCTGTCCAGGTCTGTCATGACTGCTCTCTGGATGGTCTGTTGTAAGGAGGCTCCAGCAAGACTTTCTCCAATGCCCCAACAAGGGTTATGATAGTAGTGGTGGGGAGGGCATGCACCAGTGCTACATCTGTGATACGCAGTCCTCTGGCTCTACTCATGATCAGTAAAAATCTTGAAGGTGCAAAAGATGCTTGAAGGAAAAAGACTCTGATATTTCCTTTTTGCCATTTACTGTTTCAACAGAAAGATCCTTATTCTGCTCCGAAGATGGCTTCCAACTCCAAGAAGATTCTTTGTACCTAAAAAACCCTAGTTTTGTAACACTGTGCTGCTGCGTGCTGCTACAACAATGCTGTACATGAATGATGAGCAAAACGAGCACTGTGCAGAACAAAGCACTCCTGAAAATGCTGTGCTTTCCCAGGTTAAGTATTGCTTTCTGTAGTACTGGAACGACCTTGCAGAGGTTTCAGCTTCTTTCCCCACCTCCAGCCTTTCTTTACTGTTCTGCACAGATTCCCTGTGGCACATGGTAACAGTGGCCTCTGTACTCTCCTTCCCATATATCCAGGGATTTTTTTCCTGTATCCTACCCCATCTGTTCCCAGGAGCAGAGCAGGAGGCTGATTTCCAGGGACTGCCTGTGGCTGTTTCAATGCCTGCAGGCAGAGTGCAGGGGAGGCTTGCAGAGCCACTTGGCGTTCCTGACATGATGGCTCCATGGGTGAGCTGCCACCCCTCTCACAGTGGGAGGTCTGTTAGGGGAGTGCTGCGGGTGCCAAGCCAGACATTACAAGATCCAACTTTCCAGTGAAATTCAGACTTTTCTCTAGGACAAAAAACTTGAAAAAACACGTGGAGTGGGAATAAAAACAAAACAATAGCCTTCAAATACTTGTTTCTTAATGCAGTTAAAACCCATAGGAGGAGAGAAAGCAGCCCAGGAAGATCTGCAGTGAGCACAATGAGTGGGTGCACAACCCAGTGCATGCTCAGGCTGACTGCAGCTGGAAATAAGGGACAGGGGGCACTGAAAAATCAGGACCTAGAAAATGCAGGTTTACTCCTGCACCCAGAAAGTCTGTCATTTGCACAGAAGGGTGAGACTTGTAGCTTCTGGCAGTACTGCAGATGGTGTCCACTGATATGGGTGTTTTCCTGGAATGCTGCTGGTTCCAGAGGTGTGTGGTCTCATGGACAGGGGGGAGGTAGAAGAGCAGGGCTGTGATACCCTCTGGACAGAATTCTCTGCTACCAGTTTCCTTTATCCCCATGTGCCTGAGAAGGGCCAAGGCTTTGGGAAAACCAGTATCCAAATCCACAACTGCCATGGGGTATGTGTCGACCTGTAGCTCCAGTCTCATTTGGTTTAATTTCTACAGACCATCTCTTAATATTGTTCCAACATGTTCTTTCCACAGACCACTGTATCCCCCAAAATAACACACGGTCTGGCAGGTAAGCAGGAGTAGCTCTGCCCAGCAGTGTACCTGCTACTAGCCCCACCTCCTGAGCTTGCCACAGGACAGGACATTGCTTCAGTGCAGGCTCCTCACCAGCCCTGCTCAACTACTGTGTTTGTTCCTGAGTTCCCTTTCAGTCACATCCTAGTGTATCTACTTCAGCTGCTTCATCAGCCTCTAATTCTCTTTACTTTCTATCAGTCTTCTCCAGGTTTTACCTTCCAGCTCCTGTTTGCCCCTACCCTTCTGTTCTAGCCTTTCAGTGTGTGCTCCATTGCTTTCTCCAAGTACAAAAGATCCAGGAGGGTCACTGAATGTCTCCACCTGATTTATCCTATCTTGCAACACAACACATTTCATCCACCAAATTCTGGCCAGAGCTGAAGGACTGCAGCTGCATGGCAGCATGCAGATGTCCTGCCACCCTCCAGGGCCCTGTCTCTGGCTCATCTCTTTCTCTCATGGACCAGCGACAACCAGCCTTTGCTCCAACAGCTCATGGAGCAAGCCCTTGGCTCTCCCCCTTCTCCCTGGGCTGACTCTGACATGTCATGGGGGTCCTATCTTTAGTTCTCACTTGCATGAGCTCCAGGAACTTCTACTATAGCCTGCTGGAACACCCACCTCTGTGCCCACTTCTCTGAAGACACTTAACAACATACAGCCCCCCAGCAGCAAACCACACAGCCTGAGCATGGCCTAAGGAAATAGCTAAGACTGAAGTAGCACTCACTACAGAGACTCCTGGCTAGGTCAACCCTTAATTTTGAACTCAACTTTTAACATGGTCTCATTAGGACACAGACAAAGCATTTGAGTGCCTTGGCTTTTCTGATACTGAGCATAAAACATAAAAAATAGCGAGGATTGGTCATGGTAAGTTTGCTCGGACAGATGCCTGCCTCCTATTCATCTTCTCTGATGTCTTTCCACACACAAACATGTACCAAACATGAAAGCTGCAGACGATGGAGACATCCGGACGTATCCAGACTCTACTAACAATCAGTGTCTCGGGCAGACAGTCAATCCAAACAAGTTCCCCATTTGTCTAGCTCTTGCCTGGCTGCACTTCTGTACGTTTGTAAGTGTTTACACTGAACTAGCTTCTGCCATTTCTGTCTCTAGTTGCTGGAATTAAATTCCCAATGCTGTCAAGTCTGCTCTGCTCCGTGCTTCCCTGGCACTCATGAGAGCAAGGAGTTGTCTCTGAAGATCACAATGCTAAGAAGAAAGCTGGAAACATACACTGGACATGTTATCTCTGTGCACGAGACACCAGATCACTGAACTACAGCCCAGTGACTTTGAGTGAGCACAATACAGGCCAGCAAGACCATAAGGCAGAAGGAATGTGAGTGTGGGATATGGTCTACAGGCAGGAAGTAGATGAAACAATGCCTTCACACTGGCATGGAACTGGAAACCCTGGCAGACAAGGCACAAGGCAATGACAGGTCACAGTGCTTGGTGGCGCTGTTAAAGAAGTAATGTCACTGAGAAAGATCTGTTTTGCTGACTCCATTCTGGGGTCAGCTATCTTGTGTATGAAGACAACATGCCAGAGAAAGGCATGCCATCTACCTGGGCCTCTCACTCCACAATCCTGGGCTCTCTTAAGATGCCTCCATCATGTGTCTGCCTTACAGCTCCTTACACCAGAGATGGCCAAAGCTGCAAGATACTTGTATACCATAGAATAGGATGAAAATGGCTCCTTCAACTAGCCTGAATTCCTGCCAAAATCACAAAAGCCATTAAGTCTCCAAGGAGAAATTTTATCACCCAAAGCCAGAGGGAATTTCTTGTGGCACAGGAATACAAAAGACCCACATACATTTTTCATAGCACCCTGGAATTAAACTGAAAACAATGCCAGACAGACATCTGTTCACTCAGTGAAAACCAGCAGTGACAACTTGCCTTGAGTTGCAACTGCTCCTGGGACACAGAGCATGCATTGAGCTGTGAGCTGTGGAGCCTGCTGGCAGCTAGGAGTCATGTCTTAAGTGCATTTGGTTGGCTGACTGCAAGGAGCACATGGGAGTATTTTGTGTCTGTTTTCACATCTTAGAAGCCTGTAATTAGACACATTTTGAAGCGCTAAGTCCAGCAGAGCAAATCACTGCTGCAGCTTTGGCTGCATTCTCTGCAAGCACCTTGCATCCTGGCATGGAGAAGAAGAAAGGAGGTGCAGAGTTTTTGCAGCAGTCTGCAGCCCAACTGAAGTATTAAGCAGCCCCCTGCTTTTTAATGGAGGGGTCACAGAAAGATGGGTGAGAAACAGGGAGACTGCTGTGGGATGGGGAAGAGAAAGCCATGACTGGGGTTAAGAAGGTCAGGGACAAAGAAGAGGGGCTAAGGCCTGTGTGGGGCATTTCCTTGTTTGTACAGAACCTGCAGACCCCAGGGTCACCCCCACGCCACAAATGCCCAAGACTTTTTTGGGGCTGGCACATGGGCCACAGCACAGCCATGCAGCTTGGGAAGATGACAGCAATCAGAGCTCCTAAGATCTGGACTGGGTTCCAGGATGCTGACAACCTCGTCTGTGATTGCAAGGAATTTGGCTCCAGTCAGCCCTACCCCTGGCTGAGTAGGAATCGAATTGAGGGAGGATAATGAGACACAAATTCAGCTCTTGGGAATGTGTGTGTAAGCGAGCAGGAAAAACTCTGAGCAGAGCTAGAAGTCACCAGCACCACACTTGCTTGCAAAACCTGCTACCTTGGATACCTACACTGTACTTCAGGAGTCCAAAGTCTCCTGAATCATGGGGTCTGTTTTGTTTAGTTCTTTGATCCAGTGAAGGGATGTGATTGAGCAGACAGGCAGCAATGAAATGGAGGGGGCAGGCAGGCAGACAGGCAGGGAAGAGGTGAGCAGCTCCCTGCCCACATTCCACCAGGTGAGTGCACCTTGCCCTGCACCACAGCCAGTCAGCACTGGATGCTGGAGCCATTGTGCCCAAGGGACTGCTTCCACTCCGGCCAGGAGTCCTCCTGTATGGCTGCTCCACCACAACACAGGATGTGACTGTGGTAAAGGGGCCATGCTCGTCATGAAGCTCCCCGAGCAGAGCAGATGAGGAATCCCCATCTCCTGCTAGATCAGTCTGTCCAGCTCCCAAGTGCAGCAGAAACAGAGCTGGACGCCCATGCCCCTGGAACGGACCCCGGGTGTGCTCCTGCCAATTGTTTGATGTAGTGTTATTTCCAGAGCCCCTGCCAAACCCGTGTTGGGCCCAGAGCAAGCCCGTAACTCTATAGGGCCAAGTCTGCAGCCTCCTTCTCCAACCTAGAACTGCACCTCCTAAACCCACGGCTGCTTTTTTCCTGTTTCTCCCTCTGAATGGGGCTAGCATGGTGGGAACCATTGGCCACATGAGCCTGGGCCCAGCACCCAACCAAGAGCACTGTTCCCTGGTGGGCTGGGGCAGCAGCTGGCATGGCCCTGCACTCACCTGGGACATGCTGCCCATCCCCGAGGGCCAAGGAGAGCCGTGTATCAAGACCCACAGCTCTGCTCCTTGCCTCAGCTACACGAGGCAGCCCTTTTTCTTAGCGAGGGTGCAGGCGGTCACTCATGCTGTCCCAGCTCCTGGCCAGCAGCAGTACTCACCTGGCCGGGGGGGACAGGCCAGGCACTGGTCCATGCCCCAGAAGAGGCCCACACTGCCACAGCAATCCTCCAGCTTGGTAAGCCCTGGCAGGGGGTTGGTGCACTGTGGAGAGAGGAGCAGATCAGGCTTCTGTGGGATGCAGAGGAAACATGTGCCCAGCTGGTAGGACAGCAGCAGAGCCAGCAGAGGGAACAGCTGTCTGGGGTCAGAGACTGGCATGGCCCTCTTGGCACAGCTCCCCACTGGGACACAGCGGGACCAGGGATATGGATTAAGATAGTAAAAAGTTGTGCAGACAGAACCTCCCTTGATTGCACCCTTCAGAGGGGAAGGGGCCATCAAACAGAGCAGAGATGAACCAGAGATGATATCACCTGGCAAAGCCCCAGAATCAGCCCCTTGCCTGGCTGATTAGCCTGTGAAATGGGTGCACCACTCCAGCCTGGCAGGGAGCTTGTTGTCAGGCACTTTCCTCTGCTGAATGAGTCTCTCTTTCCCCCCAGTGTCGGCAAGGCCCTCTGGATTACAGGCTCCCCCATCGGAGCGGAGCCGCTGGGCCGCAGGCTGGGGCTGGCGCCCGTCCAGGCACGCGTGGCCGCCTGCCCAGCGCTGCATACCGAGCGCTCGGCTGCGGCAGGCAGGCGGGAGAGGCAGGCACTCCCCGCCCAACTCCTCACCCCCTCCCAGGCACGGCATCACCCCAGCTGGGTGAGCTGTGAGCACAGCAAGGGTACCCCCTGCCGCCCCTAGAGCATCTCTTACTGCCTCTCCAGGCATCCGTAAGCATCTCTGTGCGTCATCATCCTCTGCTCCTAAGGTCGCAGCACTGCCATCCCCCCACAGAGAAGCAGGGCTTTTCCAGCCCCAGGTTCTGATCTCCTCTCTTTTTGCACTAGAGAATGGCTAAGAATATTTTCTGCTAGAAACGACTTGGACAGGAGTGACTGAAGGGTGGGATGGGAACTGGGAGCAGCCTCCCCAAAAAGGCTGGGGAGCAGTGGGGAGGGGGCTGAGTCCCAGACTGGCAGGCTGGGGGTCTCTCTGAGCACGAACTGCTCTGGGGGAGCTCACAGGTGTTCCTGTGGGTGCCAAAAACCTCCAATGCTTTTCCAGTGACGCAAGAGAAACATATGGGGAAAGACAAAATAAGAAATTACAATGACTGTGGGACAGGGGTGAGAAAGTCCCTCACGTGCATTTGCTTCCCAAGCCCCAGTTGAGCTCTCCAGGAAGGCATGGTTCCATGGAAATCAGACTTCCATTTATCGTCTGAGAGGGAAAGGAATTTTCCTATGTTTTATACGTTTCCTATAATAATCGCAGAGCGTGGCTGTAAATGTTGCTATAAATAGGGCACCCTTTTAAAACCAGACTGTGTGTGAAAGCTATCAAGTCTGGGCTGTGCTGCCCCAGGGCACAGCCTGGTCAGGGCAAGGCAGTTAGTTGGATCAAAGCAAGGAAATTTTTTCTTCCCAAGTAGTAACACATTGCTGCCTGTGCCCATGGCACCTGCACGATGCCCATGCTGATGCTGAACAGCTTCACAGAATAAAGCCACCCTCTATACGCCAAAAGCCAACGCTCCCCTACCCCACAACAAGGAATACACCAACACTTGAAGATGTCCTCTTACCTGCCCATGGAGAGCCTCCCGAAAGCACCTCCCCAGCAGCCCTGGGGCTCTCTGCTGTTGCTGTCTGCTCTCAGTGGCAATGCTGTTCCCATTCCCATGGGAATAGGTGTACCAGGGCACAGCAGCCAGCTGAGGCACCAGGACTGCCTCCACACTGTTCTCCTCCGACGCCTCTGCATCACCCCGCACCCTGGCCACCTGGTGAATTTGCACAATGGCTTCTGGAGGGTGGTTGATGTGGACGTTCACCAGAGAAGGGTTTAGGGAAGCTGGAAGATGAGTTTACACCACATTTGTGAAAATATGGCAACAATTTGGCACCCAAAGAGTATCATCATGAACAAAGTCAAATGGGAGGAGAGGTAGACTGAGCCCGCCAGGAAATCTAGAGGAAGACTGCATCTAAGAGAAAATAATTCTCTGGCCTAAAAAGAGGACAAGCCTACCAAAATCTCCACAAGAAACTAGGGAAACCTCCTGTCTAACAACCTGGCCTGAAACCACAGGCATAAGGAGGTAGTGGCTTCCTGAGGCCTGTTAGAAAAGATCTGAGGAGCACACAAGTAGGAGTAAAATGTGGAGTCTGGAGCCATTGGCCATGCTCACCAAGCTGGTTGGACAAGGGCAGGGTATATGTGGAGTGCCTCATGGAGCTGTCAGCTGGGGTCTTTGGGCCTCTTCCTCCTTGCTTCTTTTCCAAAGAGGGAGCTGGCAGGTGGCAAAACTTCCCCGTGGAGTTGGAGGGGCACCAGCATTCATCGCGGCCCACGCAGCGCCCTCCATTCAGGCAGGGGATCTGACAGAAGTCTGCAAGGCAAAGAGAGATCTGCTTAGAGGAGAAACTGACACACTGGCTCTAGCCAAGGGCAGCTGGGGGACACCAGGCAGTTGCACCTGGACAGCACTAACCCCATGATGTCCCAAGGACCATGCCCAGCACTGGGCTGGGGTCAGCACTTACAGCCTGGAGGCAGGCTCAGGTCCCTGCTGGACAATACCATCTTCCCCAAGCTCTGTTCACAACTGGAGGCATGGCTTGAAGAAGATGAACCCTCCCTTGGGCTCTGGGGCCACAGCCAGGCTGGGGCACCCATGTCCTGGGGAGCTGCCAAGGTGTTGTTGCTGACACAGCAGAATCTCTTGGAGTGGGTCAGGAGCCATGGCAGCCATATGTAGCCAGGTTTGCCCAATTTCTTCCCTTCTGCATCGCCCCCTCCCCACTTGGCAGGGTTTTTACTCCTAGCCCAGAAGGGAACTCAGCAGGATGGGAGAGGCAGACAGAACAGGCAGAGAGCTACATCCTCACAGCCTGTCTCACATCCAGCCCTGGCCTTGCCAGCAGTTCATGTGGGAGAAGTGTGGAGTGGGACAAAATAAGCAGGAGCAATTCATCTGCACAGGCTCAGAAAAAGCATTCAGAGATGAAACCAAAGTCATGTCCTTTCTGACCTCATCATGCTTGGAGCAACCCAGAGCAGTTCTCAATGTGAGCTAAACTCCACCAACACATGGGATTCCTTGACAGATTATCCTGACTCATTTCAGTATGAGATGAGACACTGCTGCTCCACATTCCTGGATGGCTTGTCAGGTTCATCCCAGGGGATGAACACCCATCCTGTTTTAAGCTCATATGCTCAAGCCCAGCACCCAGTTTAAGGGGAGGAGACACATGTTTGAACTGGGACCTAGGCAGAAATTTCTGGGAACACAATCTTCCATCAGTGTCCACAACAGCAAGACTTTTCATTCTCTCAGTAGAAGAATTTGAGTGATACAGAGGCAATCAAAGGACAAGTCCCAACAAGTCCAGCATGTTTCTCCCACCAGCTCGCTCCAAGACAATGTGACCAACCCACAGCTGGATATCCCAGTGACTTGATGAGCAATCCCAGTGGCTCTGAAGGGTGAGCAGTGGTTTCAGCAAGCCCTGTTTATAAGAACAGTTTGCAACCTGCAGCCAGCTCTCCTGGCTGCCATGTGAGTGAAAGGAGAGAACAGGGGGAAATTAGGTGATGAAAGTCAGCCCCAAGACTGGATGCCAACTAAAGCAGTGAGCTGGCTCTGAGAAGAAGGAGGTGGTGAGGCTTGGCTGCAGGCCTGACTCAAACACATACATCCTCTCTACCCAGGGTGAGATGGAAACAGGATCTGCTTGCCCAGGAAAGAGAGCAATGAGGCAAAGTCTCTCTTCCTCCCCCAGAGAGAGAGTAAGCCCCAAACACCCCAGAAAACACTTTTGAAGGCACTGAGAGTAGCCATTGCTTCCTCTCCCTACAGCAGCCGAAGCCCTTAGTCTGTAGAGTCAGGAAAGGCAGGAAGATAGAGTGGGGAGACAGGCAAGAAAGGAGGTGGAGGACATGGGGGTGCTCACAGATGCGGAAGCCAGATTTGGGATCGTGGTCCTGCCCCCCTTGGCTGTAGAGAGTGGTGGTGTCTCCTTTCTCGCAGCTGTTGTAGCAGCGCCCACTCTGGCACGTCTGTTTGCAGATGGTGGGTGTGAAGACAATTTTTATCTTCCTAATCTTCTCTGTCAGGTTGGCCCCTAAGAAAGAAAAAGAGTGCTAAGTGGAAACAGCATCTCTAGGCCAGGGGAGCTGTTATTTGCAGCTCAAGCTGTCATTCGCAGCTCAAGCTCCAAAGCATTCCCAGTGCAAAGAGGGATTTATGTCCCTCCCCAAGGTGGTGGAGTCACCATCCCTGGAGGTGTTTAAGAAAAGACTGGATGTGGCACTAGTGCCATGGCCTAGCTGACAAGGTGGTGTTACATCATTGATTTGACTTGATGATCTTAAAGATCTTTTCCAACCTAGCTGACTCTGCAATTCTGTGATTCTGCCTCTCCTTGCCCCTGCTCACTCCACCCCGTTTTCTGCTCCAGCAGCTGTAAGAGTTGATCAACACATGAACAATGGCACTTTAAGCAATATTCTTTCTCCAACCACATCAGTAGTCAGAAGACTGGCTGCTCTTAAACCACTGGAAGTCTTCTCACATAAACACACTGTCATTTAGAAGAGAGAGCATCAGGTCTTAAGAAAATCATTGTCACCCTACAAGTGTCCCCTGACCTCCTGCAGCTATCTATGGTCCTTTTCTGGTCCCTCACCATCCTCCCATATGATGGGAAATCACACTCAGAGCTCTTTGGGACATGTGGAATATGGTCAACAGACAGAACTGTTGTGTAACCAGCTGGCTTGACACCAGAGCCTTCCATCCCACCCCAATGGGACAGTCATGTGCTGTCCTTGCTGTGCTCACCCCACTCCCTGTTTCAATCCCCACTTTCAGATTACAGCTTCAGCCAGGTTCATGGCCCTACTCATAGGGGCTGAGGTGCCTCCTTGGGGAATCATGGCTTCAGGAGGGAACCAAGCTGCAGAAGACAACTGGCATCTGTCCTAGCTGGGAAAGCATTTGGCTTAGCATCTGCATGTCCCAGCAGCCTGGCCTAATCCCTGCTCATGTCAGAAGGCATCAAGGCAGCAGCCAAAGGGAAGAAATAGATGCTGGTTGCACAATCTGATCTTGAGAGCTGTTCAGACTGAGGAATAAGCTGGGAGACACCATTCCTACAGACTGAGGCAATTCCCCTTCGGGGCTGGGGTGATGTTCAACATCTCTGAGATGCAATTGTCATATCCCCTGGCTCCCGTCTCAAGCCATCAGCATTTTGCTTCCCTGATGTGTCCTCCTTCAGTAGAGCCCCTTTCTTTGCCAAGACCAGCAATGCCCATGCTGACCTTCCCTTTTCATCCCACTGAGCAGCACCAGTCCTGGGAATCCATGGTTTCTTGGGAATCCCCAGTTAAAGTGTTGCCCTTTCCCATGACCCCACCAAGAAGACCCAAAAGAGTGACAGCCCTACAGACCTTACCTTTTGCAGACAAGGTGTGCTCCTGGGAAACAGCGTGTGGGCCAGGTCTGCTCTGCTCATGTCCATTCCCGTTGGGGAGTGCATTAGAGGTGAGCTGGCCATTGCTGGCTGGGTAGCGCCGCACAGTCCTTGAGGACCCTGTGTGCTGAGGGGAGACAGGAGAGCCAATTCTGCTCTGAATCCTGTGGAAGAGAAAAAATGGACCAATATGCCTCACGAGTGACTGCACTAACCCACAGTCCCTGTCAACCAATGTAGCAGCAGCCTTCACTCCCAAGCTGCCTGAGCTGCCACCTGGACACAGAGATTCATCCACCTGTGCAGGATCCCACTCCTCCCCTACTTTCAGTCATCACCATGGCACACTGTTCCCCTCTAGGAACCATGCCCCATGACCTGAGCCTGGCAGGACACGGTATTCACCAAGACACCCCCTCTGTACCATCACATCAGGCTGTTTTTCCACAGGGATGCTTTGGCTGCCTTGAAGAACTGCCCATCACACTCAAGGTCTGTTCCTTGACCATAGCAAATGTAAGCAGCTCCAAATACACGTGTTCTTATGGTGGAAGTTTTCTCAGGACCTGCCTTCCCAGCCCCAGACAAGCACTAAAAATAGTAAGACAGTCAGAGAAGAGGCCAGACCAAGCAAATACACAAAACTTGGCCCCTGAGAGTCACAAACAAGAGAGAATCACCAAGAACTCAAGTCTGTAAGAGCAGTTACAACTTTCTGCACTAAATGCATTGATGGCTTTTGGTACTCTCAGGGGACTAAGCACAGAGAAGCCATCCAGCTCTCAAGGTCACATCTCATACACGCTCTTTTATAAAGCCATGTAGGCCACAAGGCAGAGCTCTTTGTGTTAAAGATCTTGATCTACTGCATTTGCTCCCATTTCCTTTTACTGACTGCAGCACTAAGCCTCCAGGAGGGTACTCTGCTTTCCAACAAAAGCATCTCACTCTCACCTGCACTACCTGCAAGGAAAAAGGCTTGGTACAGCCAATGGCCACAACAAGTTGGCTGCCCACATGCTCCTTGGGTTTCTTTGAAAGTCCCAGCCTTGGATGCCTCTGTAACTGAACTTCAGTACTGAAACTCTTCTGCATACCCTGTCTGACACCTTCATCTCTGATGAAGTGGCTGAGGCAAAAAGTGGCACTTCCCACTGAAGTGCCCAGAGAGGCCTATCCCATTCTGTGGTTTTTACCATCTTCCCTGTCACAGTCAGCACAGGAGATGTGTTACAGTGTCTACAGGAAAGGCAAATTTCTAAACCAAACAGGACTGGGTGATTCAATGAGAATTGGCTGACAGCAGCTCTGCCTTGCAGACATTCCTTGGATAGCTTGGAATAACAATAAGATCTGGGGAGATGGAAAGGGAGCTCATGCTGTGCTGGTATTCAAGCAGGTCAAGAACAACACACAAGGTAACTGTCAGCCAGCAAGCCCAAAATCAGCCCTGAACAATGGAAAAGATGACACACAGGTCAATTATCTGGGAACGAAACAAAAGGAATACAAACTGATGTCAAGTCAAGGAGGTCTGTGAAGAACCACTCTTGTCAAAGGAGTCCATTCTCATAATTTGATAGAATTAGACACATGCACACCAACCATCTGAGAGCCTATGCTATTTCCATAAAAAAATAAACAGGGAGTACGATGCCAATCAGGCACATGCAAAATTAATAACAAACTGGCTGTGAAACAGAACACAAGAAGTAGTTGCCACTGGGGAGGGAATTAGATGGGTTCCAGGGTGATCAGTATGAGGCCTGGCATGATTCAAGAATTTCATCTGGAAATAAATATTTTTATTTCTAAATAAACATACAATCGACATTGATAATGTGTGCTGCTGACACAAAAATTTGCAATGTGGTGTATTGTGATGAGAACAGAGCAATCACACAGAGCAGTTTGGATCTCTGTGGAGGGTAAATACATCCAAGCAACATGGGATTTTAATAGAGCCAAATGCAGGATTACACTTCTAGGAAGAAGGAATGCAGGCAGCAGCTGCAGATAGTTGGAGATGATCCTGGAAAACAGCAATTCAGAAAAGATTTCAGGGCTAATGACAAGCAATTAAATATGAACTGTCAGTTCAATGCCCTGACATTAGGACATTGAAACACCACAGGAACAGGGAGGTATTTTTGCCTCCCTACACGTCCTCATCACAGGAGGGTGTATACATGCTATAATATCACCCTAGCTGTGATGTAAAATATGTCACATCTTCTAAGGGATGTCAAAAATATGGAGAGAATACAGGAAAAAACATGGTGGAAATAACTGGGGGACTAGTGAAAATGCCTTTCTGTAAGAAACATAAAATATTCAATCTCTTCAATTTAGGATAAAGAAGAGGTGCTCCGATTAGAGGGCACAGGTTTCTCCACAGGAACAAAATACCAGGTGTAAAGAGCTGACAACATCTGCAAACTGAAGCCAAATGATTCCTTACTAGAAAGCAGGCCTACATACAGCAGTATAGATCTCTTTCTTCTGCAAAAACCTCAGTGGTGGATTCCCAAACTCCCAATACATCCCTTCAGCAGAAGAGAGTGTGCTGACAAAAATATTTCTTGTCTTGCTAAAATCAAGATCTAAACTGAGATGAGGACAGCAAATAATGCTTGTTTTTCAATAATCAGCAAGGCTAGCCAGAATAATTAAAGAGAAGTGAACCTTATTTCAGTTCTGCCTCAGTCCCTTTCAGAAGCTCCCCTGAGATCCTGCAGAGTGCCACCCACCCCAGATGGCCAGGGCAGCCAGGCATGGCCTGCCCACGCATTTCTGAGCTCCTAATTCAGCCCTGCAGCCAGAAAAGGAATTTCTGATGCCTGTTATGTACTGCTTTGTCACCTGGTGTGCTACTGCTAGTTTTGTTAGTGACAAAGGAAAAGCCATATGGAACTCTAGGGAGGCTAGGGAGGAGCTACTAGACCTTGGAAGCTCAGGCACATTTGTTCTCTGACTTCCAGTAAGAGATCCCAAGCACAGTCCTGTGGGTGAACATGGCTGGGATTCCAAGGTCTTTTACTGCAGAGATGGAAGCACCCTGAGGAAAAGAAGTGCATCCCCCCAAACACAGTGACTGTCTTAGTGCCAGCCCTGGGATCTGAAGAGTCACTGGGTGAAGGTGACAGGTAGCATAACAGAGGGAAATATCAGCTCTTCTGCTTGAAAACCCTCACATCACGTCTACTCTTGAGAAAAGGGAGCATGCTGTGTGCAAGTAGCATAGCTTGGCTGGGCTCTATGCACTGCCTGCCTGAAGGAACTTCACCCTTTGTCTTTAGGAACATCTCTTGTCATTCCTAGGATTACCAAATTTTGTAACAAAACCCACAAAACCCCATAACAACAACATGTGAAGGGCATTAAATAAAATAATCATTAGCATTTCAGTTCCAAAGAAAGAGGGATTATATGACCTTACTACAAGGGGCAGTGCCAACTTCACAAAGGAAGAACAGAGTAGGAACATTATGGTTTGCAACACTTGAGGAAAAGTCATCCTAGTGAGATCTCATTGGCAAAGCATTCCAGTGTGAGTTGAAGCAGGGAGGAGGTGGGGGGGGTCAGATTTGCTTTGAATTAATTTGTTTATTTGGTTCTATTCTAGGCGGATGAGCACTGGGATTTGTGGACTGAGTTGAGTAATACCATTCAAGCCTGGGCTACAGAAGTCAATGGCAAAAGGCATCCTTCCATCTCAATTTGTCATGCTGAGCAGCTGGCTCATGGTCAGGGAAAACAAAACAGAGTTTTTCCCTCCAAACCTTCAGAGTCAGTCCATGCTGGGCAGACAGGGACTGGCTTGCTTGAAGTGTCTCAGGAAATACACCTGAGCTCACCACAGCAGTACAGATCTGATCAGAAGCCATTAGCAATCCCTATCCACTTCATGGATCCTAATAAACATAGGGCCAGAGCTTGGCCAGTCCCCAGGGATCTGCACTGCCACAGGTTCTCTCAGTGATGTGGCTGTCCTAGGGGGAAGAGTGAGGATGGGAAACAGATGGGGTAGCTCCAAATCAGCAGAGTGTGGAGCTTGTGCTACCATGCTCCATGCCTTCACCTGCTTGAGAAGAGGCAATGAAGAGGCAGAGGAGTTTGACACTTCAAGCACTATGTTCCAGTCACTTAAAGTCCCAGGGCCTCATATTCATTCAGTCTTACAGCCTCCCCCAACATGGTATCACTCGCTTCCACTCCTTCAGCCAGGCACGTGGCCAGCACACATCTCTGCAAAGAGGCAGTGGTCTCTTCTTTTACAGACAACTGCCTGCTCTTCATCCATCAGAGCTGCTGACAACTTTCTCTGTGTCAGGCACAGCCTGTAGGGCAAAATCAACATGCAGACTCCTAAGACACCTCTCCTTCTGGGCTGTCCTGTAGCACCCACCTCTGGAGCTCACGGTGGCAATGATCCAGGACAGAACATGGGGCAAGGAGGGAAGGCAGAGGGAGCAGAGTTCTCCTTCCAGCATGGGTGTGAGCATTCCTGCTGATTTCTACCAGCTGAAAGGTCCAGCTGAGAGACCTCAGTCACCTTCACATGGAAACACCTATAGGTATTGGGTGCTTATCAAAATTAAGAGATTTGGGATGGGAGGGAGCTGTGCAGATTGACCCACATCTGCAACAGTTTTTCAAAACTATCCAACAAGTGCTTTTAGCTGCCCTATTCTGAGGTGCAGGTCAATGGCCTGGATTCTCTGTAAGCCTGAGGACACGTGCTAGAAGTCAAGAGAACTAAGGGAGGTCTGGTCCCCTACATTCTTGTGCTACATATCCCTGCAGGACCCAAATAACACTTGTATTTCATTCAGCAAGAGATCCCACACATCACCACAGCATTTTTGTGTGTAAACATTTTATTTTCAATGAATTTTGGTACCACTTGCACCCTGCTCTATATTTACTTTAGTCTTAGCAGGGTAGAGAAGGTACAAAAATATTGTATGCTCTGGATATCATGGCTCTACTGCCAGTTCCAGATGAACCTACAAGGTGCCTGTTCTCTGAACAGAGCAGGTGAATGATTTCCTGTCACTCCACTGAGGGCTGAGCTGGCAGACTCCCAGAAACTGCACAGATGGATAGGAGGACTTCTGTTTTCTGAATCAACTACAGAGTTTTTTTTAAAGCCTGCAATTTCAAGATTAGATATACAGAGTCACAATAACCAAGTCTAAATCACTGAGACTGAGGTATCTGGAAAACAATATTATTTTCCTAACCCACTGTATATAGAAACTATTTGCAAATCTCGGATCACTTCTGGTGATCACGGCTCTCTGGGTAAGCAAAAGCCAGAGGGAGTACAGGTGGGCAAACTGTTCTCTTAGTGACCTAACACCAGGCATCCTCCTTGGAGCTGGAGGCAAAGGTGGCAAACTCTTCAAAGCACTTCCCTCTCCCCAGCAGCAACACCTCAGTCTTTCCTGGATTTAGCTTCTATCGGCTGCTCTTCATGCAGCTGTTGACTTTGGCCAGAGTGCTAGTGAGCTGGGAAACGGTGGGGCTTTTTTCTATTTGTGTAAAAGAAATGCAGAGCCAAGTACCACAAGAGTATTACTGGTTTTTCATCCAGCCTGCCTCACCCTCTCCCCAGCCAAAGCCTGACAGACCACAGCAGGGTGGATGGCTTGAGGCACTGTGGAGAGAGTGAGTCCTGGGCAGTGTGGTCAGCAGGGAGGGGCACTAACCCCAGACACGGAAAGGACAGAAAAGATGAGGATTGGAAATTTACTCTTCCAGCTGGAAACAAATCTTCTGATGTTCATGATGAAGATCAGGGAAAGATGACAGAGACTATTGAGACCTAAGGAGCAATTCTCAGAAGGGCAACAATAGCACTGGCCAAAACAAATCTGAAGATAAGCAGCTCTCAGAGAAGAAAAATATCTTCCCAGGGTCTGGAAAACCCCATCTCAGGGCCCAACAAGCTCCATCTCTCCAAATATAACCAGCTTGCTGCTTGGGATGCAGTTGCTGCCTCCAGGTACCCAGAAAGGACACGTGCTGCCCATGGGCTGGGAGCAGAGTCCCATGGGGGCAGCCACTGGTAAGTGCACCCCAGCTACTCCAGCCTGCAGCCTGCATGTGCATCTCCACATGAGTGGGCTCAGCCAGGACAGGGACTGAGTCATGCTCAACCCCTGATAACCTGCCAGGGCAACAGGCAGGTTCTCCCCTGGATTTTAAATGCTGAACAATATACTTGGTGTCTGTCTTGTCCATCTGCCTGTCCCTCTGGCAAGATGCCCTCCCTGCTTGGGGCCACAGGGACCAAAATCAGTGATTCACTTCCCCCTTTGTAATGCTCAGCAGTTGCTGATTTTCCACTAAAGCGTAACAGAAGAATGGGCAGCCTTAACACCAGCATCTGTGTCTATGGGGGAAAGAGAAGCAGCCAGCCTTGGAAAGCAGTAAATTGACTGCAAACCAGAAACTTCCCCTTTCTTGGATTCCAAGTAGGTTCCTCAGCAGGCAGAAAGGATTCAGGGCTCAGGCACAGGAGGGGCATTGCTTAGAGAGCACTCCAGTTTATTATCAATTAGCTCACAAACATGACAAGGAAGACAGCTCTGTTAAGACTCTGGGAGGAGGGGGAAAACCACACCATACAAGGTACTGACTTCACGACTTCACCCACATTAGATCCATAAATCCTGGCTCAGTTTATTATCTCCAGGGGCAGCAGAAATACCACTGAAACCTGCCTGCTGTCCCTCCTGCTGGTGTCTTCAGCCCTGGTACCTACCATTGAAATGAGGGAGTCCCTGAAGTCTGAAGCCCATGCTCCCCAGCATTTGATGGAAGGCAAGGGAAGTTCTCCTGCACTGGAGAAGCATCAGCCAGCCTCCACAGGAATAAGCCCTTCCTGGGAGAGCCAAGCAGAATCTATGTACCATGAAGGCCACAAGAATGACTGCTCAGTGCCTTTGTTCCAGACCCACAGACACCTACAGCCAGATGCCATGCAAGATGGGACATGAGACACTGGCACCTGGACCATCACAGGGACATCAAGGTGCAAGTCATCCAAATCTTTCTTCCCCTCCAAGACCTCTAGAGCTGCTGTTGGCAGAGTGTCACTGATGATACCCTTTGCCTTTGTGTGGGAGGGCACAAACAGTACTCACAAAGTGGGGCTGCAGGGCCAGGAACATGTGTCAGGCTCCCTGATGCACATTACACTCTGTCACTGGCACATGCCAAGAGTCATGTCAGTCCAGCACCCAGGTGCCAGCCCTATCCTTTACCACAGTGACGAAGAAGCTCTCATAGAGCCCACATGGCTCTTATTTTGGGCTCTCACCTGTGCCATGTTGCAGGGGTAACTCCAGCTGCCTGCTCCACTTGACATATGTGCCAGTGGCTGGCCAAGATTTCTCTGAATCTCTCACTACAAACTGTAGCAGCAGATGTGCAAGTCCATGGGGCAGCAGAGTCACCAGCTGTCTGCTTCATGCCACCAAGCTCAGACTCCACCACCACCACCACCTTGGCATCTTCCTTCTTCTGGCCCCCAAAGCAGTGCCAGTGCTGCAGAGCCATCCTAGCTGGCTCCCAGCCTGCCATGTACTGTGTGAGAACAGAGAGACAGGGGGCTGTGAACTCTAATTTTATCTGTTCAGGAGTTGCCAGACACCACATATGTAACTGAACCCCTCTAAGCTCATAGACAGCTAACAAGTCCTTTTTAACCAGTCTCTTGGGATCCAATTTTCTCCTTAGCCAAAGTGGCTGTTCACATGCCTCCACACAGCTCTCTGCTGACATTAAATGCCCTTCCCTTGCCACATGTGCCACACATGCCACCTGCCACTCTGTTGAATGCTCTTCTTTGCTCTCATGTATTAGGCAGTGAGCAACTGACTCCCTGGAAGAAGTCCAACTCTCCAAGCATGGGAAGAGCACCTGCCTGGCCCAGCGAGGCTGCAGAAACATGCCCTGCTCAAAGACATGGCATCAGGTGGTCAGCAGGAACTGCAGACCATGCATCCATCAGACCTTAGTGCTGACCCATTAAACGGCCAGAATAATGATTTCCAAATGCCAAATGTGATAAAGAGCTGTCTGCAATCTGCTTGTCTCCAGAGCTGAAGTGCAGGCCAAAGCCAAAAATAAAAATGCAGCCTGCAACTGCTCTGAGCTCCAAGTGGAGCCAACAGAGGAACCATGCCAGGTTACTTGATTACAAATGCCACATTTGGGCCATATCTTGAACACTCCATAGACTAAAACTGGGATTTCAGTGGTGAGGGAGACCAGGCAAGGAACCACCTCTCTGTCAGAACTGCCCAGGATGGCCTGTGGTGCTCAGCTGCACACTCCTTTGGGCTGGAACAGTGACAAAACTGCCTCAGTTGGCTCCCCTGCTGCATGGAGGGGCTGGTGCTGAGCAGCACAATCAACAGGCACAGCACTGCTGCCAAATGCAGTCACACAGGCAGTCTCACACCTTAGTGATTAGAGACACATGCAGAAGCATCCTAACAGCTGCCATCACATGCAGGTCTCCATCAGTGCCACCATCTCATTGCAGCCATCGCGCCATGGCCGCAGCCTGTGCTCCACCACAAACCCTGGCACAAGCTGCTGGCACAGCCAGAGCTGGGCTGTCAGTCAGCAATGGGCTGTCAGTCACACAATGGGCTGTCAGTCACACACTGTGACCACCCCACCAAGGTGGGGAGGTTCAACCCCCCACCAACCACAGCAACGCCTCCTCTGCCCCTCTCCTGCTCCCCACGCTCCCCAGTACAGGGTCCTACCTGGCAGGGAAGGATCTGTGCTTAGGGCAGTGGCATACGAGAGGAGAGGACAACACATCAACCTGTGCTTGTACACACAGAGCACGGATCTCCATCTCAAAGGGCCTTCTGTTTCCACAAGACACAACAGCTGCAAGCTGAGGGCCTGGCTGCCATCTAATGAAACCTGCTGCAGAGGCATCAGCCAGAGAAAAGCTCAACATTGGCTGCAGGGAGGTCACTCATCTCCCCCATAACACAGTGAAAAAACAAGCACATTTGAGTTTCATTTTCATCTTGTTGACTAGCAACACCCACCCCCTTCACTAGGCTGCCAGCTTCAAAGCCCTGAGAAAACACTTTAGCCTATTCATCCTTGCACCCACATGCACCCCTGGGAGTGGGGGGAGCCAGCTGCCTGCCCACTGCTCTACACAGGACACAGAGAGGGCTGGAAATGCCTCTCTCACCCCAGGCATGTGAGTGGGGTGAGGAGTTTGTGGCTGAACACACACAACACAGCGTGAGAGCAACAACGTGAAGAGATGTGTGTAGTGCTCTCATCCGAAGAAGTGAAGGCTTTTCATCTACAGCAGGTGGTCTCCCACTCATCCTGGGAACACTGTAGATCTAAGACATATTTTAAGCTAAAATCATGGTTAAACACCCAGCAGGATGTCCTGGCTTTTGGATCTATTACCTCAGTGTTGTTAGGTCTTCTCACATTGCTCCATCCCCAGCCACACACAGGATTCCTGCACCTGCAGCACTCAATCCATGAGAGCTGAGCTGGGATGTAACCTTAGCTATCCATTCTTGAAGCCTCATCCCAGCTGAGGATCAGGGAATGAGCATCCTGGTGATTTTTAGTCTGTACTGTTCTGCACCGGCTCCATCCCTCCACGTGCTCACTAGCCAAATGCCTAGTGGGTGTCTGGGAACCAGGAACACTCCTGGCCATGTCAGCGTGATGCCTGATGGCAAAGCCAGTGACTTCAGGAGTACCATGACCATCAGTCTGCTCTAGACCTCTCTCACATAGCCCTCAGCACCCACACCAAGGACTACAAGGGAGGAACAGGTTTCCCAGACTCCTCATTGAGAAGGGATGTGGAGCCCTGCACCTGCTTTGGCAGCGCCTGGATTCCAGTTCTGCAACAACTGAGCTCCAAAGTCATGGAGAAGGCAAAGCTCCAGTGTCATTATCAACCTGTCATTACATCCCTGGAATAGTTTGGCACATTGCTTTTTAGAAAGCCATACCATTGAAATATTACCATGGCCACCCTGCCAAGGCTACAGGCAACCTAATACACTCTGCCCCATCCTGATAGCCTCAGCCTCCAAGTATGTTCCTCATCCTCCAAGGCCAACACTTGGCTCAGTTTTGCAGATGTGGGTCTGTTAACCATTCCACTCAGCTCCCTCCCTCCCTCAGAATTCTTTCCAATTTGTCAATTTTTCTGGCAATAAAGAATACCTTGACTCAGAGCAGGAGCCCAGGGTGTACAGGGAAAAAAACTCATCTGACTTGGGTCCTAAGCACCATCAGTCTCTGGTATGCACCACATGAATTACCCTCCATTGACTAATTTGCTTTTCACTTCTACCCTGAAAAATCTTAGCCTTTCCTTCCAGATTTCTTCCTTGCATAGAGGATATTTTTCCATCAGCAGCAATAGATAGATAAGATTTTTCCAGCCTGAATGTCTTCTTAATTCCTGTCTAGATGTTTAGTTTCTGCCTAAATGAGAGCTTTCACACAGGTGGAAAAAAAATGAGGTGGTGTGGAGAGCAAGGTACCAATCCCACTAAGCACCAAGAACTCAGGGCAGCATTTCTCAGGATGCTTCTGAAGAAAGGAAAAAAGAACAAGTAGATTTTATATGGAGACTTTTAGATCTTCATTTCAACCACTTCTTGTATCAAATCAACTTCAATTAATCCCTTGTTTCCTGCTAGCACTGGTGATTTATGTGAAACATTCACAACTAAAGAGAACAGCTTTGATTTTAGTGAAGTACCAGTTTAAACCAAAAAAGGCAACACACAGTCAGGTATGAGAAACTGCAGCAATCCACAGGCACAAGGGAGCTGAAGGCAAGATAGATGGCAATCCAAATTCAGGCATTAGGAAAACTCTTCCCAGCATTTGATCATGTGGCCTTAGTGCTCTTCTAACAACTTTCTTTTTTATACAACTGCTATATAAATTGTATTGTCATAAATGTCGCAAATGATATATGTATAGTATATAAAATAGGCTATAAACTGGATTTTCTGTACTTCCTTACCTACCACATGTACAATGTATTTGCCCCGCACCCTGCTCTCTTGCATGGAGTCTCAGATTGAGCTGACAGTAGCAGCACTCTCAGTTAGAAGGAAAAGTGCATTTGAACTGCCTAAAGGCTGCATTCAGCTATAGGAATGGCTCCCAAGGAGGTGCAGAAAAACCAGGTTTAATGTAAGGACCATATTTGGAGTTTTGAAAAGGGGCCTGAAAGCCAGCTATTCTCCTGCTGCTCTGAAGGGTATGCAACCCCCCAGAAAGTAAATACATAAAACATATAAACCAGAAGGGTGCTGACAACTTTAAAACACTAGAAAATAAAGCAACTGAATCTGGTGCCAGACTAGAGAAGGTATATCATGTAATTTAAAAATAGGAGGGGTTTTTTAATATAAGAAAAATGGCATTTACACTCCTCTTGAGTAGCTTGAGTTTTTCCTTTAGGCTTCTCATCCAGCTTGCCAAGGACTTTTGACTATGTCAAAGCAGGAAAGGGGCCTAGATCTGGAGCTTATGGAGATCTCATTGTCCTGAGTGACATATTTTCCTTTTCACATATTCTCACCCGGAGTGGCACTGGCTTTTTAGTTTCAATTTTTTAACAATGTCTCAGATATCTACTCAAAGTTGGCTTTGGATCAAGGAATGTAAATGTTTGGCCACCTTGTAAAAACCATACTGCCAAAGGGAAGCACCTTAGAAAGCTGCAGTTAGGGCTTATCTGCACTGAGAAAATATGCCATTCAAGTTACAAGCATAGACACTGTAGTGGCACAAGGCTGGCACCGGTGTTCTACCCCGGGAATTCAACATTGTGTACTATGGATCGCCTGGGCTGGTCCCATACCAAATGAAGTGGGAAAGCTGCCACAGGCTATGCCACAGGAATGCACTTAAACAGGGGGATGCTTCTCATCAAGGTCTGGCTTTTTTTTTTCTCTGATATTTGGATATTAATAAATTGTAACACTCATAAATGTGGACTGAGTGACAACCATAAGTGAGCAGAAGAGCAAAGATGCATTCAGTAAGTATGTAGCTAGTACAGACCTCCTGCTAGTGCTAGACATATGGTGGATAAACAGTCCTGGACACTCGTCAGCAGCCCAAGTAAGGCAGTAAGCAAGTTTTCCTTTTTCTCATGAATGTGGAAAGTTCAAAACTGGCAAGACAGGAGGCTCCAGATCCTGCTTTAACAATTAAGACAAATCTGCCTCTGTTTGGAGCAGCATCTTTAAAAAGCAAGTGACCTTGCAGTGAACTTTTTGTTCTATCTGCTAGTCCTCAATGACAACAAGCTCATCAAGCTGATTTTGCCAAGCCACAGTTCTCAATGTCGTGGTTTAAGTGGTGACCCCAGGGCAGACAGCTTTGTATCCATCCATGGGCTCCACTCCCCTTTGCAAAGGATCATGCTTGACATTTGACTAGCACCAGGACAGGATTTTCAAATGAAAGAGAACAATTTTCAAATGGGGGAAAATACACTTTCTCCATCCAGCAACCTCTGCCACCCACCCAAGATCCTCCCATCTGTTTGCTCCCTGCTGTTCTAATCCTTTGCTTCCAGGAGAGAGAACAGAGATTTTGGCAGAGCCTGCCTGCTGGCATGAGGTTCCCAGTGTTCCCAGGCCAGGAGCGCTTGCCACAGCTCCTCAAGGGCTGCATACAGCACTTCCTCTCATCAGGAAGGGAGGAGATGTCTCCTCCAGGGTGCTGCAGAGAGTCTGGGATCAGAAATCAGTGGGCCAGGCATGTTGCAACTCAGCCTTCTTCCTTTTCCATCCTGAAAACACGAGGCAACTCCCAACAACTGCCTTGCCTAAACAGAACCCTCTCAGAGCAGGAAGCTCCCTGCCCTCAAGAGCTTAGCTGCATTAAGCTGTCTGCACAGTGTCTCAGCACCTTACACTACAGCTATGTCCTTTTCCCTTGCCTGCATCACTGGGGGAATGCTTTGCAGGTCCTAGACACCTCTGCTTCTCTTCCCAGAGGAAGGATGCCTTGCTTTGCAAGCAGCCATCACCCAGCACACACCTCCCATCCAGGCAGCACAGCTCCCTTGCACAGAGGCTGGCTACAGATTTATATATCCCTGGCAGAAGGGACCTTCTCAGGTGGCAGCAACAGGACCCTCCACACACACTGCCAGAGTCAAAGGCATCTGGTCAGCCATCCTGAGGGTAAGGGGCAAGGGAACAAACCCTTTCCACTCCCTGCTAAATAAACATGAATTCTGCTGATAATCCAGCCTTAGGAAAACAAAGCTGTTTCCATTTAGCTCAGCTTCTGGGCTGAGGTGCAACTCCACCCGCACAATCATCCATCAGGGCTTTGCTTCTCCAGGCAGAGATTCAGGCTGAGATCAAGAAGAGGGAGGGTTTGCAGTTAGTCCGTGCTGGGAGGGCCTCTAACACCCCCAGGATTTTGCTCTCCAGAGCACTTGCTGTTCCACCCAGCACAGAATGGGGCCCTCTCAGCTTCTGCAGCAGCTAACAAGTCTCCACAGGCTCTCTTGGACACCTGACTGCAAATCTGCACTGAACCACAGACTGCTGAAGGAACTTGGGAAGTGGTACTCATTGCTTAGCCTGTATTTCCAGGATGACAGCTGGAGCATCACCAGCTCTGGTGTCAGCAAAGTAGACCCAGAGCTGCCTTTCTCCTAGCCTTGTCCTTCCCTGGGCAAGGGTTGAGCTCAAGTAAGACTGAATACATCTTCTTCTTCTTTAGTCCCAGGAGGAAGAGAGAATGCACACCATAGAGGCCAGCCCAGGATGGAGTGGTTCTTACCCAGTACCTCTCCAGACAGAAACACTGAGGGCTACAAGTAACTGTGCAGCACTGATGCCTGTGCTCAGCACAACATTCAAGCTGACCTTCAATCCACATCTTTCCAAGACTGCCAGCACACCCAGGAAAGGATCTATGACAGCTACAGTGGGAATGCCCACAAGTCCATTCACTAGCCCTCACATCTGGCAGGTGAAAATGCCAACCAAGCAGTACAACCAGTTGCACAGGACTGGTACAGCCCTGTTGCTCAAGGAGCTGCCACTTCTCACCAAGGGTGAGGAGGTACCTGAGGGTAGAGGACTGACAGTAACATCTCTGCTGTCCCAGCTGTGCTTCCTGGGCTCTCCTGGCAGGGAAGCCACAGAAGGCTACTGTGGTTCTGAAGCAGAACCAGAAGCATGTGCATACCAGAAGCAGAATCATGAAAACAGGCAGCTGTCTGATCATGCTCTTCACCAACACTTTATGGGCTCCTACAGACTCCCAAAAATTTCCTACCTCCAGACCAAGTTAGTCCCCACAATGAAGGCGCAGTCATGGTAAGCAGCAAATCCAACTACATGAGGACAAGAAATAATTTTAAAGCAGTCCCATCACTCACGTAATTGGGGAATATTTTAGTCCAGGCAGTTCCTAACTAATTCAGCTGGCAGCTCTCTTAACTCTCTCTCTGAAGACTCACTTCAAAACACATTGAAACCAATAGCAACCCAATTACTTCTTAGAGACCAGGTCTCTGTGGTGAATTAATGGGTTTTGTTGCATGTTTAAAGGGAATCTAATATAGTAGTGTTCTAGTGTATAGCTTCAGAGCTTCTGATAGTTAGCTCTGTACAAGCAAACACAAATAAAGCAAATATAGATGCAAATAAACAAAAAGAGAATGCAAATTCACTCATGTGAATATTGATTTCCTGTCTTTAAATAGCAAGACAAGGCTTAGATGTCTATAAGCTCCTACTCTTGTGCAACTCCTGCTTGTAAGCAATGCAAATGTACAGGGAGGCTGGGGACTGGGTATTTGTCCTGGAACTCAGAGTCTTCTCACAACACTGACCTAGAATCACCGGTGTCCTCCATCCACAGAACCATTCAAGAACTTCTTCTACCTCTTCCTTATTGACAAATCAGACAAGTAAGCCAGCTCCTGTGAAATCATGCCAGGCTGAATAGAAAAAGTCAGCGTCCACCAGCACAACCCACCCTATCCTGGAGCAGACCATGGACCTGACAACCCAAGCTGTTCCTCTCACACTTGACAGTGAACTGAACTCCAGTGAATGCAGCTCTGAGTTTGCAGTGCCTAAAACCCAATCCTCATACCTGCAAACATGAACAACCACTACCTAGCTCTTTTAAGACAAACTTCTTGCTTTTGCTGCTACAAAACTGTATGAAGAGAGCTTCATGCAAAAGCACAGAAAGCACTTCAGTGGAAAGAGATGATGTTGTCACTGCAAGTTCAGACGAGTCTAAGAGTGTGGTTTCATGATACAAATAACCAACCTAGAGAAGTGACTTCCCCACCCCTCCTTTCCTCCCCTTCACTGCTAGACATGCAGTTCTCTCCAATTCTTTTGGTCTCATGATCTTCCAATAAGCCAATTTAGTCCACTGAAGTGGTAGAAAATTATCTTTGATTTTGCTGTGTTCATTTTTTTGCTGGTTTACTGAACTGAGCCAACTCACCCAGAGACCAGGTGGGGACCAACAAGTGAAGCAATGGGAGGGCATGGCCAAGACCATGCCTTTGGCTGCAGATGCTCACTCTTACAGGCTCTGCAGCTAGCCCAGAAGTTGACATGCTGAAAGGGACACTCAAAAACTTTTGGGGAACTACTCTTCTAACAGCAACAAGGCTTTTAAGTTATGCAGTACCACACCATGTTATAAGTTCCACAGACCACAGAAAAAATCCAAGTGACTGAGTTGTATAGAAGAACACCCAGGGGCTGAAGAGAGGCATTTCAATGCACACCAGTGGCAGGGTGCAGGCAGCCCTCCACCTGCCTGCAAAGCAGGGCTGGTAAACATTGCCTGGGCAGCACAGCACACAGAGGGGTGGTGAGAACTCCCTCTTGGAGGGACACACAGCAGCCTCAGAGAATCCTTCAGGACTCTCCAGAAGGCAGTCAGTGGTGGACATGTCCTGGTGTCCTACCTGTGGCCATTGCAAAGGACAATAGTCAGAGTCTCTTGCTGAAGCATGGGATGAAGGTGACATCCTATGGCCTTCGTGGACAGAGAAGGAGGACCAGCAGAGCACAGTCCTTAATGGAGTCCTGTTTCCTTGGGATAGTGCCAGAGGATTTAAGGTACGTTGGGCAGCTGGGCATTCAGCAATCCCAGCTCAGTGATCACTAGCTGCTATGTCTGACTGACTGGGCAAGAATGCTCTGCCAGTGCCTGCACAGCCCTCCGTCCTCTGTGCGGAGCCTGAGGTCATGTTCCTTACAGGGAAAGCCTTCAACAGGTGCTGTATCTCCAAGGACACTGCTCTCCCTCCCCTCCAGTCCCTCCTCACAGAGTGGTAGCACAGAGGGGTAGGAGGAGGTCATCACCACAGGGAAACTCATCAGCAATGCCCAGGATTACAGGCACATGAGAGGGCTGTGTGCTCACTTGGGCAGCAAGCCTCTCTTAGAGCAGCAATGACAGGGGCTTGGTCACCTCTCCCTGCCAGCATCACCTCTGCCTTTCCTCAATGTGGTTTCTATTAGATAGTCTTCCATTTGGGCACCAAGATATGTCAGCTTCAGCGAACTACTTGGTGCCAGTAAAATCTTTGCCAGTCATTTGAGCCTCTCCAAAACTGTTCACAGCCAAGGGTCTAGAATTGTCTCCAGCCCATGCATTGCCTCTGTTTCAAAAGAGACAGAAAGGCAGTAGCTACTGTAGGGGCAATGGGCATGTTGGAAACAACCTGCAGGAAAATAGAAAAGCAAAGGCCAAATTTCCCTCTCCTCAGGCAGCACAAAGTGATGTTGACAGAGAAAGCCAAAAGTTCAGAGAAGATAAAGGAAAAACTGAAGTTATATCCTGATTAAACACCTGTAATTTGCTGTAATGTCTTCCTGATTGTGACAGAGGGGCTCCTCCTGGAAGCCATGAGAAAATTCTCTGCTTTAGTGGCTACCAACAAAACCAGTCTTTCTGGCCCAGCAATTGACTGAAGAGCTCCAAGAAAAACAGGGGCCTTTAGGGGTGATGCAGTCTAACAATTTGCTCCCACATTCATGGACTCTTATAGAGAAGTGGAGATGGTCTAAAAAAACCCAAACAAGTAATATGTGTGGGTTATTGTAGCAGGCACTACTCTCAATACTCCATCCCCAAAAAGCTGCTGGCACAGTTGTAGTGCTTATTAGGGAAAGACACCTCTCCCATCTTTACTGCCTCGTTCAGTAAAAACAGCTACAGCTCCAGCAGGATGCCACAAAACACAAAGTTTTGTGAAGCAGTGGTAGCCCAGGTACAGGAGCATCTCAGCTCTGATCTGAGGCAGGTGCACTGAAGCACTAGGTCCTTCCTCTCTGAAAAGACCAGACGATGCCACAGTTGTCATTCTGAGTTTAACACACTCCTCACACTCCCCCCTGCATGGACCTCTGAGCTCCAGCAGCTCCACCTTTGTTTCTGTACCCAGTATGCAGGCATCTGCCTGAGTACCAAAATGACCCAAACCAAAGCAAAATTACTCAGAAATACAGAACAAATGGCTCAGTAATTGCTAGACTCTGCCAGGAGACATCTGTGAGTGTCATTGTTTTCCTAATACCAGCTTTTACAAGCATACCTTAGATGTTCTCTTCTGTGGGTACTACCTGGATATATTGCTCTAAACATATCCTCTTGGGAAAGAGATTTACCCACCACTCCTCTGTCCACCCTGCTGCTACCATGAAGGCTATTCAGCAGCAGGACAAGGGCAAACTGATGACCTTCACAGTTCTCCTTCCTCATGGGATCATAATTAGCCCATCACATTCCTGTGTAGCCAGGGGACTGTGACAAAGTGCTGGAAACAAACTGAGTCCCTTGGAGGGACAGCAGGACCTGACCCCCTTATGTCAGCTACCACAGCCTATGGAGGAGTGCTCATCAAGAGCCAGGTTGCCCGGTCTCATGAAGCAGAGGCCGTGGCCCAGCTGACCAAGGTGTTATCTGCCTGAGGGATGGGCACAGCATGATGCCAGGACTCAGGTATGACTTACACAGCTGGGACGTGCCGTGGGATGGGCGCCTGAGCCCCGTGCGGGGAGGCATCCCGCCCTATTGTGCTGGTCCTCCTCCGGAGGGAGCCTGCGGGGGGCTGGAAGGCAGCAGCAGCGGCACCAGGCGGGTGGTACTCCTGCTCAGGAACAACTTCTTCACAGCGGGAGCCCTGGAAGCCTGAGCGACAGGTACAGACCTGGGGGCGGCTGCAGGAGCCCTTGTTCTGGCATGGCGGGTCGCAGACAGCTGAGGAGACACAGAAAGGCAGTTAGTGGACACAGGACTTGAGCCCCATGGTGGTGACACCCAGCTGGGGCAGCACAACCGGGACAGTCCCATCTCATCTCTACAGGCAGGTGACCTTTACGGTCTTGGTGTTACAACTGCTGTGGGCCCCTAACACAAGGTCACCTCTATTCTCCACACAGGTCTCTGCAGAGCTTTTCTCCAGCAGTACTTATTCCAGAAAGTTCAGAAAGAGCAGCATGGCCTGCAGAGAGCACATGGCTGCCAGCATTGCCTAGAGTGCTCTGGTCAGGAATTGGTCCTAATTCACAAAGCAAGGGATTGCATGTTACCTTTAGTCTGTTTTGGGGTCTGATTTGCACAGTGCCCCTGGCCCGTCCCCTTCAGTGCTTTCCAGCTTTCCTTCCACGGCTGATTTTGGAGTCACTCAAATTCCTCCACTGCTACAGGGACTTACAGTTCATTAACCTTATGCCTAAATCAACCTCTGAGCCTGTGTGTTCCTAATTACAGCACATCAGCTTCAGTTTGTGCCCCGGGAGGAAAGTGCTATTAATTATACACAGGACCCTAACACTTCCCAAGTCAACAGATGCCAAATTGGGTTTATGACCCAGGCAGTGGCAGCCAGGAATCCACAGATTGCTCCAGTAGGACTGGACTTATTGTTCTGAGCAAGGGTAATTGAAAAGGCACTGGAAAACAGTGTTGTCCTTCAAAGAAAGAAGGTGCCAGCTGGTCAAAGGGTAATAAAGCCTTGTTGGACAACACAAGGTGGACACTAAACTCCAGCCACATGGAGACCTTGTGAATGGGTTTTAACCCATGAAGCCACTGCTTCTGCTGATGCCCCTTCTCCTAGGACTGCCCCAGGGAGACTGCACCTCACCACCTTTACACATAGCTGCAGGGCTTTCAAGAGCATGTCCCTCCCCTTCTGGCTGTGCTCTCCACTACTATGAGATACAAGCATGCCTGTGAGAAACACTGCTTCTGGACAACAAACATACAGACAGCTCGTTCCTTGTGTGCCATCCACACATCATCCTGCTGTCATCAAATGAGAGAAGTCCTTATGCAGACACTTGAATTCCTTTCACAGCAGCGCAGCCCCCACAACCCTTCCCTCATCCCAAAACTGGCCTGCCATCAGCTTTTCCTAACTAGATCAAGGATATGCTCGCTGGAATGCTTCATGTGACATTTATTACCATGTTAACACTCAGGAAGAGAGGGAGATCTCAAGGAAAAGGAGACCCCAAGTCACGTAAGGCTGTATAGGTTAAAGCCAGAGGTTTTGATGAAATCTCCCAGTAAAATAAATCAGCCAACACTGCAGTCCCTGGAACAGGGACAAGGTCCTAGTCAGGCAGGAATTAAGCGTCTCTGGGAAGTCTGGCACTCCAGAAGTTGATGTAATTTATAATACAAAACTCAGCTGTGATTTAAATAGGCTGCCAGTCCCTACTGTTATCTCCCAATAAATGCCTGTTTTTTAACAAAGGCCACCAGCCCAGGAAGCCTGCCATTGAAAACAACCACTTCACATGCTGAAATACTGCAGAGCCACGATGCTGGGACCTGGAACCACAGCAGTTCTCACAACCTCTCCCACCAACAGAGTCACCTTCGACTGTACCCTTCAGCAGGAAAGTGCTGATAAGTGACCAGGCACTCTAAAAAGCCCCTAAGGCAGTTTATATAGAGAAGAGGAGGAAGGGAATGGGATTAGTCTTCTGATCTCTTCAAGCAGGATCAATGGGGAGCTGCCCTAGCTGAAATATTTCAGCTCTAGGATTAAGCCCCTTCCTAGTTGCCTTTACAGACTCGGGGATAACTTGAAAGAGCTTTAAAATTTGCTGGTTTTCACTCAGTTCAGCTATGCAATACAAGGAGAGCAGATCAGTCAGTGGCAGCACTGCCAGTGACAAGTGTGTGAAATCACCAGTCAGGCCCCCCAAACCATAACATTAGCTGAAGAAACAAGATGGTTAAAATACACATATATATTTGAAATCTTTCTCTTTTCTTTCTGTTTTCTGACCTCAGGGGTTACTTTGAGGTGTTGCTCCCCAGCTCGGGGTACTATAAACAGTTTCTGTTAAGATGACAGGCACTCATTTCTTCTCACTGGAGTCTCATGTAATCACCTCTTCCAGGAGCTGGGGATTAGGGGAAACAAAAATAGTCATCCCAAAACTCTTAATAAAAGAATAAGACTTGGAACACTGCTGAAGTATCACTAACAGACAATGCAGTTTGTTCAAGAACATCTAACAGTGCCCTCACAGATCAATTCTAGTCTTTAGTGCATGAGGTAAGTCCTCCCAGCAAGGTCACGCAGCAGGGATGACTGTGGCATGACTCTGACCACCCAGCCAGGCCTGTCAGAGGGGGATGCCACCAAGTTCAGCCCTGCTTTGCTTGGCAGGCACACCTGGCCCAGGGTTGAGCAATGACATGCAAGGTAACATTCAATTACTGAGTCCCTGAAGCTCTGCTCATGCTCTTCATCTAGGAGAGTGATGTAGATCTTCACTGTAAGCAGCTCCTGTGCAGTTCCATTTAAAATGCAGGGGAACCTGTCCATCAGCTAGGGCCTCCATAGGAAAACAGAGCTGCTGAAGGACTTGTACCACTGGGGCTATTCAGTCCACTTTCTCATGGAAAAGTTATGTACGTAAACTCAGTTCTAACTTATAGCTCTGACTGTGGGAGCACACCCAGAAGGGATGGATAGTTTACCATAAGTGAGATCTGTGCAGAGTGACAGGGAGGTGGATCAACAGCAATGCAGGAATAGCAGAGAGGAAACAGAACTTCAGTCAAGAACAGCCAGGGTTCAAAAAACCCTATAGTCACCGTTCAGAAGAAAGACAAATGAAGAGGCATGTGAATGTCATTTTGCAGATGTGGAAAAGCCCCAGGGATGCTAATGGGACTGTCTGAAGTCACGCTGTGAGGCCACAGCAGAGCCAGAGACTCAGCCTGGAATCCCTGCACCTTTATTCACCATCTTAACTGCAAGACCATCTGTATAAGATTGGAAAGTGCATTAGTTTATTTAGTCCTTCCTGACACACTGATTAAAAATGTTTCTTTTAAACTTTAAAATATTCATGTCAGGAAAAAAGCTCATGCTGCATTCCCAGCCCAGGTTACTATCTCTGGAAGCAACAAAGAACTATCATGAATAATGCTGATGAAAGTGGAGGCTGATAAACTAACATGGGGAGGCTGAGCATGATGAGCTAATAGGCAGCAGCTAAATTACTGACAAGTGTATGCTGCAGCCACTGCAGCCCCGAAAATGTGGGCAGTGCAAGGGGGCATCTGGCTACTTGTGTATACAGGTTTCTTCTCCACCAAACTAAGAACATAATGGCCAGAGTCTCACTCCAGAACAAAGTTAAACAGGCAGGAGGTTGAACCCTTCAGGCCTACATTCAGATGCACCTCACTATCCCTAAAGGCCCCTTCTGTGAGAAGACCTCTGGAGCCTCACAGCGTACAGTCCCTGTATGCAGCTCAATGGGATCACCTGGCAGCGTGGGGGCAGAGGTCACAGGGATCTCTGCAAATAGGCAAGGTCTTCCTCCTAAACTCCCTTAGCTCATTTCCACCTTCCCAGGAGATGTTGTTGCTCCAGGGAAAGTTATTTTCTCTTTTTATCTTCCCTGTCACAGACTGTCTGAAAATTCCACAAGTCCTCACTGCAACTTTGGTCCTCAAATCTGAAACATACAGAGAGACACTTCCCTAAGGCTGGAGTTAAGTCATATGCAGGGATATTGAAAGAATAAAGTGCCTACAAAAGCATGGGTGAATGAAGAAACCACCACCCTTGGTAGGTGAGAGGAAGTAGATTATGGCAACAATTTGACATATCCTCTCTCCTGTACCCAGGCTCAAATCCTTAAAAACCAAGTATCTGTCCAACACCTGAATACTGATTCTTACATCTTTCATCACTCTTAAGAGGTTCTCTCTGGCTGCATTTCTACCCCACTGACTTCCTTGATATGCCACATATCAAAGACCATGGGAACGGACATTAAACAGCATTACAGTGCAGAAATTTAATGGGGATGGGCTGTCCAGCTTGCCTTGGCAGCTTTAAAAACAGCTGTATGTCTCCAGGAGCTTGAGTTCCAGCAGAAAATCTCAGGGAAGGAGGTAGCTGGGAATTAAATTATGTTTACACATCACCAGTCTCCACCAAAGTCCTGGCTGAGCTTTACCGTCCCCGGTCAGGGGGACACTGTCAGGCCTGATCATGTTGACACTGTCTTTTTAATGAATCCTTGGGAACAAGGGCTCAGCACCTGAGCAATCACCAGGCAGCCTTCGTGGCTGCAAGCCCAGATCCACTGCTCCTACCAAAATCCCTAATGAGAGAAAGATGCTGCCATGGCTGGCCCGCGCTGTGTTTACAGACACTGTCTGGCAGCACAGCACGCTCTCTACCGTTTGGCTTCTGCCGGATGGGGGAGAGGGAGAAGGGAGGTGAGTCAGCCCTTGGCCCCCTGCTCCCAAACAGGATCGCTAATGCAATCGCCCCAGCACGGCCAAAGCGCCGTGAGATCCCGCGGCAAACAAAGCTGAGCCTCCTTCCCTGCTTCACATCTGGGCAGCTGCTGCTGCCGCCCCAGCAAAGGCAGATGCTGTCGCTGTTCTGGGCTGGGCATTCCCCCGGCCCGTGCTCCTGCCCCCCAGATAACAGAGAGCCACAGGCAGCCCCACACCTCCCGGGACCAGGCAGGTGCATGGGGCCAGCAGGGCCTGGCAAAGGCCACGGATGAGCTGCTGGTGCAGCCCTGCTGGTCAGGGACAGGGGTCACACAGGGGTTGCCCAGAGCTGAGGAGCTATTGAGGATGGAGGCAGTTCACTTGTCTCTGGTGTGCATTGCACGGGTGTTTACCCAAACATCTTCTCTTCCAGTGCTGTGTCAGGGAGCCCACAAAGACCACAGCCCACAGGGCTGTACCAGGGCTGCCTGGGTGAGCAGAACACTTCATGCTTCCTCTGTGGGTAGGCAGGAGGGTCCTGGCCAGGCAGTTTTGCACTGCAGGAGCACCCTGCGCCTCACTGCCATCTAAGGCACCCCATGCTGCAGCCCCACCCATCCCAGCCCTTGTGCCAAATCCATTAATTGCTTTTGTTAATAGCACTCAGATCTAATTTGCAGCCCTGATTCCCCACTCAGCATCAGCAGTGCTCACCCACATGAGCACAGCCCCAGTGTGCTGGTTCCCAGCTGCTGGGACTCTCACAGACCAAGTCTTTGCTCCAAGCAGGACAAGTGAGAGCGCAAAGCTCAAAACTCACACACAAATTGGCCACTGCCATGCCCTGCCCCAACAGGATCCTGCCATGGATGGACACTAATAACAATAATGAAATAAAACCATAATTACTCTACTAAAACTTTGCTGGCAGACAGGAAGAGCTGACCTATAGCCTGGCAGTCCCACAGCAAGGCTTTGGCACTGCCTCCACAGACCCCAGGATTTATCTCCTGCCCTGGCACCCTGCATGGGGAGTGTGTGGGGTCACAGAAGTATTCAAGCACTTTTTAGAGGTGCATCCTCAGACTTGCACTGGCTGAGACTCTCATACTCACGTTTGATGCAGCGGTTTGTGCCTGGAGCTGTGGTCCATCCTGGGCAACACTGTCTGCCACAGACATTTGGCCTAAGCAGAGAGACAAAGCAGTGTGGTTAGGAGAGGGGGAAGCTGAGGTCTTGCTGCAGCCATCACCTCTGAGTCACCCACCAAATTATTTCCTGCAGCATCTGATATTTCCTTCCAGATGGACCAGCAGCTGAGATCAAAACCAATGGGACAAGGGCTGAGTTGTTTAAGTGTTTGGAAAAGAAACCCCCAAGGATTATGAATGCTGCAGTGTGAGCGATCCCTGAGAGAGGAGCTCCCTTTTGAACTGGCATTATGCTGGATTCCTGGCACAGCACTCAGGGGAACCATTTTCCTCCTGAGAGCAATTGGAGGCCAGCAGCCAGAGATCATTAAAGATCTCATGGTTCTTCATGGTATTAGGGTGTAAATTTGGCCCGATTTCAACTTTGGTCATAGTATCTTGCCCCTGCCAATGTCCTGAGCTGCTCCAGCTGAGGAGAACACTTCATTCTCCACCTAACTGCTGCTGCCTGCTGCTGTTCAATGCCCAGCCCTGCCCTGGCAGGGATGGCACGTCAGAAGCCACACTCTGGGATGCTCCCCAGCTTGCTCTCCCTTTGCAAGCACCCCAGTCCTGCCTTTGTGATCTGTCTCTAGTGCAGTGACCCAGGGCACTGAGGACTCTCTGGTGCTATGAAATTTTTGTCTCTACCTGATGTGCACAGAGCTACACTAATTCCAAGATGCTGAAATCATTTCCATGAGTGTTGAAACCAGGATTTAGCTGCAGTTACTTTTTGACTGCCCTTACATAAATGACATCCTCCCCACCTCTCCTTTCTTGTCTGTTTTCAGGTAGGGATGACTGTCTACATACAACTATCACAGACAATGCTGGGCATCTAAGGGGTGCTCTGCAATGCCCAAGCAGGCAGCTAATGCTGCTTCCTCTGGTCACATCATATTTAAGTGTCTATAATGAGAAGGAATAACAAGTCCCAGGGTGCTCTCCAAGAGTATTAATCATCATGGAGGGAAGATTTTAGAAATAGGTAACCTTTGCATGTCAAGGTAGATGAGAAAGAACAGTTGTCAAAAGATAGAAACTTAGAAATAGCCAGAAAGCTCTGGAAATCCTCTGGAAAAGAAGTGGAAAGTATGGTTTATTTCTAATGCTGGACAAGGCAGTCAGAGCTGCTGACAGAATTTAGAGGAACCACAGAAACATGCACATTTGTCTTCTGGGTTGACTTTAACATGAACACAGCAGGGTCAGAGGAAGGTCCTGCTCTAAACTGGCATCCTCCTGACTCCTGCATCCACATGGCCTGAGATGAGACTCCAGAAGTGCCAGGGCTCAAGCTGTGGGGCTCACGTTTTAGGAGAGCCAAGGACAGTGGGTGGCAGGTATGCCAGGGATTGTTCTGGTGTTCACAAATGAAGCTGCCTGCAGAGGTACAATTGCTACATGTGGGAAAGGGAAGTGGTCTGAGAAGACACATCATTTAAAAGTGTTACCTAGTCCTTCAGGATCAATGTTGTACTAATCTAGGTAAATTTTTATAGGGAGAAAGCATTTAAGTTCCCTTGGTGCAACTTCCTGCAAGCAGAACAAGCCAAAGTAATTCTAGCACACACTCATATCTGGTCTGGCTGGGTAAGAGCACCAATTTCCAGCATTTTGTCTGTCAGCTCAAAGAGATGTATGAATCTCTTCCTTAAGACATCCTCAGAAAACATCCATTAAAAAAAACCAAACCTTCCTTTATTTGCTGCATAAGAGCTCACAAGGCCTTAAACACTTTCAAGGTGTCCTGATCAGTAAAAAGAAAACTATTGAGCTGGAGCAGTTTTTGGATAATTAAGGTCCTGAGAGGGACTCCAAGCAGCAACATAAGCAGCTTTGCTTAGACTGTCACAGCTCCCGTTCTTCCTTTGGCACAGGTGAAACACATCTCATAAGTCATATTCAGTCTCTTCAGTGAGCAAAGGCCTTGCCCTTTCCCACCTCAACTTATCCAGAAAATCATGTTTCTTGTGAGCAAAGTAGCTACCTTCTTCAGAGAAGCTGTTTTGGCCTTGAACTGTACTATTAGTTCTTTGTGGAATTAATGTTTAAATTTTATCCACATCTCTCAGGCATGCTGGAGTGAGCATGTTGCTAGCTGCTCTCAATGCCAACACCAAGCCAGCAGTCATAGGAAAAAAGATCTGAGGCTCAGATGGACAGGGGCCCAAGCCTGAGCAGACAAGGCCACTCCTGGAGTCATGAAACCCCGTTGGGTTCAGCATAAATCCCTCCTTAATAGAACCACTCTGTGTCACTGCCAGACATGAGCTGCCAGCCCCAGGGGAAGGGGTTGGTGTTGATGCCAGCACCAACCAGGGTGATGCTCCTGGAGGAAGGGGTGCCCTCAGGGGCAGGGACAGAAGGAATACCTGGATGGAAATGTTCCTTCCTGCCATAAGGTCCTGGATAAGAGAATGGGAACAGATGGAGGCAGGGACGACCTCCTAGACTGGAAATGAGCAGTTGGAAGGAACAACATGTAGGTAGTGCTGGAGGGTAGAGAAGAACCACAACTATTTCCTGATGAAAGTCCAGTGAGCAGGACCTCACAGAGCATGAGGTACAGGTAAGCAAGAGTATCAGCTGCAAGAAAATAGCTATGGGAGTTTTGCTGCATCCGACCCATTCCTGATCACATCTGGTTCTACTTCAAGTATTTTGCTGTCATTTGCCTGGTTTGAACACCATGGGGTTTGTACTGCCTTGCAAAGAATTCAGAATAATCCCATTAAATTTAAGGAACATGGCATGTTTACAATATTGTGGGATGGTGCTTGAGAGAGAGTGGTGGCTTCCACATCCATTTGTCCTGCTGCACATGACACCACAAACACTTTAGGCAAAGATGTGGCTCAAGCACGAGGCTTCTGTGGGGCAAGTCCCGCCCTTGGCCTCTCCATCCAGGGCTGCTTCTGGAGAACAAACAAGTGGCAGGGTCCCCCCAGGTCTGGTGTCACCACAATGGGGGTGTCTCCTGAGGAGCTACCTGCAGACTCTGAGCAGCCTCTGGTCACCCCTCATGGCACAGGGAACAAGGACTTCCAAGGCATTGAGCAGAACTGCCCGGCAAGAGGAGCTGCTGGGTGCTGTGACACACCGAGCCCCCGGAGACCTAGCAATGGCACAAGCCAGAGCCATGATCAGAACTTTGAAGCATTCAGCAGCTGCCTGAGCAGGTTTTCTCCTGCTTACCCACTCCTTGGAACAGGAAGCAGAGCAGAAAGGAAATGGGAGCATGACTCACACCCTCATCCAGGGCAGCTTGGGCTGCAGGGGGACCAGAGGATGAATGGGCATGTGGAGGGGTCAGCAGCTCTCCCAGCTGGAAAGAAACTCAACAGTCAAAGCAGAAAGGAGGACATGTCCTCACATGGGTCTTGCAAACTGAAGTTCCACTGAACCTCGTATTGGCCACATTCCATGGGATGCCCTAATCCCAGCCCTAACACTGATGCCAAAACAAGCCTTCAGCAAACGATCAGTATTTCCTATCTCTGTCTCCTTACCAGTGGAAGATTTTAATAATGTATTTGCCTTCCTAAGCGTCAGGTCAACTAGCACATATCCTGTGAAATGAAACATTGCTGAGAACATTCAAAGGCACTGAACTTGATTGCTTGTAACACTGTGCTGCTTCAGGGCTCATGGGCTACTTAGCACCTTCCAAAATAGTTCCCAGTCCAGCTCAGACCAAAGCAGACAGAGACCATTTCCAGTAGCCAGTTCCCCCTTTTTGAAGAGAAAGAGCACTGAATAGCTCAGACAGCTAAATAGCCACAGTGCCAGAGAAAACCCTAAGGCATAACTCAGTACTTTTCTGGGAAAATGCAGAGTGGGGCACTGGATCCACATCTCAGCCTCTGCCTCAAGTACCAGGTACACCCTGAGGTCTCCAAAGAGCACAGGCAGCAGCCAGCAACTGCAAACCAAGCTTTTTCTTCATTCTGTGGCTAGCGTGCACCATCCATGCCCAGGTATAATCCCTGGCATGTTGAGCTTGGTGTACAGGAGCTCCCAGGCACTATTCACTGACCTGCTCCTTTTCTGGGATAGACAGCTCCTTGAAACTCCCCACAGAGCTGAAGCCAGTGCCATGAAGCCTCCCTGCACCCCGAAGAACCATTCATAGCCCTGACTGGATGCACTGGCACAACCTTGGACTTGAGCAAAGGAGCTGCTGCAAGCCACTCCCTCATCTCCTCCTTTGCTGCTGCAGCCAGAGGCCGCCAACAGCATCAGACTCAGGCATGCAGAGGTACCCAGGATGAGAACAGCCTGCAAGATCTTGCAGTGTTATCTTAAACAAGACCAAGCAACCAAAGCAGGCACCAGGGGGAAGGAAAACAAGAAAACAGTAGTAAGATCATGGCTTTTACAGCAATGATCACATGCTGTTTCTGAAGCATTCAGTAGAACCCTTTTTCCACCACTTATTTTAATAGCAATCTATGCATCATCTTTCAGCTTCACACAGAACTCTGTGCTGCCAGATATGCTGACTCCATTCAGACCATGTACAGCATCCTCACAAGAGGCCAGAGGGACCATTAGATCATCAGGTCTGCCTTTCTACTGCAGGAAAGTGAACTTCATCCAAATGCATATGAAATATTTGCCGTCAGACCTAGTGAAGAACATTAGCAAAAGGCTGTTGGCATCGATGAGTCACTGAAAACCCTCTGCCAAGTCCACACCAGCATTTAACTGCCTCCACTCCTGAGCAATCCTATAAACACATTGCAGCAAGAACCTATATGCCACAAAGCCTGGGTAAAGCAGGATTACACAGCCACAGATGGTGTCTACAACAGCAATAAAACGTGGACTGGGGTGTAGAATGCCCCAAAAGAAAATGGGAGGGAGAAAGAATGAGTCTGGTACTCTCTGCCTGCTCCCTGGGATGTCTCACATGCCCCTTGAAAGTGTCCAGACAGGTGCCAGAAGTAGAGGCTTCCCCAGATTACTGTCCCATCACCCACCTTCCTCATCACTGTGACCCACCCTCCCAGCCATGGGGCAGAAGAACAAGGGGGGACACATCCCAAGGGACACTGATGTAGAGGGAGATGCCCACAGTGTCCTCGCAGCAGGACCGGCCACCCCAAATTCGGGATGCATCCAGCAGACAAGTAGAATCACAGCTACCCTACCCCACAACACTCAAGAGGAAAATCCTTCTAGTCAGGGGAGCTGGAGAAATGGGGATGTTAAGCTGAACAGAGCAAAGCAGTGATGTTTTCAGGGCTGGATTGTTTTGTTCTCTCAGAGTCAGAAGTCAGTAATTTTCTGTGATGTTTGTGGGGATATCAAAAGTCACCTCACAGTGAGTCTTCTGGGGAAAATACTAAAACCCAGCTCTTGCAAGTCTTGAAGTTGGATGCATTCATGAAATTGTTCGTACAAGTCACACCTGCAAAAAGGTCAGAGAGAGACTGAGAGGGATGGCATCCAAAGAGTCCCCAGGAAAGAAACTCAATCTTGGGTATGCAGCTATCAGACAAGGTGAGAAAATAATTATCTAGAAAAACAGAGTGCCAATAAAAGGCGATTTTTCAACCACAGAACTCTGCACGGCCCCTGAAGGTACCAGCAGAGAGCTCTCATTGGGGAATCTGGAAAGGCAACACATGCAGGAGTTGTGATTTTGAGCCAAAATAATTGTATAAATAAATAGTACCGGGGTTTAGTGTGCCTGAAAAGTTACCTGGGTAAGGGAAAATGAAGGTTGTCATACCAGAGACTTGCAGGAGTTTGGTGTAAATAGCAGAACAGAAAATATCTCACCTGGCAAAAAAATGAAACATCACAAACTGAAGTTTTTTAGGGGCCCTGAGTTTCCTGGACGAAAATGTGTCTGGTGCAGCAAGGGGTGTAAGAAGATGGATGAGGTGGAAGGACAGAGGCTCCCAGAGTGGCTGGAGGCAGCAGCAGCTAGCTTTCCATGAGGAGCAGCACCATGTGGTTACTCGTGGGCAGTTGTTGCAGCTGGGCTTTCTCTTAAGCTCTGAAGACAGTAAGTTATAGAGAAACTTCAAAGTGATGCTTTGGAGTCCAGAACAGACAGAAAGCCATTACAGACACTTTGCAGAACTGAGGCTCTTGGGGACTGCAGAAAGCTTTGTATCCCCAGCCTTGATCTTCCAGTGCAGAGCAGAGGCAGAAAGTGCAGCAGAGCCTGCCTGAGAAGCACAGCACTAGGACACAGCTCTTCCTTACTTTGAGCTTGGAGGCAGTGGCACTCTCAGATATAGATAATAACAGGTAAACTGTGTAAGTGCTAGACCAACCATCCCTGTTTACATCCTGGATTAAGGGATGAAAGCTACTTGCAAAAAGGTTCAGGGCTCTTCCGAGCACAGTGTGAACCTTGGGGCTGCCCTCACGCTCCTGACAGCAGCACAGGCCAGCTGTTGTCACCAGAGGCAGCTGCAGTCTGAAAACAAACATGCTGGGTATCAGATGACTCCAATTCAACCAAACTGCTACATGATCCCAAAGCAACACTGACAACATTCCAACTGTAGAAAGGGTAGAATCTTTCTGAGCCCAAAAACGTCCAAATCTGACTGAGCAGGACTGAATCTTCCCAAGACTCCCTCTCTGGGTGGCTGACAAGCCAAGATAATGAGCTGGGTAAGGTCAGAACCCATATGCCTAGCTGCTAGTGATACTTTATGTATCAAACATAATAGAAGTAGAGTGAACTTGGTGTTTCTGTGGATGCGTTGAAGGAAAGTACACAGAGTGGCACAGAAAACATTTCTGTCTCCAAACTTTACAAGGAGATGAGTATGGGAGAGAGAAAACCCAGAGACAGACCTTTTGTGTTCCAGTGAAGCTCCCCACCAGATGTTGGAAGAAGACATTTCTGCCCGTGTCAGAGGGCTGTAAACCCAGAGCCTGCCCCCACAATCCCCCTAGCAAGGCTCACATGAGAGCAGACACACACACAAGTGCCACACGGGCTGGTCAAACTCCTGCGCGATGGTTTTGGCTGCCCTGTCCAAGGGGCAAAGGAGCTGATCTCGAGGGGCATCAGCCACGGGGGAACAGCGAGGGAACTGCCGAGGAAGGGGCGCTGGGCTGAGGAGTCCATCAGCCCTGCACCGACGGCAGGCTCCCCTCACGATCGAGCAGCTGGCCCCGCCATACGATATCCCCTCCACCTCCTCAGGGCTGCAGCCAGAGGCTGGAGCTGGAAGCAGCCCTGCCAGGCAAGTCATAGGAAGCCTCCTTCGGCTGAGCCAACTCAAGCCATGGGAAGCTGCGGCGTGGAGTGCTTACAAGGGGCCCATTATGGGAGGAAGGAGCCAAGAGGGCCAGGTACCTGCAGCAAGAGCGGCAGCAGACACACTCCGTCCCGCAGAGCCAAGCAAGCCCCTCCAGCTCCTCCACACCTCAATCATGCTGGATCCCCCTCGGGAGTCCCCCACCCTGCAGCCTCCCAGGGCAGCTCCGGAGGGCAGCGGGGACACTGCCCGCTGCCGCGCAGCTGTCTGCCGGCCGGGGCCCCGACCTGCCACAGGGGCACTGCATCCCAACACGCCTGAAGGACGCAGCCCCACGCCTGGCAGACGGCGGCCCGGCGACCCACGCCCACTCGGGAAGCACACCCCGCCTGCGTGCACACCGACACACACACGCACCCACGAGTGGCTGCGAGCGGCGCGGCCGCCGGGGCGGGACAGACGCGCCGCAGGACAGCGAGCATCCAGCGGGGTCCCGCTGCGCCGCTCCGGACCCGGTCCCGGGGAACGCTGACCGCCATCCCGCGGGGGACGTGGCAGCGCCGGGAGCGCCCGTGGGATGGAAATGGGGATGCACACGGGGCTCGGGATGGGACCCTGCCCCTCCGTCCGGGGCTCCCCAGCGCCGGGACCACCGGGGTTCACGCTGCGCACCCCCGGCAGGATCCCCCCGGCCGCAGCACTTACCCCGCCATCCTCCCTCTGCCGCTTGGCTCCTTCGCCCGGGGCACCACTCGCGCCTTCAGCCCGCTGCCCTGCCGCTGGCGGGAGGAGTCCTGCCTGCTTCTCTGCCCCGCGCCGGGACCGAGCCCGGCATCTCCCGCTTGGCCCCGGGGCACGGGCAGCCCGCGGTCGGGACGCTGCCTCCGGCCGTCGGCACCGCTCGGGCTCCCCGCGGCGGCCGCGGAGCCGCGATCCACGTGGAGGGCTGCGGGGAGGGGCCGTGACGGTGGAGGGGACCGGGACGCTGGGGACAGGCCGTTCGCGCTGCCCGCCGCCCCCAGCACAGCCCCGCGGCTCCGCAGCCGCGCCGCTCCCCCGGCCCCCGGCTCCAGCCTGGCCGCCGAGTCCGGCCGGCAGCGGGCGAAGCCCAGGAGGACGGCGAAGGTGAGCGGGAGGAGGCTGGCGGCAGCGCCCCGCATGGTGTCAGCCGGTGGCGAGGGGAGACGGGCGGTGCGGAGCGCTCAGAGCCCGGCTGGCATCCCCGGCGGGCGCGGGGCAGCGGGGACCGCCGGCTCTCCGCCCCCGCTCACCGCCCCATCCCGTTCCGGGACTCCGACGGGACCTGCCGCCCACCGGGGCCGGGGGCGCAGAGAGCAGTGCTGAGCCGGGGAGAGGGCTGCCGGGCGGCCCCCGCAGGAGGAGGGAGAGGAGAAGGGCGGCCGGCCCCGCTCTCCGGGCTGCCAGCGAGATCCCGCGCTCCGCAGGCAGCTCCAAGCACCTTCGCGCCTGCCTCTGGCACTGGCAGCGCCTGGAGGGGATGGAGGGTTTTATTTTTGGAAACCTCCCCCTTTGTGTCTTTTTGATGCTGACATCCCCCCTCTCCAGAGGACACGGCTCGGCCCCCCTTCTTAGGAGAGGAGACATTCCAGCAACACCCACTTTGGCAAAGGGAAACAAACTACAACAGAGAAGCCTTAACCCCTGCCTGGCCAGGGAGACCCGGCCGCCGCCGGCCCGGCAGTCGGCATGCAGCCCCCGCAGCCCGGCCCGCAGCCCGGCCCGCCGCGACCCGCCGGGCCCGCCGCAGCTGGGAGCGCTCAGGAAAGGTGGAGCGACCCCGGCTTTGAGAGCACGGAGCAAAAGACACGGATGCCAGAAGAACACACCGGTGCCCCTCAGCATCTGGGCACTTCTGGAGCTGCATCAGCACTGCTAGCCCGCTCGCTGTTCTGGATCGCATCTACCAGGAGAAAGGCACGGCAATGGGAAGAGCCTTGTTGGCTATCCCACGCTGGCTCCAGAGCTCTTGGATCCTCTCAACCCCATTCAGGCTTTTATAATCTTCCTTGTATAAGTTCAGGCTAGAAAAAGACTCACCCAGAAGCTCCAGGTCCTTCAACCTGAGAGACCTTTCTGGAGACATATTCCAGCTTAGAGTAGATGTCCGTCCTTCCCCCCGCCCCGTCTGCCTCTGCTTGAGTACCAAGAGGTCGAGGGAGGACTTAAAATGACTGCTTTGCTTTATATGTGCTGAGGAAGACTGAGAGAAGAGTAGGAGGAGGGAGAACAGGGGCACAAATCCCCTTTCAGCCACACACATCAGTTTAACCTCATGCTCTGCCACATCTCTACAGATTCTGCTGCTCTTGGCCATCTTGGGCAAGGAGCAAATCCTCCCACTGGAGTGCAGACACTGTCCTTTATTTGGGGTGGGCTCATTCCAACCCACAGAAGCACTGGTTACCTTAGTGGGTGACTAAAGGCCTCTTGCTGCATCTCTACATGCAAAGAGACATTTTAGGGCCCTGGAAATGCTCACAGGAAGGAGATACACTGGATTATGTGCCTGCAGTGGGTCTTGTGGTGGCCGTGAGTGCAGCAGCTGGATGTCTGCAGGAGAACACAAGGAACTCTGTGTGTGCAGAGTGATCCTTCAGGGGCACCTTTACATCTTCCAGCAGCTTGCAGGGTAGGGGCTCCTTCAGCCAGCTGCTGCAGCTCAGCCACTGGGTTTAAAAGGCAAATTGTCATATCAGTCCATGATTTTATCTGATTTCTTTTGTTCCTTTTGATCTGTGGGGTGACTGCAACATAGGACTACTGGCTCCTCTTCTGTGCCCACTGTTCCTCCAGCCCATTACAGCCCCATCCCACTGATGCTCCTCTCCCTTCAGCCTTCTACTACAGGTGCTGCCCTCCCTGGTCCTCACCAAGCTGTCTGCTTTCCAACAGCTTTGTGGCAGAGGGGTCTGTCCAGCTCACTCAGTTCTGTCTCTCCAGCCTCCAGCAGTTGTGCTCCTAAAGCCTCTCCTATTTGAAACCAGTGGTTCCATCTCCCTTCTTCTCATTGCCCCTCGCCTTTTACACTCTCTCAGACCACAGCCATCTCCTTCTTGGGATAGGAGCACTGCTGCCTACCCCCCAGCATGCAGAGGAGCTGGGAAAGGAGCAAAGGCACAGGGAGTGAATCCCCCTGAAAGCATGCTGGGTCTGGAGTGGAGCAGGACCTCAGCACATTTCTTCTGGCTGGGCATGGCAAGTGGGGGAGATGGGAGGCAACCACAGGTGAGCAAGTGTGACCAGAATAATGGGCAGAGTGGGTTCAGGCTTTACCTTGGTGCTGGCAGCTGAAGGGCAGGCAGAAATTTCAGAGAGTGCTTTGGCACTCCCTGGGATGGAATCAGTTTACCTCCCTGTCCTGTCAGGGCAGGGACAGTCACTTGGGCAGGGGTTTGCATGGCAGTGGATGTCATAAGCAATGCCCACTAACAGCCGTGACTTGTTTCTTTGTTCTGAGGAAGAAGAATGTCCTTTCCATCCTCACCTAATTACTTTCTTATGCAGCAGTGGAAAGAATGCTTGTGCCTAAACCTGACATGAGAAAATTATCAATGCCATAAACAAAGCCATAAACAAAGCAGCCAAGAGCCAGAGTAGGCTCAAAGCCAGAACAGAAGACCCCAGAACAGGGGGCACAAGTGGATTCCTCCTTCCCAGAGGTGTTGGATCAACCCAGAGAAGAAGATGACTTCAGCATCCCCTGGGGACAACATGTGCACAGGAGCCTGCACTTGGGGCACCAATGGTAGTGGGCTCCAGGGGCTTGTGCCCTCTGATGGGGCTGAGCAATGAAATGTGCAAAGAGAGCCATCAACAGCCCCCTGGCACCTCTTGCAGCTGCCCCTGGCTGTGGTGGAGCCTGGCCCAGGGAGCTGGCATCTCTCCTCAAATCAGCTTAGCTCCGTGTTTACAGTAACTCCCTGGAGCTGGACACCGAGCTCCTTGCTGCCTCTCACAGGCAAGCACTCCTCAGCTTTTCAGGGATGTGCTGCTGCCATTTGATCCCACGGGATTGCTGCAGCAGAACAGGGGCCAGCTGAGGGCAGTGGCCCCCAATCCCCCCACCTGAGGCTGTCTGGCATAAGGAGCTGAGGGCACAGGAGTTATTTGCAGATGGCTGATATTTGGCCATTCCCAAAACATAACCCATTAGAAAAGGGGAAGGACAGGGGGTGCAGATATTTGGCCATTCCCAAAACATAACCCATTAGAAAAGGGGAAGGACAGGGGGTGCAGTGCAGGTTGGGCTTCAGCATGCAGCACAGTGGGGGCTCAGCAGTCAAACATGAAATACCTCATTGCTCAGGAACGCACCCAGGCAGAGTGTGGATGGTTGGGCTGCTTGCTTCTGAGCTCAAGCCCGCACTTGGGAAGAGAAATCAGCAGCAGCAGAGTGAGGATGGGGCAATAAGCTGGCAAGCAGGGTGTGATAGCCCAGCCCCCAGCAGCAGGGAGCACAGGGCACCTCTGGGGACATGACCTTCAGGCAGGCAGTTCAAAGTGCTTTTTGCTGCCTCCACTTCCCTTAATTCACCATGTGACCTTCTAGGTGACAGAAATGGCACCAGGGGAGAGTCTGAGGGCAGACACAGTTGCAGCACCCCTACAAGCCCATGCTTTCTAGGGCCAGGGCCCTGATCTGAGTGAGGCAGCCAGTTCAGAAAGCAAGGGGCTCATCAGACCCTGCAGAGAAGAGGAGCAAGTGTGGCCTGCTTTGATGACATTGATGACACTTCTCACCTGCTCTGTCTGTGGCAGGCCTGGTGGGGTGCTTGGGCAGCTGAGGATCAAAGCCATGGGGCCAGAGGCAGAGGGGTCACAGCAGGCTGTGACCTGGAGGGACGAACATAAGTCACATCATCTTGAGCCCTCTCAAAGGACAGGGAGAAGGGACTCTTCCAGACTGTGCTGATGGTGGCCCCTCTGTGCTAGGCCCCCTCACACCTTCATTACCCCACCCATTGGGTCCACACCAGCTCTGCACAATTCCCTTGGGGTGCTAACACCTGGGAGCCATGCTTCCAGGGACAGTTGGCCCCCAGATGTGGCTCCTGGCACTGTATCCCTTCGATTAATTAGCCCCTTTTCTTCCTCTTCAGAAGGGTTCACAGCCCACATGTGCCTCTTCCTCTGCTGAGAGCACACCCGTAACACACTGCAGATGGGACACATTCCATGGATTCAGAAGCTGCCTGCAGCTCCCGCAGAGGAAGAAGGAGTGCTCCCATTGCTCAGGGCTCAAGGGCAGGGAAAGGTTGGCCAGCCTCACTGGCTTAAAAATTGGGGTGTGGAGCCAGCCTTGTAGAGGTAGAACACACAGCTTCTCTGAAAAGAGCAGTCTCACACCAGGAGGGAGAACATGGCAGCTGTGGGGAGCTGGAGAGAGAAACAATTTCAAGGCAGTAATACAGAGAGATCTCTGGAGAGGATCTCTGTAACCATGGGCATCAGAGAGGCAGAAAAAGCAGCCTCTGAATTTGCATATACAGCCAGCAAACCCTCCATGGACAGCATTTGCACCCATTGCCTTTGCCATGAGATACACACAGCTCAGCACACCCATATTTCTGGGCACCCAGGGAAGCAGACATTCCCACCCAACAGACAAGGCACCACAGCCAGACACACGGCCTGGCCCTTCAGCCACCTCCATGCACTCATAGTGCATCCCTCAGAGCCTTGGGGACATCTTGGCTTCTCCCTGGGAGGAAGCCGCCAGCAGGCAGCTGAGAGCTGTGTGAGCAGTGGTTTGTTGTCAGAAAACAGAAGAGAAATTGTCCAGTTCCTAGTCTAAAGCCAAGACTTGCTGGTTTTATTGTTCCTTCTGCTTTCATTTAACCAGGGCAATCTCTGAGATGGAGGCACAGACCAGGCAGCTGGTGTCCTACACCTGGATCTTGCTCATGCTGCTGTCTAAGCATGTGTCCCTGCATTGCCAAGGGCTGAGACCACATGCTGAGAAAGAGGTTGCAAGAGAACACAAAGGCATGCCACCAGGAAAAAGAAACCTGGAGAGAATGATCAAGTGGCAAAACCCAAGGGATGGGAGTGCAGAGTGAGGCAGAGAGGAGATTACTGTGGGCTACTGCTGTAGAAATGCCCTGGGTGGGCTGGCTGCAGAGCACAGCTGGTTCCTTATTTATCCATCACACTGTTTAGAGCCCGTTTGGCAACTCCTCAGGAGAAAAAAAAGAATGCTCAGTTCGAATGTGACTCATGCAGAGCTACAGCAGCTCAAGGGAGTCTGTTCATTTATAATTAATGAAGTCCTGTTTGAAATGATCTGACTGCAATCTTCCCTCTTCCCAAGAGGCTGGTCTGGCCTCTCTGCTTCTTCAATACCTGTGGCTGGAACTGCACATGGCAGTGAACAGGGCCTGAAAATCAGGAAAGCCTGATCATGCCCTAAGAGCACAGAGGCTGCCCTGACCAGGAAATCCATCCCATCACATGTTCCCTGTGGAACAAGCCTGCTCAGGACATCAGCCAGATGGGGGACTTCAGCTGCTCCACTCATTTGTCAGCTGTCCTCACTAAGGAAGGAAAGGGAAAGGGAAAGGGAAGAAGGGAGCAGAACATCTTGCCATTTTTATGGGTTGTGACCCTCTTCTTGGGAGGTCAGGGCACTGCTGAAAACAGTGGAAAGTGGCCTGATAGTGAATTACCATAACCTTCTTTTCCCCTTTTCACTGGGGTCTCAATGCCAGGAGGCTATTCCTGTGGCAGCTATTGAACATCAGCCTGTCACAGACTGGAAGGGAACAGGAAAGTAGGAACTGCAGCTTGAGGGTATGCAGGGAGCCTGAGGTGCTCTCCTAAGGGAAAAGTCCCCCTTCCTGGTGTCTGGTACAACTTCACAAGCAGCACTTCTGAACAAAACCACAACCTATAGAAAATATAAGAGATGCAAACCAGCCGATCCAGCAGTGAGGACAGAAGAAACCAGGCAATGCCCAGACTATGATGAAGAAGCTCTTCCTGAGAAATTCCTCCCATGCTGAACTTCTTAACAACAAAGAGCTCAGAAAAAAACAAACCTGAATCAAACTTCGAATTCTACAGCGTGTTTGTGATTAAAGTGGTTTCATTCCTACTTCTGATTCCAAAGCAATCTTCCTAAAAAGCAATTAGTTTCTTTCAGGTTGCTGTTCCTTCCTTAAGAACCTCATTGTGGCTGCCAAGGGCATGAGGACCTTGGACTTCAAGTTCTTCAGCTTTGCATTACAGAGTAAAACTGATGATGGTAGATTCTGAAATAAGAATGATTGGTGGGGGTGATGTTATATCTGCATATTAGTTTGATTACTCTGCCATTCTGAGATTGTGGGCTCACACCCATCACAGGTTTTTAGGTGCTTTCCTACCAGTTTGGGCACTGCAATCACTGTGTGAGCTGTGATCTCAGCTCATTACAACGCAATGATTTCAAGGGGATGTTTAATAGCTTATTAATAAGTGAATCTTAGGGAACTGAAAAAAGTGGCAATTATTAGGTGGCATGTGTTAGAGCTTAAATAGTCATCATGCAGGAGACGAATGCATTGACACTTTACAGTCCCATTGGGTAATTATTGGGATTAGGCTGAGAACCCAATTTCCCAGCTATGACTTCATAGGCTGGGAATCCAGCTCTCTGGTGACATCACAGCTCCAGAGTCTCCCTCACTAGTTGCCATGCTGACTACTGTCAGGTGGTGACTACATGTAGGTGTGGCACAGAGCCTTAAGAAAGGACCCACACTCTTACAGGAAATGAGAATAATGATGACTGGGAGACTAACAAAGAGATAAATGCAGATCATCTGCAGAGAAGATGAGCCAAGCCTCCTTTCTTACCACATCAGGTCATAATCTTCTGAGAAATGCAAGGAGCTTAAGATGGGGAAGCATCCACTTCCCACCCAGACAGGGGCCATGCCAGGCACAGAAGTCATAACATGATTAAAGGGATGGCATTCATGATTCTCCTACCTCCCCCAGAGGAGTTTGGAGCTAAAGACAAAAGCAGGGACAATGTTCTCTGGTGATGATTACCTCTGTGCTCAGCTCTGGCCTGCAATTTCAGGCTATGCCTCTGCCTTCCCACCCTCTCACTTTCCTCATTTCAGCCCATCTGAGCAGGCAAGGATGACCTGCACAGCTCAAGCCCTAGGCAGTGCCAAGAGCCCAGGGGCCACCTGCTTTCTCTCAAGGCTGGCAAGCCCTGACAGCAGAGGTGGCAGCTGTGGAAGGCAGCTGGCACCATTGACAAGGGAGAGACCCTCTCCTTCCTCCCTCTCAGAGCCAGGCCCTCTGCTCCCCTGAGCCAAGGGAAGCTCCTGGAGGGTGGCAGGACTGAAGGAGCTGAGGAGCTCCTGATATTTCTGGGGAACATCCCTGCATCAACAGCATCAGGTCAGAACTGCCTGTTTTGAGGCAGTGCAAAGCTGGGCTGCTCTGTGGGCAGCTCCTGCTGCAGAGGATCAGGAGGAAGGAAGGAAGGCAGGGCTATAGGGCAGGAGAGTTCTTCCCCAGCCAGGAGTGCAATCTGGGAGCAGATGAAAATGAAGCAACAGCACTAGCCAGCCTTATGCCCACTGTAAGGGACATTGGGATCCTGAATGCTCCTGGCTGGGCACAGAGCATGGCCAGGGCCACCCCAGGTGGCAAGAGAAGTCCTGTCTCTGGAGATCCCTCTCAATGCCACTTTGGTTTCTTGTTCCACGAGGAGATGGGACTCATACGGCCCCTGGCCTGAGACATCCCAACCTTGCTGCCCACTTTCAGCAAAGGCAGCTGCTCCTATGGCAGGTTGCTGTCAGTCAGGCTCTGCTTCCCTGCAGGTTTGGCTGGATCTGTGGAAGCTATGCAGGGTATGAACATCACTGACAAAAGCTTTAGGCTACACAAATCACCAAAAGGTAACAGGGGAGCTAAAATCCCATGTGAGAACAAGTTTGGGGACCTGGGGAGAAGAACAATAGGCTGTGAGCACAGACCTCATGTCTGAGTTCACAGGCACCTTGTGTAACTGAGTGATTTGGTATCAGCACCTTGTGCCCTGCTGTCAGCCTGCACCTAGGGCTGGCTGTCCTTCCCACACCAGAGAACTGGTACCTCTCTTTGGCAGCCCACTGCTGCCACCAGTCCTTCCACTGGCACGGTGCTTCTCCTCAGCCCAGCTTTCAGAAACCAGATCCAGGCCCAGCAAGACACCTTTCCCAGCCCAGAAGGAACACCTGCTTTTCAGGACAAAAGTGCATGCGAAGTTTGGCCCAAGGAAGCAGCTGCCCCATTATTTCAGTTCCCATGGCAATGCCAGCAGGGAGGGGCTCTGACCTGCAGTGCCTCCCAGACCATAGAGCTCCTGGGGATGTGAAAAGAAATCACAGAGGCTGCTGGCCAGCTCTAGCCCTGTGTCTCCTCACCAGGACAGATACAAGCAAGACCCATGCACCCCAGGGATGCATCTGTGTTACCCATACAAGCAGGGCAGCCTCTTCAGTGACAGCTCCAGTGCTGCTGAGCAGAGCCTGGGGGCTGAGGGATATTCTGGCTTGTCCCTTTCTTCCCTCACAGTCTGACTGAGTTGATGTGAACTACAGCTGACCTACAGCTCTCTGCCTCACCTGTCCCTGCCCTAGTATCCATATCCTATATGGCATCAGCCCCTTGGCCCCTGCTCAGTTCAAGCCTCCAGCTGGCTTTAGAGCCACTGCTAGAAACATTATAGCACACCTGTTCTTCAGATGAGGGTTTACAGCCAAGACTAGCACATCTGGATTGTAAAATAGACATTTGGAAGTTTATCAACATGTTTCCAAACAGTCTGAGTATGGCAGAAACTCCGTCTGGTCGCTTTAGTGAAGGAAGCAGCTGGGCTACAAGGATGGTTTGGTGCCCTTCTCACGCCTCGTGCAGGTTGGGCTGAGCCTCTCCTCCCTCCCACCTTCCTCTAGAAACTGAACTGCCCCTTCCTGACGCTAGTGGTCCAGGAAGCTGTGTCAGCAAGGCTCTAGGAAGGAAACAGGGAAGTGAAATCCAGTGCCCTTCCCACTCCAGAACCCGCTGACGCAGCTGCACAAAGCCTAGACTTCAGCCAAATGTCTCCCAGAAACTCCACGTGCTCAGAAAATTGATTGTGAATCTGCACCATATGGGTTGGGAGGGGGTAACTGACTCCACCAGCCCGGTCCTGTGCAAAGCTCAGCTGCCAACAGGCTCCAGGGCTTTTTCTCTCAACAAAGTCCTGCTCAGCAGCAACACCAAGCTGCCACTAATGGGTTTGTCAGCACCAAGCAGATCTAAAGGAGGAACAGGCCCCACTGCCCTGAGTGTTTCACGTGCACAGCCCCTCTCATCGTATTTGTTTCTCAGATGTGCAGCACTCACACTGGTGCTAACAACAGACCTCCCACATAAGTGTTCAGTAACACACTCTACAGATTTTGGTCTCTTTCCAGTCATCCCACACCAACAGAAATACAGCTGATACTTTGGGGTGTGTGAGTGACAGAGGCAAGAGACACACACAACCTGTAAAGCTGAGAGGGCAGGAGGTAGCTCTAGCCCCAGCATGCAGGAGAGCTTTGGCAACGTGATGGTTGTTTCCCACAAGATCTTCAGATGGTCTGGGCCAATGTTAATCAGTGACTGATTGACAATCCTCTCATCTCCTTCCAATTTGACAGTCCACCTGCAGGTGAAGGTAACATTCCTGTCTTGCAGTGCTGACTACCACTCTATGCTCCTATCACCCTGACAGAGAAACCACTCTGCCAACATAGTGGCTGAGCACTGTTGGAGACCATTCAGCCATTTGGAGACTGGTGCAAACACAGATTCTTCCATCAGCTCCACCCCAGGGAATATCTTCCCTCCCAAACTCATGCTCTCAGTAATATTGAACTACCTCTTTAGACCCACTAATTCAAAGTGGTTCCAAATTCAAGAGGATTTAATGGAGGAGCCTGGGGAGAGGAAAAGGTGTGAAGGTCAGGGGTAACCCCAAACCTTCAAACAGTGTACCTGTAGTGATGAAGATACAAATACATTTCTATGGTGCTTTGCACTCAGTCAATTTCTATGTCTTTATTTGTTTGTTTTAAAACTTGAGGGAAAAGGGAAAAGTGACCACCCCACACACCCACTCTGTGTTTGCCCATATATCTTGCTAGGCCCTCTGGTGCTAGAGTGAGCCACATTGCATAGAAAGGGCAGGAGAAAACACCTGAATGAATGTGAGAGCTGTACATAGGTCACTGCTTAGGAGCTGTACATAGGTCACTGCTTAGCAGCATGTTTAGCTGCTCCTTCCACTGAGCACATATATCATTGTCTGCAGTCCATGCCAGGGCCCAGTTCTACTGCTGGATTCTTCTTTCATGGGACTTGAGAACCTACAAAGTGCTAGAAGGAATTCAGGTTAAGAGGCACTGCAAGACATAACAGAGGAGAACAGGTTGGAAAATAAGGGAATGGGATTCAAAATATCATTTGGATCTTGCCAAGCAAAATTCCCTTTTGCTTCTGCATGTGCCAGTGGGCCCATCTGCCCAGACCATTCCAGATGGTGTATTTTTACTGAGAGAGGAGGCAGCAAAACTTCTCATTTCTCATTAAATTGAGCTGGTCACCTCTAAGCTTATAGGTCAATGGGTGTGTTGTCTCCTCCTCCCCCCTGGACTATAAATCTGACCCCCAGCCCAGGCCCTTCCTCCCTGAGGCAGCAGGTCCTGCTCATGACAGCCAGCACTTTGTTTAGCAGCTGAGCCAACGCTTCCTCCCAAGGGAGAGCACAACCCTGTAGAGGCAAAGGTCAAGTGTGCTCTTCCCAAAGCTGAGGATCTGCCTTTGCCACTTAATCCAGCCCGAGATCTCACAGCCAACACAGAGCTTCTCTCAAGCCTGGGAACACTTCGTGGGCAGAGGAAGACACACACTTGAGGCACAGGTGTAAGTGCAAACATCTGTCCTTCACCACAGGCCTTCAGGGCACCAGGAGGGAGGCAGCTAGGAAAACAAACCCCCTGCAGATACTTCATCACTGTTCTGTGAAATAAGCCTGCCCTCACCCTCACCAGCTCAGGCCTAATGCCAAAGACAGCCAGGTGGTGCCTAACTTCCACAGCTGCTTTACAGCCCTGCCTCCCACTGGGAGGTGTGGAACCAAGTCAGTTTTACACTGTGGGGCCCAGCTGAGATGGCTTCCAAAAGCACTCTGCTGTGCCCTGGAGTGCTCCTGCCCTGCAGGTCTCACCACAGCCCTGCAAGGACTGGCACAGGTAAGGGAGTGGTGAAGGACTCCATCACTCTGGTTTCACAGTGGAGGTAAGGAGAAAAAAAGTTCCTGCTGTCCTTGCCTCAGCCAGCTGTGGACCTCTCAGCCACAGCCAAGCAAGCAGGTTGTCCTGGCAGTGGAGATCATTCCCTTTGCTCTCCCACACACTCACAGACTGGCTGAGGTGAGATGTGACCTCTAGAGAAGGGCCCAGTCCCCTGCTCAGGCCAGGATGCTGGAGTCACATTCAATTGAGTTTTTGAACCCCTCTAAGGATGGAGGCTCCACAGCCCCCCTGGGCAACTTGCTCCAGCATTTTTAACTCTTTTCTGACCTCTAACACAAGTACTCATCCACCAACTTTGCTGTAATGGGTTTGGTCACCATCACAGGAGGTGGAGGTGCCCCTCTTGGGGGTGTGACACTGTGGACCCACACATGCTTTTAGCTGCACTTGCTGGCTCCAGTCCCAAGGGGCTCCCTCAACCCCCAGGCTGGCCAAGAGGCTGAGCCTGGAGCCTCATTCTCCCTGACCATGCGAACACAGTGACAGCAGATCCAGCCCTTGCTGTTTCCCTGGTTTCTTGCTTTCTGTTCAAGACAACTGAAGAAGCAGGGGTGAGGAGCAGGGGACATCACTTGGGAAGAAGACTTTCTTCTTTCAGAGTTGATTGCCTCTAAGATTTAGGAGAATTAACTCTTCAGCCCCTCCATAAGTACCAGACTACCCCACGGCCACTCTCCCTTCCAGCCCTTGCAGCCAGCACAGACCCATGATGATCCCAGGCCCACAAGCCTGGTTTCACAGATCTGTGCCATTTCACCTCCTGCTGTTTTCTGGTTCTCATTATCTCTGCAGAGCTGATGACACTTAAGACAATTTATCTCCCTGGAGGCTTTCTCTGGAACTTTAAGTCTGACTTATGCAACATGTGCTGATGTCCTGCTCACCCAAGCTCACCTCCGGCTTGTTAACACCCTGGCTGGCCAAGGACCCTTCCCTGCCTGCCAGCAGGTCTGAACCAGGCTGAACCTCTGCACTCACTGGAGTTACAGCTTTGGCAACTTTCTCCTCCTACCCTTTGTCCTCTTATTCACCAATGGTCATTTATCACAGCAGCCTCCTCCCACAGGGGTCCCATGTCCACAGACCCAGACCTGCCCATGCAGCTGCCAAGGAAACCCCAGGGGCAGGCACTGAACAAGGGCAAACCCAATTAGCAGCTGTCAGGTAACACTTCCAATACCTTAGAGTGGTTATTAACCCCATGTGCTGGGGGGGCATCACCAGCTGAGCATCCCTTCCCAGACCATAGGGCTGTGCTGGTGGGGAGCACAGCCTCTTCCCAGCTTTGTGCCTTCTGCTCTTGTTAGAAACCAGTTCAGAAACACGAGAGTTTGGGAACCAAACAGCTCTTATCACTGCCTGCCCCCAGAGACAAGTCTAATTCCAAACTACAGCTACAGCACATGTATATCTGTTTGCAACACCTCATTGGAGGAATTAAAAAGCAATGATGATACTGTACTTGGGACATGATGACAACTGCTTCATCCAGCCAAACAAGACTGAGGCCAAGGCTGGTCCAGCCTGCTAAATGGTGCTAGAGCTTCAGGCTGGGCATGGTACCAAACCCTACAGTGGAGCCCCTCTACACGGCCCCTGGACATCTTTGTACTTGCAGGCCTGGAGACCTTTCCAAGCTTTTCTCCATTATCCTGCTATTTCTTTTCAGTCTGTTTCTTGCTCCTTGTCCACACTGCCTGCAGAAGCTATTTTGCAGGAAGAAGGGTCATCTCTCATGAGCTGTCTGTGTGTACTGATGTGAGGTGGGGTGAACAGCCTCTGCAGAGCAAACCTTCCACCTCTGTGTTGTACTTGGATTGACACTGCTGGTGTTATGGGAAGGGCCTGTCCTCTGTCCAAGCCAGCCACTGCCATCACACAGAGAGAAGGGTGACAGTGCTATAGCCTGGATGCCCCACACATTCCCTCCAAGACCTTTGCAGTGCTCACATCCAGCCAGGCCCACCAGGGAGGCAGAGTGAATGAGGGCAGCTGGACAGGAGCCCTGCAAACCAACCAAGCCTCCACATACCGGCCACTGAATTTGCATCTGAAGCACTAACAAATGAGGTGAAGGGAAAGTCTGGAACAGTGACCAAGCTTAGGTTTGAGTCCTGGCTCCAGAGCAGCTGGTGCAGTCTGGCAGGCAATACTTGACTCAGCTGTCCCCAACACCCTTGCTGAGCTGGAGCTTCCTCCACTGTTCCCACAGGCCAAGTATCCCATTTCACCTCCTTGAACTCCTGCAGTCCCCACAATTGCAGATAGAGAAAGGACCCTCTGCCCCACTCCCAAAGGAGATTTTATGCTTTCAGGGTACAAGAGGGGGTAGTCAAGACCAGCTGCTCAATGTGGTTTGCAGTGATTCACCATAGCTGAACACCCTCAGCCCCAAGTTATAAACCCTGAGACCCCAAGAAGACATCACCTAGAGCACATCAGATCTCCTCATGCTGTGAGCTTCCCTCATAACACAGCTGCCCCTTCCCACTCTGCTTGCAGAGCTAGGGCAGGCTTTCTTCCAACTGGATGCCATCCAGAGCCTCCACTGAGGTCCAGAGAAGGGAGCAGGAGGTGCTCCAAGGGGGTGGGAGAAGGAACACAGAGACCACAGCTCAGGGGTTAAGGTGGCACTGCAAGAACCCAGCACCTGTGGGTGGTGGGGTGAGAGGTATCACAAGGTCAGGCTTTTCTATTGCTAAAGCTTCAGAGATTTCTCTTTCCATCTGCCTTCCCACCATCTGCTGAGGCGGCTGCAAGGGAGAGGAGGTTTGCAAGGGTCACTCTTGGGCCAAAGCAGATGGAAAGGATCTGCTGTGAGTATTTTACTAGACATGGGCCAGACAGCTGCAGTGTGCCCCCCAGCCCTGCTGACAGCTCACTGGATCCCCCAGTGCACAGAGTACCACGGTGAAGGAGCTGGCTCACAACTGCACACGCTGCCTGGAGGCTTGCTTGCAATGATGAAGGGTCTGCAGCTGTACAAAGCAGTGAATTAACAAGCTGTTTAAGGCCTTCAGTGGAGGCCTGAAGAAACAGATGCTGCCAGGAGCTGGTCTCTCCCCCTCCTGGGGACCATCCTTCAGGTCAGAGATGTTTTTTCTTGGTGCTCTCTGAGGGGAAAAACCAGCAGAACCTTTGCTACCCAGAGCTCCAGGGCCTTCTCCTCCCCCTGAGCCTTTGAACCCTTTCCAAATTTCTCAGCTCTGCAGGCTTCCAGACCTCGCCTGCTGCAGACCTAATTAACTCTCTTGTTCATTTATGGTCTTTTGTCACTAAAGCAAGTAATTGGTGCACACAAGAGGCAGATCCTCGTGTGCTCACATGGACTTGACTGCTCCCTTTGGTCTGCTGGGGAAGCCCTCTCCTGCTCACCAAGGGTGCCTGCAGCCCCTCTCTGTGGCCAGACACTTCAGGATCATCTATGGAGAGCACGCTGCCTCCATTTCCAGCAAGTTCTCTCAGTGCTTTTACAATCAGAAGACACAGATTGTCTCAGGACATGACACCTTTGAACTCAAGCAAGTCTAGACCATGGACTGCACCTTCCCCTTCTGCCTTGCTAGCACCAAGAAGCCCCTTGGAGTTTCTCATCATGTGCTGTTGTTTGCTTGGTGCTCATGCACACACACACTCTCAGAAGCCTCCAGTTCAGTGGGATGGGCAGACACCAGGCCTGGCAGGGACGCTGCTGCCACAATAGTTTCTCCCTGCATTGGTACTCACTCAAGTTTGCCTACAGCCAGCTGCATGTAAGAACATGACCCACTGCTCTTTTACCACCACCACCACCACCACCAATTTCCTCTTACCCCTGGCATCACAAGGATGGAGAACAGCAGAGAGAGGGAGGGCCCTTTCACAGGGGGATAGCTGGGCAAGATTATCCCAGGGCTCCTGGACCAGACAGCTCCTCAGCCTTTGGAAACCTCCCTTGCCTTTGTTCCTTGGCCCTGTAGGGCTGGGGGAAGGGATCCCAATGAACATGTTTGTGCTGTTCTTCTTAATAGGGTGTTGTGTAACACAGAGGGAAGTGACTACACCGGGAACCCCAGCTGAGAACAGAGACTTTAATCTTGCTGCCCAGGAAAAACTTGGAAAAAATACCTACATCTGTTCTGTTGCATTAGACTCATGGCTCAGAGGCTGACAGCTGACCCTGGCTGCTCATGATGCCAAGGTACAGCCCCTGCCAAACAGTGCCAGGGTAAATGACCATGACTGATTAGAAAGGCAAAAGGCAGAGAAGACTGGGAGAATGCTCTCCCTGGGCAGACAGGAGAAGGCCAAGCCAGAGTTCATCAGGGTACTTTGTCTTCTCCACTGCCATATTGGCAAACAGAGTGGAAGGAGCAATAGTGGAAGAGAAAAAGGCAGAGGATGAGATGCAGGGAGAGGCATGAAAGTGAGGAGGTGGAGAAGAACTACAGCTGCATCCACATCTCCATGGGGCTCACCAAGCATGAGCTTCAGGAAACAACCCTCCTTCTCCTCAAACCTGTGCTAGGCTGAGGGCACAGAGGACCAAAGGTACTCTTTTATCTGCAAGCAGGCTTCACAGCTCAAGAAGGGCACGGGGCAGGTGCTGGCCTCATGGAGCAGTGCACATGCCTTGCCATGAATCTGCCAGCTCCAGGACATGTAAGAGCACAGGTGTGGGGCTCCCTGATGCAGTGCCACAACACAGCTCTCTTCCAGGCTCAGGCTCTGTCATCACCCCACACCCATACAACAATTCAGAGAGTGAAAAGGAAATAAGCTATCCAGCAAACAGAGAAACAAAACTAAAATTTGACTAACAGCAGACTCCTAGACACTCTGAAACATGTCAAAGACTTCTCACCATATTTGGTGATACACCCACTAGGAGCATGGTGAGTGCTGCATTGGGGCCACAGGGCAGGAGGAAGAGCCAGTTCTCCATGTAGTCCCTCTTAGAGACACAGCAGGATGCTGAGGGTAGCCCTCCCCTAGATGGGAGGGGGTTTTCTGGAAAGACATTAACACCCAGTTTTGTGAAGGATATGCCTGCTCCTTACTCCTGTATTAAATTGACTCAAGCCTAATTAGCACAATATATATGACAGGATTAAAGCAGATTCTACCTTCTTCTTCCTGCCTAGGGCCACCAGCTACCAAACACTCCTCCTGATCAGCATCCAGCACAGGACAGTGGACAGCTTCAAGAAAAGCAGAAATAACCCTCCTTTCTGACTTCTGTCTGTCAGAGACAGGCTTTGGCCCTGAAGCAGGAATGTTTATTTGCTTTAAATCTTATTTAAACATGAATGTTTTCATTATCCACATGCATGTCACACTCTTTTATCTGCCCTTAGGAGGATAGGCAGGAAAACTCATGCTTTCCTCAGTCCATATGTGGAGCAGACAGTTTGGATTAGCCACGTGCTTTTGCCTTTCAATCCCTGCTGGCCGTCACTTTGACCTTGTTCAACAAGACAAAGGCATGAGAAGTGGTGTGTTTCCTTTAGTCTCTTATAAACTTCAACACCACAACCTCATATCAAACTCTGTTCCTCTCTCCATCTCCATGGGCTACCTGCTCATGCAATCCTAAACCTCCAGCACTAAACTGAGCACCTAAGATTCAGGGATCCTGCTGAGAAATGCAGTTAGAAGGTCCAGGTACCTTCTGGCCCAGAAGCATTTCTACACTAGAATCCAAAGATGCCTCTTGAGTCCAGCATCACCAGTCCCATGACTCTTTACCACCTTCCAGCCCTCTGCTGTTGTTGACCTGGTGCCTTTCCCTCTGCTCCTTGCACTGCTGGGGAGCAGCCCTGCCCAGGGCAGAGCTGCAGACCTGAATTGGCTCCACAGCACCAAGTGCATTACACCTCAGTAATGTCTTTGTTACACAGCTCCTCTGACACTCTGCCCCTTCAAACCTGAAATGAAGCTCAGCCCTGCCCAGGAGGAGGAACCACAGGGGATGAGCACAGCAGAGTCACCTCTTAGAAAGACATTCTTAGAGCAAAGGCATTGCCTTTGCTTTCCAAAGGCATTGCCAACAGGCTACTGACACCACTGACTGCTGAGTGTAAGGTTAGCTGGCCCAAGACACCTCTACTCAAAAACAACCTGATGCAAAGAGTATTCAAGGAAGGCACTGGCCCGTGCAGGGGCCACTTCAGGACAGTTGCCCCCCGAGGGTGGTAGCAGGGTCCTTTTTCCCTCCTGTCCCTGGAGCTACTGCACTGTTCCAGTCACTTGCTGCAACTCATCCAAACTCACGTCAGCTTCCACTCTCCCAGGTTCTCTGGAAAGGCTAGAGGTGTCTGCAGTTAATTTTAAAAAGTCCATTATGCTATAATGAGTCCTAAAAAGAGAATATCCACTCTTTCTGTGCACCAGCTCAATTCTGCTTTCCTGGTCCACACATTAAAACTCCCTCTCTCCTCACATACTGATGACTAACCTGTCTCAAAGCCTGAGGGAGCACATCTAATCTGGTTAGTGTTACTGCTGTTGTTTATTCATATTAAGCACATTACTCTTACTAAGCTATTTGTACTGAGTCTCCTGAGAGAATGCTGCAGCTTAATAATACATATGTAAACCCAGCTTCCTTTCATGCATTTTTAATGTGTTGCCTGTTGGAAAACAAAAGGCCAAGGGGGATGGTGCAACACGGACATGTGCAGATGCTTTCTAGATGCTCACTTCTCACCCACCCCAGTTTGGGGAGTAGAAGCACAGCAAGAGACTCTACCAGCCAACTTATTTGCTAGATTAAGAGGTCTGCTGAACAAACAAACAACAACAAAAAAAAGATAAAACAAAACCAAAACAACAAACCCAGACAACGGCGAGTCAAACTGCACGGTTTCAAGGGAGCTGAAGTTGGCCACTGTTAAAGGGAGCTGCCGGTCCCCCTCTGGTGGCCATCAGCCGCAGCCGGGCTCTGCCGGGACACCAGAGCTGCCGCAGGGCGACTGTCCCGCACCGAGGGGGCACCCGAGCATCCCAGGGCCGGGGCAGCTTGGCTCGGCCAGGAAAGCTGCGGGCAGCAAGGCTCCAGAGCACGGAGCTGAGGCAGGGAGCGCGGCACACCAGCGTGTCGTGGGAGTCTTCTAAACCCGAAAAGATTCATTGGAAGAACAGCCAGGAGCTGCCCAGTCCCTCCACCCTGACAGCCCTGT